>NC_080165.1:84969330-86359330 GCF_950295315.1 Erinaceus europaeus
GCCTCAGACTCTAAGAAGAAATTCTGAAAGGCTGTAAAGTGAAAGAAAGTTTATAAAAGAATAGAGGAAACTATCACTATCATTATAAAAGAAAAATAACACTCTCCAACAAGGTGAGGAAAATAATTCACAATATATATGAACCACATATGTTTAAGGTAGGTATGTCTGAATTGCAATTAATAGGTTACTAAATCAATTAAAATACAATGCCTCCTGGGGTTAAAGTAGAAGCTTTAAAAAAAATGCTGCAGCTCCAATAAATCCAAAAGACACTCCCCCATTTATAGGACTAGTAAACTAAGCTTTAAGGAAACAGTCAACATTTTTATATAGTCCGTGAAAACATCATTTTTATATTAAGTAAAATACCATGAAGCTTCTAAGAGTTCTTATTTATTAATTCAAATATTAGTGTTAAAATTTACAAATAATGCCACTCAAGGGGTCTGGCTGGCGGCACACGTGGTTAAGTGCACGTTACTATGCACAAGGATCCAAGTTCAAGCTATTAGTCCCCACCAGCAGAGAGGAAAGCTTTAGAAGAGGTAAAGTAGGGAGTCCAGTGGTGGCGCAGCCAATTAAGTGCAGGTGGCCCAAAGCACAGGGACCAGCGTAAGGATCCCGGTTCGAGCCCCTGGCTCCCCCCTTACAGGGGAGTCCTATCACAAGCAGTGAAGCAGGTCTGCAGGTGTCTATCTTTCTCTCCCCCTCTCTGTCTTCTCCTCCTTCCTCCATTTCTCTCTGTCCTATCCAACAACAACATCAATAACAACAACAATGTTAAACAACAAGGGCAACAAAAGGGAAAATAAATAAATATAAAAAAGAAGAGGTAAAGTAGTACTGCATATGTCTCTCTGTCTCTCCATATCATACATTTTTTTCCCTCTCAATTTCTCTTTGTCCTATCAAATATTAACAGAAAGAAGGGGAGAAAGGAAAGAAAGAGAGAGAGAGAAAAAGAGAGAAAGAAGGAAGGAAGGAAGGAAGGAAGGGAGGGAGGAAGGAGACTTCCAGAGTAGGATCATGTTCCTGATAAACTAGAAAAAAAATAAACAATTACATGAAAACTCAACAAAATACAACCAGGATTTCTTTGGAAACTCAATAAGCTACAACCTCCAAATTTAGATGGTACCACGATTTCATCCTGAACTCCCTGGGCAGATGACATCATCAGTGTATCCAGGAACCTAACCTCTTCTGAGCCCTACCCAACTAGGAAAGATAGAAACAGGCTGGGGGGTATGGCTCAATCTGGCAATGCAAGCAATTACAGAAGCCAGACCTTCCACCTTCTGCAAACCATAAAGAATTTTGGTCCATATGCCCAGAGGACTAGAAATCTTAAGGGAAGATGATCAGGAAGCTCTGAATTCCAATTCTATCAAGACCCAAAAAGAAAAGAGGAAATAATTAACTTAGGAGCCCACGTGACCTCTGCATCCCTCTAGATCTGAGCTCACATTCTGTGATCATGAGTAGGAACATACCATACTGCCCTAGTATTAACCCATCTTCCTCAGGTGTAGCATAGAATATGTTGTCCATCCTAAGGGAGGATGGAAACTTTACCATTGTAGATCCAAGTTGAGGGCAAGGTCCTATGCGGGCCCACAAAGGGGTCTATTTTGTTGTTCCTGATAGAAATGACCAGTAACAATTGAGAGGGATTTATGGGCCCCAGATCACATCAAATCGACGGGGTTTACAGTTAACAATATTTATACCCCTTAACCATATTAGGGAGCTACTCTCTTCCCTGATCCAGCTTTCTGATCCTTTTCCTATCCATGACATCATATCCCCAGACAATAATTAGGATCCACCTGCACATCAAATGTCAGGCTCCGGCAAAACAAAAACAAACAAACAAAAAACACTAGTATAGCTACAGGCCCTTTGAAATATAACTAAAATATGCCTACTAGCTATCTACAAAATGGAGGACCCCCCCCCCAACACTTCATCTGCACTATTCCAGCCTTTAGATCCATGATTGTCCAAAAATTTGTTTGGCTTCGTATGTTAACTCTCTTTTCAGCCACCAGGTTCCAGATGCTAGCAGGATGTGACCAAACTTCCCTGGACAGACAACCCCACCAGTGTGCCTTGGAAATTCTTCATTTATATAAGTGTGGTTTTTTTTTCTTTCTTTCTTCCTTTTTGTTGTTGGTGGTAGTGGGATACTTTGTTTCTATGATAAATGGAAAAAAAAAATAATGGTCACCAGGGGTAGTGACATCATTGTGCAGGCACCAAGTCCCAGAGATGACCATGGTAGCAAATAATAATAAACAACAATAATAATAGAGTAACTGCCTGGGAGAAATTTGTTTAAGACTATATCAGACTCTTGAAATTATAGTCTAAAAATGACTAAGATTAAAATAAATTCATAATAAGAGTGATGAAAGATCTGCCTTAAAATTCAAATTTTTCTTGTTTTTCTTTTTTGTTATTACCTGGGATTCACTGCTTTTGAGTGACTTTTTTTCAGATAGAGAGACAGAGACAGAAAGAAAAAGAAAGACATCACAGCAACAAAGCTTTCCTCCGTTTGTTGGAAGTAGGTTTCCTACATTGCAGAGCAGGCATCCTCTTAGGTGATCCACCTTGCTAGCTCTAAAGTTCACATTTTCTAATAATATGCTGTATGTGAGGCATTGTCCTTATCAAACTAATGTTTACCTAGGTAATAAATATCAGCTGCTAAACGTTACAAAAGCAAACTAGATTCCTAGAGCATATGAGTTAGTTAATTAAACATTGCATACAATTAACTTAAACTTTCAAACTGAAAGGCAAGATTAAGAGGTACATTTGCTGGACATGTTTTTGCTGTTATTATAATTACTGATTTGTTGTTGGTTCCTTTCATAGAAACATCATGTACACTCTCCCAACTCGTTTTCTTTTTTAAGAAATTTAATCTCAATTTATTAATGATTCAATAATGGTTTACAAAACCATAAGATTACAGGTGTATAGTTCTACACTGTGTCCACTACCAAATATCTGCTCTCCCCCCATGATAACTGCTGTTCTCACAAAATCTTAGAGTTTGACTACTTTTTCTGCATGTTAATGTATATGCTACATATGAGTGAAGACATACTGCAGTTGCTTTTCACTGTCTTATTTCACTAAGCATAAGTATTTCCAATTATTTTTTTCTTAATTTATTTAGTCATGAGAAAGATAGAAGAGAGAGAGAGAACCAGACGTCATCCTGGTACATGTGCTGTCAGGAATTGAACTCGGGACCTCATGGTTGAGCTTTATCCACTGCACCACTTCCCAGGCCACTCAATTATTTCTTTCTTATGGGAAAAATTCTACTAAAGAAAATTTAACTAAACCATTTCACTAAATTTAGAATTTAAAACATTCTCTAATTTAATACTTTAAGATCTGGGGCCCAGGTGGTGGCACATCTGGTACAGAGTTCAGTGCACAAGTTAAGGACCCAGGTTCATGGCCCCAGCCCAAACCTACAAAGACAAAGCTTCAGGAACATTCAAGCAATGTTGCAGTTGTCTCTCTCTCCTTCTCTCTACCTCTCCCTTTCCTCTCAGTTTCTCTTTGTCTCTACCCCCGCCCAAAAAAAGGGGGAAAATGGCTGCTGCAAGAAGTGGATAGGTCGTGCAGACACCAAGTCCCTACAATAATGCTGATGGAAATAAATAAATAAGTAAATATTTTAAATTTATAAGAATGATATCTGATTGTATTCTAAACTTGCTTCCATTTAAAAATTTCCATAAAGTGTCCATTCCTTAAATGATAAAAGTAATCAAAACTTGCTCAAGAAAACATAGATAATATAAATATTGCGTTGATTAAAATATTAAATATGTAGTTAAAAACCTTACGTCAAGCAAAAGTCCAAGAGATTTTAGCACAGAATTCTATCAAAATCTAAGGAAGATATGACTGTAATACTAAATTTTCCCAGAAAAAAATAGGTGCGTAGTCCTACCCTAACAGCAAAATAAAAAATTAAAAACATAGGACTATATTTTCAAGAGTAATCTGTATTATTCAAAAACACATTTTTAGTAACAGAATATGAATTTGTGATATTAGATATACCTTAATAATTTTTCCTATTGGATGTTACACTAAGGAATCCAAACTCGTTCATTCAAAATCTCATGTACTTATGCCAACTACCGTAAGGTATAGTCTGATATGTTTCTATCTTTGAGAAATTTGTAATGAGAGACTAAAGAAATTTAATTACTAAATCTGTATGCTAGGTGTTCCAGTGACTGCGGAGTAGTCATTTAGAGCTAGAAATACAATGAATCCAACTGTTAAAACAAACATTATACCCTCCTCTCAAGTAGAGAAAAAGCAAAACAATCTTTTCTCTTTGGAAAAGATCTTTGTATCCAGAGAAATGGGAAAAAAAAAAAAAAAAACAGTCTTTAGCCTTGTAACCAAGGTATACCTCTACATCTTAGATTTCACCTCACAAAGTCTAAATCTAGAGAGTCCTTCCACAGAGATTTCTATTAGTAAAGTCCTGGGTTTAGAGAAAATTTTTCATCAAAAACAGATGATGCCACATTGGTGGTATAGTGGTGAACATAGCTGCCTTCCAAAAACTGATGATGTCTTGTTCTTTGGACAAAATGGGTAGAACAGAAAGTTATTACATTTAGAGAAATAAGTTAAAAGACAACTACCAGACGGTTTCACTCATATGTAGACTCTATAGAGAAATGAAACACAGAGACATTAAAAAAAATAGTAGGGAGTGAGGCGGTAGTGCACACACTTTAGTGCACATAATGCAAAGTACAAGGACTGGAACAAGCAACCCAGTTTGAGCCAAGGCTCCCCACCTGCAGGGGGGTCCTTCACAAGTGGTGAAGTAGGTCCGCAGATGTCTTATCTTTCTCTCCCCCTCTCTGTCTTCCCCTCCTCTCCAAATTTCTTTTCTTCCTATCCAACAACAAAAGCAACAACAACAATGGGAGGGGGTAGAAGATGGCCTCCAAGAGCAGCGGATTTGTAGTGCAGGCACCAAGCTCCAATGATAACCCTGGCAAAATAAATACATAAATAATAAATAAATAAATAATAAATAAAGTATGACTGTGGAAAACTATGGTGGTTATTGTTAGGACGGTAGGTATAGAACTTTGGTGGTAGACATAGTGTGGAATTACACTCCTATAATCTTACAAATCACTAAGAAATTGCTAAAAAATATTTTAAGAATTTTTGATCAGGAAACTATTACCAAATTTTCAAAGTTCTTTTACAAAAACCAGTCTAAGTAAGATTAAAAATCAAGAAGTAGAATTTCACTGTATGAACTTGTACTTTTATTGCTAAAGGTAAAATTATGTGTTGCAATGTTATTGATATCTATCTATCTATATTTTTCCCTTACATATTGTGATTCATGAACTGTTAGGATTTGTACCTATACATTGTTTTAAACTAATCATACATAACAGTTTTATATATATATATATTATACTTGCCCTGATCACTATTATGCAAAATTGCATTGGCTATCATCATGACTTTTGTGTTCCAAAAATGAACTTTAGATGAATTTTTAAATTAGTTTGTATAACTTTAAAAAACATAATAGTGAGACTTAGACTATAATTAAATTAAACATACAAATTAAATTGGAAATAATTCAGATGTATTCGGGAGTCTGCTTTTGCCAGTTCAGGAAAGCCAATTGTTAAATAATCATAAAAATTGCCAGGATATTTTGAATTCTTGGTATCTTGAAATCAATCATTGAGGGATTTTTCACACCAGGGAAATCATCAAATGTTACAAATCAAACCACACCACAACAATTTCACAGGAAGCTGATTTACCAGCATATCACTGGAATAATTTATTAATTCTTAATTCATGTAATATATGTATTTTATATCTTCTTTGAAATATTTCATTAAAGTTTTATAGCTGGACTTATTTTGACCTCACACATTATGTCTAAGCAGTTTATTAGCTACAGAAAATGGTCTTTTTTTTTTAATTAAAAACGCCAATTCAAAAAAGAACTTTCTGTACTTCTCATCTGGATTATTTATTGATTTCTCTTACTTCAAGCATATTTTTAAAAAAAATCTCTTGGGTTTCATAGATAGACCATTAAATCATAAACAAATCATGAAAATAAATTGTTTTCCTTTTCAACATTTACTTACTACATTTCTTATTAATTACTTAGATTTTATATAAATATGTAAAATAATGACTAGAGGGATTTGCTGCTACTTTTGTTGTTTATTTCCTGCGATTCTCACTTTGACGTTGAAATAAATACTCTTCATTCTAGTTATACTCCTAATTTTCTTTGTCATTTTAGTAGTGTCTGGTGGGTGGATTCATTGGTGATGCTTGTGTAGTGGTTTTCACTGTTGTTCTTAATCAGTAGTAGGTTATATGAATTTTCATGCTAATGAATACAACTATAGTTCCGGAAATATATTTTGTCTGCTTTTATGTCCTGATTTTGCTAGGATTTGGCTGTGCAACCTTATTTATGTATTGCCACTTGGGTTATCTGGGGCTCAGTGCCTGTACAGTACACTTCTTTTTTTTTTCTTTCATTTTTATTTTTCATAGAAAGGGAGAGAAATTGAAAGAGAGAGAAAGAGAAAGACACATGCAGCACTGTTTCAATGCTTGTGAAGCATCCCTCCATAGGTGAGGATGAGGGGTTTGACACCTCTTTCTTATGTATGACCCTATGTGCACTCCCCCAGGTTCACCACCACCTGGCCCCCTAATTAAGTGATTTAAACTGTCTATTGTGGATCAACAAAGTAGCTCAACTGGAAGGGTGCCTGCTTTGCCTTGCATGAGATCCAATTTGGACCCCAACCTCTACCGCACTAGAGGAAGTGTTGATGCAATGAGATACTTTCTCGCTCCCTTGTTTAACAACTGTAAAGAAAATAATATTACAAAATTTAAAACTTTTGTCCCCACAGCCTCTCTAGCATTTGTTGTTCCTATCCTTTCTGGTGTATGACATTATCACAGGGATGAAGTGATATCTCATTATTGTTTTTATTTGCAATTCTCTGACAACCAATGACTTAGAGAAGTTTTTCATATGTCTGTTGGCCTTTTGGATTTCTTCTCTGGGGAATACTCTGTTCATAATTCTCTCCCCAGTTTTGGATGTGATTATTTTTTTGTGATTGAGTTTGATGAGTGTGTATATATATGTATATATTTATTTATTTATTTATGTGTGTGTGTTATTAGTCTATATATCAATTATTAGTCTTTTGTCTGATGTGTGGCATGTAAAGAGCTCCCATTCTGTAAGGGGTCTCTTTTTTGGAGTGGTAGTTTCTTTAGCTGTGCAGAAGCTTTCTAATCTGATATAGTCCATTTTTGTTTTAGTATTCATTGCAATTGGGTCTACATCACTGAAGATGCCTATACAATTTAGATGGAAAAGAGTGTTATCAATATTTTCCTATAGGTATTTAATAATACTCCTGAAATGCTTGTAGAAATGTAAATCAGTCCAACCCCTGTAGAGAGCAGTCTGAAGAACTCTCAGAAGACTCAAACTGAACCTAGCCTATATGACCTGTCATCTCCTCTCCTGGGAATATATTCTAATGAAGCAAACATACCCATCCAAAAATATCTATGTATATTTATGTTTAGAGCATCACAATACATAATATCCCAGAATGAGAAGCAACTTAGGTGTCCAAAAACAGTGCTAAGAATGTTGTGGTATATATGCACATTGGAATACTACTCTGCTATTAAGAATGATGAATTCACCTTCTTCAGCTTATCTTGGATGGAGCTTAAAGGAATCATACTAAGTAAGATAAGCCAAAAAGAGAAGGAGGAATATGGAATAACCTTACCATAGACAGAAGTTTACAAAAAAGGACAGAAGAAATACATTATCTGCCATCTGCACTATTCCTACTTTTTTAAACATTTTGTCCTGCATTATCTTACCACCTGTCAGCCATCAACCTGCAGATGTTACCATGATTCCATCCTGATTTTTTTCCTGGGCAGACAACCTCACCAATGTGTCGGGGAACATCACCTCTTCAGAGCCCTACCCAACTAGGGAAAGATAAAAACAGAATAGGGGTATGGATTAGCCTACAAATGCCCATGTCTAGCAGAGCAGCAATTATAGAAGCCAGAACTCTCACCTGCATCCCATAAAGAATTTTGGTCCATACCCCCAGAGGAGGAGAAATTTTAAGGGAAGACGATTAGAGAGCTCTGAACTTCAATTCCATTGGATTCAGAGAGAGGAGAGGAAAATAGGAAGGACAATCAAAATTAGTGATAGGTGTAGGTGTGACTTACTTAGAAAGGAAGAGAAGCCACTAGGGGAAGATAGAAACAGGCTTGGGGTATGGATTAACCTGCCAATACCCATATCTAGCAGAGAAGCAATTACAGAAGCCAGGCCGTCCACCTTCTGCAAACTATAAATAATTTTGGTCCATATTCCCAGATGGCTAAATGTTAGGGGAAGATGACCAGAGGGTTCTGAACTTCAATTCTATCAGGCCCAGAGAGAAAAGGGGGTGGGGGGAAGACACTCAGAAGAGAAATAGTAGGTGTGACTTATAAAGGAAGAGAAGGCAGGAACATGGGGAAAAAATGGCAAACATATATACATATAGAAAGTTAGAGAAATAATAGTCAACACATATCTGTGATCTTGGACCCTGAGAGCTTGTTTGGAAGTTCTAGCAAGGGAGGGCAGCTACTGGTATACATTTCATCATCTCTATCCAGGGAAGGCCATCTTCTCCAACAGGAGAAGATGCATATGAGTGGTGAGGGAGGAAGAGGACACCCATCTAGTCAGCTAGATCAGCTGAATCAACCCTGATGATCAATGCAGTGACAGATGTCACAGCCAGATTGCTCTTACATCCCTATGATCTTGGGAGAACTAATGTAGCTTCCAATGGAGGGAATGGGGACACAGAATTTTGGTGATAGGAAAGATGTGGAATTATACCCCATTATCTCATAATTTTGTAAACCAGTATTAAATAAAAATAAAGAAGAAGGGGAAACTCAAAGCAGAACTTGAACTGGCTTTGAAGTAATGCACAAAAGTAAAGAATTATGGGTGGGGAGGGGAGTTCAGGTCCTGGTGTATGATGGTGGGGGAGGACCTAACAGGAGGTTTGAGTACTTGGCAGAAAATGGAGAAATTTTACACATGTACCAACAACTGTATATACTGTTGACTATAAATCCTTAATCTGCCCAACCAAATATTAAAAATATGAATACTATTTCTTAATATTGGTGAAATAATAATATCAATACTTTTTTTTTTGCTACCATGGTTGTTTCAGGGACTTGATGTCTGCTTAAAAATTACACCTTTCGGGAGTCGGGCTGTAGCGCAGTGGGTTAAGCGCAGGTGGCACAAAGCACAAGGACCGGCGGCATAAGGATCCTGGTTCGAACTCTGGCTCCCCATCTGCAGGGGAGTCGCTTCACAGGTGGTGAAGCAGGTCTGCAGGTGTCTATCTTTCTCTCCTCCTGTCTTCTCCTCCTCTCTCCATTTCTCTCTGTCCTATCCAACAATGACAACAACAATAACTACAACAATAAAAAAACAAGGGTAACAAAAGGGAATAAATAAATTAAATAAATATATATATAAAAAAATTACACCTTTCCCATCTGCCTTTTTTTTTAATATAGAGGTACAAGAAATAGGTATGGGGAAAGTAAAAAAGGAGAAAGAGACAAAGGTAAGAAGAGATATCTATTAACAATGCTCTATGGTTTATGAGACCCTTTTATCCCCCAACACACACACACACACACACACACACACACACACACACAGGTGGGAACCAGGCACTTGAACCCAGGTCCTCAGACTTGGTAAGGTGTGCACCCTACTGAATGAGTACCAATCCATTCCCAACAAAATGTCTTATGGATATGTGAGGAGTCAATGAGCTAATGTCCATAGAGCATGTTTTTTGCCTCCAGGTTTATTGCTGGGGCTCAGTACCTGCACATGAATCCATAGCTCCTGGAGGTCATATTTTTCCCTTTTGTTGCCCTTGTTGTTTATTGTTGTTGTTATTGTTGTTGTTTTTATTGGATAGAACAGAGATAAATCAAGAGAGGAAGAGAGGAAGGGAAGACAGAGAGGGGGAGAGAAAGATAGACACTTGCAGACCTGCTTCACCACTTGTGAAGCAACTCCCCTGCAGGTAGGAGCCCGAGGCTCAAACCTGGATCCTTCTGGCTCCTTGCACTTTGCGCCACGTGTACTTAACCCACTGTACCACTGCCAACTCCCTCAAGGAATACATTCTTACTTTATCCATTTCTTTTAGAAGCCAGTAAAACTCAATTTGCTAATAAACTTTTACAGTTTTCTTTCCTAAAAAGATAAGATTATTCTGAGAGACTTCCAGAAGTGAGGCTGTGAGCAGCAGCAGATGTGTTTCTCTCCTCTCCTCTCCTCTTCTGGATCAACTAGGAAAACCAAAGGAGACCACCTGGGAATGAAACAAGACAGGACATGAACGACTTCAGGAACGCACTAAATCACAGGTGAGTGCAAACACGTGTAGTTCATGGACAGAGAGAAGCCTAGGGAGAGATTAAGTGCCTGGTTAATAGGCAGTTTATCATTTGAGGCAACACCTCCAGTCTGTTTCACCAACAAAGGGACAGCTGAAGGGAGGAGAGTACTCCCCTGAGAATCACCAAGTGCAACTTTGAGTCTCCATTGCTACTGCCCTCAGATTCTGGAGCAGCAGCAGGGAGGCTCTGTGCTGACACCAGGGGACAGAGAACTAACCAGGAAACTCAGGAGAAGGCCTACATCTCGGTGGCATAGCAATGGGGCTATGAAATTCTCTTTGCATAACCACTAGATTATATCTCTGCCCCACCCTGCTTTATCTCTTGGTCAGGAGTTAGTGATTAAGCTAAGAAGCCTACTTATAGTTTAAAAGCCCTCAGGCTCCCATAGCCTACAGGGAAGAAAAAGCACAAAAGAGGCTTTTAAGCCATTGACCAAATCAGAGATTAAAATACTATTGAAACAACTGTTAACTTCCACAACTGTGAACCCTTTAATTACCTTACTTAGACACAAATCAATCCAGGCAAGAGTGATCAGTAATTTTAAAAGTACTGAGAGAGCAGCCTCATAACATAATATATAAAATGGTTAAATCAACAAGAAAAATATTGGAGAAATGAACCAGCACAAGAGTCCAGCTAAAAGCCCCCCAAAAGGTGAAGCACAAAATTATGAGCAAAGGGGAAAAATGTCTCTCAGACTCAGTTTCCCCTTATTAGACTCTCAAGCTCACAGAGATCTCACTGTTTCTCCCCGCTAACTGCAGGCCACATGGCTGCCTGCTTTAAGGTTCATTCAAAGTTCACATAGTCACCCAGAGTTCACACAACCACCTCACTTTTGATCACTAAAGAGAACATACTCCATCAAACACCTCCCTGACATCAGTCAGTGAAACCCCCAAAACACTATTTCCTTATATTCTTTGATATCTTTGATATCTTTGATATCAAGCTTGTTTATCTTTTCTCTATCTCGCCCTGCTGGTTTAACCCCTATGCTTCTCTCAAATGCCTTTAGTTTATTAACCTGTTTGCATCATGGAGAATAATTGTCTTGACCTTTATGTATCTCATCAATTCTTGTCATACCAGCCCCCTACCATAGGGGCAAGCTGACCTTTAAGAAACCTGTAATTTCTGACGTATTTCAAAAAAGTTCTTTGTCTGAATCCCTATTTAAACCCAAGCCCATCTTCCAATAAATGAAGTGTCCCAATTCTCCCCGATGTCTCTTGTCTATATTGCTGAGTCCTTGAGCTAGCGAGGGAGAACTGGTAGCTTTCCTTCTTGGCTAAGAGTCACCCTACATGACCCACAGCAGCCGGACTCACAAAACAAAAAATGGAGAAGACCTAAATAAATTGGATCATAAATGAAAGAGGAGATATTACAACAGACACTGAAGAAATTCAGCATATCATGTGAGACTTCTGTGAACAACTCTATGGCACCAAGCTAGAGAACCTGGAAGAAATGGACAATTTCCTAGATACCTATGAACTTCCAAAACTGAGTAAAGAGGAACTAGATAAGATGAACAGGCATACCACAGCTAATTAAATTTAAGCAGTTATCAAAAACCTCCCCAAAAATAAAAGTCCTAAATCAGATGGTTTTCCAAATGAATTCCACAAAACCTTCAAAGAAGAACTAACACCTCTACTTTTAAAAGTCTTCTAGAAGATTGAAGACACTGGAATACTTCCTTCCAGTTTCTCTGAAGCCAACATCACTTTGATACCAAAAGCAGATAGGGACACAACCAAAAAAGACAACTACAGACCAATATCTCTGATGAACATAGACGCTAAAATAATAAAAAAAAAAATTTAGCCAACAGGATACAGCAGTATATTAAAAAGACTGTTCATCATGAACAAGGGGGGTTTATCCCAGGCATGCAAGGTTGGTTTAATATACATAAATCAATCAGCGTGATCCACCACATCAATAAAAGTGAGACCAAAACCACATGGTCATATCAATAGATGCAAAGAAAGTTTTTGACAAAACAAAACATCCCTTTATGATCAAAACACTACAAAAAAATGGGAATAGATGGAAAATTACTGAAGATAGTGGAGTCTATATATAGCAAACCTACAGCCAACATCATACTCAATGGTGAAAAACTGGTAGCATTTCCCCTCCAGTCAGATACTAGACAGGGATGCCCAGTATCACCATTACTATTCAACATAATGTTGGAAGTTCTTGTCATACCAGTCAGGCAGGAGCAAGGAATTAAAGGCATACATATTGGAAGAGAAGAAGTCAAACTTTCCCTATTTGCAAATGACATGATGATATATATTGAGAAACCTAAGGAGTTCAGCAATTAACTTTTTGATATCATCAGGCAATAAATACAGTAAGGTGTCAGGCTACAAAATTAACATTCAAAAGTCAGTGGCATTCCTCTATGCAAACACTAAGTTAGAAGAAGATGAAATACAGAAATCAATTCCTTTTACTATTGCAACAAAAACAATCAAATATCTAGGAATAAACCTAACCAAAGAAGTGAAAGACTTGTATACTGAAAATTATGAGTCACTACTCAAAGAAATTGAAAAGACACAAAGAAGTGGAAAGATATTCCACGTTCATGGTTGGAAGAATTATCATCATCAAAATGAATATACTACCCAGAGACATATAGAAATTTAATGCTATCCCCACCAAGATACCAACCACATTTTTTAGTAGAATAGAACAACTGCTACAAATGTTTATCTGGAACCAGAAAAGACCTTTTGCCAAAAAAAAATTGAGAAGAAAGAACAGAACTGGAGGCGTCACACTCTGGATCTCAAATTGTATTATAGGGCCATTGTCATCAAAACTGCTTGGTACTGGAACATGAATAGACATACTGACCAGTGGAATAGAATTGAGAGCCCAGAAGGAAGCCCCCACCACACCTATGGAAATCTAATCTTTGACATAGGTGGCCAGACTATTAAATGGGGAAAGCAGTCTCTTCAACAAATGGTGTTGAAATAAATGGGTTGAAACATGCAGAAGAATGAAACTGAGCCACTGTATTTCACCAAATACAAAAGTAAATTCCAAGTGGATCAAGGACTTGAATGTTGGACCACAAACTATCAGATACTTAGAGGAAAATATTGGCAGAACTCTTTTCTGCACAAAATATTTAAAGACATCTTCAATGAAAGGAATCAAATTACAAAGAAGACTAAGGCAAGCATAAACCTATGGGACTACATCAAATTACAAAGCTCTGCACAGCAATAGAAACCAGTACCCAAACCAAGAGACCCCTTACAGAATGGGAGAATATCTTTACATGTCATACATCAGACAAGAGTTTAATAACCAAAATATATAAAGAACTTGCCTAACTCAACCAAAAGAAAACAAATAATCCCATCAAAAATGGGGAGAAGACATGGACAAAATATTCACCACAGAAGAGATCCAAAAGGCCAAGAAACACATGAAAAAATGTTCCAAGTCTCTGATTGTCAGAGAAATGCAAATAAAGACAACAATGAGATACCACTTTACTCCTGTGAGAATGTCATACATCAGAAAAGGTAACAGCAGCAAATGCTGGATTGGTTGTGAGGTCAAAGGAACCCTCCTGCATTGCTGGTGGGAATGTCAATTTGTCCAACCTCTGTGGAGAAGAGTCTGGAGAACTCTCAGAAGGCTATCATCCTGCAATTCCTCTCCCGGGGATATATCCTAAGGAACCCAACACACCCATCCAAAAAGATATGTGTACACATATGTTCTTGGCAGCACAATTTGTATTAGCCCAAACCTGGATGCAACCCAGGTGTACAACAACAGATGAGTGGCTGAGCAAGTTGTGGTATATATATATATATATATATATATATATATATATATATATATATATATATATATATATATATATAGTGGAATACTCCTCAGCTATTAAAAAATGGTGACTTCACCATTTTCAGCTGATCTTGGATGAAACTTGAAAAATTCATGTTAAGTGAAATAAATCAGAAACAGAAGGATGAATATGGGATGATCTCACTCTCAGGCAGAAGTTAAAAAACAAGATCAGAAGAGAAAACAGAAGTAGAACCTGAACTGCAATTCGTGTATTGCACCAAAGTAAAAGACTCTGGGGTGGCTGGGTGGGGAGAATACAGGTCCAAGAAGGATGACAGAGGACCTAGTGGGGGTTGTATTATTATATGGAAAACTGGGCAATGTTATGCATGTACAAACTATTGTATTTACTGTTGAATGTATAACTCTAATTCCCCAATAAAGAATTAAAAGAAAAGAAAAGAAAAGAAAAGAAAAGAAAAGAAAAGAAAAGAAAAGAAAAGAAAAGAAAAGAAAGAAGGACAAGAAACTAAATACTTTACATCTGACTTAACCTGTCAGTGTGGATGAAAATATTTGTATATACCAGTAGTTCCAAAAAAATGAGAAGCTTAAAACAACTAGCATCCAGCCCATGGCTATTCTTAATTGAATGTAATAAAGTCACAGAAATGGCAACCAAGCCCCAAATCTGACAATTCAGAGCTATTAGTCAGAAGGTTTATAAAAGCCAGAGATCAGAGACTCATTGTAATTCTCTCTCCTTCAGAGATGCCTGCTCTGTACCATTCATAGAGTGTACACACACCTTTACATACTTGCTTACCACACTCTACTATTAATTAAACTCTGACTCACATATTGGGTGGCCTCTTGAATGAATTCTTCCACACTAGTATCACTACAGCACATGTGCTGTCTGGGATTTGGAGGGTCAGGCACTAAAGTCCTGAGTTAACTAGTTGTACTGTTTCCCCAGCCACAATGGTGATAATTTTATATCAAAATAAAGAATACATAAAGTGAAACTAACCATGTTAAATGTAGAATTCAGTGCCATTTTTTTACATCTACTTGCTGAGCTTCTCACCGCCACATATCAAATGGAAACTCCATGTCTATGGAGGTAACACTCCATTTGTTCCTCTTCATTTCCCCTGTCAACCATCATTCTAACTTGTTTGTGTCTTTATCTGGTTTACATACCTCATAAAAATGGGATCATAAAAAAAAGATAAGATTATTCTATATTTTGGAATGGTTTATGTCAAATAATGATATTAGTATTCTTTTGGATTTATAACATATATATATATATATATATGAAATTGGCAGCTTTTTCTATAATCTGGAACATTAACTCATATATATTTTCTTCAATCGATTATCATATACTTTAAGGATTTTGTCTTCTTTTTTAATCAAATATGCTAATGCTGTTCATGTTTCAGGGTATATTTCAAGTAAAAACTTCTTGAAATTATTTGTTATTCCTACTGCTTTGTATTTTCTAACTTATTAATGTCTGTGTTAGTTCTCTTCAACCATTTTCTTCTTTCCATTGGTTTGTTTCTAATTTATTTACCTGAATTCTCTGTTCATTTATTTTCATACTTCCTTGTTTAGTAACAAAGCATGATTTATTGCATCTTTAAAATTCATATCAAATGACATGAGTCATTTTTCACTTGTAATTTAGAAAATTAAATAAGCCAATGATAGATAGTATATTATGACAAGTCCTGTCATATTTTTAACCCTAGGACATTTGAATGTGGACTATTTACTAGTCTTTAAAAATCAGGATATAACCCAAACTAGAAAAGACCGAGATTGTCTTCAGTGGATGACTGAATTGGCAAGCCATGGTAAACCTATACTATGAAAAAGATAAACTGTCAATCAGTACAATACAAATAAATGTATATCCTATTCCTTAAAATAAATTTCAGAAGAGTGTATATAATACATAATGCATTTTTATGAGATCATTCAATAATCTTATAAAAATGTTATTGTACAAAGGGTTGTTGCTATTCTCATTTGCTCCCAAATTCTGATGGAAAATCAAAGGAAGAATCACTCTGACACCATCAAGCTAAGATTAGTCAAGCATTAATCCTAGGAGTAGAAAAGCAAGGGTAAATATGTGCGTAGGTACATGTAGGCCCTCAAGGATAAGAAGCATAAGGGAAGATACAGAACGGGGGCCCAGCAGTAGTGCAGCAGGTTAAGATAACATGCAAAGTTCAAGGGCCAGCATAAAGATCCCAATTTGAGCCCCCAGCTTCCCACCTGCAGAGGGGTTGCTTCACAAGTAGAGAAGCAGGTCTGCAGGTGTCTATCTTCCTCTCCCCCTCTCTGTCTTCGCCTCCTCTCTCCATTTCTCTTTGTCCTATCCAACAACAATGTCAGCAATAACAACAACCACAATAAACAACAAGGGCAACTAAAGGGAAAATATAGATTCCAGGAGCAGTGGAGTCATAGTGCTGGCACAGAACTGAAGCAATAATCCTAGAGGCAAGGAAAGATACAGAAAAGATACAAGCGCAGCCACACATAGGCCCCCAAAGGATGAGTTCTCAAGGAGAGCCCTTTATTTGTTAAGGCAAAGAAACTTTGGGTCATTAAGATTATCAGTGACAGTTTAGACAACATTTAATCATTCATTTTTATGATCCTTTTGATGTTTGTTCTGGGTCAAAATGTTCCACACCACAGGGTTTCTTAGAAATCACCATCCCCCACACACATCCACATTTCAGTTGATCATCAGTCTGATCATTTATTTTCTTCTGCTTAAACAAATCCCTGAGAGGAACCATGGAGCCCTTCGCCTTGTCATCTCTAAGAATATTATGAAACGATCTTTTTTTGCCTTCAGGGTAGTCACGGGGGGTTGGTGCAAGCACTACAAATCCACTGCTGCTGGAGGCTATTTTTCCCATTTTGTTGCCCTTGTTATGATTGTTATTGTTGTTGCTGGATAAGACAGAGAGAAATCAAGAGAGATGGGGAAGACAGAGAGGAGGAAAGAAAGATAGACACCTGCATACCTGCTTCACCACTTGTGAAGCAACCCCCCTCCCTGAAGCTGGGGGGAGCTGGGGGCTCAAACATGGATCCTTGTGCCTGGTCCTTGCACTTTGTGCCATGTGCACTTAACCCGCTGCACTAACACCCAACCCTGGATATAAACATTGCAGTGGTTTCCAGGTACTTGAAGCAATAAAAAAGTAATAAGATGAATTATAAAGGGTATTATAAGCTTGAAAAACTTTTTATTTTTTATTATCTTTAATTAGTTATTGGATAGAGACAATCAGAAATCAAGAGGGAAGGAAGAGATAGAGATCTTTACTTCCTATTTCATTTCCATCAATGGCTCTAAGGCTACCTTTGTCGGATAAATTAAGGACCACAAAAGCTTAGTAAGGGCAAGAGACCAGCATACTTCAATGAGGGCTCTCTTGTTTATTTCCAGCCCACTCCATCATCCAGGGCCCTAGTTATAGAATCTTGGGGTTCCCATATAGATATTATGGGTTCTAACAGGTCCCTCTCTCCACCATCGCTGGTCATTTCCATCAGGAACAGCATCGTGGACCCACTTGTACTGCCCCACTCTCTGAAGGGAGGCTAAGTCAGCATACTCTGCCACTCAAGGAAGACTGGTCCTGAAATGAGTACAGCCTAGAATGTTCCTCGCTATGACCATGAAATGCAAGTTCAGACCTACAGGAATGCAGAGGTTACACAGGTTTCTGTGCTGAAAGTGGGCCCCACATCAGATCGAGGGGGTTGACAGTTAATGGTATTAATAAACTTTTCCCACATCTGGGAGCTACTCTCTTCACTGGTCCAGCTTCCTAGTCTCATTTCCAACTTTGACACCATCTCACCAAACAATACCTTTAGCCCACCTGCTTGTTAGCTGTTGAGCTCAGGCAAAAAAGTTGCAGATGCTACCATGATGCCATGATGTCAACCTGACTTCCCTGGGTAGACAACCTTACCAATGTGTCCTGGAACCGCACCTCTCCAGAGCCTACCCCACTAGGGAAAAATAGAAACAGGTTGGGAGCATAGATTGACCTGTCAATACCCATGTCCCATGTCCAGTGGAGAAGCAATTACAGCAGCCAGACCTTCCACCATATGCACCCTGTAGTGATCCTGGCTCCATATTCCCATTAGGAAAAATAATAGAGGTAGTTAGGAAGATGGCGGCCTGAGAAGTCTCTAACAGCGAGTGCTCTGATGGCATCGTCGGCAACGGTAGGATTTTCTGCCTTTAGCAGGCCAGTCAATAAGGCGGGACACCAAAGAAGTGATTACAATTTAATTTGGGTTAAGAATTAGAGTAAAGGTGACACGGACTAGTGGGGCGCCAGAATTCCCAGGCGGCGCCGGGCAAGGCGAGTGCGCCGGGCATTGTCCTCCGCCAGCCCAGGAAGGCGGCTCCTCCGCCGGTTGCAGAGCGTGGCGGGCAGAGGACCCAGAGAGAGCACTTTAGCTCAGGGGCTTCCTCTTGGGAGTCTCCAGGGTCCACCACAACCCTGAGGGCGGATCCAAAGACTTCTTGAGTATAGCTCTCATTGGATCAAAGGACTTGGAGCTAGTTTTCATTTTTGAGAAATCCTTTAAAAAAGTCTGGAGGGGGGGGTTTCCCGGAAGATGGCGGACTGAGAAGCGGCTAGCCTTGGAGCTCCGGACACATCTCTTGTAAACAATAGGATTTTCTGCCTTTAGCAGGCCAGCCAATAAGGGACCATAGCGGTGACAACAAGGAGGTGTCTATAACTTAATTTGGGTTAAGAATTAGAGTAGGGGAAAAAATTCTTTTTTCTTCCTTTTAATTTTCAAGCATACATCCTTCCCGCCGCCCCTCCCCCCCCATAAGCAGTGCCTGGGACCAGCTACTTGCAGGATACCCCATACCACCAAACAGGGTGTTTTTTTTTTTTTTTTTTAAATTCACTGATACACATTTGGGAAGTTCCTCGCACTGCTCTTTAATTACAACTCTTCTTCTTATCTTCTCCCTTTTCTCTCTCTTATCTCTCTCTATCTCTCTCTCTCTTTTTTAATCTTGTCATACACTTCTTTCTTCTTTGCCTTTCTGAATTTGTGAATTACTTTGGGGAAGAAATCTGACCCAGAGTGGACTCTCTATGTGTGTATCTCTGCTCTAGTTCCCTTTATACTCTTGTTACCCCTAGAATATACACTGGATAGTAGATTTGCATAACTGTCTATTGTTGCTATCCTCTCTTTCTTTTCTCTTTCTTCACTGGGATTTGGTTACTATTTTTTCACGGACTGGAGAAATTGTTTGGCTAACTGGTAACGATTAAACTCCTTCAATACTTACTTCAGTTGCTACTGTTATTCCGGAGGTTGGTGAGTGCAATTGTCATAAAGGTATTTAGTACAGTGTTACTTGTGCTCAAAACACAACAACTGAGGAACAACAGAGCATAAAAAAAAAGAGAGAAACACATAAAAAAAAATGGGTAGATTAAAAACAAATAAAACTGCTACCCCAATGAATGAAGACAAGAGCCCAGAAGAAACTACAAATCAGCCAGAAGTAACCATAGATAAGAAAAGTATGCAAGCAATAATAAACTTATTAATCACAGAAATGAAAACAACATTGGAGGAAAGGAATGGCAGTATTAGGGAAACAACAGTTGAGACCCCCAAGGAAAATACTGATTATCTTGAGACAATTAGAGAACTGAAAGCTGAAATAGCTGTAATGAAGAAAGAAGCTGAGGCAAGGGAAAGCAGACTAACAGAAGCAGAAAACAGAATTAGTCAGACAGAGGATGAGTTAGAGAAAACTAAGAAAGAGGTGAAAGAGCTTAAAAAGAGATTGAGAGACACTGAAAACAACAACAGAGACATATGGGATGATCTCAAAAGAAGTAACATTCGTGTAATTGGCCTGCCAGAGGAAGAAAGAGAGGAAGGGGAAGCAAACATTCTAGAGGAAATAATACAAGAAAACTTCTCAGACCTGAATAACAGGAAAAATAGTAGAAAAGCCTCCATTGGAAGGGGTGGGATGCAGAACTCTGGTGGTAGGAATTGTGTTGAATTTACCCCCTCTTATCCAATAAACTTGTTGATCTTAATTAAATCTTTAATTAACAAAAGAGTTAAGACAATATGCTGATTCATCAGTAGAGTGCATGCCATTCTTATATAGGGTTTATCCTCCACATTGAACAAAATTACAAAGTAATGCCCTTCTTTCCTCCCTCTCTCGCTCACTTTCTGTCTCTCTTCTCTCAAAAAAAATTGAGAGGGAGTCCGGCAATAGCACAGCAGGTTAAGCACATATGGTACAAAGCTCAAGGACTGGCACAAGGATCCCTTGTGTTTGAGTCCAAGGCTCCCCACCTGCAGGGGGGTCGATTCAGAAGTAGTGTAGCAGGTCTGCAGGTGTCTATCTTTCTCTCCCCATCTCTGTTTTCCCGTCCTCTCTCCTATTCTCTTTGTCCTATCCAATAATGATGACAATAATAAGTACTACAATAAAACAAGGACAACAAAACAGAAAAAATAAATAAATATATTTTTAAATCTTTAAAAAAAATTGAAGAAGTTGGGCAGTAGCACAATAGGTTAAGCACAGGTGGAGCAAAGCTCAAGGATTGGCATAGGGATCCTGGTTGGAGCCCAAGGCTCCCCACCTTCAGGGGACTCACTTCACAAGTGGTGAAGCAGATCTGCAAGTGTTTGTCTTTCTCTTCCTTTCTCTGTCTTCCCCTCCTCTCTTGATTTCTCTCTCTCTTGTCCAACAATGATGACATCAGTAACAACAACAACAATAATAACTACAAAAATACAACAAGGGCAACAAAAGGAAATAAATATTTTTTAAAAATTAAAAAATTGAAGAGTTAAAATGTGTGTCAGTCACTATAAGGAAAAGAAGATTCTCCATTGAACAATATTTATAGTCTAAATAATGGATACAGGTTTTCATTGTTGACTTTTAAAGATGAATATATGAATAAAGTCTGGATTTAAATGCACTTATTTTCCATTATCTTTTTCTGGATTTCTATTGGTTAGACAAAATTCATCTGGTTTTTAGGCATTTTGTGATCTGTTTTATTAACCTTTCTCTATCATTTCATTTTGCTCTATTTTCTGGGACAAATATTTCTTGATTTTTTGAATTCTTCAAATAAGTGGTTTCTATTTAACTATATTTTTCAAAGTTTTAAATATATTTTATGTATTGTAAGGTATCATGAGGAGAGAGAAAAGAAAAATTTAGTTAGCTTTGGCATAAAGTAGTTTTAGAGAATGAATCCACTTTTCCAGTTGTTCTATAATTCCTATCTATAAGAAACTTAGGACAAAGAGATATAACTCAATGGCAAACTACATGTCTGGTTGTTATTACTTTGGAGCGCTCCAAAGTAATAACAAAAAATAAATAATTTAAGACTTAGGCTCTCACATATGCCCCTCTGTCAGGCTAGCTTCATGGGAGAGAGACCAGGAACACATGGAGTGTGTTAATACAATTCTTTATTCATGAGGGAGGCCCAGAGTCAGATGTGAGCACATTGGGTTAAGCCATGTGGTGCCAAATCACAATGGCTGGCCTCTGCCTCTCTGTCTGCATGTCCAGGTCAGGGACACGAAAGAGAGGAAGAGAGAGAAACCAGAAACAGAAGTGGCTTTATAGGACAAAACCAGAAGTGGCAAGTCAGAAACGGAAATGGCTCAGAAAGGGGGTGGAGAAAGGAAAAAGTTACAATGGGAACTTCCTTAGCAACTATTGCAATGGTTTTAATGGGTGGGATTAATGGTAACCTGCAGGCAGGGCAGGTCTCGAGGTAGAAAGAAGATAGATCAAAGGAATGGGTGGGGAATCTTTCAGGCAAAACAATGATTATTTAAATAGGCCATAGTGTCAGCAATTGAGGATGGAGCAGGGGGGCTGCCTGACACCCCTCCTTAAAAAATATTCATTTTGTAAGTAAGTTTTGAAATAGTTTTCATAATAGTTAAAACCTGGAAGCAACCCAGGTGCCCAACAACAGATGAGTGGCTAAGAAAGCTGTGGTATATATACAGAATGGAATACTATGCAGCTATTAAGAACAATGAACCCACCTTCTCTGAGCCATCTTGGATAGAGCTAGATGGAATTATGTTAAGTGAGCTAAGTCAGAAAGATAAAGATGAATATGGGACGATCCCACTCACAAACAGAAGTTGATAAAGAACAGAAAGAGAAACTAAAAGCAGTAGTTGACTGAATTTGGAGTAGGGCACCAAAGTAAAAACCCTGGGGTGAGGGTGAGGGTGAGGGTGGATATTCGGCTACCTGGAGTGGCAGGGGGTGGGGGGGTAGGGGATGTGACACAGTCTTGATCATTTCAATGTGTCATCACGTTTGTATCCCCCCATCTTTAACTTATTATGCATTTAATAACATAGAGATTGTATTTGGTCTCTATTCTAGTAACAAACGCAGCACTTCATAATAACTTAAATTTATTATCCTTTAGTCTTACCAGTCAGTATCATTACACATGGTTTTTGAAGAAATTGAAATATTACTAGGGCTACATTCCTCTCTCAGCCTATTTTGTTGACTTTCTTTGTTGACAGAATTAGTTTTTTTATATGTAAGGCTGAGATCCATGCTGTTAGCTGAAGGCCTTTGTCACTTGCCTGAGGATGCCCATTCCCTGTCTCATGGCCTCTTCCTTCAACTTCAAAGCCAGTCACTATGAGTTGAATCCCTCTCATGTTTCAGACTTTTACTTCCATCTGATCTCACTTAACCAACAAGAATAATTACCTGCTTTTAAGTCATAACATGACTAGGCTGAGTTATTCAAATAATCCAAAGTAATCCTCCACATCACAATTTCTATACCCTTAATCACATCAGCAAAATTCCTTTTGATATTTAAGATACTATATCCACAAATTCATGAAATTTAGGATTTTCTATTTTAGGAGGTTGGGGAGCACTATTTTTTTCTACCATGTATATTATACTTTACTTATAAATTGCATTATACTAATAACTCAATTCATCCAATATTTTGCATAGAATGTTGAACATTGTAAATAAACCATACAATATTATTATATATTATATATATATATAGAGAGAGAGACTGTAGTATGGTATATACTATTTTATACTGTAGATTATTGAGATCCATGTGATTGTCAACACAAGGTCTTACACATTATACATGTTGAGTTAACTTTTATCCACTATTTGAATGTCCTCATGAAAAAATAGTTCTTTAGCATTCTTTTATTTTCAAAGTCTTCCTCTTTTGTTCCACTGTTCCTGGCAAAAGCTCTATTACCTTCCTTTAAAAAAATGTAAATAGCCCTGCTGTTTTTAAAATTTATTTTATTATCTTCATTTATTGTATAGACAGCTAGAAATTAAATGGAAAAAGGAGATAGAGAGAGAGAAAGACAGAGAAACACCTTTATCATTGCTTCACCACTTGTGAAGCTTTCCCCCTACAGGTAGGGACTGGAAGCTTGAACCTAAGTCCTTGTGCATTGTAACATGTTCACTCAGCCAGGTGTGCCACCACCGACATAGATCCTGTAATTATTAAAGAATCTGTCAACCTGATGCTATGGCGACTCTTTTATCCCACTAGTTTGTTATTTAAAAGCGTTTTCTTATCTTCAGTTTTTCATCTAGGAATTAAATTTATAATCTCTTCCTTATTTTTATTTTCTAGTAAATTTTTATCATTTACCCCTTGAGACAAGAAGAATTCAGTATTTTGCAGAATGTGCAAGTGGAACCAAGGTGTTAACAGTGGAGTGCCATTTACTATATCAGTTTCATCTGAAACACAAGGCTAATGTTCCCAGCTGTGGCATCTGGCTCCTCATTGGCAATTTCATTAGATATTGCCAGCTGTTATTGTAGAGTTTGGGCTTGTCACAAGGAATAAGCTGTTGTGCAGCTGTGCTGCCACCTCAGTGTTGTATAGTACAAGTTGTATTCCAATGTTTCCCTCTTAGTAATTCCTATTTTCCTCTCTATTCATATTTTATTTAAGTACTTGGAAAATCAGTTGTAGAGATAAAGTCTATATTCCAAAAATGCCTTCAGAAGGGGAGGAACATGCACCAAATTCACCTTCTATGGAATTTCAATATAATTCCAACATAATGTTCTTTAAAAATAAAAGTTTCTGGTGGTTTTGTCCTAATAATTCTGTTTACATGCAAGTATAAATTTTAAATAATGGTAGGCACTTGAACTCTAAAATGAAAAAAAAAGTTAGCATTCTGCTAACTACTTTTTTAAAATACACAAATTATGTGTTTAACTTTTCTACTGTTTTTATTGTCAGTCAGTAAAATAATTTTAATGACTATACTTGGTGAATGATTTCTTCATTTTTTTTGTCATAGATTCATTTGCTTGCTACAGTAGTTAAATTTCTATCAGTGTCAAAAGAATTGTTCTGCTGTGTTCATTTCCTACTTAATTTTAATGTTCTGTAGGAAATTTCACTTCTTTTGACAGTGTAGAGGCACAGACATACCATAGAATTATTATTTTAAAAACTACGATGGAAGTCTGATCAGCATCATGCTAGCATCTGAGACATGGTGGCTAAAAAGAGAGTTAACATAAAAAGCCAAACAAATTGTTGACCAATCATGGACCTCAAGGCTGGAATAGTGCAGATGAAGAGTTGGGGAGGTCCTCCATTTTGTAGATAGATACTAGGCCAGAGGAGTAAAGAAAGCTATCAGGGGAGGGGATGGGATACAGAGTTCTGGTGGTGGAAATTGTGTGGAGTTGTACCCCTCTTATCCTATGTTTTAGTCAATGTTTTCTTTTTATAAAAAAAAATTTTTTTTTAAATACTATGATGGAATTTAGAAATTATTTGGTGACCCCAATTATTTTAGAGATGACAAAATGGAGAGCCAGTAATGTTAAAATAGTGTGCATAAAGACAAGCAAATAGTGATGATACAAGATCTATAAACTGCTATTTATTCTTAGTCGAAGACCATAATCCATGACATTTAGTTCTATTGTCTATGTGGAATTGACCTTTTGTCTTTGATGCTCCCCCACATCCAACCCACTATTGCCAGGAGCCAGCCCCAGCCAAAGTTATTTAGGTCCCAGAAGGAAAGGGAGAGTTGGTGAGAAATGAAGTGAGTGACACGTCAGCTGCTATAGGTATAGGAGAGAAGTGTCTATGGCTTCGGTCTGCAGAACTTTATCTTAAAACAGTTTTTGCCTGATATAGTTGACATCATGTAAGATTATTTTCATTAACATCAAGGATACAGATGACATCATGCATGATTGTTTTCATTAACATCAAGAATAACCTTAAACATTATTATTAGTAGTAGTAGTTGTTGTAGTAGTAGTATATTTTCCTTAGAAAGCTCCCTAGGTCTGGGGCATGCTAATGTTCCCTTGAAAGTTTCCTCAGTTTGGGGTAGCCTAAATCCACCCTTGAAAGTTTCCTTGGTCTGGAGTCTAAATTTTCCCTTGAAAATTCTTTTGAAATGATCATCTGTGTTTTGACCATCTCCTTGTTCTGACCTTCTGTATGAATAAACATTTAGTTCCTCCCTGGAACTAAATCTAATAGCTTTTTTTCTTACTTTTTTAATTTATTTATTGGGAAATAAATGTTTTACATTCGACAGTAAATATAAGAGTTTGTACATGCATAACATTTCCCAGTTTTCCATATAACACTAAAAACCCCACTAGGTCCTGTGTCATCCTTTTTGGACCTGTATTCTCCCCACCCAGCCACCCCAGAGTCTTTTACTTTGGTGCAATATGCCAACTGCAGTTCAGGTTCTACTTCTGTTTTCTCTTCTGATCTTGTTTTTCAACTTCTGACTGAGAGTGAGATCATCCCATATTCATCCTTATGTTTCTGATTTATTTCACTTAACATGAATTTTTCAAGGTACACCCAAGATCAACTGAAAACCGTGAAGTCACCATTTTTTATACCTGAATATACTTGCTCAGCCACTCATCTTTTGGTTGAGTTAGGCAAGTTCTTTATATATTTTGGTTATTAAACTCTTGTCTGATGTATGACATGTAAAGATATTCTCCCATTCTGTAAGGGGTCTCTTGGTTTGGGTACTGGTTTCTATTGCTGTGCAGAGCTTTGTAATTTGATGTAGTCCCATAGGTTTATGCTTGCCTTAGTCTTCTTTGTAATTGGATTCCTTTCATTGAAGATGTCTTTAAATATTTTGTGCAGAAAAGAGTTCTGCCAATATTTTCCTCTAAGTATCTGATAGTTTGTGGTCTAACATCCAAGTCCTTGATCCACTTGGAATTTACTTTTGTATTTGGTGAAATACAGTGGCTCAGTTTCATTCTTCTGCATGTTTCAACCCATTTATTTCAACACCATTTGTTGAAGAGACTGCTTTCCCCATTTAATAGTCTGGCCACCTATGTCAAAGATTAGATTTCCATAGGTGTGGTGGGGGCTTCCTTCTGGGCTCTCAATTCTATTCCACTGGTCAGTATGTCTATTCATGTTCCAGTACCAAGCAGTTTTGATGACAATGGCCCTATTATTATATTTGAGATCCAGAGTGTGACGCCTCCAAGTTCTGTTCTTTCTTCTCAAATTTTTTTTGGCAATCTAGGTCTTTTCTGGTTCCAGATAAACATTTATAGCAGTTGTTCTATTCTCCTAAAAAATGTGGTTGGTATCTTGATGGGGATAGGATTAAATTTCTATATGTCTCTGGGTAGTATATTCATTTTGATGATGATAATTCTTCCACCCCATGAACGTGGAATATCTTTCCACTTCTTTGTGTCTTTTTTAATTTCCTTGAGTAGTAACTCATAATTTTCAGTATACAGGTCTCTCACTTCTTTGGTTAGGTTTATTCCTAGATATTTGATTGTTTTTGTTGCTATAGTAAAGGAATTTATTTCTGGATTTTTAACTTCTTCTAATTTAGTGTTTCCACTGACTTTTGAATGTTGATTTTGTAGCCTGACACCTTACTGTATTGCTTGATGATATTAAAAGTTAATTGCTGGATTATTTACATTTTTCTATGTATAATATCATGTCATTTGCAAACAGGGAGAGTTTGACTTCTCTCCCAATCTGTACCCCTTTAATTCCTTCCTCCTACCTGATTGTTATAGCAAGAACTTCCAACACTATGCTGAATTGTAATGGTGATAGTAGGCAGCTCTGTCTAGTACCTGATTATGATGTAGTCTATAGGTTTGCTATATATAGACTCCACTATTCAGGAATTTTTAATATATTCTCACTTTTTGTAGTGTTTTGATCATAAAGGGATGTTGTGTTTTGTCAAAGGCTTTCTCTGCATCTATTGATATGACCATGTGGTTTTTGGTCTGGTTTTTATTGATGTTGATTGATATACATATATTAAACCAACCTTGCATCCTGTGGATAAACCCCACTTGGTCATGATGAACAATCTTTCTAATATACTGCTGTATCCTGTTGGCTAGAATTTTATTCAATATTTTAGCATCTATGTTCATCAGAGATATTGGTCTATAGTTGTCTTTTTTTGGTTATGTACCTGTCTGCTTTTGGTATCAAAGTGATGTTGGCTTCATAGAAGCTGCAAGGGAGTTTCCAGTGGCTTCAATTTTCTGGAAGGTTTTTAAAAGTATTAGTTCTATATTAGTATTAATATTATTAAAAGTATTAGTTCTTTATTTGAAAAATTTTTTAAATTTATTTTTTATTTAAGAAAGGATAAATTAACAAAACCATATAATAGGAGAGGTACAACTCCACACAATTCCCACCACCCAATATCCATATCCCCCCCCTCCCCTGATAGCTTTCCCATTCTCTATCCCTCTGGGAGCATGGACCCAGGGTCGTTGTGGGTTGCAGAAGTAGAAGGTCTGGCTTCTATTATTGCTTCCCCGCTGAACATGGACGTTGACTGGTCGGTCCATACTCCCAGTCTGTCTCTTCTTTCCCTAGTAGGGTGGGTCTCTGGGAAAGCAGAGCTCCAGGACACATTGGTGGGGTCTTCAGTCCAGGGAAGCCTGGCTGTCATCCTGATGGCATCTGGAACCTGGTGGCTGAAAAGAGAGCTAACATACAAAGCCAAACAAATTGTTGAGCAATCATGGACGCAAAGGTTGGAATAGTGGAGAGGAAGTGTTGGGGGTGTACTCACTGCAAACTCTAGTGTACTTCTGCTCTCAGGCATATATTTTGCACTAGTTTATGGATACTTGTGAACATATGCTCTCTCTCACAGAACCTGGTCTATATCTAGGTTTTGGGACTTTGTTAGAAAGTAAACCACCTGGGATGGAATTAGAGAATACTATGAAAGGAAAGGTCTCACCCAAGTAATGAAGCTTAAGGGTTGTCATCAATTTTATAGAGTTCATTTGTAAAACCATCTGGTCCATAACTTTTATTTTTGGGAAGGTTTTTGATAAATGTTTCTATTTCATTAGCTGTGATGGGCCTGTTCATGTTATCTAGTTCCTCTTTACTTAATTTTCGGAGTTCGTAGGTATCTAGGAAATCGTCCATTTCTTCCAGGTTCTCTAGCTTGGTGGCATACAGTTGTTCATAGAAGTCTCACATGATATTCTGAACTTCTGCAGTGTCTGTTGTGATATCTCCTCTTTTATTTATGATCCAATTTATTTGGGTCTTCTCCTTTTTTTGTTTTGTGAGTCTGGCTAAAGGTTTGTCAATTTTGTTCACTCTTTCAAAGAATCAACACTTTTTGGTTGATCTTTTGTATGGTTTTCATATTTTCAATGTTATTTATTTATGCCCACTCTTTAGTTATTTCTGTCTTTCTGGTTGCTTTAGGATTCCTTTGTTCTTGTTCTTCTAGGTCTTTAAGATGTGCAATCAGGCTGCTTTTTTGTGCTTTTTCTTGTTCCCTAAAGTGTGCTTGTATGGCTATGAACTGCCCTCTCAGTACTGTCTTAGTTGTGTCCCAAATATTTTGATAGCTTGTGTCTTCCTTTTCAATGAACTCTCAAAACATTTTGATTTCTTCCTTGATTTCCTCTTTGCCATGGTAGTTGTTAAGGATTGTGCTGTTGAGCTTCCACATTTTGGGACTCCTACTAATCTTTTGTTGATTATTAAGTGTTAGTTTAATTCCACTGTGGTCTGAGAAGATGCTTGGAACAATTTCTTTCTTTTTTCTTTTTCTTTTCTTTTTTTTTTTTATTTAAAAAGGATTAATTAACAAAACCATAGGGTAGGAGGGGTACAACTCCACACAATTCCCACCACCCAGTCTCCATAACCCACACCCTCCCCTGATAGCTTTCCCATTCTCTATCTCTCTGGGAGCATGAACCCAGGGTCGTTGAGGGTTGCAGAAGGTAGAAGGTCTGGCTTCTGTAATTGCTTCCCTGCTGAACATGGGCGTTGACTGGTCGGTCCATACTCCCAGTCTGCCTCTCTCTTTCCCTAGTAGGGTGTGTCTCTGGGGAAGCGGAGCTCCAGGACACATTGGTGGGGTCTTCAATCCAGGGAAGCCTGGCCAGCATCCTGGTGGCATCTGGAACCTGGTGATTGAAAAGAGAGTTAACATACGAAGCCAAATTGTTGAGCAATCATGGACCCAAAGCTTGGAATAGTGGAGAGGAAGTGTTAGGGAGGTACTCACTGCAAACTCTAGTGTACTTCTGCTTTCAGGTATATATTTTGCAGTAGTCTATGGATATGTGTGAACATAAGCTCTCTCTCATAGAATCTGGTGTATATCTAGGATATGGGACTTTGTTAGAAAGTGAATGACCTGAGATGAAATTAGAGTGTACTATAAAAGGAAAGGTCTCAGCTTGGGACAGTTTCAATGCTCCTGAATTTGCTGATTCTGCCATTCTGGCGTAACATATAGTCTGTCCTTGAGAATGACCCACATGGACTTGATTAGAATGTGTATTCCAGTTTCTTGGGGTGAATGATTCTGAAAATGTACAATAGTTCTAGTTTCTCTATCTCCTCATTTAGCTCCCTTATGTCTTTATTGATTGTCTGCCTAAAAGATCTGTCAAACTGGGAGAGTGGGGTATTGAAGTCCCCTACTATGACTTGCTGCTGTTAATATATTGCTGTAGCTCTTTCAGTAGATGTTTGATGTATTTAGATAGCTTCTCAGTGGGTACATAGATGTTAATAACTATTAAGTCCTTTTGATTGACTGATCCTCTGAGTACTAAGTAGTGTCCATTCCTGTCTTCTTTAATTTTATTGATTTTAAAGTATATCCTCTCAGTTATGAGGCTAGCTGTTCCTGCCCTTTTTTGTGAGCCATTGACCTGTATGATAGTTTTCCATCTTTTCACTTTGAGTCTGTGTTTGTCTTGTGTTAGGTGGGTTTCCTGTAGACGGCATATTGCTGGGTTATGTTTTCTGACCCATCTTCCTACTGTGTGCCTTTTAATAGGTGAATTCAGGCCATTGGCATTTATCAAAGATCGAAGATATTTTAATACCATTCTTGTAGAGATTTAGAGTGTTCTGATAGATGGCATATTCAGGGTGGTCTGATTGTTTATAGGAAAACTTTCAGAACTTCTTTCAGGGAAGGCTTGATGATAGTTGATTCCTTCAACTGTTGCTTGTCTGAGAAGGTGTTTATGCCTCCATATATTCTGAATGACAGTCTAGTAGGATACAGTAGTCTTGATTGAAAGACTTTCTCATTGAGCACTCGATAGATATCTTGCCATTCTATTCTTGCCTGTAGTGTTTGTATGAAGAATTCTGATGCTAATCTTATGGGTTTTCCTCTGTAGGTGACTCTTTGTTTTTCTCTTGCAGCCTTCTGGCTCCTTTCTTTATACTTATTCCTTTCCATTCTAACTATGATATGTTTTGGCATCTTTAAGTCTGTGTTAATTCTGTTTAGGATCCTTTGGGTTTCTTGAACCTTTATGTCTTTTATGTTGTCTAGACTAAAGAAGTACTCAACTATTATGACCTAAAGAATTCTTTTTCCCCTTTTCTCTCTTTCTTCCTCTGCTAAGCCAATAATGTGTATATTATTTCTTTTGAAGTCATATTGTAGGACTCTATTGTTGTTTACAGTATCTCTTAATAGCCTTTTGATATCTCTTTCTTCATTTTTAGTGAGTACCCATTCATTGGAGAAACTGATGATCCTTCCTAGCCAACTGAATCCACATGGATCCCAGTCACTTTCACAGCCAGCAACAAGCAGCTCCTGACAGCTTTCAATCTGATGCTGTTGACTGGCTACGGAAGAAGGGCAAACACTAGAATAAGAAGAAGAAGTTGTCTTTAATTCATCCTTGATCTTGCTAATTCTGTCTTCAGCCTCTTATATTCTATTCTTTCTCCCCTTTACTGTTGTCTGGAGTTCATCTATTTTGTTACCCTGTTCTAAGCTCCACTATTTCATCTTTCAGCTCTCTAATAACCTTGAGATAATTAGTGTTTTCTTCCAGAGTCTCATTTGTTTTTCTGTTAACAGCATTTCTGTTAACAGTTCTTTCAAACTCTTTACTCACTCCTGTTATTATTTCCTTAACTAGTGTTTGGATGTTGACCTCACTATTTTGTGCTTCACCCTTTGGGGGGCTTTTAGCTGGACTCTTGTGCTGGTTCATTTGTTGTTGCGGTGGTCTGGTGTCGGGCTGCACCATGGAGAAGAGAGCGGACGTCCAGAGCAAAGGGGTACACAAATCTTTATTATAGGATGGGGGGGAGGTTTGGTTCAGACCACGTGGAGCCAGCCGGCAATGGCCGACCACGGGGGGAGAGCAGGGAGTGAGACCTCAGAGAGGGAGAGCCGAGAGCCCAGAGAGAGAGAGGGGAGGGGTGAGGGGGCTTTTTATTGGGTGACAACCAGGGGTGACGTGTATGGCCAGGATTGGTTGAAAGGGGGCACTCTAGGATTTAGCGGGGCATAGAAAAACCTGGGGGCAGAGACTGCATCAGAATAACTCCTCAGCAACATCTCCTCCTATCCCTTTATATCTAAATGGACACAGTAAAAAAAATGGAGCAGGCTTAAATGTTTTAGAGGAATGCCATGCTCAGGTGGGAAGATGTAGGACTTTCTGTGGAGGAGGGAAGGCTTAAATGGCTGCCAACCTTGTGAGATTTATGTGTCCTCCTGTGCTCAACCCCTCTTTAGAGAGAGAGACTTACCTGGAGAGACTCATCTCATAGGTTTAAGCGCAGCCTGCTCAACCATCTCTTCACAATATCTCTACATCTTTTCTATCTTTCTATCTAGTAATTGCATAAGATGTAATGTACAAAGTCTATAAAAGACTATCATGGGGCAGAAACCTTTTGGGCATAAGCCTAAATGATATAACAAAATAGGAAGGGACAAGTAGGGGAGAAGTAAAAGCCAGTGTGGTGTGAAGGGAAGGATTGGTGTGTAAAGGAACATTCCCTGTTTGGGTGGGGAAAGGGGCAAGGGTACATAATGAGGGGGAGGCGGGAGGCATGACCCACCAAACAGAGGGGCTATTTGGCATTGTATAGTCCTCAAGGCAACAGTCTGTAAAGTCTATGAATTACTCAGGATCAGTCTATGAAAAACCAGCAGCGTGAAGGGAAATAAGCTGCTTCAAAATTGTGTAAAATGTATATAGGGTATGTCAGAAAGTCCGATACAAGTCTCAGTCTGAAGTAGATGGCTAGGGGAAGAATTGGCAGGGGATGCAACGCTGCATGAGGGAGGTCAGCCACTGGAATGTTGCTCTTTTGTAGATAGCTAGCTGGAACTGCCAACACGTAACAAGCAGGTCAGAAGCAGGAACGGTAACCAGGCATGAAGAAAGTTCTGTCCTTGGAGTTTGTGTGTCAGGTTCTTCAGATCATGTTGAGTGACATCTAGGGTTACGGGGGGTGTGCCATGGTAGTCGTGCCATCTGGTGAGTGACGTCAGGGTGTGCAGGGGTTCAGATGGTTTTTCCGGGATTCCTGTGAAAGAAACACAAACAATCTGCTTCTCGTGGTTAATTTGAACGTGTAACAAGTTATAGGTTTGTTATAGTTGATACCTCGATGATTATAATTGGTTTAGAATCTTTATGATTTTATTTAAAGGTCATCTAATGTGACCTCCTGTAGCAGCCTCTACCGCAGGATCTTGAGACCAATTTTAGCTAAAATATGTATTTTAAACAGACTCAAATTGCTTAGAGAGTTAACGCATATTCGTGACAATGATTTTAACGTTTACAGTGCCAGATTGATGCCAGATCTGTTGTGGATTAATTTCCACAAGATAGTTTAAAGGGCACCTTTGGGGGCCCTTCAAAGGTGTCCTGTATATAAAATTTGTATAGTTTAGTTTTGGGAATGAATAGTCACGTTGAACATTTAGACTTTTACCTAAATAGTAAGTTACCTTAACAATTAATTTTTACCTTGTCTGGTAAAAGTGTAGCTGTAGGGTTACACTTCTGAATGTTAAGTTAGTGTTACCAAACTTGAGACATACCCATAAACATTTAGTTATAACAAACTGGAGGAAAAAGAACTTTTGTTATAAAAACACATTATTTAAAAACAAATTTAAATCTGTCATTAGTCACACAGTTTAAGACTAAACACTTACATATATACCAAAACTATATATAAAATTCAAAAGGGGGAGAAAGGAAAAAAAATTTGGAATGTTTCTGGACATCTCCAAACTTTAAGGGGTGGGTCTCTCCATTTGCCCTTAATAGATGGGAGGGTAGATGGTGTTTGCCAGTGAAGAATAATAGGGGGTAAGGCCGAGTTATTGTAAATATTAAAGATATTTAACGTAGTTAAGGCTTTTGCTAGCTGGATATTTGGGGGATATGTTCCTCCTTTATCTTTATTTAGTTGAGCCTTCAGAGTTTGATGGGCCCTCTCGACAATGCCTTGTCCCTGTGGATTGTAGGGAATGCCCATGGTATGAGTAATATTCCAGAGGGAACAAAAATCTTTAAATTGTTTGCTTGTAAACATAGGTGTATTGTCTGTTTTCAAAAGTAATGGGACCCCCATAACGGCAAAACAAGAGAGCATATGGCTTACAAGCTTTTTAGCACTTTCTCCTGTCTGAGCTGTAGCCCACATAAATTTAGAAAAGGTATCAATTGAGACAAACACATATTTTTGTTTGCCAAAGTTTGGTATGTGGGTGACATCAATTTGCCAAATAGCATTAGCTTTTAAACCTTAGGTGTTAACCCCAAGGGTGTGGATAGCAGGTGTCTTTATGAGACTTGCACAAGAAGAGCATGTAGCGAGGATATGTTTTAACTGTGATACAGGAACATCAGGGAATCGAGCTTGAAGGCCTTTAAGATTAACATGGGTTAGAGAGTGAAAATTAGCAGGATCAGAGACAGAGACTGGGAAAGTTCCTGTGGAGGCAAGGCGGTCAACTGCGGCATTCCCTTCGGACAGGGAACCAGGAAGAGGGCTGTGGGAACGAAGGTGTTGAATATACAGTGGTTGGGTTCGAGAACAGAGCATAGAGGTGATTTGAATCAAGAGAGGGGAAAGTGGGTTGTCATCAATTTTCACATACGAATGAGCAAGCCATGGAAGTAAGTTAACAGTATACACACTGTCAGAAAAAAGGTTGAAGGATTCTGGTACAGCTTTTAGTGCAAGAAAAACAGCATAAAGTTCTTTGTACTGAGGGGAATTATCAGGAAGCTCAGTAAAGAGAGGTTTAGGAGATTGTTTGTCTGGGTAATATATAAGGGCAGCAGCTCCCCTTTTTCCGCCATCAGTAAAGATTATAGGAGCAGAGGGAATGGGATCCCGAGAGAAAAGTTTAGGTGCTAGTAGAGGCAGAAGAGGTAAAGAAGCTATCAATTTATTAGAAGGAAAATGGTTATCTATTTGTCCTGGAAACCCCACGAAGCTTATGGCAAAGCGGGAATGATGGCGTATAAGCCACTCTGTATCTGTGAGAGAAAAGGGCAGAATAATTAAATCCGGCTCTTTCCCTAAGACCTGCACAGACCTATTTCTCCCTTGGCGAACCATGAATGCTAACGCATCTATCTCAGTGAGGAGTCTTGGAGTTCCTCCTACTGGTGTGTGAAGCCACTCGAGAACCCCATGGTCTTGCCACAGTGCCCCTACTACTGTGGGGGTGGACTTGAAGATTAGAAGGTTTACCGGAGAGGAGGGGGAGAATCGAACAAGGTGCATGTCCTGGAGGGCCTGGTTAACCCTTTCCAGTGCCAAGCAGGCCTCAGGAGTTAACTTACGTTTTGAAGAGGGCTGTTTGTTTCCTTTCAACAGGTCAAACAGTGGTTGGAGGCAGCTTGTGGGCAGATAGAGATACTGCCTAAGCCAATGTAAATTTCCTAGAAAACTTTGTAAAGAAGCAAGAGTAAGGTTAGAAGGGAAGGTAACATTAGGTTTTAAGGGACGAATTTGCGTTAGAGAAATCTCTGAACCTAGGAAGGATATTGGAGGGATTAGCTGTATCTTCTCAGGGGCTACATTAAGGCTGCTTTTCTTTAATGCAGGAATGAGAAAATCACATAAGGCATAGAGATCTGTATATGATTTTCCCCATATTAAAATATCATCTGTATAATGAAAAATATTAAGGCCCTTATGAATATATGGGACAAGGGCAGATTTAAGAGCCTCCTGACAAATAGTATTGGCCATACCCTGGGGCAGCACCACCCATTCAAATCTATCAGCAGGGCTGGCATTATTAATAGATGGAACAGAGAAGGCAAAACGTTTACAATCTCGCGGATGCAAGGGGATAGAGAAAAAACAATCTTGTATATCAATAGCTATGATTGGAATTCCCGTGGGAATTGCAGAAGCAAGAGGCAAACCCCTTTGGGGGGAGCCCCAGACCTGCATGGTTTTATTTACTGCACGGAGATCTTGAAGGAGGCACCATTTTCCTGAGTGCTTTTTAATCACAAAGACAGGAGTATTCCATGGGCTTCAAGAATGACGAATGTGTCTCAAGGACAACTGCTCTCGGATGAGCTCTTTTAAAATTTTTAGCTTATCCCTAGATAAAGGCCACTGTTCCACCCAGACAGGCTCATTAGAAAGCCAGCTTAAGTGGGGTGTTTGGCTACGAACAGTGGCATTTAGTATTGGGGGTGCTGAATAGACCTGGTATCACGGGAATGAGTTTTACGCTCTGCAGAGGCGTCTGTGGATATCCTAACATTAAAACATTCCAGAAGATCCCTGCCCAGTAAGTTGGTGCTAATATTAGCTACCAAAGGGCGGAAGTGTCCGGTAGAACCTTCTGGGTCTTCCCACATGAGCGAGTCTCGTGTGCAAAATGCTCTCATCATTCCATGGCTATTCCATGTAAACTGGGTCCAGGGATGAGTTCCCAATCTTGGGGAACCTCTTCTTGCCTTAAAATCGTCTTTGCTGCCCCCGTGTCAATCAAAAATTTAAAAGGAATATTGCCAATCTTTACTGTCATAGAAGGGTGACCTTTTTCTAAAACAGGAGTGGTCCACAAAATCTCAGGCCCCGAATTTGTACCATTCAGGGGCGAACCATCTTTATGAAATTGGGACCAACAATCTCTCTTCCAATGAAACCCCTTACGACATTTTGGACAAACAGTACGTGGTCTCTGGCTCCCTGACTGAAAGCGGGGTTGCTCTGGCTGTAGGCGTGGTTTCCCTGACTGGAGGCATGGTCGCAACTTATGAGGACATTGGTTACGCCAATGTCCTTGGCGACCGCACTGAAAGCAGGCCCCGTTTTGCTTACGTGGGGCAACTGCATAAACCTGCGTCGTAGTGGGTGCCCCATAATTGCCTGATGTAAGTTCCTGTGTCACTAGAATCCAATTATCTGGGTGTAGGTAAAGATTAAGGCATACCTGATGGAATTGTGGTGTCATGCCTTCCCAGACAATAGAGCGCAGGAGTAGTTTGCGGACGTCAGGATTATAAATCTTTCTCTCTAAGCTTCTCTTCACCCTTGAGATGAAGCTCACCAATGACTCATCAGAGCCTTGGTGAAAAGAGTTAATGGGAGCTGATGGATCTACATCAGGTGTGGTCACCCTTTCCCATGCTTGTGTTGTACAGATGCGTACCTGTTCTAAATAACTGGTTGGAAACCTGGCTTCTGCCTGCTGAGCTCCAGATTCATAAGCTCCTGCTCCAAACAAAGCATCAGAATTCCATTCTACCTGTTTGTTACTATTTTCCTGTGATTGCCTAGAGCACTCATAGCGGAAACATGCCTGCCACTGAAGATAGAGTGGGTCTGGGAATGCAGCACGAGCCAGATGTTTCCAGTCTTGTGGTGTATTTAAATGCTGGTAAAAGCTTCTCAAGACGGACTTGGTCCATGGTGAATGCATTCCGTCCTCCCTGACTGCTTGTCTGAGTGTTTCAAGTTTTTTAGAGGAATATGGCTGCCACGGCTGAGGGTTTTGTTTAGAAGGGGCCAAGTTTACCGGGAATGTGTGGATTTGGTCCGATTGTGCGGGAGAGGGAGCTACAGAAGTGGAAAGTTCATTAGAAACTGCTGTAGTGGCTGCAGGGGAGACTAAACGCATATCTACGGGGACGGAGCTCCCGGGGTGGACTGCACATGGTTTAAAATCCTTAAATGCTGAAAAAATATCCTTTAGCTCTCGTATCTCAGCCACTAGGTCCCTTAATGGTGACGTATCAGCAGGGGGCGGGGTCAGGGAGGAGGAAGCCTCAGGCGGAGCTGAAACCGTGGCAGCAGGGGCCGGGGGCGGGGTCAGGAAAACGGAAGCTGCAGGCGGAGCTGAAACCGGAATGGCAGGGGCAGGGGCAGGGTTCAGGAACGCAGAAGCTGCAGGCGGAGCTGAAACCGCGGCGGCAGGGGCCGGGGGCGGAGCTGAAACCGGGATGGCAGGGGCAGGGGCGGGGTTCAGAAACGCAGAAGCTGCAAGCGGAGCTGAAACCAGGACGGCAGGGGCAGGGGCGGGGTTCAGGAACGCAGAAGCTGCAGGCGGAGCTGAAACCGGAATGGCAGGGGCAGGGGCGGGGTTCAGGAACGCAGAAGCTGCAGGCAGAGCTGAAACCGGATGGCAGGGACCCAGGGGCAGAGCTGAAACCGGGATGGCATGGGCAGGGGCAGGGTTCAGGAACGCAGAAGCTGCAGGCGGAGCTGAAACCAGGGCGGCAGGGGCCGGGGGCGGAGCTGAAACTGGGGAGGCAGGGGCCGGGGGCGGGTTCAGGAACGCAGAAGCCTCAGGCAGAGCTGAAACCGGGGCAGAAGGGGGCGGGGTCAGAGGAGGAGTGTCCAAACACGTGTGCGTGTCTGTGGGAATGGAATTCTTGGGTTTAGCCGCTGATCGCTTAGGATGTCTAAGTCTTAAGCACATGTGATTTAACTCTCGTACCTCAGCCTCAAGGTCACTTATCCTTATGGCATACCACGTTTTACATATGTTGAAAGTGGCGACCACAGTTAAAAAAATCCAAGGGTTAGCGAAAATTAAACCTTTTATGACAGCGCGAATCTGTCCCAGGTCAAGAGATAATGACTGGGACACCTCCTCATAAAACGAGAAATTTCCCATGGTGGAGGGAAATGTGGGGCCACAGAAGTGGGCGGATGCCACTTACCTGTGTCTGGGCAGTTTTGGAGACCTCAGGCCGGGCGTGGTGTGGGTACGGAACACGATGGGCGCCAGATGTTGTTGCGGCGGTCTGGTGTCGGGCTGCACCACGGAGAAGAGAGCGGACGTCCAGAGCAAAGGGGTACACAAATCTTTATTATAGGATGGGGGGGGAGGTTTGGTTCAGACCACGTGGAGCCAGCTGGCAATGGCCAACCACGGGGGGAGAGCAGGGAGCGAGACCTCAGAGAGGGAGAGCCGAGAGCCCAGAGAGAGAGAGGGGAGGGGTGAGGGGGCTTTTTATTGGGTGACAACCAGGGGTGACGTGTAGGGCCAGGATTGGTTGAAAGGGGGCACTCTAGAATTTAGCGGGGCATAGAAAAACCTGGGGGCAGAGACTGCATCAGAATAACTCCTCAGCAACATTCATTTCTTCAATATTTTTTCTTGTTCTTTTAACCATTTTATGTAGTATGTTATGAGGTCCCTCTCTCAGTAATTTTGAAATTACTGATCACTCTTTCCTAGATTGGCTTGTGTCTAAGTAAGGTACTTAAAGGGTTCACATTTGTTTCAATAATATTTTAATTCCTGAGTTGGAGAGGAGAGGCTATTAAAAACCTCTTTTGTTCTTTTTCTTTGTCGTAGGCTATGGGAACCTCAAGGCTTTTAAACTATAAGTAGGCTCTTAGATTAATCACTAACTCCTGACCAAAAGATAAATCAGGTTGGTAGAGAGATAATCCAGTGGTTATGCAATGAGACACTCACACCCCCAAGGATCCAAATCTCTAGGCTCAATTCAGCTTTTCTGCCAAGCCAGGCAGAACTGCTGGGCCCTATGAGTTTTTAAACAACTCTCCTTTATAGTTTGTAGGTTCTGAGGCAATCATTCACCATGTTCTCATCAGGAGAACAATGTGGAAAGGCTCCCACTATACAGCCCACTGCTAGGCCACTGAGGTATAGCTTTTTTCCTGAGTTTCCTGGTCATTTCTCTGTTCCCAAATGTCAGCACAGGGTCTTCTCTCTACTGCTCTTGCCTCTGAGGGCAGTAGCAATGGAGACTCACAGTTTGCATTTGGTGAGTCTTAGGGGAGTCCTCTCCTCCCTTCAGAAGTATTTTTGTTGGTAAAACAGACTGGAGGTGGTGCCACAACTGGTAAACTGCTGGACTGTTACCAGCCAATTAATCTCTCCTTAGGCTTCTCCCTTTCCATGGGCCACATATATTTGCACTCACGGGTGGTTTGTTGGGTTTCTGAAGTCATTCTAGCCCTGCCTTGTTCTGGTCCCAGGTGTTTTCCTTTGGTATTCCTAGTTGACCTGGGAGAGGAGAGGAGAGTAACACAGCTGTTGCTGCTCAATAGACCTGCCTCCAGAAGTCTCCAGTTGTGTATTTTAAGTATGCCAATAAGTCTTTAAATTGTTGATGTAAGAAAAAATAGCTTCAGTTTAGTCCGGACTTTCCCCTTGCAGTCAGTCCTAACCTGTTGGTGACTATGCTATTCAGCAGGCCTGACTTTGCTTCCACAGCACTATCTTCTCAGGATGTCTTCTTCACTAAACATAGTTCTCCAGCTATTCTTCCTCTGAACTCTCAGCTCTCCTACCTGATGGACTGTACAGATACAATAGGCTTCTCAAACTTTATATGGAGCTGCTGTGTTGGCACTAGGGAGATGAAACAATAATTACAGGATGTCCAAATGCTAATGATGAGAACAAAAACACTTTTTCAAAAAATCCAATAATTACTATTAAGATTAAAACTTTACAATGTAAATATCATAGTATGTAGGTTCTAATAAATCCAAGAAGAAAGAGGAGGAGAAGGAAAAGAGGGAAGGTAAGAGGGGAGAGGGGTAATCTAGTTTTATACCTTACTCATTTTTATAATGATGATATAGCATCTAAAATTACTATTTCTTCAGTTTTATTAATTGAAAGTTTTGCATTTGATTTGAAGGGTGATTAATTGTTTCATTAAGTAGTTGTTCTCTGGAAGTAAGACAAAAATATTTCTCTGTGGTTCAGGTGTCAGTGAAGAAATCAGGACAGAGTTCATCAAAGTGTGACACAATCTCACAAAAAGGGCATGTACACATTAATAAATGTATTATGTCAAGAGATTTTTAGATCAATAACATCTATACTCTTCAACTCCCTCAGGCACCACATTGTAAGGTAAGGTCTGAAGAACAGAGAAATGACATTTCTTGTAATAATTGTAAACAGAGTCACTAACAACCAAAAGGGAATATGAAGGCAGTTCATTCCTTCTGACAATAGTAGAGAATATATTTCCTTGTAGAGAAAATATTGTTCTTTGCCTAATCATAAAAAGGTGAAGAAAATTTACTGCCACAATCAGAATTATTTTTCTGAATTATTTTTACAGTTGTAGGTGTAATTATTCTCTGCAGTATGTAGAAAATTAAAAATAGAAATTCCACATTACCCGTTTATTCCACTTTTGGATATTTGGCTGAAAAACACAAAAATGCTAATTCAGAGAGATATGAATATTCCAATATTTATTAAAGCATTAGTTATAGTAGTCAAAAGCAGGACATAACATAAGTAGTCCCTGAGAAACAAATGAGTAAAGGTGTTGTGTTTTATTTACACAATAAAGTATAATTCAATAATGTATAATTCAGTCATTTAAAGCTGACAAAATCCTGCCATTAACAACAACATTAACTAACCCTAGTTAAATGATTTAGATTTAGAAGGACAAATAGCGTATTTGATATGTAATGTTAAACAGAGGGAAAAAAGAATGAACTAAATAAAACAAAAAAGCACTTTTAAATAGAACACTTAGTAATTACCTAAAAGGAAGAGGGAAAGGAAAACATATAAATTGAAATAAAGGTGACACCAGATGGTGAATGAGAGGGTTGGACTTTTACTGGCAAATTTAATATTGAGACTAAGAATCAATATTATGATAAGGATATACTATGATATACTATGATAAGGATACCAAAAAGAGAAAAATAGAGAAAATCAATATATGATTTAGGTTCTTTCTTAGTTATTACATAGCAAAATAAAGCAAATAAATATAATGATGCAATTCTTGAAGTCAGTATAAAAGCCTCTCTGATTTTGAATGATTATCCTAGAACCAGAGTTGATTTGAGGCCAGTATTGTAAAGCTATAGTATTTCTAGATGTTAGCTAGGAGAGAGATTATAGCCCAGATCTGATAACAAACTGTATTATTCTCATACATTATTCAAACATAGACTTTTTCTGAACCCATTGTGTACTTTATGATTTAAACAAGATTCAAAAGGACCTGGGTTTGAGCTCCCGGTCCCCACCTACAGAGGGAAAGCTTTGCAAGTGGTGAAGTAGAGCTGCATATGTCTCTCTTTCTCTCTCTCTATCTCCCCTTCCCTCTGGGTTTATGGATATCTTTATCTAATAAATAAAGATTAAAAAATAAAAAATTTTTAAAAAGAAGATTCAGTTTAAGTTTTTCAGATGCCCAAATATTATAATTTTTCCTTCAAAGGGGAATCTCTATAAATTAAGTTTCTACAAAATTTTATGTATTAGTGTCAAATAAATAAATAAATGTCTATAGAATTCTGTAGCCTGAATATAAGTAAACATATAGACAATTCAACCACCAATAATTGAATCATATTTTAGAAGAGATTCAAAAAAATCTAAACTGAGGTGAACCTTGCATTCCAATCAGTATGTTTGGATCTATGAGCAGCACTAGTGTGTGAAGATCAGACATCACTGTAAGCAAACAGGTTATATTTCATAAATGTCTGCTTACATATGAAGACAAATGAGAAAAATACATAAGGAATTCTGAGAAAAAGATACATTTTTAAAAATAAATAAAGAAAGAAAGAGTTAAAATAAGTGGGGGAAAATGAGCATCCTTTTTTTTAAAAAAAAAAAAGTTGGGCCATTCTTTTTTCTTCTTCTGTAAAGCAAATACTATATAAAATAGCATTTTAGCTTTGTTACTTATTGTTTGAGACAGACTTTAAAAAAAAATACACAGCTACCTTAATTTGTTCTTTGTAGCAAATTGATTCTCTTTTTAAAACATAAGGTAAAGTGTACATCTCAGTTATTTGATAAACATATGTTGTGAAAGTATTGCTGCCATCTAGTTAACACATTTATCACCTTACATATGTATCTTTTTTATAAGGATGTTTTAAATTCTACTCTCAGAAAAAAATTTCTCTTACATAATAAATAGAATCAGCTATTTTCACCATGTTTTAGACTAAATCTTCAGACCTTATGCAGAAGATAGAAGTTCAAGTCCCTTTATCAGCTTCTTCCTGTTTCCCTCACCCTGGCCTCTAGTCTCTGGTGACCACTTTTATACACTGCTTCTATGAGGTTTTTTTTTTTCCTTTTCTTGCTTTTTAGAGGTTACATGTAAGTGGTATCATGCAGTATTTTTCATTTTCATCTGATAACTATTACTTCATTTACCATTATATCCTAAAGTTCCAACTATATTGTCACAAATAAAAGAATTTTCATCTCTCTTATGGCTGAATATTATTCCACTGTATATTTGTGCCATGACTTTTTTGTTTGTTTTTATTCATTGATAGGCATGTCTCAGTTACTGTGGATAAATCTGAAGTAACATGGTATTGTAGATATTGCTTATATTCTGTTGTAATTTCTTTGGGATATTTACCTAGAAATTCAACTCCTGGACTGCATGTTTTTTTGTTTGTTTGTTTTTCTTTTTCTTTTATGAATCATTTATTTTAGAGGTAACTTTGGTTTACAAGATTGTAAATATTTTAGAAGTACAGTTTCTCAGCTCTTCAAAAGATGTTATCATACCTCATCTTCTACTGAAACACTAACACCCCTCCACCAAAGTCCACTAAACTGCCACCCTTGCAATTCACTCACACATAATCCTCAACAACTTCAGCTCTTCAATCTAAAATCAAGTCTTATCTTTGTTTGACTTTGCTTGTTCACTTGTATTGTTCCTTTATTTACTTTATATTAGAGTAATCAACACTTTGCTTTTAGTATTTAGTATTTCCTCTTTTAGTGTTAACAAATTCTTTTAGCTACAATTGAAAAAGATATTATTCAAGACAAAGTAGATGAAACTGAAGGTGATTATACTTAATAATGTAAGGAGGTGACAGATAACTACCAAATGACCTTGCTTATATGTGGAATATAGAGAATTGAAGTACATAAACTTGTGAAGGGGAGAAAGAGAAAGAAAAGAAGAAAGAAGAAAGAAAGAGAGAAAGAAAAAAGAAAGAAAGAAAGAAAATCAGTCTCTAAGACTTTGAGAGAACTATAACAGTTACCATAAGGGTGGGGGGGTGGAGGACTAGAGATTCACAGAGCTTGATGGTGGGTATGGTGTGGACTATAACCCTATAATCTTGTAAATCATTAGCAAATCACTAGAAATATAGCAAAAAGTAAAGAATGGCACTTTGTCACTCCTTTAAACCTCAGTGATAACCTAGCTGAATAAAGTGCTCTAGAGTAAAGGTTTATTCCATTCAACACTTTGAATTTGCTTTTATCATCCTCTAGCCTTTAGATTTTTTTTTTTTTTTTGAGAAATAAACTGGTAAGTCTATGGAAGTTTCCTTATAGGTGACCATTTTTAATCTAACTGCTTCTAACATTCTCTCCTACAATTGATCTTTGCCATTTAAACTATTATGTGACTTGGTAAGCTTAAGTTTGTGTTTATTCTTCATGAAATTGAATCTGCTTACCTTCAATTTGGAGAAAATACTTAACTGAGAATATATATATCCTCCATAGTTATTTCTGGGGCTCAGTGCCAGTACTATAAATCCACTGCTCCTGGCTGCCATTTCCCCCCGTCTTATTAGATAGGACAGAGAGAAATCGAAAGGATAGAAGGAGACAGAAAGGTAGAGAGAAAGGTAAACACCTGCAGACCTGCTTTACCGCTTGTGAAGAGTACCCACTGCAGGCAAGGAGCTAGGGTTTAGAACTCAGATGCTTGTGTGGCTCCCTGCTCTTAGTACTATGTGTGCTTAACCAAGTATACCACCTCCTGGACCCACTAATATTTATTTAAATAGCAATTCTTTTTCTCTCTTCTTATATTGTTATAATGTGATTTTTATTCCTCTTGATGGTATCCCATATCTAACTCTACCTCTCTCTCAATAGCTTCCTCTACCCTATCCTCCTCCCAATCACCATTTCCCCCCATTTTTCTGTAAGTGTTCCCCATTACTATATTTTTAGCTTTATTATTGTAATATATATATATACACTGAGAGAGAGAGAGAGAGAGGGAGGTAGATATAGAAATATCTGATTTATGTTGTGACTCCTTTCATACTTTCCCTGATCTGTTGATATTTTCATCCATGTAACTTCTGGTTACAGTGAGCACTTTAGGGCCATAATACAAAATCTTTAGTAAGATTGTACAGCTCTGTGGAATTTGAAGTTTTATTCAGGTTGTTGGCTTGGTCCATCTGTGTGGGCTGTTTTATCTGTCTCCCCATTTTGTTTGATGCTTCTTGAGACCGTGGGCCAGGAGTTTGTGTTTAAACTCAAGCTTAAGGTGGTTCTGGCAGTAGCCAGAGGTTCTCAGTCACAAACAGCTGGCTAGGTCTATAGAACTGAGGTTAAACTAGCTTTTGTAGTGGCCAGAAGACTGAGGTCACAGGTGTACAAGCTGACTAGAGGAAAATTCTGGCAAGCTTCATACAGTGAATGGGTTGCTTCTTCCCAGTTCTAACTTCACTGTCACTTATTATGGACAGTGACATCCAAAATGACTGTGTCCACCAGGTTGTTCTCAACAAAGTACCTCTGCACCTGCGTACAGTTTATAACTTGTATTTCCCATCCCCGTTGTTGGAAAGTCATATGTACAAAATTGTAATTGGTTTATGGTACTAAGACTTTGTTTCAGCCTGTTCCCTATTAAAACCCATTGATGGGATTTATAGTCAACAATATTTATACCCCTTTCCCATATTAGGGAGTTACTCTCTTCCCTGATCCAGCTTTCTGGTCCTTTTCCCCAGACATGAGTTCATCTCCTCAGACAATAACTTGGATCCACTGGCATATCAGATTTCAGGCTCAGGTGCAAAAAGAAAAAGAAAAAAAACAAACTAGTATAGCCACAGGCCCTTTGGAATTTAACTAAAATATGCCTACTAACTATCTACAAAATGGAGAACCTCTCAACTTTTCATCTGCACTATTCCAGCCCTTAGGTCCATGATTGGTAAACAATTTGTTTGACTTTGTATGTTAACTCTCTTTTCAGCCACCAAGTTCCAGATGCTAGCAGGATGCCAACCAGACTTCCTTGGACAGATAACCCCACCAATGTGTCCTAGAGCTCCACTTCCCAAGAGCCCCACCCCACTAGGGAAAGAGAGGGAGTGGGAGTATGGATCGACCTGTCAACACCCATGTTCCGTGGGGAAGCAGTTATAGAATCCAGACCTTCAACCTTCTGCATCCCACAATGAACTTGGGTCCATACTCCCAGAGGGATAAAGAGTGGGAAAGCTATCAGGGGAGGAGATGGGATACGGAGCTCTGGTTGTGGGAATTACGTGGAATTGTACCCCTCTTTTCTTATGGTTTTGTCAATGTTTCCTTTTTATAAATAAAAAAATTTTTTAAAAAAGAAAGAAAGAAAGCACAAGCTACAAAAGAAAGAAAGAAAGAAAGAAAGAAAGAAAGAAAGAAAGAAAGAAAGAAAGAAAGAAAGAAAGAAAAACTCAACCTGGCTCTCTTCTCATTTGCAATATGAAACAATGAAGAGCTATCCTTTATCTGTGACCTTGCTGCCTGGATGCTGAGTCTTTATCCTTTACTGTAGTGGTATATCTGATATTCTGGTCTTTCTGAAGAATTTCTATACTGTCTTACATAATGACTATATCAATTTACCTTCTTATGAACAATGTACAAAATTACTCTTTCTCCACATTCTCACTAACATTACTTTTTTTTTTTGTCATGATAGCCATTCTAACAAATATCATGTGATATGTCATTGTAGTTTTGATTTGCATATATCAGGTATTGAAAATTTTTTCAGGGATCTGCTGTCCATGTACTTTCTTTGGGAAAATATATACTCAGTCCCACCTTTCATTTAAAGGTGGATTTCCTATGAAACTTTTTATAATTACACTATGAAGTTGTTGGAAGAGTCATGAAGTATTTTTACATTAGAAGATCAAAAAAAGATGTCATGACTTTTCTGACAACCCAATATATGGTTTCTATATAATTTTTGATACAAGTCACTCACAAATATTTGATTCGTAAATACATTCCCATTTCATAGGTTGCCTGAATTTTGTTGATGATTTTGTTGACTTTATAGAATAATTTAGTTCAATGTATACTCACTATTGATATTTGTTTGTACTTGGATTTTGAGACCAACTCTAAAAATTACCAGTTTTGTAGTAAAATAGCTTTCTCCTGTATTTTTTTCTATGAGATTTGTTGTTTCAGATCTTACATTCAATTTTTTTATTTGACTTTTCATCATGGTGCAAGATAATGGTCCAGTTTTTGCAATGTTCATTATTGAAAAGAATAAGCTTTCTCCTAGACTTCTTTCTAACAATCTAACAGTATATATATATATAATTATTTCAGGACTATAATTTGTTTAATTTATCTATATATTTAATTTTATTCTAATACAATTTTTATTATAGCTTTGTAGTGTTCATTGAAATCAGATAGCATAGTGTTTATAATTTCATTCTTTATCAAGGTAGTTTTCTTGGTTAGGATCTTTTTTTTTAAATTTATTTATTTATTCCCTTTTGTTGCCCTTGTTGTTTTATTGTTGTAGTTATTATTGTTGTCATCATTGTTGGATAGGACAGAGAAAAATGGAGAGAGGAGGGAAAGACAGAGAGGGGGAGAGAAAGACCTGCTTCACCGCTCGTGAAGTGACTCCCCTGCAGGTGGGGAGCTGGGGCTCGAACTGGGATCCTTATGCCAGTCCTTGCACTTTGCTCCACCCGCGCTTAACCCGCTGTGCTACATCCTGACTTCCAGATAGGATCTTTTTTGACTCCATACAAATTTTCAGATTATTTGTTCAGTTTCTGTGAAAAATGTCCCTGAAATATTATTAGGGATTACATTGAGTGTGTATATTTCTATCTTCTAATCTTTTATTTATTTATTATTGGATGGAGATAGAGAGAAATTGAGAGGGGGAGATAGAGAGAGAAGCAGAGAGACACCTGCAGGCTTGTTTCACTACTTATGAAGCTTTCTCTCTGCAAGTAGGGATCAGGGGCTTGAACTGTAATGCATGCACTTAACCAGCTGTGCCACCATCTGGCATCAGAGTGTGCACATTTCTTTAGGTAGATACTTTAAAAGCTCTGATCCATAAGCATGGAATATTTTTCTATTTATTTGTATCTTCACTTTATTTCATTTTGTGTCTTAAATTTTTCAGTGTACATGTCTTTTACCTCCCTGGATAGATTATTTCTTTTGCATTTTATTCTTTCTGATGCAGCTATAAATAAATTGCTATCCTTCACAGTGTGCAGAAACACAATAATTTTGCTTATCAATCCTAGATCCTTAATGAATTTGCTTAAGAATTAAGTTTTTATGGAGATTTGGGGTTTTCTACATAAAATATCATGTCAGCTTTACTACCATCTTTACAATTTGTATTCCTTTATTGTTTATTTATTTTTTTTAATTTTTTATTTAAGAAAGGATTAATGAACAAAAACGTAAGGTAGGAGGGGTACAACTCCACACAATTCCCACCACCCAATCCCCATAACCCACCCGCTCCCATGATAGCTTTCCCATTCTCTAGCCCTCTGGGAGCATGGACCCAGGGTCGTTGAGGGTTGCAGAAGGTAGAAGGTCTGGCTTCTGTAATTGCTTCCCCGCTGAACATGGGCGTTGACTGGTCGGTCCATACTCCCAGTTTATTTTATTACCTAATTTCCTTGGTTGTACTTTTAGAAGTGTTGCATAAAAGTGAGTAGGAATGGGCACCTTTGTCTTGTAAGGCCAACTCTTTTAAATTGAATATCTAACCCACTTTATTTCATCTTCTGTTATTCCATTTCTTTGAATATTAAACATTCTCAGAATGGGAATTATAAATAAGATTTGAGTATATATAGTATATAGCTATTGTCTATAGCTATATACTATAGACAATAGCTATAGTATATAGCTATAGTACAGTATTATAGATAATAGCTATAGTATAGTATTATAGACAATAGCTATAGTATATCCTCTTAATAATATAAGCAAAAACCTATCAGACCAACATAAAGATATACCAGGACTTCTAGAGGATCCTAGGGAGCTATACACATTCCCTAGTTAGTGTTTACTACAGATATAAGATTACAAAAGTACTTTCTTGCATGTGAACTTTATAAAATGAATTGTTTTAGTGTAGGAGTCAAAATCATTTTGGTTAAGTTGATTAAGACTATTATATGTTCCAAGTCTTCAGTTTGTGCAACCATTTTCAGAAGTACATTTAAATGTTCTAATATCCCTATAGATTTTTCCCCTCCAGTGAATTAGATCCAAGTTAATGGGAACTATTAAATTTACTTTAGTTTATAGTCTCTTAACTGAGTTTTTCAGTTGCTTCTTTTTCAGATGTCTTTTGAGATTTTTCTATTTGTTCCATCAGTCCGTTTAAATTAAAAATATTGTTACCCTGTGACATACATGATAAAATAAAATCACCTGATGATATTAAAGGTTAAATGGATTGAATGTGATCTTCAGACTGGCCATGTACTTCATTGTATGAAAATGCAGCTTGATGCAATGTCTAATCTTCTGTGACATTCAAGTTTTAAGTGATGCTCAAGGAGATGGAAGGATTGACTGCACATATATCCCAATGTGCACTGGTCTTCTGTCTGTTAACTTGCTAATGAACCATGATTGAGTAAAGTAATGAAGAGTTTACAGAGAGCCCCAGGAAACCAATTTCCAATTTTGCAACCAGCAGGCTTCAACTCACTGCAGCCTTGGCTAATTTTGTCTGGAAGCAGACTTGAGTGCTAAATGCCATTCCTGCCTTATGATTCAGACGGACTTTTTTAATCTGCACGTACATGCTCATTAATGAATGTCTCCTCATAAATCCATTTTATTTCTTTAGTTGTTATAAAAAGACTGAAGAACTAAAAATTATTACAAGAAATGAAATTGCAAATACTTTGAATATGAGAAGCAATGGAAATCTTGATCATGCCTGATCTATATATGGCAGGAAAAATGAATGTTAAAGACTTTTGCCAAATTAATTTACAATAAAATTGAGCAAAAATTATTATTAGATAGTGTATTTTGGGAGTTGGGCAGTAGCGCAGCAGGTTAAGCACACGTGGTGCAGAGGTGTAAGGATCCTGGTTCGAGCTTCCCACCTGTAAGGTAGTTGCTTCACAGTCGCTTCCCCCCTCTGTCTTCCCCTCCTCTCTACATTTCTCTGTCCTGTACAACAACGACAATAACAATAATAACTACAACAATTAAAAACAAGGGCAACAAAAGGGAAGATAAATAAATATAAAAAATAAAAAATAGTGTATTTTATAGTGATTACCTAGGGAAGAGGGGAGCGGGCACAGACTTTTAGTAGCAGGGAAAATATGAAACTCTAGTTCTATCACTATTTAGATATGTGTAGGGGCTGGATAGATTTACTCTTTCAAGTTCCCTAACTGCCTAAACTGTAGCCCTAAGTGTTGTAGAGCCAGATGTTGTAGTGCGTGGGCCACAGAGAAGAGAGAGAGAGGGTCCGGAGCGAAGAGGAAACACAAATCTTTATTCACGCTGGCACCTCTAGGGTGCTAGAGAAGCAGGTTGGGACATGTGGAGGTAGAGAAAATGGCCGCCTCACGCAGTAACCTTTCCTGCATCTGAACACCAGAGTGGAGCGCCGGCAAGAGAGTGAGGTGCGGAAAATGAAGGGTTTTTATAGGAGTAGCTTTCACGAGAATGGGAAGGGGGAGGAGTAACCATAGCACTCCAGGATAGGATGATAACTCTCGTGAGAATGGGAGGGGGGAGGAGTAACCAGAGCACTCCAGATATCGCGGGGATATAGACAATGTCCTGAGGGCACAACATGGCTGAACAGGCACTCCGAGAATGTCCCAAATCTCCAGGGAACTAGCAGTAGCCTGAGGGGACAACATGGCAGATGTGACTGCATTGGCACAATTTCCCAGCATCTCCCCCTTTCCTTTTATCTAATGCCCAGGGCAACAGTGTGTAAAGTCTATGAACTACTCAGGATAAGTCTATGAAAAACCAGCAACATGAAGGGAAGGAAGCTGCTGTAAAATTGTCTAAAGTGTCCAAAGGGTATACCAGCAAGTCCGATAGAAGTCTCAGTCCAAAGTAGGCGACTAGGGGGAGAAATGGCAGGGGATGAAATGCTGCATGAGGAAGGTCAGCCTCTGGAATTCTGCTTTTCTGTAGATTGTGAGCTGGAACTGCCAAAACGTGACAGGTCAAAGCAAAAGCAGGAAAGGCAGACAGGCAGTAAAAAGGTTCTGTCCTTGGAGTCTGTGAATCAGATTCTTCAGATCGCGTCAGGTGACATCTAGGGTTTCGGGGTGTGTGCCACTGTAGTCGTGCTATCTAATGGGTGATGTCAGGATGTGCAGGGGTCCAGATTTTTTTTTCTGGGATTCCTGTGGAAGAAACATAAACAATCTGCTTCTCGTGGTTAGCAGGGCATCTGATTTGAATGCTTTATAGAAAAAGAGGTTTGGTGCCTTGACCAACTGAGTATTGGGGGATGTATCTTTCCTATTCATTTATGATTATATTTTATATTATTTGTCATGGTAGTCAGCCGTTTATCTGGAAGGTCCTGGGTGATTCATGGGGAAAAAAGACCTTATCTTTTAACAAAGACTTTAAGGTGTAGGGAAGCGGGAACTATCTTATCCTTTTTTTTTTTTTTGTATCTTGCCTTTTGTTGCCCTAGTTGTTCTTGTTGTAATTATATTGTTGTTATTGCTGATATTGTGGTTGTTGGATAGAACAGAGAGAAATGGAGAGAGGAGGGAAAGACAGAGGGAGAGAAAGATAACTGTAGACCTGCTTCACCACCTGTGAAGTGATTACCCTGCAGGTGAGGAGCCGGGGACTCAAACTGGGATCCTCAAGCCAGTTCTTGCACTTAGCGCCACCTGTGCTAAACCCGCTGTGCCACCGCCCGATTCCCAAGAACTATCTTTTAACATAAACTCTATGGCCATGCCAATAGCAACCTTGAGGGCACATGTGGCTCCCCACATGTCCCCCTGTCTTATATCATGTTTTGATGTTTGGCGGACTTTGTTTTGTGGCAGGGTGGACTGTGCCTGTCTTAGGTTGGGGATCAGCCTTCCGTCTTACCCGTCATTGGAACACCTGGTCATTTTTGCCCAGTAGTACCAATGCCCTGTCTTAGGTTGACTGGATAGTGCTAGTTTCCTCTTACCTGTCATTGGCTAGCCAGCCCTCTACATGGTGGATGTTCTGATGGAGGGGGGCAAATCCTCCACAGCAACTCAATAATCTGCCATGTCCAGCCTATGATAGTGAGTTTGTATAGGTTGCATCTTTATGGCATCAATCTGTTGCTGCAAAAGGCCATGAGCTTGTTAAGAATTATAGGACTGTGGTCCAGGAGGTGGTGCAGTGACTAAAGCCTTGGACTCTTAAGCATGAGGTCCTGAGTTCGATCCCTGGCAGCACATGTACCAGAGTGAGTCTGGTTCTTTCTCTCTTTCTCATTAATAAATAAATTTAAAATGTTGAAAAAAGAATTATAGGACCTATTGTGAGCAGAAGAAGTAAAACAACTAAGGGTATACAGGTAAGGAAGGGGGAATGTATCCATTGATATGAAGAGGTAGGACCATATCTCACGTCTAAGGGAAGCAGTCAGTGGATGTGATGTCCAGGGGAATAGCCATTTGTCTTTGGGGGTAGTAAAGGATGTCCGTGGAATGGGTGATGTTATAAAGGGAAACATCTTTAAATAGTTGGCTGACAAAGGCAGGCCTATGGTGGCAAGACAAGATACACCAGTTAAGTTTACAAGAATATGTGAATGTTGCTAATTCACATAGGTTGGATATGGAGGAACTTCTTACAGTTTAATACCTTACCATATGAACAGATGATTCCTCTTATGAAGGCTTGATAGCTGTAATCACTTACTTGTGAAAAACAATAAAACTTGTAACAAGTTAGAGGTTTACTATAATTGGCTTTGGACTATAAGCAGACTCAGGTTACTTAGAGAGTTAATGCATGTTAGTAACAATGGTTTTAACATTTAGAGTACTTCTGAGCAGATGGGTCATACAAAAATTTTTGGTCATTCAGCACACTCACTCACAAAACACAACTGGCCATTCATAACATAAGACATTCAGGGAAGGGGTAGGAGAGAGGGCTCTGTGAGCCAACTTTTGTAGGTTCTGCCATGTCATATTATGGATTCTGGGATGTATCCTGCATCTAGTCCTCTTGTGTTTCTTGATCTTCAGGGATAACAGTGCCATCATGAGGGTATTGTCAGACATGGCGGGCAGGAACCCAGACAGGTTTAGAGTAATTATGAGGGAAAATACATGAAAAACCTCTTCCCATGGTCAATAGAGGGTCAGGCCCTTTCCAAATTTTATCAAGTGGGTCTTTCCATTTGACCTTAATAGATGGGGTGTTTGCCAGTGAAGAATAATAGGAGGTAAGTCCGAGTTATTGTAAATATTAAAGAGATTTAACGTAGTTAAGGCTTTTGCTAGCTGGATATTGGGGGAATACATTCCTCCTTTATCTTTATTCAATTGAGCCTTAAGAGTTTGATGGGCCCTCTCGACAATGCCTTGTCCCTGTGGATTATAGGGAATGCCTGTGGTATGAGTAATGTTCCAGAGGGAACAAAAATCTTTAAATTGTTTGCTGGTAAACGCTGGTCCACGGTCAGTTTTCACTTGAAGAGGTAAGCCCATCACAGCAAAACAGAAGAGCATGTGGCTTATAAGCTTTTTAGAGCTTTCTCCTGTCTGAGCTGTTGCCCACATAAATTTAGAAAAGGTATCAATTGAGACAAACACATATTTTTGTTTGCCAAAGTTTAGTATGTGGGTGACATCAATTTGCCAAATAGCATTAGCTTTTAAGCCTCAGGGGTTAACACCAAGAGTCTGAATAGCAGGTGTTTTTATGAGACTTGCACAGGAAGAGCATGTAGCTAGGATATGTTTTAATTGTGGTAATGGAACATCAGGAAATCGAGCTTGAAGGCCTTTAAGATTAACATGGGTTAGAGAATGGAAATCAGCAGGATCAGAGACAGAGACTAGGAGAGCTCCTGTGGAGGCAAGGTGGTCAGCTGCAGCATTCCCTTCGGACAGGGAACCAGGAAGAGGGCTGTGGGAATGAAGGTGCTGAATATATAATGGTTGGGTTTGAGAAGAGAGCATAGAGGCGATTTGAATCAAGAGAGGGGAAAGTGGGTTGTCATCAATTTTCACATACGAACGAGCAAGCCATGGAAGTAAGTTAACAGTATGTCAGAAAAAAGGTTGAAGGATTCTGGTACAGCTTTTAATGCAAGGAAAACAGCATAAAGTTCTTTGTACTGAGGGGAATTCTCAGGAAGCTCATTAAAGAGAGGTTTAGGAGATTGTTTGTCTGGGTAATATATAAGGGCAGCAGCTCCCTTTTTTCCACCATCAGTGAAGACTGTAGGAGCAGAAGGAATGGGATCTCGAGAGAAAAGTTTAGGTGCTAGTAGAGGCAGAAGAGGTAAAGAAGCTATCAATTTATTGGAAGGAAAATGGTTATCTATTTGTCCTGGAAACCCCACGAAGCTTATGGCAAAGCGGGAATGATGGCGTATAAGCCACTCTGTATCTGTGAGAGAAAAGGGCAGAATAATTAAATCTGGTTCTTTCCCTAAGACCTGCACAGACCTATTTCTCCCTTGGCGAACCATGAATGCTAACGCGTCTATCTCAGTGAGGAGTCTTGGAGTTCCTCCTACTGGCGTGTGAAGCCACTCAAGAACCCCATGGTCTTGCCACAATGCGCCTACTACTGTGGGGGTGGAGTTGAAGATTAGAAGGTTTACCGGAGAGGAGGGAGAGAATCGAACAAGGTGCATGTCCTGGAGGGCCTGGTTAACCCTTTCCAGTGCCAAGGAGGCCTCGGGAGATAACTTACATTTTGAGGAGGGCTGTTTGTTTCCTTTTAACAGGTCAAACAGTGGTTGGAGGCAGCTTGTAGGCAGATAGAGATACTGCCTAAGCCAATTTAAATTTCCTAGAAAACTTTGTAAAGAAGCAAGAGTAAGGTTAGAAGGGAAGGTAACATTAGGTTTTAAGGGATGAATTTGCGTTAGAGAAATCTCTGAACCTGGGAAGGATATTGGAGGGATTAGCTGCATCTTCTCAGGGGCTACATTAAGGCCGCTTTTCTTTAATGCAGGAATGAGAAAATCACATAAGGCATAGAGATCTGTATCTGATTTTCCCTATATTAAAATATCATCTGTATAATGAAAAATATTAAGGCCCTTATGAATATATGGGACAAGGGCAGATTTAACATCCTCCTGACAAATAGTAGGACTATTGGCCATACCCTGGGGCAGCACCACCCATTCAAATCTATCAGCAGGGCTGGCATTATTAATAGATGGAACAGAGAAGGCAAAACGTTTACAATCTTGTGGATGCAAGGAGTTAGAGAAAAAACAATCTTGTATATCAATAGCTATGATTGGAATTCCTGTGGGAATTGCAGAAGCAAGAGGCAAACCCCTTTGGGGGGATCCCCAGACCTGCATGGTTTTATTTACTGCACAGAGATCTTGAAGGAGGCGCCATTTTCCCGAGCGCTTTTTAATCACAAAGACAGGAGTATTCCATGGGCTTCGAGAATGGTGAATGTGTCCTAAGGACAACTGATCTCGGACGAGCTCTTTTAAAATTTCTAGTTTATCCCTAGGTAAAGGCCACTGTTCCACCCAGACAGGCTCATTAGAAAGCCAGCTTAAACGGGGTGTTTGGCTACGAACAGTGGCATTTAGTATTGGGGGTGCTGAATAGACCTGGTATCGTGGGAACGAGTTTTACACTCTGCAGAGGCATCTGTGGATATCCTAACATCAAGACATTCCAGAAGATCCCTGCCCAATAGGTTGGTGCTAATATTAGCTACCAAAAGGCAGAAGTGTCCGGTAGAACCTTCCAGGTCTTCCCATATGAGCGAGTCTCGTGTGCGAAATGATTGGGTCACCCCTCCTACTCCATGTATACTGGGTCCAGGGTTCCCAATCTTGGGGAGCCTCTTCCTGCCTTAAAATCGTCTTTGCTGCCCCCGTGTCAATCAAAAATTTAAAAGGAATATTGCCAATCTTTACTGTCATAGAAGGGTTACCTTGTTCTAGAACAGGAGTGGTCCACAAAATCTCAGGCCCCAAATTTGTACCATTCTGGGGCGAACCATCTTTATGAAATTGGGACCAACAATCTCTCTTCCAATGAAACCCCTTACATCTTGGACAAACAGTACGTGGCCTCTGGCTCCCTGACTGAAAGCGGGGTTGCTCTGACTGGAGGCGTGGTTTCCCTGACTGGAGGCATGGTCGCAACTTATCAGGACATTGGTTACGCCAATGTCCTTGGTGACCGCACTGAAAGCAGGCCCCGTTTTGCTTATGTGGGGCAACTGCATAGACCTGTGTCGTAGTGCGTGCCCCATAATTGCCTGATGTAAGTTCCTGTGTCACTAGAATCCAATTATCTGGGTGTAGGTGTTTAAGATTAAGGCATGCCTGACGGAATTGTGGTATCACGCCTTCCCAGACAATAGAGTGCAGGAGTAGTGAGCAGATGTCAGGATTATAAACCTTTCTCTCTAAGCTTGTCTTCACCCTTGAGATGAAGCTCACTAATGATTCATCAGTGCCTTGGCGAATAGAGTTAATGGGAACTGACGAATCTACATTGGGTGGGGTCACCCTTTCCCATGCTTGTGTTGCGCAGATGCGTACCTGTTCAAAATAACCGGTTGGAAACCTGGCTTCTGCCTGCTGAGCTCCAGATTCATAAGCTCCTTCTCCAAACAAAGCATCAGAATCCCATTCTACCTGTTTGTTACTATTTTCCTGTGACTGTCTAGAACACTCATCGCGGAAGTATGCCTTCCACTGTAGGTAGAGGGGGTCTGGGAGTGCAGCACGAGCCAGATTTTTCCAATCTTGGGGCGTGTTAAGATGGTGGTAAAAACTTCTTAAAATGGACTTGGTCCATGGAGTGTGCATACCGTCATCCCTGACTGCTTGTCTGAGTGTTTCGAGATCTTTAGCGGAGTATGGCTGCCACAGCTGAGGGTTTTGTTTAGACGGGGCCACATTTACCGGGAGGGAAGGTGTGGATTTGGTTTGATGACACTGGGGAGAGATCTACGGAAGTGGAATGTGCCGTGGAAACTGCTGTAGTGGCCGCAGGGGAAACTGAACACGTATCTACGGGGATGGAGCTCTTGGGGTGGACTGCAAATGGTTTAAGGTCCTTAAATGCTGAAAAAAATACCCTTTAACTCTCGTATCTCAGCCACAAGGTCTCTTAATGATGATGTATCAGCAGGGGGTTGGGTCAGAGAAGCAGAAGCCTCAGGGGAAGCCAAAACCAGGGCGGTAGGAGGAGGGGCTAGAGAACTGGAAGCCTCAGGGGAAGCAGGGGGTGGGGCCAGAGAAGCAGAAGGAACTGAACACGTGTCTGCCACAGAAGGGACCGAACACTTGTCTGCAGAAGGAGCCGAACACATGTCTGTGCGGACAGCTGGGGGAGGGATCAAAGGAGCAGCCTGACACGTGTCTTCGGGGGCAGTGGGGGGAGGGGTCGTGGAAGCAGAAGCTGCCGCAGGAGAAACCGAACACGTGTCTCCGGAGGCAGTGGTTTTGGGGCTGACTGCAGATTGCTTAGGGTGTTTAAGTCTTAAGCAAATATCCTTTAACTCCTGTATATATAACATCCTGAAAATAGTAAATATAGCCATGAGAACCCATGGTGTAGCAAAAATTAAAGCATCTCTGAGATCGAAAGCCTGTCCCAGGAGAGAAGGATAGAATGTCTGGGACACCTCCTCATAAAACGGAAAAAATCCCATGGTGGAGGGAAACGCAGGGCCACAGAGGCAGGCGGATGCCACTTACCTGTGTCTGGGCGGTTTTTCTGGACCTCAGGCTGGGCGTGAGTGCGGGACACATTGAGCACCAGATGTTGTAGAGCCAGATGTTGTAGTGCGCGGGCCGCAGAGAAGAGAGAGAGAGGGTCCGGAGCGAAGAGGAAACACAAATCTTTATTCGCGCTGGCACCTCAGAGTTGGGTGTTAGAGAAACAGGTTGGGCCACGTGGAGGTAGAGAAAATGGCCGCCTCATGCAGTAACCTTTCCTGCGTCTGAACACCAGAGTGGAGCGCCGGCAAGAGAGCGAGGTGCGGAAAACGAAGGGTTTTTATAGGAGTAGCTTTCACGAGAATGGGAAGCGGGAGGAGTAACCAGAGCACTCCAGATATCGCGGGGATATAGACAATGTCCTGAGGGCACAACATGGCTGAACAGGCACTCCGAGAATGTCCCAACTCTCCAGGGAACTAGCAGTAACCTGAGGGGACAACATGGCAGATGTGACTGCATTGGCACAATTTCCTAGCACTAAGCACAAAATATTAGCTTTTGCTAATATTTATCTTAGATTTGCAAAATGATCAAACTCTGATAAGGGGATTAATTGTTCATGGATCTCTAAAAATCTGTCTGAAAATACAGCTCTGCAAACATATAAATCAACTATAGCTTTAAGTTAGACAGGTTAGACCTTTAAGTTAGACCTTTTGACCTTGTAAGTATTTAAAATACAGAGGTTCAGATACCACTAAAAGGGTTCAAAGCATAGTGAAGTCAAGTATATTAATATAGATACTAACCCCCTCAACTAACCTGGTTATAATAATTAACTATTGATATTTTAACTCTCTCTAAGACTACAAGAATCCCCTTGCATTCTCTTTAAAACCAACATTTCTCCTAGTCCTGGTATCTCGAGGATATGCCCATACCTCTAGAAATCATTCTCTATGATTCCTTACCTCCATACCAACTTTGTTAACTTCAACCAAAGCATTGCTGGTGCTGCCATCACACATTATGCTGTTATTGAATTCCTACTATGAACTGTAACCAGAGAAACCAGCCTGAGAAGTAAACCTGGCAAATCTTCAAATCTGGTGAGAACTTTCCTAACACACAGGATTACCTACATCCAAGTTAGATGGCACATCATTTAACTAAGTAACAGATTCCAGATTAGGCTAGGGTTTAGGGTACAGGTGTACACATACCCATAAACAAGAGGCAATCATATAACTCAAAGTCAAAGTGCTCAATAATGGTTGAAGTACCTAAAGAAGGCATTATAAATTCTGTAATTGATTGAATTTAGACCAAATTAGCAGGACAGCCTATTAGAAAGGCCCAAAGACGGATCCCCAAAACCTAACTCTGGTTAGGCTCAAAAAATTATACTCAATGCCTAAACACTGAGAGAAAATCAAAGATCATCAGATAAAGAAAGGACTACAAAAGTTGGATAAGAGCAAGAGACTGTCCCACTTAATAATGATCTGTTTGGTCAATATTACACTATCTATCATCTGGGGCCCTAGTCAGGGAATCCTTGGATTCCCATACACATATGATGGGCCTTGGCCTCTAAAGGGTCCCTCTCACCACTAACACTGGTCACTTTTATAAGGAACAGCATCTTGTAGGTCCTCCCAGGACCTTGGCTCTATCATGCAATGATGACAGGGATAGCCTCAGTCTCTGAAGGGAGGCTGGGGTTATCTTGTCCTGCCACTTGAAAAAGACTGGCGCTGAAATGAATGCAGTCTTCTGTGTTCCTCAGATGTGTCCATGAGCTCAGACCAATAGGGACTTAGAGGTTATACAGGTTCTGGCACTAAATATAAATATGTATTTACAATGATCCCTGGAGCAGGTGGATAGAGGTAAATGATAAATTTTTGTCACAGAATTTTTTAAATAAGAATGGGAACTATTCCCTGCTGTAATTCAACTTTCTAGCCCTTTTTTCTACTCTGACACCATTCTCTCAGTCAATATTCTCATCCAACCTCAGGCAATATTCTCATCCAGACTCAGGCAAACTCAAGCAAACTCAAGCAAAACTACTATAGTTGTATGTCCCCAGGAACATGCCTAAAATGGTTCTCCTAGCTTTCTTCTACTCTAAAATCCCTAATCTCATCTTCTCTGATGCTACTTTTTGGTTCCTGTCCATTAACCATCTTGTCTCAACTTAGGTCATGCCACCTTCCAGACACCAAGTTACAGATGCTGCTACCATGATTTTACCCAGATTTCTCTGGGCAGACAGTCTCACCAATGTGTCCTGGACTCTTGTCCACTAGGGAAAGATAGAAACAGGCAGGGGGTATGTATCAACCTGTCAATGTCCATGCTCAGTGGAGAAGCAGCTACAGAAGCCAGAACTCCTACCTTCTGCTCACCATAAACAACCTTGATCCATATTCCCAGCAGGGAGAAGTGATAGGGTGAAGATAAGAGGACTCTGCATTACAGCTCCATCAGCATCCAGAGAGAGAGAAGGAAAAGGAGAGGGATGTATGGATGTATATATTAAGTTATTTATTGGCTTAGAGGGGAAGAGATGACTGAATCAGAAAAAGAAGGGGCAACTAAGTATAAATGTGGACAGATAGTTGTAGAGAAGATGGTTGACCCATGTCTACAACTCTAAGGGAACTGTGGTGGATTGCAGTGGGGAGAGTGAAGATTCAGAACTCTGGTGGTGGGAAAGGTATGGATTCAAACCCCTGTAGACATGTAACTCTGTAATATAAAAATAAAATAAAATAAAATAAAATAAAATAAAAAGATAGTGTCTTTTACTTATGGCTTTAAAGATACTTGTAATTTTGTTCAGTGACTACCAGTTCATTCAGTATAAATTTTATTTGTAGCTAACTAAAATCTGTGATTGATAAATACCTAACATAATTAACAAAACTACTCAAAAACAAGCATGAACATTTGTACTCTTTAAAAGTTCTGACAGGAAAAATTGAGAAACTGATGGTAATATCATCACTGGAGCTGTGTCTTGTTGGTATGCATGAGACTCCTTCTGTTTCATTTGGTTTAAATACCCCCTGCTTAACACTATTCTATTTACATAACCACTTCATTCTATTTACATAACCAGTGTTAACAAGTTCCATCCTCCCTCCAGGGCATTTGTGGTTCAGTGATAGGATTCTCGCCTAATCTGCCCCCTCTTTGTCACACTCTGATTTTCACCAGTCACTTTTCTCTCCACCCTCTCTATGTCACATCCTGTTTCCACCCTACTTGGCAAGTATATATAAAGACAGCATTGTGAGTTTTACTTTACCTTGAGTTTAGCTTAGCTCGTCTTAGATTATGCTGCGTCCTGCATGAATAAAGATATTCTGCCTACAGCTCAACCATGAATCTCGGGTCGTCTGTTACCCGCCCGTGAAGCCAGCCCAGCGAAAACAACCTAGCCAACCTAGCCCAGCGAAAACAACAGTGTCTGGACCTAACTTCAGATACACTGGTGCCAACTCTGTTTAGGAAGTTCTTGATTTCATATAAAATGTGATACATGCTAGCAAATCCCTCTCTAATTCAAAGTTACTCTTTTTTTTTTCATTTTGACTAATAGGGAAGCACCATTGCACACTCTATTTCTACATAGACATCATAAAAGTTGATTCATTTAAAAAAGAGTGGAGAAAATCCTTTTACATCTGACTTTAATAACTTAAAGAAGTATTAACAAATGTAAAGAAAAAATAGGACACTTTAATGCTTATATGGTAGAGATGCAAGTCAGTATTCATCAACAGTCACCAAAAGTTGAATGCAGTAGGTTTCTTTCAGACAGGCCTAAAAATCTTTTAACTGGGAGGAACAGTAAAGAAAAGAAATAATTATTTTCTTGTATTCCCACTTCCATTAACTCCCACCTTTAAAAGTGTCGGTACATGATTGCTTATAACCAAGATCCCTTCCTACTTAAATATATCAAAGAAATAAGAGCCTGGCAATAGCTTTTCAAGAGGTGAGTTATGATACTCAATTAGAAAGGAAAAAAGAAAGAAAGAAGCCTTTTTTTTTTTCTTTCCATTTTTAAAGGTGAGAGAGTAAAACGCATCACCTAGATGAAAATGACTGTAGACACTCTGGCTATAATATTGTTTCCTTATCTTTTTCACTTGTTCTAGTTGAGTGAAGACTGCCAGTATATTGGGAATAAAAATCTAAATGTGTCAATGCTATTGAAGGACCCACATGCCTATCCTCATTAGTAAAACTAGACATTTCTTTTTTTCCTGTTGGGTTTAGATGCCTGTTTTAAAATTAAAATATACATGAGAGCAAGGTAAACAGCCTATCTATTTTCAGTAACCTTTCACAAATTTTAGATGCTTCTTTTTCCTTTCATATTCCCATACTTGTCCAAAGTCCAGCCTAATAAATGCTGACACTCTTGGCTCCATTTAATTAACAATGAGCAAGCTGTGTGAAAACACAATGGGAGCACTGAAGCAGGACCATGTAGTGCTCCAAGCATGCTATTGCCAATCAAGGATCCAAGTTCAGCTTTGAAAGAAGCCCTGGGTAAAATATTATGGCAAGGTCTATACTGACATGACATTTTCACAGTGTGGTTTTCATTTGCTCTGTAATAATAACTGCCTACACAGTTTTTAATAATTCTAATATTTTAAATTTGGCAAACTCTTGTCAGTTTATAAAAGCTTTTCATGAATTGTATATGGCACAACCCTAAACAAGTGGGTTTGTCTATTTTTGACAAAGTAGGAATTAAAGCTTGTGGGACAATGTGAAAGCATGGTAGAGCATAGGGGGACTCCTCATCCTAAAGGTGGAGGTCTGAAAATACACCCCACCTGTCAACCTCTCCTTTTCAGGGATGGAGCTTGGAGGAAAAAGCCTTCCTGAATCAGTTCCCCCTTGTCAGTCTCCCAGGCTTCACAAATGCCTGAACGCTCTAACACTTAACCCATTCCCCTGCTATAAACCAAATGGTTGCCTGCTTGAAAGTTCACTTAAAAGTTCACTATAAGTTCACCATCTTTGATCACATAGAAACCATACTCCATCACCCTGCCTTGTCAGTAACATAACAGTGAGACCCACACACTATTTCCTTGTTCTTTGATCATTACTTCTTACATCAATATTCTGCTCTTCTCTTTTTATCTCACTCTGCTGGTTTAACTACCATGTTTTTCTTAATACTTTTAGTTAATTAGATTCATAGTAACTAATCACTCTGACCTTTCCACTACCCCTATCAATTCTCTTCATCCTGAGTTCCCCCACCATAAGGGTACTGACCTTTTGGAAACCCATCATCATTGACATATGTGAAAAATGTTCTTTGTTCCATTCTGCTACATAAACCCTGTGTTTTTCTGAATTAAATGGATTGTTCATACATGAATTTTCCCCCTGGAGTTCCTTCTGTTTGCACAGCCTCTTGAACTGGCACAGGGAAGCCAGCAGCTTACCTCCAGTTGCCAGGCTACCCACGTGAGCGCCAGCAGAAGCTTAAGGAAGAAAATGAATTTAATCAAAACAATTAGGCTACAAAAACTCAGAACCTGGACTTGAACCTAAGTTTTTTTTTTTTCACTTTTACAAGAGCTGTCTATAAATTCCAAACACAGGTATGATCATTGAAATAACAGTGCTAATCAACGGCATGCTATAATCCTGATAACACTCCTCATGGCTTTATTCTTGCACAGAGATTTTCACAATGAAATATCATAATGAATATTTAGTGAGAGAGCTATAGTATATAAATGTAAGTCTTGATGTTATCTCACATCATGTAATTTGAAAATCCAAGCATTTGTGTTAATTCTAGAAATTTATACCCTGTACTCATAAATGCAACATGTACGGCTTGGGTATTTTTTAATAGGGTGAGTCGGTGCAAATAATTAATATCACTTCTTTTAGGACATGGCTGGAATCCAAAAAATAAGAATGACTTGTAAATTAAGTCATCTGAAGTCTTGCTAAGCAGTTAAGTCTCAATATAAATATCAAATAATTTCACTCACCACAAAAAAATCAAAACACGGGAGTCAAAGCGGGTTAAACACACGTGGCACCAAGTGCAAAGACTGGCATAAGAATCCTGGTTCCAGCCCCTGGCTCCCCACCTTCAAGGGAGTCGCTTCACAGGTGGTGAAGCAGGTCTGCAGGTGTCTATCTTTCTCTACCCCTTTCTGTCTTCCCATCCTCTCTCCATTTCTCTCTGTCCTGTCTAACAATGATGACATCAATAAATACAACAACAATAAAAAACAAGGGCAAAGGGGAAAATAAATAAATATTTTTTAAAAATCAAAACAAGAAAACAAACAAAACCTAATTAAAGCAGTCGTTTGGATTCTGACTGCAAAACTGAAGCAACCAAATGAGGGAGGGAAATGAAGCTGAAAGAGTGTAGTGAATACAATGGACTGTGGTGAGGAATACTGATACTTTGGTGGCCAAGATGGTGTAATAAAACACATTTGAAGTGGTATGAATTACAATCCTAAAGCCTATATAATATGATAAATTACTTTGACCTCAGTTAATAAATTTATAAAAAAGAGAAACAGGTTGACAGTTTGGAGGGTGAGGTATTGTAATAATGTAGAAATGCACCCTAATGACAACAATCCTGTAAATTGAAATTTTCTCTAATGAAGTGATATTTTAAAATTTTTGAATTAATATAGCTTAAAATTAAGCATACTTTTCTTTTTCTTTTTATTCTTCTTTTTCCTTTTTTTTTTTTTTGCCTCCAAGATTATTGCTTGGGCTCGGAGCCTGCACTACAACTCCACTGCTCCTGAAGTGTTGGTCTGCTTCTAACTCTGCTTCTAAAACCCCTTCTGTTGCATTGCTTAATGCTGTGGTCTATTTACATAATCACTGTTTTACCTGAGACCTGCCCTGCCTACATGGCATTGGTTTAATCCCCACTGGTTAGATGCACTCTTGATATGCATGCTTTTTCCTTCTCCCCACCCCCTATCCTACGTATTTCCTCTTCCGATCTGACACTTCTGCCTCAGGAGATATAAGGGACAGGATTTTCTAATGAAGAGAGATTATTAGACTGATTGCACTGTATCCCCACTCATCAATAAAGACTGAACTGCGTTCCCAGCTCAGCCATGACTCCCTGGTCGTCTCTCTCCTGCCCATGTATCTAGCACGGCATCTGGTGCCTGAACAGGGACCAGCACTGGAGGCTATTTTTTTCCCTTTTGTTGTCCTTGTTGTTTATCATTGTTGTTGTTAATATTACTGTTGTTATTGCTGTCATTGTTGTTTATCCAGACAGAGAGAAATTGAGAGAGGACTGGAAGACAGAGGTAGGGAGAAAAACACCTGCAGACCTGCTCTACTTTTAAAGAACAAGAAAATGAGGAAACAAAAGCCACTGCAAAAGAATGAAATACACTAAGAAATAATATTAACTCAACAATATTTATTTAAAAGAACATGTTCAATTCCCAATCAGAATACAATGATACTTTTCAGCATTTAACCCAGGAAATTAGATCTTCATTTCTCAAAACCTGGGTCATCATAATTTCTTTCTTAACTATGAATGAATGATTACTGCAAAATAATGGTTGTGCTAATACTTGGTTATGCAAATCAGTTAAACCAATAAACTCAGATATTTACACATGTAACATATGTAACCCACAGCAATATAAGATAAGTTACTATAAAAGTATATCTTAGGACAAGATAAAAGGTCAGAGAGCTGAGGTAGAGTACATTTCTAAATAAACTCCAAATATAACTAAAAAATGAAGTTTACAAAAGCATATGAACTACCATTTGACCCACTGAAATTGAATGAAGAAACAAATATTCATGATTTTAGACTTTTATTTTTTCATACTGTGGTCTATTTTTATGTAATTTTACAAAAAGCATGTTTTATACATAATCCTCTGCTGCTAATTGAAAATGTATTTTGAAGGAAATGCATCAGTGAAACACTATTCATTTCCAGTAACAGATTCAATGACATTTTCAGAAATAGCTCTCCATTATCTACATTGTATTACTTGGTAAATTTAGCAGAAAGAAGGGGATGGGAAAATATGAAAACACAAAATGTGAAAATAATGAAACTTTAATGTAGCACAAAAACTGTGACAGATGCAAAGCCACAAAGAGTCATTAGATTCTTCCCAGTCCATCTCTTTTTATCTTTCTCATCCTTTCACCATCAATTATTCCTAATGTTGTTCCTTATCCTTATTATCCTTGTGGAAACAACAAGTTACACAATCTATTTGTTATCTCTACATCTAGAGTAATCCCTGCTGTTATAAGTATGACCCTTGAATCATGTGATATGGAATGTCTCTAAGACATGAATACAATAGTATTTCTACTATCATATATATTTTACATCCATCAAATGAAAAGTCTAATTCATTTTGTTTTGGAAACTGACTCATCATAAATGTATCCATTGTTTCTCAGATGCAGAATATATTGCGTTAAGAGGTATATTGGTCTTTTTAGCATGGATCAATGTATATGAAAAGAACCCTAAGCTGTGTACATTTGTTATTGTCAACTATAGATATCCACCTAATACATTTAAAATAAAATTAGTTCCAGAGGTGGAGCTACGAGCAGCAGCAGATATCTTTCTCTTCTCTTCTCTCCTCTCCTGGATCAACAAGGAATACCAAAGGAGATCACCTGGGACTGAAATGAGACAGGACTGGAACAACTACAGGAACCCACCAGGCCACCCGTGTGTGCAAACATCTGTGGTTGGTGACAGAGAGGAGCCTAGGGAGAGATTAAGTGGCTGGTAACAGTCCGGCAGTTTGTCAGTTGAGACACCACCTCCAGTCTGTTCCACCAACAAGGGGACAGCTGAGGGGAGGAGAGGAATCCCCGGAGACTCACCAAGTGCAACTCTGGATCTCCATTGCTACTGCCCTCAGAGTCTGGAGCAGCAGCAGGGAGGGACACCAGGGGACAGAGATATATCCAGGAAACTCAGGAGCAGACTTATACCTCGGTGGCATAGCGGTGGGGCTGTGAAAGTCTCTTTGCATAACCACTCAGGTATCTCTGCCACACCCTGCTTTATCTCTTGATCAGGCATCAGTGATTAATCTAAGAAGCCTACTTGAAGTTTAAAAGCCCTTAGGCTATCATAGCCTACAGGGAAGAAAAAGAAAAAGTGGCTTTTAAACCACTGAGATCCAACTCAGGGATTAAAATACTATTGAAACAACTGTTAACTTCCACCACTATGAGCTCTTTAATTACCTTACTTTGACAAAAGTCAATCCAGGCAATAGTGATTAGTAATTTGAAAAGTACTGAGAGAGGGAACTCATAACATAATATATAAAATATATAAAACCAACAAGAAGAAATAATGGAGAAACAAACCAAGACAAGAGTCCAGCTAAAAGCCCCCCAAAGAGTGAAGCACACAATTACGAGTTCAACATCCAAACACTAGTTAAGGAAATAATCACAGGAGTGAGTAACGAGTTTGAAAGAATTGTAATCAGAAATACAGGAATAACAAATGAGACTCTGGGAAAAAAAAAAAACACTAACTATCTCAAGGTTATTAGAGAGCTACAAGTTGAAATAGCTGAGCTAAGAACACAATTAGCTGAACAAGCTAAAACAGTATCAGAACAGGGTAACAAAATAGATGACTCCAGAAAACAGAAGAAGACAGAGAGAATAGAATCAATGGGGCTAAAGACAGAATTAGCAAGATCGAGGATGAATTAGAGACAATTAAAAAAGAAGTAAGAGATCTCAAAAAGAGATTAAGAGATGCTGAAAACAACAACAGAGTCCTATGGGATGACTTCAAAAGAAACAAAATACGCATTATTGGCTTGCCAGAGGAAGAAAGAGAGGGAGAGGAAGAAAGCATTCTTCAGGCCATAATAGCTTCTTCTTCTTCTTCTTCCAGCGTTTGCCACCCATAATAGCTGATACTTCTCTAGTCTAGACAACATCAAAGACATAAAGATTCAAGAAGCCCAGAGGGTCCCAAACAGAATTAACCCAGACTTAAAGACACCAATACATATCATACCTAGAATGGAAAGGAATAAGGATAAAGAAAAGATTCTGAAGGCTGCGAGAGAAAAACAGAGTCACCTACAGAGGAAAACCCATAAGATTAGCAGCAGACTTCTCCATACAAACACTACAGGCCAGAATAGAATGGCAAGATATCGATCGAGTGCTCAATGAGAAAGGCTTTCAACCAAGAATACTATATCCTGCTAGACTGTCATTCAGACTAGATGGAGGCATCAAAACCTTCTCAGACAAGCAACAGTTGAAGGAATCAATTATCACCAAGCCTGCCCTGAAAGAAGTTCTGAAAAGTCTTCTATAAACAGTCAGACTGCCATAAATAGGACATATATCAGAACACTCTAAAACTCTACAAGAATGGCGTTAAAATATCTTCAGTTTTTGATATCAATAAATGTCAATGGCCTGAATTCACCTATTAAAAGACACAGAGTAGGAAGATGGATCAGAAAATACAACCCAACAATATGCTGTCTACAGGAAACCCACCTAACTCAACAAGACAAACAGACTTAAAGTGAAAGGATGGAAAACTATCATACAAGCCAATGGCCCACAAAAAAGAGCAGAAACAGCTATTCTCATATCTGACATGATAGACTTTAAAATAGATAAGATTAAAAAGATAGGAATGGACACTTCTTAATGCTCAGAGGATCAATCATTCAAGAGGACTTAACAATTATTAACATCTATGCACCCAAAGAGAAGCCATCTAAATACATCAAACGTCTACTGAAAGAGCTACAGCAATATATTAACAGCAACACAGTCATAGTAGGGGAATTCAACACCCCACTCTCTCAACTTGACAGATCTTTCAGGCAGAAAATCAATAAAGACATAAGGGAGCTAAATGAAGAGATAGATAAACTAGAAATGTTGGACATTTTCAGAATCATTCATCCCAAGAAACTGGAATACACATTTTACTATAATCTACATGGGTCATTCTCAAGGATAGACCATATGTTGGGCCACAAAGACAGCATCAGCAAATTCAAGAACATTGAAATAATCCCAAGCATCTTCTCAGACCACAGTGGAATTAAACTAACACTTAACAATCAACAAAAGACTAGTAATAGTCCCAAAATGTGGAAGATCAACAGTACACTTCTGAACAACTTCTGGGTCAAAGAGGAAATCAAGGAAGAAATCAAAATGTTTCAAGAGTTCAATGAAAATGAAGACAGAAGCTATCAAAATATTTGGGACACAGCTAAAGAAGTCCTAAGAGGGAAGTTCATAGCTATACAAGCACACATTAGGAAACAAGAAAAAGCACAAATAAACATCCTGATTGCACATCTTAAAGACCTAGAAGAAGAAGATCAAAAGAACTTTAAAGCAACCAGAAATCACTAAAGTTAGGGCAGAAATAAATAACATTGAGAATAGGAAAACCATACAAAAGATCAACGAAAGTAAATGTTGGTTCTTCAAAAGAGTGAACAAAATCCACAAACATTTAATAAGACTCACAAAACAAAAAAGAAAGAAGACCCAAATAGAGATTGAAGATATTTTAATGCCATTCTTGTAGAGTTTTAGAGTGTTTTGATATATGTTCTATTTGTGGTGGTCTGGTTGTTTATAGGAAACCTTTCAGAACTTCTTTCAAGGCAGGCTTGGTGATGGTTGCTTCCTTCAACTGTTGCTTGTCTGAGAAGGTTTTGATGCCTCCATCTAGTCTGAATGACAATCTAGCAGGATATAGTATTCTTGGCTGAAAGCCTTTCTCATTGATCACTCGATAGATATCTTGCCATTCTCTTCTGGCCTGTAGTGTTTGTATGGAGAAGTCTGCTGCTAATCTTATGGGTTTTCCTTTGTAGGTGACTCTTTGTTTTTCTCTTGCAGCCTTGAGGATCCTTTCTTTATCCTTATTCCTTTCCAATCTAAGTATGACATGTCTTGGTGTCTTTAGGTCTGGGTTAATTCTGTTTGGGACCCTCTGGGCTTCTTGAATCTTTATGTCTTTGGTGTTGTCTAGACTAGAGAAATTTTCAGCTATTATGGCCTGGAGAACGCTTTCTTTCTCCCCTTCTCTTTCTTCCTCTGGTAAGCCAATAATGCGTATATTGTTTCTTTTGAAGTCATCCCATAAGACTCTGTTGTTGTTTTCAGCATCTCTTAATCTCTTTTTGAGATCTCTTACTTCTTTTTTAGTTGTCTCTAATTCATCCTCATTCTGTCTTCAGCCTCATTGATTCTATTCTCTCTGCCCTCTACTGCTTTCTGGAGTTCATCTATTTTGTTGCCCTGCTCTGATACTGTTTTAGCTTGTTCAGCTAGTTGCCTTCTTAGCTCAGTAATTTCAGCTTTCAGCTCTCTAATAACCATGCGATTATTAGAATTTTCTTCCATATTCTCATTTGTTGTTCCTGCAGTTCTGATTACAATTTTTTCAAATTCTTTACTCACTCCTGTTATTATTTCCTTAGCTAATGTTTGGATGTTGAACTCGTTGTTTTGTGCTTCGCCCTCTGGAGGACTTTTAGCTGGACTCTTGTCCTGGTTCGAGTCTCCATTATTTTTTCTTGTTGTTTTAACCATTTTATATAAGTTAACAGTTTTTTCAATCCCTGAGTTGGAGTTCAGTGGTGTAAAAGCCTTTTTTTTTTCCCCTGTAGGCTATGGTAGCCTGAGGGCTTTTAAACTATCAATAGGCTTCTTGGCTTAATCAATGACTCCTGACCAAGAGATAAAGCAGGGTGTGGCAGAGATAATCTAGTGGTTATGCAAAGAGACTTTCACAGCCCTTCAGCTCTGCCACCGAGGTATAGGTCTTCTCCTGAGTTTCCCGGTTAGATCTCTGTGCCCTGGTGTCCCTCCCTGTTGCTGCTCCAGATTCTGAGGGTAGTAGCAATGGAGACTCAGAACTGTACTTGGTGAGTCTCTGGGGAGTCCTTTCCTCCCTTCAGCTGTCCCCTTGTTGGTGGAGCAGACTGGAGGTGGTGTCTCCACTGACAAACTGTCGAACTGTTAGCAGTCACTTAATCTCTCCTTAGGCCCCTCTCTCCTCTCTGTCACCAGCCACACGTGTTTGTACTCACGGGTGATTTACTGGGTTTCTGTGGTCATTCTAGTCCTGTCTTGTTTCGGTCCGGGTGGTCTCCTTTGGTATTCCTAGTTGATCCGGGAGAGGAGAGGAGAGGAGAGAAAGCGATCTGCTGCTCGTAGCTCTGCCTCCGGAAGGCGAATCACCAGAAGACCCAAATAAATCAGATACTAAATAAAGAGGAGATATCACAACAGACACCACAGAAATTCAACATATCATGTGATACTTCTATGAACAACTATATGCCACCAAGCTAGAGAACCTGGAAGAAATGGACGATTTCCTAGGTACCTACCAACTTCCAAACTAAGTAAAGAGGAAGTGGATAACATGAACAGGCCCATGACAATAGTGAAATTGAAACAGTTATCAAAAATCTTCCCAAAAGTATAAATCCTAGACCAGATGGTTTTATAAATGAATTCTACAAAACCTTCAAAGAAGAACTAATACCTCTACTGTTAAAAGTCTTCCAGGAGACTGAAGACACTGGAATACTCCCTGCCAGCTTCTATGAAGCCAACATCACTTTGATACCAAAAGCAGACAGGGACACAACCAAAAAAGACAACTACAGACCAATATCTCTGATGAACGTAGATGCTAAAATACTGAACAAAATTCTAGCCAATCAGATACAGCAGTATATTAAAAAGATTGTTCATCATGACCAAGTGCAGTTTATCCCAGTAATACAAGGTTGGTTTAATATATGTAAATCAATCACTGTGATCCACCACATCAACAAAAGCAAGACCAAAAACCACATGGTCATATCAATAGATGCAGAGAAAGCCTTTGACAAAATACAACATCCCTTTATGATCAAAACACTACAAAAAAAAATGGGAATAGATGGAAAATTGCTAAAGATAGTGGAGTCTATATATAGCAAACCTACAGCCAATATCATACTCAATGGTGAAAAACTGGAAGCATTTACACTCAGATCAGGTACTAGACAGGGCTGCCCACTGTCACCATTACTATTCAACATAGTGCTGGAAATTCTTGCCATAGCAATCAGGCAGGAGCAAGGAATTAAAGGCATACATATTGGAAGAGAAGAAGTCAAACTCTCCCTATTTGCAGATGACATGATACTCTACACAGAAAAACCTAACGAATCCACCAAGAAGCTTTTGGAAATCATCAGGAAATACAGTAAGGTGTCAGACTACAAAATTAACATTCAAAAGTCAGTGGCATTCCTCTATGCAAACACTAAGTTAGAAGAAGTTGAAATACAGAAATCAATTACTTTTACTATGGCAACAAAACAATCAAATATCTAGGAGTAAACCTAACCAAAGAAGTGAAAGACTTGTATACTGAAGATTATGAGTCACTACTCAAGGAAATTGAAAAAGACACAAAGAAGTGGAAAGATATTCCATGTTAATGGGTTGGAAGAATTAACATCATCAAAATGAATATACTACCCAGAGCCGAATACAAATTTAATGCTATCCCCATCAAGATCCCAACCACATTTTTTAGGAGAATAGAACAAATGCTACAAATGTTTATCTGGAACTGGAAAAGACCTAAAATTGCCAAAACAATCTTGAGAAAAAAGAACAGAACCAGAGGCATCACACTCCCAGATCTCAAATTGTATTATAGAGCCATTGTCATCAAAACTGCTTAGTACTGGAACATGAATAGACGCACTGACCATTGGAATAGAAGTGAGAGCCCAGAAGTGAGCCCCCACACGTATGGACATCTAATCTTTGACAAAGGGACTGAGACTATTAAATGGGGAAAGCAGAGTCTCTTCAACAAATGGTGTTGGAAAGAATGGGTTGAAACATGTAGAAGAATGAAACTGAACCACTGTATTTCACCAAATACAAAAGTAAATTCCAAGTGGATCAAGGACTTGGATGTTAGACCACAAACTATCAGATACTTAGAGGAAAATACTGGCAGAACTCTTTTTCACATACATTTTAAAGACCTCTTCAATGAAACGAATCCAACTACAAAGAAGACTAAGGTAAGTATAAACCTATGGGACTACATCAAATTAAAAAGCTTTTTCACAACAAAAGAAACCACTGCACAAACCAAGAGACCCCTCACAGAATGGGAGAAGATCTTTACATCATACATCAGACAAGAGGTTAATAACCAAAATAAATAAAGAGCTTGCCAAACTCAACAAGACAACAAATAACCCCATCCAAAAATGGGGGGAGGACATGGACAGAATATTCACCACAGAAGAGATCCAAAAGGCCAAGAAACACATGAAAAAATGTTCCAAGTCTCTGATTGTCAGAGAAATGCAAATAAAGACAACAATGAGATACCACTTCACTCCTGTGAGAATGTCATACATCAGAAAAGGTAACAGCAGCAAATGCTGGATTGGTTGTGGGGTCAAAGGAACCCTCCTGCACTGCTGGTGGGAATGTCAATTGGTTCAACCTCTGTGAAGAAGAGTCTGGAGAACTCTCAGAAGGCTAGAAATGGTTCTACCCTATCATCCTGCAGTTCCTCTCCTGGGGATATATCCTAAGGAACCCAACACATCCATCCAAAAAGATCTTTATACACATATGTTATTAGCAGCACAATTTGTATTAGCCAAAACATGGAAGCAACCCAGGTGTCCAACAACAGATGAGTGGCTGAGCAAGTTGTGGTATATATACACAATGGAATACTACTCAGCTGTAAAAAATGGTGACTTTACTGTTTTTAGCTGATCTTGGATGGACCTTGAAAAATTCATGTTAAGTGAAATAAGTCAGAAACAGAAGAATGAATATGGAATGATCTCACTCTCAGGCAGAAGTTGAAAAACAAGATCAGAAAAAAAAAAAGTAGAACCTGAAATGTAATTGGCATATCGCACCAAAGTAAAAGACTCTGGAGTGGGGGTGGGTGGGGAGAATATAGGTCCAAGATGGATGACAGAGGACCTAGTGGGGGTTGTATTGTTATATGGGAAACTGGAGAATGTTATGCATGTACAAACTATTGCATTTACTGTTGAATGTAAAACATTAATTCCCTAATAAAGAAATAAAAATAAAATAATAAAATAAAATTACAATTGAATTGCCTGGTACTATCAGGTCTTTAGGGCCTAATTTTAACTTGTGATGCTGCCAAAGGTGGCCATTTAACAGCAGCCATATTCAAAGTTATTAGCTTATGAAGTATATAAAGAAACATCCTACAATAGAAATATTTTTTCTTTGCATGCTTATCTCTGCTGGTATCATGATTTCTACCTTAAAAACTACTCTTAGGGCTTTGGTGTTAAAAGTAAAGTCTATAACAGGACAGTAAGGAGGGATGGTTTGGTATCTGCTATTAAATATTGTTAATACCCAACTATTTTACTTTCCAGTGGGCTTGAAACTAGGAAGAGGCATGAGAATAATACCTAAAAGGAACAAGATATGTAGACAAAGAGCATCAGAAAATCCATTTATTAATATCCTTCTATGACCTCACTCACAGTTAAAAAAACAAAATGAGAAGAAAAAAACACTAAGTAGAACTTGGAATGGAATTGGTGTATTACACCAAAGTAAAAGACTGGGGTAGGGGGGAGAATTCAGGTCCTGGAACATGATGGCAGAGGACCCAGTGAGGGTTGTAGTGTTATGTGAAAAACTGGAAAATGTTATGCATGTACAGACTATTGTATTCACTCTCAACTGTAAAACATTAATTCCCCAATAAAATTAATCGTTTATGCTATCAAAAATATTCTTCCATAACAGAGCAGCAAAGGAATAAAAAATGGTTACAGAGAAAGACTTTAATTTGCAACTCTATATTTTATTTTTTAATATTTTTTATATTTTTATATTACAGAATTACATGTCAACAGGGGTTTGAATCCACACCATTCCCACCACCAGAGTTCTGAATCTTCACTCTCCCCACTGCAATCCACCACTGTTCCTCTAAAGTTTTAGACATGGGCCAATCATCTTCTCTACAACTATCTGCCCACATTTATTTTAAAGTCGAAGAAATTGTCGGTAAAAACATTATAACCTACTTGCCAGCAGTACAGGAAATTGTACTTTTTTTCGCCCACTAGGCTGTTAATGGTTTACAATATAGTTCTTAACACATCAGCACAAACTCTCATCTATCTCCCCTTGATTGGTATCTAAGAGACACACAGGATCCCCATGTTTCTTCATCCTGTCCCTCTCCTTCCCCAGAGTACTTCTTTGGTAAAATATGCCACACTCAATTTAAGTTTCACTCTGTTTTTCCCCTTACTGTTCTCTGTTCCTAAGTTCCACCTTTAAATGGGAATATTTGGTATTGATCTTTCCCTTTCTGGCTTGTCTCATTCAACATGATGCCTTCAAGTCTGAGCAAACTGCTGAGTATCTAGAAATTACATTTTCATATAAATTGCATTTTTCAAAAAAAATCACAATTTATCCCATTTTAAAAGATTAAGAAACACTAAGATATACTCAACATATGCATTAGTTTTATCCCCTCCAGCCACTAATACTTGCAGAATTTACTTAAACAGTATTTTCCCAAAAATGAACATTTTCCAATAAGAAGAAAAACTTACATAATACACAGTTAACACTCATAGCTCTGAAAAGTGATAAGAATATTATAATTGCTTTAACAGAACAGATAACTTTATATAAAGTTTATAACAATGTCTTAGGGGTGAATTTCCAAACATTCTCTCCTTAAATAGTGTAACTATGAGAACTTGTTAGTTTCATAGAAATTTTGTTATATTTGTGTGATATTCTAGGAAACTTTTCACCCTTCATTTCTGTCTGTACTTTGACTTCTGGAAGCCTGCTGCTGCAGCCTGGACAAATCACACAGCTTTAGTTTTCAAACTGTTGTTTTAATTTTCAAACCAGGTTTTCTACTTGGTAGCTACTGGAACTTGCAGCTGTCAGCTCAAGCTGTTTATTTGGTCTTGAGAGTTTCTCACTTTTTATATGAGCCTGCACCCATGTTACTATGGCTCAGTAAATTTCCTCAGATGTTCCAGCTGTAATGTGGTGGGGTTCCAGGTTGTTCTTTTTTTTTGGGGGGGAGAATTATTTAAAGTAAATACAGTTGTTGATACATGCATAACATATCTTGACTTTTTTGAAAAATCCTCTCATCTCCAGCCTAGATCAGGTCAGGTGTGTTTCCATTGGTTTTTCTAGTTGATCTTGAAAGTGATCTTTTGGCAGTTTCTAATCCATGGCCATGCCCCAGGAAATCCATCTCCAGGACTTTTTGTTTGTTTGCTTTGTTTTTATTAGTGACTTAATAATTATGAACAAGATTGTAAAATAACGGGTACAATTCCATAGAGCTCTCACCACCAGAGTTCTGTGTCCCATCCCTTCCATCAGGTTCAATCTACAAAAGGTGGCATCAGTTTTCCTTAATCCCAATCCAAACAATGAAATACATTTTGAGTACATTTCAGTATATCAGTTATCTTTTACTTTGTGATGATTACCAACAAAATTAGTAACATCAAACAAAAATCATGTTGTGAATCATCAAAATCATGTGCGATTCAGTGGGGTTTCTGGTAGTCTAAACTAAGAAGCCTGAACTTCTCTCTGTGCCTTCTAAGAATTGGGGTGAACAGTTTGCTTTCTTCATATGACTGGGTTGAAAAGAGTGACAGTGGTTGGTCACTTTGCAGAAGGAAGAAGCAGAGTTACAGATATCTCTCCATCTCTCTACCATATATGTAAATTTAATTCTGATCGATAAGTCCATTGGGTAAGAGGAGTACAATTCCACACAGAGTGCCATATCCCATCCCCATCCATTTGGAGCTTTCCTGTTCTTTATCTCTCTGAAATATGCACCCAGGATTATTATGGTATGCAAAAGGTGGATGGTCTGGCTTCTTTAATTGCTTCTTAGCTAAACATGGGCACTGACAGGTCAATCCATAGTCCCAGCCTGTTTCTATCTTTCCCTAGTGGGGCAGTGCTCTGGAGAGATGGTGTTCCCAGACACATTGGTGAAGTTGTCTGCCCAGGGAAGTCAGGTTGGTATCATGGTGGCATCTTCAACTTGGTAGCTAAAAAGCACTAAGACACAAAGCACAACAAATTGTTTAATAATAAGGAACCTAAAAGTAAGAATATAGCAGATGAGATTTAAGGTCTCTATTTTGGAAAAAGCTAGCAGGTCTACTTTAGGTATATTCCTAGGGGCCCATGACTTTATTAATTTTTGTCTGAGCCCAAGTAGCAGAGTAATGGAGATACCCAGCCCCCCTTGAGCCCAACCTGTGAAGTCAACTGAGAACATTTTCAAAGTTTCAAAGCATCAGTTTCATTTTAACTTGAGATATTTTGCATTCTTGGGGGAAATTCTAATTTTCAGCAGATATTCAAGTTATGTTTGCTTGATATTTCTGTGACTACCAATTTAACTTTTGGGTTGGTATCAACAATTTGCAATTTATAATATCACTTTGCAGTTTTTTAGTTTCTTTCCTTTAAGATTCATTTGATTTTTTAATGAGGTAGAGATAGACCATAGCATCATTCTAGTCATAGATAGTACTGGGGATCAAGTAAGGGGTTACAGATTTGAAAAGAATATGTTTTATTACTGAACCACCTCTATTGCTACAATTCCTTACTTCTCTGTTTTCCAAAGTTTGGAATATCTAAAATGTCTTCATTTTAACAGAAAACAGCTTTTAATGAAGCAGTTAAAATGAACTCTTCTTAAATTCAGACAAAATATTCATACCATATTGTCAACTGACATAGTTATCACCTTATTCTTCAAAGACTAATTACCTGCCAATTTGGATTAAATTACTATTGTATAATTATCAAAAACTTAAGTAATCTCTATATCCTTTACAGTCTTAATCAGACCTTTAATTTTGCTTAATCATTTTCTGGTCCACATGGACTAAGATATGAGCTATCTCTCCTATGACCCTAGAGCTTCTTTTACCTTATTTCCCTAATGCATCAGTGAGTAATTTGTTGTATTTCAAACATTGTATTCTCTGTATTTTATGATGTTATAGAGTCTTCACTTTTTTTAATTTAGTATGGATGCTATTGACAAACAATAGAGATACTGAAGACAGCATAGCTGGTCTTAGGCACAGCTAGATTTATTCTCTCATAAATATCTTATTATTCTTAAATAAATAGATTAAGACACAATGATGACTAAAATTTCAAAAATGATAAAATCAAAGAATATGGAAAAAGAGAATGAGCAGTTTTCTGTCTTTATTTGTTCAACAGTCTCTTAAAATGTCTAATCTGAAACTTCCACAAATTCTAGTGCATAATTCTGCACAATTTTAAACTTGTAGGGTATTGTTGCTGAGGAGTTATTCTGATGCAGTCTCCGCCCCCAGGTTTTACTAAGCCGTTGGAAACCCTAGCATTGCCCCCTTCAACCAATCCTGGCCCTACACGGCACTCCTGGTTGTCGCCCAATAAAAAGCCCCCTCACCCCCCCCCCTCTCTCTGGGCTCTCAGCTCTCCCTCTCTGAGGTCTCGCTCCCTGCTCTCCCCCCGTGGTCAGCCATTGCTGGCTGGCTCCACGTGGTCTGAACCAAACCCCCCCATCCTATAATAAAGATTTGTGTACCCCTTTGCTCTGGACGTCCGCTCTCTTCTCCACGGTGCAGCCTGACACCAGACCACCACAACAACAGGGTATCAGCAAATTTCATCTTTAATTTTTAACTGAATCTGAGGCTTATTTTGCCTAACAGATTAATTATTTTTGTTTTATGCATTTCATATGAGAGATGTAGATAAATAGTTTCTTGTGAGATAGAAATTTGAGAAGCCAGAGTATGACTGGAACATTTGGCAGGGAGAATCAAACTGAGAGCCTCAGTTAGGCAAGTCTTGAGTTATTTTCCCAGAGCCCAACAAACTATTTTAGATAAGTTTATGGCACACTTAAAATATGAGAGAACATTGTCAATAATTAAACTGAAAAAAATTGACATTCAGGCATCCTTAAACCAATTTGGAGCATCATGTTCACTTAAAAATCTACTACCAATTATAAGTCAACCTCATCTGCATTTCAGCAAGTCCCAGACTACTGTTCATCTCTGACTTATGGTGGAGCAGGGAAATGAATCTGAGACTTGGAAGTCTGAGGCATATACGTTTTTTTGTTTTGGTTTTGGTTTGGTTTGGTTCTGCATAATAATTATTCAGTATCCCCTATACCACCTCTTTTTTTTAATTTTTAAAACAATCTAGTTAATATTGGCTTACAAGACTGTATGTTTCAGAGGTATAATTTTTATACCTCATGCCCGTTACTCATGCCATCCACAACCCTCCACCAAAGTTTCCTGAATGTTGCCTACTTTTTAGCTCCCTACCCCCATGGCAATCTCAGTGCTACAGTGAAATTCTATGGTTTTTGATTTCCTTTGAGTTTCCCTGGCTTTATTCCTTAATGTCACACATATAAGTAAAATTCTTCATTATTTGTCCTTCTCCTTCTGGGCTATTTTGTTTAGACCAATGCCTTTCTGTTCCAACCATGTTTTAACAACAAGTATGATTTCATCTTTTCTCATAGCCAAACAGTATTGCAGTATATATATCATAACATCATAAGTCTGTCTATAACTCCTGTCACTGGGGACTTAGACTCATTAGGCTATTTATAGCTTATTTGTTAGTAGTGATGCAATGAACATAGAGGGGTGTTTGTGTGTGTGTTTTCAGATAACTGTTTATGTTTTCTTTTTGAGTTTTTTTTTTATTTAATAGGACACACAGAAATCTATAGGGAGCAGGGAAATAGAGAGATATCTGTAGCACCACTTTACCACTTGTGAAGCTTCCCCCCGCAGCTAAGGACCAAAAACTTTCATTTGGTAATGTATGCACTCAAGTAATATGTTCTTCAAGTAGCTGTCTACTTAGCTTATTTTACTATTTTAATTTTCTGAGAAACCACCATACAGTTTCCCATGGGGGAAAAATTAATTTATATTCCTACCAACAAAGCGTGTTATTTTTTTTCTCCACACTTCACCAGGACCTGTTGTTTCTGATTTTTTGATACAAGTCATTCTCACATGTTCTCATTATTGTTTTGATTTGTATTTCACTGATAACAAGTGAGCATTTTTTTCTTTTTCCTACTGGCCATCTGTATATCTTTTGTAAAGTGCTTGTTCAGCTCTTCTTACAACTTTTCAATGAGTATTAATTAATTAATTAATTAATTTAATTGTCGAGTTTTCTAAATTTGCTATATAAACCCTTGTCACATAAATGCTGTGTTAATGTTTTTGCCCATTCTGTAGGATCTTTTAGGTTTACAGATAGTGTCCTCTGTGCAGAGACCATTTAATTTGAAGTAATGCCACTGAATTTTATTGCATTTGCTATTGTAGTCAAGACATCCTGGGAGGCAGCATCATGGAATAATTTAATTACAGTTTCTTCAATGTATTTATGACCTAACTTTGCTTTGTAACATTTGCAGACTAGCCTGTCCAAAATTTGCCACTCTACATTTTATATATCCTAAGTAAAGAATGTTGCTAATTCTTCAGTCAGTATATACTGCAAGCAAGTAGAAAGACATAAAATCACACCATAAAGTTCACAGTGAAATAGTGTCTACTTAGACTTAGATACCCTCCTCATTTACTTTCTATTATACTTCCCTCAGTCACTCCAAAGCTAACCTTATGAAAGTAAAGACTGCAAAAGCTGAATAAGGGAAAGAAACTGGCATGATTTAATAATGATTCTTTAGTCACTATCAGGACACCCCACTAACTGGGGCCCTATTTGGGGAGTCCTGAGATTCCCAATATTATCAGTCATCTCTATCAGGAACAACACAATAGGCCGCTTTGTGGGCCCCTATAGGACCTTGCCCTCAATGTGAATCAATAACAGTAGACAGTGTTCCATCCTCCAAAGGGAGGCTGGACAATATACTCTATGTTGCACCTGAGGAATATGAGTCCTGAAAATGGGGCATCTTGGAACGTTCCTACTCATGACTACAGAATGTGAGCTCAGATCTAAAGGGATGCAAAGGTAATGTGGGCTCCTAATCTGAATATGGGCCCCAGATAAGATCAAATTGATGGGGTTTACAGTCAACAATATTTATACCTCTTTCCCATATTTGGAAGCTACTCTCTCTCCTGATACAGCTTTCTGGTTCTTTTTCCAGCCATGACATCATCTCCCCAGACAATAGCTTAGATCCACCTTCATATCAGATGTCAGGCCAAGGAAAAAAGAAAAAAAAAAAAAACTAGTATAGTCATGGGCTCTTTGGAATATAACTAAAATAGGACTTCTAACTATCTACAAAATGGAGATCCCCCCCCACCCAACTCTTCATGTGACTTTTTCTGTCTTTAGGTTCATGATTAGTCAACTTTTTTTTTTTTTGCTCTATATGTTAAGTCTTTTTTTCAGCCCCCAGTTTCCAGATGCTAACATGATGCCAGCCAGACTTCCCCCATCAATGTGTCCTGGAGCCTTGCTTCCCCAGAACCTTGTCCCACTAGGGAAAGAGAAAGACAGGCTGGGAATATGGATCGACCTGCCAACACCTATGTTCAGCGAGGAAGCAATTACAGAAGCCAGATCTTCCATCTTCTGCACCCCATAATGACCTTGGGTCCATTCTCCCAGAAGGATAAAGAATAGAAAAGCTATCAGTGGAATGGATGGGATGTGGAGCTCTGGTGGTGGGAATTGTGTGTAGTTGTGCCCCTCTTATCCTATGGTTTTTGTCAGTGTTTCCTTTTTATGAATAATTTTTTAAAGTGCTGGTTTTTAATTAAACATCTTATTTTCATTAAATACCTTATTAACACTTGTGTTATTAAATATATCAGCACTATAATCCCTAGAACATGTAAGCACTATCTTATGTGAAATGTGAACCCACCCACCCCCCAAAAAAACTGGCTTTGCAGATGTGAGTAAATTAACATTTTTGAGCTAGGGATATTTATCTTGAATTATCAGGGTGGATCATAAATTTAATCAGATTAATCCTTATTAGACATAAGCAAAGGTAAATTAACTTAAGACAGAAAAAGAAAAGGCAATGTGACCATAAATACAGAGTCTAGAACCAATTTCAGACCAGGAAGAGGCAGAGTTACAGAAGTTAGACAAAGCAAAGCACAGACTGACTGTTCTATGTATAGCCTTGATATGTACTGTGCAACTAATTTCAGACTTCTGACCCCCAGATTTTTGAGTAAATAAGATGGTCAGAAACCAATCTAAAAACATCAAAATATACACCAGAAGTTTCATGGTGACCTCAAAGACTGATTCTAATTTAGTCTCTTTGTATTATATTTACTTTGACATTCTACTGCTCAAAGAGATACTTACCATGCATCAACTTTTTGTATATTCATATCACAGCTAAAACACAATACAATAGAGGTATTGATTGTTAAGGAATTCATGTATTGGATATCTACTTTGCACTGTTAAGGGTAAGTTGAAGAAAGGCTTTAAAAGGCAGGAATATAGGTTATCTGGGAGAGCAGGGACTCTAGCATCCAACACAGTTTTTTCTAATACATAGTCACTTCACATAAATCACAGTAAAACTGACAGAAAAGTCACTTCACAGTCTTCTCTGCCCCTCTTTAGAACAGATGGATCTAGTTATTCTGATAAATGATTCATATTAATTATTTCATTTTTTTCAGATTTAGATTCTTCTAAAGTGATGGCTAGACTCTACCACTAGTAAAATTACAGAGTGAATTACTTACAATTTATCAGCAAAAAAATATTCTTCATAGCAGCTGAACACTGATCTTCAATGTTTATTAACACACAGCAAGGACATTCTTACTAATTGTTATTCAAATGTCCTTTGTTTCAGAAGACAGTAATAAAACTGTTCATGAACATGAGAAATGTTTACAAGGAAAACATCCTGGTTAACTGTTTCTTTATCAACACAAGATAAATGAAAATTTATTTATGGAATGATTATTGGTATCTGTATATTATAGTTTAAATTCTGATTGAATGCCCTAACAATGAAATTATGTTAAGTTTAATTATTTTAGTTATAACTACTGTGCAACTGCAAGACACTGTATGGATATAAAGTCTTAACTCTTACCTTTGTCCTGCCAAGTTCTTTCCTATGAAGAAAGGTGATCTTTCTTGATTTGGTGAAATGTCTGAAATCAAACACATGTGGCACAAAGAACAAAAATATACCCTTCCCACCAATCAGTTTAGTAGAAAAATTCAATCTAGTGGCCAATGAGATGATAAGATCAGTTCATCTAGTGTGTTGGTAAATGTAATCAGTGACCATCACAATTACAGTTAAAGTGGTGATAATTATAATACCATTTATTCAGTATGTATAATGTTTCAGGGTCTAGTAGATTCACCACTTCAAAGAAAAGCATACACTTGAATATCATCAACTAATAATGGAACTGTGAGGCATTTAATGACTAGAGAATGAGGGAAAGTGAAGTTTTCTAATGACTGAGGAGTTCTAGCTATTAGAAACAGCAAGAAAAACTGAAACTCATTCCTCAATTAGAACTGGCACTAAAGAAAAAGAACAAAAAAAAGAAAACTAGAAAATAGACTAACATGATGATATAGAATTTATCTGCCTGAAATTAAGTTCAACTCAGAGAAAATCCTATTTTCAGCAGTTCTATTTATGTGTCAAAGATTACTTGCATAAAAATAAAAATAAACATGAGTTTAATGCTTTTGAAAGCAGATCTTAGAGAATATATGAGAAGAGAAAAATAAGGACAACTATTTTGGCTAGATGCTTAAAGTTTAAATGCCAGTAAAGAAAGAGGTTTCTGTAAAAGTTTCAGTAAACTGAAAGGTCAAGTGTATAAAAGCTCTTCTGTACTGCTATCAAGATTATCTCCCCACTATCCCATACCCACCCCTACATAGTTATTTTGCAGCAGACTAAGAAGACAAAAATTCCTCAGATTTGAACAAAGGGGGTGAGATAAAATAAGGCTATTAATTGTCTTACACAATCAACTGTGGATCATTACAATCCTCGTTTTTAAAAAAAAGTAAATGATAGTCTGTGGATCATCTAGACAGTGAGCTGTCATCAGGATGTGAACCTAGATTTGAGCTGATACATCTAATACTTCAGCTAGACCACAAGCTACATTAAACTTTCCATTTCTTGCAATATTAACAACATACTTATTTTATACAGATTATGGCTAAAATGATTCTGCAAAAGCTGTAAATTCTGTCTAAACTATCTGAGTCCTACCATAAAATTTCTGTCTTACATTGTTAGTAATATTTAATTTTAAAGTACCATGACCCTTTTTATCAATATTAGGGTTGAAGATGAAAGATAATGCAAAGACCTTTTTAACTTTTGAGCAGTAAACATCTCAGTCAAGCTTAAACTAAGTAGAACATTTGCAAAGTGGAAAGACGAGTGGATCTGGCTTCACATAGTGGATTCAAATACTAAAATGCCATCCAGATGCTCTCTCTTCCTCTATAAATTTCATCTCTGATTCTCTCAAGCCAACTATCAACAGGGAACTGGAAATATAACTCTAGGCAGTTCCAATCTGACATCTTACTGCTGCTAACCAGATTATAAAAGAAAAATAAGATGTTTTTTCCTATGTCTTAAAACTTCCAAACAAAGTTCATCCTATTTGGATGCTACTACCACTTACTAGATATTACTTTGAGTTATGAGCCAGAGGAAGACTTCAGTCTGTTCAGATGTGGTCAAACTTCCTCCCACAGCTGTGCTTCCTTGTCTACTCAAAAAAGTCAATTCTTCCCAAAGGAACTGAAAACTTGAAGTTTATTTTACCTTTTCATGATCAGATTTCTCTCTCTCTGCTGAAAATATAGATTAATAATATTAACATACAACCAAGCAATAGTTTTACATTTTGACTTTAAATATCCTGAATTAAATAACTGATTCCAAAATAACAGAGTAGTCACATTAAAGAGATAGTGAAGGAACCATTTGGAGGTTTGAGGGAAGGATGGGCATATGAGAATGAAACAATAACGTATTAGAGCCCTTTACAATATTCCTGAAAGCTATCTTTACACTTTCTAAAAACTATATGAATTTAACTCAGTAGTGCAGCTATATAAAATACTCAAACAAAGAATTATGTCTGAAATGATATTTCAGCATATTAAAAAGAGACTGAAATATCTGTTTGTACTCCTAGTAACCTTATATGCAATACTAGAGGAGTCTTGTGCTTAAGCGGGTGTTTATTTGATGAATAAAGACAAATTAGGTCTTAGAAATATAATATTTCTGAGAATATTACAAAACAACAAGAGATTCAAAGATGATACCTAATGACAATATTTTTCCAAACCTTTCTGGCATATCCAGAGTGGTAGAAAATAAAAACAGAATCCTTAGTAAGATTTGGTGAATCTCTGGCAAGGATTCATTGCCAGGTCACTTTTCTTTTCTTTTCCTTTTCCTTTTTTAAAAAGAGTACCTATCAGCTCTGGCTTATGGTGTTGTGAGGTAATGAACCTGGGACTTGGGAGCCTCAGGCATGAGAGTCTCTTTGCATAACCATTATACTATCTACCCAGCAAGGACTCATTGATGTGGAATTCATTGAGGCTCTGTTGGATTTGGATTCACTTGCCTTTGTGTTCAGGTTAAGCATAATTAATGGTTTTGTTATTACTTTCTGTACACAAAAGTGCTCATTCCTGAACTCTTGCACCAGTGAAATCTATACACATATGTATAAAATATGTATATATTAATATATCATTAGTATAATAATAAGAATCTACTAGGCAGGTGAAAATAATAGAAACATAATAGAACTTGATTTACTAGATTCATAATCTGTACAGATTTGTGTAACAATCACAGCTCTCTATTATGTCTTATGCCCCATAAAATAGGAAGGAACTGAACAAATGAGCTTTAGTTTTCAACAGAGAGAATATTTACCCCAAAATTTATCTGGGAAATTTGTGGGATGTTTCAGTAGACACATTCATTGTACAACAATATGAGATATCCTTTAACTCTCAAGACACTTCTACACCATAATCCATATAAAATATTCAAATGACCCACCAACTATAAATTTAGGTACAAAACATTCTTATGTTTATATTTGATAATTTTTAACTCTTTTTTTCAGCCACCAGGTTCCATATGCTACCATGATGCCAAGCTGACTTCCTTGGGCAGACTATCCCAACAATGTGTCCTGGAATCCCAACTCTGCAGAGCCCTGCCCCACTAGGGAAAGAGAGAGACAGGCTGAGAGTATGGATCGACCTGCCAATGCCCATAATCAGTGGAGAAGCAATTACAGAAGGCAGACCTTCCACCTTCTGCACCCCATAATGACCCTGGGTCTATACTCCCAAAGGAATAAAGAATGGGCCTTCAAGGGAGGGGATGGATACAGAGTTCTGGTGGTGGGAAGCCTGTGGAACTGTACCCCTCTTATCCTATAGTCTTGTCAACTTTTTTTTCTTTCAAAGTGTCTACTCAAATGTTCTGTCATTTTTAATTGAATTGTTTGGGGTTGAGTTTTATAAATTCTTTTTAAATAATACACATTAAATCCTTTATAGTTATATGGTGTGCAAATATTTTCTCCCATTCATTCAGTAGGAATCTTGATTTCTCTCTCTCTCTCTCAAGAGAGGCAGAAAGAAACTACAACTCCAAAGCTTCCTTCAATGTGTTGTGGCCTGTGGTAAAAACTGGATCGCAGACATAGCAAACCAACATACTATCCAAGTGAGCTATTTTGCCAGCCCAGTAAGATATTATTTTTGGTGTTACAATAGCTTCTTTCACTGCGCAGAAGCTTTTAAGTTTAATGTCATTCTACTTATAAAACTCGGTTATATAATCTAGTGTATCTGTGTTATAGGGTGAAAAGTCTAAATATTCATATTCCACCCCTTCTGCTCACTGCCCACATGTTTTTTCAGTGAATGTTGGTAGTGAAACTAACTACAGAAGACTATCAGGATTACTTAATAACTAAGAAAGAAACTATTCTGTATTTCAAAATGACTAAGACACTAAGAAGTCTGATATAGATTTAATATCTGTCATTTGTTTCCAGAGCACTATTCAACTCTGGTTTATTGTGGTGCAAGGGATTGAACCTGGAACCTTGGAGCCTCAGGCTTGACAGTCTATCTACATGACCATTATGCTATCATCTCTACCCTTAACATAGGTTCTTAAAAGAAAAGAAAAACAATATGAATAATATTACATTGACCAGGGGAAATGAATTTATTTCTCCAACCACACTGCTAAGTAGAGCCTTTCCACATTAGCATAGATAACCTGCCTGTGAGATATTAGAAAAGTCCGTTTCTCATCGTATTCAGTATAATAAATGGTGTCAGTGATCCTGTAGATTTAAAAAGTCATGACTCTTTAATTTTAAATAACTGATACAAAATAATAATAATGTCATAAAAACTAAAACTTATGTAGTTACTTAAGTATTTATTCTCACTCACATATATATTAAAAATCCAGTACTTAATAGAGTTCAGAATTGCAAGAATAGCATAATGGCATTAAAATCACAGCTACAAAAAAAAAAATACTCCTGTGCAAAGTCAAGCAAAGAAGCAATTATAAGTCAAGTGTTGAATTATTACAACCTCCAAGGAATTGGAATTGTCAGTGATAATCATTTTGTGATAGCATATAAAAATGCCCCATACATAGTCACAGATGCATAAATATCAAGTCATATGACAAAATGATCTTAAGATGCCAGTCTTACTATCAACACATTTAAGAATTTTTATTGTCTCTCTCAAGTAGGAAGCAAGATAAGCACTGAAATGTTTTTTTATCATATATTTGGCAATATGAATTTGAAATTCAAATATTCAGTAAATTTAAATTTCCTACTAAGAATTCAAAGCACATATCTAACTGTTTAACTGAATGATAACTAAAAGTGACATCCATCATCATAATACTCTTTGAAAATAAGGACTTATACCATTAAGAGTTGTCTTAACATTCTACAGACTTAGTCATTCTACACTTCTTTTGCATCCCTTGTACTCCAGGACAAACAATGCATCTCATTCACCATAAACGTGGACAGCTCTGCCAAGTGTCATCACTAGCTGTAGATCACAATCATAGCAACAGCAGAATAGTGCATCTCTGTAAGATATTAGATATATCTGGTAATAAAAACTGATGTGGGATGAAAAAAAGTAAAGATATGGAAACTGGGCTAGCCATTAACAACTATTTAAAAAAAAAAAAAAAAAAGTAAGTTCTAGACTTCTCATCAAATAACAATAGCCCCAAAACAGATTTTAAAAGCATACATATATATATACATATATATATATATATATATAGTCAGAACATGAAAGACTTTATATAAGCAGATTCCATTAGCCACTGAAGACCCTATTATGTATTTCTTCATCTGAAAAAAGGGATTTTGAAGTAATAACTTTCTGAAGAGTTACTGAATTTGAATTTAATATGATTTTATTAAAAAGGAAATATAAATAATAGAAGTGTGAAACTAAGGGTAACTGGAATGGTAATTATATCAAGAGGTTTTTATATTTATTTAAAGTATATTCATTTTCATTTTTATGAAGACATGAATCATAAATTTTATAAACTGGTGAGAACACAAAAATGGGTTGACTTTGTGCATTTAATCTTAATATTTTATTTTTAAAAAGTAAATTTAAACCAAAAGTGATATTTCCTGGGCCACACAGTTAATGACTTTCATTCATGAATTTATTTATTTGTCATATGTTTGCACCTATACTAAATCTAAGGCACTATCTTAAAGATTACAGTGGATATCAAGATGATTAAAAACCCAATCCAGTCTTATAATGACTTAAGCGCAAAGAATACTTCAGTATAATAATTGCCATTGTATGAGATCGACTATAATGTGCATAGTATCTTTAAAAATAGTTATGGGATGCATTGGATCGACCTTCTCGTGGTGCATCCCGTGAGTACCCATTCATTGGGGAAACTGACGATCCTTCCTAGCTGACTGAATCCACATGGATCCCAGTCACTTTCAAAGCCAGCAACAAGCAGTTCCTGACAGCTTTCAACCTGACGCTGTTGACTGGCTACAGAAGAAGGGCAAATGCTAGAAGAGGAAGAATGGGAGTCCAGCAGTATCACAGCGGGTAAAGCGCAAGGACCCGGGTAAAGATCCAGGTTCCAGTTTCCAGCTCCCAGCTCCCCACCTGCAGGGAAGTCGCTTCATAGGCAGTGAAGCAGGTCTGCAGGTGTCTATCTTTCTCTCCCCCTCTCTGTCTTCCCCTCCTCTCTCCATTTCTCTCTGTCCTATCCAACAATGACGGCATCAATAACAAAAAGAATAACTACAACAATAAAACAAGGGCAACAAAATGGAATAAATATATATATATATTTAAAATAGTTATTTGTTAATGAAATAAAGATATTCACTCTACTACACACAATACAATCTTGTGTATTTAGGTCCAGTGCATTTACCAAATATATAGCACCATAAAAGTAATTAAAACTGTGGAAAATCAGATACAAGAGTTTAAAAAAAAAAAAAACCTTCAAAAACAAATGTACAATAGGGTGGTGGAGGTTGGAAAAGCTTGAGGAAAGAAAGGAATATAAACAATGGAAAAAAACAGTAGATTAATCTCATCAGTAGGTACAAGCAAAACTAGGAGGCAAGGACCAGGTAGAGAAGAATTGACATGAAAATATATGGTGGTGTTGTACCAAAACACAGAGGAGGTGCATACACATTAGGTGAGGTTCCTTGAACATGAGGAATATTTTGAGAAAAGTGAGCAGTCAATAAGCATGCAAAGATGAAGTCAGCAGTGGTAGGTCAGCAGAAAAAGAAGACTTGGATAGGCTGGTGCAGTTAGCTGGACTATATACTGCCATGGCGTCCTTTGTGGTAAGGACTTGCCAACAGGGACTCTGTGGATTTTGCAAGAGCAATAATGTCATCCACCATAATAAAAGGAAAACAAACATGGACATCCAGTGTTGAAAAAGAGAAAAAGAATATGTCTCTGTGACTGGAAAAGTGGGTGGCTTTGTCAATCAGATACAATAAATGGACAATTCGAATTTTTTGTAAATATTAAGAAGGTTTAGTATGTTACTTCATTGACACTTTAGCCAACTGAATACTGGGGGGTGCATTCCCCTTCTTCTTTTATTAATTGAGCTTAAGGGTTTTAGTTTTTCTTGTTTGAGCTGTAGCCCACATAAATTTAGAAAAAATACCAACTGAGAAAGAAAAAAAATGTTTTTGTTTACTAAACATGGGCAGGTGAATTACATCAATCTGTCAGAGAGCATTGGCTTTTATCAATGGAGATTAATCTTAAAAGTCTGAATATCAAGATCTTAGTTAAACAATGCAGGAGCCAGTAAAGTGCTCTCACTATGGCAGGTCAAGCGTTACAATTTTAAGAGGCTTGTAAAAAAATGAGAGAAAAAATTTTAGGATATGAGTGACTTTAGGAGTCATCATACACCCATAAATAAAAAATGAAAAATATTTAGTTTTAAATCTTACCATATGAGCAGTCAGTTCTTCATGTGCAGATGTACCTATAATTATTTACTTAGGGAAAGAACTTGTACCAAGTTAATTGATGATCTAATGGTTAGAATTGGCTTGAGTTCTTTCATATGATTTTAGAAGGCTCTTTATTAGAATATACCAATATGTTGTAGAAAGTCAATACCTAATGTGTTGACATGATAAAATGTTTACCATTTTTAGCATTATTTTAAACTGATTAGACAGTTTAAGCACACTATTATACCTTTAGTTTACTAAGATCTTTACTCATCACAAGGCTATCATGAGTAAGCATAGATATAAAACTCTTAATAGATTTTGCTCTTTAGAACTCTAATATGGCAACTTAAAAGGCTAAAATAAAACCTCATAGCTTAAATGTTCAAAATATTAATTTTGTTAAATCAGGATTTTCCAAAACAAATCTATCAGACCAGAAGCACAATGTATTACCTTAATTTATCAAGAATAAACCTCTGGCAGTGTCTTAAAACAAACCAGATAATTTTTAAAAGCAGAAAGATATAAAGAGGAAAACCAGAGCAAAAGCCTCTGGCATGTAAATAATTAACATAACCATTGTGTTATCTTTTACTAATCCAAGCCAGTCTTAAACAATTTTAAGTAAAATGTTAAACTTTGTTTGTTAGTATCTTTGTTTATCACAAAGCTATCACACCCTTAGGGCAGCTATGAACAAGGGTGGGTACACAACTTAATTATCTTTCACTTTGATTTGGATAGGTAACTTAAAAAGCTAAAATAAACCTTATAGCTGAAATGTTTAAAATAAATTTCTACTGTTAACATTTTTTAGATGACAATTTTACACTAAATAATTTTGTTGAATCACATATGTTGAATAAAAATTTTTTATCAGGCCAGGAATATCATGTTTAACCCTTTTTTTTTCTTGGCAAGGCCACTGCTCTACACTGACTGGGTTATTAGAAAGCCAGTTCAAGCATGGAATTAACAAATTAACAAACAGTGGCAGTTGGTATTGGGGTGCTGGTAATATTTACAATTCTCACAAGAGTGAGAGAGACTGTAGAGGCATTTTACCATGCCTAGATATCTCAGAAAATCTTTTAACTAATGAATTGATGCTGATATTAGCTATCAGAAGGACGAAACTGTCTTATATTTTACTTTGGTAAAGGTGTGCCAACTCTATGAGTTGGGATCTTTAAAACCACATTTAGCTTAACTAAATCTTATTTAAAACTTAAAACAACCTTTAGTTACTTAGGGATTAACACACATTAATGAAAACAAGGTTAGCAGACAGACTTAAAACATACATTTTTGGTGAAAAGAAAAATTTTCCCTTTGAAAAGCGGCTTTTGGATTTCTAACTCACAGCCACCCAGGAGGGGCGTTTGTGGCTAAGAATGATTGACTGAAGTGTTTGCCAATCTGTGGAGCAGTAGCTCTGTGCTGTGATTGGCTGTGCGGGCGGAACAGGCGGGCTTAGTTTACCGCCACACAGAGAAAAATCTTTGAAATTCTTTTTTTGGGATAAGGTACATTTTACAGTTTTAAAGAAACAAATAATTAAATTTCTATCAAAAGTGTGTACTGGTTTTCTGATTAATAGCTTTTAAGTTAAAGAGAACGTCTTGTTTGATTGATTTCATTTTTTCTCTAAATAGCTTGCTAGCCAGATAAGATCTCACTCAGAACTGGTTTAACACTTTCTGAGAGCTCTGGGGGGAATCCAGAGGGGAAAAGCTGGATCTTTTTGGCTGGATAATTTTAAGATAATGCCAAATCAAGAGCCCACAGTTCTTTAACTAATTGTAAATGCTCTCATTTTTCTTCTACTAATTTTCTAAGGGAAGCTGTTTTTTGTGCTAGTTGCGGGGGGTCTTCAGGGTTTTCTATTTCTATAGAAGCTTCATGTGCAGGGTCAGTTTGAGCCTGGCTCCGAGTAACAGGGAAAGCCAAAACCGGTTTTGATTTGGATGGTTTAGTTTTAGTTTTAGGGATTGGGTTAAGGTTTTTTGGTGAGGCTAAAAATGTAAGTTCTTCTGTAACTGCAGCTATTTCTTTCATTAATTGAAGCTGCTCTTTCCGGTCAGCAAGGACCTTGCGGAGGGTGGAAATTTCTGTAAGGGCTCCTGAGCATGCCCGCCTGACAGAAGGATTGTCAAGGAGAGGGTCAGGCTGGAGAGCAGGGGCATAAGTGTTGGGAGGGGGATTAAAGGGAGGAGGACACCAATCGGGATTGTGGTATTTGACAGCCTCTTTTTCTAGCAAAGCCTCATCCTCCACAGGAAGTGCTTCAGGAGAGGGAGGGTTTTGTAAAACTGGATAGAGGCGGGGGGGGAAAGAATGCTGGGTTTTATCCTCATGTGAATTAGCAATAGGAAGGTCAATGGAGGGAACTTTAGTAAGTGAGGTGGGACCTATAGGGAGGGGGACAGGGCTTTTACTTTCATCGGGTGCTGGGAGGCTTTTATTTTGACTGGGTACTGGGGGATCAAGATCAATAATCACAGAAGGGCATGAGGATGGGGTCTTTGTCCTGGACGGCAGACGTGAAAGTTGCCAGAGGACCTTTTCACCCTCTGTAATAAGGTTTTTAATATCAGGGTGATTATTATAAAATTTTAAGATATCATTAATTAAATTCCAGTAACAAAAGGCAGAAACAGGTACACGTTCAGGACCAAAAGACTGATAGTGATCATTAAGACAGTCACCAATTCTCTTCCAACATTTCTCATCTATAGTGCCTTCCTGGGGGAACCAGGGGCAAATATTTCCAATATAGTCTAAAAACTTCTTTAATTCTTTCTTTTTAACCCTAGTTCGTCGTGTCTTGAGTGACTCCTTGAGTCCTTTAATGAATAAATCTTGTTTGCTAAATTCATGCCCCATGGTTTTGCTTACCTCAGCCGCTGTGACACTCCTCCAAATGCAACTCACGGTCGGGTAGTTCCATGGCGATCTCTGTGAGTCTTTGCATTACCCCCTCGGCCGCGATGACTCAGTGAATTCGGATAGGCCTATCCTCTCGATCAGCGGAGTTCCTAGGTCCAGAAGGCTTCTTCGCCCCACATCTGGGCACCAGAATGCCCCGACCAGCAGAGCGGTGAACAGGGGCTAGGAACCTAAAATACCTGGAATGACAGGGACAAGAGACACAAAAGAACGACAGCAAGACAAGTTTCTGATCAAGCTGCAAAATTTTATTGTGTTCACAGGCATTGTAAGGCTTTGGGGAAGGAGGGGGAATGCTGGAGGGGGAGGCAGAGATGCTGGAGGGTCCCTTGCAACTATTTCTGTTAAACTATAACTATATGGTATGTCACTATAACTATATGGTATGTCATTTAATTTCTGGCAAACATCCTTCCTATTGGAATTAGAAACTTATCTCAAGGGCTTCTGTTGTTTCAAAGATTAGCTTCTATCAAGCAGAGAAATGGTTCCTGGCATAGACATACTAGCTTTTTCTAAAATAGAGACCCCAAATCTTCATCTGCAATATTCGTGCCTTTAGGTTCATGATTAGTCAATAATTTGATCTGCGTTAATATCTTAACTTTTTTTTAGCAACCAGGTTCCAGATGCTACTTGACTTCCCTGGGCAGATGACCCCGACATGTCTTGGAGCCCCTCCTCCACAGATCCCTGCCCCACTAAGGAAAAAGAGAGACAAGCTGGGAATATGGATCAACCTGCCAATAGCCATGTTCTGTGGAGAAACAATTAAAGAAGTCAGACCTTCCATCTTCTACATCCCATAATGATCCTGGGTCCATACTCCCAGAGAGATAAAGAATTGGGAAGCTGGAAATTAGCCAGTGGGTTAAGTGGCGCAAAGCACAAGGACCAGCCTAAGGATCCTGGTTCCAGCCCCCCCCCCCCGCAGGGGAGACTCTTCACAGGCAGTGAAGCAGGTCAGCAGGTGTCTATCTTTCTCTCCCCCTCTCTGTCTTCCCATCCTCTCTCCATTTCTCTCTTCCCTATGCAACAGTAACGATAACAATAATAACTGCAACAACAGCAACAACAACAACAAAAAGACAAGGGAAACAATAGGGGAAAATTTTTAAAAAGGTGAGAAAAAAGAATAGTTAAGCTATCAAGGGAAGAGATGGGATGTAGAGCTCTAGGAATGGGAACTGTTGTGGAAATGTACCCCTCTTATCCTATAGTCTTGTCAATATTTGCATTTTATAGATAAAAATTTAAAAAGAAAAATAAATATATAAGTAAATAAACAAAAGAACAAAAGTTAATCCAATAGCGAATAGCGGAAAATATGATGATTTGAATAATGAAGCTGTGGAATAGAAAGTTATAGCTAAAACCCATGTGAAATAATGGTCCACAGTGAGAGTCCTCAAGTGGCATTTTGCCAGTTACACCTGACAAGGATGAGTTCAGAATGAGAGAGAGAAGAAAATCAAAACTGATACTATTGATTGAAAGAGGATCCATGGAGAAAAACTGAGTCTGGGGGAAAAAAAGACTTCAATATGCAGTGCACTAATGGCAGTACCTACATGAACTTCAAAAGTTGGTCTCCAAAACCTATATACTATCTTTTCTAAGAATGAATTAGGAGACAGTTGCCTAGTTGCCTGACAATAAGTTTGACTAATTTGTTCTCAACTATGAATTAGAAAATATATTTTGCAAGTCATTCTTTGTTATTAATAATAATATTTTATGTTTTATTTAGTAGCAGTAATTTTACTTCATTAACAATAATAATTTTAATATTAATTTATATAGTACTTATTATATCCCTTTATATTGACTTTAATTTTCATGGCAATCTAATATTATCCTTCTTTTATAGTCTAATAAATTGAGACCTAGAGAGATTAATAATTTACCTAGAATCATAAATCTGTATCTGACAGAGCTCGGTCATCACCTGAGACACTCTATATTCAGACTCCAGGCTTTCAACCATTACATATGCTTCATATTACTTCCAGCTCTGTTCGACACTCCTGTCTCTTCTAACAACCTAAAGAATTTATGCTGTTGCTTAAGATTAATTGTAATTTTTTTCTGTGCCTTTTTGTAAAAAAAGAAAAGAAAAACAGTAAGGTAACTACAAATGTTGCACACAAATTAAAGTTTTTTTTCTAAGGCTTGGGTCAGTACAAACATTAAAGATCATTTCTTACTGATTTGTCTGTCACTTGTAGGTCCATTTTTTCCTTGTTTTCAGACCATATATGGGAGAGAAGTAAGGAAAATATAAGGGAATATAAGCATTACTCACTTCTAGGAATTCTCTTCAAGTTATTTATTACCTTATTTTTTTTACTAGTGATTTAACAGTGTTTTATAAAATTATTACATTTCAGGGTCTAATCCCACATGCTCACATAGTGTATCTAAATCATCACACCTTCCACCAAAAGCTCTGTTACTGTAGCTCTCATAAAGTCTATGAGATAGTTTGGTTAACTTTTCCCTCCTAGCTTAAATCATGTAGATCCCACATATGAGTGAAACTATCTGGTAATTGTCCTTTGCCTCTTTATTTATTTTAATTAGCATTATCATTTCCAGTCCCTTCCATTTTGTTACAAATGGCACAGCAAGATCATTAGCAAAAATGCATTATTTAAAGTCTATTGAAAACTATACTGACATGATTGACTGTATATTATTCTATTTTACATACTGTATATGTCAGGTAACTTCTTAAATCACCACTACAGCTGGCTATAATTCCTTAACAAGAAAAAGTCTGATCTTCCAGGGATAGAAGTGATTGCTTCTATACTTTTCAAATCTCCATACTATTAAGGGAGATTAAATTGAACTTTCAAAACAAGTAGCCCATAACAGACTTATCAGCAAAAGAACCCTATTCCTAGGTGTGTGTGTGTGTGTGTGTGTGTGTGTGTGTGTGTGTGTGTGTGTGTGTTTCCCTTCATGCTGGTATGGTGATGCATGATTAATAGTGTGAACTATTTTCTAATCTTTTTGTCCTAGAAAGGTGTTTCTTAAATATCTTGCTGTTTTTTTCTTAGGTACCCAAGTTGAAAACGTCACAATGGTAGGTTACATTTTGTAAGTACCAAATGCATTCATAATATGACTGTAAACACTCATGGGAAGTATTCACCTATGAATGATATAGAACATCATCTTGGGCCTTGGGCCTCAAGATAGGCTCAGATTCACTGACTGCATATCATTTGTAAAGTAAATCCACAAAGCATAATAATTAGAGCTTGAAGCATTTTACATTCACTAACTATTTAGTCTGATCACCTCCCTATGGGAAATATTTAATAACTTGCTGAACTTAACATCATAAGATTATCCTGCTGAGCCCCTCTGGCCTCCCACAGTGCCTGCCATGAGTTGTTTTGGTAATAACCAGAGGGAAGCTGTGGGGTTTTTTGTTTGTTTGTTTTTGTTTTTTATTCAAGCTCCTTTTGGCCAACACAAGCATCCTCTTGGCTGATATGAGAGGTGGGACCACAGACTCAAATTTGGGTAGAGATAAAAACATGACAATGGATAGACTTAGAAAGTGGGACACTGCTTTTTGTTTCATTATTTCCTTCTAGTAAACAGCTCAGTTACTACCACAAGGAAAGTGTGTGTTTTTTGTTTCATATAATGAGTAAATTTATAAAACTACATTCATGCATTTTAAAATTGGCCTCAAAGTCATGTGCTTACTGATCCCACCTTCTCAAACTCTACTTGCATTGAGTGGCTGTGAGAAATTATAACTGGCATTAGCAGACATGGGGACTACAAAACCCTTAGAAGGTGACTAGAGTCACAGATATTGATTAAATAAGTAGATGAATATAGGGTTAGAAAATAGGCAGAAAATTCACAATCATAAAAAGCACAGGAGTCCCCTGGGTCCATACTCCCAGGGGGATAAAGAATAGGAAAGCTATCAGGGAAGGGGATGGATCTGGAGTTCTGGTGGTGGGAATTGTACCCCTCTTATCCTGTGGTCTTATCAGTGTTTCCATTTTAAAATATATACATAAAAATAAAATTCACAGGAATCAGGACAAACTCAGAGTGAAGACAGAAGTAATTGCAAAGAGGGTCAGGCAATTGCACAACCGGTAAAGCACACATTACCATGTGCAAGTGACAAGGATTTGAGCCCCTGCCTCCGCCTGCAGGGGAGAAGACTCATGAGTGATAGAGCAGAGTACATGTAGACACTCTTTCTCTCTCCCTCTCTTTCCCTATTTCTGTGTCAATGGTGTGTGTGTGTGTGTGTGTGAGAGAGAGAGAGAGAGAGAGAGAGAGAGAGAGAGAGAGAAAGAGAGAGAAAGAGAGAGATGCTACTGGAGCTCTGAGTTCACTAGACACTGAGTTCCAATGATAACTGAAGGGTGACAAAATAGTAGATTCACTTGCAGATAAAAGTAAAAATTTATTTTAAACCAGATATTTTTAAAAGTAGCATAAATTTCTGCACATCCAAAGAAACTATTAAACAAAAAAAGAGACCCCTCACAGAATGGGAGATCTCCACATGCCATACGTCAGACAAGAAACTAATCACCAAAATATATAAAGAGCTCAGCAAACTTAGCACCAAAAAAGCAAATGACCCCATCCAAAAATGGGCAGAGGATAGGAACAAAACATTCACTCCAGAGGAGATCCAAAGGCTAACAAACATATGAAAAACTGCTCCAGGTCACTGATTGTCAGAGAAATTCAAATTAAGATAACACTGAGATACCACCTCACTCCTGTAAGTATAGCATACATCAAAAAGGACAGCAGCAACAAATGCTGGAGAGGCTGTGGGGACAGAGGAACCCTTTTGCATTGCTGGTGGGAAAGTAATTGGTCCAGCCTCTCTGGAGAGCAGTCTGAAAAACTCTCACAAGGCAAGTCATGGATTCCATATGATCCAGTAAGTCCTCTACTGGGGTTATACCCCAAGGACTCCATAACACCCAACCAAAAAGAGGTGTGTTCATAGCAGCACAATTCATAATAGCTAAAACCTGGAAGCAATCCAGGTGCCCAACAAGAGATGAGTGGCTAAGAAAGCTGTGGTACATATACACAATGGAATGCTATACAGTTATCAAGAACAATGAACCCACCTTCTCTGACCCATCTTGGACAGAGCTAGAAGGAATTATGTTAAGTGAGCTAAGTCAGAAAGATAAAAGATGAGTATGGGATGATCCCACTCATCAACAGAAGTAGAGTAAGAAGATCTGAAAGGGAAACTAAAAGCAGGATCCGACTAAATTGAAAGTAGGGCACCGAAGTAAAAAACCTTGGTGAGGGGTAGACATGCGACTTCCTGGGCTGGTGGGGTGTGGGGGTGGGTGGGTGGGATAGGACACAGTCTTTTGGTGGTGGGAATGGTGTTTATGTACACTCCTAGTAAAATGTAGTCATATAAATCACTAGTTAATTAATATGAGGGGGAAAATTAATTGTATGTCTCGAAGTTTTTAAAACACAGACTGAGTCTTCTTAATATATAGGCTGTGTATTTGATATGTGGACTCTCTCAAAAGCCTAGACCAAGTAGATCAAAACCAACAGATGGCACAGCTATATACAAGATACTGGGTACTATACAGCAAACCCTAGCAAAAGGACTTTTCAAAGTTAACCCAATACCAAATAACGTGATGATAACATTAACTATCGATTGTCTTTTTGAACCCTAAGACAGCAGGAACCTCACATCTCCACTACAGAGCCTATATTTCCTCCAGTCCTGGAACCTTAGGATAGGGCCCACTTTCCTGCATGCCTCTCCCATCCATAGCAAATAATATTGCATCAGCCAATCATAACCTAATCAATGCAACGATTACCACCTCAACATACTTCAGCTCAGACTGTGTCCAGAGACTTCAGGTGTGGAATGACAACCCTTCAGCTTCATTACTCAGGTGATACCTTTCCTTTCACAGTATTCTCTAATTCCATCCCAGGTGGATCACTTCCTAACAAAATCACAAAACCTAGATATAGACCAGGTTCTGTGAGAGAGAGCATATATTCACACGTATCCAAAAACTAGTACAAAATATATACCTAAAAGCAGAAGTACACTAGAGTTTGCAGTGAGTACCCCCCCCAACACTTCCTCTCCACTATTCCAACCTTTGGGTCCATGATTGCTCAATACTTTGTTTGGCTTTGTATGTTAACACTCTTTTCAGCCACCAGGTTCCAGATGCCATTAGGATGCCGGCCAGGCTTCCCTGGACTGAAGATCCCACCAATGTGTCCTGGAGCTCCGCTTCCCCAGAGACCTACCTTACTAGGGAAAGAGAGAGGCAGACTGGGAGTGTGGGCCAACCAGTCAACGTCCATGTTCAGCGGGGAAGCAATAACAGAAGCCAGACCTTCCACCCTCTGCAACCCACAAGGACCCTGGGTCCATGCTCCCAGAGGGATAGAGAATGGGAAAGCTATCAGGGGAGGGGATGGGATATGGAGATTGGGTGGTGGGAATTGTGTGGAGTTGTACCCTCCTACCCTATGGTTTGTTAATTTATCCTTTTTTAAATAAAATAAATTTTAAAAATAGCATAAATATGACAAAATCCTATAAAGATGGTATATTTATATCATCTATACTTCTTGGAAAAAAGGAAAGAGAGAAACTATAAGATTATAGAGGTTGTCAAGTTCCAAGATCTGCATGTGGAACTGGCCTTCAGAAAACCCAGGAAGGCAGATAGTATAAGTTCAGTCCAAGACTGAAAGTTTGAGAATATAGAAAAATCAATGGTACAAATTCCAATTGGCCTGAGAAACTCAGGAAGAGTTCATGTCTCAGTCTAAGTCCAAAAACAAGTCAAGTCTAATGTCACAGTTCAGGGCATTGAATTCATTGACTCTCAAGCTTAATCCCCCCATATGCATCATGATATATATACAAACTGTTTTTTATGTTCACACGTATCCATAAACTAGGGCAAAATATACACCTGAAAACAAAAGTACACAACAGTGAGTGCCTCCCAATACTTCATCTGCACCATTCCAGCCTTTAGGTCCAAGATTGTTCAACAATTTGTTTGGCTTTGTATGTTAACTCTCTTTTCAGCCACCAGGTTCCAGTTGCCAGCATGATGCCGATCAGACTTCCCTAGACAGACGACTTCACCAATGTGTCCTGGAGCTCCACTTCCCCAGAGCCCCACCCTACTAGGGAAAGAGAGAGGCAGGTTGGGAAGTGTGGATTGACCAGTCAGTGCCCGTGTTCAGCGAGGAAGCAATTACAGTAGCCAGACCTTCCACCTTCTGCAAACCACAATGACCTTGAGTCCATACGCCAAAAGGGATAAAGAATAGGAAGGCTATAGCAGAGATCTGGTGGTAGGAATTGTGTGGAGTTATACCCCTCTTGTCTTATGGCATGTATCAAAAAAGACAGCAGCAACAAATGCTGAAGAGGCTGTGGTTACAAAGGTTGTAGGAACAGAGGAACCCTTCTGCACTGCTGGCAGGAACGTAAATTGGTCCAGCCTCTCTGGAGAGCAGTCTGGAGAACTCTCACAAGGCTATACATAGACCTTCCATATGACCCAGTAATTCCTCTCCTGGAGATATACACCAAGGACTCCATAACACCCAACCAAAAAGAGGTGTGTACTCCTATGTTCATAGCAGCACAATTCATAATAGCTAAAACCTGGAAGCTACCCAGGTGCCCAACAACAGATGAGTGGCTAAGAAAGCTGTGGTATATATACACAATGGAATATTATGCAGCTATTAAGAACAATGAACCCACCTTCTGTGACCCATCTTGGACAGAGCAAGAAGGAATTATGGTAAGTGAGCTAAGTCAGAAAAATAAATATGAGTATGGGATGATCCCACTCATCAACAGAAGTTGAGAAAGAATAACAGAAAGGAAAACTAAAAGCAGTAGTTGACTGAATTTGGAGTAGGGCACCAAAGTAACAACTCTGTGGTGAGGGGGAGGGTAGACATTCAGCTTCCCAGGGCAATGGGTGGGCAGAGGTGGGTGGGTGGGTGGGATGGGACACAGACTTTTGGTGGTGGGAATGGTGTTTATGTACACTCCTATTAAATTGTAGTCATATAAATCACTAATTAATATGAGAGAAGAAAAATTTATTGTATGTCAAATACAATATACAGCAAATACTAACAAAGGGACTTTTCAAAGTTAAACCAATTACCAAATAATGTGATGATAACAATAACTATCTATTGTCTTCTTCAACCCTAAGACAGCAGGAACCTCATATTTCCACTATAGAGCCTATATTTGCCCCAGTCCTGGAACCTTAGGGTGGGGCCCACTTTCCTGCATGCTGCTCTCAATGCATATCAAATAATATTGCATCCGCTGATCCCAACCTAATCAATGCAATGAGTACCACCTTAGCATGCTTCACTTCAGACTGTGTCCAGAGACTTCAGGTGTAGAGTGACAACCCTCAGCTTCATTACTCAGGTGAGACCTTTCCTTTCACAGTATTCTCTAATTCCATTCCAGGTGGTTCACTTCCCAACAAAGTCCCAAAACTTAGAGATAGACCAGGTCCCCTGAGGTAGGGCATATGTTCACACACCCATAAACTAGGGAAAAATATATACCTGAAAGCAAAAGTACACAATAGTCTGCAGTGAGTACCCCCCCAATTCATCTGTAGTATTCCAGACTTTAGATCCATAACTGTTCAACAATTTGTTTGGCTTTGTATGTTAATTCTCTTTTCAGCCACCAGGTTCCAGATGCCAGCATGATGCTGACCAGAATTCCCTGAACAGATGACCCCACCAATGTGTCCTGGAGCACTGGTGAGACCCAACCTACTAGGGAAAGGGAGAGGCAGACTGGGAGTGTGGATAGACTAGTCAATGCCCATGTTCAGCAGGAAAACAATTACAGAAGTCAGACTTTTCACCTTCTGAAACCCATAATGATCTTGGGTCCATACTCCCAGAGGGATAAAGAATGGGAAAGCTATCATCAGGTGAGGGGATGGAATATAAAGACCTGGTGGTGGGAATTGTGTGGAGTTGTACCCCTCCTATCCTACAGTTTTGTTAATGTTTCCATATATATAAAAGTTCCGAAACCCTGCAACAGATTATAAGAATTTGATGACACAGAGTCACTATCTCCTTTGGTTTTCTTTATTCTCCTCCCAATTTAATCATAGGGAAGAATATGGATGATAGAATTACAAAGGTGTGTGAGGAAAGGTGTACATTAAAATGGGGGTGGGAGGGAGTCGGACAGTAGCACAAAGAGTTAAACACACATGGCACCAAGTTCAAGGACCAATGTAAGTACTCCCAGTCGGAGCCCTGACTTCCCACTTGTAGGGAAGTCGATTCACAAGCAGTGAAGCAGGTCTGCAGGTCTATCTTTCTCTACCCCTCTCTGTCTTCCCCTCCTCTCTCCATTTCCCTCTGGCCCATGCAACAATGACAACATTAATAACAACAACAATAATAACTACAACAATAAAACAAGGGCAACAAAAGGGGAAAAATCAAATTAAAAAATTAAAAAGAAAATGGGGATGAGGAGTAGACATAGAAAACTACTGATAGGTGATGCTAATATCATCTACTACTAACTTATGCAAATTTTCCTGGATGCCGGCCTTGTCCCAAAACATCCCTGAGGACAACAAATATAGACTAATTAACTTGGATACAAACTTTTCATGAACAAAGAAATCCTACTGGAGCTAAGGATGATGTTTCTGATCAAGGAATAATTAAACCTAATGGTAAATGATCATTGGTCTGCATGTCTAGTTCTCATTCACAGGCTGTTCCTGCTGAAGAAACTTACCCTTCTTATGCTCTAGGTCACCTTGACAAAACCATAAAGTCATTCTTCCTGTCTGTAGGAATAAACAATTTTTTAAATTTTTTTATTTTTTATTTAAGAAAGCATATTAATTAACAAAACCATAAGGTAGGAGGGGTATAATTCCACACAATTTCCACCACCCAATCTCCATTTCCCACCCCCTACCCTGATAGCTTTCCCATTCTCTATTCCTCTGGGAGCATGGACCCGGGGTCATTGTGGCTTGCAGAAGGTAGAAGGTCTGGCTTCTGTAATTGCTTCCCCACTGAACATGGGCATTGATTGGTCAGTCCATACTCCCAGTCTGCCTCTCTCTTTCCCTATTAGGGTGGGTCTCTGGGGAAGCGGAGCTCCAGGACACATTGGTGGGGTCTTCAGTATAGGGAAGCCTGGTCAGCATCCTGATGACATCTGGAACCTGACTGAAAAGAGAGTTAACATAAGAATCCAAACAAATAGTTGAGCAATCATGGACCCAAAGGTTGGAATAGTGGAGAGGAAGTGTTAGGGGGGTACTCACTGCAAACTCTAGTGTACTTCTGCTTTCAGGTATATATTTTGCAGTAGTTTACAGATACCTGTGAACATATGCTCTCTCTCTCACAGAAACTGGTGTATATCTAGGTTATGGGACTTTGTTAGAAAGTAAACCACCTGAGATTAAATTAGAGTATACTATGAAAGGAAAGGTCTCACCTGAGTAATGAAGTTGAAGGGTTGTCATTCCACACTTGAAGTCTCTGGACACAGTCTGAAGTGAAGCATGTTGAGGTGGCAACCGTTGTGTTGGTTAGGTTGTGATTGGCGGATGCAATATTATTTGATATGGATTGGGAGAGGCATACGGGAAAGTGGGCCCTATCCAATGCCTCCAGGACTGGGGGAAGTAGAGGCTCTATAGTGGAGATGTGAGGTTCCTGCTGTCTTAGGGTTCAAAAAGACAATCGATAGTTAATGTTATCATCACATTATTTGGTAATTGGGTTAACTTTGAAAAGTCCTTTTGTTAGGGTTTGCTGTACAGTACCCAGTATCTTGTATATAGCTGTGCTATTGGTTGCTTCTGATCTACTTGGTCTAGGCTTTTGAGAGAGTCTGCATATCAATTACACAGCCTATATATTGAAAAGATTCAGTTTGTGTTTTGAAAACCTTTGAGACATACAATTAATTTTCCCCCCTTTCGTATTAATTAACTAGTGATTTATATGACTACATGTTACTAGGAGTGTATATAAACACCATTCCCACCACCAAAATATTGGGACCCATCCCTCCCACCCACTCCCAGCCCCCACTGTCCTAGGAAGCAGCATGTCTACCCCTCACCACAGGGTTTTTACTTTGGTGCCCTACTTACAATTAGGTCAGGTCCTGCTTTTAGTTTCCCTTTCAGATCTTCTTAGTCAGCTTCTGTTGATGAGTGGGATCATCCCATACTCATCTTTTATCTTTCTGACTTAGCTCACTTAACATAATTCCTTCTAGCTCTGTCCAAGATGGGTCAATGATGGTGGGTTCATTGTTCTTGATAGCTGTATAGCATTCCATTGTGTACATGTACCACAGCTTTCTTAGCCACTCATCTCTTGTTGGGCACCTGGGTTGCTTCCAGGTTTTAGCTATTATGAATTGTGCTGCTATGAACATAGGAGTACACACTTCTTTTTGGTTGGTTGTTATGGAATCCTTGGGGTATAACCCCAGTAGAGGAATTACTGGATCATATGGAAGGTCCAGCTCTAGCCTTCTGAGAGTTTTCCAGACTGTTATCCACAAGAGGCTGGACCAATTTACATTCCCACCAGCAATGTAAAATGGTTCCTCTGTCCCCACAGCCTCTCCAGCATTGGTTGCTGCTGTCCTTTTTGATGTATGCCATTATTACAGGAGTGAGGTGGTATCTTAGTGTTGTCTTAATTTGCATTTCTCTGACAATCAGCCACCTGAAACGGTTTTTCATATATTTGTTAGCCTTTTGGATCTCCTCTGGAGTGAATGTCTTGTTCATATTCTCTGCCCATTTTTGGATGGGGTCATTTGCTTTTTTGGTGCTAAGTTAGCTGAGCTCTTTATATATTTTGGTGATTAGTTTCTTGTCTGATGTATGGCATGTGAAGATCTTCTCCCATTCTGTGAGGGGTCTCTTTGTTTGTGTGATAGTTTCTTTGGATGTGCAGAAGCTTTTCAATTTGATGTAGTCCCATTGGTTTGTTTCTGCTTTAGTCTTCCTTGCAATTGGGTTTGATTCATCAAAGATGTCATTGAGGTGTAGGTGGGAAAATGTTTTACCAATGTTTTCGTCTAAGTATTTGATTGTTTCTGGTCTGACATCTAGGTATTTGATCCATTTGGAGTTGATTTTTGTTTCTGGTGTGATAAAGTGGTTCAGTTTCATTCTTCTGCATGTTACAAACCAGTTTTCCCAGCACCATTTATTGAAGAGAGCCTGCTTTTTCCTTTTACTCCTTTGGGCCCCATTATGAAAGATTAGATGTCCATAGGTGTGGGAATTTATTTCTGGGCTTTCAATTCTGTTCCACTGGTCTGTGTGCCTATTTTTGTTCCAGTACCATGCTGTTTTGATGATGATGGCTTTAGAATATAGTTTAAGGTCTGGGAGTGTGATGCCTCCATTTCTGTTTCTTTTCCTTAGGATGGTTTTGGCAATTCTAGGTGTTTTCAGGTTCCAGATAAATGATTGTAGTGTTTGTTCTATTCTCTTAAAGAAGCTTGGTGGAACTTTGATGGGTATTGCATTAAATTTGTATATGGCTCTGGGGAGAATATTCATTTTGATGATATTTATTCTTCCAATCCATGAGCATGGGATATATTTCCATTTCTTGGTATCAGTTTCTATTCCCTTGAGTAGCGACTCATAGTTTTCAGTATATAAGTCTTTCACTTCTTTGGTCAACTTTATTCCTAGGTATTTGATTGATTTTGCTGAAACAGTAAATGGGAGTGATTTCTGGATGTCTTCTTCTTCAGATTTAGTGTTTGCATAAAGAAATGCCACTGATTTCTGTACACTGATTTTGTAGCCTGATACCTTGCTATATTGCCTAATAACTTCCAGTAGTTTTCTGCTGGATTCTTTAGGTTTTTCAATATATACTCTCATATCATCTGCAAATAGTGAGAGCTTGACTTCTTCCCTTCCAATCTGTATTCCTTTGATTCCTTTCTCTTGCCTGATTGCTATGGCAAGAACTTCCAATACTATGATGAAGAGTAATGGTGACAGTGGACAGCCCTGTCTAGTCCCTGATCTGAGGGGGAATGCTTTCAGCTTCTCTCCATTGAGTATGATGTTGGCTGGACGTTTGCTATATATAGACTCCATTATCTTCAGGAATTTCCCATCTATTCCCTTTTTTTGTAGAGTTTTGAGCATGAATGGGTGTTGGATTCTGTCAAAGGCTTTCTCTGCATCTACTGAAATAATCATGTGGTTTTTGGCTTTGCTTTTATTGATGTGGTGAATGACATTGATTGACTTACAGATGCTGAACCAGCCTTGCATTCCTGGGATGAATCCCACTTGGTCATGATGAACAATCTTTTTGATGTGTTGCTGTTTCTGGTTGGCCAAGATCTTGTTTAATATTTTAGCATCTATGTTCATCAAAGATATTGGTCTGTAGTTTTCCTTTTTTGTTCTGTCCCTATCAGCTTTTGGTATCAGGGTGATGTTGGCTTCATAGAAGGTGGAAGGGAGTATTCCTGTTTCTTCAATATTATGGAAAAGCTTAAGAAGTATGGGTATTGTTTCCCGAAAGTTTTCTAGAATTCATTTGTGAAGCCATCTGGTCCAGGACTTTTGTTGTTGGGGAGGTTCTTAATAATGGTTTCAATTTCTTTGTCTTTGATTGGTGCATTTAGATTTTGTAGTTCTTCTTGGTTCAGTTTTGGAAGGACATATGATTCGAGGAATTATTCCATTTCTTCCAGATTCTCTAGCTTGGTGGCATATATTTCTTTATAGAAGTTTCGCAGGATTCTCTGGATTTCTGTGGTGTCAGTTGTGATATCTCCCCCATCGTTAACAATTCTATTAATTTGAGTCCTCTCTTTTTTGTTTGGTGAGTCTGACTAGGGGTTTGTCAATTTTGCTTAATCTTTTGAAGAACCAACATTTGGCTTCATTGATCTTTTGTATGGTTCTTTTATTTTCGATGTTGTTTATTTCTGCTCTAATTTTAGTGATTTCTGTCCTTCTGGATGCTTTAGGGTTCCTTTGTTCCTCTTCCTCTAAGTCCTTGAGGTATGCAGTAAGGTCATTCATTTGAGCTTCTTCTTGGTGTTTAATATGTGATTGTATGGCTATAAGTTTCCCTCTCAGTACTGCTTTAGCTGTGTCCCAAATATTTTGATAGGTTGTGTCTTCATTTTCATTTGTTTCCAGGAAAATTTGAAATCCTGCTTGAGTGGATCTCTGACCCAGTGGTTCTTAAGGAGTATGTTGTTTAGTTTCCAAATTCTGTGACTTTTAATAATTGTTTGTTTGTTGTTAAATGTTAGTTTTACTCCACTGTGGTCTGAGAAGATACTTGGGATGATTTCAATGTTCTTGAATTTATAAATGTTGTCTTTGTGGCCTAACATGTGGTCTGTCCTTGAGTATGTGTTATGTGGATTTGAAAAGAAGGTGTATTCCAGTTTTTTGGGTTGAAGGACTCTGAAAATACCCAAGAGGTCTAGTCTGTCAATCTCTTCATTCAATTCTCTTGTATCTTTGTTGATTCTCTGCTTTGTTGATCTGTCTAAGTGTGAGAGTGTGGTATTGAAGTCTCCCACTATTATTGTATTACTATTGATGTATTTTTGAAATTCTTTCAGTAAGTACTTGACGTATTTAGATGGTCCCTCACTGGGTGCATAGATGTTAATAATTGTTAAGTCTTCTTGGCTGCTTGATCCTCTAATCATTATGTAATGTCCTTGCCTATCTTTTATTACTTTATTTAATTTAAAATCTATTGTGTCTGAGATGAGAAAGGCTGTTCCTGCCCTGTTTTGTGGTCTGCTAGCCAGTATGATAGTTTTCCATCCTTTCACTTTAAGTCTGTGTTTATCTTGTTGTGAAAGATGGGATTCTTGCAAGCAGCATATGGTTGGATTATGTTTTCTGATCCATCCCCCCACTCTGTGCCCTTTGATGGGTGAGTTTAAGCCATTGACATTTATTGATATTATGGATTTAATGTACTGTAGTGCCATTGTTCAAAAAAAACTTTTTTTTTGTTTGCTCTGATATATTGCCAGTATTATAGTGCTGTTCTTGTTTATAAGAGGTCTTTTAGAACCTCTTTCAGGGCCAGTTTGGTGATGGTTGCCTCCTTTAACTGTAGTTGGTCTAAGAAGGTTTTGATCCCTCCATCTAGTTTGAATGAAAGTCTAGCAGGATATGTTATCCTTGGTTGAAACCCTTTTTCATTCAGGGCTCGATAGATATCTTGTCATTCTCTTCTGGCTTTTAGAGTTTGAGTGGAGAGAACTGCAGATAATCTTTTTTTTTAATATTTATTTTATTTATTTATTCCCTTTTGTTGCCCTTGTTGTTTTATTGTTGTAGTTATTATTGTTGTTGTCATTTTAGATAGGACAGAGAGAAATGAAGAGAGGAGGGGAAGACAGAGAGGAGGAGAGAAAGATAGACACCTGCAGACCTGCTTCACCGCCTGTAAAGCGACTCCCCTGCAGGTGGGGAGCCTGGGTTTGAACTGGGATACTTATGCCGGTCCTTGTGCTTTGCGCCACCTGTGCTTAACCCGCTGTGCTACAGCCGGACTCCCTGAACTTATGGGTTTTCCCTTGTATGTGACTTTTTGTTTCTCTCTTGCAGCCTTTAGGATCCTTTCTTTATCCTTACTTCTTCTCATTGTGACTATGATGTGTCTTGCTGTCTTCAGGTCTGGGCTGATTCTGTTTTGTACTCTCTGGGCCTCTTGAATCTTTATGTCCTTTCTGTTATTCAGGTCTGGGAAGTTTTCTTGTATTATTTCCTCTAGAATGTTTGCTTCCCCTTCCTCTCTTTCTTCCTCTGGCAGGCCAATTATGCGAATGTTACTTCTTTTGAGATCATCCCATATGTCTCTGTTGTTGTTTTCAGTGTCTCTCAATCTCTTTTTAAGCTCTTTCACCTCTTTCTTAGTTTTCTCTAACTCATCCTCTGTCTGACTAATTCTGTTTTCTGCTTCTGTTAGTCTGCTTTCCCTTGCCTCAGCTTCTTTGTTCATTACAGCTATTTCAGCTTTCAGTTCTCTAATTGCCTCAAGATAATCAGTATTTTCCTTGGGGGGTCTCAACTGTTGTTTCCCTAATACTGCCATTCCTTTCCTCCAATGTTGTTTTCATTTCTGTGATTAATAAGTTTATTATTGCTTGCATAATTTTCTTATCTATGGTTACTTCTGGATGATTTGTAGTTTCTTCTGGGCTCTTGTCTTGTCACTCATTGGAGTAGCAGTTTTATTTGTTTTTGATCTATCCTTTTTTTGATTTGTGTGTTTCTTTTTTTTGCTCTGTTGTTCCTCAGTTGTTGTGTCTTGAGCACAAGCAACACTGTACTAAATACCTTTATTACAATTGCACTCACCAACCTCAGGAATTACAGTAGCATCTGAAGCAAGTATTGCAGCAGTTTAATCACTACCAGTTAGATAAACAATTTCTCCAGTCCGTGAAAAAATAATAACCAAATCCCAGTGAAGAAGAAAGAGAAAAGAAAGAAGGGATAGCAGGAATAGACAGTTATGCAAATCTACTATCCACTGTATATTCTAGGGGTAACAAGAGGGGAAAGGGAACTAGAGCAGAGATACACACATAGAGAGTCCACTCTGAGTCAGATTTTTTCCCCAAAATAATTCACAAATTCAGAAAGGCAAAGAAGAAGGAAGGAGGAAGTGTATGACAAGATAATAAAAAAAAAAGAAAAAGAAAAAAAAGAAAAAAGAGACAAGTTATAGAAAAGGGAAAAGATAAGAAAAAACTGTAATTAAAGAGTACGAAAGGAAAGGGTTTTTTTATTACTTTATTTTTAATTTAATTTAATTTGCTTTTTTTAATTAGCTAGGAGGAGATGGGAGGGGAGAGTCTGTAGAGGAGGTAGGAGTAAGGAGACAAGTTCCTCCCACAATAGATAATATGCCCACTACCCTAGCAATGAAATATATGCTAAGAGTTAATTCTGATCAACCTAAAGGGGGGGGAAGATATATGCCTTTATATAATATTAATAATAAAATAGAGCAGAGTAAAAAAACAAACAAAAAAAAAAACCTGTCCCAGATTACCTCAAACCTTGTAATCAGAGGCAGCTGATTGTTAAGAATGAGAAAAAAAAAAAAAAAACCTCAGGACTAGACAAGGATAGCTGAAATAGACAGTTATGCAAATATACTATCCACTGTATATTCTGTGACTAAAGGAGGAAGGGAAGTTGAGCAGAGACAGTCGCAGTTAGAGTCCACACTGAGTCAGAATTCTTCCCCAAAATAATTCCCAAATGTGTATCAGTGAATTCAAAAAAGCACACTGTTTGGTGGTGTGGGGGCTGGGGCCTGTGGCTTTGGAAGCTGTAGGATTAAGGAAGAAAGGGTGACAAGAATGAGAAAAAGAAAAAAAAAGATAGAGAGAAAAGAAAAAGATAAGAAAAAGAACAGTCATAAAAGAGCAGTGAATAGAAAGAGGTTTTTATTTATTTATTTATTTTTAATTATTTAATTAGCTATGTGGTGTGAGGTGGGGGGGTTGGCTATTTAGAAAGAAAAAAGGCCAGAGGTTTCAGACGGGTATATACTTAGAATGAATGATACTCCCTGGTGGGACAGGAATTTGGTAAAGACAGAAGCTCAGCAGAGGAGCCTGCTAGGAGCTGGTCCCCAGGGACTGGTTGGGGGGGGGAGGGAATGTGCTTAATAATTAGAAGGAAAGAATTTTCCCCCTTTTTTTCTACTCTATTTCTTAACCCAAATTAAGTTATAGTCACCTCCTTGGTGTTACTGCTAGGGCCCCTTATTGACTGGCCTACTAAAGGCAGAAAATCCTACCGTTTCCAGAAGATGTGGTCAGAGCTCAAGCCACTAGCAGCTTCTCAGTCCGCCATCTTCTGGGAACCCTCAGGAATAAACTTTTGAATTGCTGCAATCTCCTTCCTTGGTAGCACTTTAATATTAATTTATTAACATTGTATTTTATCATATGCCAGTAAAGACAAAACCTTTAAAATCAATTTGTACTCTTATTGATAAAGATTTTTATTTACAGTAATACCCTTCAGATTTTTGGCATATGCACTCTCTTTATTGAAAGGCCAATCTTAATTTATTATTTTATGACCATAAGAGGTTGCATTTTCCTGAAGTAGAATGCTGTTTGCTTTAAATGAAGAGTTGAACATGCAAGGTACTTAGAAAATTTTAATTTAAATCCTTAGGCAAACAGTCTTTGGAATAAGCCATTTGTATCCTGAACTGTCATTAAAGGCAACCTGTCATAAGTTAATCCAATATTTCATTTTATATCACAAATTCCATTAAATTTTAATAAGATGATAGTGCCACTTCCCTTTCAAAATCAAAACTAAGCCACAAGCAAAGGCTTCTTCTTGAAAAGTCTTATAAGTAGACTTCCCATTAGTGTCCATACTGCATGTCAAGCCCATTTATGAACCTAAGTACAGATGTTAACTTAATTATCCTACCACTATAAGTGCTTTGAACCATCCTGTTTCATATTAAGTCACTGATAACAAAGTCAAGTGGTGGTAATTTAGGAAGATATGGCCTGTTTGCCCTAAAAACATTCACCAGAGGCTCAAGCTCAATAGATTACTCATTGGGGTAAATATTTTATTTTATTTTATTGGTCTTATATTTCCTTTACTAGAGTTTTAGTGGGGCTGGCAACATAGTTTACTTGGCTAACATGCTATTTTGGGTCATGCATGACCCATCACATTGAAAGAAGCCTCAATTTTGTGGTCTCTCTCTCTCTCTCTCTCTCTGCCTACCCTTCTCTCTCCTTTTATCTAAAGAGAATTTAAAAGTCTACCTATTCTTGGACTCAGAGATTACACAGTTTTCTGTGCTAAATATGAATATATAAGGGCCCTAGAACAGACAGATAGAGTAAACAGTTAATTGTAGTTATATACTTTCTTCAAGTTTGGGACCTACTCTCTACCCTAATTCAGCTTTCTAGCCCTATTCTCAACCCTGATACCATCTTCCCAGACAATATTTTTTTGAATTGTCTTTTTTTATTTATAAAATGGAAACACTGACAAGTGCTTCCATAGGATAAAATGGGTATAATTCCCACCGCAGGAGCTCCATATTCCATCCTCTCCCCTGATAGCTTTCCTACTCTTTAACCCTCTGGGAGTATAGACCCAGGGTCATTATGGGGTGCATAGGATGGAAGGTCTGGCTTCTGTAATTGCTTCCCTGCTGAACATGGGCATTGACAGGTCAATTCATAGCCAGAGACAATATTTTTTACTCCACCTGTATGTTAGGTATCAAATTCAGGCCAAAATTATTAAAGTCATGAGCCTCTTGGAACATACCTAAAATAGACTTCTTAGCTTCTTTTCGCAATAAGATCCCTAATTTCACCTGCTATATTTTTACTTTTTGGTTCCTATCTATTAAATATTTTGTCCTGCTTTGTGTCTTACTGTCTTTCAACCACCAAATTGCCGATGATGCTATTATTTCGTACTTATTCCCCTGGGCATATGACCTCACCAATGTATTCCAGAAAACCACCTCTCCAGAGCCCTACCCACTAGGGAAAAAATAGAAACAGGTTGGGGGTATGGATAGACCTGCCAATGCTCATGTCTAGTGGAGAAGCAATTATAAAAACCAGAACTCCCACTATCTGCACCCAAAAATAGAGTGTTGGTCCATACTCTAAGATAGGGAGAAATTTTAGAAGATGACTAGAGGGTACTGAACTCCAATTTCATCAGGACCTAAAGAAACAAAGGGGGAAAAGGAAGGACATTTGGAAGTAGTAACAGGTGTAGGTGTGACTAGAAAGGAGGAGAAGGCAGGACCATAGGGGGGAAAAATGGACTTCAGTTCTCGAAAGTCCTCAGAATGTTATGTCCTATGCAACATCTGCCCTATAATAGTGACTGCTTTAATCTATTAATCATGGCCACATGGACTAGTCTTATGTGGCTAGTCTTAACAAAGAGGCATAACACATAAATATTCTAAACATATATGTATCCATCTAATTCCTTTATCAAATTCTACATCCATTTCTGCTCAGCATGGCCAAATTTCATTAAATTGGTTTTTACTTATATAAAATACTATGCTGTTATTTTTAAAAAATTGTAAGAAAAATAATCCAAAAGAGTATTTAATTTTTTAATTTATTTATAAAATAAAAATAGGAAATATTGACAAAACCATAGGATAAAAAGTGTACAATATCACACAATTCCCACCACCAAAGCTCTGTATCCCATACCCTCCCTTGAAAATTTTAATATTCTTTATCCCTCTGGGAGTATGGACAAAGATCATTATAGGGTGCAGAAGTTGGAAGGTCTGGCTTCTGTAATAGCTTCTCTGCTGTACATGGGCATTGGAAGGTCAATCCATACACCCAGACTGTCTTTCTCTGCCTAGTGGGGCAGGGTTCTGGAGAGGTGGAGATCCAGGACACATTGGTGAGGTCATCTGCCCAAAGAAGTCAGGTTGTCAACATAGTAGCATCTGCACCTTGGTGGCTGAAAAAGCATTAAGATATAAAGCAGAACAAATTATTAAATAATCAGGAACCTAAAGGTGAGAGTATAGCACTCACACCTATGACATTGAATCTTTGATAAGGGAGCCCAAAGTCTTAAATGGATAAAGGAAGCTCTCTTCAATTATTAATGATGGGAAATCTGGGTTTAAACATGCAGAAGAATGAAACTGAACCACCTTATCGCACCAGAAAAAAAAAATCAACACCTTAAGAACTTAGAGGAAGAGGAACAAAGGAACCCTAAAGCAACCTGAAGGACAGAAATCACTAAAATTAGAGCATAAATAAACAACATCAAAAGTAAGAGAGCCATACAAAAGATCAATAAAGCCAAATGTTGGTTCTTTGAAAAATTAAACAAGCAAAACAAAAAAGAGAGAAGACTCAAATTCATAGAATTGTAAACAATAGAGGAGATATCACAACTGACACCACAGAAATACAAAATCATGCTAAACTTCTATGAAGAACTATATGCCACTAAGCTTGAAAATCTGGAAGAAATGGAAGAATTCCTAGAAGCATATGCCCTTCCAAAACTGAACTGTTGGGACCATGTGTAAGCCTGATGGAGCTTAGGGAGAACCACCCCTGTCCTTGGATGGATAGCTGAGAAGATAACCTCTTGGTAAGTCTCTCTCAACCGAGGTGAGCATAAGGGGGGAAACTCAAACTTGGTTCTTTCCTTCTTAACTCTCAGGCCCACAGAAACCCCAGTACTTCCCTCAATTAACTGCAGGCCACATGGCCGTAGATTCACTTATTCAAAGTCACCTTCTGATCACAGAAGAACACACCTTATCACACACTTCATCACACACCTCAGACCCCAGACAAGAGAAATTCCAAACTATAAGGCTTTTTGATATCCATCTTCTCTCTGTCTCATCCTACAGGTTTAACCCCTATACTTTTCTCAGACACCTTTCGATAATTAAGTTGCTGTGTCATGAAGAATAACTGTCTTGTATCTCATCAATTCCTGTCATACCAGCCACCTACCTTAGGGGCATGCTGACCGTTAAGAAACCTGTAATTTCTGACATATTTCAACAATAATTCCCTTCATTGTTTTTCTATTTAACTCGTCTACCATGCTAATAAACAAGTTCTGAGTTCTGAGTCCTGAACACGTGAAGAGCTCCCTGGTGTCTTTTACTTCTTGTCACCCGTCATGAGCGAGAAAGAACCAGTCTGTTACCTTTCCACTGGAGATCACCCCCTGCCAGAGAGACCCTGAAACTGAACCAAGAAGAACTACAAAACCTAAATGCACCAATCACAGACAAAGAAATCGAAACTGTTATTAAGAATCTCCCCAACAACAAAAGTCCTGGACCAGATGGCTTCACAAACGAATTCTACAAAACTTTCAGGAAACAGTTAATACCCATACTCTTAAAGCTTTTCCATAAGATCAAAGAAATAGAAACGCTCCCTTCCACCTTCTATGAAGCCAACATCACCCTGATACCAAAAGCAGATAGGGACACAACAAAAAAGGAAAACTACAGACGATATCTCTGATGAACATAGATGCCAAAACATTAAACAAGATCTTGGCCAACCGGATAGAGCAGTACATCAAAAAAATTGTTTATCATGACCAAGTGGAATTCATCCCAGGAATGCAAGGCTGGTTCAACATACGAAAGTCTATCAATGTCATTCACCACATCAATAAAAGCAAAGCCAAAAACTACTTGATTACATCAATAGATGCAGAGAAATACTTTCACAAAATCAAACACCTATTCATGCTCAAAACTACAAAAAATGGGAACAGACGGGAAATTCCTCAAGATAGTGGAATCTATATATATTTCTACAGCCAACCTCATACTCAATGGATAGAAGCTGAAAGCGTTTCCCCTCAGATCAGGGAATAGACAGGGCTGTCCACTATCATCATTACTCTTCAACGTAGTATTGGAAGTTCTTGCCATAGCAATCAGGCAAGAGAAAGAAATCAAAGGAATACAGATTGGAAGGGAAGAAGTCAAACTCTCACTATTTGCAGATGATATGATAGTATACATCGAAAAACCTAAAGAATCCAGTAGAAAACTACTGGAAGTTATTAGGCAATATAGCAAGGTGTCAGGCTACAAAATCAGTGTACAAAAATCAGTGGCATTTCTATATGTAAAAACTAAATTGAAGAAGACATCCAGAAATCACTCCCATTCACTGCTGCAACAAAATCAATAAAATACCTAGGAGTAAAGCTAACCAAAGAAGTAAAAGACTTGTATACTAAAAATTATGAGTCACTCTTCAAGGAAATAGAAATTGATACCAGGAAATGAAAAGACATCCTATGCTCATGGATTGGAAGAATAAATATCATCAAAATGAATATTCTCCCCAGAACCATATACAAATTTAATGAGATATCCATCAGAGTTCCACCAAACTTCTTTAAGAGAATATAACAAACACTACAATCATTTATCTGGAACCAGAAAACACCTAGAATTGCGAAAAGCATCTTAAGGAAAAGAAACAGAAATGGAGGCATCACACTCCAAGATCTCTAATTATATTATAAAGCCATCATCATCAAAACAGCATGGTACTGGAACAAAAATAGGCACACAGACCAGTGAAACAGAATTGAAAGGCCATATCTAAACCACCACACCTATGGACATCTAATCTCTGATAAGGGGGCCCAAAGCATTAAATGGAAGAAGGAGGCTCTCTTCAATAAATGGTGCTGGGAAAACTGGGTTGTAACATGCAGAAGAATGAAGTTGAACCACCTTATCTCACCAGAAACAAAAATCAACTCCAAATGGATCAAAGACCTGGATGTCAGACCAGAAACTATCAAATACTTAGAGGAAAACATTGGTGAAACACTTTCCCACCTAAACCTCAAGGACATCATTGATGAAACAAACCCAATTGCAAGGAAGACTAAAGCAGAAACAAACCAATGGGACTACATCAAATTTAAAAGCTTCTGCACAGCCAAGGAAACTATCACACAAACAAAGAGACTCCTCAGAATGGGAAAAAAATCTTCACATGCCAAACATCAGACAAGAGACTAATCACCAAAATATACAGAGAACTCAGCAAACTTAGCACCAAAAAAGCAAATGACCCCATCCAAAAATGGGCAGAGGATATGAACAAGACATTCACTCCAGAGGAGATCCAAAAGACTAAAAAACATGAAAAACTGTTCCAGGTCGCTGATTGTCAGAGAAATGCAAATAAAGACAACATTGTGATACCACCTCACTCCTGTGAGAATGGCATACATCAAAAAGGACATCAGCAACAAATGCTGAAGAGGCTGTGGTTACAAAGGCTGTAGGAACAGAGGAACCCTTCTGCACTGCTGGCGGGAATGTAAATTGGTCCAGCCTCTCTGGAGAGCAGTCAGGAGAACTCTCACAAGGCTAGACATAGACCTTCCATATGACCCAGTAATTCCGCTCCTGGGGATATACCCCAAGGATTCCATAATCCCCAACCAAAAAGATGTGTGTACATCTATGTTCATAGCAGCACAATTCATAATAGCTAAAACCTGGAAGGAACCCAGGTGCCCAACAGCAGATGAGTGGCTGAGAAAGCTGTGGTACATATACAATGGAATACTATGCAGCTATTAAGAACAATGAGCCATATGTGACCCATCTTGGACAGTGCTAGAAGGAATTATGGTAAGTGAGCTAAGTCAGAAAGATAAATATGAGTATGGGATGATCCCACTCATAAGCAGAAGTTGAGAAAGAAAAACAGAAAGGGAAACTAAAAGCAGGATCTGATTAAATTGAGAGCAGGGCACCAATGTAAAAAACCCTGTGGTGAAGGGGGTTTTTACCAATTGAGAAAAAAAATTGTTTACCAAACATTGGCAGGTGAGTTACATTAATCTGCCAGAGAGCACTGGCTTTTATCAATGGGGATTAGTCTTCAAATTCTGAATAGCAGGATCTTAAACAAAGCAGGAGCCAGTAAAGTGCTCTCACTATGGCAGGTCAAGCGTTAAAATTTAAGATGCTTGTAAAACAATGAAAAAAAAATTTTAGGATATGAGTGACTTTAGGAGTCATCACACACCTATAAATAAAAAAAGAAAAATGTTTAGCTTTAAATCTTACCATATGAGCAGTTGGTTCTTCATCTGTAGATTGTACCTATAATTATTTACTTAAGAGAAAATAATGTGTACCAAGTTAGAAGTTTAATGGTTAGAATTGGCTTGAGTTCTTTCATATGATTTTAGAAGGCTCTTTATTAAAATATACCAGTATGTTATAGAAAGTCAATACCTAATGTGTTGACATGATAAAATGCTTATTACTTTTTTTTTAATCACTTAATTTTAAACTTAGTTTGTTAGAATCTTTGTTTATCACAAAGCTTATCACACCCTTAGGGCAGCTATAAACAAGGGTGGGTACACAACTTAATTGATCTTTCACTTAAAAAGCTAAGATAAACCTCAGCTTAAATGCCTAAAAATAAATTTTTACTGTTACATTTATTTTAGATGACAATATTAGACTAAATAATTTTGTTGAATCACATCTGTCAAATAAAAAAAAAATTATCAGGCCAGGAATATCATGTTTAACCCTTTATTCTTGGCAAGGCCACTGCTCTACACTGACTGGGTTATTAGAAAACCAGTTCAAGCATGGAATTAACAAATTAACAAACAGTGGCAGTTGGTATTGGGGGGCTGTTAAGGTTTACAATTCTCACAAGAGTGAGAGAGACTGTAGAGGCATTTTACCATGCCTAGAGATCTCAGAAAATCTTTTAACTAATGAATTGATGTTGATATTAGCTATCAGAAGGATGAAACTGTCTTATATTTTAGTCTGGTAAAGGTGTGCCAACTCTACAAGTCAGGATCTTTAAAATCACATTCAGCTTAACTAAATCTTATTTAAAACTTAAAACAAAATCTAGTTATTTCAGAGGGTTAACACACATTAGTGAAAACAAAGTTAGCACACAAATTTAGAACAGACATTCTTGGTGAAAAAAATTTTTTCCTTAGCTCACAGCCACTCCCCCCCCACCCCGACCCCAGGAGGGGCTGGTGTGGCTAGAGGAATGATTGACTGCAGTCTTTGCCAATCTGTGGAGCAAGAGCTCTGTGATGTGATTGGCTGCATGGATGGAACAGGCGGGCCTAGTTTACCACCACGCCTAGAAAAAAAATTTTGGAAGTTTCTTTTCTGGGCTAAGGTACATTTTAGATTTTTAAAGAAACAAATCATTAAATTGCTATCAAAAGTGTGTGCTGGTTCTCTAATAACCTTTAAGTTAAAGAGACCGTCTTGTTTGATTGATTTCTTTCTTTCTTTAAAGAATAACTTGCTAGCCAGGTAATATCTCACTCAGAACTGGTTTAATCATTTTCTGAGGGCTCTGGCTGTCACAAAAAAATCTTTATCATTTGCGTTTTCCTTTTAAGCAGTAAATAGCAGTTTTAAGACCATGCCTAAGTCCACTTTAATATGTCTGATTGACTCAGAAATTAGGAGAGGGTATAGAACAAAATGCCACAAAAGTGGGAGAGGAAAAAATTAGGTCAGACTCGTTTAAGATTAAACAGGGGAAGGACACTCAGTTTCTCAGAGCCTGGCCAGGTTTCTGATCTGCTGAGGTTCCTTCTCTGCATCCACTCCACGAGCTTCCCTGGAGCTTGAAGGATAGGGAGAAGGAGAAAAAGATCACGGGGACTCAAACGAGAGCCTCGGGGTTACCTTCCGATGTACTTTGGTACTGCTTCTTCATTTTCTGGAGTCACGGTCCCGATCTTCTAAGGTTGGGCCAGCATTTTTTTCAACCGGGTGCTTGGGGTCGGGAAATTCTGCCCCATGCTATGGGCGCCAGATTTTGGGGTGTCTCTCTCCTTCTCCGGCAGGGTGTCCTCCAGGGGAAAGGTAACGGGCTGGTTCTTTCTCGCTCACGACAGGGGTGACACAAAGTAAAAGACACCAGGGGACTCTTAGCATGAATCTAGAATCTGAGTCCTTAGAGTCCCAGAATCCTAGAGTCCGTTTATTGGCAAAGTGGACATGAGTTAAATAGAAAAGCAATGGAGGTAATTATTGTTGCAATATGACAGAAATTACAGGTTTCTTAACAGTCAGCATGCCCCTAAGGTAGGGGGCTGGTATTGAAGAGATATAAGACAGTTATTCTCCATAACACAAGCAACTTAATTATCCAAAGGTATTTGAGAGAAACATAGGGGTTAAACCCGTAGGGTGAGACAGAAAGAAGATGAATATCAAAAGGCCATATAGTTTGGCATTTCTCTTGTCTGGGGTCTGAGGTGTGTGATGAAGTGTGTGATAAGGTGTGTTCTTCTGTGATCAGAAGGTGACTTTGAATGAGTGAATCTGTGGACATGTGGCCTGCAGTTAATGGAGGGAAGTACTGGGGTATCTGTGGGCCTGAGAGTCAAGAAGGAAAGAACCAAGTCTGAGTTTCCCCCCTTATGCTCACCTCGGTTGAGAGAGACTTACCAAGAGGTTATCTTCTCACACCTCCATCCAAAGATGGGGGTGGTTCTCCCTAAGCTCTATCAGGCTCACACATGTTCCCAACATCTGTCTTTCTCTCCTCCTCTTTGTCTTCCTCTCCTCTCTCCATTTCACTCTGTCCTAAGAACAATGACATCAATAACAACAACAATAATAACTACAAGAACAATAAAAAACAAGAGCAACAAAAGGGAAAATAAGTAAATATTAAAAAATTTTAAAAAGAAATAATAAAGCCATATGTTCGTACGTATCCATAAATTAGGAAAAAATATATACCTGAAAGCAAAAGTACATAATATTCTGCAGTGAGTCAGTATAAAGTTCATAATGAAATAATATCTAATTAGACTTAGATACCCTCACCTACTTCCTATTACAGTTCTTTCACTCACTCCAAAGCTAACCTTATCAAAACAAAGACTGAAAAAACTGAATAAGGGCAAGAGACTGGCATACTTTAATGATGAATCTTTAGTCACTATCAGGCCACCCCATTAGTTAAGGCCCTATTTGGGGAGTCCTGAGATATAATGGGCCTATACGTACAATAAACCCCTCTCTCCATTGTTACCGATCATCTTTATCAGGAACAACAAAATAGAACCCCACATAGGACTTTGCCCTCAACTTGGATCAACACTAATAAAGAATGTTCCATCCTGTGAAGGGAGGATGGACAACATACTCTATGCTATACCTGAGGAAGATAGGTTGATATTAGGGCAGCTTGGAATGCTCCTACTCATGTCCACAGAATGTGAAGTCAGATCTACAGGAATACAAAGGTCACATAGGCTCCTATGCTGAATATGGGCCCCAGACCACATCAAATCGATGGGGTTTACAGACAACAATATTTATACCCCTTCCCCATATTAAGGAGCTACTCTCTTCCATGATCCAGCTTTCTGTCCCTTTTCCAGCCATGACATCACCTCCCCAGAAAACAACTTGGATCCACCTGCATATCAGATTTCAGGCTCAGAGAAAAAAAAAAAAAAAACTAGTGTAGCTACAGGCCCTTTGAAATATAACTAAAATATGTATGCTTACTAGCTATCTACAAAATACTTCATCTGCAGTATTCCAGCCTTTAGGTCCATGATTGGTAAACAATTTGTTTGTCTTTGTATGTTAACTCTCTTTTCAGCCACCAGGCTCCAGATGCTAGCATGATGCCACCCAGACTTCCCTGGACAGAACACCCCACCAATGTGTCCTGGAGCTCTGCTTTCCAAGAGCCCCACCCTACCAGAGAAAGAGAGAGGCAGGCTGGGAGTATGGATCAACCAGTCAATGCCCATGTTAAGCAGGAAAGCAATTACAGAAGCCAGACCTTTCACCTTCTGAAACCCACAATGACCTTGGGTCCACACTCTCAGAGGGATAAAGAATGATAAATCTATCAGGGGAAGGGATGAGATATAAAGACCTGGTGGTGGGAATTGTGTGGGGTTGTACCCCTCTTATCCTATGATTTTGTTAATATCTCCTTTTTTAAATAAATAAAAAATTAAAAAAATAAAATGAAATGTAAACAGATGAAAAGAAATAGAAAAAATAAATAAATTTTAAAAAAAGAACAGTGAGACAGGGAGTTGGGTGGTAGTGCAGTGGGTTAAGCACAGGTGGTGCAAAGTGCAAGGACCGGCGTAAGGATCCTGGTTCGAGCCCCCAGCTCTCCACCTGCAAGGGGGTTGCTTCACAAGAGGTGAAGCAGGTCTTCAGGTGTCTATCTTCCCCTCCTCTCTCCATTTTTCTCTGTCCTATCCAACAACGATGACGTCAATAACAACAACAATAATAACTATAACAATAAAACAAGGATAACAAAAATAAATAAATAAATATAATTTTTTTAAATTAAAAAAAGAAAAGTATGTTGGTATATGCCTTTTTCTGTACTGTTTGTCATCACTATAAACAGTACTCTAGTCTCTCCTGTCTCTCTGTATCTTTCTCTCATAATAATTTTGTTTGTTTGTTTGTTTTTTAAAGACTGTTAGGAGTCCGGGTCCTGGTGCATGATGGTGGAGAACTACCTAGGTGGGGTAACGGGTTAGAGTGTTTTGCAGAGAACTGAGAAATTTTACACATGTAGGAAAAACTGTATTTCTGTTGATGTAAATCATTAATCCCCACAATAAAAAAATTTAAAAACCTCTTAAAAATAATAAAGCATGTGCTTGATTACTGGAGAAATAAAGTATTGTCTTCATATAGCTCATACAATAAAATTCCTTTAAACTTTTTAGAAAATATAGTATATTCATTATCCTTATGAGTTAGAAGATATCGTATCTGATAATGTGGTTGATTCTAAAAGAAAAGCCATGATTTATTCTAGTAAACAAAGAATCAACCTTTCTCTAACCATGATTAAATATATGGGCTAAGGCAAGGGATCTGGTGTTAACAGATATGGCAAAAATATATGTATATTGTGAATAGTATGATGTCCTAAGAAATCTCCATCAATAAGCATTTCACCTACTGGGAACTGGCTTGTGAATTGACCTACTATATAAACCTCCTAATAAAAATCTCAGTCAGAGCTCTTATAAAGTCTATCATGGAAAAAGCACAACTTAGTTCAGAGTCATTGGTGCTCCTAAGTAGATAAGAAGCCAAACTTGATCTCCCCATGGTAGCTACATACTCTAGCAAAAACATTAAAATAAAAGTATCTCTTTTACCTTAAATATAAGCAGGATGGAATTTTTAATTTTTTTTTTCAGTTTTCTTTTATTTATTTATTTTTATTTAAGAAAGGAGACATTAACAAAACCATAGAATAAGAGGGGTACAATTCCACACAATTCCCATAACCCGATCTTCATATCCCATCCCCTTCCCTGATAGCCTTCCCATTCTCTATCTCTCTGGGAGTATGGATCCAGGGTTGTTGTGGGTTGCAGAGGGTGGAAGGTCTGGCTTCTGTAATTGCTTCCCTGTTGAACATGGGCGTTGACTGGTCGATCCATACTCCCAGTCTGCCTCTCTCTTTCCCTAATAGGGTGGGACTCTGAGGAAGCGGAGCTCCAGTACACACTGATGGAGTCCTCTGTCCAGGGAAGTCTGGTCAGCATCTTGTTGGCATCCGGAACCTGGTGGCTGAAAAGAGAGTTAACATACAAAGCCAAACAAATTGTTGAACAATCATGGACCTAAAGACTGGCATAGTGCAGATGAAGTGTTGGGGGGTATTCCCTGCATGCTCTTGTGTACTTTTGCTTTCAGGTATATATTTTTCCCCTAGTTTATGGGCACGGGTGAACCTATGCTTTATCTCAGGGGACCTGGCCTGTATCTAGGTTTGGGGACTTTATTGGGGAGTGGAACACCTGGAATGGAATCAGAGAATACTATGAAAGAAAAGGTCTCACCCGAGCGATGAAGCTGAAGGGTTATCATTCCACACCTGAAGTCTCTGGTCACAGTCTGAAGTGAAGTATGCTGGGGTGGCACTCATTGCGTTGATTAGGTTGCGATCGGCAGATGCAATATTATTTGATTTGAATTGAGAGCAGCATGCAGAAAAGTGGGCCCCACCCTAAGGTTCCTGGACGGGGGGAAATATAGGCTCTATAGTGGAAATGTGAGGTTCCTGTTGTCTTAGGGTTCAAGAAGACAATGGATAGTTATTGTTATCATCACATTATTTGGTGATTGGGTTAACTTTGGAAAGACCCTTTGATAGGGTTTGGGGTATAATAACCAGCATCTTGTATATAGCTGTGCTACCGGTTGCTTCTGTTCTCCCTGGTCTAGGCTTTTGGGAGAAACAACATATCAAAGACAGCCTATGTATTAAAAAGACTCAGTCTGTGTTTTAGGAAGTTCTAGACATATGATCAATTTTTCCCCTCTCATATTAATTAAATAGTGGTTTATATGTTTACACTTTAGCAGGATTATACATAAACACCACTCCCACCACCAAAAGACTGTGTCCCATCCCCACCCCTACCCCCCACTGTGCCGGGAAGCCCAATGGCTACCCTCCCCTTCACCACAGGGTTTTTACATTGGTGTCCTGCTCTTGATTTAATCAGATCCTGCTTTTAGTTTCCCTTTCTGTTCTTGTTTTCCAACTTCTGTTGATGAGTGGGGACATCCCATACCCATCTTTATCTTTCTGACATATTTCTTTGTTTTTAATTTCTGATTTGGAAGTTATGAAATTAAGAGGGGGAAATTTGAAAATGAAAAATAGGATGACAGAGGACCTATTGGGAGTTGTATTGTTATGTGGAAAACAGAAATGTTATGCATGTACAAACTATTATATTTACCATTGACTGTAAAATATTAACCCCCCCCAATAAAGAAATTAAAAAAAGAAGAAGAAATCACTACCACAGATGGGAGAAAATTTCCTGGATTTAATATCGAAAGACTTTGTTCTGCTCCCAGTTGGGGAGTAGTAATAAATGACAATAAAGTACATTATTGTCAGTCACAAAATGTGGGGTTTGAATGAAATCAACTTCCAAAAATGCCTCTAATTCTAATAATTACTATCTTCTCAAAGGTGAAAATTAAGTCATGTCTCTCTCTCTCTGTGTGTATATATATATTGCAGAAAGTATTTTATCTCCATACTGAATGAAGTCTATTAATGTCTCCCTTTAATGTTCATTAAATCTGTGCCTTCTAACTAAAACTTTTTACATATCATGCTAGAGTACAGCGTAATTAACAGAAATATGAGCTCTGAAACCATATAGCATCCTCTATCTGTGATATACCCATGGCTTAATTATGTAACTTATTTGTACCCCAAATTCCTCATCTATAGTGCAGGTGAGTACCTGGTTCATAGTATTATTGATTAAAAAAAATTGCTGACACATGTAAAAGTCTTGATAAATCACATTATCCCTGGATAAATGCTGGGTGGTAATAACTATGCATCATCTATAAACATCCTTATTGCAAACTTAATCATGTCAGGCATCAAGGTAGGTGAAGGATAGGTTGCTCTCAAGAAGCAGTTCAAATGTTCCTTCTTATCATTTAATGAAATCATAAATATGTTGACTTTTATATTATTATTAGTGATTTAATATTACTTTACAAAATTACAAGGTAACGGGAACAATTCCACACTGTTTCGACCACCAAGGTTCTGTATCCCCATTCCCCCCACTGGAAACTACGGTGGTTCTCCCAAGGTCACAGATATGGATTGAATATTATTTCTATAATGATCTATCATCTATCTATCTATCTATCATCCATGCATATTTTCACCAGTTTTTATTATGGAGCTGTTTTCTCTTCCTTTCTAAGTCATACCTACATCTGTAAAATTTCTGGATGTCTTTCCTTTTTCCCTCTTCTCTCTCTGGGTCTTAATTTAATTGGGTTTCAGAGAATGACTTGGATTTTATAGAAGGTCCCCAGAATTCACCAAAATAAGCTACATTCATAGGAACAGTCATAGCATAGACAATTTATATGTGCATGGTATCTACATTTCTCCTGAATCAGAAGTTTTCATAACTTACTGTAGAAATACTGATGAATCATTAATTAGGATAAGCAACTTGTACTCTGTCAGGTGTTATGAATAATCAAGTTTCAGAACTGACTTCAAATACTAAAAGCCTGAATTCTCTCAGATTGATTGGTTCTTTGCTTCTCTTAGCCACAAGATATAAGGAGAAATGTTTAAGAAGAGAAATGTTCATGATAGCAAGAGACGGATGCTGTCAAATGCTAGACTGAGTGGTATTTAGAATATATATCTACAGTTAGAGTTACTCTGTTTTCTTATAAAGTATATTTTGGAAATATGAAAAAGGATTTTATAACTACATCCCTCTATATACTTGCTCCTATTATTTCAGTTGTATCATATTCTATTTCACCAGTTTTCCTATAAACATAATTATCAGAATGCAGTACTGAATTAAGACAGTGTTTTAGGACTAAATAGTTAAAGATAGGTAGGTACTTAGATTCCTTTTAAAATTGATTTTACTATTTTAGAAGAAAGACAGGGACACAAAGAAAGAAAGAAGGGTAGGAAGAATTGAAGGGAAGTCAAAGAAAATATCAAAACTTCTATTTTATTTTTTTAACACTGAACTATTAACAGTTACTTATATGTTCATTTAAAATGTAGAATTGAACAATGTTTTAAATAAATTGGAGTAGGAAGACAGCATAATAGTTATGCAAAGTGAATTTAATGCCTGAGGCTCTATGGTCCCAGGCTCAATACTCAGTACCACAATAAACCAGAGAAGAACAGTGCTCTGGTCTAATTAAAATAAATTCATAACCTAGATATACACCAGTTTCTGTGAGAGAGAGCTTATGTTCACACGTATCTATAAACTACTGCAAAATATATACCTGAAAGCAGAAGTTCACTAGAGTTTGCAGTGAGTACCTCCCTAACACTTCCTCTCCACTATTCCAAGCTTGGGATCCATGATTGCTCAACAAATTGTTTGGCTCCGTATGTTAACTCTCTTTTCAATCACCAGGTTCCAGATGCCACCAGGATGTTGGGAAGGCCTCCCTGGATTGAAGACCCCACCAATGTGTCCTGGAGCTCAGCTTCCCCAGAAACACACCTTACTAGGGAAAGAGAGAGGCAGACTGGGAATATGGACAGACCAGTCAACGCCCATGTTCAGTGGGGAAGCAATTACAGAAGCCAGACCTTCTACCTTCTGCAACCCTCAATGACGCTGGGTCCATGCTCCCAGAGGGCTAGAGAATGGGAAAGCTATCATGAGAGGGGGTTATGGAGATTGGGTGGTGGGAATTGTGTGGAGTTGTACCCCTCCTACCTTATGTTTTTGTTCATTAATCCTTTCTTAAATAAAAAATTAAAAATAAATAAATAAATTATAAAAAATCCATAGGATGCAATGCTAGATAACATTAAATTATTTGGGAATATATTAAGTACCTATGTGAAATATATTTCATATCATAGAAAACTACTCTTTATAATGTTAAGTGTTAAAATGGAGTATATTATTCTATGTATTTGAATGATTAAATTACATACAATATAAAAATAATATTTAATATTTATGTTCATACCTGAGACTCCCCCCAAAAAATATTGACTTACTAAAATAGCATTCACCATATCAACAATAGAAAAGTAAGAACTGTCATGTGATTGTTTTAACAAATGCTAAGGAAGATTTTGATAAGATTCAACACTCTTTTGTGAACAAAACTTTTAAAAAGATAAGAAATGAGGAAACATCCCTCAATCTATTGAAGGCTGTCAACAGATCTATAGCCAACATCACACTTAATGGAGAGAAACTGAAATCTTCCCTGATCAGATCAGGAACTAGGTAATGTTGTCTATTATCACCATTACTATTCGCTGGAAGTTCTAACCATAGGAATTCAACAAGAAAAAGAAGTAAGAGGATTTAAATGAAAGGGCAGAAATAAACAATATCACAATTCACAGATGACATGATATTACACATAGAAAAGCTGGAAGACTCCAGTGGAAAACACTGAGAATCATTAGGAAATATAGTATGGTATGAGATTAAAAAAATAGAGATCAGAGTCATTTCTCTATGCAAATAATAAAATACAAAAGGAAGACTCAAGAAAGTAAATCCATTTACAACATTATTTAAAGGAATCATGTTTAAGAAAAAAATTAACAAAGTAAATAAAATATTTGAATGCATAAAATTATGAATCAGTAAAAAAGGGAGAGAGAAGGTAATGGAAAGACATCTCACGTGTATGGATCACTGGCTGACATATGTATCCAGCAGAGAAGCAATTACAAAAGCCAGAACTCCTTTCTGCACTCTAAAAAAAAATTTTTTTCCATACTCTCAGAGTGGGAAATGTTACAGGATCACCATAGGACCCTGAATCCCACCTTCCACTGGAACTGGGAACTTTTGTGAACAGGAACCTTTGTGTTTGCCTAATCACTGAGAAGGAGGAGAGTTTGGAGAATACTTGAGGAAGTCAGACCCTGTTTCTCTTATCTAACAGGGAAAAGGAAAAATGAAGGACATATGGAAGTTATAGTAAGTGCAGGAGTGGTTTAGAAAGGAAAGGTGGGGCCTTAAAAGTGAATAAAAATGGGTATAACATGAACTCATTCATCTTTGTTCCAATGGCCCATGCTTCTCTGACACATACTTTTTCATTTTCCTGATTAAAAATTTAAAATACTTGAAAAGGGAGGGGGAGTCCTATGAGGAATACTTTGATAAAAGTAAATGAGGAGGTGCTGAGGGGAGGACCTTTAACAATGAGACAGAAAACACTTATTTGAGTCTTGCAAATAGAATTTTAAAAATGTCATGGGACATATATTCAATGTATGCTTTTCAACAATTTTAAAAAGATTATATTGTGTCCTTTGGGACAAAATGGATGGAGCTGGTGTTGATTATACTTAGTGAAGAAAATAAAGAAGTGAAGGACGACTACTAACTAGATGAGTTCACTCATGTGGAATATGGAGATTTAAAAGATATGGGCTTGAAAAAAATTATATATAAGCAATCCATAACTAAGGCCTTAGGAAAACTCTGATGGTTATTTTATGTGTTGCAAGGGTGGGGGTGGGGGTAGAGGATAGGCAGAGAACTTTAGTGGGGAAATTGTGTGAAACTACCCTTATTATCTTATAATCGTGTAAACCACTATTAAACCACTAATTAAAAAAGAAAGATATCTCACACATGTGGGCTGAAAGAACTAGCATCATTAAAATGACCATCTTACAAAATACAATAGATTCAATGCCATTCTTGTCAAACTTGTCAAAAAGTATAAACTGTTTAAAAGGAATAGAACAGACACTACAGAATCACAAAAATAAGTGAAAAGAAAGAAATGCCAAAGAATAATAAATGAAAAGAAAGAAATGCCAAAGAAATACTGTGTGTTGAAAGAACTAGCATCATTAAAATGATCATCTTACAAAATACAATAGATCAATGCTATTCTTGTCAAACTTGTCAAAAAGTTTTAAAACTGTTTTAAAGGAATAGAACAGACACTACAGAATCACAAAAATAAATGAAAAGAAAGAAATGCCAAAGAAATACTGAGAAAAAATTAAAAGCACAAGAATGGGGGCATTTATATCGTATTTCCTGACTTAGGCTATAAAATTTGAGCAATCTTAACTGCATGGTATTTAAACAAAAGTTGACAGATCAATGGAATAGAATTGATTGAACAGAAATACGACATTATGTTTATGAGTAGTTGATTAAGGGAGCCTAGATTTAAATGAAGAAAGGAAAGCTTCTTTAATAAATGGTTTTGGGAAAACTGAGTGACCATATGCAGAAGAATGATACAGAACCATCACATTGTCAAAATGTGCAAAGGTAAACTCAAAATGGATCCAAGAGATAGGAGGGTGGGATACAGAGTTCTGGTGGTGAGTGTGGTGTGGAACTATACACTGTAATCTTATAATCTGATTGCATTACTATTAATCACAAATAAAAAAACTGCTTAGTCTAGTTATAACTCATCTCTCAAATTCAAAATTGTTAATACTTAAGAAATGTTATCTATGTGTGTATTTGTATGTATTTTTTAAGTTTTTAAATTTTTTATTTCTTAGTGATTTAATGATAGACAAGATTGTGGGACAAGAGGGGTACAATTCCCACCACCAGAGTTCCATATACCCTTCCCTCCACTGGAAGGGTCCCTAATCTTTATCCCTCTGGGAGTATGGATCAAAGATTTTAATGGGGTGTAGAAGATGGGAGGTTTGGCTTCTGTAATTGTTTCTCCACTGAACATGGATGTTCATAGGTCGATTCAGACCCCCAGCCTGTTTCTACATTTCGCTAGTGAGGGAGGTGATGTGGGGTTCCAGGACACATTGGTGAGGTCGTCTGCTCAGGGAAGTCAGGTTGTTGTCATGATAGCATCTGCAATTTGGTGGCTTTAAATTGCCTTTGTCTCTGCTCATGGATTCCCTCAGCTTCTCTTCCTCTGTGTTTGGGATTTTTGTGATTTACGGCTTATCCCAGTTATTATTGGTTCCCATCATTTCCATATATGAGAATTTTGTTGTCTCAGTTTGGCAGAGAATAGTCACAGGCACTGCTACACAGTCACCATCTTACCTCCCTCCTGTCATATGTATTTTTATGTTATACTTGAATTACACCTATTCTTAATATTTTTATAAAGGCTTAAAACTGTGATGTTTTCAAAATGGTACATGCCTTAATATTCTTAAAAAAATAAAAAACATGATTTGAGATATATAAGGGGAAATCTTGATATATGAGTATAAATAGGTAAATGAGAGAGAAAATACTGAAGATTCCAAAATGAATATATATATATATATGTGTGTGTGTGTGTGTGTGTGTGTGTGTGTGTGTGTGTGTGTGTTTAGTGGAAGAATAAACATTTAGAAAGCACACAGTTCATACCAAGAAAAGAAAAGGAAAAAAAAAAGCTTATCATTGTAGTGATTTAAGACAAGTGCCCACACGTAAGAAATTGAACACTGGTATGCTAACACTTTATCTTGCATTGTCCCTATGTCAAACTTTTTTTTTTATTTGGGGAGAGAGAAGGGAATAGCAGGACAAAAGATGATAAAATTTTAGGAATTCTTCAATCTGTATGCTATATAATAGAAAAGTCAGCTAAAGGGCTTGGTTGGGTGCAGGCACATTTGTTAGGGAGAACACATTACCATGTGCAAGGACTCAAGTTCATACTCTTGGTCTGTGGCTACAATGGGGGAAGTTTAACAAGTAGTAGTGTTTCTACTGCAGGTGTTTCTCTAACTCCACCTATACTCCCCTCCTCTCTCAATATCTCTCTGTCTCCACGGGGGAAAAAAAAAAAAAGAGAGGGGGAGAGAGGAGAAGAGAAGGGAAGAGAAGAGAAAAGAAGGGGAGGGGAGGGGAGGGGAGGGGAGGGGAGGGGAAGGGAGGGGAAGGAAGGGAAGGGAAGGGAAGGGAAGGGAAGGGAAGAAGAAAAAAAAAGAAAAGAAGAGAAAAGAGAAGAGAAGAAGTAATGAAAGGAAAGGAAAGGGAAGGGAAGGGAAGAAGAAAAAAAAAGAAAAGAAGAGAAAAGAGAAGAGAAGAAGTAATGAAAGGAAAGGGAAGGAAAGGGAAGGGAAGGGAAGGGAAGGGAAGGGAAGGAAAGGAAAGGAAAGGAAAGGAAAGGAAAGGAAAGGAAAGGAAAGGAAAGGAAAGGAAAGGAAAGGAAAGGAAAGGAAAGGAAAGGAAAGGAAAGGAAAGCCTCTAGGATCAGTGGATTTATCATGCAGCACCAAGCTCTGGAGATAACCCTAGTGGCAATAAAAAGGGGAAAAAATGAAAAAGCAAGAAAAATCTGTTAAGAATGTTAATCACAGGGAATGCCTTTGAGAACTTCTTTGGCCTTGCATGCTATTCTTGGACTGTTTCTTTTTTCCACTGAGAGGTTTAATTTTTCAATTTGTGGCACTATTGGTATAAAACATGCCTCATTAGCTTGTGGGAGGTAGCTAGTCTTCATTAATTCAGTTTTCACACCATTAACTTTGCACACAGTCATAATTAGCTTCCAAATAACTTAGGTAATATCAACAGATTTATGACTATCATTTCTCTATATTTACCTTTTTCCTTCCTTTTCTCCCTCCTTTTTATATTATATGCAAGTTAAATTTGGCAAGGCAGAACTAATTTGGGAAGTGATATGGTGTCAAATTCTTGGCCATTTACTTGTATTATATAATTAAAGAAAAATTATTTCATAATTTAGTAAACATACCCTTGAAAATTGGTAAAAAGTAACAGTTGGTTTTCAAAAATATCTATCAAAATGTTTTAAACTATTAGTTCAAAGATATAGACTTTATGCCATTTCACAAATATGCATTTATTGTTTCAATCTGTAAAGAACATGTTCATCTTATAACTTGTAAATACAGTTTTTATATAGGATTAGAGTAAAATCGAGGTCACGGTTTGATACTTATGCTGTAATATATAGGAAAGAGTAATAAAATAGTATTTATGCAATTTATTATATGTAGAGATAAAAAAATCTATTCTCTTTCTGCTGAATCTGAGCTTTGTCATGTTATTTCATTGGCCAAAAAATAAATAAATAAATAAATAAACACATGAGAAAAACAGAGGCATGAAGACATTTTGTACATTGAAACATTTTTTCATGTTATTTATGTAAACCTGTAAAGAAATCTGGGCTAGATTTCTAGAAATATATGATTATCACTTTAGGCACTTCCAGTTCAACTGCTACAATGCATTCGATCGACCTTCTCGTGGTGCATCCCGTGAGTACCCATTCATTGGGGAAACTGACGATCCTTCCTAGCCGACTGAAACCACATGGATCCCAGTCACTTTCAAAGCCAGCAACAAGCAGCTCCTGACAGCTTTCAAACTGACGCTGTTGACTGGCTATGGAAGAAGGGCAAACGCTAGAAGAAGAAGAAGACTAGTAAGTCAAACCATCAAATCCTAGTCTACCTGCCAACTAGCTATAGCTGTAAGAATGGTCTAAAGGTAGAGCTTCAGAAGAATTAACTGAAACTAGTCCAAATTGTCAACCCATATACCTAAGAGCAAATGAGCTAATAATATTTTAATCACTAAGTTTAAGGGTTATTTGTACAACAGAAAGGCATATAAGCCATTATACCAAGCTACAGGTAAGTTCAGACATGTGTGGCCAGTGGTAAGAAAAAGGAGGTCCTTGGAACTCAAGAGGCCTTGCTTGGTGGCAACTGGCATGGTTAACAGTGGCAGGAGAATACCAAGGATAGCATTCTAGTTCTTCATCAGACCCTATCTCTCTGAGACCACTGGCTGCCAATCCAATGGTAGACAGAATCTATTTATAACAACTGAACAATGTCAGAGAGAATTTGGGGTCCAGCCCCAATCAGTCACATCGCTGTTGTGTGACCAAAACATATTCCTTTTATAGTCTGTTTCCCCTTATCTCTGTTATCTCTCTTAATCACTACTGAGTAAGTCAAAATTCTATTCTTATGCCCTTTTATCATTGTTCCTATCATCATTTCTTATCTCTATTTCCTCTCTTAATCACTAGTGGGTGATTAAGTTAAAAATTTAAATATTATTGGGGCCGGGTAGTGGCACACTTCATTGAGCACACACATTACAGTACACAAGGACTGGGGTTCAAGCCCAGGGATCCATACCTGCAGGAGGAAGCTTTGTGAGGAGTGGTGAAGAAGTGTTGTAGGTGTCTCTCTCTGTCTCTCTCCCTCTTTACTACCCCTCTTCCCTCTTGATTTCTGGCTGTCTCTATCCAATAAATAAATTAAAATAATAGAAAAATTAAAATTATATATATATATATATATATATATATATATATATATATATATATATATATATATTTGAAGCCCCCAGGGCCAACTAGAAAAATAATTCCAATCTAATCTCCCAGGAGCAAACCAAAGAACTGTGAGCTACCTTGCTTCACCTTAGGGACTGAGTTAAAGCAAAAATAACCATTAAATTTTACAACTGTGACCTCTTAAGTAATTCACATAGCCACAAATGAACCTAGGCAAGTGTAATCAGGGGAATAAAAAAGTATGAGGGAGGTGGGATATTCTATGACTTAAGAAGTGATGTTCAGTATAAAGCAAGTGCCATCTTGCTGTTCCAGCCATCTATTAATAAATAGTTTGATTACACCTCTTACAGGACAAAAAGTAAGAACAAAGGGACTTCTAGAGGCATGGCTATGGAGTAGCCACAGCCTTGATTTACTCTCCCCATTGAACTAGAAAAAGCAATGAAAATTATCTGTTAACAAAATAAACCAGGATCAAAAACTTCAACCTAGCAAGTCCAGTGATGGCACACCTGGTTGAGTACACGTTACAAAGTTTCAAGCCCCCAGCCCCCACCTGCAGTGCTGAAGCAGTGTTACAGGTGTCTCTCTGTTTCTCCCCTTTTCTATCACCATTTTCTCCCTCTTGACTTCTGGTTGTCTCTGTCAAATAAATAAATAAATATAATTTTAAAAATTTATAAAAAAAAAAAAAACCTCATCAAGAGATGACAGGCTAAAGAAGTTGTGGGATATATGTTCCATGGAATACTACTCTGCAATCAGAAATTTGGGACAAATGGATGGAACTGAAGGCTTAGTAAATAAAAAAGTGAAAATATAAAGGACAACTACCAGATGGTTTCACTCATGTGTGCAATCTAGAAATCTGATTTACATGAACTTTCCAAAAAAAAAAAAAAAACAGAAGCAAGCAAACTGTTTATAAACTTGTGAGAATTATAGTGGATAATTTTGTGAGCAGGGAGGATGAGGATACAGAACTTTGGCAGTGGGTGTGGTGTGGTATGGAACTATTTACATTATAACATTTCACTCTTGTAACAAATTCTTAAGTAATTTTTTTTAAAAAGATGAACAAAAAAAACTAATACTGGTTTGGATACAACAAATTATACTCAAAGCTTTAACAACTGGGAGAAACCAAGCTCATGAGATAAAGAAGGGACTACAAAAACTGTATAAGGGGAAGAGACTGGTTCACTTAACCATTTAGGCCACTATGAGGCCACTACCATCTTCAGAGGTCCTAGGCAGGGGAATCTTTGAATTCCCCCATAAATAATATGGGACTACACCTCTAATAAACCCCTCTCTACCACCACTTGTCACAATGTTGAGGGAAATCAAGGTCAAGAAGTTTCCCCTCTGGTTCATTGCTCCTCTGATGAAAAGAATTTCAAAGGACACACATTCAGGTATATGGTTTCTAAATTCTTTATTAGACACAGAAAGTAAAGTTAAGAGGAAAAAATTGGGGGGTAGATTTCCCGAGGGTCTTTGGGTCCAAAAACCCAAGGTCTGTAACCAAGACCCAAGACACCTCTTTGTTTAAGATCTGCTCCTTTTATAACACTTTTACATCATTCCGGGGTCCACTTTTCATTGTCCCAATGGAATAAACTCCTCCCTCTACATGTAGTTGCAAAAGGAAAAAGGGAACCTTTCACCAAGTGAATCTATGTTCCACATGTGCAAACTCAGTGAAAACAAACTATGCTAAAATTATGCTAGTGTGCATCCCAGTTCCATGTGAGCAAGCCTAGTGAAACCAACATGTACTTTACAGGAGACCTTGTGTCCTGAATTTTCCCTCAACAACACCTATTGGGAAAATAAGTCTTCTTATAGGTTTCTTTAGGACCATGTCTTCACTATGAACTTGCAAGTGTAGGGACTGCTTCACTCTCCAAAGGAAGGTTGGGTCATCTTACTCTGCAACTCAAAGAAGACTGGTTATGAAATGAGTGCAGCCTAGAATATTCCCAGATGTGACTAAGAACTCTGAGCTCAGTCTGACAGGGACTCTGATGCTGTACAAGCTGCTATGATAAATATGAATATATGCGGGCCCTGGGTTAGATCATTATGGTAAATAGTTAATTGCAATTGTTTATCTTCTTATAAATGTGAGTAACTCTCTGCCAAAACCCTGCTTCCTATTCTCAACTGACACCATCTTCCCAGACAATATTTCTAGTTCACTCCCATGTTAGCTATCAAGCTGAAGCACATATAACTAAGAAGTAAGCTTCTAGAAACATACCAAAAATTGATTTCCTAACTTCCTTCTACCCTAAAAACCTTACTTTCATCTGCTCTAGTCCCACTTTATGGTTCCTATTTATTAAACATTTTGTTTTGCTTTCCATCTAACTGAATTCAGCCACCAACTTCCAGATGCTACTATGATTCCATCCTGACTTCCCTGGGCAAATAACCCTACCAATGCTTCCTTGAACTTCATCTCTCTAGAACCCCACCCCATTAGGGAAAGATAGACAGGCTGGAGGTGTAGATCAAACTGCCAATGCCTATGTTCAGCAGAGTAGTAACTACAGAAGTCAGAATTCCCACTTTCTGCACCCCCAGAAAGAATTTTGGTCCATACCCCAGAGAGGTAAAGAATAAGGAAGTTTCCAATGGAGGGGATGGGAGACAGAACTCTGGTGGTGGGGAGTCGGGCTGTAGTGCAGCGGGTTAAGCGCAGGTGGCGCAAAGCACAAGGACCGGCATAAGGATCCTGGTTCGAACCCCGGCTCCCCACCTGCAGAGGAGTCACTTCACAGGCGGTGAAGCAGGTCTGCAGGTGTCTATCTTTCTCTCCTCCTCTCTGTCTTCCCCTCCTCTCTCCATTTCTCTCTGTCCTATCCAACAACAACAACAACAACAACAATAATAACTACAACAATAAAACAACAAGGGCAACAAAAGGGAATAAATAAATAAAATAAATACTAAAAAAAATTTTTTTTTTTAAAAAAAAGAACTCTGGTGGTGAAAATGCTAAGGAATTATACCCCTATTATGTTGTAAACTTGTAAATCAATATTAAGCAACTATCAAAAAATAATAAATAAATAAATAAAAATACAAATAAAATCCCAGAATAACTTGTAAAAATGTTACTTTTATTTATATGCTTGTATGTAAATATAAGTGTACACAAATATACATGTACATGAGCATATATCACATACACATACATGACTTTATGCAAATATAAGAATCTTTTTTTTAGTGTTTGATATTATCAGGCTTGTACATAATTTTTTAATTTCTTTCTTGGGGGATTAATGTTTTACATTCGACAGTAAATACAATAGTTTGTACATAACATTTCTCAGTTTTCCACATAACAATACAGTCCCCACTAAGTCCTCTGTCATCCTTTTTGGACCTGTACTCTCCCCCTGACCCACCCCAGAGTCTTTTTCTTTGGTGCAATACACCAACTTGTACATACATTTTAAAGATAAAGTTTAGGCTTCAGTTCCTATGAGTACAGATAATTCACCAAGAGTAAAGAGAAAAAGCTTTTTGATTTTTTTATTGGTTGCTTTCTTTATAACTTTTGAAATTGCTGCTTTATGTCAACATAAGAAATTCACTCAAGAGAAGTTTTCTTGCATGTTTGATTTTCCAATAGCAAAGTTTACATATAATTTCAAAATTAAAAACAGCCACTTTTTATCTCATTTAGATTAATGGTTTCAAATTTAAGAAATTCAAATATTCAACATTTTTCAATAACTGGATTCAAGTATTTGAATATGTAACTAATACATAAGTTTAATAATTTCTGGACTATCTGCTTAATAGTTCTTCCAATAAAGACAATTGAGGGGAAATCTGCAGATTAATAAGATAATCTTCTAGGGAAAAGTTAATGTTTTTTTATGACTACGGTTTAAGATTTCTATATATAAGAAAAGCAGACTGTCAACCTATTTTTTATTTTTTTTATTATCTATATTTATTGGATAAAGACAGCCAGAAATTGAGATGGTAGGGATGACAGAGAGGGAAAGAGAAAGGGAGACACCTGCAGACATGCTTCACCACTTGTGAAGCTTTCCCCATTAGGTGGGTCTGGAGGCTCAAACCTGGGTCCTTGAGCACTGTAACATGTGTGCTCAACCAGGTGTGCCACCACCCAGTCCCTGTCAACTTATTTTATTGTAAGTTGGTTTTAGAGAACTGGAGGAAAAAAAAGTGATAAGATTTTCCAAAGTTCTAGACTCAGATGAAAATGGAGCTAGCAGTCACATAATCACAAAACCAACTAAAATTCCACATCTAGAAGAAAAAGACATTTTAATGAACAGTTTATTAGCAGATTTCTTAAAATATTTATTTATTCCCTTTTGTTTTCTTTTTTTAATATATTGTTGTAGATATTGATGTCGTCCTTGCTGGATAGGACAGAGAGAAATGGAGAGAGGAGGGGAAGACAGAGAGGGGGAGAGGAAGAGAGACACCTGCAGACCTGCTTCACCAGTTGTGAAGTGACTCCCCTGCAGGTGGGTATCCGGTGGCTCAAACCTGGATGCTTAAGCTGGGATGCTTAAGCCGGTCCTTGGGCTTTAGCCACATGCACTTAACCTACTGTGTTACCGCCCAACTCCCAGGAGATGTTTTATACTAGTGTAAGAAATGAATATACTGTTTCAAGCTTTCTTAAAAATTGAATATCACAAAATCTGCTATTGTGGCTGGTAATATGGATCGACCTGTCGATGCCCATGTTCAGCAGGGAAGCAATTACAGAAGCCAGACCTTCAACCTTCTGCATCACACAATGACCTTGGGTCCATATTCCCAGAGAGTTAAAGAACAGGAAAGCTATCAAGGGAGGGGATGGGATACAGAGTTCTGGTGGTGGGAACTGTGTGGAGTTGTACCCCTTTTATCCTATGGTTTTGTCAGTATTTCCTTTTTATAAATAACTAATAATAAATCTGCTATTGAAAACAAATTTACCATCAAAGAAAATTTAATTATACTTTTTATTTATTTATTTTTGTTGTCCTTGTTTTTTATTACTGTTGTAGTTATTACTGTTGTTGCTACTGATGTCATTGTTGTTGGATAAGACAGAGAAAAATGGAGAGAGAAAGACACCTGCAGACCTGCTTCACCACCTGTGAAGCGACTCTCCTACAGTTGGGGAGCCGGGGGCTCAACCTGGATCCTTATGCCAGTCCTTGTGCTTTGCTCCACCTTGCACTTAACCTGCCATGCTACCGCTGGAATCCCTAATTATACTTTTAAAAAGAACAAATTCTTCTGAAAAAGCAGGATAGAGGAAAATGAGGAACCTTTGTGGGAAATGACAAGAGATAGAACACCTAACCTCTCCCTGGAAATATGATATATTGTAGGACTGTGCAAGGACAGAGTTGACAAATAAGCACAAGTTTTTCTACTATGAAGAACTTGGAAATATAGCACAAATAATTATGCTCACTCCACATGAAAAAACTAATTAAGTTCAATAAACAAAAATTAATTATAAGTATGTCAGTCTCCAGTCAGTCTCCTGAATAAAAAGGTCAAAGGATAACATACATTCTTAAGGAGTACTAAAACATCATTAATAATATTCTCAAATACCCCCAAGTCACTCTCTTTTTAAATTTTTTTTATTTATAGAAAGGAAAGACTGACAAAACCATAGGATAAGAGGGGTACAACTCTACACAATTCCCACAACTGGAATTCTATATCCCATCCCATCCCCTGATAGTTTTCCTATTCTTTAGCCCTCAGGGAGTATGGACCCAAGGTCATTGTGGGATGCAGAAGGTGGAAGCTCTGGCCTCTGTAATTGCTTCCCCTCTAAACATGGGCACTGACAAGTTGATCCATACTCTCAGACTGCCACTCTCTTTCCCTAGTAGGGAAGGACTCTGGGGAAGCAGAGCTCCAGGACACATTGGTGGGGTTGTCTGTCCAGGGAAGTCTGGGTGGAATCATGCTAGCATCTGGAACCTGGTGGTTGACAAGAGAGTTAACATACAAAGGCAAATAAATTGTTGGCCAATCATGGACATAAAGGCTGGGATAGCACAGATGAAGAGGGGGGGGGGGTCCTCCATTTTGTAGATAGCTAGTAGGCATATTTTAGTTATATTCCAAAGGGCCAGTGGCTATACTAGTTTTTGTTGTTTTTTTTTCCCCTCAGCCTGAAATCTGATATGCAGGTAGATCCAAGTTATTGTCTGGGGAGTTGATGTCATGGCTGGAAAAAGGACGAGAAAGCTGGATCAGGGAAGAGAGTAGCTCCCAAATATGGGAAGGTGTATAAATATTGTTCACAGTAAACCCCTTCAATTTGATCTGATCTGGAGCCCATATTCAGCTTAGGTGCCTATGTGACCTCTGCATCCCTGTGGGTCCAACCTCACATTCTGTGGTCATCAGTAGGAACATACCCAGCTTCCCTAATATCAGGATCCATCTTCCTCAGGTGTAGCATAGAGTATGTTGTCCATCCTCCCTTTGGAGGATGGAACATTCTCCACCCATGTTGATCCAAGTTGAAGGCAAGGTCCTATGGGGGGCTCACAAAGGGATCTTTTTTGTTGTTCCTGATAGAAATAACCGGTAACAATGGAAAGAGGGATTTATTCAAGGTCTAGGCCCATCATGTCTGGGAATCTCAGGGCTCCCCAGCTGTTGGGCATTACAACAGCTCCCCCTTGCTCCATTGCTTAATGCTGTGGTCTATTTACATAATCATTGTTTTGCCTGAGACCTGCTCTGCCTGCAGGGCATTGGTTTAATCCCCACTGGTTAGACGGAAGCTTACTACCTTCACACTCTTTTTTCCACTCTGCCCCCATCCTACCCATTTCCTTTTCCAATCTGCCACTTACGCTTCAGAAGATATAAAGGCAGATCAATAAAGGAGAGTTGCATTTTGTTCCCGCTCAGCCAAGAGTTCCTGGTTCCTCTCCCGAGTCGCTGAGTAAGCAGCAGCCCAGGTTGTCTCCGGTGGAGTTCTCTTCCCTGAGATGCAACCTGACACCCAGCTAGGGCCCCAGCTGATGGGGTGGCCTGATAGTGACTAAAGAGTCATCATTCTTAATGGACAGTTCTTACCTCTTGCAACAAACACTTTGAACTTCCTTTTTTTGTTTGTTTTGTTTTTGTTTTAAAAGATCACTGCTCAGTTCTGGTTTATGGTAGTACTTGGGACTGAATCTGGGGACCTTTTGTGCCTCAGACATGAAAGTCATTTTGCATAACTATTATGCTGTCTCCCCAGCCCCTCACTTTGAACTTCTAACCTTCCAAAATCCAATAGTCCTGAAATCTTCCTCAAGGCTTTCACCAATTCAAAGTGCTCCACTTCACTCCTTGCATTGTTACATCATACCACACCATTGCCTTCCTAAGCAGTCACAAGGATTTCCAATGGAATTCACTGAGTCAAAAACCTCAGAGAAAATTGAATATCACCTTCCACCACCATCTTGCCTTGCCTTACTTCAGTTTACTGACATAGATTCAAAGTCAGGAGGCAATTAGCATCTATGATAAGGTACTATACAACCTTACCTATTTTTACCAGGTAGAGTATGCCACAAGGAAGAAAGGTATGCCAAAAAAGGAAGGAATGTTTATACATCAGTAGAAAGGAATTCAGGAAGTGAGTACTGAAGAACTGGGAAAAAAAAAAGAAAAACATATATTTCACATTTAAAATCTGCATGCCACCTGCAGTCTCAACAGAAAGGGGGAAATGCTGTGTCAGGATGTTTCTTATATTCAGAAGATGCATGCAACTCTATTTGGATGATTTATGAAGATTTGATATTATTTTCAAACAGACTTCTATAAAGAAACTTGTTTAAAATTTGTCAGTACCCTTGTTTATTTCTTACGTGAAAAACTGAATTCTTTTTTATTATATTTTTTAATTGTCTTTATTTATTTATTGGATAGAGACAGCCAGAAATCTAGAGGGAAGGAGGTGATAGAGAGGGAGAGAGGGAGATAGCTGCAGCACTACTTCACCACTTGCAAAGCTTACCCCACTGCAGGTGGGGAGTGGAGGCTCAAATCTGGGTCCTTGCACCTGGAACCAGGTTTGTCACCACCTGTCCCCAGAAAAACTGAATTATTTTTGGTCACATAAAATCTTTAGTGTTACTTCACACAACCTGGGTCAGTTGAGTTATTCAGTCTGAGTTTTTTTTACCCCCAACTAAAAATAATTAGATTTAATGAATGATTTTATTTAATAATGAATTATCTTTTTTTCTAGAAAAACAGGGCCAGGTGGTGGCACACCTGGTTAAGCACTCACAATGTGCAAGGACTGGGTTTAAACCTCTGGTCCCCACCTGCAGTGGAGAAATTCACAAGTAATGAAGTAGAGCTGCAGGTTTCTCTCTGTCTCTCTCCTCTATCTGCCCCTCCCCTCTCAATTTATCTCTGTATCTATCCAATAATAAATAAATTAAATAAATAATAAATTTAAAAGGAACAATAAAAAATTTGAAATACTACCCTGTCCCATCAATAAATATAGTCATACAGAAAAGGTTCAAGTACAAAATTAAATTAATTATATATGATAACAGACACAGAGAAAGATAGGCTAGGATACATAATAAATTGTTTGAAAAAAATCTTGCAAAGTTCAAATTGATAAAATAATGGTCCACTATGAATTTATTTGTTTCAGGGATTATGATGCAGGAAGTGAGGATGAACATGCTGAGCAACCAAGAATGTCATGAGTGTATTTTCTCAATGTGGTGATAGAGTAGTGGAAGAATAACTGCCTATAAGTCTGTTCCCCCCCAGTTTACCTCAGGGCACACTAACCAGCTACCCAGGATGGAGCTCCTTCTGTCTTGATGTGCACTTCCTCCCCCTGCCCCTCTCCTCCCTCTCTCTCCATCTCATTTTCCTTCCCTCTCCTCCCCACTCCACCTCAATTTTTTTTCCATTTAGAGTGACTGGTTCATTAAGTCATTCACTCAGAGGCAGAGAGCACATTTCTTAGAAATCATAAAGATCACATTAAAAGGCTGAGAATCATTACTAGAGTGAGATTTTTTTTTAAAAAAAAAAGAAGAAAGTAAATATGATCTAAAAAAAAAAAGAAAATCTAACATCAATTCCCTTGAAGGAAAGGAATACTATTTTTCAGAACAGTACATTTTGTATATTACTGATGTCAAAACTTATGAATATTGTGTTTTATAAAAATACTGTTACGACTAAAGTAGTTCTAAATTTGAGTCAGTATCAGAATCAACCAGAAGACTGGTAAAAGTAGAAAGGCCCAGGACTTGTCTTACCAGTCAAAATAACAGTGCACTGGATACCAATTAAAACAAAAACAGTTCATGCAGGCTACTGCATTAGAGTGACAGATTTCAAGACAGAATACAATTACTTTTTAAATGTCAGGATAATTTAGCTAAAAAAAAAAATACTATACTAAAAGTGAAAATCAACCCAATGTGATTAAAACAACTGTGTCTCTTATTCATACTATTTTAAGATAAAATCTTTTTCAAGATTTTTTTTTTTACACAGCCAGCCAGCCAGATGGACAGAGACTACTAAACTGCTCAGCTCTGGCTTATAGTAGTGCCTGTGATTAAACATGGAACCTTTGGAAATTCAAGCATGCAAACCTGATGCACTACTATATCACTATCTCCCCATTTACTATAGCTGACCTTCCTAAAAACATCAGGCTTGTGATTTCCCTAGACACACACAGAAATTTCTTAATTAAAAAATCTTGAAGTTATTATTTGCTCAATGTTTTCATGGAAAGTTTTTTTTTTCCCCAAATGACAACAGACTGAATGAAAGGAGTCTTTGGTCTCCAAGTACAGTAACCTTTCAGGAACTAATACTTCCTGAACATCCATTCTCCACAATTCAGTTGGTTTAACAATGCAGTTTCTTGATGTGCAGGTGGCCAGATGTTTCTCTCAGTCATTGTTTGCTAGGCAAACCTCTGCTGCTTGGGGTGCCTTGATTTGTGGAAGCCATTTATTCTCTTTTAAATGTGAGGAGCTCAGCAGGTGGAAATATAAACATTTTCTTCAACCAGGTTTAAAGAACAAGAATAAGCTACAAAGGGCATAAACAAATGCAGTGCAAATTGCAAAGTCCATAAGTTCCAGACTCTACCACATTTTGATTTTGTGAATATTTTATCAACTGTTTGAACAATAGGGAGCAGCTGACCCGCTTAGCTTAGTTATCAGAAGGATATGTTGTTATCCTGTAATGATAAAAGTGGGTCTGCATGACAATTTAACAGCAAAGCCATTTCTTTCAATTTTATCCTTTAAAAAACTGCCAGGTAATTAACTTCTCAGCAGTTTTGTTGGCAAAGTAATGCTAGAGATAAAGTGAAACATTCATTAATAATTGACCATAAAAACTGTTGTTAAATACTGTTAATTAATTACTAAAATAATTACTAACAGGAGATAGAGCAGAGTGGCTCCAAGATGGACAACAGAAGTAATCTTTGGAGTTTTCTTGCTACAAAGGGATAACATATGAAAGAATACGGAAGATCAAACAATGGTTGAAGGCTTAATCAACAATACCTGTAACTGTATATATTTATGGGCTAAGCAATTGTTTATAATGTTCTAAATCCAACATACAATAAGTCTTTCTTTGAAAGACACTTTTTAAAAAATTTCTTTATTGGGATACTAATGTTTTATGTTCGACAGTAAATACAATAGTTTGTGCATGCATAGCATTTCCCAGTTTTCCACATAACAATACAACCTCCACTAGGTCCTCTGTCATCCTTTTTGGACCTGTATTCACCCCCCCCCCAACCACTCACCCACAACTAGTCTTTTACTTCAGTGCAATATGCCAATTATAGTTCAGATTCTATTTGTGTTTGTGCTTCTGATCTTGTTTTTCAATGTCTGCCTGAGAGTGAGATCATCCCATATTCACCCTTCTGTTTCTGACTTATTTCACTTAACATGAATTTTTCAAGGTCAGTCCAAGATCAGCTGAAAACGGTGAAGTCACTGTTTTTAATAGCTGGTAGTATTCCATTGTGTATATATACCACAACTTGCTCAGCCACTCATTTGTTGTTGGACACCTGAGTTGCTTCCAGGTTTGGGCTATTACAAATTGTGCTGCCAAGAACATATGTGTACACAGATGTTTTTGGATGGGTGTGTTGGGTTCCTTAGGATATATCCCCAGGATAGGAACTGTAGGATGATAGGGTAAAACTATTTCTAGCCTTCTGAGAGTTCTCCAGACTCTTCTCTACAGAGGTTGGGCCAATTTACATTCCCACCAGCAGTGCAGGAGGGTTCCTTTGACCTCACAACCTCTCCAGCATTTGCTGTTGGTACCTTTTGTGATGTATGACATTCTCACAGGAGTGAAGTGGTATCTCATTGTTGTCTATATTTGCATTGTTCTGACAATCAAAGACTTGGAACATTTTTTCTTGTGTTTCTCAGCCTTTTGGATCTCTTCTGTGGTGAATAATCTGTCCATGTCTTCTCCCCATTTTTGATGAGATTATTTGCTTTCTTGTGGTTGAATTTGGCAAGTTCTTTATGTATTTTGGTTATTAAACTCTTATCTGATGTATAGCATGTAAAGATATTTTCCCATTCTGTGAGGGGTCTCTTGGTTTGGGTAGTGGTTTCTTTAGCTGTACAGAAGAGTTTTAATTTGATGTAGTCCCATAGGTGTATGCTTGTCTTAGTCTTCTTTGTAATTGGATTCATTTCATTGAAGATGTCTTTAAAATTTTTATGCAGAAAAGAGTTCTGCCAATATTTTACTCTAAGTATCTGATAATTTCTGGTCTAACATCCAAGTCCTTGATCCACTTGGAATGTACTTTTGTATTTGGTGACATATAGTGGTTCAGTTTCATTCTTATGCATGTTCCAACCCACTTTTTCCAACACCATTTGTTGAAGAGACTCTGATTTCCCCATTTTTTAGTCTGAGCACCTTTGCCAAAGACTATATGTCCATAGGTGTGGGGACTTACTTCTGGGCTCTCAATACTATTCCACAGGTCAATTGTCTATTCATGTTCCAGTATCAAGCAGTTTTGATGGCAATGGCCCTATAATACAATTAGAGGTCTGGGAGTGTAATATCTCCCAGATCTGTTCTTTCTTCTCAAGATTATTTTGGCAATTCTAGATCTTTTCTGGTTCTAGATAAACATTTGTATCATTTGTTCTATTCTCCTAAAAATGTGGTTGGGATCTCGATGGGGATAGCATTAAATTTGTATTCGGCTCTGGGTAGTAAATTCATTTTGATGATGTTAATTCTTCCAAACCATGAACATGGAATATCTTTTCACTTTTTTGTGTATTTTTCATTTTCCTTGAATATTGACTCATAATCTTCAGTATACAAGACATTCACTTCTTTGGTTAGGTTTATTCCTAGATATTTTATTGTTTTTGTTGCTCTAGTGAAAGGAATTGATTTCTGGATTTCATCTTCTTCAAACTTAGTGCTTGCACAGAGGAATGCCACTGACTTTTGAATGTTGATTTTGTAGTCTGACACCTTACTATATTGCCTGATGATTTCCAAAAGGTTCTTGATGGATTCCTTAGGTTTTTCTATGTATACTATCATGTCATCTGCAAATAGGGAGAGTTTGACTTCTTCTCTTCCAATATGTATTCCTTTAATTCCTTGCTCCTGCCTGATTGCTATGGCAAGAACTTCCAACATTATGCTGAATAGTAATGGTGATACTGGGCAGCCCTGTCTAGTACCAGATCTAAGGGGAAATGATTCCAGTTTTTTTTAACCATTGAGTATGATGTTGGCTGTAGGTTTGCTATATATAGACTCCAATGTCTTCAGGAATTTTCCATTTATTCCCATATTTTATAGTGTTTTGATCATAAAGGGATGTTGTATTTTGTCAAAGACTTTCTCTGCATCTACTGATATGACCATATGGTTGTCAGTCTTGCTTTTATTGATGTGGTGGATCACACTGATTGATTTACGTATATTAAACCAACCTTGCATCCCTGGGATTAACCCCACTTGGTCCTGATGAACAATCTTTTTAATATACTGTGTATTTTGGGGGCTATTTTTAAGCTTGATAGAGCTTAGGGAGAACTACCCCCATCCTTGGATGGAGGTCTGAGAAGATACCTTCTTGTCAGTCTCTCTTGACCAAGGTGAGCAAAGGGGAGAAACTGTCTCTCAGACTAAGTTCTTCCCTTCTTGACTCTGAAGCCCACAGAAACCTCAATACTTCTCTCCATTAACTGCAGGCCACATGGCCGCCTACTTTAAGATTCACTTACTCAAAGTTCACCTCACCTTCTGATCACAGAGGAGAATACACCTTATCACACACTCCTAGCAGTGCCCTTTGATGTCCTCAATTTGCATCAAACCTTGCTTATCTTCTCTCTACCTTGCTTTAACTGGTCAACCTCTATTCTCCTCTCAAACACCTTTGGGTAATTAAATGCCTGCATCAGGAGACTAATTATCTTGACCTTTATGTATTTGCATCAATTCTTGTCATACCAGCCCCCTACCATAGGGGCAAGCTGACCTTTAAGAAACCTGTAATTTCTGACATATTTGAATAATGTTCTTTGTTTGGTTTTCTATTTAAATCTTTGACCACCTGCTAATAAACGAGATCTGAGATCTGAGCATGCTGCAGTCTCCTCGGTGTCTTTACTTCGTGTTGTCCCTTGAGCTAGCGAGAAAGAACCAGTCCGTTACCTTTCTCCTGGAGATCACCCCGCCAGAAAGCTGACACTGTATATTGTTGGCTAGAATTTTGTTCAATATTTTAGCATCTATGTTCATCAGACATATTGGTCTGTAGTTTTCCTTTGATACAAAAAGCAGATGGGTAGTGTCCCCATCTGCTTTTTGTATCAAAGTGATACTGGCTTCATAGAAGCTGGAAAGGAGTATTCCAGTGTCTTCAATCTTCTGGAAGACTTTTAAAAGTAGAGGTGTTACTTCTTCGTTGAAGATTTTTGTAGAATTCCTTTGTAAAACCATCTGGTCCAGGACTTTTATTTTTGGGAAAGTTTTTGATAACTGTTTCAGTTTCATTAGCTGTGATGGGCCTGTTCATATTATCTAGTTCCTCTTTATTTAATTTTGGAAGTTCGTAGGTATTTAGGAAATCATCCATTCTTCCAGGTTCTCTAGGTTACTGGCATATAGTTGTTCACAGAAGTCTCAAATGATATGTTGAATTACTGCACTGTCTGTTGTGCTATGTCCTCTTTCATTTATGATCTGATTTATTTGGGTCTTCTCCTTTTTTTGTTTTGTGAGTCTGGCTAAAGGTTTGTCAATTTTGTTCACTCTTTTGAAGAACCAACATTTACTTTCATTGATCTTTTGTATGGTTGTCTTATATTTAATATTATTTATTTCTGCCATAACTTTAGTTATTTCTGTCTTTCTGGTTGCTTTAGGGTTCCTTTGTTCTTCTTCTTCTTCTAGGTCTTTAAGGTGCACAATCAGGTTGTTTATTTGTGCTTTTTCTTGTTTCCTAAAGTGTGCACATATGGCTATGAACTTCCCTCTCAGTACTGCCTTAGCTGTGTCCCAGATATTTTGATAGCTTGTGTCTTCATTTTCATTGAACTCCCAAAATATTTTGATTTCTTTCTTTATTACCTCTTTGACCTAGTAGTTGTTAAGCAGTGTACTGTTGAGCTTCCACATTTTGGGACTATTACTAATCTTTTGTTGATTGTGGTCTGTTTATAGAAGAACTTTCAGAACTTCTTTCAGAGCAGGCTTGGTGATAGTTGAATCTTTCAACTGTTGCTTATCTGAGAATATTTTTATGTCTCCATATAGTCTGAATGATAGTCTAGATACAGTAGTCTAGATACAGTAGTCTGAATGATAGTCTAGATACAGTAGTCTGGTTGAAAGCCTTTCTCACTGAGCACTCAATAGATATCTCTTCTGGCCTATAGTGTATGTGTGGTGAAGTCTGCTGCTAATCTTACAGGTTTTCCTCTTTAGGTGACTCTTTGTTTTTCTCTTGCAGCCTTCTGGATCCTGTCTTTATCCTTATTCTTTCCATTCTAAATATGATGTGTCTTGGTGTCTTTAAGTCTGGGTTAATCTGTTTGTACCCTCTGGGCTTGTTTAACCTTTATGTCTTTGATGTTGTCTAGAATAGAGGAGTTTTCAGCTATTATGTCCTGAAGAATGCTTTCTTCCACTCCCTCTCTTTCTTCCTCTGGTAAGCCAATAATGCGTATATTATTTCTTTTGAAGTCATTCCATAGGTCTCTGTTGTTGTTTCAGTGTAGGACTATGTGAAAGCTTTGTAGAAGTTAGGGGAACTCTCCCATCCTTGTATGGAGGTCTGGAAAGACACAACACTTGTTGGCCTCTCCCATATAGGGATGATCTAAGAGGGAAGAGTCTTCCATGACTCAGTTTCCCCTTGTTATTCTCTCAAGTCCAAAGAAAGCCTACAAGCATCTCACACTTAGTTCCCCCTGCTAGCAGGCAAAATGGCTGCCTGTTTGCAGGTTCACTCAAAGTTCACACATTCTCTATGAGTTCACCTTTTGATCATATAGGAGAACACTCTATCATACACCCCTGCCAGTGACTTGGCAGTGAGACCCCCACATCTATTTCCTTTTTTGCCTTTCATATCTATGATTTACATCAAGCTTTATCTCTTTCTGTTTCATCTCACTCTACTGGTTTAGTCACTATGTTTTTCTTAATACCTTTGGATAATTAACATTCCCACATCATGGAAACTAATTGTTCTGACCTTTTGCTATCACATCAATTCTTATCATACCAACCCCTTACCATGGGGGCAAGCTGACCTTTAAGAAACCTGTAATTTCTGACACATGTGAAAAATGTTCTTTGTTTAACTCAATATAAAATCCTGTATCCATCTCCAAATAAACGGATGTTCGTACCAGAATATCTCCCGATGCCTCTTTCTATATCACGCAGTTACTAGAACTGTTGAGGGAGGGTCATAGGCTTATCCCCCCCCCCAGTTGGAGCCACCTCACATGAGCACTAGCATTTCAGTATCTCTTAATCTCTTTTTGATATCTATTACTTCTTTTTAAGTTGTCTCTAATTCGTCCTCGATCTTGCCAATTCTGTCTTAAGCCTCATTTATTCTATTCTCTCTCCCCTCTACTATTTTCTGGAGTTCATCTATTTTGTTACCGTTTTTTACTGTTTTAGTTTGTTCAGCTATTTGTGTTCTTAGCTCAGCTATTTCACCTTTCAGCTCTCTAATAACCTTGATATGATTAGTGTTTTCTTCCAGAGTATCATTTGTTTTTCTACATTTTTATGACAATTCTTTCAAATGCTTTACTCAGTCCTGTGATTATTTTCTTAACTAGTGTTTGGATGTTGATCTCATTATTTTGTGCTTCAACCTTTGGGGGTCTTTTAGCTGGACTCTTATTCTGGTTCATTTCTCCAATATTTCTTCTTTTGGTTTAACCATTTTATATAGTATGTTATGAGGTTCCTCTCTCAATACTTTTCAAATTACTATCACTCTTGCTTGGATTGACTTTTGTCTAAGTAGGTAATTAAAGGGCTCACAGTAGTGGAAATTGACAGCTTTTTCAATATTATTTTAATCCCTGAGTTGGAGCACAGTGGCTTAAATGCCTCTTTTGTTCTTTTTCTTCCCTGTAGGCTATGGTAGCCTGAGGGATTTTAAACTATAAGTAGGCTTCTTAGTTTATCATTGACTCTTGACCAAGAAATAAAGCAGGGTAGGGCAGAGATAATCCAGTGGTTATGCAAAGAGACTCTCACAGCCCCACTGCTAGGCCACCTAGGAACAGATCTTCTCCTGAGTTTCATCATTACTTCTCTGTACCCTGATGTGAGAACAGGGCTTCCCCCCACTCCAGATTCTGAGGGTAGTAGCAATGTAGACTCACAGTTGCATCTGGTGAGTCTTATGGGAGTCCTTTCCTCCCTTCATGTGTCTTTTTATTGGTGAGACAGACTGGAGGTGGTGTCTCAACTGGTAAACTGTTGGACTGTTACCAGCCACTTAATCTCTCTCTAGGCTCCTCTCTGTTCATGAGCCACATGTGTTTGCACTCACTGGTGATTTGGTAGGTTCCTGGAGTCATTCTAGTTCTGTCTTGTTGAGGTCCCAGGTGGTCTCCTTTGGTATTACTAGTTGACCCAGGAGAGGAGAGGAGAGAAAAACAGCTACTGGTGCTCCATAGCCCCACCTCCTGAAGTTTCCTGAAAGATACTTTATCACATAATCAGAAGTCTTTCTGTGTTTGGGCAGAAATAAGAAAGCACAAAATCATGATAAATAGCCAAAGTCCATCATAACACATGGAAAAAAAAACTCAGTTAAGTCAGTGCTGACTACTGGAGACAGACCAGTGGAATAGTCAGATCCTGAAGAGCATAGCTGCTTTATTTTCACTGAGTTGTCACACATGGAATTGGGGCACAAGGAACACAAAAGATGCACACTGTGGAAGGAGGTTGGGCAAGGCAGCTATACCTTTTGCTTCCAGCTGGCCAGTAGGAGGCTGGCCCAGGTGTGGCCTATGTAAAGTTTAAGAGAAGAAGGTGTGCAAACAGAGGTGCCTCTCTGATAACCTCTCTAGGGCCCTTGAGAACCTGTCCCTGAGCTTTCTTATCTCTCCAATTTTACTGCTGTATGAATCCTACCTCATAACTTAATTAATAAAGGAAGATTTGGAAATCTCATACCAATCACACATGTTCCCTTTTAATTCTTTCAAGCTAATTTCACGTCAGACCCACACAAGGAAATTTAGCTCCCCTTCACCCAATACAACAACTGTTTATTTTGATGAATCTTTAAGGTCTGTCCTATACATTTTACTGTCCTTTAACTAAGTAGTATTAACCATCACTCTACTTTCCAGTAAGAATGTGATGTTTGTTTCCTCCCTATACCCAGCCATAGTGATAGGCTTTTGTTAAAAATAATGGTCATACTATTTTGTTGCCCCTTGTTTTTTGTAGTTATTATTGTTGTCATTGTTGGATAGGACAGATAGAAATGGAGAGAGGAGTGGAAGACAGAGAGGGGAAGAGAAAGATAGACACCAGAAGACCTGCATCACCGCCTGTGAAGTGACTCTCCTGCAGATGGGGAGCCGGGGACTCAAACCAGGATCCTTACACCTGTCCTTGTGCTTTGCACCACCTGCTCTTAACCTACTGTGCTACCGCCTGATTCCCAGAGACCTGTGCTTAACCTACTACACTACCGCCTGATTCCCAGAGATAGTTTTTAACAAGAAAGAGTTTAGTTCACAGGAACCCTTGAGTAACTAAAACTTTTTCAGGATACTTGTAATTCCTCTTATGAAAAACGTAAAAGGTAAGGGGAATAATTTCTTCACCTGCAAATATATATATATCTTAACTTCAGTATCTTGATTCTCCATGCATTTTGAACAAAAGTAGAAAAAGTGTGGCTGAAATTAAACTCACACTAAGATAAATTCTTAGCTTTTGTACTTGTTTGTTGTTAAAAGGATGCATGTTTATATCACTTTCATCTGAAGATATCTAAATAGAATGAAAGCTTTCCTACTGATAATTAAATTTCTTTGAGGATAAGCAGTAATTAAACATATTTTTGTGGAACTGGGAGACCTAGATACTAACTTTCTAACTTTTCTACTGAATTGCTTATGGGAAAATCTCAGGCATAGAAGATAAAATTTTCTATTTTAGTTAACCGTTTGAAGCAACTGTGGGGGAGTAACCATCATGTCCTCTTCCATTCCTTAAGTTGGACAAATAATCAAACAAACCTAAAGCAAACTGATAAGAGAAGTAAAAGAAAATTTATCAATAATGTGCACTGAGGGGCAAAACAATTATATAAATCCTGCCATTGGTAAGAAAACAAGGTAATTTATATCCACAGCAATTTATATTCAAAATGAAGTCCTCAGGGAATTTAAGGGGAGAAGACAGGCTCATGGTGCCAGGCAGAGAAGCGCCTTGAAAAGTGGCAATCATTCCCTTTTAAATCTGAGAAGACAAATTCCTGAAGTGCTGTTCATTATAATTAGGGAGGATGTTGAGAATAAGGGCTCCTTATTCATTATGAAATCCCTTATGGGATAGAGACTTTATAACCTTCATCTTCTTTACTTTAAAATAATCTGCATACTAAAGAGAAATTTCCTCTTAAGTTTACTTTTTACTCATGAGTCATAAGTTTATAATATTATGAAATTTCAGATATATAACTTTAATTCTTCTCTATGTATTTAAGACTCAACCACTAGATCTCCAGTGATCCTACCACTAAAAAGACCCTCTTACTCATTTCCACAACTCATTTATCTCTCTCTCTTTCCCTTAATTTTATTAAGGATTAATGGTTTACAGTACAATTATTGACACCTGGGTATAACTTTTTATCTCCCCATGAGAGGTGTCGACCCTCATCTTCAACTTGAGTCTTTTGCCACCATCATGCAACAGGACACCAAAATCCTTTCCACGCATCCTTTGTGCTCCTTCCCCAGAGTCTTTTGCTTTGGACCAATACACAGCACCCACTCCAAGTTTCCTTTAGTGTTTTCCCTTCTGTACTTTTTCCTAAGTTCCACCTATAAGTGAGATCATTCAGTATTTGTTCTTCTCTTTTTGGTTCATCTCACTTAACATTTTTCCTTCATGTCCTATCCAAGATGAAGCAAAAGAGATACCTTTTTAATAGAGTAATATTTCATTGTGTTCATAATGTTTCATCTATCATTAGACATCTGGGTTGCTTCCAAGTTTTTGGCTATTACAAATCGTGTTGCTATGAACATAGATGTACACAGATCTCTTTGGATAGGTATATTTGTTTCGTTTAGCTAACTCCTATTAAAAAATTTCTGGATAATAAGGTAGGTCCATATCTAGTGTTCTCAGAAATCTCCAGACTATTTTCCACAAGGATTAGACCAATTTACACTCCTACCAGCAATGCAGAAGTGTCCCTTTTCCCCCACATCCTTACCAACATTTGTTGTTTCTGTACTTTATATTGTAAGACATCCTCATAGATACAATGTGGTATCATATTGTTGTCTTTATTTGCATTTCTTTGATCATCAGTGGCTTTCGGTACTTTCTTTTTTCTTTCCTTGTTATTATTAATTATTATTATTATTTTGTATCCAAAATATGTTTATTAGGATGTTTTCAGGGTGCTGTTAGTGCTGCTTCCATCTGAAGAATCATCCTTCTGTAAGTCTCCTGTAGGATGGCAGAAGACAGTGGAGCAGTGAAGGTACAAAACTACCATTTGTGTGTGGCTAAAGATGGTGGTGATTTTATAGCATCCTGGGCACTTGGAATCCATGAAGTAAGAGTTGGGCCTCTGCACCAAGCATTTTTCATGTGCTTCTGCTTCTCCTCTTTGGGATAAGGATGGAGGAGGTCCTTCTCAAGAGGCATGTTCTTGTGAGGATGTCTTCACAGCCAGAAAGTGAGTACTTTTTTATGTGTCTGTTAGTCCTTTAGATCTCTTCCTTGGTTATCGTTGCCCCATTTTTTATGGGATTATTTATTACTTGCTTTTTTTAAAGTTTAGTAAGCTCAAAAAGATATTTCTTGAGAACAGTAGTTCTGAAAATCCATTTGATCTGATTTGAGCATCTTCACAGCAGACTACATTATGTCCTTATCTTTGGGAACTATTTTTAATAAATTCTTTAAAATAAAGAAGCAATGATATTGCAGGGAAGGGATATAGGGCAAGGATATAATCATAAACAAAAGTTTCTTGAAAAAGAATTGTGCCTATAATGATATTAGAATATCAATAATCCATTTTTAACTAGTCTATAATTTCTGGTCCAATTTAGAAATAATTGCTAATGTGCTTGTTAACTTGTAATTTTCAGAGTCGTAAACCTTAAAATTCACTCTGGAAATATGAGGGCTCTTTGTTGTAAATTTTTACTGTAATTTTTAATACAGGCAGTTAAAGATAGTGGAAAAGAACATAGCACCAGGCCAGGTTGTGGTATACCCCATAGAGTGCACAGGTGTCTCTTTCTCTCTATCTCCCCCTTCTCTTTAAATTTCTCTCTGGTTATCCAAGAATGAAAGACTAAAAAAAGTGACCAGGAACAGTAGATTCAATGTGAAGACATTAAACTTCAGTGATAATTCTGGTAAGATGAGCATGTACATACGTGTATGAGAGAGAGGGAGGGAGGGAGGGAAGGAGAGAGAGAGAGAGAGGGAGGGAGGGAATAGCACTAGAGCTTTATTCATTGTGATAGGGCATAGTTCATACATGGTTCATGCACATAGCAAAGTAGAACACTCTCCTAGTGAGCTATTTCACCAGCCCAAATTGACTGCAAATTTCAAAAAATAAATGTCTGTCTTTTTCTTTATTCCTTTAATCAAATACAGACAGTTCTCTGGATTTATAAAAGAATGAAAATATTTGATCCACTACACAAAAAGAGAGAAGAAGAAAAAAAACAGACAGATAGATACAAGTGCTTGGACACCATTCATGAAATTAATATTTTTAAAAACCCAGTATTTTATTTAGGAACTTCAGTAGATAAATTAATCCCTAAACCCTGGAAAATATTTTGTTAGAATTTGTGAGATTTCCCTTAAAGAACTCATTCACTGGCAAGATAACTTGCATTAGAGAAAAGAACTTGATCTTGAGTTCCTTAAAACATACCTAAAATAGACATCCTAGATTGTTTCCACCCTAGGGTTACTATTCTCATTGGCTCTACTCCTACTTTTTGAGTCCTATTTATTGAAAAAAGAAAAAAAAAAGCCTGCTTTATATCTTGCTATCTTTCAACCACCAAGTTTCAGATGCTACTACAATTTTATCTTGATCTCCCTAGGGAGATGACCTCACCAACATACTCTAGAAGCTCAACTCTACAGAGCCCTACCTAACTAGGGAAAGATAGAAAACAGGCTGGAGACATAGATCAACTGGCTAATATTCATGTCTAGTGGAGAAACAATGACAGAACTCTATCATTCTACACTCCAAAAATTATTTTGGTCCATACTCCCAGAGCAGAGAAATGTTAGGGGAAAATGACCAGAGGACTCTGAACTTTCGCTTTATTTATTTTTTATTTATTTATTTAATAATGATTTGCACAACCTTAGAATAAGAGTGGTACAGTTTCACACAATTCCCACCACCAGAGTTCCATATCCCAACCCCTCCATTTGAAGCTTTCCTATTCTTTATCCCTCTGGGAGTATGGAACCAGGATCATTATGGGGTGCAGAAGGTGGAAGGTCTAGCTTCTCTAATTGCTTTTCTGCTGGACATGGGTGTTGACAGGTCAATCTATACTTCTCACCTGTTTCTATCTTTCCCTAGTGGAGCAGGGGTCTGGAGATGTGGAGTTACAGGACACAATGATGAGGTCATCTATCCAGAGAAGTCAGGTTAGTGTAATACCATCTCTAAGAGGATCTGGAGAGCACCTGAGGAAGTCAGGGCTATTTCTCGTATCTTAGGAGGAAGAGGAAAATGGAAGGACATTCAGATGTTGCAATCGGGGTAGATGTGGCTTTGAAAGAAAGTGAAGATAGGGCCTTAGAAGTGTATAAAAATGGTCATCAGCTTCCACATGGGGTCAACCATATTTGCCCAAATGGCCCATATGCTTCTCTACTGCATGACTTTTCCTTGACTGATAGTTTAAAATACTGGGAGGGAAGAATATTAAATAGAGTTGGGAGGAGAAGCCTTTAACAATGGAATAAAATCACAAATTTGGGCCTTATAAATAAATACAAAAAAAAGTCATGAGACATATTCTCAATGGAATACTACTCTGCTGTTAAAAGTAGGATTTAATATGTCCTTTGTCTACTAAAGAGATGGGATTGGAAGTAAAAAACAACTATGGAATGAATTCACTCATAAGTAGAATATAGAGAATTAAAAAACATGAACTGAAGAAAAAAAATATATATATATATATTTACTATATATATATATATATATATATATTACTATATATAGTAAACCCACACCTTGGAACAACTATAATGGTTATCGCTGGAGAGACTTAGGAGCACAGATCTTTTTGTTGGCAGTGGTGAGGAATTATATCCCTATTATCTTATAATTTTGTAAACCACTATCAAACCACCATATATTTTTTCTGGAATATATTATAGAAATATGTTAAATACATAAACATATTATGTAAGTTACAGAAAGGGACTTGCATATCTGAGGCACTAGAAGGCCCAGGTTCAGTTCCTGGCACCATGATATGCCAGAGCCCAGTGGTACTCTGATATCTCTCATTAAAACAAATTTATTTTAATTTTATTTATTAATTTTTATTTTTTTATTATCTTTATTGGATAGAGACAGTCATAAATTTAAAGATAAGGAGGAGACAGAAAATGAGAGAGGGAGAGAGACGCCTTCAGCCCTGCTTCACCACTCACAAAGCTTTCCCCCTGCAGGTGGGGACCGGGGGTATTTATGCACTGTAACGTGTGCACTCAACCAGATGTGCCACCACCTGGCCCAGTATTTTTAATTTTCATATGCACTTTTAAGATAAATACCAAGAATAAAAAGTTTTGCAATTTACTGAGTCTCCAATTTTAGTCCAGTCAATTGTCTTTAACTAAAAAGACTGACAAACTGCTGCATCATTGACCTCAACTACAGTTACAAACCAGGAATCAAGTTTTCTACTCAAAGTATGCTATTAAACTTCTTGGTTAGCTCTTACCTCATAATACTAGGGAATAACTTCCTCAGTCCTTGCCTTCATGACACATGCAGTTGAAGACTTAGGAAAAATAAAAGTATATAGTATAAAATAAAAGTATATAGTATATATGTACTTCATACATTAACCTGTAATCTGAAGTAACTTCCTTCAAATTAAATTAAATGCTCAAAACCTTTTACAAAATTATATGTAATGCAATGGGGGTGTGATTACATACCATTCCCACTACCAGATTTATGAGTCCCCATCCCTCTCCAGCAAAAACTGCAATAGTTCTCCCAAAGCCATAGATATGGGTTGACTTTATATCATTATCTATCTGTGTCTATATCTAGAGATATAGATATTTTTGCCCATTCTCCCCCTATGGTCCTGCATTCACTACCTTTTAAGTCACACCTACATTTATTATTGCTTCCAACTGTTCTTCCTGTTTCTTCTTTTCTCTCAGATAAGTGAAAAAGTACCTAACTTCCTCTAGTGTTTTCCTGGAAAACATTTGTTTATTTTAAGCAGAGAGAAATTGAGAGTAGAGAGAGAGATACCTACAGCATCCTTTCACTGGTGGTTCGTGAAACTTCCCCCATACAGGTAGGCACTGGGGATGGGGGGTTGAACCCTGGTGCTTGTACATAGTAACATGTAAACTCAACTGTTTTCACTAGCCCAACTCAAAAATTCTTAAATGGACTATTGTGTCACTCCAACTCTCCTGTACATAAAATGAGATTCATCTCACTCCTTCCTTGACAGGGAAATAGATGATTAACTTTTGTGTCTGAGTTAGTATAGGAGGATAAAAACAAGAGAACAATTTGCATTTCCTCACCTGTCCAGATTCCTATATAATTTACCTCCATACAACTGAATTATAAATCATTCAGCCCCTAAAAAGACTTAATGACAATTAAAGTTTCACTGTTTTATTAATCTAAAAATCTACTGAACATGATAAATATTTACACTAGAAGTATGTGTTGTGTTACATATTAAATATACATACCAGAATTTTACTATTGATATATTTCTATATCTCAACACCTACAAGGCTTATGGTTATCTAACTAATCAGTAAATGCATACAGAATTAGCATTAAGAACTTGCCAAGAAGTATGAGTAAGAGAAAGAATAAGAGGAGAGTGGCTGGGTGATGGTGCATTTGGTTGATTAGGCATGTTACAGTGCTCAAGAAACTGAGGAAGAGCTCCTAGTCCCCCTACTTTTGCAGAGGAAATGCTCTGCAGGTGGTGAAACAGTGTTGCAGGTATCTCTCCCTTTCCCTCTCTATCAACCCTTCCCTCTTGATTTCTGTCTGTCTCTAGCCAATAAAGAAAAATAAAAGGAGGCAGAGCCAAGATGGCAACTGGAATGTAGCAGCACCCTTGGGCTCTGACATCAACTGCTAGAAAGCCTTGAAATCCTGGCCTTCAGTGGGACAAGCAAGGAGGCATCTTAAAGGTAGACCTGGGAGGTGATTATAATTCAATTTGGGTTAAAAATTAGAGCAAAAAGAAAGGAAATTTCTTGATTATTTCTCTCAGTCCCCCTTTCCCCATACCAGACCCCAAGGGTAGGGAGCTGCTGCTAGCAGGTTCCCCGTGGAGCTCCTTTCTTTATTAAGATTCCTGGCCCACTGGGGTGCCATTAAATCCTGCTTCCAAATCTCTAGGCTATTTCTGTTGTTCCTCTGAGTAAGGGACTTAGACCCATTCAAGTGACAATTAGATAATCAAGCAATCCTCACCCAGCCTGCTTGAAAGGTTTTTTTTCTCTTTTTTTTTCATGTTTGTTTTGCATTCTGTTTTTTTTTCTTTCATTTTTTATTGATTTAATAATGATCTACATGACAGTAGGATAAGAGGGATACAATTCCACACAATTCCCATCACTAGAGTTCCATATCCAATCCCTTCCACTGGAAGCTTTTCTATTCTTTTTTTTTTTAATTTAATAAAAAAAAAAAGGAGACATTAACAAAACCATAGGATAAGAGGGGTACAACACACAATTCCCACAACCAGATCTCTGTATCCCATCCCTTCTCCTGATAGTTTTCTTTTTTGTTTGTTTGTTTTATTTTTAAATTTTTTATTTAAGAAAGGATTAGTGAACAAAAGCATAAGGTAGGAGGGGTACAACTCCACACAATTCCCACCACCCAATCCCCATAACCCACCCTCTCCCATGATAGCCTTCCCATTCTCTAGCCCTCTGGGAGCATGGACCCAGGGTCGTTGAGGGTTGCAGAAGGTAGAGGGTCTGGCTTCTGTAATTGCTTCCCCGCTGAACATGGGCGTTGACTGGTCGGTCCATACTCCCAGTCTGCCTCTCTCTTTCCCTAGTAAGGTGTGTCTCTGGGGAAGCTGAGCTCCAGGACACATTGGTGGGGTCTTCAATCCAGGGAAGCCTAGCCAGCATCCTGGTGGCATCTGGAACCTGGTGATTGAAAAGAGAGTTAACATATGAAGCCAAACAATTTGTTGAGCAATCATGGATCCCAAGTTTGGAATAGTGGAGAGGAAGTGTTAGGGAGGTACTCACTGCAAACTCTAGTGTAATCCTGCTTTCAGGTATATATTTTGCAGTAGTTTATGGATACCTGTGCACATACGCTCTCTCTCACAGAAACTGGTGTATGTCTAGGTTATGGGACTTTGTTAGAAAGTGAACTACCTGAGATGAAATTAGAGTGTACTATAAAAGGAAAGGTCTCACCCGAGTAATGAAGCTGAAGGGTTGTCATTCCACACGTGAAGTCTCTGGATACACTCTGAGGTGAAGCATGTTGAGATGGCAATCGTTGCTTTGGTTAGGTTGTGATCGGCGGATGCAATATTATTTGGTATGGATTGGGAGATGCATACGGGAAAGTGAGCCCTATCCAAGGGTGCCAGGACTGGGGGAAGTAGGGGCTCTATAGTGAAGATGTGAGGTTCCTGCTGTCTTAGGGTTCAAAAAGACAATCAATAGTTAATATTATCATCACATTATTTGTTAATTGGGTTAACTTTGAAAAGTCCCTTTGTTATGGTTTGCTGTACAGTACCCAGTATCTTGTATATAGCTGTGCTATTGGAAGCTTCTAATCTACTTGGTCTAGGCTTTTGAGAGAGTCCGCATATCAAATACGTAGCCTATCTATTAAAAAGATTCAGTTTGTCTTTTGAGAACCTTTGAGACATACAATTGATTTCCCCCTCTCATATTAATTAACTACTGATTTATATGTCTACATTTTGCTAGGAGTGTACATAAACACCATTCCCATCACCAAAGGACTGTGACCCATCCCTCCCGCCCATTCCCACCCCCCACTGGCCCAGGAAGCTACATGTCTACCACTCACCACTGGGTTTTTACTTTGGTGCCCTACTTACAATTTGATCAGGTCCTGCTTTTAGTTTCCCTTTGAGATCTTCTAAGTCAGCTTCTGTTGATGAGTGGGATCATCCCATACTCATCTTTAACTTTCTGACTTAGTTCACTTAACATAATTCCTTCTAGCTCTGTCCAAGATGGGTCAGAGAAGGTGGGTTCATTGTTCTTGATAGCTGCATAGTATTCCATTGTGTATATATACCATAGCTTTCTCAGCCATTCATCTGTTGTTGGGCACCTGGGTTGCTTCCAGGTTTTAGCTATTATGAATTGTGCTGCTATGAACATAGGAGTACACACTTCTTTTTGGTTGGGTGTTATGGAGTCCTTGGGGTATAACCCCAGGAGAGGAATTACTGGGTCATATGGAAGGTCCATGTCTAGCCTTCTGAGAGTTTTCCAGACTGCTCTCCACAGAGGCTGTACCAATTTACATTCCCACCAGCAATGTAAAAGGGTTCCTCTGTCCCCACATCCTCTCCAGCATTTGTTGCTGCTGTCCTTTTTGATGTATGCCATTCTTACAGGAGTGAGGTGGTATCTTAGTGTTGTCTTAATTTGCATTTCTCTGACAATCAGTGACCTAGAGCAGTTTTTCATATGTTTGTTAGCCTTTTGGATCTCCTCTGTGGTGAATGTTTTGTTCATTTCCTCTGCCCATTTTTGGATGGGGTCATTTGCTTTTTTGCGGCTAAGTTTGCTGAGCTCTTTATATATTTTGGTGATTAGTTTCTTGTCCGATGTCTGGCATGTGAAGATCTTCTCCCATTCTGTTAGGGATCTCTCTGTTTGTTTAATAGTTTCTTTGGATGTGCAGAAGCTTTTCAATTTGATGTAGTCCCATTGGTTTGTTTCTGCTTTGGTCTTCCTTGCAATTGGGTTTGATTCATCAAAGATGTCCTTGAGGTGTAGATGGGAAAGTGTTTTACCAATGTTTTCCTCTAAGTATTTGATTGTTTCTGGTCTGACATCTAGGTCTTTGATCCATTTGGAGTTGATTTTTGTTTCTGGTGAGATAAAGTGGTTCAATTTCATTCTTCTGCATGTTTCAACCCAATTTTCCCAGCACCATTTATTGAAGAGAGCCTCCTTCTTCCATTTAATACTTTGGGCCCACTTATCAAAGATTAGATGCCCATAGGTGTTGGGATTTACTTCTGGGCTTTCAATTCTGTTCCACTGGTCTGTGTGCCTATTTTTGTTCCAGTACCATGCTGTTTTGATGATGATGGCTTTAGAATATAGTTTAAGGTCTGGGAGTGTGATGCCTCCATTTCTGTTTCTTTTCCTTAGGATGGTTTTGGCAATTCTAGGTGTTTTCAGGTTCCAGATAAATGATTGTAGTGTTTGTTCTATTCTCTTAAAGAAGCTTGGTGGAACTTTGATGGGTATTGCATTAAATTTGTATATGGCTCTGGGGAGAATGTTCATTTTGATGATATTTATTCTTCCAATCCGTGAGCATGGGATATCTTTCCATTTCTTAGTATCAGTTTCTATCTCCTTGAGTAGCGACTCATAGTTTTCAGCATACAAGTCTTTCACTTCTTTGGTCAACTTTATTCCTAGGTATTTGATTGATTTTGCTGAAACAGTAAATGGGAGTGATTTCTGGATGTCTTCTTCTTCAGATTTAGTGTTTGCATAAAGAAATGCCACTGATTTTTGTACATTGATTTTGTAGCCTGATACCTTGCTATATTGCCTAACAACTTCCAGTAATTTTCTACTGGATTCTTTAGGTCTTTCTATGTATACTATCATGTCATCTGCAAATAGTGAGAGCTTGACTTCTTCCCTTCCAATCTGTATCCCTTTGATTTCTTTCTCTTGCCTGATTGCTATGGCAAGAACTTCCAATACTATGTTGAAGAGTAACAGTGACAGTGGGCAGCCCTGTCTAGTCCCTGATCTGAGGGGGAATGCTTTCAGCTTCTCTCCATTGAGTATGATGTTGGCTGTAGGTTTGCTATATATAGACTCCACTATCTTGAGGAATTTCCCATCTATTCCCATTTTTTGTAGAGTTTTGAGCATGAATGGGTGTTGGATTTTGTCAAAGGCTTTCTCTGCATCTATCAAGATAATCATGTGGTTTTTGGCTTTGCTTTTATTGATGTGATGAATGACATTGATTGATTTACGGATGTTGAACCAGCCTTGCATTCCTGGGATGAATCCCACTTGGTCATGATGAACAATCTTTTTGATGTGTTGCTGTTTCCGGTTGGCCAAGATCTTGTTTAATATTTTGGCATCTATGTTCATCAGAGATATTGGTCTGTAGTTTTCCTTTTTTGTTCTGTCCCTATCAGCTTTTGGTATCAGGGTGATGTTGGCTTCATAAAAGGTGGAAGGGAGTATTCCTGTTTCTTCAATCTTATGGAATAGCTTAAGAAGTATGGGTATTAACTGTTTCCTGAAAGTTTTGTAGAATTCGTTTGTGAAGCCATCTGGTCCAGGACTTTTGTTGTTGGGGAGATTCTTAATAACGGTTTCAATTTCTTTGTCTGTGATTGGTGCAGCATTCTGTTTTCTTTCTCAATCAGTTGTCTAGACTAAATGTACATAGGCTAACAGGGAGCTGTCCAAGCTGTAGACACACTGCTTGGGCTTTTACTCTGTTCTATTTTACAAATACTATTATATATACACGCATAACCCTTCCCCCCCTTCAGTTGACCAAAATTAACTCTTAGTATACTTTCCATTGCTAGACAACAAGAATTATCACCCACTGTGAGAGAAACTTGTCTCACTTTTCATACCTCCTCTATACACTATAGCCCTTCTCCCAACTCCAAGCCAATTAAAAAATATACAACTCTCCTTTCACTGCTTTTTTTTTCTGTTTCCTTCTTTTTTTCTTTTCTCTATTTCTTTCCCTTGTATTCCTTTCTCCCTTCCTCCTCCCTCTGCCTTCTGAATTCACTGATACTTATTTGTGAGTTGCTATTTATTCTTGAACTGGAGACAATGTGGGACTAACTGGTATTGGTTAAACTGCTTCAGTCATTGCTTTAGTTACTATTGTAATTTCTGAGGCTGGTGATTGCATTTGTATAGTGTGGTTTCTACATAAAACAAAGCAACTGAGGAACAACAGAACATAAAAATAAAAAACACATTAAAAATGGGTAGATCAAGAGAAAATAAAACTGCTAATACAATGAATGAAGACAAGAGACTAGAAGAAACTACAAATCAGCCAGAAGTAACCATAGATAAGAAAAGCATGCAAACAATAATAAATTTATTAATCACAGAAATGAAAACAACTCTGGAGGAAAGGAATAGCAGTATTAGGGAAACAACAGATGAGACCCTCAAGGAAAATACTAACTACCATGAGGCAATTAGAGAACTGAAAGCTGAAATAGATGTAATGAAGAAAGCAACCGAGGGAAGGGAAAGCAGACTAGCAGAAGCAGAAAACAGAATTAGCCAGACAGAGGATGAGCTAGAGAAAACTAAGAAAGAGGTGAAAGAGCTCAAAAAGAGATTGAGAGACACTGAAAACAACAACAGAGACATATGGGATGATCTCAAAAGAAGTAACATTCGCATAACTGGCCTGCCAGAGGAAGAAAGAGAGGAAGGGAAAGCAAGCATTCTAGAGGAAATTATAGAAGAAAACTTCTCAGACCTGAACAACAGAAAGGACATTAAGATCCAAGAGGTTCAGAGAGTCCCAAACAGAATCAACCCAGACCTGAAGACACCAAGACACATCATAGTCACAATGAAAAGAAGTAAGGATAAAGAAATGATCCTAAAGGCTGCAAGAGAAAAACAAAAAATCACATACAGGAGAAAACCTATAAGACTATCAGCAGACTTCTCTACCCAAACTCTAAAGGCCAGAAGAGAATGGCAAGATATCTATTGAGCCCTGAATGAAAAAGGGTTTCAACCAAGGATAATATATCCTGCTAGACTTTCATTGAAACAAGATGGAGTCATCAAAACCTTCTCAGACAAACAACAGTTAAAGGAAGCAACTATCACCAAACCGGCCCTTAAAGAGGTTCTAAAAGACCTCTTATAAATAAGAGCATCACTATAATACTTGCAACATATCAAATAAAAACTCGTTGAACAATGGAACTTCAACACATTAAATCCATAATATCAGTAAATGTCAATGGCTTAAACTCACCCATCAAAAGGCACAGAGTGGGAGGATGGATCAGAAAACACAACCCAACCATAAGCTGTTTGCAAGAATCCCACTTGACCCAACAAGATAAACACAGACTTAAAGTGAAAGGATGGAAAACTATCCTACAGTCTAATGGACCACAAAAAAGGCAGGAACATCCATTCTCATCTCTGACAAAATAGATTTTAAATTAAATAAAGTAATAAAAGATAGGCAAAGACATTACATAATGATTAAAGGATCAGCCAAGAAGACTTAACAGTCATTAACATCTATGCACCCAATGAGGGACCATCTAAATACAGCAAACACCTTCTCAAAGAACTTCAAAAATAAATCAATAGTAATACAATAATAGTGGGAGATTTTAACACACCACTCTCACACTTAGATCAACAAAACACAGAATCAATAAAGAAACAAGAGAATTAAATGAAGAGATGGACAGACTAGACCTTTTGGACATTTTCAGAGCTTGTCACCACAAAAAATTGGAATACACATTCATTTCAAATCCACACAACACATACTCAAGGATAGACCACATGTTAGGCCACAAAGACAGCATCAACAAATTCAACAGCATTGAAATGATCCCAAGTATCTTCTCAGACCACACTGGAGTAAAACTAACACTTAACAACAAACAGATAATTATTAAAAGTCACAGAATCTGGAAATTAAACAGCATGCTGCTTAAGAACCACTGGGTCAGAGAGATACTCAAGCAGGAAATACAAATGTTCCTGGAAACAATGAAAATGAAGACACAACCTATCAAAATATTTGGGACACAGCTAAAGCAGTACTGAGAGGGAACTCATAGCCATACATTCACATACTAAACAACAAGAAAAAACCCAAATAAACAACCTTACTGCACACCTTAAGGACATAGAGGAAGAGGAACAAAGGAACCCTAAAGCAACCAGAAGGACAGAAATCACTAAAGTTAGAGCAGAAATAAACAACATCGAAAATAAGGGAACGATACAGAAGATCAATGACGTTAAATGTTGGTTCTTTGAAAAATTAAATAAGATTGACAAACCCCTAGCCAGACTCACTAAACAAAAAAGGGAGAAGACACAAATTCAGAGAATTGTAAACGATAGAGGAGATATCACAACTGACACCACAGAAATCCAGAAAATCATGCGAGACTTCTATGAAGAACTATATGCCACCAAGCTAGAAAATCTGGAAGAAATGGAAGAATTCCTAGAAGCATATGCCCTTCCAAAACTGAACCAAGAAGAACTACAAAATCTAAATGCACCAATCACAGACAAAGAAATCAAAACTGTTATTAAGAATCTCCCCAACAACAAAAGTCCTGGACCAGATGGCTTCACAAACGAATTCTACAAAACCTTCAGGAAACAGTTAATACGCATTCTCCTAAAGCTTTTCCATAAGACCGAAGAAACAGGAACACTCCCTTCTACTTTCTATAAAGCCAACATCATGATACCCAAAGCAGATAGAGACACAACAAAAAAGGAAAACTACAGACCAATATCTCTGATGAACATAGATGCCAAAATATTAAATAAGATCTTGGCCAACTGGATACAACAAACACATCAAAAAGATTGTTCATCACGTCCAAGTGGGATTCATCCCAGGAATGCAAGGCTGGTTCAACATCTGTAAGTCAATCAATATCATTCACCACATCAATAAAAGCAAAGTCAAAAACCACATGATTATCTCAATAGATGCAGAGAAATCCTTTGACAAAATCCAACACACATTCATGCTCAAAACACTACAAAAAATGGGCACAGATGGGAAATTCCTCAAGATAGTGAAGTCCACATATAGCAAACCAACCGCCAACATCATACTCAATGGACAGAAGTTGAAAGCATTTCCCCTTAGATCAGGGACTAGGCAGGGCTGTCCACTATCACCATTACTCTTCAACATAGTATTGGAAGTTCTTACTATAGCAATCAGGTAAGAGAAAGAAATCAAAGGAATACAGATTCAAAGGGAAGAAGTCAAACTCTCACTATTTGCAGATGACATGATAGTATACATAGAAAAACCTAAAGAATCCAGTAGAAAACTACTGGAAGTTATTAGGCAATATAGCAAGGTAACAGGCTACAAAATCAATGTACAAAAATCAGTGGCGGGAGTCGGGCTGTAGCGCAGCGGGTTAAGTGCAGGTGGTGCAAAGAAAAAGGACCGGCATAAGGATCCCAGTTCGAACCCTGGCTCCCCACCTGCAGGGGAGTCGCTTCACAGGCGGTGAAGCAGGTCTGCAGGTGTCTATCTTTCTCTCCTCCTCTCTGTCTTCCCCTCCTCTCTCCATTTCTCTCTGTCCTATCCAACAATGACAACAACAATAATATCTACAACAATAAAACAACAAAGGGCAACAAAAGGGAAAAAATAAAATAAATATAAAAAAATCAGTGGTATTTCTCTATGCAAACACTAAAACTGAAGAAGAAGACATCCAGAAATCAATCCCATTCACTGTTGCAACAAAATCAATAAAATACCTAGGGGTAAAGCTGACCAAAGAAGTGAAAGACTTGTATACTGAAAAATATGAGTCACTCTTCAAGGAAATAGAAATTTATACCAAGAAATGGAAAGACATCCCATGCTCATGGATCAGAAGAATAAATATCATCAAAATTAATATTCTCCTCAGAGCCATATACAAATTTAATGTGATACCCATCAAAGTTCCACCAAACTTCTTTAAGAAAATAGACAAAAACTACATTCATTTATCTGGAACCAGAAAACACCTAAAATTGCCAAAACCATCTTGAGGAAAAGAAACAGAAACAGAGGCATCACACTCCCAGATCTCCAACTATATTATAAAGCCATCATCATCAAAACAGCATGGTACTGGAACAAAAATAGGCACACAGACCAGTGGAACAGAATTGAAAGCCCATATCTAAACCACCACACCTATGTACATCTAATCTTTGATAAGGGGGCCCAAAGGATTAAATGGAAGAAGGAAGCTCTCTTCAATAAATGGTGCTGGTAAAACTGGGTTGTAACATGCAGAAGAATGAAATTGAACCACCTTATCTCACCAGAAACAAAAATCAACTCCAAATGGATCAAAGACCTGGATGTCAGACTGGAAACTATCAAATACTTAGAGGAAAACATTGGTGAAACACTTTCCCACCTAAACCTCAAGGACATCATTTATGAAACAAACCCAATTGCAAGGAAGACTAAAGCAGAAACAAACCAATGGGACTACATCAAATTTAAAAGCTTCTGCACAGCCAAGGAAACTATCACACAAACAAAGAGACCCCTCACAGAATGGGAAAAAATCTTCACATGCCAAACATCAGACAAGAGACTAATCACCAAAATATACAGAGAACTCAGCAAACTTAGCACCAAAAAAGCAAATGATCCCATCCAAAAATGGGCAGAGGATATGAACAAGTCATTCACTTCAGAGGAGATCCAAAAGGCTAACAAACATATGAAAAACTGTTTCAGGTCGCTGATTGTCAGAGAAATGCAAATAAAGACAACATTGCGATATCACCTCACTCCTGTAAGAATGGCATACATCAAAAAGGACAGCAGCAACAAATGCTGGAGAGGCTGTGGGGACAGAGGAACCATTCTGCACTGATGGTGGGAATGTAAATTGGTCCAGCCTCTCTGAACAGCAGTCTGGAGAAATCTCACAAGGCTAGACATAGACCTTCCATATGACCCAGTAATTCCTCTGCTGGGGATATACCCCAAGGATTCCATAATACCCAACCAAAATGATGTGTGTACATCTATGTTCATAGCAGCACAATTCATAATAGCTAAAACCTGGAAGGAACCCAGGTGCCCAACAGCAGATGAGTGGCTGAGAAAGCTGTAGTACATATACACAATAGAATACTATGCAGCTATTAAGTATAATGAGCCCACCTTATCTGACCCATCTTGGACAGAGCTAGAAGGAATTATGTTAAGTCAGCTAGTCAGAAAGATAAAGATGAGTATGGGATGTCCCCACTCATCAACAGAAGTTGAGAAAGAACAGAAAGGGAAACTAAAAGCAGGATCTGATTAAATTGAGAGCAGGGCACCAATGTAAAAACACTGTGGTGAAGGGGACGGTGGCCATTGGGCTTCCCGGCATGGTGGAGGGGGGGGCAGTGGTAGGTGGTGGGGATGGGACACAGTCTTTTGGTGGTGGGAGTGGTGTTTATGTACAATGCTATTAAAGTGTAAACATTATATAAACCATTATTTAATTAATATGAGAGGCGAAAATCTGAGGATATGTCTAGAACTTCTTAAAACACAGACTGAGTCTTTTTAATACTAAGGCTGTCTTTGATATGTTCTCTCCCAAAAGCCTAGACCAGGGAGAACAGAAGCAACAGATAGCATAGCTATATACAAGATGCTGGGTACTATACCCCAAACCCTATCAAAGGGACTTTCCAAAGTTAACCCTATCACCAAATAATGTGATGAGATCAATAACTATCCATTGTCTTCTTGAACCCTAAGACAACAGGAACCTCACATTTCCACTATAGAGCCTATATTTCCCCCCGTCCTGGAACCTTAGGGTGGGGCCCACTTTTCTGCATGCTGCTCTCAATTCAAATCAAATAATATTGCATCCGTGGATCACAACCTAATCAACACAACAAGTGCCTCCCCAGCATGATTCACTTCAGACTGTGACCAGAGACTTCAGGTGTGGAATGACAACCCTTCAGCTTCATCATTCGGGTGAGACCTTTCCTTTCATAGTATTCCCTAATTCCATTCCAGGTGCTTCACTCCCCAATAAAGTCCCCAAACCTAGATATTGTCCAGGTCCCCTGAGATAGAGCATAGGTTCACCCGTGCCCATAAACTAGGGGAAAAATATATACCTGAAAGCAGAAGTACACAAGAGCATGCAGGGAATACCCACACACTTCATCTGCACTATTCCAGTCTTTAGGTCCATGATTGTTCAACAATTTGTTTGGCTTTGTATGTTAACTCTCTTTTCAGCCACCAGGCTCCGGATGCTAGCAGGATGCTGACCAGACTTCCCTATACAGACGACCCCATCAATGTGTACTGGAGCGCCACTTCCTCAGAGCCCCACCCTACTAGGGAAAGAGAGAAACAGACTGGGAGTATGGATTGACCAGTCAATACCCATGTTCAGCGAGCATGCAATTACAGAAGCCAGACCTTCCACCCTCTGCAACCCACAGCGACCCTATATCCATACTCCCAGAGAGATAGAGAATGGGAAGGCTATCAGGGGAGGGGGTGGGATGTGGAGATCAGGTTATGTGAATTGTGCGGAATTGTACCCCTCTTATTCTATGGTTTTGTTAATGTCTCCTTTCTTAAATGAATAAAAAAATTAAAAAAAATAAATAAAGATAATAAAATTAAAAAAAAGAAAAAAGAAGAAGAAGAGGAGGAGGAGAAAAAGAGACTCTGTTAAGTATAAGGAATGGAACATATTCCTGAAGTTCCCAAACAGCAAAAAATAAAATAAAATAAATAAAAGGCTCTATAGTTTTTCAAATACTCACATGGAAGGCCTATTTTAAGGAATAAATGTAGTCTCATAATGCTCAGGAAGAAAGGTGTAATGAGAGGAGGACAGAGCCCAGGGTGCTGATTTATTGCCCTCTTATTATTTTTTTCTTTGTTGATTTATGGAGGTTCTGTAGAAATGCTTTCAGGAAAAAAATTATTCTCTTTTTCATTGAATAGTTAGTACTCTGACACATAGCCAGGGAATAAACAAAACAAAATAAAGGAAGCCCCACACCTAGTTTAAATCCCTGTTTACATTTGGCAGAGGCGTGCTGTTCCTATGGAACCTTGACCAACAATCTCTCCTCCAGTGAAATCCTTTCTGGCATCTGGGACAAGGCATTCGTGGTCTCTGGTTCCCTGTCTGGAGGCGGGATTGCCCTGACTGGAGGTGGGGTCGCCCTGACTGGAGGCGGGGTCGCGGTCTATTTTCTGGACATTGGTTACGCCAATGCCCTTGGCGACTGCACTGAAAGCAAGCCCCTTTTTGCTTATGCAAGGTAGCTGCATAGGCCTGTAACATAGGTCCTTGAAAAGAGTTTGATCTGAGATCCTGTGTAGCTAGAATCCAAGTATCTGGGTGTTCATTTTTAAGAGTGATACAGGCCTGTCGAAAATGCGGAAGCATTCCATCCCAGACTATGGATTGCAGGAGGAGAAAACAAGCGTCAGGATTATAAATCTTCCTTTCCAAACTCGACTGGACCCTGGCAATGAATTTAGCGAGGGATTCATCAGGTTCTCGTTGCAGGGAGAGAATGGGGGCTGAGGCTGCTCCCATGGGTGGTGTTAATCGCTCCCATGCTTTTAATGCACACAGGCGTACTTGATTAAAATACCCCGGTGGAAACTTGGCTTCTGCCTGTTGAATCCCTGTTTCTAATTGGCCTGTTCCAAACAATGCATCAAAATTACCCTCTGGCTGATTTTGAATACTTTTCCGCGATTGTTGTAAACATTCGTTGCTTAAGAATGCCTCCCATTGCAGGAAGAGGGGGCCTGGGAGCGTAGCACAAGTCACATCCCTCCAATCTTGGGGGGTATTAAGGTTCTGAAGCAGGCCTTGTAAAATGGACCTGGTCCATGGGGCATGAATACCGTCATCCTTGATAGCCTGGCGGAATATGGATACCAGGCCTGAGGTTTTTGTCTATTGGGGGCAACATTGACCGGAAATGTGTGGACTTGCTCTGATAAGTGTGTAGTGGTAGGAGGAGTCACCAAAGTGGAAGCTTCTGGACAAATGGCAGAAGAAGTGGTTTTGGAGGCTACAGGAGAATTCGTACATGTGTCTGTCAAAACAGGGGTGGGCAAAGAAGCAGCCGTGGAGGCAGCAGGAGGTTCCGGACACGTGTCTGCCAAAATGGGGGTGGTCGAAGAAGTGGCTGTGGAGTCCAAAGGAGAATTCGGACACGTGTCTGCCAAAATAGGGGCCTCAGGGCAAGATGCCAAAATAGGGGCCTCAGGGCAAGATGCAGAGGAATTAGAGTGGGTCAAGATCACGACAGGCCTTTGCTTCTTCTTGTTTTTAAGGTGCTGGTTAAGTTCTATGATCACTTCCTTTATCTCTTGGACCTCAGCCTCTAGGTCCTTAAGCCTTTTGAGAGGTTGCCCTATATATCCCTTAAAAGCTGCTATGATGATCAACAGGATATAAGGTGAAGCCCCGAGAAAAATGTCCCAGATATATAAAAATTGTATACTGGAAAAAGAATGCAGAATTTGGAAAAGATTTTCCATGGTGGAGAGATCTCAGGAAAACAATAAGAAAGAAAAAAAATCACAGTGCCTTAACACAATATTGCAGATACCCAAAAGGTGTGTACTTATCTAAGATGTCTTCTTGTAAATCTGCTGCTTACGTGTCCCTGTTCCGGGCGCCAGATGCCGGGATAGCCTGAGGGTACTTCTTCCCGAGCTAGTGCTCTCTGGCTTGGAGAGAACTCAACTGGAGCCGATCTAGGCTGCTTCGTGGGAGAGGGATCAGGAACTCGTGCCGCACTAACTTCTGCAGGAAATACACTCTGGAACTCTTGGAGCCGGAAAGCAATTTCCAAGTGTCTTTAATCAGAAGAGCAGCTGTTTTTATACTCTCCAAGTAGGGTGGAAACAGGATGTGATATAGAGAGGGTGGAGAGAAAAGTGACTGGTGAAAATCAGAGTGTGACAAGGAGGACTGAACCACCAATGCCCTGGAGGGAGTGCTTTATGTAAATGTAAAAGTGATTTATGTAAATAGACCAAAGCTTTGGATCAGTAAATCCCTATATAGGCATATAGTTAAGCAGAAGCCAGGGGGAGGTGGCATACTACCCAGCATCAGGCATGAAATGTCAGCCCTTCAGCCTCATTACTCCAGTGAGACCTTTCCTTTCATAGTATTCTCTAATTCCATTCCAGGTGGTTCACTTCCCAGCAAAGTCTCAAAACCTAGATATAGATCAGGTCCCATGAGATAGGGCATATGTTCATATGTATCCATAAATTAGGGAAAAATATATACCTGAAAGCAAAAGTACACAATAATCTGCAGTGAATCAGTATAAAGTTCATAATGAAATAGTGTCTACTTAGAATTAGATACCCTCCTCATCTATTTCCTATTATACTTCCCTTACTCACTCCCAAGCTATCATTATCAAAGCAGGGTCTGCAAAAGCTGAGTAAGGGCAAAAGACTGGCATACTTTAATCATACTCTTTAGTCACTATCAGGCCACTCCATCAGCTGGGGCCCTAGTCGGGAAGTCCTGAGATTCCTGAACACACCTGATGGGCCTAGACCCTGAATAAATCCTTCTCATCTATATCAGGAATAACAAAACAGACCCCTTTGTGAGCCCCCATAGTACCTTGCCCTCAACTTGCATCAATAAGGGTAGAGAATGTTCCATCCTCTGAAGGGAGGCTGGACAACATATTCTAAGCTATTCCTGAGGAAGATGGGTCCTGATATTGGGGCAGCTTGGACTGTTCCTACTGATGACCACAGAATGTGAGGTCTGATCTACAGGAATGCAGAGGTCACATAGGCTCCTAATCTGAAAAATTCAGATTTTTTTTTCTGATGAAAAAGGGGTACATAATTCCCATCAGAAAATATATAAGATTGATTGTCACAGCCCCATCAAACCAGAAATGAAGGGTCTGACAAAGTTGACACCTGGGAACCACATCTTCAAGGAAGAGTGATTCTGGAAACAGGACATGGCATGCCAATCAAATTTAGATTACAATTTAATATTCTTATGATCACAATGAGACTTATGTTTGGTGGGAACAGGTGGGAATAAGCTCCCCTGATCTATAGATAATAACAAATGACCAGGATACTCAATCACTAATTCCCAGACGCCCAGCCTGGGATACAGTCCCTGATGACTCACATTTTCAAGAAATAGAAACTGAAGAAAAACCCAGAGTTCAACAAGTTAGAAAAACTCACAGAGGGTCCTACTGCAGACCAGCACCTATAGTTATGACCAAGTGGGGGCCAGCTTACCCCATGGGTGGTAGACTGTGATTTCCTCCCTATCTTTACCGCAAATATTTACCTAAGCCCACTGACTGCCCTTTGCACTATACTGGTGCCTACATACAGGGTGACAGAAAAGTTAGTATTAATGCCACTCATATATCCTGGTATAGTTTGTCCTTTTTTAGAGAGATTAGCAAGAAGCAGACCTCCTCGGTGTTTGCTTCCTCTCAGAACACATTATAAATAATATACCCAATTGACACATTTGTGGCACACCAGGTACAGAGACTGCAGTAGATCTAGAGTCCCTAATGTAGACAAATTAAAATTAGTAAATATATTTAAAAGTAATGAGCCAAAAGAGGTATCAGGAATAGAAGACATACATACACTTTTAAGAAGATTTCTCAATCATATGTTGCCCCCCTTAGAAGCCAAAGCCTTAGCTTATGCTGCCTCCCCATGATTAAGGAGGGAGTTAGATTTTCACAATGGAGAAAGTTAAATTTTTACAGAGAGCTCCTACTCATGAATGCATTACAGGTTACTCCCACAGGGCTTGACACTCCCTTGAAATAACCACAATTATCAGAAATGCTTTACTTTCTGCTCCAGATTCCTGCTTTCAAAATATCATGTAAATGCTAAAAAAAAAAAAAAAATGTATATAAATGCTTGCCTGTCTAACAAACATTGAGTTCAGATTCACCCTCCAATAGAGTGTGGTGTCTATCTGTTCTCCCTCAAGCCGACTCCTGACCCACCTGGGGCTCTCTTCAGCAGACCCTGACAACTCCTGCTGCTCCCCCACCTGAGTGGTCCATAGCAACTTATAATACCAATTAAAAAAAAAGACATGTTTAATGCCAGGACTGTGAAGTTCAGAAAAAATGAGAAGAATTGTTTCTTTCTCTTCTTTTTTTTTTTTTATTAGTGATTAAAAGATGGTAGGATAAGAGGGGCACAATTCCATATAATCCCCACAAAGTTCCATATCCTCAACATTAGAAGTTCCCCTATTCTTTGTTTATGTATGTGTGTATATTTTAATTGTATTTATTTATTTTATTACTAAGTAAAGACAGGGAGACACTGAGAGTGGAGGGGGAAATAGAGAGAGAAAGAGACACTTGCAGCACTGTTTCACTGCTTGTGAAGCTTTCCTCCTGCAGGTGGGGACTAGGGGCTTGAATCTGGGTTCTTGCACACTGTAATGTGAGTGTTTAGCCAGGTGTGCCACTGCATAGTCACAAATTTCCCTATTCTGTATCCCTCTGGGAGTATGGACCAAAAATTTTGTTGTTGTTGTTGTTGTTTTTTTTAATTTTTTATTTAAGAAAGGATCAATGAACAAAAACATAAGGTAGGAGGGATACAACTCCACACAATTCCCACCACCCAATCCCCATAACCCACTCCCTCCCATGATAGCCCTCCCATTCTCTAGCCCTCTGGGCGCATGGACCCAGGGTCATTGAGGGTTGCAGAAGGTAGAAGGTCTGGCCTCTGCAGTTGCTTCCCCGCTGAACATGGGCGTCGACTGGTCAGTCCACACTCCCAGTCTGCCTCTCTCTTTCCCTAGTAAGGTGTGTCTCTGGAGAAGCTGAGCTCCAGGACACATTGGTGGGGTCTTCAATCCAGGGAAGCCTAGCCAGCATCCTGGTGGCATCTGGAACCTGGTGATCGAAAAGAGAGTTAACATATGAAGCCAAACAATTTGTTGAGCAATCATGGATCCCAAGCTTGGAATAGTGGAGAGGAAGTGTTAGGGAGGTACTCACTGCAAACTCTACTTCTGCTTTAGGCATATATCTTGTACTTCTGCTTTCAGGCATATATCTTGTAGTAGTCTATGGATACGTGTGCACATAAGCTCTCTCCCACAGAAACTGGTGTATATCTGGGTTATGGGACTTTGTTAGAAAGTGAACCACCTGAGATGAAATTAGAGTGTACTATAAAAGGAAAGGTCTCACCCGAGTAATGAAGCTGAAGGGTTGTCATTCCACACGTGAAATCTCTGGACACAGTCTGAGGTGAAGCATGTTGACGTGGCAATCGTTGCTTTGGTTAGGCTGTGATCAGCGGATGAAATATTATTTGGTTTGGATTGGGAGATGCATACGGAAAAGTGGGCCCTATCCAAGGGTTCCAGGACTGGGGGAAGTAGGGGCTCTATAGTGAAGATGTGAGGTTCCTGCTGTCCCAGGGTTCAAAAAGACAATCGATAGTTAATATTATCATCAGATTATTTGTTAATTGGTTTAACTTTGAAAAGTCCCTTTGTTATGGTTTGCTGTACAGTATCCAGTATCTTGTATATAGCTGTGCTATTGGATGCTTCTAATCTACTTGGTCTAGGCTTTTGAGAGAGTCCACATATCAAATACACAGCCTATATATTAAAAAGATTCAGTTTGTCTTTTGAAAAACTTTGAGACATACAATTGATTTCCCCCTCTCATATTAACTACTGATTTATATATCTACATTTTGCTAGGAGTGTACATAAACACCATTCCCACCAACAAAGGACTGTGACCCATCCCTCCTGCCCACTCCCACCCCCCACTGGCCCAGGAAGCTGCATGTCTACCCCTCACCACTGGGTTTTTACTTTGGTGCCCTACTTACAATTTGATCAGGTCCTGCTTTTAGTTTCCCTTTCAGATCTTCTTAGTCAGCTTCTGTTGATGAGTGGGATCATCCCATACTCATCTTTATCTTTCTGACTTAGTTCACTTAACATAATTCCTTCTAGCTCTGTCCAAGATGGGTCAGAGAAGGTGGGTTCATTGTTTTTGATAGCTGCATAGTATTCCATTGTGTATATATTATGTGTATATATTTCTCAGCCACTCATCTGTTGTTGGGCACCTGGGTTGCTTCCAGGTTTTAGCTATTATGAATTGTGCTGCTATGAACATAGGAGTACCTCTTTTTGGTTGGGTGTTATGGAGTCCTTGGGGTATAACCCCAGGAGAGGAATTACTGGGTCATATGGAAGGTCCATGTCTAGCCTTGTGAGAGTTTTCCAGACTGCTCTACACAGAAGCTGTACCAATATACATTCCCACCAACAATGTAAAAGGGTTCCTCTGTCCCCACATCCTCTCCAGCATTTGTTGCTGCTGTCCTTTTTGATGTATGCCATTCTTACAGGAGTGAGGTGGTATCTTAGTGTTGTCTTAATTTGCATTTCTCTGACAATCAGTGACCTAGAGCAGTTTTTCATATGTTTGTTAGCCTTTTGGATCTCCTCTGTGGTGAATGTTTTGTTCATTTCCTCTGCCCATTTTTGGATGGGGTCATTTGCTTTTTTGTGGCTAAGTTTGCTGAGCTCTTTATATATTTTGGTGATTAGTTTCTTGTATGATGTATGGCATGTGAAGATCTTCTCCCATTCTGTGAGGGGTCTCTTTGTTTGTTTAATAGTTTCTTTGGATGTGCAGAAGCTTTTCAATTTGAAGTAGTCCCATTGGTTTGTTTCTGCTTTAGTCTTCCTTGCAGTTGGGTTTGATTCATCAAAGATGTCCTTGAGGTGTAGGTGGGAAAGTGTTTTACCAATGTTTACCTCTAAGTATTTGATTGTTTCTGGTCTGACATCTAGGTCTTTGATCCATTTGGAGTTGGTTTTTGTTTCTGGTGAGATAAAGTGGTTCAATTTCATTCTTCTGCATGTTTCAACCCAGTTTTCCCAGCACCATTTATTGAAGAGAGCCTCCTTTGTCCATTTAATCCTTTGGGCCCACTTATCAAAGATTAGATGCCCATAGGTGTTGGGATTTACTTCTGGGCTTTCAATTCTGTTCCACTGATCTGTGTGCCTATTTTTGTTCCAGTACCATGCTGTTTTGATGATGATGGCTTTATAATATAGTTTAAGGTCTGGGAGTGTGATGCCTCCATTTCTGTTTCTTTTCCTTAAGATGGTTTTGGCAATTCTAGGTGTTTTCAGGTTCCAGATAAATTATTGTAGTGTTTCTTCTGTTCTCTTAAAGAAGCTTGGTGGAACTTTGATGGGTATCACATTAAATTTGTATATGGCTCTGGGGAGAATATTCATTTTGATGATATTTATTCTTCCAATCCATGAGCATGGGATATCTTTCCATTTCTTGGTATCAGTTTCTATCTCCTTGAGTAGCGACTCATAGTTTTCAGTATACAAGTCTTTCACTTCTTTGGTCAACTTTATTCCTAGGTATTTGATTGATTTTGCTGAAACAGTGAATGGGAGTGATTTCTGGATGTCTTCTTCTTCAGATTTAGTGTTTGCATAAAGAAATGCCACTGATTTTTGTACATTGATTTTGTAGCCTGATACCTTGCTATATTGCCTAACAACTTCCAGTAATTTTCTACTGGATTCTTTAGGTCTTTCTATGTATACTATCATGTCATCTGCAAATAGTGAGAGCTTGACTTCTTCCCTTCCAATCTGTATCCCTTTGATTTCTTTCTCTTGCCTGATTGCTATGGCAAGAACTTCCAATACTATGATGAAGAGTAATGGTGACAGTGCACAGCCCTGTCTAGTCCCCGATCTGAGGGGGAATGCTTTCAGCTTCTGTCCATTGAGTATGATGTTGGCTGTAGGTTTGCTATATATAGACTCCACTATCTTGAGGAATTTCCCATCTATTCCCATTTTTTGTAGAGTTTTGAGCATGAATGGGTGTTGGATTTTGTCAAAGGCTTTCTCTGCATCTATCAAGATAATCATGTGGTTTTTGGCTTTGCTTTTATTGATGTGGTGAATGACATTGATTGACTTACGGATGTTGAACCAGCCTTGCATTCCTGAGATGAACCCCACTTGGTCATGATAAACAATCTTTTTGATGTGTTGCTGTTTCTGGTTGGCCAAGATCTTGTTTAATATTTTGGCATCTATGTTCATCAGAGATATTGGTCTGTAGTTTTCCTTTTTTGTTCTGTCCCTATCAGCTTTTGGTATCAGAGTGATTTTGGCTTCATAAAAGGTGGAAGGGAGTATTCCTGTTTCTTCAATCTTATGGAATAGCTTAAGAAGTATGGGTATTAACTGTTTCCTGAAAGTTTTGTAGAATTCGTTTGTGAAGCCATCTGGCAGTTGGGGAGATTCTTAATAACGGTTTCAATTTCTTTGTCTGTGATTGGTGCATTTAGATTTTATAGTTCTTCTTGGTTCAGTTTTGGAAGTATATAGGTTTCTAGGAATTGTTCCATTTCTTCCAGATTCTCTAGCTTGGTGGCATATAGTTCTTTATAGAAGTTTCGCAGGATTCTCTGGATTTCTGTGGTGTCAGTTGTGATATCTCCTGCATCGTTTACAATTCTATTAATTTGAGTCTTCTCTCTTTTTGTTTGGCGAGTCTGGCTAGGGGTTTGTCAATTTTGTTTAATATTTCAAAGAACCAACATTTGGCTTCATTGATCTTTTGTATGGTTCTTTTATTTTTGATGTTGTTTATTTCTGCTCTAACTTTAGTGATTTCTGTCCTTCTGGTTGCTTTAGGGTTCCTTTGTTCCTCTTCCTCTAAGTCCTTGAGGTGTGCAGTAAGGTCGTTCATTTGGGCTTCTTCTTGGTGTTTAATATGTGATTGTATGGCTATAAGTTTCCCTCTCAGTACTGCTTTAGCTGTGTCCCAAATATTTTGATAGGTTGTGTCTTCATTTTCATTAGTTTCCAGGAACATTTGAATGTCCTGTTTGAGTGAGTCTCTGACCCAGTGGTTCTGAAGGAGCACGTTGTTTACTTTCCAAATTCTATGTCTTTTAATAATTTTCCATTTGTTGTTAAATGTTATTTTTACTCCACTGTGGTCTGAGAAGATACTTGCGATGATTTCAATGCTCTTGAATTTATTGATGCTGTCTTTGTGGCCTAACATGTGGTCTATCCTTGAGTATGTGTTATGTGGATTTGAAAAGAAGGTGTATTCCAGTTTTCTGGGGTGGAGGAGTCTGAAAATGTCCAAGAGGTCAAGTCTGTCAATCTCTTCATTCAATTCTCTTGTATCTTTATTGGTTCTCTGCTTTGTTGATCTGTCTAAGTGTGAGAGTGGGGTACTGAAGTCTCCCACTATTATTGTATTACTATTGATGTATTTTTGAAATTCTTTCAGTAGATGCTTAAATGTATTTAGATGGTCCCTCGTTGGGTGCATAGATGTTAATAATTGTTAAGTCTTCTTGGCTGATTGATCCTCTAATCATTATGTAATGTCCTTGCCTATCTTTTATTACTTTATTTAATTTAAAATCTATCGTGTCTGAGATGAGAATGGCTGTTCCTGCCCTTTTTTGTGGACCGTTAGCCTGTATGATAGTTTTCCATCCTTTCACTTTAAGTCTGTTTTTATCTTGTTGTGAGTGACAGATGGGATTCTTGCAATCAGCATATGGTTGGGTTATGTTTTCTGATCCTTCCCCCCACCCTGTGCCTTTTGATGGGTGAGTTTAAGCCATTGACATTTATTGATATTATGGATTTAATGTATTGTAGTGCCATTGTTCTAAAAAACAATTTGTTTACTCTGATATACTGCAAGTATTATAGTGATGTTCTTGTTTATAAGAGGTCTTTTAGTACCTCTTTCAGGGCCGACTTGGTGATGGTTGCCTCCTTTAACTGTTGTTTGTCTAAGAAGGTTTTGATCCCTCCATCTAGCTTGAATGAAAGTCTAGGAGGATATATTATCCTTGGTTGAAACCCTTTTTCATTCAGGGCTCGATAGATATCTTTCCACTTCCTTCTGGCTTTTAGAGTTTGAGTGGAGAAATCTGCAGATAATCTTATGGGTTTTCCCTTGTATGTGACTTTTTGTTTCTCTCTTGCAGCCTTTAGGATCTTTTCTTTATCCTTACTTCTTCTCATTGTGACTATGATGTGTCTTGGTGTCTTCAGGTCTGGGTTGATTCTGTTTGGGACTCTCTGGGCCTCTTGAACCTTGATATCCTTTCTGTTATTCAGGTCTGGGAAGTTTTCTTGTATTATTTCCTCTAGAATGTTTGCTTCCCCTTCCTCTCTTTCTTCCTCTGGCAGGCCAATTATACGAATGTTACTTCTTTTGATATCATCCCATATGTCACTGTTGTTGTTTTCAGTGTCTCTCAATCTCTTTTTAAGCTCTTTCACCTCTTTCTTAGTTTTCTCTAACTCATCCTCTGTCTGACTAATTCTGTTTTCTGCTTCTGTTAGTCTGATTTCCCTTGCCTCAGCTTCTTTCTTCATTACAGCTATTTCAGTTTTCAGTCCTCTTATTGCCTCAAGATAATCAGTATTTTCCTTGGGGGTCTCAACTGTTGTTTCCCTAATATTGCCATTCCTTTCCTCCAATGTTGTTTTCATTTCTGTGATTAATAAGTTTATTATTGCTTGCATACTTTTCTTATCTATGGTTACTTCTGACTGATTTGTAGTTTCTTCTGGGCTCTTGTCTTCATTCATTGGGGTAGCAGTTTTATTTGTTTTTAATCTACCCATTTTTTTATTTATGTGTTTCTTTTTTTTATGCTCTGTTGTTCCTCAGTTGTTGTGTCTTGAGTACAAGTAACACTGTACTAAATACCTTTATGACAATTGCACTCACCAACCTCAGGAATTACAGTAGCAACTGAAGTAAGTATTGAAGTAGTTTAATCGTTACCAGTTAGCCAAACAATTTCTCCAGTCCGTGAAAAAATAGTAACCAAATCCCAGTGAAGAAAGAGAAAAGAAAGAGAGGATAGCAAGAATAGACAGTTATGTAAATCTACTATCCAGTGTATATTCTAGGGATAACAAGAGGGGAAAGGGAACCAGAGCAGAGATACACACATAGAGAGTCCACTCTGAGTCAGATTTCTTCCCCAAAGTAATTCACAAATTCAGAAAGGCAAAGAAGAAGAAGTGTATGACAAGATTAAAAAAAAGAGAGAGAGAGAGAGATAAGAGAAAGAAAAGGGAGAAGATAAGAAAAAGAGTTGTAATTAAAGAGCAGTGCAAGGAACTTCCCAAATGTGTATCAGTGAATTCAAAAAAAAAAAATACCCTGTTTGGTGGGATGGGGTATCCTGCTAGGAGCTGGTCCCAGGGATTGTTTATGGGGGGGGGGGTGGTGGGAAGGATGTATGCTTGAAAATTAAAAGGAAGAAAAAAAGAATTTTTTTCCCTATTCTAATTCTTAACCCAAATTAAGTTATAGTCACCTCCTTGGTGTCTAAGGACACCTTATTGGCTGGCCTGCTAAAGGCAGAAAATCCTATTGTTTCCAGGGGAGTGTGTTCGGAGCTCAGTGGCTAGCAGCTTCTCCATCAGCCATCTTCCGGGAAACCCCCCCCCCTCCAGACTTTTTTAAAGGATTTCTCGAAAATGAAAACTAGCTCCAAGTCCTTTGATCCAATGAGAGCTATACTCAAGAAGTCTTTGGATCCGCCCTCAGGGTCCCGGTGGTCTTTGGAGACTCCCAAGAGAAAGCCCCCGAGCTAAAGTGCTCTCTCCGGGTCCTCTGCCGGCTGCCCAGCAATGCTCTGCAACCAGCAGAGGAGCCACCTTCCCGGGTGGAGGACAATGCCGGGCGCACTCGCCTTGCCCGTCGCCACCTGGGAAGTCTGGAGCCCCGCTAGTCCATGTCACCTTTACTCTAATTCTTAACCCAAATTAAATTACAATCACCTCTTTGGTGTCACCCCTTATTGACAGGCCTGCTAAAGGCAGAAAATCCTACCATTTCTAGAAGATGTGATTAGAGAACACGCTGTTAGAAGTTTCTCAGTCCACCATCTTCCCCACTGTCAGACCAAAAATTTTTATGGGGTGCAGAAAGTGGAAGGTCTGGCTTCTGTAACTGCTTCTACACTGAACATAGACACTGGCAGGTGGACCCATATCTTTGCCTATTTCTATCTTTCCCTAGTGGGATAGGGCTCTGGGGAGGTGGGGTGTCAGGACACACTGGTGAGATTGTCTGCCCAGGGAAGTCAAGATGGTGTCATGGTAGCATCTGCAACTTGGTGGCTGAAAAGTGATATGATATAAAGCAGGAGAATTTGTTTAATAAATAGAAACCTAAGGTAAGACTAGGCAGATGGATGATTTATTTGAGGTCTAGGCCCATCATGTCTGTTCGGGAAGCTCAGGACTCTCTGAATAGGGCCCCAGCTGATGGGGTGGCCTGATAGTGACTAAAGAGTCATCATTAAAGTATGCCAGTCTCTTGCCCTTATTCAGCTTTTTCAGTCCTTGTTTTGATAAGGTTAGCTTTGGAGTGAGTGAAATAACCGTAACAGGAAGTACTTGAGGAGGGTATCTAAGTCTAACTAGATACTAATTCAATATGAACTTTATACTGATTCACTGCAGATTATTGTGTACTTTTGCTTTCAGGTATATATTCTGCCCTAATTTATGGATACATGGGACATATGCTCTATCTCACGGAACTTGGTCTATATCTATGTTTTGTGACTTTGTTAGGAAGTGAACCACATGGAATGGATTTAGAGAATCCTGTGAAAGGAAAGGTTTCACCTGAGTAATGAAGATGAAGGGTTGGCATTCCATGCCTGACATCTCTGGGCATAGTCTGAAGTGAAGCATGCTGAGGCGGTACTCATTGCATTGATTAGCTTGGGATCAGCAGATGCAATATCATTTGGAATGAATTGAGAGAAGCACCTCTATCAGGAACAATAAAATAGACCCCTTTGTGGGCCCCCCCGTAGGATCTTGCCCTCAACTTGGATCAACAATGGTAGAGAATGTTCCATCCTCCAAAGGGAGGATGGACAACATACACTATGTTCCACCTGAGGCACAGCTTGGAATTGGGGCAGCTTGGAATGTTCCTACTCATGATCACAGAATATGAGATCAGATCTACAGGGCTGCAGAGGTCACATGGGCTCCTAAGCTGAATATGTGCCCCAGACCAAATCAAATAGATGGGGTTTACAATCAACAATATTTATACCCCTTTCCCATATTAGGGAGCTACTCTCTTCCCTGATCCAGCTTTCTGTTCCTTTTCCAGCCATGACATCATCTCCCCAGACAATAACTTAGATCCATCTGTATATCAGATTTCAGGCTCAAGGAAAAAAAAATAGTATAGCCAAAGGCTCTTTTGGAATATAAAATATGCCTACTAGCTATCCACAGAATGGACACCCCACAACTCTTCATCTGCACTATTCCAGCCTTTAAATTTATAACTTTGTATGTGGCTTCGTATGGTAACTCTCTTTTTAGCCACCAGCTTCCAGATGCTTGCAGGATGCCAACCAGACTTCCTTGCACAGACAATCCCACCAATGAGTCCTGGAGCTCTGCTTCCCCAGAGTCCCACCCTACTAGGGAAAGAGAGAGGCAGGCTGGGAGTATGGATTGACCAGTCAACACCCATGTTCAGTGGGGAAGCAATTACAGACGCCAGACCTTCCACCTTCTGCATCCCACAATGGTGGTAGGAATTGTATGGAGTTGTACCTTTCTTATCCTATAGTTTTGTCAGTGTTTCCTTTTTATTAAAAAAAATAGACAAATGGAACTAAGAGTCTTTGTGTGTGAAAAAGCTAGGAAGCCTATTTTAGATATATTGCAAGGGATCTCTGACTTTATTAGTTTTGTTTATTTCTTTTCTTGAGGCCAATATAATTACTAATTACTTCCCCATCAGACCCCCAGAGTAGAGCAGATTCACCCTTCCTCTCCTCTATCCATCCACTGCCTCCTACAAAAATCACAAGCCAGAGACTGAACAAATTTAACCTCACCTTGTAAAGCACAGCTACCAAAAGAAAAAATTAACAGTTCAATGAAAAAAAAAACGGATAGAAAAAGATTGAAACATAGAACTACAAAAGTCAATTGGTTGTGGGAGAAATTGCATAATGGTTATGCAAACAGTTTTCTTTTTTTCTTATTTTTAATTTCTTTATTGGAGGATTAATATTTTATATTCTATAATAAATAAAATTGTGTGTACATGTATAACATTTCTCAGTTTTCCACACAACAATACAACCCCCACTATGTCCTCTGCTATCCTGTTCCAGGACTTGAACCCCCCACCCCCACCCCAACGCCTTTTGCTTTGGTGCAATACACCAACTCCACTCCAAATTCTGTTTAGTGTTCTGATCTTGTTTTTCATTTTCTGCCTGTGATTGAGATCATCCCATATTTACTTTCTTTCTTTTTTTTTTTCAAACAGTTTTCATGCCTGAGGTTCCAAGGTCCCAGGTTTAATCCCAAGGTCTCTGACTCAAACCTCCATAAACCAGAGCTGAGCAATGCTCTGGTAAAAAATGAATTATTTTTAAAAGCATATAAAAATATTCAAAGCAGGGGCCAGGTGGTGGTGCACCTGGTTGAGTGCACTGTAGTGCTCAAGGACCTAAGTGCGAGCTCCCAGACCCCACCTGTGGGGGGAAAGCTTCATGAGTGGTGAAGCAGGGTGGCAGGTATCTCTCTGACTCTTTCCCTCTTTATCTCTCCCCTCCTTTCTCAATTTCTCTCTGTCTCTATCCAATAATAAAAATTTAAAAATACATATTCAAAGCAGAATAATAATTCTACATAGAAGATGAAAAGTACAAAAAACAAATAGTAAAAGAAGGGATCTTTGTATGATATAATAATAAAATAAAGGTTGTGGGCTGTAGCACAGAGGGTTAAGTTCACATGGTGCAAAGCTCAAGGACCGGCTTAAAGATTCCAGTTCGAGCCCCTAGCTCCCCACTTGCAGGGAGGTCATTTTAGGAGCAGTGAAGCAGGGTCTGCAGGTGTCTGTCTTTCTCTCCCCCCTGTCTTCCCCTCCTCTCTCAGTTTCTCTCTGTCCTATCCAACAATGACAACAATAACAATCACAACAACAATGATAAACAACAAGGGCAACAAAATGGGAAAAATAGCCTCCAGGAGCAATGGATTCATAGTGATAACCCTGGGAGAAATAAATAATAATAATAATAATAATAATACAAGATAGTAATCAGTTGCTGAAATTACTAAGTAATATTACTAAAATTTAGAACTTAGTTCTCATGTACAAGTATATTTCTTTCTTAAATACACAGTATAGTGACACCAGGTATACACTAGAGCCATGGATTTATCATAATAATATAATATATTCTGCCTTCTTCAGTGTTGGAATCTATACACACTTCTAAACCATTAGTCTTTGGAGATTCTCAAGGCATAATCTCAGGTTCACCTGGATAATGCACCTGCTTTTCCATGCTCATAACCCAGGTTCCAGTCCAAACTCAACCACATTGGAGGAAGCTTCAATGCCTTGTTCACTCTCCTCTCTCCTGCCATTTTTCTTTCTGTCTCTCTTTCTCTCCCCTTTATCTCTATCTTTAAAAAAATGTTTAGTCCATAGAGGTAAACACTGATAACAAGGGGAAAAAAGTATTGACCTTGTAGGAAATTAATATATTAAGATGGATAGTCAGTGAAATAAAAACAAATCTGAACTCCCTATTTTCTGAGACAAAGATTAAATGCATCTCTTTCTTGGTCTGGACTTGAGATATCACTGTATTGTATTACTATTGACCTTTTGGGGATTATGTTTGCCTTAGGTATACCTCTTTAAAAAAATGAAAGCAAAAACAAAAGACAGATAGAATTATTGGATAGCATAAAACAAAAGATAAATATACCACAAGAAAGAAAGAAATGTCCCCTTAGTTTTCAATTAAAAAAGAAAAAAACTGAATAACTGCAAAAAGAGAGGAAACCATACTCTAAACTGAAACACTATCTCCCTAAAGGAAGCAGAGTTCAATGAGATTTCGATGTTAAGGACATAAAACTGTAGTCATTGAATTTAAAATGAATTCTTAGAAGCAACAAAGATCAGAATCAACACTGCAAAAAGTCTAACTGGAAAACATCTTTAGAATCTTAGCTATGATAAGACAAAATGAGATTAAAAAAAATCATAAGCAAAAACAATAGAAAAAATAGAGAGAAAGAAAGAAAGGAAGGAAGAAAAGAAATATACAAAAGGGAAAAAGTACAAAGATTTTATGTGAATTGCTTGTCCAGAAGTAAGAAATCAATAAATTATAGCTATTTTAAAGCTATATCTTAAGTCAATATATAAAATTAAGTACTTCTTTAGTGTAACAGTTCTCAGCAGACATGTAACATTATAAAATAAATATTTACAGAGTACCTGCTTTTTATATTAAAACTTAGAAAGTTAAGAGTCCTTTCCTTCTTACACAGAATGATTACACTGCATATGAAAAAAAAATAGTACCCAGTATTTAAAGTCACCATTCTAGAGTTTTTAACAAATTAATTTGGGGGGGCAGACTTTTAGGGCAGCACACAACACCTGTCTTATCATACTCTATGGTAATTAATAAAACATTTTTAGTGTAACTAATCAATGGGACTAAATTTATCACAGTCATCTGATGATAAAGGAAATAACTTACATAAATTGTCACCTTAAGTAAAAATAATGGCACTGTTATGTTTTCAAAGAAATCAACAAGAAATTGGAGAAAACAGAACAGAGATCTTTTTCTACTTACCATGAAAATAGCTGAACCATTGGATACACTTAAGATTCATGCTTTTAATTTGCTTCAATCATTTCTTCCCTATATATAAATAATTTTGTTTTCTTTTTTAAAAAAGATTGTATTCATTTATTCATGAAGATAGATGGAAAGAGAAAGAACCAGACATCACTCCGGTACATGTGCTGCTGGGGATTGAACTCAGGACCTCATGCTTGAGAATCTAATGCTTCATCCACTGTGCCACCTCCTGGACCACTAAATGATTTTGTTCTCTAAGGATAAGCCTGCAATTCTATCATTCATATATGGTTTGTGAATTACAACCCAACTTCATAAAGCAGATCTGTACAAAAACAATTCGTTTTCAGAACAAAAAGTAACCTACTATTAAATAATATAGTGGCAATAACAACAAAAGTTAAAAGTCAAGCATATATCAGATACAATATACAATATTAAATCAAGATCCATTTTAACATATTTATCAAAACTTCACTGGCAAAAAAAATTTTCACAAGAAAGACAAATAAAAAGGAAAAGTTAAATATCCATGAAGGAAAAATATCTCAAAATAAGTACATGTGGTTAAAATAAGCAGATAATAGTATTTCAACACCACAAAAACCTTTCTTACCTTCCTTATTCACCAGCTCCATACAACTCTATCAAAACAGCTGTGATCCATGTTCTCCCATCCAAAGGTAAAATCTGCATATCCTGTACTATCAGCCTGGAGATACTGTAGAATTAGGAGAAAATCAAAAAGGGTAAATATGCCTGTCAATAAAAAAAATCCATGTTTCTACCCATCTCTTGAACTTTAAAGGAAGAGGATTTGTTCATTTGTCTGTACTTGAGATCCTGTTATACAATATGTACATTCACAGATAGATACATAACTAGCATATAATCTCTAATCCAAAACAATGACACAGTCACATATAATTTCTAGAATAACAATCAAAATGCCAATCTAAAATATATACAAATCAGTGATAACTACACTCATTTTATACACTAAATTATGATCTTTTATGAAGATGTAGATTTGAATTAAAACGTATGACCTTGCAATAGAAAAGAAGGGGAAAATTTTTCAACCAGTCTCTAATACCTTGGGGGAACTATGATTATCTTTAGAGGTGGGGATAGGATAGCACAGAACCTTTGTGGTGGGTGTGGTGTGGAACTATACTCCTGTTATGATCCTGGAAATGACTACTAAATCACTAATAAATAAATCCAAAACTGTATTTGTATTAAAGAATGTGATTTATTAAGTATAGCTTAGATGCTAATCTCCATAACCAGGAGTTAATAAAATTTTAAATAAAATATATTACTTTATTATCTCATTTTTTGAATAACCTAAATGAGTTAGTTATTTTAGCTAAATTTATTTGATTGATTAATATAAAATGATTAGAATTTAGGAGACACTTTTTGCAGTTACACAAACTAAATCAGCCATTCAACAATACATTGTACAAAATAAATATGCATCAATATATTTAAAGAAAAAATATAAATGTAAATTTAAACTCTGAGAGGAGTTCCACTTTTGAATTTTAACAAATCTTATCATTGCACACCATTCCAGAGAATTCTGTCACCTTCAGATTCCTGGACCCCAATTCACATCTATTGAACATTTTGGACATAGTCTTAAAGCATGGGTATCTTTAAATAAGCTCCTCATGCAAATCTTAGACATTAAGGTCTGAGAAGGATCACTCTAGGCACTAAGTACATTGCCAATGTCTCTTACCCATTTCATCAGAATAAAACAATATGGTATAATTTTGATGATATTAAATTTCTGTGATTTCCATAATGACACATTATTCAACAGATAGGAAAGAGAACAAATAGAAAGATGAACAACAGGAGTTAAGACAATAGAAACAGAGATGGACATTAGAAACCAGAACAGCGATATTTTTTATAATCTGGGTAGAAAAAAGGAAACTTAGCAACAAAGAGATAGAAGAGAATATGAATCCATCAATTAAATAGAAGTAAATATCTTATAGGACAGCCGTGAGTCATGCAAGAATGGGGGGAGGGGAAGACTGCATCTCCTGTTCCTACTTCTGTAAATATTCTCATTACTTCATTCAAACAGTTGGTTGTGCTAAGCACTCTCTCACATTCTGCTTACTGTACAGTGAACAAAACAAATAAGACCACTATTATTACATAACATACTAGTCAGTAGGGGAGATAAGCATTAAACAAGCAAACATACAATTAATAAAGTATACAAAGTTCTAAAAGAAAATAAATGGGTATGATGAAAGACAAGGCACAAGAGAAGTCCCCATAAAGAAATGACATTCAAGTAAGGTTGTTAGGTTTAAATGAGGTAGATAAGCAGTGCAGAGGCCAATAGTCAAGGTATTAAAGAAAAAGGATGCAAACAGAAGTAAAGCAGCCACATAGGCAACATCATACTCAATGGACAGAAGCTGAAAGCATTACCCCTCAGATTGGGAACTAGACAGGGCTGTCCATTATCACCATTACTCTTCAACATAGTATTGGAAGTTCCTGCCATAGCAGTCAGGCAAGAGAAAGAAATCAAAGGAATATAGATTGGAAGGGAAGAAGTCAAGCTCTCACTATTTGCAGATGATATGATAGTATACATAGAAAAACCTAAAAAATCCAGCAGAAAACTACTGGAAGTTATTAGGCAAGATAGCAAGGTGTCAGGCAACAAAATCAATGTACAAAAATCAGTGGCATTTCTTTATGCAAACACTAAATCTGAAGAAGAAGACATTCAGAAATCACTCCCATTTACTGTTTCAGTAAAATCAATAAAATACCTAGGAATAAAGCTGACCAAAGAAGTGAAAGACTTGTATACTTGTATATGAGTCAGTTTTCAAGGAAATAGAAACAAATACCAAGAAATGGAAAGACATCCCATGATCATGGATTGGAAGAATAAATATCATCAAAATTAATATTCTCCCCAGAGCCATATACAAATTTAATGCAATACCCATCAAAGTTCCACCAGGCTTCGTTAAGAGAATAGAACAAACACTACAATCATTTATCTGGAACCTGAAAACACCTAGAATTGCCAAAACCATCTTGAGGAAAAGAAACAGAAACGGAGGCATCACATTCCCAGATCTCAAACTATATTATAAAGCCATCATCATCAAAACAGCATGGTACTGGAACAAAAATAGGCACACAGACCAGTGGAACAGAATTGAAAGCCCAGAACTAAATCCCCACACCTATGGACATCTAATGTTTGATAAGGGGGCCCAAAGCATTAAATAGAAGAAGGAGGCTCTCTTCAATAAATGGTGCTGGGAAAACTGGGTTGAAAAATGCAGAATGAAATTGAACCACTTTATCTCACCAGAAACATAAATCAACTCCAAATGGATCAAAGACGTGGATGTTAGACCAGCAACAATCACATACTTAGAGGAAAACATTGGTGAAACACTTTCCCAACTACAACTCATGGACATCTTTGATGAAATAAACCCAATTGCAAGAAAGACTAAAGCAGAAACAAACCAATGTGACTACATCAAATTAGAAAGCTTCTGCACATCCAAAGAAACTATTAAACAAACAAAGAGACCCCTCACAGAATGGGAGAAGATCTCCACATGCCATACATCAGACAAGAAACTAATCACCAAAATATATAAAGAGCTCAGCAAACTTAGCACCAAAAAAGCAAATGACCCCATCCAAAAATGGGCAGAGGATATGAACAAAACATTCACCTCAGAGGAGATCCTAAAGGCTAACAAACATATGAAAAACTGCTCTAGGTCACTTCTCTGATTGTCAGAGAAATGCAAATTAAGACAACATTGAGATACCACCTCACTCCTGTGAGGCATACATCAAAAAGAATGGCATACATCAAAAAGGACAGCAGCAACAAATGCTGGAGGGGCCGTGGGGACAGAGGAACACTTCTGCACTGCTGGTGGGAATGTAAATTGGTCCAGCCTCTGTGGAGAGCAGTCTGGAAAACTCTCACAAGGAAAGACATGGACCTTCCATATGATCCAGTAAGTCCTCTCCTGGGGTTATACCCCAAGGACTCCATAACACCCAACCAAAAAGAGGTATGTACTCCTATGTTCATAGAAGCACAATTCATAATAGCTAAAACCTGGAAGCAATCCAGGTGCCCAACAACAGATGAGTGGCTGAGAAAGCTGTGCTATACATACACAATACTATACAGCTATCAAGAACAATGAACCCACCTATTCTGACCCATCTTGGACAGAGCTAAAAGGAATCATGTTAAGTGAGCTAAGTCAGAAAGATAAAGATGTGTATGGGATGATTCTACTCATCAATAGAAGTTGAGAAAGAAGATCTGAAAGGGAAACTAAAAGCAGGATCTGACTAAATTGAATGTAGGACACCAAAGTAAAAACCCTGTGGTGAGGGCTAGACATGCAGCTTCCTGGGCCGGTGGGGGGGTGGGGGTGGGTGGGTGGGATGGGACACAGTCTTTTGGTGGTGGGAATGGTGTTTATGTACACTCCTAGTAAAGTGTAGTCATATAAATCACTAGTTAATTAATATGAGAGGGGGAAAATTAATTGTATGTCTCGAAGTTTTTAAAACACAGACTGAGTCTTCTTAATATATAGGCTGTGTATATGATATGCGGACTCTCTCAAAAGCCTAGACCAAGCAGATCAAAACCAACCGATGGCACAGCTATATACAAGATACTGGGTACTATACAGCAAACCCTAACAAAAGGACTTTTCAAAATTAACCCAATTATCAAATAATGTGATGATAACATTAACTATCCATTGTCTTTTTGAACCCTAAGACAGCAGGAACCTCACATCTCCACTATAGAGCCTATATTTCCCCCAGTCCTGGAACCTTAGGATAGGGCCCACTTTCCCTCATGCCTCTCCCAATCCATATCAAATAAAATATTGCATCTGCCGATCGTAACCTAATCAATGCAACGAGTGCCACCTCAACATGCTTCAGCTCAGACTGTGTCCAGAGACTTCAGGTGTGGAATGACAACCCTTCAGCTTCATTATTCAGGTGATACCTTTCCTTTCATAGCATTCTCTAATTCCATCCCCAGTGGATCACTTTCTAACAAAGTCCCAAAACCTAGATATAGACCAGGTTCTGTGAGAGAGGGCATATGTTCGCACGTATCCATAAACTAGTACAAAATAGATACCTGAAAGCAGAAGTACACTAGAGTTTGCAGTGAGTACAGCCCCCCAACACTTCCTTTCCACTTTTCCAACCTTTGGGTCCAAAATTGCTCAACAATTTGTTTGGCTTTGTATGTTAACTCTCTTTTCAGCCACCAGGTTCCAGATGCCATTAGGATGCTGGCCAGGCTTCCCTAGACTGAAGACCCCACCAATATGTCCTGGAGCTCCACTTCCCCACAGACCCAACCCTACTAGGGAAATAGAGAAGCAGACTGGGAGTATGGACAGACCAGTTAACTCCCATGTTCACCAGGGAAGCAATTACAGAAGCCAGACCTTCTACCTTCTGCAACCCACAATGACCCTGGGTCCATGCTGCCAGAGGGATAGAGAATGGGAAGACTATCGGGGTGGGGATGGGATATGGAGATTGGGTGGTGGGAATAGTGTGGAGTTGTACCTCTCCCACCCTATGGTTTTGTTAATTTATTCTTTCTTAAGTAAAAAATAAATTTAAAAAAGAAAAATAAATAAAGCAGCCACAAAGGTCTATTTCCAACTCTGATTCCAATCTGACTTCACTGGACAGATGAACTCACAAATGTGTTCTGGAACCCCACCTCCCCAGACCCTAGGGAAAGACAGAAACAGGCTAGGAGTCTGGATTGACCTGTCAATGCCCATGTCGAGCAGAGAAGCAATTACAGAAGCCACCCCATACTGATCCTGGTCCATGCTCCCAGAAGGACAAAGAACAGGAAAGCTTCCAGTAGAGGAGATGGGATACAGAAATCTGGTAGTGGGAATTGTTTGGAATTGTACCCCTCTTATCCTACAGTCTTGTTGATCATTATTAAATAAATAAGTAAACAAACCAATAAAAAGCAAGTAATACTGCTGTGATCAATGTGTACATTGACCTCCTCATTTACTTGTTTTTGTTTCCTTTGTATAAATTCCTAGAAGAAGAACTGTCAGGTCATAAGGTAGGACCACTTATAATGTTCCGAGGAATATCCTAATTTGTTTTCCAGAGACTGAAACAATTTGCACTCCATATAGAAGTGTTCCTTTTTGCCCACATTCTCATCAGCATTTGTTTCTGTCCTTTTTGATGTACAGCATTTTTACATCTGTGACGTGTTATCTCATTACTGTCTTTGTATTTCTGTGATAATCAGTAGCAATTCTTGGACACTACTACAGTATCTGAGAATGAGTTCAATTCAGCTTGACTCTGGACCTAGGCAGAGACAGTGCTAGATTCCACAGACTATGGTTTCAATTTACCAAGGCTGCTCTCCACTTTAGATGCTAGCTACAAGCCCAGACTGTAGAAACTGCTTCTAAACAACCAGCTAAACAATGAAGATCCCTATGACCACCTCACACTAGACCTCAGGTACCCAAATTAGTACTTGTGCTTTTTAATAATTAGCTATAAACCAATTTAATAGTATACCGCCTCCAGGTCCAATTAGGAAACACATGAAATACACTTACTACATCAATAATATTTTCAAAGGGTATAATTTAGAAACAACCATAAGGAAGAGATGTACAGGGTATAAGGAATTGACAGTTTCCATGCCCTCTCCAGATAACCCATACTCCTCAAATCTCCACATGCTTAGCAAGTCAGAAGTTCTCTGAAGCCTCCTCCTCTTCTGCTGTGTATGTATGTGTGTGTATACTTAGAAGTTGTATAGTCATGATAGATGATCTTATTGTCCATTGTCAATTAATTTATTCTCTAGACCCTCTCTCACATACCTATGGAATTGAAAGTTCTAACCCTCTTACTAATGGTAGCTTCTCTAGGCAACTCATTTTCATCCATACAATGCTTACAAAAATTTGTTTTATTCACATAACAAAATATGTTCTTATCACTGTGTACACCTAAGAATTCCAAAGCTTTTTATAACTACAAATGAAGGTGAATATATATAAATATATTTTGATCATCCAGGTGACCAAATACTAGTGTAACAGAACTCATAAAATGAAATTATTGAAAGATAATTATAAAAATATTTCAACTAGAATATTCTTCAAAGTTTTAAAACAAGCAAGTCTGTATAATAGCTCTATTGTTGCTCATATTTGTTAACAGAGGTCTGCCACTCAGAAAGGCATTTTTTTTAAAAAAAAAAAAGCATTATTTAATTTGATAGAAAAGAGAGAAACAGAAGGAGACAGAGACGGAGGGGGGAGAGAGAGAGAGAGAGAGAATTGCAACACTGCTTCACCACTTGTGAAGCTTTCCCCCTGAAGGTGGGGACCAGGAGCTTAAACCTGGGTCCTTGCACATGGTAACATTTGCACTTAACCAGATGCACCACCACCTGGCCCCTTGTTGCTCTTATTTCAAAAAATATATTTTTTTTCTCCAGTCAGCATTTATAAAGCATTGCATTTTATGAATACAGTTCTGATGGTATTCTTTGAAAAAAAAGAAAGAGAAAGAAAAAAAGAAAGAAAGGAAGGAAGGAAGGAAGGAAGGAAGGAAGGAAGGAAGGAAGGAAGGAAGAAAAGAAACACCTCAGGACAATAGTCTAACAATTGGGAGAATTTTGCACCTTGAAGTTTAATTTAGAGATCCATAATGAATGTTAGTTTTTAAAAAATATCTCTGAAATCCTTCAATAAAAACACTAGACAATATATCTATATCTATATATATTACTTATTTATTCCTATATATTTTGGACAGAGACAAAGAAAATCAAAGGAAAGGGGAAGAGAGAAAGGAAGAGAGAAAGACATAGAGGAAAGAATAGAGGAAAGAAAGAAAGCTTCCCCTCTGCAGGTCTCTGGGACTTGAACCTGAGTCCTTGTGCATGGTAATCTGTGTGCTCAACCAGATGTGCTGCTCATATGTAAATTGAAATTATTGAAAAATAATTCTAAAAACATTTCAACTAGAATATTCTTTAAAGTTTTAAAACAAGAGGCCAGGTGGTGGTGCACCTAGTTGAATGCACAAGTTACAATGCACAAGGACCCAGGTTCAAACCACTGGTCCTCCCCTGCAGGGAGAAAGCTTAATGAGTGGTGAAGCAGTGCTACAAGTGTCTCTCTGTCTCTCTCCCTATCACCCACTTCCCTCTCAGTGTCTGTCTCTATCTAATAAATAAATAAATAAATAAATAAAATTTAAAAAACAAAAAAAGTTTTAAAACATGCCTTTGAAGTTAAACATTCATGTTACTAGTCAATTTCTTTGTAGAATCTTGTGATTTTTAAGTTTCATACATAACTGTCATGCCCTTCTTCTTCTTCTAGCGTCTGCCCTTCTTCCGTAGCCAGTCAACAGCGTCAGGTTGAGCCTGATGTAAAGTTTCGAGACCTCCTTTGAATCTGGAGAGGTGGCTGTCATGCCCTAATCATGCCCTAATAAAAGTTTACCAGGACTAAGCTCTTAGTCTTTGTTCATCTATTTTTTCTGAAATGTTTTTGTCACTCTGAAAATTTTCTACTCACCTCTTTTATGATTAAATACAATTAAGTTCTCACTTAATGTCAGTGATAATTTCTTAGAAATTGTGACATTCAGCCAAACATCTTATTAAGAAACTTAAGTGCTTGGGGCCAGGCAGTAGCATAATAGATTGAGTGTACATGGCGCCAAGTGCAAGGACAAGAGTAAGGATCCTGGTTCGAGCCCTCGGTTCCCCAAAGGCTTTACGCAGATGTCTATCTTTCTCTTCCCCTCTCTGTCTTCCCCTCCTCTCTCAATTTCTCTCTGTCTTATCCAAAACAACAACAACAACAGCAAGGAGAACAAAATGGGAAAAATGGCCTCCAGGAGCAATGGATTCCTAGTGGAGGCACCGAGCCCCAGTGATAACCCTGGAGGCAAAAGAAGAAGAAGGAGGAAGAGGAGAAGGAGAAAGAGAAGAAGAAGGAGGAGAAGAAGAAGGAGGAGGAGGAGGAAGAAGAGGAGGAGGAGGAGGAGAAGGAGAAGAAGGGGAAGGAGGAAAAGAAGAAGATGATGAAAGAAAGCAAGGAAGTTCTCGAATAACATAACTTCATTCAAAGTTGGCCTGAATTTTTTTTTCTCATCAAAAGTATAATATGATGTGAAATAAAATAGTATATTCAAGTACTTGGTGTTTAAATATTATTTTCATATAACCTGTTTTATAGCTATTTCATATCCTAAGAGACTCTCAGTAGAGAATAAAAATACATTGTAAATTATAGAAACTGCTGGAACATGATGACAGAGGACCTAATGGAGGTTGTATTGTTATATGGAAAACTGGGAAATATTATGCATGTACAAACTATCATATTTACTGTCAACTGTAAAGCATTAATCCCCCAATAAAGAAATAAATTTTTAAAAATTATAGAAAAAAATATGGGATGATCTCACTCTCAGGCAGAACTTGAAAAACAAGATCAGAAGAGAAAACACACGGGAGTCAGGCGGTAGTGCAATGGGTTAAGCGCACGTGGCATGAAGCGCAGGGACCAGCATAAGGATCCTGGTTCAAGTCCCCGGCTCCCCACCTGCAGGAGAGTCCCTTCACAGGCAGTGAAGCAGGTCTGCAGGTGTCTCTCTTTCTCTCCCCCTCCCTGGCTTCCCCTCCTCTCTCCATTTCTCTCTGGCCTATCTAACAATGACAACATCAATAACAACAACAATAACTACAACGATAACAACAAAAGAGAGAAAGAGAGAGAGAGAGAGAGGAAACACAAGTAGAACCTGAACTGGAGTTGGTGTATTGCACCAAAGTAAAAGATTCTGGGGTGGGTGGGAGGGGGGAGAATACAAGTCCAAAAAGGATGACAGAGGACCTAGTGGGGGTAGTATTGTTATATGGAAAACTGAGAAATGTTATATGTACAAATTATTGTTTTTACTGTTTTTACTGTTGACATTAATCCCCCAATAAAGAAATAAAGAAATTTATAGAGACTGGATTGTTGATTATAGAGGAAGATGACTGGAGGGCTCTGAATCCCTATTCCATCAGGACCCCCGAGAGAGAAGAGGAAAGAAAGGAAGGACATTCAGAAACAGTAATAGATGTAGCTGTGACTTAGAAATAAAGAAAAGGCAGAAACATAGAAAAAATGGGCATATATATATATATATGTATATATATATACACATATAATCATATACATAACATTTTATATATAATATAAAATTGCTTTATATATAGTAGTCAACCCATATCTGTAATCTTGGGAGAATTACCACAGTTTTCAATGGAGGGAATGCAGACATAGAACACTGGTAGTAGGAAAGCTGCTGAATTATACCCCTGTTATAATTTTGTAAATCAATATTAAATGACTAAAAAAAATATTTAATCTGTAAAGTTGGTTCTATAAATCACATTATCCAGTCATTTCATTCATTCACTTAAGCAGGTTGACTAATGCCCCCTATAACTGAATTACTGATCAGTCTTGAGCACATTCACATTCCAAATCCAAGGGTTAATTTTAATGAAATTATTTAAATTCAGTTTCTTCAACTCAGTCATGATAGTCTTTGGGGGGAAATATTTCTGTATTGTTTTATAGAAGTTGTTTTTTTATTCACTCACCTCAGGCAGTAGTGTACTAAATGAGAAAAATATTATTCCTAAATATTTTAGATGCCCAATTAATAAGGTTTCTAAAGGACAATAAACAATTTCCACCAAAACAAACTTAAATGGGCAGACTAAACATTTATTGAAAATTCTTTATCAACCTTTATGCAGTAGAAATAAAATGAACTAAAAAAAAGTCAATACTTGCCCTGTAAGTTTTAATTGTCATTTTAACCATATATAAATTATGTTAGCCTTTTGTCTTCAAATTACAAGGCAATCATAAAATCAAATAGATAGCTAGATTCTTCATAATCATACTAGTACAGATGATTTTGCCCTCAAAAGTTTCTATACTGCAGTTCTCAATCTTGACTCTCAATATTTTAATCACATCTAGAACATTAAAATGTGTTTTAAATGCCTAGATCTTACCCTCAGAGATTCTGATTTAATTTTGGTGCAGGGATAACTTGGCCACAGGGGTAAGAAGAAGCTCCTATATATTATGTTCATTCAAGGTTGAGAACTGCCACCAATACTCAATGGCTTATTAGCCTTTTTTTCCTACCTGAGACCATAGATCTTTTATAATGTAGGGAATGTTAAGGAAAAATTCATTCAAATTAAATGCAAATAATATTAATTAAGCACTAACAAGGATATTCACTAGACATGACATTGATGTTCACCTTCTTTTGCAAAACAAGTTTGAAACAAGGACTGTTTTATTTTTAATCCTGGTTCAGTAAGAAAGTTATGTAAATAACTGCAGAATGTGTTAACAGTCAACACATTTGTCCTTTCTTTTTTTTTAATTTTCTTATTTATTAAAAAAAAAAGGAGATATTAACAAAACTATAGGATAAGAGGGGTACAAATCCACGTAATTCCCACCAGATCTTTGTATCCGATCCCCTCCCCTGATAACTTTCCTATTCTTTATCCCTCTGGGAGTATGAACCCAAAGTCATTGTGGGATGCAGAAGGTGGAAGGTATAGCTTCTGTAATTGCTTCCCCGCTGAACATGGGCATTGACTGGATGATCCAAACTCCCAGCCTGCCTCACTCTTTCCCTAGTAGGGTGGGGCTCTGGAGAAGCGGAGCTCCAGGACATATTGGTGGGGTCATCTGTCCAGGGAAGTCTGGGCAGCATCATGCTAGCATCTGGAACCTGGTGGCTGAAAAGAGAGTTAAAATACAAAGCCAAACAAATTGTTGACCAATCATGGACCTAAAGGCTGGAATAGTGCAGATGAAGTGTTGGGGTGGGGGGTTCCTCCATTTTGTAGATAGCTAGTAGGCATATTTTAGTTATATTTCAAAGGACCAGTAGCTATACATTAATTTTTCTCTGAGCCTGAAATGTGATTTGCATATTTTAGTTATATTTCAAAGGGCCTGTAGCTATACTAGTTGTTTTTTTTTTCCCTCTGAGCCTGAAATCTGATATTCAGTCCTTTCTTTACCTCCCTGAACAACCTAGAAGCCTAGAAGGCTCAAATTGCTCCCCTATCTAGAAAGAATCTAGTCAATTTCCTTCTTTCCTCAAGATACCAAGGCAGCTCAGTATAAATACGTTTTTGTTTAACATTTTAGTATACTCAAGTATGAAGAGTTAAGGTAGCATGTTTTAAACTGCCTCTAGCTAAAGAGGGAGGAAAAATAAAGAAACCATCCTCCTATGAACTTGAATTGTTTGGAGAATTCTCACAAAAGAGCACAGTTCTTTGATTTCCACTGTCCTCTATAGAAATGACTATTAGGTGTGATAATTAGTATGTCAAGGTCATGTTTACCTAATTTTAATGAAGCAAAACATAAATCTCAAATTGTTAGCCATCTGTAGGGAATGAGTAGATTTACTTTTTTTAAGGAAGTCAGGTGATTAAAATGGATAAGTGCTTAATGTTAAAAGAAACTGGTGTGTTACTATATTAGATCAGGGAGCAGTCCATGACCACCTAGTGCTACTAAAGTGATGGAGAAGTATCTGGTCCGCTAAATTGCTTTATTCTCCTCCATAGAATATTAATTTCAGGTGAGTAATTTAAATTGCATTAACAGCAGAATCCTTAAGATGACTATTTAGTTTTGAAAGTTGCTGCTGTTTAAGATATTCCTCCAGCCTGCCATTTCACACTGGTGCTAACTTGTGCCAGATTGCTCATTGTTTTTTTGTGTTTTTTTTTTTTTTTTTCACAAAATACCATGGGGGTGTCAAATGCTTTATTGCAAACCTGCTGCTTTATGGGAATATGCTATGTAAATAAACCAGAGAGACACTTTTATAAATTGCCCTATTTTAGATGGAATATGGTTCAATTAGATGTATGAAATCGACTGACAGTTTTATGAGCCAAATTGTTTTGGAACTACCCTTCATATTCACTAGATATCATCGTATTTTCAGAGACCATATGGTATGAAGTAGATCTACAGAATCTTCAAGGACAAGCAAACTTAAACTCAGCATGAATCTCTATTCCAGTGCCTGTGTTTCCTTCAATAACAAATGTCCAGTGAGACAAATTTCAAAGTTGGTAAAAAATATATATTAAAATATTTTAAGTCACTCTGGTTATTTTTCCCATAAGAACAATATATATACACAGTATACATTCACATTGCTTTTTCAGCTACCAGGTTCCAGATGCTAGCATGATGCCGCCCAGACTTCCCTGGACAGATACCCCACCAATGTGTCCTGGAGCTCCTCTTCTCCAGAGCCCCATCCTACTAGGGAAAGAGTGAGGCAGGCTGGGAGTATGGATCAACCAGTCAATGGCCATGTTTAGTGGGGAAGCAATTACAGAAGCCAGATTCCTTGCTGCCTCTATCTAATAAATATAATATATATATAAACTAAAGTGGATATTTGCATAATAAACTTTTATTCTCATTTTTCTCTTATCAGTTTAATTCATAGGATCCACTTTCTAGAACTAAGAGGGTATTAGAAAATGTTTCTGGGCAGGGGAGATAACATAATGGTTATGCAAACAGACTCTCCTGCCTGAGGCTCTTAAGTCCCAGGTTCAATCCCCTCCACCACCATAAGCCAGAGCTGAGAAGTGCTCTGGTGTTTCTCTCTGTGTGTGTATGTCTCTCTCTCTTCAACTCTCTCAAAAATAAATAAAATATTAAAAAAGAGAAAATGTTTCTTCCCTTATCTATACCAATATTAATCATAACTCCAAGTGTGCTGTTATGGAATTTTTCCTGTACTTCAATTTACTGTGTATGCTGTTGCTCTTGTTTTTGTTTACCTTCTTCATTAAATAAATATAGAGAAAAAAATTCATTACAAAAGAAAAAAATTAAGTCCCAACCCCCGATAAATATCACCTAGGTCATATGTGATTACTGCCTTCACCCTCACCCACTGTGTAGTAAAAAGTAGCAGAACTTACGTGACAGGTGCAATATTCACTTGGGCTGGGCAGCTGACAAAAGTAGCACCACTTTGTTTCTGAAGAGACAATGGCAATTTACAGATGCATTTAATTTTAGCCCTCTCTAGAATAACACTATGACGTTATAATGGAACAAATTTTATCATCAGAGCTCTTCAAATAGAAAAGACGAGCTCCAGAATAGAGTGAATGAAGCCAGAAGGAAAGCTGGCTACATTATAGGTACAGCACACTAACAGAGTGAACTGAGCCTTGTTTTCAGTATCTTCCCCACCCTCTTTAGCAATAATAATAATAATAACAACAATAATAAATGTTGGCCTAAGGGTATATCTAAAGTTCTTTGATAAAATTTTAAAATGTCTTGCATGCTCGTCTAATTATGGTCAATATGCTAGCTTGTCAGAAAAAAAAAAAATTCTCAAAGTAATGTAGCTTATTTTTCCAAGACATTTCACTTTTACAAAAACCCTTCAGGTTAAAAACTAAAATGGGGTAGGGGGGTAGGCGGGAGCACACCACATTAAGCACACGTAGTGCGAAGTGCAAGGACCTGCGCAAGAATCCCTATTGGAGCCTCAGGCTCACCACATGCAGAAGGGTCGCTATGCAATCAGTGAAGCAGGCCTGCAGCTGTCTCTCCCAATCTTCCCCTCCTCTCTCAATTTCTTTCTGTCCTATCCAACAACAACAACAGTAGCTACACCAACAACAATAACAGCAACACAACAATGGAAAAATGATGGCTGCCAGGAGCAGTGGATTGTAGTGCAGGCACCGAGTCACAGTGACAACCCGAGGCAAAAAAAAAAAGTGTTTTTTCCTTAGGAAGCCTAATGATATATCAGATTTTTTAAATAAATTATTGTGATAAATATATGTAACACTAAAATTCATCATTTTTATTCTCAATGGAAAAATTTGAGTGACACTGGCTATGATCACATTGTTGTACAACACCATTACTGTCTGTCCAGACCATTTTTGTGTGCCAAAATGAAACCGTGACATTTAAACAATAATTCTTCTCTACCTGCACGTCCTGGTAACCACTAGTCTTCTTATTCTTCCTTACTAATTTAATTATTTGAGTGAATGTCGACAAAATTACACAATAGCTGGCTTTTTGTGTCAGGCTCATTTTACTTAGATAAAAATTTCATGCACAAGAAAACATGTTCAAGACCGAGGTTCCCACTTGCAAAGGGAGCTTCAAGAGCAGTGAAGTAGTGCTGAAGGTGCTTCTCTTTGTCTCTCCTTCTCCATTTCCCCTTTGCCTATCCACTTCTCTCTATTGTTAATGAAAGAAAGAAAAATGAAAAGGCAGAAACACCATATAGAACTGATGCTTCTCCAGCACTGCAGTGTAAGAATTCAAACCTGGATCATACAGCTGACAACACAGGAGCACAACCAGGTGAACGATATCGAAGTTATCTGCTCCTTTTTTTTCTTTCTTTTTCTTTCCTTTTTTTATTGTTGTTTGAAGAAAACATATTATATGCAGCAGCATTCAACTTACTGATATTTTTGTAGTGAGGCTTATGATTTTATTTTGTATTCAAGAAATCATTAACAAACCCAAGGTCATTAATATTTTCTCATATGTATAATGATCATATTATATCCATAAAGAAAAACATAAATAAAAAACATCAAGGAAGTTCCTGTGGAATGAGGACCTTATAATTCAGTTACCTCAGTCTTAAAGTCAAAAAATATGCACAAAGCTTTGGTGGTGATTGTGTGGAACTATACCCCTACTATCTTATAGTCTTATTAATCACTAATAATAGGTAATAAAATAAACATAATTTCAAACATAAATTTCATCATCTGATAAGACTATATCAAACATATACAACCAGAAAATATGGTCAATTATCAACCCAGTAGAATTAAATTGATTTACCATCTCAATTTCAAAATGAATGAAAATTATATGATTTTTTTTTAAATCACATATTTCTTTCTTCCAAAGGACCAACATTATTTAATAATTAATGCTAACACTCAAGGCATGACCATGTATGCTAAAGGTTAATGTTCAAACAAAAATATAATATCCTTCTTTGCTTTGAACTTTATTCTGATTTTCATTATCACTTTATCTTCAAGACCTTCTGGCTATACATCAAAAAAGCTTAGGCAACAAAGAGAAGATAGAAAAATTGAACAACAAAAGAGGTATAAACCAAAGTCCAAAACAGCCATGAAATCTCACTGATAAGGTCTCACCCACTCTCTCTCTATCTCAGGATATATTAGTCATAGTTTCACACATCATCTCCTCTCTCTTTTTTTTTCCCACTGAACATTTCTTTCTGATTCAGCATGCACCCAGAGGATGACTGCCCAACAATTTATAGGTTAACTTATCTAAAATTTCCCAACCTCATTGTATGTGCACCTCAATCCTTATTCTTAGTTTTCAGGAGAAAGAAATTTACTGGCGTAACTTATTCATACAAAGTCACTATGGTCCAGAAGACAGGGCTATGAGGTATAAAGCTAGCTAGTGGGATCCTATTTTGAATGTAAGGGTTGGAGAAGAAAAAACTCTGTTTATCAGGAAGGGGGCTGATAAACTGAAGAAACATATGACGTGTGTTTTTTGTGTGTGTGTGTGTGTATCACTATAAATGTCCCTATATACATATAAATAAATCACAAAGTCAAGTTAATGATAAATGTTTCTAGAAATGTGAGTATTTTTAAGTATCCATATTTATGTGTTGAAACATTTAGAGCTGTACCCCCGCATCTCACTAAGAAGTTCCTCCTTGGGCATGAACCTTGGCATGTGCAAGGCCAAGATTTGAGCCCAGGCACCAAATGAAAGGAGTTATACATTCAGAAGTTGCAGTGCTGCAGTGTCTCTCCTGACTTCTCTCACTCTCGCTCTCGCTCTAAATGAAAAAAGGGGGGGGCACTAAATTTCATATGTGAGAGGCCCTGGATCAGTAGTAATAAAAAAGAGGGGTTTCACTCTTTAATTATAGCTAGAAAAGTTATATATAGGATATAAACAATACTAACAACTTATAACTAGCTAAAAATTGATTTTCCTTTCTATTGATTGGACAAAGACATCTAGAAAATTACAGATATTGGGTGTGGATAGATATGGTTATGCAAACAAACTCCTCCTAAGGTTCCAAAGTCCTAAGCTCAATCCCCTACACTACCATAAGCCAGTACTTAGCTGTGCTCTGGTTAAAAAATTTTAAAAAAAGGAAATGTTGGCAAAAGAGGAATTCAATAGAGAACTTCAGATGTTGCTTGACATGTGGAAAATTAGGATGATTTTTACTTCCATCCTTACAATAAAAAAAATAACAGATTGAAAATCAGTAACTTTTCTTAAACCTAATTGTAGAGAAAACCACCAGCCCTAAATCTGGGGAGACAAAAAACATCCAAAGAAATATAACTACTGAAATTTGTAACTACTAGGATTATAAATTACTAGTGATACTTAAATAATGATTTTCATGAATCCTTTAAAATAGATAGTGTGAGAATATTTCTGGGGACCTCACACTTCCATCAGCTTTCTGTCCAGGAATATTTTTTATTCCCTTTTGTTGTTTGTTTTATTGTTGTAGTTATTATTCAGTAGTTATTCATGATGTAGTTATTATTGTTGTTGTTATTGATGTCATTGTTGTTGGATAAGACAGAGAGAAATGCAGAGAGGAGGGGAAGACAGAGTGGGGAGAGAAAGATAGACACCTGCAGATCTGCTTCACCACTTGTGAAGTGACTCCCCTGCAGATGGGGAGCCAGGGGCTTGAACTGGGATTCTTATGCTGGTCCTTGTGCTTTGCACCACCTGTGCTTAACCCGATCCTCTACTGCCCGACTCCCTTTCACAGGTCTTTTTAACTGGTTAAAATAGACCTTTCTTTCAGAGGAGAAAAAAAATGCTTTAATAAGCTCAGTTTTCAAATCTTATCCCAGCTGATGAAAGTAACTGTCTCTTCACTCCAGCACTGCTAAAACGGTATCATCTGTTTTCCATCTACACCATGCCTCGGCCTCGCGTGAGCTTAATGTGCAGCTTGATGATACGAGAATCCGGCATGAAGCCCAGCTAGTCTATCTTGGCGTTACTCTCGATCGCACTCTGTCATTTCACAAACATCTCATAAAAACTGCAGCAAAGGTGGGCGCGAGGAATAACATCATTGCAAGACTGGCCAGCTCCTCATGGGGCGCAAGCGCTTCCACACTACGATCATCATCTCTGGCATTATGTTATTCCACTGCAGAATACTGTGCCCCAGTATGGTTCCGTAGCCCCCATGTCCACTTGGTCGATTCCAAATTATATTCCTCCATGAGAATAATTTCTGGAACCACCCGTTCCACCCCGGTTCCATGGCTGCCAGTTCTTAGCAACATCGCCCCGCCAGATATTTGTCGGGATGCGGCATCATCTAAGTTCATTTCCCACGTCTACGCTTGACCGGACCTGCCAATATACGCGGATATCTTCGCTCACCCTGTTCAATGCTTGATGTCTCGTCACCCAATCTGGTCCCCTACGCCTACACTGAACTTCTCTGTTCCAGTCTCTTGGAAACAGAGCTGGCAGTCAGCTGAGGTAAAGAACAAACACCTCATCACAGACCCCTGCAAGCATCGACCCGGCTTTGACCTAGCACATTATGATTGGGCCCTCCTCAATCGCTATCAAACAGGCCATGGCCGGTGCGCCGCTATGTTCCATCGCTGGGGAGCCAGAGACGACCTGAACTGCCCCTGCAGCTACAGACAGACTATGACCCACATAGTCAACGACTGCCACCTCTCCAGATTCAAAGGAGGTCTTGAAACTTTACATCAGGCTCAACCTGATGCTGTTGACTGGCTACGGAAGAAGGGCAAATGCTAGAAGAAGAAGAATCGGGGAAGCAATTACAGAAGCTATACCTTCCACCTCCTGCATCCCACAATGACCTTGGGTCCATACTCCCAGAGGGTTAAATAATAGGAAATCTACTGGGGGAGGGGATGGGACACAGAGTTCTGATGGTGGGAATTGTGTGGAGTTGTACCCCTCTTATCCTATGGTTTTGTTAGTGTTTCCTTTTTATAAATAAAATAAAATAAAAAGAATGCAAGCTCAGACTGATAGGTATTCAGAGGTTATATAAGCTACTTTTCTTAATATGAATAGACATGGGTCCTAGGTAAGATCGACAGAGTTTACAGTTAATGATATTTATATACTTACTCTATTTTTTTGGAGCTTTTCACTGCCCTTATGCACCTTCTTGATCCTATCCTCAACTCTGACACTATCTTCCCAGACAGTACTCCTAGCCCACCTGCATTAGCGTTCAACTCAGGAGAAACTTAATAAGATCATAGGCCCCTTGGAATATACCTAAAATAGACTTCATAGGCCTTCCAAAATGAAGACCCAAAATTTCATCTGCTATACCTTTACCTTTAGGTTCCTGATTATTAAAAAAATTATTCTGCCTTATATTTTAATGCTTTTCACCCACCAAGTTGCCAACTGACTTCCCTGGGCAGATGATGCCAACCTGACTTCCCTGGGCAGATGACTTCACCAATGTGCCCTGAAGCCCCACCTCCCTACAGCCCTACCCCACTAGGGAAAGGCAGAAACAGGCTGGGGATATGGGTCAACCTGTCAATGCTCATGTCCAGTGGAGAAGCAATTACAGGAGCCAGACCTTCCACGTTTAGCACCCTATAAAGATCTTTGGTCCACGCTCCCAGAGGGATAAAGAATAGGGAAACTTCCAATGGAGGGAATAGGATATGGAACTCTGATGGTGGGAATTGTATGGAATTGTACCCCTCTTATCATACAATCTTGGCAATCATTATTAAATCACTAATAAAATGAAATAAAATGCTAGAATTGAAAAAGCATCAGAAATGAAAATAGTACCAGTAGGTTCAATAATATTCTGATACTCAGAGAATGTGAAAACATGTTAAAGAAACTTCCCAAATTTAAATGTAAAAAGAGAACAAAAACAGGAAGACATTCAAAACAATGGAATAGTAAAAAGATAGCACTGCTTACTTGAAATATCAGAAGGAAAAAGAGGAAAAAGAGAATTATCTGAAGTAGTAAAATTGAGAAATTTCTAAAATCAAAGGCAGACACCAAACTACAAATACAGAATGCCCAGAGAATATACAAACAGGACAAATAAAACAGAAAGCATACCTACATCAATAATAGTTCAGCTTCAATACTTAGGACCCCCCAAATGACATTTTTTTCAGGGGGAAACTGAATAATAACCCATGAATGCAGGTCTGTCAAGTCGTCAATCACATATGAAGTTAGTAGCAGACGTTTTTATCTACTTTAGAAGAATATACACCATTATGTCATCTGAGTATCAAAGGCAGAATTATCTTGCTAGAACCCATTTCTTTACTTTCACACTCCCATCTCAAACTAAAAAAAAAAAAAAAAAAGGTCTTAATACTTCCCTGGTTCAGCTCAATATTTACCTTTCCTGGGCAGGTGGGGGCAGAGGATGCTTCTCTCCATCGAAGCAGGGAGCTGCCCCTGAAACAAAGACAAAAAGCTTTTTTGTCATGCTCCTCACTACTGTGGAGGTAGCCTTTGCACATCAGAGAAAAGAATGAATCTCCCCTTATCTTGTTCAGTTTTCTGTGACTGATAATTGCATGCACAGGTGGAACACAATTGCCTCTTTATTTATTATTGTTGTTGTTCTTATTGAGATAGAAATTGAATGGGGGTTCAGAGAGAAAGACATCTGCAGTACTGCTTCACTCATTTGTGAAGTTTTCCCTCTAGAGGTAGGGAGCAGGGGTTTGAACCCAGGTCCTCATACATGGTAGATTGTACACTTTATCAGCTGTTCAACTGTCCTGCCCTCCATGATTTCCTCTTTTGAAAAATGATAATGTTTGCTATGTATAAATGAGAGGGAGGATGATGAGAAAAAGAGAGAACCAGAGCATCACTCTGCCATGACAGGGATTGAATCAGGACCTCGAGATTTCTACTTTAAAGCTTTAGCCACCACACCATTTCCCATGCCACTTGCTGTCCCTTTTTCCTGACCTGAACAGGTTGAACACTAGCATAGAAACTTCAAGATTGGAAAACACAAAGCTTGCAGTTGGGATTAAGTGAATTCACTTCTGAATTATAAACCTTCATTTCCTCAGCCATAATATAGTGGTAGATAAGAGATTTGTCTTTGGGGCCAAGGACATAGCTCTCTCAGCATGTAAAGAACAGGATTTTTACACCTGAGACCTCAGCAGTTCCAGGCTCATTTCCCAGTATACCTATAAACCAGAATTGTGCATGGTTCTCTGTCTCATAAGAATAAACATTTTTTTAATGCCCTCTTTAAAAAATGACGTTAGGGTAGTTGAGTAGTAGCACAGCGGGGTAAGGGGACGTGGCACAAAGTGTTGATGGACCAGAGTAAGGATCCAGATTCGAGCCCCTGGCTCCCCACCTCCAGAGGAGTCATTTCACAGGCAGTGAAGCGGGTCTGCAGGTGTCTATCTTTCTCTCCCCCTCTCTGTCTTCCCTTCCTCTCTCCATTTCTCTCTGTCCTATCCAACAACTATGACATCAATAACAACAGCAATAATAACTACAACAATAAAATAACAAGGGCAACAAATGGGAATAAATAAATAAAATAAATATTTAAAAAGTTTAAAAAATGATGTTGGACATATATTTCATTTTCATTCTAAAGAACATTCCCTTAAAGTAGGGGCTAGAAAACTACACAGTTCAATTCATAGATCCCATTTGTATAGAGTAGCTAGAGAGTTTGGTTTGACCAGTCAAATATGCTCTCAGTTGATTTGGAAAAGCAGTACTGTTGCTTTAGAAGTTAAAGGTATTTTCTCTAGTTGTTCCTGTTATTAATACATGGAACCCATTGGTTTTTCTGGAGCAGCACTAGCACTCCAATCCCTAACTTCATGGTTGGTAAAAGGCCATCTGTTTTGCTGACACATAATGTAACAAGTGGGGTGTGGGAACACACCCTAGGCCCATAAGTCACTTCCTCATCACTCTGGTATGAGAACGCTTCATGCCACTAATCTCCTGAGAATAACCTTAACGGTTATACTTCTCGGAAACCGTTTCAGCAAAACCACACCTGCTTCCCCTCTGCAAAATAAGATAACCCTGCCCGCCAAAATTCTGCCCACCAAAAATTCCTTTAAATATCAATGCCCAGCACATAGTAAATGAAGAACTGCTTGACAGAATTCCCCATTGTGTCTGAGTGTCCTTTTGGGCAGGTGGGCCAGCAGCAGCTACCTTCTTCCCCTGGGGGTTGGGACTGAGATCTGAGGGTCCCAACAGGTGGCGCCCAAATGCAGGGCAAAAGACAGACTTCACCAGGGGTAAGTAAATTGGCCAGGCGACAGGAGGTCGCAGATCGGGGCACTGGGTGCTCCCAATAACTCTTCATTCTTGTACTTTCTCTCTCCACTTTGGCAATTCGTGAAAGAATTGACCTTGTCAGTGCAACTGACGGATTCTGGCCGGAGCTACTCTCCAGTGAATCCTGAAGGCCTGACTTGAGACATTCCAGTAGCGGCAGCTGGATAGGCAATTGCCCCCTCTTGACTGAACGAATGCCTCTTTACAATGCCCGTGTGCGAGTTGTGTGCCTCACAGTCATTAGACTACGGGGCATGATTGGGCTCTCAACCTGCATGTCTGTGGAGTCGTCTCAGCCCAGTGGAGATTCTTGACACTGTCGAGACTGAGGTCGGAGTTTATACGGCCACTACTAAGCTAAGACTCCTTAAGGTCCCGTGAGGGGCCCGGCCAGGCAAGCACAGTTGATTGTCACCCCCCAGGTGCCAGTTCTTTTTCACTCCCCATGCCCAATTCCTATACCCCCCTAGGGAGATTGTGGACCCCCTTTGGCCTCCTACCTGACGATAGGTTAGAACAGATACCTTCCCCCCTTAGGTCTCCCCTTTTCTTCCCTTTTGTTTTACTTGGTTGCCTTGTCTTAATATCCTTTCTCATATATTTCCTCTTCTTTTTCTTCTGATTCTGCCATGGGTACAATTTCATCTAAAGGACAGGATCCCTCCCTCAAGGCTCTCAGGTACATGCTCAAGAGCCATGGAATTGAGCTTTCTGATCGCCACACCCTTCAATCATGGGAGACTGTTTTAAGGGCTGCCCCATGGATCAAGGGGGCCAATCTCTTTTCTTGGGACACTTGTGACCGTGTTGAAGCTCTTGTTAAAAAGAGGGAAGTCGAATATGGAGAAGAGCCTCCCTTGGGAGTCCCTGCTACTTTGTCTGCCCTTAAGGCTTGCTTTCCACCCTTGGAGAAAGTAGTAGCAATGGGACCCCCCCCCCCCCGACTCTCATAGTCCGGACTCATGCGCAGATCCTCCCCCTAGGGACCCATCCCCCAGCCTGCTCTGGGACAATCTCGATCCAGTTGATATCAAGGATCAGATAGCCCAAGATATTTTTGGAGGAAAAAACCCTCCTCAGCCAGATCTGCCAGCCCCGATCCAATCGACCCTACCTCTACCATCCGCCCCCTGTCATATCAGGTTTATCCTGTCAACCTTAACCCAAATCTGGCTCAACCTGCAGCTTGGTATCCATGGGAGCCGAAAAATCTTAAGGATTTGAAAGAGGCTGTCTTGGAAAATGGCCCTAACTTGCCTTGGGCAGAAACAATCCTTCAGGGTCTGGCCCATGAGCCCTGTATTGCTCAGGACTGGTGAACCATCTGCAAGGCGGTCTTGACGGGGTCACAATATGCTAAATGGTGCGCCCTCTTTAAAGAGGAGTGGCGCATGCAGGCTGAGAGAAACCTAGCAGCCCAACCAGCAATTCCCTTAACGTTTGGCCAGCTCTCAGGAACAGCAGACCAATGGAGTACAGGACCCCAGCAGGCTGCCCTCCCTGACCCCTACCATGATCAGATTCATCACCTAGCCTTATCAGCCTGGAAACAATTGGCTGAAGGTCCCAAGGACCTTCCCATCTAAGGAATCAATCAGAAAAGCAGAGAAGATTTAGCTACTTTTATTGACAGGGTAGAAAAAAGTATGTAGAGGAAATCCCCCCCCCCCCCGGGGCTCTCCAAGACCAATTTGTCAAAATGTTGGTGTGGGAAGGAATGAATGCCAATCATAAAGTGGCCTGTTCAGGGCTTAAAAATAAGTCCATGGAAAAATGGATAGTGGCCACCAGGGATATAGGGAGCCACAGGCAACAGTCAGAATTTCTTGCCGATGCCCTGAGAGGACAGACAGAGGTCCTCACAGCTGCTCTCACCTGAGCTTTTCCAGCTGCCTCTCAAGCCCCACCCCATATGAATAGGAGAAGGTGCTTCCAATGTGGGGAAGAGGGCCACTTTAAGAGGGAATGCCCTAAAGGCAAGGCTCAGCTGCCAAGCTCCAGGCCCCCCTCCACACCATGCCCAAGGTACAGGAAAGGGTTTCACTGGAAGACAGAGTGCCAATCCACATACGATAAAGATGGAAAGGCTTTAAACTTCATGGGGGGCTGCCCTCAGCCCCGTTTAACCAAGAGGGACCCCGACAGCCCCAGGCTCACTGGACCATCCCCATAGTTCCCGGGATCAGGCCCAAAATGGCTATTGAGATAGGAGGAAAATGGTTTAATTGCCTGGTAGATACAGTAGCAGACAGGATGCTCTTAAAGGCTGAAGAGATTCCCTCCTCCTGGCCTATTAGACCTGTCATTCATGGAGTAGGGGGGGACATACTGTCATGGGAGTCTGAGACCAACCTTGATTGGGAAGATGAGGAGAACAACTGAGGCCAGGTCCGCCCCCTCATCGCTAAAGGTCTCTCAGCCAACCTGTTAGAAGAAGACATTCTGGGGGAGGCCCTCGCCTGCATCACCACGGGAGCCAGTGTTAATGACTTCAGTGTAGCCTTAACCAACCTGATGGTAGACACCCCCAACTCTGAAGGCCACTGTTCCCCAGGTGCCACCCATACAATGAAAAGAAGGACCTGCTGTATGGGTCGAACAGTGTCCCCTCCCCTGGGAGAAGCTAGAGGCACTCTGAGTTAGTGCAGGAACAATGACAACTCTGGTATATTAGACCCTCTAACAGCCCTTGGAACACCCCAGTTTTTGTCATTAAAAAAAATTCTGGAAAATGGAGAATGCTACAAGACCTCCGACAGATAAATAAAAGAATGATCATTCAGGGGACCCCCCTAAGGAGAATACCCTGGATACCAGACATCCCATCTACATTTAGTGATTATTGGTATTAAAGATTGCTTTTTTTCTATTCCCCTTCACCCGAATGACTGTGAGAAATTTGCATTCTCAGTACCTTCTACAAACTTTGCCACCCCTGACGCCAGGTTTGAATGGACTGTGTTACCCCAGAGTATGGCTAATAGCCCATCTTTCTGTCAGACCTATATTTGTGCTCTTCTCAAACCCCTTATTCAACAGGCCCACATAAAAATTTTTGTTTACATGGATGACATTATTCTTGGAACACAGTCCACCAGAGATTTAGACAAGGCCTTCACAGAGTTGATGCTCCTTTTAGAACAAGGACATCTCCACCCATCCCCTGACAAGATTCAAACAATTCTCCCATTCAAGATACTGGGCACTGAGCTAACCCTGTCAGGAATCTCCCCTCTGAAACCACAACTCTCACTCAAGCATACTTACACCCTTCCCGAGTGGCAGCAGGTTGTGGGAGAGTTAAATTGGGTCTGGTCTTGGGTGCCTATACTCACAGGACTCTTACCTCCCCTCTTTGAACTTTTGAGGGTTTCGTCGGTCCATGATAACGTTACGATTTCGGATCGTCATAGAGACCTGCTTCAGGAGATTCAGGACTGCCTAAACCAGGCCCATCTGGCCCGATTTGACCCATCTGCCTGTCTCTCTTTGTGGATTTTTCCCACTGAACAAACACTCATGGCCTCTCTAATACAAAAGGAAGAACCCATTCAGTGGGTTCACCTGGCAGTGGGCAGCAGCACTAGGGTTTACTCTAAAACAGACCAAACTGCTAACTTGATTATTAAGGGAAGAGAGATATCCCAGAGAAACTTCTCCATTGACCCTCAGACAATAATTTTGCCCTACCCATCGGGTGACCTTGTCTGGGTCATACAGCACAATGTCAGACTCACCTTAGCTCTAGAAGGCTTTGAGGGCAACCTTGATTGCCACTATGGTCCCAGCAAATGGCTTCCAGCTTTCTGTAAATTAAGTTGGCACTCCCCGACATGGTTTAAGAGAAAACCCATCAGGGGAGCCAAAGATGTCTTCACAGATGGGGGATAAAGAGGATCAGCTGTAATTGTTGTGGCTGACCCTAAACCTCAGTGTTACTTCGAACCTTGCCAGGGGTCAGCCCAATACAAAGAGCTCTTCGCAGTTGTTATGGCACTCTCTCTCTTCCCCCAGCCCATCAACATCTTCTCAGATTCCCTATATGTTACCCAGTTGCTTCCATGATTGCTCTCAGCACACATCTGGCTAGATTTAATCCCATTACCCCCCCCCCCCATGATTCAAACTAGATCCCTGCTACAGCAGCACTAACAACCTTTGTTTATCTTTCATCTATGGGGTCATCAAGGACTCCCTAGGCTTATATCTGAAGGAAACAGTTTGGCGGACCAAACTGCCTCCAGAAACCCTATTGCATTCCACGTCAGTGAAGCCCAAAAATTACACTACCTAACCCACATTAACTGGAGAGGGCTACAACATAGATTTCCCTCTGTTCCGGTAACTGATCTCAAGCAGATCATCCGGACCTGCAAGTTTGTCAACCCTACCTCCACACCCCCTGCATACAAGGACCAGGAGTTAACCCCTGAGGGATTGCAAATGCAATCTGGCAAACAGATGTTACACACTTTTCCCCTTTTGGAAATCTCAAATACATTTTCACCACTGTAGACACATACTCACGGACTTGCTGGGCCACTGCCCACATGGGAGAAAAGGCTAGGCATGCTCAACAACACTTCCTACAATGCTTTGCTGTCCTCGGTCTTCCGTTCCAAATCAAAACAGATAATTGCCCTTGCTTTGTCAGTAAAACCCTTACTGATTTCTTTAATACTTGAAATATCCATCATGTCATGGGGATCCCCTATAACCCCCAAGGACAAGCAATTGTTGAGAGATTCCACCAAAACCTAAAAATGCAGCTTTTTAAACAAAAAGGGGGGATATCTGGCCCACATCAACAGCTAAGTCTTGCCCTCTTCACCTTAAATATTCTCAATTTTCAAAAAAAATGAACCCCTCACACCTATTCAAAAATATTGGGCTAACATCACCCCAAAACCAGAGATTCTTGTTCATTGGAGAGACCAGCTGACTGGAGAATGGAAAGGCCCAGACCCCCTCCTAATGATGGGGTGAGGGTTCAGGTTTGTCTTTCTTACTAATGAACCCAGACCTATCTGGATCCCAGCCAGGAATATCAAACATTTGCCCCTGAAATCCACTAACACAAACACCATAGTCCCCAGAAATCCCCTCTCTGAATAATTTAACCTCGCCCAAGAACACCAGTTCCTGAGGCTCCTTTCTTTGTTTTCACAGGCATCTGCTGAAGGGTGAGCCCTCACCACCATGCTGAAGAACATGTTGAGCACCGGAGTCTGGTTATGCTGGCTAACCTGGACCACCACCACATTTGGGAATACAATAACCTCCTTCAGGCCTCCACCAGGAAAATGGACACTGAGCCTCCCCAGTGGGAAACAGATTGGGTTAATACACAGGGACAGATCAGCCATGCTTTCACATAGACCTATGCGATCTAACCCTAGAGATAGACACCCACATGAAATAGTCTGGCTCCAAAATTAGAACTTTTTTAGACAGAACAACCTGGAACTGGGTTCCTGGTGTAAGTGCATATGGCTGTGGACAAACAGGAATAGAGGGAACAGTAAGATCCATGGGGTGGTACGCCTGCCCTGCTGAGGCTTCCCCAGATTGCAAGGGACAGGCTGACTATCACTGTAAAGCATGGGGGTGCGAGACCATGGCACCATGGGCTCAGAGAGATACACAAATAAGAGATGAAGCGAGACGGCACAGATGGACAAGCAGTAGGCAAACGAAATCCCTTCACCATCAAGGTTAAAACATGGCAAGGAATGCAGTCAGATAGCCAGTGAAGGACTGGAAAGACCTGGGGACTTGGGTTATACATGTCAGGAAAAGACCCAGGGACTTCCTTTACCATCAGGTGGCAGCCACAGACACCACCATCCCTCCTGTTTGGACCCAATACTGTAATAAAAGGATCCCAAATGGGCAGAAATAAGCCAAAGTCCCCCCCGCCCCCCCGCACCATCTCTACTACCCTTACTCCTGCTGACTCCTCCTCCCTCACCACACTAACAACCTCTAATAGGTCAAGGCCAGTTATCCCTCCGTGGACCACACCTCCCACAGATCCCATGTGCCCCCTTATCCAGGGAACCTTTTCTGTCCTCAACAACACCACCCCAAATCTAACCACTGCCTGTTGGTTATGTTTCCACATTGCACCCCCATACTACGAGGCGATAGCAATTATCAACAATACCATACAGGGAGAGGCTTCCCATCAGTGCAGGTGGACAAGAGCTATTGAGACAGGAATGACCCTTCAGGAAGTACAGGGAAACGGGACTTGTATTGGTACCTCAATAGAACCCGGGTCATACAATCACACCACTCAACCCAACAAGACAGCTTTTTATCTGGCCCCTGATGAAGCCTGGTGGGCTTGCAAGGCCTCAGGAGTGACCCCCTGTGTCTCAGGAGAAATCTTAGAAAAAAACCATGAGTGGTGCATCTTAGTCCTTTTATACCCTCGTGTGATCGATAGAGTCTCTTAGACACCATAGAGGGAATCCACCAAGCCCATAGACAAAAGCAGGTGATAGGTGCCGCCCTTATTACTGTGGCCTCCCTTATGGGGGCTGCTGGAGTGGGAGTGGGCACAACCTCCCTCATTACCACACATCAGAAGGTACACTCACTCAGAGCAGCCATTGACGAAGATCTAGAGCGGAAAGAGACCTCCATAAGTCATTTATAAAAATCCCTTACCTCACTGAAACAGAACAGAACAGAACAGGAGAGGACTTGACCTGATTTTCCTTCAACAGGAAGGAGTCTGTGCTGCATTGGGAGAAGAGTGCTGCTTCTACGCTGACCACTCGGGGGTGGTCGGCAGTCCATGACCAAATTGCGGAAGGGGCTCGCTAAAAGAAGAAGATCAGAAAGAGAAATACAAATCGGATGGTTTGAAAGCTGGTTTAGGGAGTCGGGTGGTAGCACAGCGGGTTAAGCGCAGGTGGCGCAAAGCACAAGGACCGGCATAAGGATCCTGGTTAGAACCCCGACTCCTCACCTGCAGGGGAGTCACAGTGAAGCAGGTCTGCAGGTATCTATCTTTCTCTCCTCCTCTCTGTCTTCCCCTCCTCTCTCCATTTCTCTCTGTCCTATCCAACAATGACAACAACAATAATAACTACAACAATAAAACAACAAGGGCAACAAAAGGGAATAAATAAATAAAATATTTATAAAAAAAGTAAGTTTTAAAAAAAAAAAAAAAAGAAAGAAAGCTGGTTTAACCAATCTCCTTAGCTAACCACCCTGCTATCCTCTCTTGCTTGGCCCTTAGTGATCTTGCTTTTGCTCCTTACCCTTGGCCCCTGTATTTTAAACCGAGTGACTGGCCTTATCCATCAAAGGTTTAAGTCAATAGTTATGCGGTCTCATGTGGTCGAAGACCTCACAAATCGTAGTGGGCAAAAGACCCCCTGGGTCCAAACGGCCTTGAGCGAAATACAGAGTGAAAGTATCTGATGAGTTCTGCGAGATGGTGCGGTAGTCAATGACTGGTAAGGCCCTTCCCGGGAGGGGCAACGTAAGACAGGCATGCACCCCGAGAACGACCTCCCTCAGCTGGTCTGATGACCAAAGACAGGTATGTTCTTTTCCCGGATGAGGCAACCTAACAGGCACAGGCTATGCCACCAACAGGCCCCCAAACTACGACAGCCCCAACAAAGAAAACAAAAAAGGGGGAAGTGTGGGAACACACCCTAGACCCATAAGTCACTTCCTCATCACTCTGGAATGAGAACGCTTCACTAATCTCCCGAGAATAACCTCAATAGTTATGCTTCTCGGAAACCATTTCAGCGAAACCACACCTGCTTCCCCTCTGCAAAATAAGATAACCCTGACCGCCAAAATTCCGCCCACCAAAAAATTCCTTTAAATATCAATGCCCAGCACATAATAAACGAAAAACTGCTTGACAGACTTCCCTGCTGTGTCTGAGTGTCCTTTCGGGATGGGGAGCCAGTGGCAGCGACCTTCTTCCCCAGGGGGTTGGGGACCGAGATCTGAGGGTCCCGACAGTGGGGCATGCTGTTGGATTAGTTTTGTAGTCATGAACTTGACAAAATCACTCTAGAACTAGAGGCTTTCTGAGTACAGAAGAGGGAAAAGCTTTGCAAGTGGCCTGGGTCTAGTCTGGCTCTAGTGCGAGTTTTTTTTTTTAATAAGTACATCCTAGCATATGTTTCTTTAGACTCTGGTGATTTTATAAACTAGTTAACATCTTATATTTTCCTCTTGCTTAAATTAGCAGAAGTGGATGTCCTTCTTTGCAGTTGAAATCTGGCCAACTCAGTAAGTCAGAACCATGTACTTTAGACATTATTGATCCCACACAATTGCCCATGTCTGTTATCAAGTCTTTAGATCTTAGAGAGAAGGGATGAAAGATTCACTCTTCTAAACCACCAAAGGCTGTCAACTAAGAATAATATTGCAATTAAAAACTCAACATTTTATGCAGCATTGTTGTATTAAAAAGCTGGTGGTGACACATTTTATTCAGAATCTGAAAATGTTTTTACTGTTAGGGACGATGGTTCTATTTGCACAAATAAATTTTAATTATGTTTGCAGATATTAATAATATTTATCATTTGACTGCTTATAATAATCCAGGCACTGTGGTAGGGAATATACATGTGTGTGTGTGTGTGTGTTTGTGTGTGTGTGTGCAACAATAGCATGAAAAACAAAAATAGGTGATGAATTTTTACTAAAATGGAAAACAGAAACAACTTGATCAGCTTTGATGTATGTATGGAAACAAAAGGTCTGAAGTAAAACAAAAGCATCATAAGATCAATAGCAGTTCTGTGTATATAGTGAGATTATAAGTTATTTTTTTCTTTTTTGTTTTTTCTGTAGTTGACAAATATTCTATAACTTATTTTTATCTATCTATAAGGAAAAAGTGTTTTAAAGTATAACACATAGGAGAAATGTCTGATAAATATGAAATATTACTCACCAAAATATGAAATAATACCATTTCTAGACTCTTCTATGACATTTTTAGTAGCCTGAAATAATAACCAAATGAACCAAGTGGTTGGTCACCATATACACACTTCAGCAGTTCTAACAATGTACTTTAGCACTTTAAATTAGGAGCTGAACTGAGCAAATTACTAGGCAGTGTTAATAAAGGAGGGAATAGCAGCCTAGGGGAAAATCTAAAAACATCAAAATATTGTTTGAGAGGTAAATATTTCTATCATATAAGTTACTGTTGTTGATTATAGCCAAGACATTTAAAATTTACAGAATAAATCAGTCAGTGACATTGGATACAGAGGTCACATAGGCTCCTAAGCTGAATATGGACCCCAGATCAGATCAAATCTAGGGAATTTACAGTCAACAATATTTACACACCTTTCCCATATTTGGGAGCTACTCTCTTCCCCTAATTCAGCTTTCTGGTTCTTTTTACAGCCATCTCCTCAGACAATAACTTGGATCCACCTGCATATCAGATGTCAGGCTCAGAAAATATATAAAATAAAACATAGTATAGTCATTGTCCCTTTGGAATATAACTAGAATATGTCTACTAACTATCTACAGAACAGAGACCCCCCCCAACTCTTCATCTGCACTATTTCAGTCTTTAGGTTCATGATTAGTCAACAATTTGTTTGGCTTTATATGTTAACTCTTCTTTCAGCCAGATGCTACCGTGATGCCAACCAGATTTCCCTGGGCAGACAACCCCACCAATCTGTCCTGGAGCCCTGCTTCCCCTGAGCCCCACCTCACTAGAGAAAGAGAGGGACAGGCTGGGAGTATGGATCGACCTATCAATACCCATGTTCAGCAGGAAGCAATTACAGAAGCCAGACCGTCAATCTTCTGCAAACCATAATTACCCTGGGTCCATGATGTTGCTGAGGAGTTATTCTGATGCAGTCTCCGCCCCCAGGTTTTTCTACGCCCCGCAAAATCCCTTCAACCAATCCTGGCCCTACACGTCACCCCTGGTTGTCGCCCAATAAAAAGCCCCCTCACCCCCCTCTCTGGGCTCTCAGCTCTCCCTCTCTGAGGTCTCACTCCCTGCTCTTCCCCCGTGGTCAGATAGTGGGGACGGCCATTGCCGGCTGGCTCAACGTGGTCTGAACCAACCCCCCCATCCTATAATAAAGATTTGTGTACCCCTTTGCTCTGGACGTCCGCTCTCTTCTCCGCAGTGCAGCCCGACACCAGACCACCGCAACAACATCTGGCGCCCATCATGTTCCGTACCCACACCACGCCCGGCCTAAGGTCTCCGAAACCGCCCAGACACAGGTAAGTGACATCCGCCCACTTCTGTGGCCCTGCATTTCCCTCCACCATGGGAAATTTCTCATTTTATGAGGAGGTGTCCCAGTCATTATCTCTTGACCTGGGACAGATTCGCGCTGTCATAAATGGTTTAATTTTCGCTACCCTTGGATTTTTTTTACTGTGGTCGCCACTTTCAAGATATGTAAAACGTGGTATGCCATAAGGATAAGTGACCTTGAGGCTGAGGTACGAGAGTTAAATCACATGTGCTTAAGACTTAGATGTCCTAAGCGATCAGCAGCTAAACCCAAGAATTCCGTTCCCACAGACATGCACACGTGTTCGGACACTCCTCCTCTGACCCCGCCCCTTGCCGCCCTGGTTTCAGCTCCGCCTGAGGTTTCTGTGTCCCTGAACCCGTCCCCGGCCCCTGCCGCCCTGGTTTCAGCTCCGCCTGCAGCTTCCGTGTTCCTGACCCCGCCCCAGGCCCCAGCTGCGCCGGTTTCAGCTCCGCCTGCAGCTTCTGCATTCCTGACCCGGCCCCTGCCGCCACAGTTTCAGCTCTGCCTGAGGCTTCCTCGTCCCTGACCCCGCCCCCTGCTGATACGTCACCATTAAGGGACCTAGTGGCTGAGATACGAGAGCTAAAGGATATTTTTTCAGCATTTAAGGATTTTAAACCATGTGCAGTCCACCCTGGGAGCTCCGTCCCCGTAGATATGTGTTTAGTCTCCCCTGCAGCCACTACAGCAGTTTCTACGGCACTTTCCACTTCTGTAGCTCCCTCTCCCGCACCATCGGACCAAATCCACACATTCCCGGTAAACTTGGCCCCTTCTAAACAAAACCCTCAGCCGTGGCAGCCTATTCCTCTAAAGCGTTGGAACACTCAAGTAGTCAGGGAGAACGGAATGCATTCTCCATGGACCAAGTCCGTCTTGAGGAGTTTTTACCAGCATTTAAATACACCACAAGACTGGAAAGAACTGGCTCGTGCTGCACTCCCAGACCCACTCTATCTTCAGTGGCAGGCATGCTTCCGCGATGAGTGCTCTAGGCAATCGCAGGAAAATAGTAACAAACAGGTATAATGGAATTCTGATGCTTTGTTTGGAGCAGGAGCTTATGAATCTGGAGCTCAGCAGGCAGAAGCCAGGTTTCCAACCAGTTATTTTGAACAGGTACGCATCTGTGCAACAGAAGCATGGGCAAGGGTGACCACACCCGATGTAGATCTGTCAGCTCCCATTAACTCTTTTCACCAAGGCTCTGATGAATCATTGGCGAGCTTCATCTCAAGGGTGAAGAGAAGCTTAGAGAGAAAGGTTTATAATCCTGACATCCGCAAACTACTCCTGCACTCTATTGTCTGGGAAGGCATGACATCACAATTCTGTCAGGTATGCCTTAATCTTAAACACTTACACCCAGATAATTGGATTCTAGAGCATATGGATTAAGCCATATGCTCTCTTGTTTTGCCGTTATGGGGGTCCCATTATTTTTGAAAACAGACAATGCACCTATGTTTACAAGCAAACAATTTAAAGATTTTTGTTCCCTCTGGAATATTACTCATACCACGGACATTCCCTACAATCCACAGGGACAAGGCATTGTCGAGAGGGCCCATCAAACTCTGAAGGCTCAACCAAATAAAGATAAAGGAGGAACATATCCCCCCAATATCCAGCTAGCAAAAGCCTTAACTACATTAAATCTCTTTAATATTTACAATAACTTGGCATTACCCCCTATTATTCTTCACTGGCAAACACCATCTACCCTCCCATCTATTAAGGTCAAATGGAGAGACCCACTCGATAAAATTTGGAAAGGGCCTGACCCATTATTGACCATGGGAAGGGGTTTCGCATGCATTTTTCCTCAAAATTTCTTTAAACCTGTCTGGGTTCCTGCCTGCCATGTCCGACAATACCCGCAGGATGGCGCTGTTATTCCTGAAGAACAAGAAATACTACAAGAGGACCAGATGCAGGATACATCCCAGGACCCGTAATACGATATGGCAGAACCTACAAAATCTGGCTCACAGAGACCACTCTCCTACCCTTTCCCTGTATGTCTTATGTTATAACTGGCCAGTTGTTTTTGTGAGTGTGTTGAATGACAAAAATTTTTTTTGCATGACCCATCTGCTAAAAGGTAATTGGCTTTATATAAAAATGCTGGATGCAGCCAAAGTTTCTGGAGACGCCCAGAAACATTCCAAAATTTTTTTTTCCCTCTTTTGAATTTTATATATAGTTTTGGTATATATGTAAGTGTTTAGTCTTAAACTGTGTGACTAATGACAGATTTAAATTTGTTTTTAAATAATGTGTTTTTATAACAAAAGTTCTTTTTCCTCCAGTTTGTTATAACTAAATGTTTATGGGTATGTCTCAAGTTTGGTAACACTAACTTAACGGTCAAAAGTGTAACCCTACAGCTACACTTTTACCAGACAAGGTAAAAATTAATTTGTTAAGGTAACTTACTATTTAGGTAAAAGTCTAAATATTCAATGTGTCTATTCATTCCCAAAACTAAACTATATAAATTTTATATACAGGACACCTTTGAAGGGCCCCCAATGGTGCCCTGTAAACTATCTTGTGGAAATTAATCCACAACAGATCTGGCATCAATCTGGCACTGTAAACGTTAAAATCATTGTCACGAATATGTGTTAACTCTCTAAGCAATTTGAGTCTGTTTAAAATACATATTTTAGCTAAAATTGGTCTCAAGATCCTGCAGTAGAGGCTGCTACAGGAGGTCACATTAGATGACCTTTAAATAAAATCATAAAGAGATTCTAAACCAATTATAATCATCGAGGTATCAACGATAACAAACCTATAACTTGTTACAAGTTCAAATTAACCACGAGAAGCAGATTGTTTGTGTTTCTTTCACAGGAATCCTGGAAAAACCATCTGAACCCCTGCACACCCTGACGTCACCCACTAGATGGCACGACTACCGTGGCACTGGTCGGTCCATACTTCCAGTCTGCCTCTCTCTTTCCCTAGTAGGGTGGGTCTCTGGGGAAGCAGAGCTCCAGGACACATTGGTGGGGTCTTCAGTCCAGAGAAGCCTGGCCGGCATCCTGATGGCATCTGGAACCTGGTGGCTGAAAAGAGAGTTAACATACAAAGCCAAACAAAGTGTTGAGCAATCATGAACCCAAAGGTTGGAATAGTGGAGAGGAAGTGTTAGGGGGATACTCACTGCAAATTCTAGTGTACTTCTGCTTTCAGGTATATATTTTGCACTAGTTCATCAACTTCTGTTGATGAGTGGGATCATCCCATACTCATATTTATCTTTCTGACTTAGTTCACTTAACATAATTCCTTCTAGCTCTGTCCAAGATGGGTCAGAGAAGGTGGGTTCATTGTTCTTGATAACTGTATAGCATTCCATTGTGTATATGTACTATAGCTTTCTTAGCGACTCATCTCTTGTTGGGCACCTGGATTGCTTCCAGGTTTTAGCTATTATTAATTGTGCTGCTATGAACATAGGAGTACACACCTCTCTTTGGTTGGTTGTTATGGAGTCCTTGGGGTATAACCCCAGGAGAGGACTTACTGGATCATATGGAAGGTCCATGTCTAGCCTTGTGAGAGTTTTCCAGACTGCTCTCCACAGAGGCTGGACCAATTTACATTCCCAATAGCAGTGCAGAAGGGTTCCTCTGTCCCCACAGCCTCTCAAGCATTTGTTGGTGCTGTCATTTTTTTTAATTCTTTTTTTTTTAATTTTTTATTTAAGAAAGGATTAATGAACAAAAACATAAGGTAGGAGGGGTACAACTCCACACAATTCCCACCACCCAATCTCCATAACCCACCCCCTCCCATGATAGCTTTCCCATTCTCTAGCCCTCTGGGACCCAGGGTCATTGAGGGTTGCAGAAGGTAGAAGGTCTGGCTTCTGTAATTGCTTCCCCACTGAAATGGGCGTTGACTGGTCGGTCCATACTCCCATTCTTCCACTCTCTTTCCCTAGTAAGGTGTGTCTCTGTCATTTTTTATGTATGCCATTCTCACAGGAGTGAGGTGGTATCTCAATGTTGTCTTAATTTGCATTTCTCTGACAATCAGTGACCTAGAGCAGTTTTTCATATGTTTGTTAGCCTTTTGGATCTCCTCTGAGGTGAATGTTTTGTTCATATCCTCTGCCCATTTTTGGATGGGGTCATTTGCTTTTTTGGTGCTAAGTTTGCTGAGCTCTTTATATATTATGGTGATTAGTTTCTTGTCTGATGTATGGCATGTGAAGATCTTCTCCCATTCTGTGAGGGGTCTCTTTTTTTGTTTAATAGTTTCTTTGGATGTGCAGAAGCTTTCCAATTTTATGTAGTCCCATTGGTTTGTTTCTGCTTTAGTCTTTCATGCAATTGGGTTTGTTTCATCAAAGATGTCCTTGAGGTTTAGGTGGGAAAGTGTTTTACCAATGTTTTCCTCTAAGTATGTGATTGTTGCTGGTCTAACATCCAGGTATTTGATCCATTTGGAGTTGATTTTTCTTTCTGGCGAGATAAAGTGGTTCAACTTCATTCTTCTGCATGTTTCAACCCAGTTTTCCCAGCATCATTTATTGAAGAGAGCCTCCTTCTTCCATTTAATGCTTTGGTCCCCCTTATCAAAGATTAGATGTCCAAGGTATGGGGATTTATTTCTGGGCTTTCAATTCTTTTCCACTGCTCTGTGTGCCTATTTTTGTTCTAGTACCAGGCTGTTTTGATGATGATGGCTTTATAATATAGTTTGAAATCTGGGAGTGTGATGCCTCCATTTCTGTTTTCCTCAAGATGGTTTTGGCAATTCTAGGTGTTTTCAGGTTCCAGATAAATGATTGTAGTTTTTGTTTTATTCTCTTAAAGAAGCTTGGTGGAACTTTGATGGGTATTGTATTAAATTTGTATATGGCTCTGGGGAGAATATTCATTTTGATGATACTTATTCTTCCAATGCCTGAGCATGGGATGTCTTTCCATTTCTTGGTATCACTTTCTATTTCCCTGAATATTGACTCATACTTTTCAATATACAAGTCTTTCACTTCTTTGGTCAGCTTTATTCCTAGGTATTTTATTAATTTTGCTGAAACAGTAAATGGGGGTGATTTCTGGATGTCTTCTTCAGATTTAATGTTTGCATAAAGAAATGCCACTGATTTTTGTACATTGATTTTGTAGCCTGACACCTTGCTATCTTGCCTAATAACTTCCAGTAGTATTCTGCTGGATTCTTTAGGTCTTTCTATGTATACTATCATATCATCTGCAAATAGTGAGAGCTTGACTTCTTCCCTTCGAATCTGTATTCCTTTTATTTCTTTCTCTTGCCTGATTGCTATGGCAAGAACTTCCAATACTATGTTGAAAAGTAATGGTGATAGTGGACAGCCCTGTCTAGTCCCCAATCTGAGAGGGAATGCTTACAGTTTCTGTCCATTGAGTATGGTGTTGGCTGTAGGTTTGCTATATATAGATTCCACTATCTTGAGGAATTTCTCATCCAGTCCCATTCTTTGTAGAGTTTTGAGCATGAATGGGTGTTGAATTTTGTCAAAGGCTTTGTCTGCATCTATTGAGGTAATCACATGGTTTTTGGCTTTGCTTTTATTGATGTGGTGAATGACATTGACTTACGGATGTTGAACCAGCCTTGCATTCCTGGGATGAATCCCACCTGGGCATGATGAACAATCTTTTTGATGTGCTGTTGTATCCGGTTGGCCAAGATCTTGTTTAATATTTTGGCATCTATGTTCATAAGAGATATTGGTCTGTAGTTTTCCTTTTTTGTTCTGTCCCTATCTTCTTTAGGTATCAGGGTGATATTGGCTTCATAGAAGGTGGAAGGGAGTATTCCTGTTTCTTCAATCTTATGGAAAAGCTTAAGATATATGAGTACTAACTGTTTCCTGAAAGTTTTGTAGAATTCGTTTGTTAAGCCATCTGGTCCAGGACTTTTGTTATTGGGGAGAATCTTAATAACGGTTTCAATTTTTTTGTCTGTGATTGGTGCATTTAGCTTTTGTAGTTCTTCTTGGTTCAGATTTGTAAGGGAATATGCTTCTAGGAATTGTTCCATTTCTTCCAGATTCTCTAACTTGGTGGAGTATAGTTCTTCATAGAAGTTTCCCATGATTTTCTGGATTTCTATGGTGTCAGCTGTGTTATCTCCTCCATTGTTTACAATTCTATTAATTTGAGTCTTCTGTCTTTTTTGTTTGGTGAGTCTGGCTAGGGGGTTGTCAATTTTGTTTAATCTTTCAAAGAAACAGCATTTGGCTTCATTGATCTTTTGTATGGTTCTCTTATTTTCGATGTTGTTTATTTCTGCTCTAATTTTAGTGATTTCTGTCCTTCTGGTTGCTTTAGGGTTCCTTTTTTCCTCTTCCTCTAAGTCCTTGAGTTGTGCAGTAAGGTCATTCATTTGAGCTTTTTCTTGTTGTTTAATATGTGATTGTATGGCTATAAGTTTCCTTCTCAATACTGCTTTACCTGTGTACCAAATATTTTGATAGGTTGTGTCTTCATTTTCATTAGTTTCCAGGAACATTTGAATTTCCTGCTTTAGTGACTCTCTGACCCAGTGTTTCTTAAGGAATATGTTGTTTAGTTTCCAAATTCTGTGACTTTTAATAATTTCCTGTTTGTTGTTAAATGTTAGTTTTACTCCACTGAGGTCTGAGAAGATACTTGGGATGATTTCAATGCTCTTGAATTTATTGATGCTGTCTTTGTGGCCTAACATGTGGTCTATCCTTGAGTATGTGTTGTGTGGATTTGAAAAGAATGTGTATTCCAGTTTTTTGGGGTGAAGAGCTCTGAAAATGTCCACGAGGTCTAGTCTATCAATCTCTTCATTTTATTCTCTTGTGTCTTTGTTGATTCTGTGTTTGTTGATCTGTCTAAGTGTGAGAGTGGTGTATTAAATTCTCCCGCTATTATTGTGTTACTATTGATGTATTTTTGAAACTCTTTCAGTAGGTGCTTGATATAGCTAGAGGGTCCCTCATTGGTTACATAGATGTTAATAATTGTTACATCTTCTTGGCTGATTGATCTTCTAATCATTATGTAATGTCCTTGCCTGTCTTTTATTACTTTATTTAATTTAAAATCTATTGTATCAGAAATGAGAATGGCTGTTCCTGACTTTTTTTTGGTCAATTAGCCTGTAGGATAGTTTTCCATCCTTTCACTTTAAGTCTGTGTTTATCTTGTTGGGTTCGATGGGATTCTTGCAAGCAGCATATGGTTGGATTATGTTTTCTGATCCATCCCCCCACTCTGTGCGTTTTGATGGGTCAGTTTAAGCCATTGACATTTATTGATATTATGGATTTAATGTATTTTAGTGCCATTGTTCAAAAAAATTTGTTTGCTCTGATATATTGCAAGTATTATAGTGATGGTCTTGTTTATAACAGGACTTTTAGAACCTCTTTCAGGGATGGTTTGGTGATGGTTGCTTCCTTTAACTATTGTTTGTCTAAGAAGTTTTTGATTCCTCCATCTAGTTTGAATGAAAGTCTAGCAGGATATGTTATCCTTGGTTGAAACCCTTTTTCATTCAGGGCTTGATAGATATCTTGCCATTCTCTTCTGGCTCTTAGAGTTTGAGTGGAGAAGTCTGCTGATAGTCTTATGGGTTTTCCCCTGTATGTGATATTTTGTTTCTCTCTTGCAGCCTTTAGGATCCTTTCTTTATCCTTACTTCTTCTCATTGTGACTATGATATGTCTTGGTGTCTTCATGTCTGGGTTGATTCTGTTTGGAACTCTCTGGGCCTCTTGAATCTTGATGTCCTTTCTGTTATTCAGGTCTGGGAAGTTTTCTTCTATAATTTCCTCTAGAATATTTCCTTTCCCTTTCTCTCTTTCTTCCTCTGGCAGGCCAATTATATGAATGTTACTTCTTTTGAGATCATCCCATATGTCTCTGTTGTTGTTTTCAGTGTCTCTCAATCTCTTTTTAAGCTCTTTCACCTCTTTCTTAGTTTTCTCTAACTCATCCTCTATCTGCCTAATTCTGTTTTCTGCTTATGTTAGTCTGCTTTCCCTTCCCTCAGCTTCTTTCCTTAATTCAGCTATTTCAGCTTCCAGTTCTCTAATTGCCTCAAGATAATCAGTTTTTTCTTTGGGGCGTCTCAACTGTTGTTTCCCTAATACTGCCATTCCTTTCCTCCAGTGTTGTTTTCATTTCTGTGATTAATAAGTTTATTACTGCTTGCATACTTTTCTTATCTATGGTTACTTCTGGCTGATTTGTAGTTTCTTCTGGGCTCTTGTCTTCATTCATTGGAGTAGCAGTTTTATTTGGTTTTGATCTACCCATTTTTTTGATTTATGTGTTTCTTATTTTTATGTTCTGTTCTTCCTCAGTTGTTGAGTTTTGAGTATAAGCAACACTGTACTAAATACCTTTATGACAAATGCAATCACCAACCTCAGGAATTACAATAGCAACTGAAGCAAGTATTGAAGCAGTTTAATCACTACCAGTTAGCCAAAGAATGTCTCCAGTCCATGAAAAAATAGCCACCAAGTTCAAGTGAAAAAAAAGAGAAAGGAAAGAAGGGATATCAAGAATAGATATTTATGCAAATCTACTATCCACTGTATATTCTAGGTGTATCAAGAGGAGAAAGGGACATAGAGCAGAGATAAACACATAGAGAGTCCACTCTGAGTCATATTTCTTCCCCCAGATAATTCATAAATGAATATCAGTGAATTCAGAAAGACAAAGAAGAAAGGAAGAAATGGAAGACAATATAAAAAAGAAGAGAAACAAGAGAGAGAAAAGAGAAAAAGATAAGAAAAAGAGCTGTAACAAAAGAGCAGTGAAAGGAAAGTTTTTTAATTGATTAATTCATTTTTTATTTAATTTTATTTTTTAATTAGTTAAGAGGAGGATAAGGGGAGTGTCTGTACAGGATGTAGGAGTAGTGTAACAAGTTCCTCTCACAATGGATAAGATGCCCAGTCCCCTAGCATTGAAAGATACTCTAAGAGTTAATTCTGGTCAACCTAAAGGAGGAGGGAAAAGAGATACACCTTTATACAATATTAATAATAAAATAGAGCAGGGTAAAAAACCTGTCCCAGATTGCCTCAAGTTTCCTGAGCAGAGGCAGCTGATTAAGAAAGTAAAAAAAACAAAACAAACAAACAAAAAAAAACCTCACAACTAGACAAGAATAGCAGGAATAGACAGTTATGCAAATCTAATATCCACTGTATAATCTAGGGGTAGCTAGAAGAGAAAGGGAAGTAGAGCAGAGATACACACAGAGAGAGTCCATTCTGAGTCAGATTTCATCCCCAAAATAATTCCCAAACATGTATCAGTGAATTCAGAAAGCTGACGGAGGAAGGAAGGATGACAAGAATGAGAATAAAAAGAAAAAAGAGAGAGAGAGAGAGAAAAAAGAAAAAGATAAGAAAAATAGCAGTAATAAAAGAGCAAAGAGAAAGGAAAGAGGTTTTTTTAAATTATTATTTAATTAGCTATGCGGTGGGGGAGAGAATGGGTAGGGGCAGTAGGAAGAATAAAACAAGTTATTTTAGCAGTGAATAAGACACTCAGTCCCCTAGCAATGAAAAATACACTAAGAGTTAATTCTGGTCAACCTGAAGGAGAGGGGGAAAGGGATAAGTGTTTATCTTGTATTGACAATAAAATAGAACAGAGCAAAAAACCCTGTCCTGTCTTCAGCTTGGATGGCTCCAGATTGCCTCAGAATCCCTGAGCAGAGGCAGCTGATTGGCTACTTAGAAAGAAAAACGACCAAAGGTTTCATAAGAGAATGGAATTAGAATGAATGACACCCCCTGATGGGACAGGAATCTTGGTAAAGAAAGTAGCTCAGCAGGGGAGCCTGCTAGGTGCAGATCTCTGGCCCCCAGGGACTGGTTGTGGGGGGTAGGGGGTAGGGGTTGTGCTTCAGGAATAATAATTTAAAAAAAAAAAATTTTCCCTTTCTTTTTACTCTGTTTTCTAACCCAAATTGAGTTATAGTCACCTCCTTGGTGTCACTACTAGGACCCCTTATTGACTGTCCTACTAAAGGCAAAATATCCTACCATTTCCAGTAGATGTAGTCGGAGCTCAAGCCACTAGCAGCTTCTCATTCTGCCATCTTCCAGAATCCATAAATAAATATTTTTAAAGAAATGTAAAAAAAAAAATAAATAAAAGGGTAACAATCAAGGAGTTGACTCAGTGAGAAGAGAACAGGACTTGTATGAGTGGTGTCCTGAGTTCACCCTCCTTCCCTCTTTATAAGGGAATGATGCTCTAGTTCTATGTATATATCTATATCTTTTTCTCATTAATAAGTAACTATTCTTTTAAAGTAAGGTTATAGGATGGTTGCAGACACATTGAGAACCAGAGGAAGTTATCCCGACTGAAACTAGTGTAGATAAAGAAAAAAGGAAAGAGTCAAACTAGCAAAAAGTTTTGGAAAAAAATAGTTTATAAGGCTAAAATTATTACAACTTTATTTGAAAAGCACAAAATCCTTAAGACTAATGGCCAGTACTATGCTTTTTTTTGAAATCCAAAGTGAATAAAAATTATCACCTCTAAATAAAGAACAGGATAATATGGGATTTTACTGAGAAATAATTCACATTCAAATTTACTGTTGTCATTTAAATTCTCTTCTTGTGTTACTCTGAGATCTAAGTAGGTAATTATAAAGCAATATGACTTTAATTATATCTGTGTCTAGGACTCCATACATGATATAGAATCCATTTCCTCCTGACTCAAGGAGGAAATGGATTCCCCCAACAACATTATTTCTAGTCCCTCCCACCCATCCCACCATCCTAGAGGCCACCCCTATTTGGTGAGTGTACTAAAGAAAAAAATGGCTGCTCACAGTTTCAGGCTTACATAATTTTCTTCCCAATCAATGCAGAAAGAAAGGATGTATCTAGCATATTGAACAAGCACTTCATACCCTAATTCCATTACCTCAAATTTGACCATGTGCCTAAACTTTGTCTTTTTTTGGGGGGGACAAGGATTAGGGGGAGGTTGGTGGGGGAGTGTGGCTAGGAATTCACAAATACAGGATCTCACTCTGGGCTAATTTTTTTCTCATTCTGATAGAGAGTGGAGACAGCTAGAGACAGACATTATAGCACCAGAGTTTTCTCCAGCGCCATCATAGTATTCTCTGTGTAGTACCAGGACTCACTTGGGCTATACACAGAACAAGACAGGCACCCTACATATTGAGTTACTTCTCTGGCCCTATGTGCCTGTTCTTAAATCATTTCTGTGACCACAGTGATATTGATTGGTTTGGGACCTAAGCAAGAGAGCAATAATTGTAATAATGACCTAAAGATTGGATGCCTGTCAGATCTATGAAACTGTTCACTGCTATCATATTTCCCCATTGAAAACATATATAGGAAATGAACTGAGATTTTAAAAAAAATGGGCATGGAGTGGTCCAATGGTGGTAAATTGGATTAAACACACATAGTAAGAAGCACAAGGCCCCAGCTCCAGGATCCTGGTCCCAGACCCCTGTTCTCCACCTGCAGGGGAAGGGAGTCACTTCACAATTGGTGAAGCAAGTCTGCAGGTGTCTATCTTTCTCTCTCTCCCTCTCTATCATCCCCCTTCTCTCTTAATTTTTCTCTGTCCTATCCAATAAAAATTTTTTTAAAAAGACCACCAGGAGTAGTGAATTCCTAGTACAATAACCCTGGAGGGAAAAAAAGAGCATAGAAGTCTAGGAAGTGGTTCAGAAGTAAAGCGCATGCATTTACTTGGGTAAATCCCAACATCACATAAGGTGTAGAGATATGCTCTGTTCTCTTTCTCTCTGCATATATATATGATGTTTTCTTTAAGAAAAGAAATGAACCTAGAGAAACATAATCCAAGCCTTCCTTTTTTCTTTATGAGTAATTGCTAAATATGGACAATTACTAAATACTCTATACTTTTCTTCTGCTATTCAGTACTCACTCTAACTTCACCCCAGGATTCTATGAAGCAATAAAGTACAGATACCAGGGCCAAATGTTGACTCATCTGGTAGAATATACACGTTACTATGCAGTAGAACCTGGGTTGACAAGTCCTAGAACAGTGCTGCAGGTGTCTCTCCTCTTTGTTTCTCTCTCCTTCCCTTCTCTCCCTTTTTTTTTTAAATTTATTTTCCCTTTTGTTGCCCTTATTGTTTTTCATTGTTGTTGCAGTTATTATTGTGGTTGTTGTTGTTAGATAGGACAGAGAGAAATGGAGAACAGAGGGGAAGACAGAGAGAGGGAGAGAAAGACAGATACCTGCAGACCTGCTTCACCGCTTGTGAAGCGACTCCCCTGCAGGTGGGGAGCCAAGGGCTCAAACTGGGATCCTTTCATGGGTCCTTGAGCTTCACGCCACGTGTGCTTAAGCCACTGTGCTACCACCCAACTCCCCTTCCTTTTTATCTTTCTATGTCTCTTACCCCCTTTAAAAATAAAAATGGGCACTAGAAATAGTGGATTATGCAGGCGTGAGTCCCAGTGTGACTCCTGTGAAAATCCTGCTGTGAAAAAATTAAATATATTTATTAGTAGTAGTAGTATTCAAAGAATTCTGACTAGATATAGCCTTACAGAATATCCTTAAATGCTTCAGCATTAAAAAGAAAATAGAATCTTGTACTAACACGTAAGTTTCCAATCATGAAACATCAGCATTTGCAGCAGAAAGTATTCTCAATTGTATTTTAAAACCTTATTTACCAAGGAGTCCAGGCAGTAGAACAGCGGGTTAAGCACACGTGGAACAAGGATCCCGGTCCAAGCCCCGGCTCCCCATCTGCAGGAGCTTCACAAGCAGTAAAGCAGGGCTGCAGGTGTCTTTCTCTCCCCTTCTCTGTCTTCCCCTCCTCTCTCCATTTCTCTCTATTCTATCCAAAAACTACATCAGTAACAATAATAACTACAAGAATAAAACATAAAGGGCAACAAAAGGGAATAAATAAATATTTAAAAACCTTATTTACCAATAGCTTCAGATTTTTTTTAAGTCTCTGGCCTATTTTTTTTTCAAATTTATACATATCCACTTATTTTTCTTGGCTAAATTGATTAGTAAGATTTATTAATACAGGAACCAGTCCAAGAAATTCTAAATTACAAATAAACACTGATTTTTTTAAAAATTTTATATTTTTCTTGCCTCTCAAGAAAAGTATTTCTTTTTATCTTCCTGGAATAAGTTAATGCATTACTTTTCCTCTTTTAACCCCTTGGGAATAACTACTAACTATCAGAAGCAAGCAATCATATAGATCAGAAGGATTAGGTAGAGTTTAAGTAATCTCTCAATTATGTGACTGTAGAGTAGTAAAACTTTCAGGCTTGAGGAGAAAGCAAGTTAAAACAAACCCTTTCCCAGCTGCTACATGTGGGATGGATCAATAACACTGACAACTTTTCATATGAAATTCAAGCAGGCTGAGGTTTCCTTTTCTATTACCTGAATATCTGTTCTTTACACCTCAAAGACAGAGATCTGCTGCAGAAAAAAGGAGAGATGGCTCATACACAGCAGCACTCCTCTTCTGTTTAAATTGTAACATCTGGCAGTTCTGGGGCTGCCAGGCAATGACAAAAGGGCTTTGATTGTTTATTCTTCAGTAGCAAAGACAGAAGAGCGCTTGGGAATAAGGGCCCAAGCTTAGGACCATAGCTGGGTTCCAACCACAGTGCTGTGACCTACCAGTCTTGTGTGTGACCTTGAGCAGATTACTTACTCTCTCAGCTCTTCCTAACCTCATCTGGAAAATTAACATAATAAAAGCAATATTTCTTTTATGATTGGTAGGAGAATCAAGTGAAACATTTGTTATATTTAACCTAAAACTTAGCACCTGAAAATAACAGCTAGCATTTATTGAACATGTATTATGTGCCAGGGATTAAAAAATGAGGCACATTCAATTGATTTACTTATCAATTCAACAAATATTTATAGATACAATGTACACTGTTCTAGAGGATTAGAATATATCAGTGAAGAAAATAAAGGTTCTTGCCTTTAGCATAATAATTTTTAAATATCTCTTATGACTAAAACATAATTAATAAACACAATACATATCACATATAAAGTCAATAACAATAATAAAAATGGAATTGCTCCAAATTAATAGATACAATAAAGACACACCTAAAGTCCTTAAGACAGTTGGTTTCTAAAAGCATTTCCAACATTGATTGTCATCAGTGTTGAAATGGTACTAATGTTCCAAAGATCTAAGGAAATGAAATAGTCATTCTTTCTCAGTTTTTGCACAAATTGTTCCTATAGCATTTCCACAATTTCAGATCACAGGAAAGGGCCATTTGGCAACATACTACAGTTGAAGTTTGTTGTATGAGTGAACGCTGGAGAATAGAGTTGGAACTTTCAGTTTTTATTCATTGGTATCTGCTCTCACATGGTTGTACTCCTGTTATTATTATCTTAAGCTCCAATTATTATCCTGTTATTAATATCCTGTTATCCAAATATTATCCTGTTATTAATATCTCCTGAATATTATCTTAAGCTCCAAACAACTAAAGTAGGGATAGGATTCATATGGGGGTTTGTTTGCTTTTGTTTGTTTTTATTTCAATAGGGCAGAGAGAAATGGAGAGGGGAGGGGGTTATATATAGAGAGAGGGATAGCTGTAGCACTGCTTCAATCTACTCAAATTCCTCTACCTTACCACCCCCACCCCTGCAGGTGGGAACTTGAGGTTTGAAGTCCTGGTCCTTGAGTATGGTAATGTGTGAGTTCAAAGGAGTGTATCATCACCCACTGCTTCATATTGTTTAAAGGGACACTAACATTCATTTTGTTAATATCTAGTGGCAGTTTGCTAAAAACAAAAAAGAAGACCATGTCACTTGACAAAAAACAATGGAACCATTATGGTTGGGGAAATAGCATAATTGTTGTGCAAAAACACTTTTTTTTTGTTGGAGGGATAATGAATTACAGCGCATTTGTTAATACATATGTATGGTTTTTTTCAGATTTGTGTATCAGTTTTGTATACATATTCTTATTCTCCGCCCACTAAGGTCTTCAATCACCACCCCCCACCATTCCCCCCAGACTCTCTATTTCATTCCTCCATAGAGTCTACTTTGCTGCAGTATACCGTCCCCAATCCAAGTTTCATCCTGTTTTCTCCCCTTTTTAGTTCTTTCTCCCAGGTTCCACTTTATGTCTGAGGTTCCAAGGTCCCATGTTCAATCTCCTGCATCATCAGAGATAAGTAGTGTTCTTGTATCTTTCTCTGTGAATCTCACTCATTAATATGTGTTTTTTTAAAAAGAAAAAACAAAAACAAAAATCAATGGAGCCAATTCCATCCTATGGCTCAAAGAGAAGGGTATTAAAGTGTCAGGCAAGTCATCAAGGAAATTCAAATAAAAAAAACAGGGGGATACCACTTCACAACAATTAACATTGCTATAATAATTTTAGAAAATATTAGTAAGAAAGTAGAGAAACTAGAAACCCTTACATTTTAATTAAAATAATGGGACCTGGTAGTGACTCACTAGGCAGAGCACACATATTGCCATGCATGAGAACCTAGGTTCAAGCTGTGGTCCTCAACTGCAGGGAAAAACATTTTTTTTTCCCTTCAGGGTTATCGCTGGGGCTCAGTGTTTTCACTACAAATTCACTGCTCCTGGAAGCCATTTTCCTCATTTTGTTGCCCTTGTTGTTATTATAATTGGTGCCACTGCTGCTGTTGTTGTTGGATAGTATGTTGTAATTTAATTTAAAAAGGGGTTTTGGGGGGCTGCTGCAGCACATAAAATGATTCACAGAGGGGAGCTGGGAACTAGTTTAAACAATACAAGGTTTATTAGGGTAAAACAGGTAAAAGGCAAAATAAGCACTTTTCATCAAGGGTTAAGAGTACACTAGGTCCATAAGGTCTGAGTATAGTTATCAAAAGTTTAGTCCCATAAGATAAACAATTATCAGCTCTGATAAAGGTTGCTCATAGCTGAAGAGGGGCCTAAAATTTTACCAGATAGCATAGTCCGTTCCCAGGAGAAGTTGCCATGGCAGATACTTGGTTCACCTCTGCCAAGATGCTTCTGACCAGAAGAAGAAGCAGCAGCCAAAGAGAATGACTTCTGGCTGGCTGCACTTTTAAGTCTATTCAGCCCACCCACAATCCACCATGTGCCCACGCAGAACACTGCATACTCTATTACCAAGGCTGACATCAGCACTGTGCTGGGACTTCCATCCGTGGTCGCCAGTATACTGTGTCAAAATAGGACAGAGAGAAATCAAGAGAGGAGGGGAGATAAGAGAGGAAGAGAAAGAAACACTTACAGACCTGCTTCACCGCTTGTATTGATCTGCTAGTCCTCCAAACACCAATAGAACCTCATCCATGGGTGCCAGAGATGCTGTGCAGATGTCCCCTCATGCTAGTGCCAGTTCCCGCGAGAGTCAATATGATATTGACTTCTCGAAGAGCCCTTCCCAACCAAGACTGTCCCGGCTCGTCACTCCCGGTTTTTGCCCTATAAAGCCCTTCTTCTTCCACCCCTCTCTCTCTTGCCTGCTCTCTTGCCCACTCTCTTGCCCAATTTTCACCTCAGTGGTTAGATGCAGGAAAGGGTGCTGCGCAAGGCAGCCATTTTGGCTAGCTCCACGTGGCCCAAACCACTGCACTCTCACCCAACTCTGAGGTGTCTGCGCAAATAAAGAATTGTACATCCTACATCTTCCCAACTGAGCATGGCATTCCTTAAAAAACATTTAAGCCTGCTCCACTCTAAATTTCCTATACTGTGGCCATTAGGTAAAAAGAAAGAGGGAGATGCTGTGCAGATGTCCCCTCAGGCTAGTGCCAGTTCCCACGAGAGTTAATATGATATTCTTGAAGTGCCCTTCCAAACCATTCCTGCCTGGCTTGTCACTCCCAGTTTTTGCCCTATAAAGCCCTTCTTCTTCCACCCCTCTCTCTATTGCCTGCTCTCTTGCCCGGTTTTCACCTCAGTGGTTAGATGCAGAAAAGGGTGCTACACAAGGTGGCCATTTTGGCTAGCTCCTCGTGGCCCGAACCACTGTTCTCTCACCCAACTCTGAGGTGCCAGCACAAAATAAAGAATTGTGTTCCCTCTCCGCTCTGGATCTTCTCTCTCTCTCTCTACTCTGCATCGCAGCATGAAACAGGAGCATTCAATATCACCACCCAGTGCAGGGGCTCCTGATCTCTGTGTGTACCCAGCCAGAAACCTGTATCCCTCAGTTATTGCCACCGGGGCAATGTCTAGGGTTTGCCCACACTGTGACCAGCCTTGGGACTCCCCAAGCTGAAGTCCCCTTAGCCAACCACTTACCTCTGACTCCCAAAGACAACCTAAAGAATGCTGGCAATACAAAATGAGGAGACCAAGAAAATACAACCCAACAACAAATCAAGAAAAAAAATCTCAGAAAATTACATTAATAAATCAGAGATAATCAAAATATTTGAAGTAAAACCTGAAAAACTAGTCCTCATATTTGCAGTTGAAGTGATAAAACTTATGGAAAAAAAATCCCATAGCAAAGGGAGAAACAGTAGATGAGAACCCAAGAGAGGTTGGATGTCAAAATCTGGAAGAAAAAACAACCAAATCCCAAAATAGATGAACTAATAGAGCAACATTAGCCAAAGTGAATGCCACAATAACCCAGCAAACTAACACAACAGCAGAGATAAAGCTGCATCATCAAGATAAATCCACACAAACTAGCTAAAAGCTACATTAGCTGAGCAAATGGTCAAAATAAATGAATTAACAAACTCAAGAAACTCACTAGTAGAGCAACAGAGATTGAAGAGATGATCAGTAAGTGTGAAGACAAAACAGAAAAAAATAACAAAAGTGACAGAACTAAGGAAGAGATTAAAATAAAATGAAAACAACAACAGAGACATGTATGATGGCTAAAAAATGGAACAGCATTTAATCACTAGCTTGACAGAAGAAGGAGGCTAAGAAAAATGGGAAGAACACATACTTGAGGAAATAATAGAACAGAACCTCCCCCAAATGAAAAAATGGAAACCCCACATCTATGGACATATAATATTTGATAAGAGACACCAAAATATTAAATGGAGCAAGGAAGTTCTCTTCAATAAATGGTGCTGGGAAAATGGGATGAAACATGCAGAAGAATGAAACTGAACCACTTTATCTCACCAGAAACAAAAATCAACTCCAAATGGATCAAAGACCTGGATGTTAGACCAGAAACTACTAAATACTTAGAGGAAAACTTTGGTGGAACACTTTCCCACCTAAACTCAAGGACATGATGAAACAAACCCAATTGCAAGGAAGACTAAAACAAAAACAAATCAATGGGACTACATTAAATAGAACAGCTTCTGCACAGCAAAATAAACCATCACCCAAATAAACTCCTCACAGAATGGGAGTTCTTCACATGCCACATATCAGACAAGAGACTAATAACCAAAATATATAAAGAACTTACCAAACTTATCAATAAAAAAGCAAATGACCCCAACCAAAAATGGTCAGAGGACATGAACAGAATATTCACTACGGAAGAAATCCAAAAGGCTAACAAACACATGAAAAATTGCTGCAGGTCACTGATTGTCAGAGAAATGCAAATAAAGACAACATTGAGATACCACCTCACTCCTGTGAGAATGGCATACTTCAAAAAGGACAGCATCAACAAATGCTGGAGAGGCTGTGGGGACAGAGGAAACCTTCTGCACTGCTGGTCAGAATGTAAATTGGTCCAACCTCTGTGGAGAGCAGTATAGAGAACCTAAATAAGGCTTAGGAACAGACCTCCCATATGACCCAGTAATTTCTCTTCTAGGGATATATCCTAAAGACTCCATAACACCCAACCAAAAAGATATGCGTACACCTATGTTCATAGCAGCACAATTCATAATAGCTAAAACCTAGAAGCAACCCAGGTGCCCAATAACAGATGAGTATATACATAATGGAATACTACACAGCTATTAAGAACAATGAACCCACCTTCTCTGACCCATCTTGGATGGAGCTAGAAGGAATTATGTTGTGAGTTAAGTCAGAAAGACCAAGAGGAATATAGGATAATCTGGTGCATAAACAGAAGTTTAGAAAGAAGAACAGAAAGAGAAACTCAAAGCAAAATCTGACTGAGTTTGGAGTAGGGCACGAAAGTAAAAATCTCTGAGTGGAAAGTAAGGGTGGATGTTCAGCTTCACGGAGGGGTGGGGGTGGGGAGTAAGGAGGAAGAAGGACACAGACATTTGGCAGTGGGAATGGTATTAATATACACTCACTCCTATTAACTTATAGCCTCACAAATCACTATTCAACTTATATGAGACAGGAAAAATGAATCGAATGTCTCAAACATTTTGATGCACAGACCATAGTTCTGAGTTTATGTTCCTTCGATCCTTCGAGCACTTAAGATTTCAAACTGGCAATTAGACTGAATTTTTTAAATTATTTAATACTTATTTATTTATATATTTCCTTTTTGTTGCCCTTGTTTTTATTATTGTTGTGATTATTATTGTTGTTGATGTTGTCATTGTTGGATAGGACAGAGAGAAACAGAGAGAGGAGGGGAAGACAGAGAGGGAGAGAGAAAAATAGACACCTGCAGACCTGCTTCACTGCCTGTGAAGCCACTCCCCTGCAGGTGGGGAGCCAGGGGTTTGAACTGGGATCCTTCCACAGGTCCTTGTGTTTTGTGCCACGTGCACTTAACCTGCTCCGTTACAACCCAACTCCCTAGACTGAATTTTAACAGTGGACTCAAACTGTTCATACAGTTTGCTAATAATTACTTGTTCTTTGAAATATTGACTCACCTAAAAGCTTAGCCCACAGAGAATAGAGGCAACTGGTGGTGTTCCTTTATAAGATACAGCTACAGCTACAAGTAGCATAAAAGGACATAAATTATCGTGAGGTCTTTATGCCACAGAAAATCCAAACAATGGAATTTTCAGAGTTAAACCAATTGCCAAATGATTTGTTATAGCAGTGACTATCTATTGTCTTCTTAAACCCTAAGACAGCAGGAACTTTCCCCTTTCTCTATAAAGCCCATATTTCTCCCAGTCCTGAGACCTCTAGGGTGAATCTCACTTACCTGCATGCTCCTCCCTATTCATACCAACTTACACTGCATCTGTTGATCTCAACCCAATCAATGCAACCAGTACCACCTCTGCATGTTTCAGTTTGAATTCCATCCAGAGACATCAGGAGTGTAATGTCAACCTACCAATGTCATTACTCTAATGAGACCTTTCCCAGCTCATAGGACTGCTTAATTCCATTTCGCATAGTACACATCTTTACAAACCTCAAAACCTAGATATTAACCAGGGTCCATGATATAGGGCATATGTATATATGTTGGGGAAAAACATATACCTTAAAGCAAAAGTGTGCCGTAGTTTTTAGTGAGTCAATAAACATAGCAAGCAAACAGAGAGACCTAAAAAGACACCATAAAATACCTAGTCATATAGTTTCTACTTAGACCTAGATACCCTCCTCACCTACTTCCTATTGCACATCCCTCAGTCACTCCAAAGCTAACCTTGTGAGACAAAATAAGGACTACAAAAGCTGAATAAGGGCAAGAGACTGGCATAGTTTAATGATGACTCTTTAGTCACTACCAGACTATCCCATCACCTGGGCCCCTAGTCAGGGATCCCTGGGGTTCACACACAAATATGATGGGCCTAGACTTCTAACAGCTCTCTCTCATCACTATCACTGGTCATCTCCATCAGGAACAACATAATGGACCCCTCTGTGGTCCTCTATAGGACCTGGCCTTCAATGTAGATTAACAAGGATGGGGAGTGTTCCATTCTCCAAAGGGATGTTGGATAGCATACTCTGCCTATCACCCGAGGATGATGGGTCCTGAAATTGGCACAGCCTGGAATGTTCCTAGCCATGACCATGGAATATGAGCTCAGACCTACAGGGATGCAGAGGTTACATAGACTCCTGTCCTGAATATGGGCCCCAGATCAATATTTATATACTTGTCCCATATTTGGGATCTACTATCTACCCTGACCCAGCTTTCTGGTCTTTTTACCAACTATGACACCATCCCCCCATACAATAACTTAGGTCATCTGCATATGAGATGTCAGGTGCAAGCAAAATCTAGTAAAGGTATGGGCCCCTTGGAATATACCTTGTTGGTATGCTTCTAATTCTGCTTCTAAAAACCCCTTCTGTTTCATTTGGTTTAACCTCCCCTGCTTAACACTGTATTCTATTTACATAACCACTGTATTCTATTTACATAACCATTGCAGGGCATTGGTTTAATCCCCACTGGTTCATGATGTGTTTTTGCTCCGCCCCATCTCGTAGTACACCCTGATTTTCACCAGTCACTTTTCTCTCCACCCTCTCTACGTCACATCCTGTTCACACCCTACTTGGAAAGTATATATAAGGACAGCATTGTTCGTTTTAGTTAAGTTTTAGTTTATCTTAGCTTGGCTTAGATTGTGCTGCATCCTGCATGAATAAAGAGATACTGCCTACAGCTCAACCATGAGTCCCGGGTTGTCTGTCTCCTCTCACAAAGCCAGCCCGACAATACCCAAAATAGCTTTTTCCAAAACAGAGACCCCAAATCTTCATCTAAAATATTCCAGCCTTTAGGTTACAGTTAGTCAGCAATTTATTCTGCTTTATATCTTAACTCTTTTTTAGCCACCAGATGATACCATTATGCCAACCTGACTGCTGGGAAGCTGGACAGATGACCCCATTAATGTGTCCTGGAGCCACACCTCCCCAGTTCCCTACCCCACTAGGGAAAGAGAGAAATGGGATGGGAGTATGGATCTACCTGCCAATGTCCATGATCAGTGGGGAAGCAATTACAGAAGCCAGACCTCCCACCTTCTGCACTCCATAATGATCCTGGGTCCATACTTCCAGAGGGATAAAGAATGGGAAATTTATTAAGGAAGAGGACTGGATACTGAGTTCTGTGTGGAGTAGTGCCCCTCTTATCCTATGGTCTTTTCAATATTTCCATTTTATAAATAAAAATAAAAAATAAAGTAAAATTAAAAAAATAAAAACTGGAAACATATAAAGATACATGAAACCCATATGAAAAATTACCAAATATGGAAATTCAACAGAACTCAACAACTACTGAGTAAAAGAGGAAATTAAAATGTTCTTGGAAACCAAGGGAAATGAAAACACAAACTATCAGAATAGTTAAGATACAGCTAGAACAGTACTGAGGAAAATTTATTGTCAAACAGACAAACACTAGGAAACAGGAAAAATCTTAAATGAATAGCCTGACTTCTCACCTAAAGAAAAAAATAGACAAAGAAAACCTAAAGCAAATAGGAGTAAAATAACAGAAGTCAGAGCAGAAATAAATAACATTGAAAACAAGAAAACTATATAAAAGATCAATTAAAGCTAGGGGAAATTTCTTTGAAACAGTAAACAAACACAACAAACCTTTGGCCAGACTTACTAAAAGAAAAAGGGAGAAGACCCAAATAAATTGCATAGAATAGCAAATAAAACATATCCAGAGATACACCAAGACACATCATAATTAAATATGCAAATACCAAAGACATTGAAAGGTTACTGAATGACAGGGTCACTTTTGGATCATCTTGGATGGAACTGTCAGGCTTCATCCTTCATCCCCCTGCTTCATCCTCCATTGCTGACATTATGGCCTATTTATATAATCATTGTTTTGTCTGATCTTTACATAATCATAGTTTTGCCTGCTCTTTCTATCTCGAGACCCTCCCTGCCTACAGGGCACATTAATTCTGCCTGTTAAAACCCTAGCAACCATTGCCACAGAAGCTTTCTACCTTCCAGCTCTTTCCTTTTCTCCACTCCCTTTCCTAGCCATTTCCTTTTCCGTCTTGCCACTTCTGGTTCTAAATATATAAAAGCGTTGTCTCTGATCAATAAAGACACATTGCGTTCCTGCTCCATCGTGAGTTCCTGGTCTCTCTCCTGCATGGCTGATTAAACAGCATCCCAGGTTGGCTCCAGTCGAGTTCCCTCCAACCCAGAGAGCACATGCCCAGGAAGAAACACCCTCATGCTAGCCCGGCAGGAACTAGAAAACATTATGTTATGTAAGATAAGCCAGAAAGAGAAGGATGAATACCATAGGATCTCATTTATAAGTGGGACTTAATAAATAGGGACAGGGAGGGAGACAGAAAATGAAACATGGACTGGGTATGATGTCATGCGTTATCAAAGCTAAGGACTTGGGAAGGAAGGGTAGGGAGGAGTGGAAAAGAGCTGCCGGGTCCTGATGCATAATTAAATTATAGTTATATGTCAATGATTGCACTGTAAAGCATTGATCCCCTTCAATAAAAAAATGTAAATGGTCAAAAAATTGGAAACAACCCACATGTCCACCAACTGGTGAATGCATAAATAACAAAAATGTGGAATAATCATACAACGGAGTATCATTTGACAGTTAAAAAAAACAGCACAAATAAATGTGGTATCATCGATGAACCTTAAAAAATGCTAAGTAAGGAAGGGGGAGATAGCATAATGGTTATGTAAACAGGACTCCAGTGCCTGAGGCTCAAAGGTCCCAAGTTTAATCCATTGTACCACCATAAACCAGAGCTGAGCAATGCTCTGGAAAAAAAAAAAAAACCAGCCAAGTAAGGAGGTCTAGTAGGGAATTCAGTAGGAGCAAATACTTCATCATATATAAGCATCTGGGTTTGACCTCCCAGCAACACCATGCAAAGGGGAAGTTTTACAGGCAGTGGAGTTGTGCTGTGGTGACCTTCAATCTCTCTTACTCTCATCTCTCTATGTCTGTCAGCCTCAACCTAGAATAAAGGAAAATGAATCCACTGGGAGAGGCATAATAACACAGTGAAATTCTGGGAGAAAATAAAAATAAATGTGTGAAGTAGAAGAAGCCTATCACACACACACACACAAATGTTGAATGATTCTTTCTATATGAAATGCAATGGTGAAACTGGAAAAATCTAAAGAGGCAAAATTATTATTGGTTTCTAGGGGCTAGTGTGTGTTGTTTATTTTCGGAGGCTCCAGCTGGCCAGGCTAGCTTCACGGGCAGGTAACAGAGACTCAGGGACACACGGCTGGGCAGGGAAGCTGTATTTCTTTATTCAGGAACAACGATTCATAAACTAACCCAAACTAATCACCAAACAGAACTCTCCTGCCTCCTTCCCCCGCGGTGGCACCAAGAACTCTCGAACTCTGTCACTCTGGAACTCTGTCGGGGTTCCTTCCTGGGGCGGGGACAAGGGGGCCCGCCAAACTAACAGGACTAAACCACAATCAACTAGAGATGGGGGGGAAGGGGACCAAACCACTATGAAGAATACCAACAAGTGTGAAAGCCTAAAATGTGACCTTCATCACTCTAGGATACCAAGCATGTCAAGCCATTTTAAGTTATCAAAATTTTTAACAGGACATAATAAATTTCCCTTGAAGTTACCATCATAATTTGTGATGGCAACAGCTAACCAATTTATCTTAAGGCCTCATTTTAGTCTTCTCTACAGTCTAATTTCATTTATATAACCATGGATGATATTGGTTTTGTTTTACATTTCCAAAGATAAAATAAGGCATATTATCTTTACATTTTTGATCTAAAGAATTCATCTTGAAATGATATAAATGGAAAATATTTAACACTGAAAGACTATTTACTGGGCCCCATAGTGTAAGTATGGCTAAAGTTTCTGTTAATGTTCTTGCATCTGTCTCTAAGGAGAAAATATAGAGATAGGACCCACTGTGATTTTCTAAGGAAATGCTTCTTTTAACTTCCCATCAGTCCTGATAACCAGTGATCAGTGCTAATGAACTTAGTGGGGGGTGGGGTGATAGAATAAGTGAAAATTAAATCATCATCAAAAAAGAACCAGCATGTTCCCAGAATACAGAATGTACCTTGATTATGCGTGTTAAGGAAAATTCATTATATGAGCCAAGGGAGTCAGTAGCAGTCCAATCCTAATCTCAGCCTAATTTTTCACCTGTCAGCAAAAGCAGAATTTAAAAAAAAAAAACTGAAATAGTGAATTTAGAAACGTGGATGTCCTAATTTCTTTTCCAGCTTTATGATATAAAAACACAAATAGAGCTACTATCCTTTCTTTCATGACCCCAGGTGGCCACATTTCATACTATAAGGCAGATAATGAATATCAAAAGCTACAACCAGGTAGTTTAAAATCCATCAAACTCACTGCTCCAGGTGCAGAATCTTGTCCCATAATAAGCTTAGCTTAGTCTGCTAAAGGTACAGGCTTGCAGGCTTACAGGGACAATTATTGTAAAGAGATGATGTTGTCAGCCAGAAAGACAAATTAGAAAGATTACCAAAGACTCTGACAATACTAGAAGAAATACTAGAATAAGGAGAAAAATAAAATAAAATTAGAATAAGTTACACTAAAGAAAGTTTTACAAAGATTTAACACTTAATGACTAAAAATAAAGATGAACTATCAAGTTCTTAATATGAGATTAAGAGTCTCTACATCACTGAAAAATAATTTAATTTTTTCTTCAAATTAAATATTTATTGATTGATTGATTTATGAGGGAGTGTGAAAAAAACCAGAGCATCACTCTGGCACATACAATGCCAGGGATCAAACTTGAGACCACTAGAAATTGATGGTCTACTTTGCTATCACTTGAATCGCCACTGACTTATCTTACTGATTTTTTTTCAAATCATTTTATTTGGAAAATAAGTTTACAGTACAGCTGTTGACACATGTATACAATTTCCTTTGTTTTTGTTTGTTGTTGTTGTTGATGATGATGTTTTGCCACTAGAAACTAGAAAGTTGTGCATGCCTGCACGACTCCACCATTCTCAGAAGCCATATTTTTCTTGTTCTTCATTTGTTCTGCTTTTTTTTTTAATAGAGGGTGAACAACAGAGAATGGTAAATAAAGAGTGATTAAAGGCCCTTGCACCTGGTAATATGTACACTATATGGAATGTACCACCTCCAGGTCTCCTATTTTATACCTTTGTTTTAAAGATATTGCCTCCACTACACAAATATCTGAATCTCTATGCTTGAAGAGACTTATATTATGCAAACATTTAGGGAACATTTAGCCACATGCAAGGTTATTATTCTCAGTTACATACATATAACACATACATTTCATATCATCTTAACAACCATGGATGATATATAGAAACCTAAATGATAGATAGAAAATAGATAGATTAGACAGATAGATAGATATGCAACACTGCTGCTTATAAGCATTGGTATACATAAATTTTTTAAAAATAAGTTTAAAAAGTTCAGAACTTATTTATAATGTAAATTTCAAAATTCAAAATTAAGGTTCAGAAATAGAACTGAGAACTTAAAAAATAAAGCTATGAAAAGAAATAATAGAATATGTATTTTCAAATACTGTTTGAGAGGAAAAGGACAAAGGAGAGTGAGTCGCCCATTGCACCCCCAAACCCATCCTCCTGGCCAGAGGCAGTTTATTTGGGAAACAATAGCAGCCAAAGAGAAAGAGCCACCCATGCCCCCAGTAGAGTCAAACTCCTCAAGCAAGATTCCAAGGTTTAACTTTTTGTCAGAATGCAAAGGAGATCCATGTGATCTTGCCTGACTGAATCTGAACTACAGATAGTCCCAAGCAATCTGAACAGGCTGATAGGTCTGCCCACTGAAACAATCAAGCAAAGCTTCATCAAACCAACCTCCTCCCCAACTGTATGCTTATGTATGTTCTGTTACATTAATTCCATCCCTGGATCTCTCTGTATTCTTCTATTGGCTGCCTTTTTTTTTCTATTTAGGGTATTTTGTTGTTGTTTGCTGTTTTTAATTGTTGTTTTGTTTGAGGGGGGAGCTTTCTGTTTGGTTTGGTCTGTGGGGTTTTTGCTTGCTTGGTTTGATATTATTTTTCTTTTTCTGTCTTCTTTTTTTTAATGTAGCTGTTTCTGTCATCAATTCCCCACTTCAATTTGGACCTGAACTAGAAAATCCCAAGCAATCTGTAAGGCTGAGAGGTCTGTCCACTGAAGCAATCAGGCAAAGCTTCATCATACCAACGTCAAATACGAGTGCACATATGTTCTGTAAGTTTGTTAATTCTTTCCCTGGTTGTATACTTCTGTTGACTGCAGTTGGCTGCCTTTATTTTTTTCTGTTTTGTTTAGTTATAGTTTGGTTTTTTAGTTGTTATTGCTATTATTTTTTTGTTTGTTTTGTTTTTGGGGAGTGTTTGGTTTTGTTTTATGCTTTTCATCTTTTTTCTTTTTTTTTTTTTGTTTTGTACCTGTTTAAATAATCTATTCCCACTTCAATTTGAACATAAGAGACCTTTTTCTCATCTTCCAAAGGCAGTGACAGTGGTATTATCATTAGAACAACAGTTCTTGCCCTCAGTGTGGATCAATAATGGTAGGGAGTGCTACATTCTCTGAAGGGAGACTGAACATTATAATCTACTGCTTGAGGAAGATGTGTCCTGAAATTAGTGCAGCCTGGAATGTTCCTAGCCATGACCACAGAATGCCAGATCAGACCTATAGGGATGCAGAGGTTACATAGGCTCCTATACTGAATATGGGCCCCAGATCAAATCAGTGGGGTTTACAGTTAACAATATTTATATACTTTCCCCATATTTAGAGACTACTTTCTTCTGTGATACAGCTTTCTAGTCCTTTTAACAATTATGACATAATTTTTCCAGACAATACCTTGGGCCTACCTACATGTTAGCTGTCAGACTCAGGCAAAAACTAGTAAAGTCACCAGCCCCTTGGAATATACCTAAAAGAGACTTACTAGCTTTTTCCAAAATGGAGACCCCAAATCTTCATCTGCAATATTCTTGTCTTTAGGTTCATGATTAGTCAACAATTTGTTCTGCTTTCTATTTTGACTCTTTTTCAACCACCAGGTTCCAGAAGATACCATGATGCCAACCGGACTTACCAGGAGAAACTATCCCACCAATGTGTCCTGGATCTCTGCCTCCTCAGAGCACTGCTGCACTAGGGAAAGAGAGAGACAGGCTAAGAGTATGGATCAACCTGCCAATGTCCGTGTTCAACAGGGAAGCAATTACAGAAGTGTTGGATAGTATGCCAGCTCCCCCTGGCTTCTGCTTAACCATATGCCTATATAGGGATAGATTTAATCCCATTCAAAGCTTTGGTCTATTTACATAAATCACTTTTACATTTACATAAAGCACTCCAGGGCATTGGTGGTTCAGTGATAGGATTCTCGCCTGCTCTGCCCCCTCCTTGTCACACTCTGATTTTCACCAGTCACTTTTCTCTCCACCCTCTCTATGTCACATCCTGTTTCCACCCTACTTGGCAAGTATATATAAAGACAGCATTGTGAGTTTTAGGGTACTTTACCTTGAATTTAGCTTAGCTCGTCTTAGATTGCGCTGCGTCCTGCATGAATAAAGAGATACTGCCTACAGCTCAACCATGAGTCCCTGGTCGTCTGTTACCCGCCCGTGAAGCCAGCCCGGCGAAAACAACATAACCCATCAAAAACAACACAGAAGCCAGACCTTCCACCCACTGCACCCAATAATGACCATGGGGCCATACTCCCAGAGGGTTAAAGAATAGGAAATCTGTCAAGAAAGGGGATGGGATATGGAGATCAGGTTATGGGAATTGTGCGGAATTGTACCCCTCTTATTCTATGGTTTTGTTAATGTCTCCTTTCTTAAATAAAAAAAAAAACCATAAAATTATCAACAGATTTCTTCACACAGCCAGATGAAAATGACAAGATATCTATCAAGCACTCAGTGGGAAAAGGCTTTCATCTAAGAGTAGTGAATCATGCTAGATTCTACTTCAGACTAAATGAAGTGACGACAACCTTCTCAAACAAGCAATAGTTAAAGGAATCAACTGTCACCAAACCTGCTCTGAAATACGTTTTAAAAGGTCTCCTTTAAGCAATAACAACATCACAAAAAAGTTGCTATATTCCAAAACACTCAGAAAAGTTTAGAATAATGTCATTAAAATATCTTAAATCCATAATACCCATAAATGTCAATGACTTTAATTTGCACATTAAAAAGCACAGAGTAGGAAGATGGATCAGAAAATGCAGTCCTATCATGTTGTCTGCAGGAATCCATGTTGTCTGCAGGTATCTCACCTAACTCAACAAGACAAACACAGACTCAAAGTGAAAGGAAGAAAAACTATCATAATGCATAGAGGATCAGTCAACTAGTAAGACTTAACAATTAACATTTACGTTCCCAGAAATAACCCCATGCACCTATAGACATCTAATCTTTGACAAAGGTACCCAGACTATTAAATGGGGAAAGGAGAGTCTCTTCCACAAATAGCACTGGAAAAATTGAGTTAGGTTGAAACATGCAGAAGAATGAAACTAAACCACTGCATTTCACCAAACACAAAAGTAAATTCCAAGTGGATCAAGGACTTGGACATTAGACCAAAAACTATCAAATGCTTAGTGGAAAATATTGGCAGAAATCTTTTTCTGTATAGATTTTCAATAATACAATTACAATTACAAAGAAAACTAAATCAAAAATAAACCAATGGGACTACATCAAATTAAAAAGCTTCTGCACAGCAAAAGAATCCACCACACAAAGAGAACTCCCACAGATTGGGAGATCTTTACATGACATACAACAGACAAGAGACTCATAACTAAAATATATAAAGAGCTTACCAAACTCAACAACAAGAAAACAAATGACCCCATCCAAAAATGGGGAGAATATAGGAATAGAATATTCACCACAGAAGAGATCCAAAATGCCAATTAAAAAATGCTCCAAGTCATTGGTCATCAGAGAAATGCAAATAAAGACTATTCAGAAGGGGTGATTTCCCCTTCTTTACCCCATCTTGGATGAAGCATGAAAGAATCATTTTAGGTGAGATAAATCTGAAAGAGAAGTATGAGTATGGGATGATCTCACTCCTAGGTAGAGGTTGAAAAGCAAGATCAGAAAGGAAAACAATAAGCAGAACTTGGACTGGATTTGTTTTATTGCACCAAAGTAAAAGACTCTGTGGTAGGTGGGGGAAGAGTTCAGGTCCTGGAACATGATGGCAGAGGAGGACCTAGTGGGGGTTGAGTTGTTATGTGAAAAACTGGGAAATGTTATGCATATACGAACTATTGCATTTGCTATTGACCCCAATAAAGAAATTTTAAAAAGAAATGGAAGGAAGGAAGGAAGGAAAGAAGGAAGGAAGGAAGGAAGGAAGGAAGGAAGGAAGGAAGGAAGGAAGGAAGGAAGAAAGGAAGGATGGATAAATGGATCGATGGAAGGAAGGGGAATGCATGACCATAGAGAAAAAGAGCAAGTGTATATAAATACAGATAGTTGTGGAAATAATAGTCAAACCATACCTGTGAACTTGGGAGAACTACTGTAGTTTCCAATAGAAAAAATGGGACACAGAGCTTTGGTGGTGGGAGCTATATAAAATTATAGGCCTGTTGTTTCATGATTTTGTAAATCACTAATAAAAATAATAATAATGTTTGAGAGTGAGAAAAATGCAAAACAAAAATATTATATAGGAGCAGTTGGTACCCTTTTCCTAAAAATCTCTAGCATCTCTGCATGAAGCCATTGTCTGCATGAACTTAGTGGAAGTGATTTCAGAAGTGTCTGTCTGGAGTCTGGTTTGTGAAGAATTTTAGGTATGTCTGTTTGATAGCCTATGCCTAGCATAGAGTTCCTGGGAAGATCTTCAGTGTGTGTCTGGAGCCTGCACATGGAAGAATCTCAAGCATCTCTACCTGACAGTCTATACCCAACATAAGGCTCATATAAGGATCTCCACTGTGTCTGCCTAGAGTATGGTGCAACAAAGAAACCAGCATTAAAATGGAAATCTACACCTCTCCTAACAAGCTTCAGCATGTAGCAGGGACACCAGCACCTGCTAAAGTCTTAATGAATTGGAAAATTTTTGTAATGGCAAAATCGTTTATATCCTGGACTATGTGTGACAACCAATATGGGCGTAAAATTCCAGGTTGAGACTAAAGAAATTGAAAAATCAGCAGGTCTGTTAAATATGTATATATGTATGAATCCTTACCTAGATTATGTTTTGATTTTTTGATCCAAAACTTTATTGTTGCTATTATTTTCACTCTGCCTTCCCTGAAATTGGCAGTGTGTCATTGTGCAAGTAAAAATTCTTATCCCTTGCCAGCAAGATGCTGACCAGACTTCCCTGGACAGACGACCCCATCAATGTGTCCTGGAGCTCTGCTTCCTCAGAGTCCCACCCTACTAGGGAAAGAGAGAGACAGACTGGGAGTATGGATCGACCAGTCAATGCCCATGTTCAGTGGGGGAACAATTGCAGAAGCCAGACCTTCCACCCTCTGCAACTCACAATGACCCTGGATCCATACTCCCAGAGAGATAGAGAATGGGAAGGCTATCATGGGAGGGGATGGGATATGAAGATTGGGTTATGGGAATTGTGCAGAATTGTACCCCTCTTATTCTATGGTTTTGTTAATGTCTCCTTTCTTAAATAAAAAAATACAATAAAATTTTAAAAAACATTAAATACCCCCCCCAAAAATATATATATATATCTGTCCTGTGGGCCATATGTAGTCCATGAAATCTCTTGGTCAGACCTTGCCAAGGCAACCACAGAACATAGTAATGCTAAGGGATAATAATTAATAAATTTGGTTTTCTAATTTAAATAAATAAATAAATAGCACATTTCAGGCAATATTTTACAATTTTCTTCCCATCCTCTAACTGGTTAACTTTACTGTTAGATAATTTTTAAAAATCCATTTCCTATTTCTTTCTTATTTATTTATTTATTTTATTTATTGCCTCCAGAGTTATCGTTGGGTCTCGGTACTCTTGTTGTTACTGCTATTATTGTTGTTGTATAGGAGAGAGAGAAATCAAGAAAGGAGGGGAAGGCAGAGAGGGCAGAGAAAGATAGACACCTGCAGACCTGCTTCACCACTTGTGAAGTGAGCCCCCTGCAGGTGGGGAGCTAAGGGCTCAAACTGGGATCCTTATGCTTTGTGCCATGTGCGCTTAACCTTCTGAATTACCACCAGCCTCCTCCATTTCCCTTTTCAAACTTCTAAGGACAACCCAAATCTTTCTGCATAGGGGGAGGATTCAATTTTAATTCGACATACTTTGGATCGACCTAAATGAGTTACTGATTGAGGTGGAAGGTGTTCTTACTTAACTCAAGGAAATAGAACAATCATCAAGAAATATCACAGCTGAGGGAGGAAAAAAGAAAAAAAAAAAACTTGATAAAAAAGAATGAGCTTTCATGCATCCATACTGGATATTTCTTTCTCTTACATGGACCTGGGGAGTGGCAGGAGAGAAAAGTGAAATAAATGAATGCTAAATTTATGTTAAGATCACTTTATTGAGGAAATGTCGATTTATAGGATTTATGTTGATTTATAGGATTTATGTTGATTTATAGGATTGCTGTCATAGGAGTACAGTTCCACACTGCTCTAAGACAGACTGAATACGTGTGAGATGATTTCACTCAACTATAGGCTCATGTTGGTGTGCAGAATATGTTTCAGGTTGGCTATGTTAAGTCCTGATGAGCAGTAGGTTAATTGCAGTAAATGCATTTCTCTTTTAGTCCCACTGAAGAGAGGTCTGTTGTAAGTTTATGTCAGGAAAATCTGTATTTACTTCTTACCTAGTCTTTTCATTTAAAGATGGGATTGGCTAGTATATAAAGAAAACTCTAGTATCATTTATAACTTTGCCCCACTAAGGAAAGAGAGAGATGGGCTGGGAGTATGGGTCAACCTGTCTACGCCCATGTTCAGCAGGGAAGCAATTACAGAAGCCAGACCTTGTACTTTCTGCACCCCATAATGTCCGTGGGTCCATGCTCCCAGAGGGCTAAAGAATAGGAAAGCTATCAGGGGAGGAGATGGGATACAGAACTCTGGTGGTGGGAATTGTGTGGAATTGTACCTCTCTTGTCTTATGGTCTTGTCAGTGTTTCCATTTTATAAATAAAAATTTTTTAAAAAAGAAAAAAAAATCCTTATCCCTGTTTTTCAAAAAATGTTACTCTACCAATTGTCATTAAGATAAAAAATAATATTTTAAGGTAGTTTCAGTTACACATTAGCTGCCACTGGATTAGACAACCACAGTGTTAAAAGACCAGACAGTAACATAGAAAAACAAAAGTAACTTGGTGGATGTTTAGCAACATTAGAGACACTGGGATCAAAACAAATATATGGTCACCATATAAAAATAAGAAGTGTTAAAAGACGTGCCAGAAGTCAGAATAAATTTGTGAAAAGGCTAAGACTCCTGGGACAGAAACAAATCCACATTTCCAGTGACCAATTTTTGTTGTTATTGTTGTTGTTGTTGTTATGATTGAATCAGAGAGAAATAGGGTGAAAGAAGGAGAAAGGAAAAAAGAGAGACACTTGCATTCTGTCCCAGTGTTTGTGAAGTCTTTGCAGGTGAGAGCAAGGAGCTGGAACCCAGGTCCTCATGCATGGTAACTTATGTGTTTTACCAGTTGAGCAACCACTCAGTTCCCTATATTATATATTTTAAAGTATGGTATATATACTATTTTTAGACTTTTACTAAATGTCTTTATGCTTAAATAAAATATATGCCCCAAAGATATTGTCCTTGTGTGTTATTAACATCTGGTAAGATTTATTTCTTGCTGTCCTTTACTCAGTCAAAACTTTGCAAATGTCCCCCCTTTTAAATTTAAAAAGTTCCTACACACCATACATAACTTAATTAAGCAGGACTCAGGACAATTTCAGGCTTCCTCTCCTCTCAAAATGCATGAAACAAAACCTCAAACAATAAAAGACAAGATCTCACATTCCTTTCAGGGTAAAAGAGTAGCTGAGTCCAGCTATCACTCCCTGGATAGAACTAGCTTTTATCCTCTTAAAGCTACTTAGGCCTGCTCAGTTCAAAAATCGAGGCTCCAGGGAGAGAGGACAGAGTCTGTGAGCAAATTCTAGGGTCCATGATTGTCAATTCAAGATCTGCCTCATCTGATGAGTTCTGCTGATTCCAGGGAACATAGATAGGTTGCACATCTTGTTTTGATAGCAGGATTTCTGAATGTCTTTTTGTTTGTTTGTTTTCAGAAACACTCTCAGCAAGCTTCCTAAGGATGCCATGGAAAAACTTAAGTAGAAAAATTAGGATGAAATAGCAGCAGCTGTTGCCTAACAGACCATGCTATAAAGGATCTGCTGTCAGAAAAAAAATTAGTTTATGAAGAAAGCCCATTTTGACTCTTAATAAGATTTGACGACACAGTTGCAAAGTGTGAACTAAAATGACATATTACTCTTATTTCAGTGCATCACAAATTTGCTATAGAAATGATAATATGAACTTTTTAGTTAAAGCAGACTCCAAGAAGATGTTGTACCAATTAGCATGCTGAAGAGTTAGATTTACTTTGTTTTTAATTCGTTAAGAATGTTCTTTCAGGGAGTCGGGCTGTAGCGCAGCGGGTTAAGCGCAGGTGGCGCAAAGCACAAGGACCCGGCATAAGGATCCCGGTTGGAACCCCGGCTCCCCACCTGCAGGGGAGTCGCTTCACAGGCGGTGAAGCAGGTCTGCAGGTGTCTATCTTTCTCTCCTCCTCTCTGTCTTCCCCTCCTCTCTCCATTTCTCTCTGTTCTATCCAACAACGACAACAACAACAATAATAACTACAACAATAAAACAACAAGGGCAACAAAAGGGAATAAATAAAATAAAAATATTTTAAAATTTAAAAAAAAAAATTTTTGAAAAAAAAAAAAAAAAAGAATGTTCTTTCAGGGGTGGAACCAAGATGTCAGCGTGACCACATCTCCTGACTTGATTTATGCAAAGCAGCTGCTTGAAACCAGGAAATTCCTAGTGAGGGAAAGATTTCAAGGCCAATGGTAGAGGAAGTGTACAAGAAAGGTCGGAGTGGAGTCAAAGAGAGCCACAGATCACATAAGCTAGAATGGGCTACAGAAGGACAAAGCACGTGGAATGAAGTTTCTGGGAGTTAAAATAGGCCCTCTGTAAGCTCTCCACCCCCACCCCACCCCAACCCCACCCCCACCCCACCTCCTCACTCCAAAGGGGTAAGGCAATCAGCCACAAAGAGGCTTCCTGTGGAAACAACCTCATTCTCAAGATTCCAGGATCAGCAGGGGCCATCAGAAGGAACTGTCTATCCCCCACCCCACCCCCCATTTCTCTCCTCAAGGAGGATGGAACTCTTTCTGATTGGTCAACTTCTTGATCAATCTTTTTCCTTTTCTGGGGCTGTGAGAACATTCTGCCCTAGCTTTTTTTCTTCAACTCTAGCTCTTATGTTGCTTTTTGCAATAATTGACTTATTAATCACAGAAATTAGAACAGCTATTGAGGAAAGTCTATCAGAAATAGGGAAACAACAGATGAGATCCTGAAGGAAAATACTAGCTACCAAGTAGGATTTATTCCAGGAATGCAAGGCTGATTCAATATACATATGTCAATCAATGTTATTCACCACATCAATAAAAGTAAAACCAAAAACCACATGAATATCTCAGTAGATGTAGAGAAAGCTTTCAGGCAAGAGAAAGGAATCAAAGGAATACAGATTGGAAGGGAAGAAGTCAAACTCTCACTATTTGCATACAATATGATAGTATACATAGAAAAACCTAAAGAATTCAGCAGAAAGATACTGGAAATCATTAGGCAATATAGCGAGGTGTCAGGCTCAAAATTAATGTACAAAACTCAGTGGCATTTCTTTACATAAACACTAAGTTAAAAGAAGAGGATATCCAGAAATTAATCCCATTCACTGTCACAGCAAAAATAAAAAAATACCTAGGAATAAGCCTGACCAAAGAAGTGCAGAATTTGTACACTGAAAACTATGAGTCACTATTTAAAGAAATAGAAAATAATACAAAGAAATGGAAAGATAGCCTATGCTCATGGACTGGAAGAATTAATATCATCAAAATGAATATTCTTTTTAAAATATTTTATTTACTTATTTTCCTTTTTGTTGGCCTTGTTGTTTATCATTGTTGTTGTTATTATTGTTGTTGTTGTTACTGCTGTTGTTGGATAGGACAGAGAGAAATCGAGAGAGGAGAGGAAGACAGAAAAGAGAGATAGACACCTACAGACCTGCTTCATCGCTTGTGAAGTGACCCCCCCTGCAAGTGGGGAGCTGGGGGCTTGAACCAGGATCCCTACACTGGTCCTTGAGCCATGTGCACTTAACCCACTGTGCTACAGCCCAAGCCCACAAAATGAATATTCTACCCAGAGCCATATACAAATTCAGTGTGATACCCATCAAAGTTCCACCAAGTGTCTTAAAAAGAATACAACAAAAATTACAATCATTTATCTGGAACCAGAAAATACCTAAAATCACCTAAATAATCTTGAGGAAAAGAAACAGAAATGGAGGCATCACACTCCCAGATCTCAAACTATACCATAAGGCCATGATAATCAAAACATCCTGATACTGGAACAAAAATAGGTACACAGACCAGTGGAACAGAATTGAAAGCCCACAACTAAACCCCCACACCTATGGACATCTAATTTTTTTATAAAGGGTCCCAAAGTATTAAATGAAGGAAGGAGGTTCTCTTCAATAAATGGTGCTGGGAAAACTGGGTTGAGACATGCAGAAGAATGAAACTGAACCACCTTATCTCACCAGAAACAAAAGTCAACTCCAAATGGATCAAGGACCTGGATGTTAGACCAGAAACTATCAAATACTTAGAGGAAAACATTAGTGGAACACTTTCCCACCTAAACCTCAAGGACATGCTTGATGAAACAAACCCAATTGCAAGGAAGACTAAAACAAAAACAAATCAATGGGGCTACATCAAATTGAACAGCTTTTGCACAGCAAAATAAACCATCACCCAAATAAAGAGACCCCTCACAGAATGGAAGAAGAGCTCCACATGCCATACATCAGACAAGAGACTAATAACCAAAATATATAAATATCTCACCAAACTTATCACTAAAAAAGCAAATGATCCCATCTAAAACTGTGCAGTGTCTATGAACAGAATATTCACATCAGAAAAGATCCAAAAGGCTAATAAACATATGAAAAATTACCCCAGGTCACTGTCAGAAAAATGCAAATAAAGACAACATTGAGATACCACCTTATCTCTGTGAGAATATCATACATCAAAAATGAAGATGGGTCCCGAAATTAATGCAGCCTGGTATGTTCCCGGTCATGACCACAGAATGTGAGCTCAGATCTACAGGGATGCAGAGGTCACATAGTCTACTATGCTGAATATGGGCCCCAGATCAAATCAATGGGGGTTATAGTCAACAGCATTTATACACTTTCCCCATATTTGGGAGCTACTGTCTTCCATGATGCAGCTTTCTAGTCCTTTTACCAACTATGACATCATCTTCCCAGACAATAGCCTGGTTCCTCCTGCATATTAGCTGTCAGGCTCAGGCAGAAAGTAGTAAAGTCATGGGTCCCTTGGAATATACCTAAAATAGACCTACTAGCTATTTCCAAAGCAGTGACCCCAAATCTGCATCTGCAATATTCTTGTTTTTAGGTTCATGATTAGTCAACAATTTGTTCTTCTTTCTATCTTAACTCTTTCTCAGCCACTAGGTTCCAGATACTACCTACTTCCAGATGCCAACCTGACTTCTCTGGGAAGATCAACACACCCATGTCCTGGACCCCCACCTCCCCAGAGCCCTGCCCCTCTAAGGAAAAGAGAGACAGGCTGGGAATATGGTTCGACCTGCTGATGCCCATGTTCAGCAGGGAAGCCATTACAGAAGCCAGACCTTCCCCATTCTGCAATTTATAATGATCCTGACTCCATACTCCCAGAGGGATATGGAATAGGGAAACTAAGGAAAAAGACAGAAGTTATGAAATAAATAAGCCCAAACCTGTTGGGTAGTATGCCACCTCCCCCTGGCTTCTGCTTAACCATATACCTATATAGAGATTTACTGAACCCATTCAAAGCTTTGGTCTATTTACATAAATCACTTTTACATTTACATAAAGCACTCCCTCCAGGGCATTGGTGGTTCAGTGATAGGATTCTCGCCTGTTCCGCCCCCTCATTGTCACACTCTGATTTTCACCAGTCACTTTTCTCTCCACCTTCTCTATATCACATCCTGTTTCCACCTTACTTGGAGAGTATAAAAACAGCTGCTCTTCTGATTAAAGACACTTGGAAATTGCTTTCCGGCTCGAGAGTTCCAGAGTGTATCTCCTGTGGAAGTTAGTGCGGCACAAGTTCCTGATCCCTCTCCCACGCAGCAGCCTAGATCGGCTCCATTTGAGTTCTCTCCAAGCCAGAGAGCACTAGCTCGGGAAGAAGTACCCTCAGTCTATCCCGGCACAAACCTAAACTCACCAAATGCTTATAACAACAACTACAACAAAAAGACAAATATCAAAGATTATCTTAAAGGCAGCAAGAGAGAAGCATAATCACTTTCTCAACAGAGGCTACTCTAGAGGCTGGAAAGAATTGGCAGGATATATTAAAAGTTTTAAGTGGAAAAGACATCCACTCAAGAATATTCTATTGGGTTATCACCCTGGCTTGAAAGAATGCTTTATTTATAGTCTTGAAAAGCAAGCTTACCTCAAAAACAAAAGTTTTTAATTTTAAAAATAAAAGTAAAATTTAAACTTTTTAAATTTTCAGCCCATCTTGGATGGAGCTTGAAGAAATCATGCTAAGTGAAATGTCAGAAACAGAAGGATGAATATGGGGTGATCACACTCTCAGGCAGACGTTGAAAAACAAGATCAGAAAAGAAAACACAAGTAGAACCTGAGCTGGAATTGGCTTATTAAACCAAAATAAAAGGCTCTGTGGTGGGAGGGGAGAAGAATACAGGTCCAAAAAGGATGACAGAGGACCTAGTGAGGGTTGTATGTGGAAAACTGGGAAATGTTATGTATGTACAAACTATTGTATTTACTGTCAAATGTAAAACATTAATTCCCCAATAAAGAAATTAAAAAATAAATAAATAAAAGTAAAATTTAAAGTATTTCAACGTCATTGGGTTTGTTAAATATACCTGTTTTAGATGTTGGGTTAGTAAGGAATTCTAGAAATGTCAGAATGTTCTAGGAAGATGAAGTGTAGAGAGGGGTCTCAGGTGTAGGGATTAGAGGAGGAAGCATTGTGGTAGGAAGTATAATACTGGAGACAAATAGATGCACTCATGTGGGACTCAGAGATGCAAGTCATCCCTTTCACCAAATGAAAAAAAAAAAGTGAATGTGATGAAATAGTGTGCTGAGTACTAAAAGGAAAATACTAGAACAGTTGCACTCTCATATTCACATTTTTCTTTTTTGGGAAAAAAAAAACCAAAACTGAAGAACCTTATCCCCAAAAATAAAACAAAGACTAATGGTCTTGGATGTCTTAAGAGAACCACAAGAATTCAAGCTCCAAATGACCTCTGAAGGGCAAGCTACCACAAGGTAGGTTTCAGGATGGCAGGATGTCTGTAAGAGTCATGGATATGGATTCTTTTAAGAAGTCACTTTGGGCAAATTGATGGTATTGCAACAGACAAGCTTGACCTTTCTCCTGGTTGACCTATTTATTTTTACCTACCATGTTTATCAAAAAGCCTACTCTTAATGCAGGAGGGTAAGAGAGGAATATTACTTAGATCTAACGAATGGTTGACAAAGTGGTCTTTTTCTGTAAACACTGATACATTTTTGGTGCTAAATTTGAAGACTATTATTCAAAGGGAAAAAATGGAAAGATCAAGGGAAAATTACTATATGAGTAGAGTCATTTTGAATCAGTATGTATCTAAAAATCCATTAGGTATCCTGATTATTTTGCTGCTGTAGCTGAACACTAGATGCAATATCTGCTGTGGTAAAATGCACCTATCAGAAAATATAGGAAAATTATTATATACTTCAGTGGTTTACTCAACCTAGTTATTTGACATATTGAGATTTTTTTTAAAGAAAAATATTTGAAAAAGTAGAAACCAAAGCAGGGATAACAGCTCAGTTATGGTAGATAAAAATCACAAAGTAAAGCATAGAATTCCTTTAGGTTATACTTAAATATGATTTTCCTTATTGAATGAGCACTTTGTATATGTTAATGACTTTCTCTCATCTTTACATTTAAAGAACATTCCTTAAAAATTTTTTTATTTATAAAATGGAAATATTGACAAGACCATAGGAGAAGAGGGGTACAGTTCCACACAATTCATACCCCCAGAACTCCATATCTATTCTCCTCCCATGAGAAATTTGGCTAATATTTCTCCAGAAAGAATTCTTTCCACCTCTCTCTTCTCGTCACTACTGTTGTCACTTTTTTTATTATCTTTATTTAATTTTCAGGGTTTTCCTGACAATTTCCTTCAGTTCAGATTTAGTTCCTCATCTCTATCTTGCCCCGATGGACTCTTCAGCTGTTTAACTCAACTACCGTATTCTTTATCTCTCAAATTTCTGTTGTGGTTTCCCTCATACTTCTCTGGCTTCCTGGAAGTTTTCTCCCTTCGAATTCATTGTGGTGAATACCCTTAGAAGCATAATTTTGATATTCTTTTCAGGACATTTACATAGATCTATTGAATGTGAGGAGCTTTCTTCCAGTTGCTGTCCTAGTCCAACAAATAAGATAATTTCCTTTGCTCACTGTGCTTGATGTTCCATGAGAATCTAAAGCCCTATATATACTTGAAATTGGGAATTAACTAGAAACTTGGGGTACTAAATGCTGAATAGTCAGTAGCTTACTATAGGTTCAGGTTTGGCATGTAGCTGAGGCCTCAGTCTAGGTACTAGTAACTGTACTGCACTCACTCTGTATCAGGCAGGTCATAAATTCAGGCAGACTGTGAGCTGGGAATCTACCTACAGAGTCTATTGCTAAGGAATCAGAATTCCAATTTGCCATCTACCAGTGCTCTAGCAAGCTACTGCATATGGTCAGGGAGGGCTTTCACAGAAACCCCCACCTCTCGCTTTGCTGTTTGTCATTATCAGCATTCCAGGCTAATTTTTTTTTTTCAGAAAATCTGGCTAATGGTAGAAAAAAAAATTTTATTTGCCTTTTCAGAAGAGCCCTTTGGTAAGACTGAGTATAACTGAAAGACTAGGGAAACAAAAACTTCCTGTAGGTGAGATGTTTTGTGCATATCTTTTGCTTTCTGTGAATTTGACAGCTCCTGTAGAAGTCTGTAGGAAAGCTCTTGTCAATATTGATTTGGTAGGTCCCTGTATTCTTTGATGGAAACACTTGTAAAAAATTTCCATGTTTTCTGCTTTATTTATAGTATTATGCATTTCAATTTTTTTAAACCTTTTACTCATTACTGAAGAGAGACAAATTGAGAAGGGATCAGGGCCTTGAACCTGGGTCCTTACACACTGTAATGTGTGTGCTTAACCAGATATGCCACTGTCAGGCTAAAATTTTAAGTTAGAAAGAGAAAAGCAAATGGAAAAAGATACAGAGAAAGAAGAAATGGCACCACAGCTCTGAAGCTCCCTCTAGTATTGTGGGGATAGGTTAGAACCTGGATCAAAAGCATAACAAAGTAGGCACACTGTCCCAGTTAGTTATTAATATTTTGCTTTCCCACTGCTTTTAATTTTCTGCTCAGTGTTGTTTTAGAGTTGTGGGAATAGGACTAGAGTACCAGGATTTGGCATATCCTGCCCACTACGTATCAGTTTCAAGTCTCATATTTGATTATTCTCTTCTAATTGCTGTTTGTTATCACATGGAGGGCTTTTTATCTTCTCTAGAGAAGAAATCTCTCTGCATCCCAATGCTTGAAAATTGAACTTTTTGTCTCTTGCTATTGAAAGGTCTGTTTCTATGTGTACATTTTCATGCATTGCTGTGACTTTGTAATGATGACAGAAAGAGAGATACATGTGCCCTCTCTGTTCAGCCACCCATTCTATTCCTTTCTTTGATCAGAGCATAGATCAGGCCAGGCTATAGATGGTACTGGGCATCAATCCTAGGGCCTCTCACATGAGAGTTCTCTGTCTATTTTTAAGTGAAGAAAAAAAATTTTCCCTCTACACTTAGGCATTTTCATACTTCTAAGCAATGTTGCAGTTATAACAAGCAAAATGTTCTACTTTTGCAAATTAAGCTTTTCTGTGTGATAATCAAAACTCAAAAAGTGACTTTAGTTGCATCTCCTCTCATCTCTCATGTTAGGGTCTCAGCTGACCAATTGTTATATAAAGAAGAGCCAAAGTCCTCTTTTTTTTCTGCTTCCCTTGACTCCATTTCCTTCACTACTATAGTAAGATTTATTGCTAAACTGAACCAAAAAAGAAAAGAGATTGAGGTAAAGAATATGCTAATGATGGATAGTACAGTTGTATATTGAGGGAACATTCTAGAAAAGATGTTTATCAGTGTTTTTCTACACAGAGGATCTCATGAGGTCCTTATAGTTTATAAGGACACAGAGGATCTCATGAGGTCCTTATAGTTTATAGTTTCTTCTTCTTCTAGCGTTTGCCCTTCTTCCGTAGCCAGTCAACAACTGGTTGCTGCTTGTTGCTGGCTTTGAAAGTGACTGGGATCCATGTCGATTCAGTCGGCTAGGAAGGATCGTCAGTTTCCCCAATGAATGGGTACTCACGGGATGCACCACGGGAAGGTCGATCCAATGCATCCCTTTATCTTCACTGAGAACCTCCATCTCTATACCATTAACATGTGAACTACTGTCTTTCCTAAACCCTTGACTTTAAAGGTGGCTTACTCACTTTAGACCCTCACTATTAGAAAACTCTCCACATTCCTGAGGTCTCCCTCCCACATAGACTGCCATTGGAAATGCTCATGCAACCTCTATCTCAACAACCACTAGGAAAGTGAACCATTTCTCAGATTGTCCAAAAATAATTTTGAACTCTAATTCTCCCACTAATGTGTCCTCCCAAAATGAGCTAGATATGAAGATGGAAGCGCCAAACCTCCCCTCCTACACATACCCACATACACACCTTAACCCCTTCTCAAAATTTCCCTGTTTACCTTCTCTATATTCTTATATTTTTTATGTAAATTAGGATCCCTAAGGTATAAGTCCTGTGAGATGTGAAATTTAATATTTCCAATCTCTTGTGTAGATTCAATATGTAGTATAACTGCACCTTACTTTTTAATTTCACAGATAGAAATTTATAATTGTGTGAATTCAAGTTTTTAACTTTAATATTACATATACCTAACTTTGATTTTTTTTGCGCTCCCATTTGTTTTATGCTAAGCTATGGCAGAGAGCAAAAGATTAGTTTTCCCCCTAGATCTCACTAAATTCCTAGAGCTTTCCTTTTAAGTCCAGAGGAAACTGACTACATACTTCAATGACCTATTCCTCTCAACTATTTGAACCAAAGTAAAGCTCCCCTCCATCAAAGGTTAGTAAGTGGAAAGAACCTGGACCTCCTGAAGTCTAAGTTTCTCACCTCAACCCTACCCTGCACCCTGCCCAAAATCTGTCATGATTAGAAAGAGTGGATTTTTCTCTAGTTCTCTTCTGAAGGGGCTGTGACTGTCTTCTCATATTTCTAATTACACTTACCAGTATTTCACTATTTTGTTACCTTGGAACATGTCATTTCACCATTTTGTTACCTTGGAACATGTCATTTATTAGAACATGTCAGGAATGTTCTAATAAACATTTTAAAATTTTGTAATAATTTTTCCTACTGAAGCAGATATCTTCTCTTACATGTGCTAATACTATGACTTCTTGAAATTTTGTTCTTCTAAACACACAAAGGTTGTTTCTCTTCCTAGCTGCTGTAGTAAAAAATCTAACCACTTCTGAACTCACCTGACTGAATCATAGAAGCTATAAAATTCTAGGTCTGGCAAGCTAGTCAACGGGAAAAGTGTCTGCTCTACCATATGACAGCCCAGGGTCAACTCCAGCTCTCACAACAGTGGGAAAAGCTTTTCTAACTGTGGCATCTCTCCCCTCTCTCTTTCTTTCTGAAGAAGTCAGCTATGAAGCAATAAAGCCTCACTGATGACAAAAAAAATAATTAAAAAAAACCCTGATTCCTACCTTCTAACCTCACCCCTCAAATAGAACAATAAATCAGAATTTGTAAGATTGAGACTGTAGATAATACTATCCACTCACCACAATTCTGCTGAGTACTAAGTGTGTCACCTTCCTAACCCCTGCTAAGACTTTTAAACTTTAAACTCCTTAATACTTTCAATAATTTCCAGACTATGTACATCCATGTATATTTTTAAAGGTTTGCTATTATTAACAATCAATATTAACCTATTAATTAAGCTTTAATTTTCTACAGGAGAAAACATACACCCACTGTATATTCAGTACTTTCATATCAAGAATTTGAATTAAATTTTGGAGGAGGATTTTTTTTATTTCCTTGCCTTTATCTGTAATAAGGTCATAAAAAGTAATGTATTTTGAGCCAAACTTATTTAAATGGCAAAGGAACAAAAGCTAAATATAATTGTGATTAAAGACATGATTTTCACACTATAAGTGTATTCAAAATGTATCCCCTTGATATCCAAAAGACATAATGTGTGAATAGAATACATACAACATTATTAATGCTTAACCTTCACAACATAATAACAAAAAAAAAACAGAAAAAATGTTATTATCAAGAAGCTTTGGAGGATGAGAAAGAGTCTCTATTATACCTATTCCCAAATACGCTTGCTGATTTTCTACAGTGACACAAAAAGAGACTTAGGATAAAAACTTAACAGACTTCTAGCTTAAGAAGTAATACCTCCTGGTGTTAGCCTCTTTTGTACAAATAAACTTGAATAATTCAGAACCATCTCAAAAAATCCTAAATCATAATCTGAAAACAGTTATTCCTGCATATAGTATTGGAGGGAGACTTATTGGCATCTCTATTATGTAGAGTCACTGCTGTTGCTATGGTTTATGCTTCAAAAGCTATCAGTTAACTACAAACTAGGAAGAAAAATCACTCATTTTATATTTGGATTATGGGAATCCTCTTGTGTCTTTCTCAGAGTTAAATATATTGTGCCCCTAAAGTCTTTTGAAAAACTACTTATAAAGAAATTTATTAGGGGGTGGGTAGGTGGTGGTGTACCTGGTTAAGTGCATTTATCACCAAGTACAAGGTTTGGGTTTGATCCACCACTCTCCACCTGCAGGAGAGATGCTTCACAAGTGATAAAGCAGCAGGTCTTCAGGTACATCTCTCTCTCTCCCTCTCTATGCCTTTCCTCTCAATTTCTCTCTGTCACGTCAAATAAAATAGAAAAAATAAGGGGGGGGAGAATGGCCACCAGGAATGGTGGATTCATACTGCCAGCACTGAGCCCCACTGATCTGTGACACTCATCTTTATACTGCATCATTACCATAAAATAAGACTCATTTTAAATTAATAGTTACTTTATCAATAGTGGTCTCCAAGATACCCCCCCAACCAGGGGGTACACCATTACTCCATATGAATTGAGAAAAAAGCAGTATAATTTGTATAGATTTTTGTTTTATTAAATAGAACACATGATTTTTATCAGTTTTCTATCACTTAATACTCATGAAAATAATCACATTCTTGTGCATGTCATATAATAAATGGTATATGGCAGGAAAAAAATCAGCTGCTCCCTAATGTAAAGGGACTTAAAGTGATGTTTTTACCTGTTTGCTTATACAACAGTGGGCAAACTCAATAGTGGATTTGAAATGACTAGCTATGTAAAGTCACAAAAATTTTTACGAGTACTGGCAAACAAAAACCTGTCAAGTAGACAAATAGTTGAAAAATACTCCTGAGAAGATCACAGATCAAATATAATATTAGAAATATTGACGTAAGTGGCCTAGATATACTTTTCTGATTTATTATATCAACTTTTCCTTATTAGATAATACCATAGTAATCTTTCCACCAAAAGTTAATTCAACATACCAATACTTAAACAATTTAAATAAGGATTTACATTTACTACAGTTAAAACTTGCCATTGTTTAGCAGTTCATATTGTCATAAGCTGTTTAAAAATATATATATCATTCCCCACATTCAGGGGAGAAGATTCACTAGTGATGGAGCAATCCTGCAAGTGTATCTCTTTCTTTCTCCCTCTCTAGCTTCCCTTTTCTTTTCAATTCCTTTCTGTCCTATCAAATAAATAAATAAATAAATAGTAAAATCAAAATTACTATCACCAATTGGTAAGATATTTTTGAAACTACGTATGCATTGCTGATTACCAGACTTATTTTTATGTATAGTTTCAGTACATAGTACATTAGTGCATTGGAAGATCCATTTAAAATATATATGAACAAATATATCTTTAAAGATATTTCATGGACCAACAAGATAAGTCACCTGGAATGGTGCCTGCTTTGCATGCCATACATGAAACCTAGGTTCAAAATCGGGTACCACACATGGGAATACTATAGCAATGGGGAGGTTTTGGTGCTTTGCTTGTCTTACTCCCTTTATAGTTGCAAAAGTTGGTCTGGAGTGGTGAAGCATAATGGTAAATATGTATTTCTGAGTGTACATGAAGGTGATTTGAAAATGCTGTAAGTAAACAACAGGCATCAGGAAATAACACAAAGCTGCTATTTTCTTTTTTCCATCTTCTTTTCATTGAGTGATGTAAAGTCCTCATGCATACATGATATCACCACACTGGGCTACTTTTTCATTCAAATTGAGAGAAAGACAGAGAGAAGGAGAGGTACCATAGCAGGACACCTTTCTTTGGTACTGTGGCACTTTCCTATGTGCTACCAAGGCTTGAACGTAGTAGGTATGGTAAGGACCATGCCTTATCCTATGAACTATCTCTTCAACCCCAAAATTGATATTTAAAAATATATATTTTAAACTAGCACTGTTGGCCCAAACACACCCTGAAATCTCTGACGGAGCCAATATTTCTTTGATATTAAATTATAGCTCTTTTCTTTCCAAAAGGAAGTCATATGAGTTATTTTCCTCTCTCATCTGTCACTTCTACATCTACTTCCCACTATCTGAAGGCATAGTTTTAATTATAAAATGCCCTTCCCTAGCAATTTTGATTCTACACTTCATTTTACTCCCCCTAGCAATTTTGATTCTATACTTCATTTTACTCCCTCTTTGCATATTATTATTTAAATTTGTTTGTTCTTTGCTGATCTACTGTTTGTATTATCTGCCCAGTTCAAAAAGAATACCATTTGTATTATGTTGTCCAAATTGTTTGTATTGCCCAAATGGCTCAGGATGTGGTGCTGTGGCTAAATATTAATATCAATATTTATTAATTTATTAAATATTATCATAAAAGCATGAGGCTTTGAAGAGTTTTATATCTAGACTTGGATATGCCAGAGTGATGCTCTGGCACTCTCTCTCCCTTTTTTCTCCTCTGAAAACTGCCCCCCACCCCACTCTTCATCTCATGTTAACAAACAAATAACTTCAAAATAAAGATGCTTGTTCTTCTTTAAGTTGATAGGACAGAGAGAAGTTGAGAGGGAGGGGAAGATGGAGAGGGAAAGATAAAGAGACACCTGCGACACTGTTTCACCACTCGTGAGGTTTTCCTCCTACAAGTGGGGACCAGGGACTTGAACCTGGATGCATCACATGTTTATATGTGTGCTCAACTGCTCATGCCACTGCCTTGGCAGCTATAAAGATTTCTTTTAATATAAAAGGACACAGAAGGTGGGGGGGGGGGTTCAGTGTCCCAATGCAAAAATTATTAAGATAGTTTACGGATTGTGAGCCTACAAGAACAACAGAAAAAAGAGGCATAGTAAAAAATATCAAGTAATCATAAGTAAGGTATTGATACCGTTAGAATGTATATTACTAATTTCATACTTATTCTTAAAACCACCCAACACACTCACAGCTCAGAAAACAGATTTTTGCAAAACTTCAGCTGCAGCATTCCTCAACAAACAGTAAATATCATCTCTCTCAAGACTGCTTTTACTGCCACTATTAAGGATATTTTTCAGATGATTAGAGGGCCCTTGCTAAGTTTATACAGATTCTCAGATGAAAGCTGACTTTAAGACTCCTCTGCTTAAATCAGGCAAGAGAAAGAAATCAAAGGGATACAGATTGGAAGGGAAGAAGTCAAGCTCTCACTATTTGCAGATGATATGATAGTATACATAGAAAGACCTAAAGAATCCAGTAGAAAATTACTGGAAGTTGTTAGGCAATATAGCAAGGTATCAGGCTACAAAATCAATGTACAAAAATCAGTGGCATTTCTTTATGCAAACACTAAATCTGAAGAAGAAGACATCCAGAAATCACTCCCATTTACTGTTTCAGCAAAATCAATCAAATACCTAGGAATAAAGTTGACCAAAGAAGTGAAAGACTTGTATACTGAAAACTATGAGTCGCTACTCAAGGAGATAGAAACTGATACCAAGAAATGGAAAGATATCCCATGCTCATGGATTGGAAGAATAAATATCATCAAAATGAATATTCTCCCCAGAGCCATATACAAATTTAATGCAATACCCATCAAAGTTCCACCAGGCTTCTTTAAGAGAATAGAACAAATACTACAATCATTTATCTGGAACCTGAAAACACCTAGAATTGCCAAAACCATCTTAAGGAAAAGAAACAGAAATGGAGGCATCACACTCCCAGACCTTAAACTATATTCTAAAGCCATCATCATCAAAACAGCATGGTACTGGAACAAAAATAGGCATACAGACCAGTGGAACAGAATTGAAAGCCCAGAAGTAAATCCCAACACCTATGGGCATCTAATCTTTGATAAGGGGGCCCAAAGGATTAAATGGAAAAAGGAGGCTCTCTTCAATAAATGGTGCTGGGAAAACTGGGTTGAAACATGCAGAAGAATGAAATTGAACCACTTTATCTCACCAGAAACAAAAATCAACTCCAAATGGATCAAAGACCTAGATGTCAGACCAGAAACAATCAAATACTTAGAGGAAAACATCGGTAAAACACTTTCCCACATACACCTCAAGGACATCTTTAATGAATCAAACCCAATTGCAAGGAAGACCAAAGCAGAAACAAACCAATGGGACTACATCAAATTGAAAAGCTTCTGCACATCCAAAGAAACTATTAAACAAACAGAGAGACCCCTCACAGAATGGGAGAAGATCTTCACATGCCAGACATCAGACAAGAAACTAATCACCAAAATATATAAAGAGCTCAGCAAACTTAGCCGCAAAAAAGCAAATGACCCCATCCAAAAATGGGCAGAGGAAATGAACAAAACATTCACTTCAGAGGAGATCCAAAAGGCTAACAAACATATGAAAAACTGCTCTAGGTCACTGACTGTCAGAGAAATGCAAATCAAGACAACACTAAGATACCACCTCACTCCTGTAAGAATGGCATACATCAAAATGGACAGCAGCAACAAATGCTGGAGAGGATGTGGGGACAGAGGAACCCTTTTGCATTGCTGGTGGGAATGTAAATTGGTACAGCCTCTGTGGAGAGCAGTCTGGAAAACTCTCAGAAGGCTAGACATGGACCTTCCATATGACCCAATAATTCCTCTCCTGGGGTTATACCCCAAGGACTCCATAACACCCAACCAAAAAGAGGTGTGTACTCCTATGTTCATAGCAGCACAATTCATAATAGCTAAAACCTGGAAGCAACCCAGGTGCCCAACACCAGATGAGTGGCTGAGAAAGCTATGGTATATATACACAATGGAATACTATGCAGCTATCAAGAACAATGAACCCACCTTCTCTGACCCATCTTGGACAGAGCTAGAAGGAATTATGTTAAGTGAACTAAGTCAGAAAGATAAAGATGAGTATGGGATGATCCCACTCATCAACAGAAGCTGACTAAGAAGATCTGAAAGGGAAACTAAAAGCAGGACCTGATGAAATTGTAAGTAGGGCACCAAAGTAAAAACCCAGTGGTGAGGGGTAGGCATGTAGCTTCCTGGGCCAGTGGGGGGTGGGAGTGGGCGGGAGGGATGGGTCACAGTCCTTTGGTGGTGGGAATGGTGTTTATGTACACTCCTAGCAAAATGTAGACATATAAATCAGTAGCTAATTAATATGAGAGGGGGAAATCAATTGTATGTCTCAAAGTTTCTCAAAAGACAAACTGAATCTTTTTAATATATAGGCTATGTATTTGATATGCGGACTCTCTCAAAAGCCTAGACCAAGTAGATTAGAAGCTTCCAATAGCACAGCTATATACAAGATACTGGGTACTGTCCATCAAACCATAACAAAGGGACTTTTCAAAGTTAACCCAATTAACAAATAATGTGATGATAATATTAACTATTGATTTTCTTTTTGAACCCTTAGACAGCAGGAACCTCACATCTTCACTATAGAGCCCCTACTTCCCCCAGTCCTGGAACCATTGGATAGGGCCCACTTTCCCGTATGCATCTCCCAATCCAAACCAAATAACATTGCATCTGCCAATCACAACCTAACCAAAGCAACGATTGCTACCTCAACATGCTTCACCTCAGAATGTATCCAGAGACTTCACGTGTGGAATGACAACCCTTCAGCTTCATTACTCGGGTGAGACCTTTCCTTTAATAGTACACTCTAATTTCATCTCAGGTAGTTCACTTTCTAACAAAGTCCCATAACCTAGATATACACCAGTTTCTATGAGAGAGAGCTTATGTTCACACGTATCCATAAACTACTGCAAAATATATACCTGAAAGCAGGACTACACTAGAGTTTGCAGTGAGTACCTCCCTAACACTTCCTCTCCACTATTCCAAGCTTGGGATCCATGATTGCTCAACAAATTGTTTGGCTTCATATGTTAACTCTCTTTTCAATCACCAGGTTCCAGATGCCACCAGGATGCTGGCTAGGCTTCCCTGGATTGAAGACCCCACCAATGTGTCCTGGAGCTCAGCTTCCCCAGAGTCACACCCTACTAGGGAAAGAGAGAGGCAGACTAGGGGTATGGACCGACCAGTCAACGCCCATGTTCAGCAGGGAAGCAATTACAGAAGCCAGACCTTCTACCTTCTGCAACCCTCAACGACCCTGGGTTCATGCTCCCAGAGGGATAGAGAATGGGAAAGCTACCATGGGAGGGGGTGGGTTATGGGGATTGGGTGTTGGGAATTGTGTGGAGTTGTACCCCTCCTACCTTATGCTTTTGTTCACTAATCCCTTCATAAATAAAAAATTTTTAAAAAAAGACTCCTCTGCTTAACAAGATAGGACTAATCAAATGGGATCAAGCTGACTCCCCAACACATATACCCTAGTTTCTTTCATCACCCCATTCTCTCAATAAAAATTCCCCAGGATGATCTACCCTCATGACAACAATCATATAAATCAGCATCCCCTCAACTAAACTGGTACTAAGGTTTAAGAAGAGGAAGAGGGAGAGAAGAATGATGGTGATAATGATGAGGAGGAGGAGATAGCTACCCCCGGACACAGCTGAGGAAAAAACTCAGTTTAACAGGTAGAGCATTGGACTTGCATACCTAAGATTCCCAATTGGGTCCCAGATGCTATATTTTCCAGGGTGATGCTCTGGTGTCCCTCTTCCTCTCTGTCTCATGTTAAATTCTTCTCTCTCATATATAATAAGTAAAAAAGAAAGAAAACTTTTTTTTTAATGCCTTAAGACAAAAGGATGGGAGGACAGAGCTGGGAAACTACCTCTGACCTAACAAGTACAATATTAAAATGCTACTTTTTTTTTACTATTAAAATGCTCAAGAAGTGATATGATGACTAGAATGTTGAACTTAAAATTATGAGGTCCTGAGTTGAGGCCCTGGCATTGCAAATGTCAATGATGCTTTATCTCTCTCTTCACTTCTCTCTTGAACGTTAATAAATAAGTCTAAAAAAAATGTTTTGCCTTCCCCTTCCAAATACCTATTTTCTTCTGTTGTCTAAAGTATTCTAGAGTGTGCTTTATTCTTGGTAAACACAAACAAAGCAAATAATAATAAAATGAAAAAAACAAATAAAGCATCACATACTAAAGATTTGTCTTAGAAAGAACTTTAAATGTCTAAGTATACCTTTATACAATCTCTTTTATTTTTCTTTCTTCAACACACTACCTCATTGCCCAATTCAGACTAAATAAGGAATTCTTCCTGAAATCTGAGAAAAACAGCAACTTGAGTTACAATACAATTAGATTCTCCTGTCTGCTTCTGGTTTAAAGGAAGACATGGTTATTTAATACCAAATTAATCTATACCCTGAGGAACCAAGGAAGTATCATCAGGAAAACATCCCTGCACAAGTTTTACAGCCATGCTTGGAATTGTAACTGCCCAAAATGCCAGAGATATGATGGAACTTTCACTAATAAATGCCTCTGAGGAATACTGAGTTAATGGTTGCCATCACTTCTGAAGAGAAGCAGAGAAAAAATATGGCAGGACTAAAAGATCAAACACTTTAGCTCTAGAAATAGAAAACTCCTTGTGATTATAATGACATCTAAAAACAAGACACCTGTGAACCATTTAACACTCTGTTGAGTGTCTCTCACTTTTGTAGAAGTTTAAATATTCTCAGTGAGTTGACCTTTTCACTTTACCATAAGTTTCCCTGAGGGTAAAAATGTGGTAGAATAATTTGATCAAGAGCTTCTATTCCAAGTGTGGCTAAAACCCAAAAGAACTTCCCTTGCATATGAAAGCTGTCTTTTCTTGTCTTCTGTAATTTTAAAAGATATTTTTAAATGTTCCCAGGATCAGACTTTATGTTCAACATGTCACAAGAGAGTGAATATTTATGATCTAACTGCTCTTCTAAAATGTGTCATAAAATCAGGTTTATAGAAAATGTTCCTCAGACCATTAGCTACCATAATTCTCTAGTTCTTTTCTTAGCTGTTTTATTAATAGTGTACAATCCTCATTACTACTAACTGTTAGTTGTTAAATACAAACCCATCCACCCTAAACCAGATTCTTCTCCTGCTGCTTGCTTTATAAGAAACCTATAAATAGCCTCAAAACCATCTGTCTGGTAGTCTTGAATATAGGCAAAAGAGACAAAGAATTTCTTCTTGACTTGTTCCTTCTAGGAACTTACTAAAACCCAAACTCAACCTGGAATTATAATTATTTTGGTAAAAAAAATTAAATATAACTAATATAACTAATCTCCTGGTAGAATCTGTGGAGCAGAGAATAACTGGCATCCAGAATGACTCAAGAAAGAGTAGAAATAAACCCTAGTAACAAAAGAGAAGTCCTTTTGTTCCATTATTAGTTTTGATGTCATTGTCACCTTATAAAGTTCACTTGGCAAAACTGGCAGCAGTGGGTTTTTCTTGCCTCCAGGCTCTATCATGTGCTATCCAAAGTAAATGGAGGCACCTTCAAGAGGTCTCTTATAATTCGAAAGGAAATCTTCCAACTTCCTAACTGAAGCCCAGTGAGGTAGGCTCATGGCAGTTCAGCTGAACCAGATAGCTTATATGATGAGGATGGATGGCAGGAGGAGAGAGGAATCATTCTGCAAAGAAAGATGTTGAATAATCAAAGAGAAGACAGATAGCAAGAGCTTTGAGGACTCAAGGGTTACCATCTGAAGCAAAGTGACATTGATATCAACATCTAGGAAATAATAGAGGCAGATAAATTGCTCAGGCAAGAAAAAAAAAGAGATAGGATGACCCAGTTTAGGCAAAAAGTAATTTGCTAATCACAAAGCAAAGAAATAACACAATAGATTCCTCACCCCACTCACACACAGCAGGTGTAGCCATTATCCAGATAGAGCAACAGACAGAAGAGATCAACTCAAATGCGACTGGTGCTCAAACCACAGAGGGCTTCATCAGAACAAGAGCTCACCCCAAAGAAAAATTGGCAGCCAGTGCCACCTGCAGAGGAAAGATATATCTTCGGCAGGTACCAGCTCTCCAATGCTGACAGGCTGATATATTCTGCTGAATAAATTGGAAAACTTTCAAGTGGTCTAAAAAAGGTAGTCTGAAGTAGACTGCACTGCAGGGATCCAATCAAGTTAAGAATGTCAGGAGCCGGCAGCAACATCCACACTAGGAAAAAAGGCTCCCAAACTCTGAGTTAAGTGCAAATGAGAAAATATCATGGTGGGTTTTATTTCTTTGTGTATGCTTTGGATTTGTGTGTGTGTGTGTGTGTGTGTGTGTGTGTGTGTGTGTGTGTGTGTGTGTGTGTGTGTGTGTGATTGTATATTGTGATTCTTTTTAAAAGACAAAAAAAGCTGGAAACAGTTCCTTTCAAACGAGAAGTAAGCACGGAAAACATTTTTCCTAGAATGTGTAACAAATGTATTCCTTTCTCCTTGAAAACCTTTATTTTTTTTTTTTTTACCCCAACTGGAACTGACTTTCTCTTCTTCTAGGTTCTTTTATGGTCTTTCTTCCTCCTGTATCTTTTTTTTTTAATTCAGTCTATGTTGATTTCCTTTTTCCCCTGCCCTTTCCTTGCAATTTACTTACTGTTTAAGTTATTCAGTATAACTTAACTAAATACCATCTTGGACTTGGGATATAGTTAGTGTTAGAGAGCATCAAATTTACTTGCCAAAGATCCCAGAAGTCCCAGGATTGATACCCTGCTGTCACCATACACCAGATATTAGTAATATTGTGGCCTTTTTCTCATGAAAATAAATTACATTTTTAATTAAAAATAAAATAGCATTGTTTTATCTTCTAATTTCTTTCTTTCTTTATTTTATTTATTCCCTTTTGTTGCCCTTGTTGTTTTATTGTTGTCGTTGTTGTTGGACAGGACAGAGGGAAATGGAGAGAGGGGGAAGACGGAGAGGGGGAGAGAAAGATAAACACCTGCAGACCTGCTTCACCGCTGTGAATTGACCCCCTTGCAGGTGGGGAGCCAGGGCTTGAACCGGGATCCTTGATCCGGTCGTTGCACTTTGCGCCACGTGCGCTTAACCCGCTGTGCTACAGCCCGACTCCCTTATCTTCTAATTTATTCTGATGGATAAATTTCCCAAAGGTCTTTGAGATCTTTGAAATCTCAGAAATTACACATTACATCCAACACATATAATCTACTCCCCCAACCAGGTTCATCATATATATAGTTTGTCTCTTGTGACCTGATTTGAAGAACATAGGATAAATTAACCTTACCCAAATTATCTGCCCTATTCTGTGTTTTGTTCTGTAAACTGAAGTGTCTCCCTCTGGAAACCACTGTTCTTTTCTTAGCCATCTAGGAAGCTATTCAATTTTCAAAACCCAGATAAATATCAACCCCTTCCTGTTAAATGTGTCTACAGTCATATGCCGCTCAAATCTGTAATTTTACGAATACATAGCCAATACAGAGGGGTTTTTTCTTATATATTTTTATATAAATCTTCACTAGCCTGTGAAGTCCTGGATGTCATGGACAATATTTTATTCTTTACCCTACTAATACCACATGAAAGATATTTTGTGGGGGGTTCCCGGAAGATGGTGGACTGAGAAGCTGCTAGTGGCTTCAGCTCTGACCACATCTTCTGGAAATGGTAGGATTTTCTGCCTTTAGTAGGCCAGTCAATAAGGGGTCCTAGCGGTGACACCAAGGAAGTGACTATAACTTAATTTGGGTTAAGAAATAGAGTAGAAAAAAGGGGGGAAATTATTTTTCCATTTAATTATAAAGCACACCTCCTCCCCTCCCCCCCCCATAACCAGTCCCTGGGGACCAGCTCCTAGCAGGCTCCCCTGCTGAGCTTCTGTCTTTACCAAATTCCTGTCCCACCAGGGAGTATCATTCATTCTAAGTCTATACCTTCTGAAACCTCTGGCCTTTTTTCTTTGTAAGTAGCCACCCCCCACCTCACCCCGCATAGCTAATTAAATAATTAAAAATAAATAAATAAATAAATAAAAATCTTTCCTTCCACCGCTCTTTTATGACTGTTCTTTTTCTTATCTTTTTCTTTTTTCTCTCTTTCTTTTTTTTCTTTTTCTCATTCTTGTCATCATTTCTTCCTTAATCCTACAGCTTCCAAAGCCATAGGCCCCAGCCCCCCATACCACCAAACAGTATGCTTTTTTTGAATTCACTGATACACATTTGGGAATTATTTGGGGGAAGAATTCTGACTCAGTGTGGACTCTCACTGTCAGTGTCTCTGCTCAACTTCCCTTCCTCTTTAGCCACCCCTAGAATATACAGTGGATAGTAGATTTGCATAACTGTCTATTTCAGCTATCCTTGTCTAGTCCTGAGGGTTTTTTTTTCTCATTCTTAACAATCAGCTGCCTCTGATCACGAGGTTTGAGGTAATCTGGGACAGGGTTTTTTTTTTTTACCCTGCTCTATTTTATTATTAATATTATATAAAGACATATATCTTCCTCCCCTTTAGGTTGATCAGAATTAACTCTTAGGGTATCTTTCATTACTAGGGTAGTGGGCATCTTATCTATTATGGGAGTAACTTGTCTCCTTATTCCTACCTCCTCTACCGGCTCTCCCCTCCCTCCTCCTCCTAGCTAATTAAAAAAAAAAAAAAGATATTTTGCAATATTGTGTCAGTAGATGGCTGAATGGATAAGTTTTTCTAGTTACTTGTCTACATATTAACACAATTTAAGTTAAGAGACATTTTCCAGTATGGAGACCTTCTACATGGAGATACATTCTTTTTGTCAAGTCACTTTATTGGGGAATTAACAGTTTACAATAGAGTCACTGAGGGAGTGTAGTGTATTATACCAAAACAAAGCACTGTGGAGAAGGAAGGGGAGAGAGGAAACCAAGAGGAAATGGGGCTCCTGGTGTGTGATAGTGGAAAAAGACCTAAGCTGAAGATGAGAATATTTTTCAGAAAGATATCATGCAGAGATGGGAAACATACTTTCTTGATCCTAGCTTATCTAGTATGCAGTCTCTTAAAGAGTATATAGACACATGTACACACACATATGAAATATGCTAACATTAAGCAAAGCTATGAATCCCAAGAAATATTCAAGAACATTTGGTTCATAATAATGCCATTTGTTATTTACTATGAGTCTTGTGGATTGTGTACACAGTACCCTGTGTGTCATGTAATATATTTCCCATGTGGTGAGTGATTTGTCTCTTAGAGCATGAATTGATACATGGCTAGGAAAAGATCAAACTAAAATTTGAAACCATGACTCCTTTACCTAAAGGCAGTATTTTTATCCACTGCTTGAAGCAAATCATCATTTGTTGTTGTTGTTGTTGCTGTTGTTCTGCTGCTGCTGCAGCTGCTAGAACTTCACCCCTCCAGACCAACATTTTCAGAGAAAGAGGCCAAGAGAGGGAAAGATGCCATAGCACCTTAAGTTTCTCCAGAGCTCCCATGGTATTCCAGCAGACACTTTCCCATGTGAGCTCTCTTAGCAGACCTTCAAGTCACCAAAATTTACAGTAGACAAAACAACTGTATAGGATGCAATAGTCCTTTTAATAAATGTGCAAACAATACTGGTATTTTCTTGGACATGTCAAAGATAGGATTGAGCCAATAGCTCCACCATGAGTGCAGCAGGAAAGTTATAGTAGAATTGATCAATATAAAAAATATTTTGTTAGCACATAATTTACACTGCCCCCTTTATAGTTTGTTTAAAAAAACAAGATTAGTTTGCCAACAATAATCTGTAATTATTTATGCAATGAATATGAATAAGACAGCAATGTTTCTGTTTTAGGCTGTGTTCTCTAAATTGTTTTCAAACAACCCAGAAATACTCCTAGCAGATTACAGAACAGAGTTCTCAGTAAATATTGTCATAATTGTTCTAGTTTTAAGGATTGATTTTCTTTCTGTTTTTCCCTCCTTAATGAGAATGAAGAACACAAATAAATTGAAGCTTGGCTGAACTGTAGAAAAACCTTTGTACAGAATTTTATTTGCTCATTTCTGCCTTGTATAACATTTTAGTTACTATGTTGACAAACACTAGACCTCCAGATAAGAATAAATACTCACCTTACCTTTAAAGATACTATAATAGGCCTTAGGGAAGCCCCAGGTGATTCCTAACTTCACATGTTTACACCTTCTTGTAGTTCCCTCCACCCTCAAAGCACTTTGGTGTGTCCAGTTGAATACAGAAGCTTTAATGTGCAACTTGCACATATTTCAGTTCCTATCCCTCTCCCCCACCTCCCTGTCAGATCATTTTTAGTCTGGGGGAATCTAGCTACCATGACATAAGACTAGATGCTTCTCAAGTAACCCTATCAAAAAAATAACATAGTGACAATATGAGGCCTCCTATGAAGTCATGTTAGTGAACTTTCATCAAAGTGATCCTCCAATTTCAGTCAACTTCCAGAAGATGAGAATCCTTTTTCAAAATTTTTTTTAAAAAATTTTATTTATAAAATGGAAATATTGGAAAAACCATAGTGTAAGACGGGTACAATTCTACATAATTCCCACCACCAGAGTTCTGTATCCCATTCCCCCCCCCATTAAAGTTTTCCTGTTCTTTATCGCTCTGGGAATACAAACCCAGGATTATTATGAGATACAGAAGGTAGAAGGTCTAGTTTCTGTAATTGTTTCTTCACTGAATGCCCCGACCAGCAGGGCGGTGCACATGGGCTAGGAACCTAAGGACCTGGAATGACAGGGACAAGAGACACGAAATAATGACAGCAAGACAGGTTTCTGATCAAGCTGCAAAATTTTATTGTGTTCACAGGCATTATAAGGCTTTGGGGAAGGGGGGGGAAGGTGCTGGAGGAGGAGAAGGGGGAGCAATCTTCAAAGTGGAATGTTCCTTGCAACATACAATGGCCGAAACCATGTTTGTTACCACAACTATGTGTTGTGTCACTTGATTTCTGATAAATGGTCTACCTGAGGGGAAATGGCCTGCCCAAGGGGAAATGAAACTTGTCTCAAGGGCTTCCATTGTTTCAAAGCTTATCAAGCAGAGAAATGGTTCCTGGCAACTGAACACGAGTATTGACAGGTTAATCCATACTCAAAGACTGTCCCTATCTTTCCCTAGTTGGGTAGGGCTCTGGAGAGCTGGGGTTCCAGCTTACATTGATTGATGAAGTCCTCTGTCCAGGGAAGTCAGGTTGGCATCTTTAACCTGGTGGCTGAAAAAGCATTAAGACATAAAACAGAACAAATTGTTTAATAATCAGGAACCTAAAGGTAAGAGTATAGCAGATGAAATTTGGGGTCTCCATTTTGGAAAAAGCTAGGAAGTCTATTTTAGCTATATTCCAAGGGGCTCATGACTTTACTGATTGTTGCCTGAGCCCAACAATTAATATGCAGGTGGACCAAAGGTGGATCATGGGTGCATATTCCTTGTCAACATCATGTACAGCAAAAGAATCACTATAACTAGGGCCCATGAGACAGAGCACATGTGCACATGTATCCATAAGGAAAGGGAAATATATATACCTTAGTGTAAAAGTGTACAACAGTTTGCAGTGACTCATTAAGTGCACCAAGCAAGCAGAAAGACCTAAAAAGGATGATTTTTTTAATTAAGTAACATAAATTACTTAATCTAATAGTTTCTACTTAGACCTAGATACCATCCTCATCAACTTCTTATTTCACTTCCCTTAATCACTCAAAGGCTAACCTTGTCAGACAAGGCAAGGATTACAAAAAACTAGTTCAGGGCAATAGACAAGCTTGCTATAATAATGGTCATTACTGGGCCACTCCATTATCTGAGGCCCTACTCAGGGAATTCTGGGATTCCCACATAGACATGATGGGCCTAGACCTCTAGCAGATCCCTCTCTCCACTATCACTGGTCATCTCCATCAGAAACAACATAGTGGACCCTCTTGTGGGCATCTACAGGACCTTAGCCTTCAATGAGTCAACACTGGTAAGGACTACCCCATTCTCCAAAGGGAGGTTGGGTCAGCATATTCTTCTACTCAAGGAAGACAGGTCCTGCCATGAGTGCAGCCTAGAATGTTCCTGGCCATGACCACAGAATGTGAGCTCAGACCTATTGGGATACAGAGGTTACACAGATTCCTATAATGAATATAGGTCCCAGATCAAATTGATGGGGGTTACAGTAAATGATATTTATATGCTTTCCCATGTTTAGGAGCTACTCTCTTCCCTGATCCAGCTTTCTAGTCCTACTTAACAATTTTGATACCATTTCCCCAGACAATACCTTTGGCCTACCTGCATGTTAGCTTTCAACTCGGACAAAAATTAGTAAAGTCATGGGCCCCTTGGAATATACCTAAAATAGACCTACCAGCACTTTCCAAAATGGAGACCCCAAATCTCATCTACTATATTCTTACCTTTAGGTTTGTGATTATTAAACAATTTGTTCTGCTTTATATCTTTATGCTTTTTCTTTTTTTTGTTTATTTATTTATTTTTTATTTAAGAAAGGATAAATTAACAAAACCATAGGAGGGGTACAACTCTGCACAATTCCCACCACCCAATATCCATATCCCAACCCCTCCCCTGATAGCTTTCCCATCTATCCCTCTGGGAGCATGGACCCAGAGTCATTGTGGGTTGCAGAAGGTGGGAGGTCTGGCTTCTGTAATTGCTTCCCCGCTGAACATGGATGTTGACTGGTTGGTCCATACTCCCAGTCTGCCTCTCTCTTTCCCTAGTAGGGTGGGTCTCTGGGGAAGCAGAGCTCCAGGACACATTGGTGGGGTCTTCAGTCCAGGGAAGATGGCATCCTGATGGCATCTGGAACCTGGTGGCTGAAAAGAGAGTTAACATACAAAGCCAAACAAATTGTTGAGCAATCATGGACCCAAAGGTTGGAATAGTGGAAAAGAAATGTTGGGGGGGGGGGGTTACTCACTGCAAACTCTAGTGTACTTCTGCTTTCAGGTATATATTTTGCACCGGTTTATGGATACGTGTGAACATATGCTCTCTCTCACAGAACCTGGTCTATATCTAGGTTTTGGGACTTTGTTAGAAAGTGATCCACTGGGGATGGAATTAGAGAATGCTATGAAAGGAAAGGTATCACCCGAGTAATGAAGTTGAAGGGTTCTCATTCCACACCTGAAGTCTCTGGACACAGTCTGAGCTGAAGCATGTTGAGGTTGCAATCGTTGTGTTGATTGCCATCAGCAGATGCAATATTATTTGATATGGATTGGGAGAGGCATGCGGGAAAGTGGGCCCTATCCTAAGGTTCCAGGACTGGGGGAAATATAGGCTCTGTAGTGGAGATGTGAGGTTCCTGCTGTCTTAGGGTTCAAAAAGACAATGGATAGTTATTGTTATCATCACATTATTTGGTAATTGGGTTAACTTTGAAAAGTCCTTTTGTTAGGGTTTGCTGTATAATCTTTATGCTTTTTCTGTCTTTCTTTCTTTTTCTTTTTTTGCCTCTGGGGTTATCACGGGGGCTTAGTGCCTGCACTACGGATCCACTGCTTTTGGAGGCCATTTTTCCCATTTTGTTGCCCTTGTTATAGTTGTTATTGTCATCATAGCTGCTGTTGTTGTTGGATAGGACAGAGACAAATGGAGAGAGGAGGGAAGACAGAGAGGAGAGAAATACAGATACCTGCAGACCTGCTTCACTGCTTCCAAAGCAACCCCTGCAGGTGGAGACCTGGGGGCTTGAACTGGTATACTTACACAGGCCCTTGCACTTTGCATCATATGCACTTAACCCACTGCACTACTGCCCAGCTCCCATCTTTATTCTTTTTTAGCCACCAAGTTCCAGATACTACCATGATGCCAATCTGACTTCTCTGGACAGAGGACCTAACCAATGTACCCTGTAACTTCACCTCTCCAGAGCTCTACCCCACTAGGGAAAGATAGAAACCTACTTGGAGTCTGGACAGACCTGCCAACACCCATGTCCAGTAGAGAAGCAATTACAGAAGCCAGACCTTTCACCTCTGCACCCCATATTGTTCCTGGGTCTATTCTCTCAGAGGAATAAAGAACAGGAAAGCTTCCAATGGAGAGGGATGGGATACAGAACTCTGGTGGTAGGAACTGTGTGGCATTTTACCCCTTTTATCCTATGGTCTTGTTGATCATTATTAAATAAATAATAAAAAAAAATTTAAGTCACTATGAAAGGCCAGGTGGTGGCACACCTGGTTGAGCACTCACATTAAAGTGCACAAGGACCCAGGTTCAAGTACCTGGTACCTACTTGCTGGGGGAAGTGGTGAAGCAGGGCTGTAGGTGTCTGTTTCTCTTGCTTTCTGCCCCCATCCCCTCTCAATTTCTCTCTGTCTCTGTCTAATAATATGTATATATGTTTTAAAAAATTACTGCAGAAACATAAAAAATAGTCTATATTGTTCAAAGTGTCAAATCTGGAAGAGCAATGCATTTATATATAGCATCATTGGCAGGTCCTTGGAAACCAATTTTATCATCACTAATTACTATAAACAAGAGTTAAATCCCCATGGATATTTCTGGTCACACAAACATTACCAATTTTTTTTCTCCAAAAAGATATGCTTTTCACTTGGAACTCAGCATTTTCAAAGATTTGATTATATTTAGTTGATAAAAAAAAGAATGAGAGAGAGAAGTTAGACCAACACTCTGGCATTATGCAGAACTGGGGATTGAATTTGGGTCTCAGTGGTCTCAAACATATGAATTCTGCACGCTAAAGCTGGGCCAACACCATGACAAAGTCTGTGTTTTTACCACCAGGATTATTTCTGGGGCTCAGAAATAAATTTCACTGCTCCCAATGGCCATTCTTTTTTCTCTGGTAAATATAAAGAGAAATAGAAGAAGGGGGCTAGAGAAGGAGAAAGAGATACCTGCAGTGCTGTTCCATTGTTGGTGAAGCTTCTCCTCTGTAGGTGGACTTGAATCAGGCTCCTTCAACATGGTAATGTCTATGCTTTACAAAGTACATGACTGCCTGACCCAAAACCCTAGCTTCCAAATAATGAACCAAACTTGTTTTAATCTTAAACAAATCGTAATTTTCAGTCACTTTCTAGCCCTCTTATTCTAGTACAGTGTCAGAACCAACCCAGTGGCTCAGGACAATATGTGGGAGCAAGTCCTGGGCAGGACACCCTTCCATCACAGTGTACATCTCTCTCTCTCTCTCTCTCACACACACACACACACACACACACACACACACACACACACACACACGCCCCTACCTACCTTCTCACTGAGACTAAGTGTAGACACAATACATCTTTGTAATGTAGGAGAATACAATGCATCAGAGAGAAACCTTACAAACACTGGAGAACATGCAAATTGCACATAGAGAGTGGCCCCATCTGGGAATAACTTTTCTTTTTAATTAAATTTATAAAGAAATTATCTTGGTCAAAGAGCTGCTGTAATTTGTAGTATAGTATAGATCCTATAAAGACAACCTTAGTACAGACACAACAAAATTACATGAAAACTCTCATTAGCCCCAAAATTAGTTTCTAAAAAGAAGCGATCCTTGATTTCAACCAGGTAAACAACTGATATATAGAACTAATCACAAAATTAAGCATTCTAATAAAGAAAGGATACAGCTTATAAGTCATATACTTTAGCTATTCTTATACTAAAATTAATCCAAGACTTTTCCTTAAGATATTTCTTAGACTATAGCATAGGGTCCATGGATTGACTTCAGAAAACATAACAATTTTGTTTGTCTTTAGTTTTCTCACAGTACTTTCAGGTAAATATCCTCGTAATAAAAATTAAGTGCTCAAATAATCATTAACTTTAATAATAGAATGATAGTATTCTACCTGTACTGTACTTGGTTAGTTCATATATAACCACCAGTTGATTTCTTGCTATGATATATACAGTAATTTTCCCTTAATAAATGGAAACCTGATAAGCTATTATATTTACATATGAATAAAATCTATATAAACATATTTTTCTATAAGATTTTTTAAAAAGAAAGTATGATAAACTTGTTCTATAACTGAACAGAGTAAAAAACGTTTCAGTACTTCATGTGTTCAAAACTTTTTCCAATAAAAATATGAAGCCAAAAAATTCAAAGGAGTGCCTTATGTCTAACTATGATACATTAAACAATGTGAAGCTTTATGAAAAGAAGACTGGATATGAAATGGCTGGAATTTTGCTAGCACTTGGATTTGCCCCAACAGAAACATTTGATCTTGAAGCATTAAAAAAGGAAGCCACACATGACTGAAAAGATCGTATCGGAATCACACATTCTTTTTTGTGAACAGAGGAAAAATTATAATGATGCAATGTCCTTGTCAAATAATATTCCCAGTGCCTTGAAGTATGTCATGAATTATAATTGGCTATCTCTCTTGCCTATACCTGAATGGAAACCATCTGGTGTTTACATTAATACCCAATCATTTTGGTTCTTTTGGATGCTATAAAGGCTATATTAAAAATGGGAAAATATTTTCCTACCAAGAAAATACCCAACTTGAAGAGGGAAAAAAACATAATCTTTCAGAGATGCTGAACCACAAGTCTAAAGAAAGTAATTCTATCTGTCATCAAGATTAATTGCATAATTAGTATCAAAGACTACCAACACCAAAAAATAATTCACCTATATATATTTGAAGGTCGTTAATATGAACAGATTCAAAGTCTCTACTACAAAGAAATCTATTGACATTCAAGAGATTCTTGTAGAAGAGATTAATACAATTGGATTTCAAATAAGATTGGTCATGTACTCTAGATATTTCTCAGAGATATTGATTGGATTCCAGACTACTGCATTAGTGAATATAACAGTAAAATGTACTACAGGGATTTTTTTGTTTGTTTCCTAGAGCACATAAAAGTTAAGTTTACATTACAGCCTAGTTTCTAAAATGTGCAATTACATCTAAAAATGCAATGTGCATACCTTAAAAACATTTTATTATTCAAAAATGCGAACCATTGTCTGAACCTTCAGTTAGTCATAATCTTTTTTTTTTACCAAGACAGTTTTTTAAAAATACTTATTTATTCCCTTTTGTTGCCCTTGTTTTTTTATTGTTGTAATTATTATTGATGTCATTGTTGTTGGATAGGACTGAGAGAAATGGAGAGAGGAGGGGAAGACAGAGAGGGGGAGAGAAAGAGACACCTGCAGACCTCCTTCACCACTTTTGAAGCTACTCCCCTGCAGGTGGGGAGTTGGGGGCTTGAACTGGGATCCTTACGCCAGTCCTTGCGCTTTGCATCACGAGCACTTAACCCGCTGCGATACCACCCAAGTCCCTGTCATAATCTTTTTTTTTTTTTTTTGTCAAGGGCTTGTAAAGCCCACATTACCTTTCTAACACAATAAATACAAAGTGAAATAAAATAAGTATACCTCTATTAGGGTGATCATGAATAACTGAGTAACTTCTCCACCTCCTATGAGTATAAAGTTACTTTTGTCTATAGAGTGATAATAAAACTTACCTAAAGATACTTGCTAAGATTTAAATAAGAATACAATGAAAGTGTGCTGAGTAACATGGCTGGTTCTCAGTAGATATTTGGTTTCTCTCAAATGAGGAAAGATCTGGAAGTTGTTCTTGTTCCTTTTTATATTCCAACTCCAACTTTCCCAAAGAGTCTATTAGCTATTCCCCTTAAGTCTCATCACTGTTACCTGCAAAGCTTTCAGGAATAGCAAAACAAAGAACGTCTCCTAGACACTACAACATGTTCCAAGACACATTGGTGAGGTCGTCTGCCCAGAGAAGTCAGAATGGTGCCATATTAGTGTCTTCAACTTGGTGGCTGAAAGGCAGTAAGATATAAAGCATTGTTACTTTGCAAATAAAACCAAAGTTAGGACATTGAAGGAAAAGAAATGAGATCTTGACACAAACCTTGAGAAAACAGAACACACACAGTCAATTAACTATTGACTGTCTGCTCTATGTAATACAAGAACCCAAAAAATACTTGTGAATAATCAGATTCTCATTCCTCTTCACCATGCATAAATAAAATAATACACTTTCTCAAGTGTTTTTTTTACCAGAGCACTGCTCAGCTCTGACTTATAGTGGTACAGGGATTGAACCTGGGACTCCGGAGTCCTAAGCTTGAGTGTCTTTGCATGACCACTGTGCTATCTATCTCCGCTCCTCAAGTGATAGACAGCAGAAGTCTTAACCTTTACAGTCCTTGTCCCTTTAAGAGTTTGTTATTAAGTTAAATACATGGGCCCCTGAGAGTTGTTAACTTTGAACATTAAATATACCCAGCTTTCACTTTTTAAACCTCATTTTTTTGCTTGTTTTTCTTTATTTGTTTTGTTTTTTGGTTTTTATTTATGATTAATAGTAAGATAGTAAGATTACAGTTGGAGTCCATCCAACCCCCAGCACCAAAGTTTTGTATCCCCACCTTCCCACCTCACAAAGATAAACCACTACAGTTCTCACAAGTATTAGAAACAGTTTGCTTGCTTTTTTTTTAAGTTCATGTGTATTAGTTCTCTATATTTCACTTATGAGTAGAACTTTGGGGAGATAGCATAATGATTACACAGACTAATACTTGATGTCCCAAGGTCCCCGGTTTAATTGCTCACACTGTCATAATAAGCCAGAGCTGAGTAGTGCTCTGGGGGCATGCCGGAGGGGTGGGGGGAGACTCATTTCTTGCTTTTTCTTTTCTTTTTCTTCTTTTCTTATTTTTTTTTACATTTTTTTCCTTTATTGGGGCATTAATGTTTTACAGTCACCAGTAAATACAATAGTTTGTACTTGTATAATATTTCTCAGCATTTCTTGCTTTTTCAATGAACACCTGTTAAAATTTAGCAGTAGGGGGGCACTTTGGGAGAGTGAAAGATGATCTTGGTTCTTCATATCTGTTGGGTTACTTTAGCACCACCTCAGCAATGCTGCTGCTTGTCCCTCTCCTTCCCCTCTTCTTCCTCCTCCTTCTCCCCACCCCTTCTTAAAGCCATCAAGAAGAGTTTACTTAAAAGCTGCAACTGAATCTAGATAACTAATAAACAGCCCATGTGTACCCTTAAAGACCCCTACATCAGGTAGCTAGCTGTCTGGTATTCCTCCTAAGAGGTGGCATCAGTACCATATAAGCAACATTTCTGAAATCTTCATCTCAGATCTGTAGGGCCCTCTCCCTAGCTTCTAAATTTTAATTGTTCCTACTCCTTTGCCTTACTTCTCTAACTTTAGGAGGGCTAGACTCTTCCTGTAATTGCTACTTGTGTAATAACTTAGAATTCTAATTTTGCCTTTTCAGTTACTGTATTAAAATATTTACATTTACATTAAGTTTTTATATTAAATTCTCTCTAGTAAAATAACTTGTATGAGTTCTGTCTTCTAGATAAATCTAGGTACTTGTGGCCATGTTTCCAGAAGTTTTCATGCTTTACATGTATATCCTCCATTTTTGCATAAAAATTATTAGCATGTTCATTAATAAACTAAAATTCATCTACTGACACTTATGCAGTCCACAAACTCAAGATTACAAATCTGGGGATTTGATGCAGGACATATTCATTAATAGTTCTTAGCAAATAAGCTACCTTGAATTTAGGCTAGAGTACACTAAGAGAATATGTTTATGCATTTGTGTGTGTGTGTGTGTGTGTGTGTATGTTTCAAGTAAGATATCACACAAAAAAACTATATAGTCACCAGTAAATAAATCATGGTCCTGAAGGAGAATTTCATGGTATCAAACTTTTAATTTTATAATGCTCTTCAAAATGTATTTATTTCTCATTAGAGTTTAATATAAAAATGAGAAAGAAAAACCAAAGCACGATGCCAGTACACCTAGTAAAGAAGACCAAACTGGGAACTCAAGAATGCAAGTATTTTTACTCTACCAGTTGGCTTAATTGCCCAATCACACAAAACCTTTTTAATAAAAAAAAAAGTCTACTACTCAAAAGTGTGGGGAAGGGTGTGGGGTGGGGAGGGCTGAAGGAGGTAGGAGACCCAGTATCCTATGGAGAGAGATGACACTTTGTGATGAGTGAAAAATACTGACACCTATTTTGAGATATGAAAATGTGCTTTTGTGACAACAGTCTAATAAATCAACATTTTCTTAGTTAAATGTTTTGGAAAATAATAATAAGGGTTCATATTAAGAAACTTAAAGAATTGCTGAAATAATAACTAAAATTATATGTTTTCCACCAAAACTAAAACTTTTGCTAATTTCCTTTTATAGAAAATATTTACAAATTTTGCTTGCAAAAAAGGCCATTCAAAACACCTTTAACATCTATGAAAGGGTTAAGGATATCTTTCTAGGGAGTTGTGCAGTTAGCGCAGCGAGTTAAGCGCAGGTGGCACCACAAAGTGCAAGGACCAGTGTAAAAATCCCGGTTCAAGCCCCCAGCTCCCCACCTGCAGTGGAGTTGCTTCACAGGCAGTGAAGCGGGTCTGCAGGTGTCTATCTTTCTTTCCTCCTCTCTGTCTTCCCCTCCTCTCTCCATTTCTCTCTGTCGTATCCAACAACGATGATATCAAGAACAAAAATAATAATAACTACAACAATAAAACAACAAGGGCAACAAAAGGGAATAAATAAATATTTTTTAAAAATTTTTTAAAAAGGATATTCTCTTTATTACATCATTAGTGAAATTTATTTGAAATTTAATAATGAGAAGAGAGAATGAGTACAAGTTCATAGCTAGTGTTTGTGGTTGAATTATAGCTGTTGCAAATACAAAAATAATTATTTGAACAGAATGAAAAATCAAGAACAAAGGGAGCATTGTTGATGGCATTGATAACTTCTCTGTGATTGATGAAAACCCTCAAAAGGGGCTTATTATACTGTTTCTCTCAATTGAATAGACTTTGTTCTATGGGAAAGAAGCAAGTAAGCAATTTTTATAATAGGAGGTTTATATTAATATCTGTGATTACAAATTCTCATAAATTGATTTTCCAAATACGATTACTAATCATCAAAACTAGAACATATCTGTAATATTCTCTTATTTTAAGGCATGAGAAATAGATTTTAGTAATATTTGTGCCAGAAAAAATAAATAAATATTCTTGAACTTAATAGATGAATTAAGAGCAATTAAACTAGCATATACAGAATGACTTGGTACTCAGTTAATAAATTATTTCTCACAGAATGTTAAAAATAGAAACTTAAAGTCAAAATACTGAGAATTGATTCATTTAAGATGTCCCTTAGAACTTGTTAATGAAGAAGAGAAAATTAAAATATAAAGTAATTACACCACCTATGTTAAAGACAAAAAGCCTTCAAGTAGGCCTCATTCTAATTCATTGCAAAGTTCACCAAATACACTGTTCATAGTGTCTAAAATCTGGAATTTGGGGGAATGGCTGTTCTTTGACCATTGGATGAGGTAGACTTAACCTTTTCAAATTTATAAATATCTAATAAAAATCATGTACATCAATGAGAGTCTGTCACAGAATGAGAAAATGGCTCACATAAGAGCCATATAAGAGCATAAGCAGCTTGAACACAGGAACCATGCCTGTGGTTAATACTGCCTATCAAGTCTACTGACATTTATTCCACCTTCTTTCTTTCTTTCTCTCTTTCTCTCTTTCTTTTGTTTGTTTGCAGGTCCTAAATTTTGTTTAAGGCAACTATGTACCTAACTAAAAGCATCCATCCAATTTTCTATCAATAATTAAGAGTAAGCATGTAATCATAACCTGCCAATCAGTGCATGGGAAAGCATTTAAGAATGAAGATGAAAGCTTGAAAAAAGTATTTCTCAACCCTTCCACCTCTCACTGGAATGCAGATTTAGACGTTTAGGAATTGTAACCAATTTCTACCATAATGACAGCAGCCACATGCAAAGACATAGCAGCAAGATGGCAAAATAAGTCTATCAAAGGCAGCACTGATTGAGGAACTGATCCAGGTCTGGAATGTCCATGTTATGTTAGAAGAAGGAGGAGGATAAGGGGAGTAGGTAGAGGAGGAGGCGGAAGAGGAAAAGCAGACTTATTTTTTAAACTACTGCTTCATCAAGCGCTGTGTTACTCTTAGCAGTTCTAAATTTTACAATGCATTCTTATTATTGTGTTAAGTACAGTACTAAATCCTTTAGATTTTGTACAGTGCTACAATCTAATTTAATTTTCAAGGCTCTACAAGGAGGGAATATTATTCCCCACTTTATAAGGAGGGTAAATAACTCATTCAAAATATCTGAATTTGTAAGTAGCAGAACTCACTCAGATCTAGATTCTATGGTCTCTATTGCTTCTTCCATGCTACTAAAACCAGTGCATTCATGTAGATGGTAACTCAATAACAATTTTGATTATGGGAACTGGCATCATGAATAGCCACTGAAGCTAGTATGTCAGTCACTCTCTTCACCAGAGAGCAGATATACTTATTTATTTGCTTCAGATTATAAAATCTCCCTGCTCTCCTTAGACATCAGTTTGCATTTCAAGGGAATAAAAATATCTTTCGGGGATGGGTGGTAGCACATCTGGCTGAATGCACAGGCTACCATGCAGGAAGAACCTGTTTGAACCCCACTCCCCACCTGTGGAAGGAAAGCTTCACCAGCATAGTGGTGAAGCAGGTCTGCAGATGATTCTGTTTATCTCACCCTCTCTATCTTCCCTTCCCTACTCAATTTCTCTCTGTCCTCTCTAATACAAAAAAGGTAAAGGAAAAAGGAAAAAATACCTGCTGAAAGCAGTGGATACTTAATGCCAGCACTGAGTCCCAGCAATAACCCTGGTGGGATACAATACGACACCCTTATGGATACCAATACTGATACAATATGATGTATCTTCCTTGGAGGCAATGATTGGGAAGTTAGCCGCCAATCCCTTATAAATTTAAGCTTTTCTTAAGCTCAGGATTCCTCAGCTGTGACACAAATGCCTATGTACATATTGCATATTACATGGGTCAGTATCTGTTCCATTCCATGGGGCTTAGGGAGCAGTGATAGGAATAGCCATTAAATCTACACATAAAATGTCAAGATGTTTTGTTTTCTCTGTACAGAAAAAAAAATTGGTGGAAATATTATGAATAAACTCAGCAACTGCAGTAGTCATTGCTGTTTAGGCTTCACTTAACAATAAGAAGAAGTTATTTCAGTGGCCCAGATAAAGTAACTCTTTTTGACCTAATAAGCTACTATGGAAAGAATTCAGGTGCTTCTTGTTGTTTTAAAATATATATATAATTATCCAAGTGCAAGTTTTTTGGGTTTTCAAGTTCTTAACCTTCTAAAATTTGTTGTACTCTTAAATTCTAGAATTTTGGTAGCATGCTTTAAATGCCAAATTCATCATTATCAAAGTCACTAACAATGACATAGAAATAACTTTATTATAATATAACAACATCTCAGTTTCCATAAAAATCCCTTCCACAAGACTTTCTTCATCACTGAACAGAATTATCTCCTGCCCTTACCTTATCATCTTTTTTAAATATTTAGCTAGTTAGTTAGTCAGTTTGCTAACTATAACAGTTATAAATGAAAGGGAGTGAGAAAGAGAATCAGAACATTACTCTGGCATATGTGAGGGCAAGGACCAAACCTGGGACTTCATGCTTGCAAGCCCTACACTTGATTCTTCAAAAAGAGAAACATTCCACTTTCTGAATTTATTATTTACTTTCATCTGGATGCTGGATAACTGGATAGCTATTTTGTGGTGATGAATTCTGTCATTATTAATTTATGGTTTTATAGGAAATAGGGTGAAGAATGTTTAGACCACAAATCCTCAACCTTAACCCCAAGGCTTTTCAGATTCACCATCTACCAGAAATTTCATATAAAATTCAAGTGAAAAAGCAATCTCCTGATTTCTTGGACTCTCAGAAAAAAAAAAACTCCTTTGAGATCTTCTGCCATATGGAATAGAGAAAAACTGAAAATAATGAACAGTCTCACCTCTTTACTTCTCAATTTCTTTCATATCTATTTATCTCTCTCTCTTTTTTTTTCTCTCTCTCAGGAAATGTAAAAGCTAAGACTAGAAGTTGGTGTGGTGACACAGTCTTTTTAATACATAGGCTGTCTTTGATATGTTGACTCTCTCAAAAGCCTAGACAAGGGAGAACAGAAGCAACCGTTAGCACAGCTATATACAAGATGATGAGTATTGTACCCCAAACTCTAACAAAGAGACTTTCCAAAGTTAACCCAATCACCAAATAATGTGATGATAATAATAACTATCCATTGTCTTCTTGAACCCTAAGACAACAGGAACCTCACATTTCCACTATAGAGCCTATATTTCCCCCAGTCCTGGAACCTTAGGGTGGGGCCCACTTTTCTGCATGCTGCTCTCAATTCAAATCAAATAATATTGCATCCGCAGAGAGCAACCTAATCAACGCAACAAATGCCACCCCAACATGCTTCACTTCAGACTGTGATCAGAGACTTCAAGTGTGGAATGACAACCCTTCAGCTTCATCACTCGGGTGAGACCTTTCATTTCATAGTATTCTCTAATTCCATTCTGGGTGTTCCACTCCCCAATAAAGTCCCCAAACCTAGATATAGTCCAGGTCCCCTGAGATAGAGCATAGGTTCACCCGTGCCCATAAACTAGGGAAAAATATATACCTGAAAGCAAAAGTACACAAGAGCGTGCAGGGAATACCTCCCAATACTTCATCTGCACTATTCCAGTCTTTAGGTCCATGATTGTTCAACAATTTGTTTAGCTTTGTATGTTAACTCTCTTTTCAGCCACCAGGTTCTAGATGCCAGCAAGATGCTGACCAGACTTCCCTGGACAGATGACCCCATCAATGTGTCTCCGCTTCCCCAGAGCCCCACCCTACTAGGGAAAGAGAGAGGCAGACTGGGAGTATGGATCAACCAGTCAACACCCATGTTCAGCTGGGAAGCAATTACAGAAGCCAGACCTTCTACCCTCTGCAACCCACAATTACCCTGGATCCATACTCCCAGAGAGACAGAGAATGAGAAGGCTATCAGGGGAGGGGATAGGATATGGAGATCAGGTTGTGGGAATTGTGCAGAACTGTAACCCTCTTATTCTATGGTTTTGTTAATATCTCCTTTCTTAAATAAAAAAAAAAGAAGTTGGTGTGGTGGTGTACCTGGTTAGGCACACATATTACAGTGCACAAGGACGCAGGTTCAAGCCCCCTGTCCCCATTACAGAGGAAGAGCTTTGCAAGTGGTGAAGCAGTGTTGCAGGTGTCTCTCTGTATCTCTCCCTCTCTATCTCCCCTATCCTCTCAATTTCTGACTGTCTCTATCCAATAAATAAAGATAATAAAAATTTAAAAGAAATAAAAATAAAAGCTAAGATTAAACCAATATGTACTTAATACTTAAGAAGAATATAAAATGTGCCCCATCTAAATAAGCACTGAAAAATATAATTAATTTTTCTCCTGGTGATTCATCCAATAGCATCAAATGTAAAAATGACTAAAAATATATCTTACATTGTTTTTTTCCTTATTCTCAATAATAAATATTATAACGTACCCTTCATTTTTTAAAAGGGAAGTATAAAATCTGATGGGAATTTCAAGAAAAAATTAATAATAATTGATTCATTCTATAAAAGTCCATCATGTGACAACTAAACACCACCAACAACAAACAGCAAATGTGCCAAAGACAGCTAGAGGCATTAAAGAGATAAAACATAGCTTCCTTCATGCCAAAGCACCCACTTAGACAGATGAAGAGAGGATGTGAACACTGCTTGAAGAAGGTGTATGTTGAGAAGGCAGGAGTGACAACACAAGAGTGGGCAATAATTGAAAATGTCGGTTTCATTCCAGACCTCTGAGACAGGGCAGCTGCGATGTGTCTCTTGACATTGCCACTTGGAGTCAAGTCATCTTTCTCATTAGTCTCTTTAAATGCCACCTGGTCATGCTGAGAAATCTTCTTCAACACGATGAAAAATTTCAGTATCTTCCAAATAAAGGTATAGTAAAACATTAAACAAAAACATTAACACCACAGGATTCTAACCTGACACTAACACATTATCCTTTAGTGCTGTCACATATTACAGTTGTTGCCTCTGAAAAAATAAATACAAGTTGTAGAACAGTTGGCAGTTTCTCTTTTCTACCATTGCAGGGAAAATAATTCATGTGTAGAAGTTAATTATTAGAAGTTATACTGAGCCTGCCCCACAATAAGTCTATGCATGTCATCTTTTAAACCCAAATCAAGAATTTGCTGTCTATTCTCTCAGTTGCCAGATGTAGAGCAGACAGAGTATGCTTCAAGCCATTTCCAATCTATTATCATAACAGCCAGCAAGCTTTCCAGAAACGATAACTCAGAGTTTTGTGAACTTCTTAAAGCAAAGAAAGTTACTTATCACAAAGGTCAATCCATCTCTAACTCTTCAACTGTCTTCTCTTGTTATTCTAGATAAGGGAGCAGAGAAGAGAGAAAAAAGAGAGATAAAATAAGGTTGAAGTGATTGCCACTAATGACTCTTCTGACAATGAAAAGCAAGGAAATGCTAACTATGAACAATTTATCACTTCTGTCCCCCTAATTCCAAGTGTACTGGATTAAAGAGAATCTTAATCAAATAATTTCCAACTTGATTGCAATGATTACCAACCCTGGAAATAAGAATTTATGAGTATAACTTAATATTAATAAGAGCTATACACATATATTAGATTCTTGTAATTAAGGCTTCTGAGATTTAATTAGGTATATATAATATTACTAAAATTGTGATATACAGACCCACTAGGAGGCCTCAAGATATTTTCAGGGAAAATATTCACTGTGTCTAAACTTTTTTCAAGCAATATATTGTATATTGCACACTTGCTTTCTTTCTGGGAGTCTGGAATGTTGATACATGGCAGGTACAGGATGTCCACATAATCAGTCCCAATGGAAACCCTGGGCACTATGTCTCTAATGAGTTTCTCATGTTAGTAACATTTTACGTGTTTTGTCACAACTAATCAGGAAAATTAGGCACATTTTTTGTGACCCTACTAAAATAAAACAGTTTAAAATTTAGATATGTTTTCCCACAGAATTTGCTACATGTATGTTTTCCCTTGGTTAGCTTTGCTTTATTTTTTACTGTAAACAAACAGAAGTAGTGAACAGGACTATACACTGAACTCTAATAAACAAAATATCAAACATGAGGGTGGTTTGAGGCACCCTAATACACATAGAAAAATAAATTTTACAGATGGATTAAAAACCTTATTGTAAGAAGATTGTCTTGAGTTTTCTGAGTGGGCCCACTCTTATTGAAGTAAAGGTCAAAGTCATGTCAAATGATACTTTTGAAGATAAAAGAATTATCTGGGAGGGGACGCAGTGGTGTACCAGGTTAAGCACACATAACACTACCCACAAGGACCTAGGCTCGAGCGCCCACTACCCAAGTGCAGCAGAGAAAGATCATGAGTAGTGAAGCAAATCTACAGGTGTCTATTGTTCTTTCTCCTTTTCTATCTCCCATATCAGTTTCTCTCTGTCCTATCAAATAAAATGCAAAAAATAAAAGAGACAAAGAAAGAAAGAAAGAAAGAAAGAAAGAAAGAAAGAAAGAAAGAAAGAGAGGTAGAGAAATAGGGAAGGAAGGAAGGAGGAAAAATTGGACCTGGTGCAGTGTATTTATAGTGCTGACACTGAGCCCCAACAATAACCTTGGAGGCAAAAAAAAAAAAAATGGACCATGAGTCTGTCCAGAAATGCAGACTGACTTTAAAAGCTCAATAAGCTTTGAAAAATACAAAGCAAAACAGATTCTTCTCTAAAGGAGAAAACCTGGCCTTTAGGCAAGTGAAACTCACTTCACATTCCTGACCTTCAGTACTGTAATATAATAAATTTGTGCTATTTTAAGCCAATAAATCTGTGAAATTTTATTATTGTTACACTAGAAAACATACAAATGCCTCCAATGAGTCTTAATAGAGACAAATATGTAAACACATCTGTGGAATGATGTGAAAGCTTGATAGAGCTTAGGGGAGCTCCCCCATCCTTGGATGGAGGTCTGGAAAGACACCCCACTTGTTAGCCTCTCTCCTTATAGAGATGAGCCAAGAGGGAAAAGTCTCCCAGACTCAGTTTCTCCTTGTTAGTCTTTCAAGCTCACAGAAAGTCTACAAGCCTCTCACACTTAGTTCCCCCTTCTAGCAGGCCAAATGGCTGCCTGCTTGAAGGTTCATTCAAAGTTCACACATCCACTATAACTTCATCTTTTGATCATACAGGAGAACACACTTTATCATATGTCCCGGCAGTTGAGATCCCATATTCTATTTCCTTGTGACTTTTTTTAAATTTTTTATTTAAGAAAGGATTAATGAACAAAAACATAAGGTAGGAGGGGTACAACTCCACACAATTCCCAACACCCAATCTCCATAACCCACCCCCTCCCATGATTCCCATGATAACTTTCCCATTCTCTAGGCCTCTGGGAGCATGGACCCAGGGTCGTTGAGGGTTGCAGAAGGTAGAAGGTGTGGCTTCTGTAATTGCTTCCCCGCTGAACATGGGCATCTACTGGTCGGTCCATACTCCCAGTCTGCCTCTCTCTTTCCCTAGTAAGGTGTGTCTCTGGGGAAGCTGAGCTCCAGGACAAAGTGGTGGGGTGTTCAATCCATGGAAGCCTGCCCAGCATCCTGGTGGCATCTGATTGAAAAGAGAGTTAACATGCGAAGCCAAACAATTTGTTGAGCAATCATGGATCCCAAGCTTGGAATAGTGGAGAGGACGTGTTAGGGAGGTACTCACTACAAACTCTAGTGTACTATTGCTTTCAGGTATATACTTTGCAGTAGTTTATGGATACATGTGCACATAAGCTCTCTCTCACAGAAACTGGTGTATATCTAGGTTATGGGACTTTGTTAGAAAGTGAACTACCTGAGATGAAATTAGAGTGTACTATAAAAGGAAAGGTCTCACCCAAGTAATGAAGCTAAAGGGTTGTCATTCCACACGTGAAGTCTCTGCACACAGTCTGAGGTGAAGCATGTTGAGGTGGCAATCGTTGCGTTGGTTAGGTTGTGATCGGCAGATGCAATATTATTTGGTTTGGATTGGGAGATGCATACGGGAAAGTGGGCCCTATCCAATGGTTCCAGGACTGGGGGAAGTAGGGGCTCTATAGTGGAGATGTGAGGTTCCTGCTGTCTTAGGGTTTAAAAAGACAATGGATAGTTAATGTTATCATCACATTATTTGGTAATTGGGTTAACTTTGAAAAGTCCTTTTGTTATGGTTTGCTGTACAGTATCCAGTATCTTGTATATAGCTGTGCTATTGGGTGCTTCTAATCTACTTGGTCTAGGCTTTTGAGAGAGTCCGTGTATCAAATACACAGCCTATATATTAAAAGGATTCAGTTTGTGTTTTGAGAAACTTTGAGACATACAATTGATTTTCCCCCTCTCAAATTAATTAACTACTGATTTATATGTCTACATTTTGCTAGGAGTGTACATAAACACCATTCCCACCACCAAAAGACTGTGACCCATCCCTCCCACCCACTCCCACCCACCACTGGCCCAGGAAGCTGCATGTCTACCCCTCACCACTGGGTTTTTACTTTGCTGCCCTACTTACAATTTGATCAGGTCCTGCTTTTAGTTTCCCTTTCAGATCTTCTTAATCAACTTCTGTTGATGAGTGGGAACATCCCATACTCATCTTTATCTTTCTGACTTAGTTCATTTAACATAATTCCTTCTAGCTCTGTCCAAGATGTGTCAGAGAAGGTGGGTTCATTGTTCTTGATAGCTGCATAGTATTCCATTGTGTATATATACCACAGCTTTCTCATCCACTCATCTGTTGTTGGGCACCTGGGTTGCTTCCAGGTTTTAGCTATTATGAATTGTGCTGCTATGATTATAGGAGTACACACCTCTTTTTGGTTGGGTGTAATGGAGTCCTTGGGGTATAACCCCAGGAGAGGAATTACTGGATCATATGGAAGGTCCATATCTAGCCTTCTGAGAATTTTCCAGACTGCTCTCCACAGAGGCTGTACCAATTTACATTCCCACCAGCAATGCAAAAGGGTTCCTCTGTCCCCACATCCTCTCCAGCATTTGTTGCTGCTGTCCTTTTTGATGTATGCCATTCTTACAGGAGTGAGGTGGTATCTTAGTGTTGTCTTGATTTGCATTTCTCTGACAGTCAGTGACCTAGAGCAGTTTTTCATATGTTTGTTAGCCTTTTGGATCTCCTGTGAGGTGAATGTTTTGTTCATATCCTCTGCCCATTTTTGGATGGGGTCATTTGCTTTTTTGGTGCTAAGTTTGCTGAGTTCTTTATATTTTTTGGTGATTAGTTTCTTGTCTGATGTCTGACATGTGAAGATCTCCCATTCTGTGAGGGGTCTCTCTGTTTGTTTAATAGTTTCTTTGGATGTGCAGAAGCTTTTCAATTTGATGTAGTCCCATTGGTTTGTTTCTGCTTTAGTCTTCCTTGCAATTGGGTTTGATTCATCAAAGATGTCCTTGAGGTGTAGGTGGGAAAGTGTTTTACCAATGTTTTCCTCTAAGTATTTGATTGTTTCTGGTCTGACATCTAGGTCTTTGATCCATTTGGAATTGATTTTTGTTTCTGGTGAGATAAAGTGGTTCAATTTCATTCTTCTGCATGTTTCAACCCAGTTTTCCCAGCACCATTTATTGAAGAGAGCCTCCTTTTTCCATTTAATCCTTTGGGCCCACTTATCAAAGATTAGATGTCCATAGGTGTTGGGATTTACTTCTGGGCTTTCAATTCTGTTCCACTGGTCTGTGTGCCTATTTTTGTTCCAGTACCATGCTGTTTTGATGATGATGGCTTTATAATATAGTTTAAGGTCTGGGAGTGTGATGCCTCCATTTCTGTTTCTTTTCCTTAAGATGGTTTTGGCAATTCTAGGTGTTTTCATGTTCCAGATAAATGATTGTAGTGTTTTTTCTATTCTCTTAAAGAAGCTTGGTGGAACTTTGATGGGTATTGCATTAAATTTGTATATGGCTCTGGGGAGAATGTTCATTTTGATGATATTTATTCTTCCAATCCATGAGCATGGTATATCTTTCCATTTCTTGGTATCAGTTTCTATCTCCTTGAGTAGCAACTCATAGTTTTTAGCATACAAGTCTTTCACTTCTTTGGTCAACTTTATTCCTAGGTATTTGATTGAGTTTGCTGAAACAGTAAATGGGAGTGATTTCTGGATGTCTTCTTCTTCAGATTTAGTGTTTGCATAAAGAAATGCCACTGATTTTTGGACATTGATTTTTTAGCCTGATACCTTGCTATATTGCCTAATAACTTCCAGTAATTTTCTACGGGATTCTTTAGGTCTTTCTATGTATACTATCATATCATCTGCAAAGAGTGAGAGCTTGACTTCTTCCCTTCCAATCTGTATCCCTTTGATTTCTTTCTCTTGCCTGATTGCAATGGCAAGAACTTCCAATACTATGATGAAGGGTAACAGTGACAGTGGACAGCCCTGTCTAGTCCCCGATCTGAGGGGGAATACTTTCAGCTTCTGTCTATTGAGTATGATGTTGGCTGTAGGTTTGCTATATATAGACTCCAATATCTTGAGGAATTTCCCATCTATTCCCATTTTTTGTAGAGTTTTGAGCATGAATGGGTGTTGGGTTTTGTCAAAGGCTTTCTCTGCACATATCAAGATAATCATGTGGTTTTTGGCTTTGCTTTTATTGATGTGGTGAATGACATTGATTGACTTACGGATGTTGAACCAGCCTTGTATTCCTGGGATGAATCCCACTTGGTCATGATGAACAATCTTTTTGATGTGTTGCTGTATCCAGTTGGCCAAGATCTTGTTTAATATTTTGGCATCTATGTTCATCAGAGATATTGGTCTGTAGTTTTCTGTTTTTGTTCTGTCCCTATCAGCTTTTGGTATCAGAGTGATGTTGGCTTCATAAAAGGTGGAAGGGAGTATTCCTGTTTCTTCAATCTTATGGAATAGCTTAAGAAGTATGGGTATTAACTGTTTCCTGAAAGTTTTGTATAATTCATTTGGAAGCCATCTGGTCCAGGACTTCTGTTGTTGGGGAGATTCTTAATAATGGTTTCAATTTCTTTGTCTGTGATTGGTGCATTTCGATTTTGTAGTTCTTCTTAGTTCAGTTTTGGAAGTATATAGGTTTCTAAGAATTGTTCCATTTCTTCCAGATTCTCTAGCTTGGTGGCATATGGTTCTTTATAGAAGTTTCGCAGGATTCTCTGGATTTCTGTGGTGTCAGTTGTGATATCTCCTGCATCGTTTACAATTCTATTAATTTGAGTCTTCTCTCTTTTTTGTTTGGTGAGTCTGGCTAGGGGTTTGTCAATTTTGTTTAATCTTTCAAAGAACCAACATTTGGCTTCATTGATCTTTTATATGGTTCTTTTATTTTCGATGTTGTTTATTTCTGCTCTAACTTTAGTGATTTCTGTCCTTCTGGTTGCTTTAGGGTTCCTTTGTTCCTCTTCCTCTAAGTCCTTAAGGTGTGCAGTAAGGTTGTTCATTTGAGCTTCTTCTTGGTGTTTAATACGTGATTGTATGGCTATAAGTTTCCCTCTCAGTACTGCTTTAGCTGTGTCCCAAATATTTTGATAGGTTGTGTCTTCATTTTCATTAGTTTCCAGGAACATTTGAATTTCCTGTTTGAGTGAGTCTCTGACCCAGTGGTTTTTAAGGAGCATGTTGTTTAGTTTCCAAATTCTGTGTTTTTTAATAATTTTCCGCTTGTTGTTAAATGTTAGTTTTACTCCACTGTGGTCTGAGAAGATACTTGGGATGATTTCAATGCTCTTGAATTTATTGATGCTGTCTTTGTGGCCTAACATGTGGTCTATCCTTGAGTATGTGTTATGTGGATTTGAAAAGAAGGTGTATTCCAGTTTTTTGGGGTGGAGGAGTCTGTAAATGTCCAAGAGGTCTAGTCTGTCGATCTCTTCATTCAATTCTCTTGTATCTTTATTGATTCTCTGCTTTGTTGATCTGTCTAAGTGTGAGAGTGTGGTATTGAAGTCTCCCGCTAATATTGTATTACTATTGATGTATTTTTGAAATTCTTTCAGTAGATGCTTAATGTATTTAGATGGTCCCTCATTGGGTGCATAGATGTTAATAATTGTTAAGTCTTCTTGGCTGATTGATCCTCTAATCATTATGTAATGTCCGTGCCTATCTTTTATTACTTTATTTAATTTAAAATCTATCGTGTCTGAGATGAGAATGTCTGTTCCTCCCCTTTTTTGTGGTCCATTAGCCTGTATGATAGTTTTCCATCCTTTCACTTTAAGTCTGTTTTTATCTTGTTGTGAGTGACAGATGGGATTCTTGCAAGCAGCATATGCTTGGGTTATGTTTTCTGATCCGTCCCCCCACCCTGTGACTTTTGATGGGTGAGTTAAAGCCATTGACATTTATTGATATTATGGATTTAATGTATTGTAGTGCCATTGTTCTAAAAACAAATTTGTTTGCTCTGATATATTTCAAGTGTTATAGTGATGTTCTTGTTTATAAGAGGTCTTTTAGTACCTCTTTCAGGGCCGGCTTGGTGATGGTTGCCTCCTTTAACTGTTGTTTTTCTAAGAAGGTTTTGATCCCTCCATCTAGTTTGAATGAAAGTCTAGCAGGATATATTATCCTTGGTTGAAACCCTTTTTCATTCAGGGCTCGATAGATATCTTGCCACTCCCTTCTGGCTTTTAGAGTTTGAGTGGAGAAGTCTGCAGATAATCTTATGGGTTTTCCCTTGTATGTGACTTTTTGTTTCTCTCTTGCAGCCTTTAGGATCCTTTCTTTATCCTTACTTCTTCTCATTGTGACTATGATGTGTCTTGGTGTCTTCAGGTCTGGGTTGATTCTGTTTGGGACTCTCTGGGCCTCTTGAACCTTGATATCCTTTCTGTTATTCAGGTCTTGGAAGTTTTCTTCTATTATTTCCTCTAGAATGTTTGCTTCCCCTTCCTCTCTTTCTTCCTCTGGCAGGCCAATTATACGAATGTTACTTCTTTTGAGATAATCCCATATGTCTCTGTTGTTGTTTTTAGTGTCTCTCAATCTCTTTTTAAGCTCTTTCACCTCTTTCTTTGTTTTTTCTAACTCATCCTCTGTCTGACTAATTCTGCTTTCTGCTTCTGTTAGTCTGCTTTCCCTTGCCTCAGCTTCTTTCTTCATTACAGCTATTTCAGCTTTCAGTTCTCTAATTGCCTCAAGATAATCAGTATTTTCCTTGGGGGTCTCAACTGTTGTTTCCCTAATACTGCCATTCCTTTCCTCCAGTGTTGTTTTCATTTCTGTGATTAATAAGTTTATTATTGCTTGCATACTTTTCTTATCTATGGTTACTTCTGTCTGATTTGTAGTTTCTTCTGGGCTCTTGTCTTCATTCATTGGAGTAGTAGTTTTATTTGTTTTTGATCTACCCATTTTTTTTTATTTATGTGTTTCTTCTTTTTTTATGCTCTGTTGTTCCTCAGTTGTTGTGTCTTGAGTAACAAGTAACACTGTACTAAATACCTTTATGACAATTGCACTCACCAACCTCCAGAATTACAGTAGCAACTGAAGCAAGTATTGAAGCTGTTTAATCGTTACCGGTTAGCCAAACAATTTCTCCGGTCCGTGAAAAAATAGTAACCAAATCCCAGTGAATAAGAAAGAGAAAATAAAGAGAGGATAGCAATAATAGACAGTTATGCAAATCTACTATCCACCGTATATTCTAGGGGTAACAAGAGGGGAAAGGGAACTAGAGCAGAGATACACACATAGAGAGTCCGCTCTGAGTCAGTTTTCTTCCCCAAAGTAATTCACAAATTCAGAAAGGCAAAGAAGAAGGAAGAAGTGTATGACAAGATTAAAAAAAAAAGAGAGAGAGAGAGACAAGAGAGAGAAAAGGGAGAAGATAAGAAAAAGAGTTGTAATTAAAAAGCAGTGCAAGGAACTTCCCAAATGTGTATCAGTGAATTCAAAAAAAGGACCCTGTTTGGTGGTGTGGGGTATCCTGCTAGGAGCTGGTCCCCAGGGACTGCTTATGGCGGGGGGGGGGGGGAGGAGGTATGCTTGAAAATTAAAAGGAAGAAAAAAAGAATTTTTTCCCCTACTCTAATTCTTAACCCAAATTAAGTTATAGTCACCTCCTTGGTGTTACCGCTATGACACCTTATTGGCTGGCCTGCTAAAGGCAGAAAATCCTATTTTCTCCAGGGGATGTGTTCGGAGCTCAGCGGCTAGCAGCTTCTCAGTCCACCATCTTCCAGGAAACCCCCCCTCCAGACTTTTTTTTAAGGATTTCTCAAAAATGAAAACTAGCTCCAAGTCCTTTGATCCAATGAGAACTATACTTAAGAAGTCTTTGGATCCGCCCTCAGGGTCGTGGTGGTCCCTGGAGACTCCCAAGAGAAAGCCCCCGAGCTACAGTGCTCTCTCCAGGTCCTCTGCTGACCGCCCAGCAGCACTCTGCAACCGGCGGAGGAGCCACCTTCCCGGGCGGAGGACAATGCCCAGCGCACCTGCCTTGCCTGCCGCCACCTGGGAAGTCTGGAGCAGCCCGCCCACTAGTCCATGCCACCTTTACTCTAATTCTTAACCCAAATTAAATTGTAGTCACCTCTTTGGTGACTATAATTATTGACTGGCCTGCTAAAGGCAGAAAATCCTACCGTTTCCAGATGTGATCAGAGCACATGCTGCTAGCAGCTTCTCAGTCCGCCATCTTCCCCGCCACCACCCCCTTGTGACTTTTGATATCTGTGATTTACATCAAGTTTTGTTTTTCTTCTTCTCTGCCTCACCTTACTGGTTTAACCCCTATGCTTCTCTCAAATGCCTTTGGATAATTAACTTGCCTGCATCATGGAAACTAATTATCTTGACCTTTATGTATCACATCAATTCTTGTCATACCAACCCCCTACAGTAGGGGCAAGCTGACCTTTAAGAAACCTGTAATTTCTGACATATGTGAAAAATGTTCTTTTTTTAACTCAGTATAAAGGCATGTATCCATCTTCAAATAAACGAATGTTTGAACCAGAATGTTCCCCAATGCCTCTTTCTAATTCACGCAGCCACTGGAGCTGGTGAGGGAGGGTCGGAGGCTTACCCCCCAGTTGGAGCCACTCCATGTGAGCCCCAGCACACATGATGCTTTCCAGAGATTTAGTTGCAAATTGCATTGTGTACTATCTAGTTTACCAAACAACTCTTTTTTTTAAGGATAATGGCAATATTTATGATGAGTTAAAAAGTAGAGAATTTTATGTTACACACAGAGGTTTTACAGGAAGTATAGTTTTGATTTCCCACCTTAACTTAAGGGAAAACTTCCACTATGTCCAGAGACCTGATTTCCTTCAATTAAAAAAGAATGTCTTCAAATTCCTTGTAGGAGAGCACACTCAAGTAGCTAAACTTGACAAAAGAGAAAGCACTAAAATCCACAACGTAAGTGGGAATTTATTTAAATATTTACCAGAGCACTGCTCATCTCTGGCTTATGGTGGTGCTGGGGATTGAACCTGGAACTTTGGGGGTCTCTTTGTGTGACCAATATGCTATCCCCGCCCCCACACATACACCATAAATCTGAGGAGAACCTGAGAGAAGCTTTTGTTCACATTTCATGTCACTGCTACCATTGAAAACCAGGCTGATGTCAAAATCACATCCTCCAGAACTACTGGCCAGTAGGCTGCACTAAGTTTGTTTCTTTCACTGGAGATCCTACTGTTGGTCACATCACCTCTAGAAGCCTCACTAAGCAAATCCAGAAATCCTCTGGGAACAGAGACTTCTGGTGGTTACTGACCCCAGAGCTTACCACCAGCCTCTCACAGATATATTTTTTCTTTTTCTTTTTCTTTTTTTTTCTTAGAAATTTTTATTCACTAGGACCTGAAAGGCCCCCCTCCCACTACCACCCCTCCACCACAACCACCAAGAATCCTTTACTTAGGTGCAATACACCAAACTCAGTCCAAGTTTTACTTTGTGTTTCCCCTTTCTGTTCTTATATCTCAATATCTGTTCATGAGTGAGATCATACCATATCTATCCTTCTCTTTTTTAACATAATTCCATCAAGCTCCATCTCCATCCAAGATGAAGTGAAGAAGTTTAATTTATCATTTTTAATAGCTAAGTAGTACTCCATTATGCACATATACCACAACTTTCTCAGTCACGCATCTGTTGTTGGACACCTGGGTTGCTCCCAGGTTTTGGCTACTACAAATTGTACTGCTATGAATGAACATAGGTATACACAAATATTTTTAGATGGGTATGCATGTTTCCTTAGAGTATATCACTAGGAGAGGAATTGCCAGGTCATAGGGTAGGTCCATTTCTAGCCTTGTGAGAGTTCTCCAGACTGCTCTCCACAGAGGTTGAACCAACTTACATTCCCAACATCAGTGTAGGGAGGTTCCCTTACCCATTCAACCTCTCCATTTGTTGTCACTATCCTTTTCTGATGTATGGCATTCTCACCAGAAGAAAGTGGTATCACATTGTTGTTTTTATTTGCATTTCTCAAAGAATCAATGACTTAGAACATTTTTCTTTTTTAAAAACTTTTTATTAGTGATTTAATATTGATTAACAAGATTACAAGATAACAGGGGTACAATTCCACACAGTTCCCACTACCAGAGTTCCATGTGCCATTCATATCTTATGGTAACCTGTCTACCATTATTCTGTATAACAGACTTTCCCCTGTGCTCTGTAGATGTTACATACTTGGCAACAACAAAGATGCACATTTGGGGCTGGGTGGTGGTGCACCTAATTGAGTGCACATGTTACAGTGCACGAGGACCCAAGTTCAAGTCCCTGGTTCCCACCTGCAGGGGGAAAACTTTGCAAGTAGGGAAGCAGCGCTACAGGTTTCTCTCTGTCTCTCTTCCTCTCTATCTCCCCCTCTACTCTCAATTTCTGACTGTCTCTATCCAATATACAAAGATAATGTAAAATAAATTTTAAAAGATAATGCACAGTTCATGGTCAACAGGATAAATTCTGATCCAGAAAGTTCTGTGCCCACATGGCAACATCTCCTGTGAACACTGGTGGGAATTCACTCTTGATTTCTATATCTACATCAAGTTTGAAGAGAAAAAAACAGATCACTGCTAAATAATAATAATAATAAAAATAACAACAACAATAATAATAATAAAACACGATCCAAGGGAGAACTTCAGGATGACTACTTCATGATGACTACTTCATTCTCTAAATTTATTGTTACCCACTCTGATGTGGCAAACTAATCTGAAGGCAGGCAGGTGCCCTCTGAGTGTATCCATCAGTTCTCTGCTAACGACTGGAGAACTCAGTCCCTTCTGAAGGCTGATCTGAAGGCCCCACTGATCAGGCCACTGGATGCTGATACACTCCTCTACCAGAATCTTAAGCAGAAAATGGAAATAATCATTACAGAAAATAAACTTTAAAATAATGAAAATAAAGGTTTCATGCACAATTTATTTTAAATTTTTGTTAGATTTTATTTATTTTAAATAGAGACAAAAGGAAATTGAGAGGGAAGAAGGAGAGAGAGAGAGAGAGAGAGAGATTGAGAAAGGCACATGCAATACTACACAGACCACTGGTGAAGCCTCCTCTCCTGCAAGGGGGAACCAGGGAGCTGAACCCATGTTCTTTCTTTTTAAAATTTTTTATATTTATTTATTCCCCCTTTTGTTGCCCTTGTTTTTTATTGTTGTAGTTGTTGTTGTTATTCATGTTGTTGTTGGATAGGACAGAAAGAAATGGAGAGAGGAGGGGAAGACAGAGAGTGGGAGAGAAAATAGACATAGACACCTACAGACCTGCTTCACCGCCTGTGAAGCGACTCCCCTGCAGGTGGTGAGCTGAGGGCTCGAACCGGGATCCTTAGGCCAGCCCTTGTGCTTGGCGCCGCCTGGGCTTAACCCACTGCACAACTGTCCGGCTCCCAGAACACATGTTCTTACACGCGGTTACATATGTGTTCTACTGAGTGCACTACTACCCAGTTCATAGGACATCTTTTTATAGATGTAAAAAAGTAAAATGAGTTTAGCTTAAGGCACACTTTCTAACTCTCATCACACATAACAATGTGCCATATGTAAGGTTAATGACAAACTGGGACCAGTAGCTAACTTACTAGGCAGGGCAAGTTGTACCTTGCCATTCATCCAGCCCAAGTCCAAACCTCATCACTCATCACTCTTTTTTCTATTTCTTTCTCTACATAAGATATAAAGAATGAAAATTTTGCCCCAGGAGCAGTGAAATCATATAAGCATGTTTCCTCTTTTCCATTAAAATATCATGAGCCAGGGAGTCAGCAAAATATCAGCAAAATATCATTTGGATATTTTGCTACTTTGTCATACACACAACTCTGGTTCAAGCCCAAGCCCCTACCACACTGGAGGAAGTTTCAGTAGTTTCCTTCCCCCTCTTCTCTGCTTCTCTGTTTCATCCCTCAATGAGAGAAAGGTCAATCTAGAGAGGTAAAGATGAGTCAGACCTCAATGACTGCTTTAAATACCGAGGGGGCAGGTGGTTGGGTAGAGAAGGGAGGAAAAAAAAAAAAACCCTAGTTGGCAGTTTATCAGGTTAGAAAGCTCTGGTAGGCTTTCCTGATGTAAACTAGAAAGCAACATGATGTTAATTATTGTGAGACAGAGTTAACTGATGAACTGGTCAATAATGCATATAAGATGAAGTTTCCACTACCAAGAAAATAGGTGTCTACTTGATGGAAAGGCAGAGTTAGACAATACAACTGCTTTTAATTTCACAGTCTGTGATTCTTCATAAAACTTTTAAAGATCAATTATGCCCTATCAATGTTATATCCAAGCCAAACTAAGTGATTTATGTTCAAATACCCTCACACATGCAGTAATTGTTGATGGAGTAACTTATCTTTATTAAATATGAACTCAAGAGATTATATTGGGAAGCAATTTATACTATGACTTTCTCCAAACATTTTAATTCACCTCTACTCTGTTTTTAAAAATACACCCTTTAAATAACTAGAGGACAAGAGATATTGCTTTTATTTTATAACTAAATTAAACACTGTGGCATAATGCATTGATTCAAAAAAGTCCATAAATTTATGGTGATATTACTTTGACTCCAGCTTTTCAAAATAAGTGTTCAATAGTCCTTCACAGAAATAAAATTCTAGTTCCAAGAGCTGACTACATCACTCATTATACAAGTAACCACACATATTTACATCAGAAATACAGTGGTGTCACAGACAAGTAAAAAATACAACCTCTAATCTCCTAATGTTGAACAGTGGCATATGTATAAAAATTTTTTAAATAGACTGGAAAATTATAGTAATAGAAGTATTTAGTACACTAACCTAGCATGAGAGTAACAGGAAACTATCCCAGAGTTGGGGATACTTCACATGATATTTAATGACTAAAAAGGAAGGAAGTTCTTCAAATTGGACTATGTCAGTAAAAATCAGAACAGGAAGATAACAATTTAAGGTATGAAATAAGATCTAAATGATAAATAGTTTCTCTGATAGTTCTAGATAAACATTTTACTGTCTCACAAATTATAGTTATTAATGAGTAATAGCTCAATAATCATGCTTGATTTTAGAAAAATACATTTAAAATTTGAATCTTTATTTGAATAGTACTTTTTTGCCATTATTTTTTAAAATTTTTTTATTTATTTAAAAAAAAAGGAGATATTAACAAAACCATAGGATAAGAGGGGTACAACTCCACACAATTCCCACCACTATATCTCCGTATGCTATGCCCTCTCCTGATAGCTTTCCTATTTTTTATCCATCTGGGAGTATGGACCGAAAGTCATTGTGAGATGCAGAAGGTGGAAGGTTTGGCTTCTGTAATTGCTTCTCCACTGATCCATACTCCCAGCCTGCCTCTCTCTTTCCCTAGGAGGGTGGGGCTCAGGGGAAGCAGAGCTCCAGGACACATTGGTGAGGTTATCTGTCCAGGGAAGTCTGATGGCATCGTGCTGACATCTGGAACCTGGTGGCTGAAGTCTCTGGACACAGTCTGAAGTGAAGCATGCTGAGGTGGTACTCGTTGTGTTGATTAGGTTGGGATTGGTGGATGCAATATTATTTGGTATGAATTAAGAGAAGCATACAGGAAAGTGTGCCCCATCCTAAGGTTCCAGGACTGGGGGAAATATAGGCTCTATAGTGGAAATGTGAGGTTCCTGCTGTCTTAGGGTTCAAGAAGACAATAGATAGTTATTGTTATAATCACACTACTTGGTAATTGGGTTAACTTTGAAAAATCCCTTTGTTAGGATTTGCTGTATAATACCCAACATCACCGTAATTTATGGCCTTTGACATTATTTGTATATAGCTTTGCCACCAGTTGCTTCTGTTCTCCCTGGTCTAGGCTTTTGAAAGAGTCAGCATATCAAAGACTCAGCCTATGTTTTAAAAAGAGTCTGGGAGCCAGGTGGTAGCACAGTGGGTTAAACAAAGCACTAGGACCAGCATAAGGATCCCTGTTTGAGCCCCCGGCTCCCCACCTACAGGGGAGTCGCTTCACAAGTGGTGAAGCAGGTCTGCAGGTGTCTGTCTTTCTCTCCCCTTCTCTGCCTTCCCCTCCTCTCTCCATTTCTCTCTGTCCTATCCAACAACGACGATATCAATAACAACAAGAAAACAACAAAAGGGGACAAATAAATAAATATTTTTTTAAAAAGACTCAGTCTGTGCTTTAGAAACTTTGAGACATACAATCAATTTTTCCCTCTCATATCAATTAAATAGCATTTTATAAGAGCAGTCTGGAGAACTCTCACAAAGCTAGACATGGACCTACCATATGACCCAGTAATTCCTCTCTTGGGGATATACCCCAAGGACTCCATAACACCCAACCAAAACAATATTTGTACACCAATGTTCATAGCAGCACAATTTTTAATAACTAAAACCTGGAAGCAACCCAGGTGTCCAACAATAGATGAGTACTTTTTTTTTTAAAGCTCTGGCTTATGGGAATAGGACCTAGGACTTTGAGAGTCTCTTTGCATAATCATTATGCTATCCCCCACACAAATAGCAGTATTTTGAAAGAGACCTCTATACCACCAATTAACTCAAAATCACCACTGTTTAGAGTCAGTTTAATAGTTTCTCCAATTCTTATTGCTACCTTTTATTGTGTCCTAGTAGACTTTATATTTAAATTGTTCAGTCAAGGAATCCTAAGTCTCCTTTTTATTAAAAAAAAAAAAACCTCTTTATTAGGGGATTAATGTTTTACAGTCGGCAGTAAATATAATAGTTTGTACATGTATTTCCCAGTTTTTCACATAACGGTACAACCCCCCACTAGGTCCTCTGCCATCATGTTCCTGCCTAAGTCTCCTTTTGCTATGCTTTTTTACAATCTTAGATTAAAAACTGCAAAAAGAAAAATCCTTTGTAAATAATATTAAATCCTAGAAGAATCTGAGAAAACACCCACATGCAGTGTAACACACCAATGGCATTACTAAATCTTTATTGTCCCCTAGCTCTCAAGTCATCCTGAGCTGTAAATGAGTTGAAGTGTATTTGCAAAATTCATCCTGTGGAGACAGTCAGATTACTGGGAGTGTACTTCTGAAATAAGCTGCCGCAATAATAGATTCACCCACATAGCACCATAGAACGCCCAGAACTTAAAGACCTAGAACTTCACACAATAACTGGACTCAATAATCCAACAATGAAAAAATGATGACAATGAATTACTTAACCAAGTTGTGAATTAATATATAAATTGAATTAATGAGATTAACTATGTTAATCACATCCTGTCATTTATAGTCCCAACAATGTATGAAGAAAGAAAAGGGACTTATATTACTATAGACTATCTCCTTCATTCATTTGTGAAGAACAGTGTAAGCACAGAACGTAAAGTAATTATGATTTGCCAAAATCTCAAAATGCTTTCACTTTCTTCAGCCCATTTACAGAAGATATGTGCAGCAAGCTGGACTATCTTAAATTTTTCAGGAGCAATTCCACTGCCAGAAAAATCCCAGAGATGTAAACAAAATGAAATTTTATTTTTGTAATAAGATAAATTTCCCAGTTAAGTGTAAACTAAGAAAGTCAAAGCTTGCATTTCACAATCACATTTACAATTGATACAGTTGAATTAATTGAATATATCAGTTGTTTAACAATCCAGTAATTTTTCTATGGCTAAAATTACTTCTTAAAGTTTATAGAGGCAGAAAGTTCGATGCAAATGTAAAACAAGTCTTGCTTTGTTTATTCAGCACCCCCCTTCCCAAAAATCAGAAAAAGAAAAAATAAATACTGTCCACTCTGGGGAAGACATTGAATTGAACAATGTTCTTGGTCTCAGGAATATAGACTACCATTTAAAAAGTTATGAGAAATATGAACAAAGAACTGGAAGATGTGGAGACAGCTAGCTGCCTAAGAAATGTGAAGGCAATCTTCAGAGAGAATTTAGGTCTCAAAGATTGAAATTCAACAACTAAAACTGGAACAGAAGGAAAGCCTGGACCCAAAGGTCAATAGAAGTACCAGGGCAAGGCAAGACCCAAGAGTGTGTGAGTTTTGTCTAATCTGATGCTGCTAAGGCATTAAAGTGAAAACGGTGGGAGGTAAGAGAGTAGTTGGGAAGATTGTGGCCTACAGATACAGAAAGTAAGTAGGAGGACAAACTGTAGAAATGTTTAAATAGAGAGAGTCTGCATATCAATTACACAGCCTATATATTGAAAAGATTCAGTTTGTGTTTTGAAAAACTTCGAGACATAAAATTAATTTTCCCTCTCTCGTATTAGTTAACTAGTGATTTATATTACTACATTTTACTAGGAGAGTACATAAACACCATTCCCAGCACCAAAAGACTGTGACCAATCCCTCCCACCCACTCCCACCCCCCTACTGTCCCAGGAAGCTGCATGTCTACCCCTCACCACAGGGTTTTTACTTTGGTGCCCTACTTACAATTTGGTCAGGTCCTGCTTTTAGTTTCCCTTTCAGATCTTCTTCCTCAACTTCTGTTGATGAGTGGGATCATCCCATACTCATCGTTATCTTTCTGACTTAGCTCACTTAACATAATTCCTTCTACCTCTGTCCAAGATGGGTCAGAGAAGGGTCAAAAGCATAGACAAAATAGATCAGAAGCAACCAATAGCACAGCTATATTACAAGATACTGGGTACTGTACAGCAAACCATAACAAAGGGACTTTTCAAAGTTAACCCAATTACCAAATAGTGTGATGATAACATTAACTATCCATTGTCTTTTTAAACCCTAAGACAGCAGGAACCTCACATCTCCACTATAGAGCCTCAACTTCCCCCAGTCCTGGAAACATTGGATAGGGCCCACTTTCCCTATGCTTCTCCCAATCCATATCAAATAATATTGCATCTGCCGGTCACAAACTAACCAACACGATTGCCACCTCAACATGCTTCACTTCAGACTGTGTCCAGAGACTTCAAGTGTGGAATGACAACCCTTCAACTTCATTACTCCAGTGAGACCTTTCCTTTCATAGTATACTCTAATTTCATCTCAGGTGGTTCACTTTCTAACAAAGTCCCATAACCTAGATATACACCAGTTTCTGTGAGAGAGAGCTTATGTGCACACGTATCCGTAAACTACTGCAAAATATATACCTGAAAGCAGAAGTACACTAGAGTTTGCAGTGAGTAGCCCCCTAACACTTCCTCTCCACTATTCCAAGCTTTGGGTCCATGATTGCTCAACAATTTGGCTTCGTATGTTAACTCTCTTTTCAGTCACCAGGTTCCAGATGTCATCAGGATGCCGGCCAGGCTTCCCTGGACTGAAGACCCCACCAATATGTCCTGGAGCTCCGCTTCCCCAGAGGCCCACCCTACTAGGGAAAGAGAGAGGAAGACTGGGAGTATGGACCGACCAGTCAACGCCCAAGTTCAGCGGGGAAGCAATTACAGAAGCCAGACCTTCTACCTTCTGCAACCCACAATAACCCTGGGTCCATGCTCCCAGAGGGATAGAGAATGGGAAAGCTCTCAGGGGAGGGGGTGGGAAATGGAGATTGGGTGGTGGGAATTGTGTGGAATTGTACCCCTCCTACCCTATGGTTTTGTTAATTAATCCTTTCTTAAATAAAAAAAAAAAAGAAATGTAAGAAAACTCTGAAGCATGGACACAAGAGTGAAGGTAATAGTCTCTGAGGGCCTTTATTAAAAATGGAAATGGATAGTATAGTAAATTCTAACCATGGGATTTTTCAACTCCCCATGATAGCTGTCTAGATATCTGTAAGACTCTTATTTTCCCATCCTAGGTCCTTTCACCCCATCATACACCAGGACCCCAGTGACCCTCCATCTTATTCCTTCCCCAGAGTCCTTTGGTTTGGTGCAAATAGCACACTCAGTCTAAGTTTTATCTAATGTTTTCCATGCTTTCTGGGCTACTCAAATACTATGAATCATTACTTTTAGAACAGGTTTTAAAATCCAACCTAGCTAATCATCTAGGTGCTACTTACAATCCTATCTTCAGTTTGTACATTTCTAGAAATGGGAAATTCAAAGTCCTCCAAGGCAGCACTCTTCAATATTTAAGTGGATCATATTGGGACAATTTCCCATACATATGTGTATACAATCTCCATATGACTTCTAGTCTTTACTCTTAGTTACTCACAATGACGCTATTCACAATCAATCTGATCTGCCTTCCACAAGGGGCCAAACTCTGAAATTTTCTTGTTTCTTCTCTGTCTCCTCTTGTCTTATCATACAGAGTCTTTCTTTAATAGATCTCAATAATGCTGATGGAAAATAAGCTCTCCAGTCTTCTTCTTCTTCTTCTAGCGTTTGCCCTTCTTCCGTAGCCAGTCAAGACAGGTTGAAAGCTGTCAGGAGCTGCTTGTTGCTGGCTTTGAAAGTGACTGGGATCCATGTGGATTCAGTCGGCTAGGAAGGATCGTCAGTTTCCCCAATGAATGGGTACTCACGGGATGCACCACGAGAAGGTCGATCCAAAGCTCTCCAGTAATCATCTATATCAAGACCCTTAAGGCAATAAGACCCTTAAGGCAATAATCATAAGGAAATATAAGGACATAATGTTTATTGGTCTAAGAAAGGGTTCCCATTTTTTTAAGTAGTACAGTCATTATTCTAAGACTTATATATTATTATTACAATATTGTTTCAAACACATAAACCATCATTTAAGAGGAAAGAAAAAATATGTATGCATTCAGTATGTATACACAGTGACATCACAAAAATGCACAGGTTTAATTTAAGATAAAAGATGTCACTTGTAAAATTTAAGATAAAAGATGCTATTGTAAAAGATGCTACTTGGCTGCACAGAAATCAGCTTACAGAGTCCACTTAAAAGTAGAATAAATCGTGCAGAATGATATGAAGCATATAGATGGTGGAAAGGATATATTCCCAAGGGGGAAAAATGACCTTTCTAACTTGCAAACAGTGGAGAAAGTGCTAAGCCAGAATGGTGTAGTTTTTGCTGAGTTCTCTTCCTAAGTTCTTCCCACCCACAGATATGGTGCTTTCTGCCTGCTCTCTGCTGTGTGTCTGTGAAGTATGATTTGCAGTTGCCCAGCTCTTCCTGTGATGGACAGTAAATCTGTCTTCATTAGCAGTCAAGTATTAAAGTGCACACACCCACACATCACTCAGGATTTTTTAATGAGTTTCCACCCTCATAAGGCTGATATTCTCCCAAGTCTAACTCCTCTTTCTCCCTCAGTATATTAGAACTTGGGATGACTAAAAAAAAAAAAAAAAAAAAAAAGTGGGGGGAGGGTTACTTATTGACTTTCTAATATTCAGCTCCATTTTCCACCTGAGACTAGATTTGGGATGCAGCCCACACAAACATAAATTGAGGTTTCAAAGTTGTAACTCCAGTCTCTTCTTTTCCTTGAAGTTGCCTGATCCCTGTGGAAAAAAAAAAAAAAAAAAAAAAAACAGAAGCAACTACTCGTCTGGTACTGATCTGGAACCTTCAATTTAAGTTCTTTTCATTTCGAGTACATATATGCCTTCCTCACATGTAAATTCTTTAGGAGGTGGGAATCAAAGTTGTATACTGCTTTGTGTCCCTTGCTTGTTTTCATAGTGTCATATACATGGGAGGCAGTCAATAATTGTGCCTGGCTGTGTAATCCTTACAGGCAGCTTGGACAACCACAATTGAAATGGTTTTTGAGTTGCATTGATCTCACAGTCTACAAACCAGCCTCTCCTCTTTTCCAATTGGATCCATGGCAGGATATGAAGCTTATTGCTATGAATTCCTGCTTCTCTACAGGGCTGCTCAGCTACTTTCAGCTAGGTGCCAGTGTTCACAAATAATTACATCCCTTCAATTCACCACACACCAAGGGCCCTGGTGTTGGGTAGTTGCCACCTCCCCCTGGCTTCTGCTTAACCATATGCCTATATAGGGATTTTACTGATCCAAAGCTTTGGTCTATTTACATAAATCACTTTTACATAAAGCACTCCAGGGCATTGGTGGTTCTATGATAGGATTCTCTCCTGCTCCACCCCCTCCTTGTCACACACTGATCCCTTCTTTGTCACACTCTGATTTTCACCAGTCACTTTTCTCTCCACCCTCTCTATATCACATCCTGTTTCCACCCTACTTGGAGAGTATAAAAACAGCTGCTCTTCTGATTAAAGACACTTGGAAATTGCTTTCCGGCTCTGAGAGTTCCAGAGTGTATCTCCTGCGGAAGTTGGTGCAGCACGAGTTCCTGACCCCTCTCCCACAAAGCAGCCTAGATCAGCTCCAGTTGAGTTCTCTCCAACCCAGAGAGCACTAGCTCGGGAAGAAGTACCCTCAGGCTATCCCGGCATCTGGCGCCCGGAACAGGGACCCGTAAGCAGCAGATTTACAAGAAGACATCTTAGATAAGTACACACCTTTTGGGTATCTGCAATATTGTGTTAAGGCACTGTGATTTTTTTTCTTTCTTATTGTTTTCCTGAGATCTCTCCACCATGGAAAATCTTTTCCAAATCCTGCATTCTTTTTCCAGTATACAATTTTTATATATCTGGGACATTTTTCTTGGGGCTTCACCTTATATCCTGTTGATCATCATAGCAGCTTTTAAGGGATATATAGGGCAACCTCTCAAAAGGCTTAAGGACCTAGAGGCTGAGGTCCAAGAGATAAAGGAAGTAATCATAGAACTTAACCAGCACCTTAAAAACAAGAAGAAGCAAAGGCCTGTCGTGATCTTGACCCACCCTAATTCCTCTGCATCTTGCCCTGAGGCCCCTATTTTGGCATCTTGCCCTGAGGCCCCTATTTTGGCAGACACGTGTCCGAATTCTCCTTTGGACTCCACAGCCACTTCTTCGGCCACCCCCATTTTGGCAGAAACGTGTCCGGAACCTCCTGCTGCCTCCACAGCTGCTTCTTCACCCACCCCTGTTTTGATAGACACATGTCCGAATTCTCCTGTAGCCTCCAAAACCACTTCTTCGGCCACTTGTCCAGAAGCTTCCACTTCGATGACTCCTCCTACCGCTACACACTTATCAGAGCAAGTTCACACATTTCCGGTCAATGTTGCCCCCAATAGACAAAAACCTCAGGCCTGGTATCCATATTCCGCCACAGACCTGAAGGAACTACGCCAGGCTATCAAAGATGACGGTGTTCATGCCCCATGGACCAGGTCCATTTTACAAGGCCTGCTTCAGAACCTTAATACCCCTCAAGATTGGAGTGATGTGACTCGTGCTACGCTCCCAGGCCCCCTCTTCCTGCAATGGGAGGCATTCTTAAGCAACGAATGTTTACAACAATCGCGGAAAAGTATTCAAAATCAGCCAGAGGGTAATTTTGATGCATTGTTTGGAACAGGCCAATTAGAAACAGGGATTCAACAGGTGGAAGCCAAGTTTCCAGCGGGGTATTTTGATCAAGTACGCCTGTGTGTATTAAAAGCATGGGAGCGATTAACACCACCCATGGGAGCAGCCTCAGCCCCCATTCTCTCCCTGCAACAAGAACCTGATGAATCCCTCGCTAAATTCATTGCCAGGGTCCAGTCGAGTTTGGAAAGGAAGATTTATAATCCTGATGCTCGTTTTCTCCTTCTGCAATCCATAGTCTGGGATGGAATGCTTCCGCATTTTCGACAGGCCTGTATCACTCTTAAAAACGAACACCCAGATACTTGGATTCTAGCTACACAGGATCTCAGATCAAGCTCTTTTCAAGGACCTATGTTACAGGCCTATGAAGCTACCTTACATAAGCAAAAAGGAGCTTGCTTTCAGTGCGGTCGCCAAGGGCATTGGCATAACCAATGTCCAGAAAATAGACCACGACCCCGCCTCCAGTCAGGGCGACCCCACCTCCAGTCAGGGCAACCCTGCCTCCAGACAGGGAATCAGAGACCACGAATGCCTTGTCCCAGATGCCAGAAAGGATTTCACTGGAGGAGAGATTGTTGGTCAAGGTTCCATAGGAACAGCACGCCTCTGCCAAATGTAAACAGGGATTTAAACTAGGTATGGGACTTCCCTTAGCCCCGCCCCCAAGAGGGAAGGAAGCAGGTCGCCCGCTTGGTGCTGTGCCCTTCTTCCACAAACAGAAGCCCAGCTTGGGACCCAATCCGTCGCTATACCCACCACGCCAAGTAACAATAACAGAGGGTGAGCAGAAGGAGGAACCCGTGGTATGTGGGAACTTCCAGCATAGAAATAACCGGCTGGAGCAAGAGAACAGCTCGAATTCAGAGCCTGAGATTTTATGGACCACCCCTGTTTTAGAAAGGGGTCACCCAACTATGACAGTAAAGATTGGTAATATTCCTTTTAAGTGTTTGATTGACACGGGAGCAGATAAGACAATATTAAGACAAGCAGAGGTTCCCCAGAGTTGGGAACTCCTCCCAGGACCATGCTTACATGGTGTTGGAGGATTGACTCAGGCATTCCGCACACGAGATTCCCTTGTGTGGGAAGATCCAGAAGGGACTACCGGACGCTTTCAACCTTTAATAGCTGATATAAGCACCAATTTATTGGGAAGAGACTTGCTGGAATCTTTAGATGTAGTGATATCCTCAGACACCTCTGCAGGACACCACACTCACTCCTGTGAGAGTGCTAGACCCAACCAGCACCCCCAATACTAACTGCCACTGTTCGTAACAGGACTCCCCACTTAGATTGGCTTTCTAATGAGCCTGTCTGGGTGGAACAGTGGCCTTTGCCTAGGGAGAAGCTAGAAATTTTTAAAAAAACTCGTCCAAGAGCAGTTATCTTTGGGACACATTCGTCATTCTCTGAGCCCATGGAATACTCCAGTCTTTGTAATTAAAAAGCGCTCAGGAAAATGGCGCCTCCTCCAAGATCTTCGTGCAGTTAATAAAACCATGCAGATTTGGGGCTCCCCACAAAGGGGTTTGCCTCTTGCTTCCGCAATTCCCACAGGAATTCCAATCATAGCTATTGATATACAGGATTGTTTTTTCTCTATTCCCTTACACCCACAAGATTGTAAACGTTTTGCTTTCTCTGTTCCTTCTATTAATAATGCCAGCCCTGCCGATAGATTTGAATGGGTGGTACTGCCCCAGGGCATGGCTAATAGTCCTACTATTTATCAAGAGGTTGTTAAATCTGCCCTTTTTCCATATATTCATAAGGGCCTTAAGGTTTTTCATTATATGGATGACGTGTTAATATGGGGAGAATTAGATACAGATCTCTCCGCCCTACGTGATTTTCTAATCCCTGCCTTAAAGAGAAGTGGACTTAATGTAGCTCCTGAGAAGATACAGCTAATCCCTCCAATATCTTTCTTAGGCTCAGAGATTTCCCTAACGCAGATTCGTCCTTTAAAACCTTGTGTTACTTTTCCTTCTAATCTCACTCTTGCTTCTTTACAAAGTTTTCTTGGAAATTTGAATTGGCTTAGGCAGTATCTTTATCTGCCTACGAGCTGCCTGCAACCACTGTTCGATCTGTTAAAAGGAAACAAACAGCCCTCCTCAAAGCGTATGTTAACCCCTGAAGCATCCTTGGCTCTGGAAAAAGTTAACCAGGCTCTCCAGGACATGCACCTCGTTCAGTTCTCCCCCTCCTCTCCAGTAAATCTTCTAATCTTTAACTCCACCCCCACGGTAGTGGGGGCATTGTGGCAGAAACATGGCGTTCTCGAATGGCTTCATACGCCAGTAGGCGGAGCTCCAAGACTCCTTACCGAGATTGATGCCTTAGCATTTATGGTTCGCCAAGGAAGAAACAGATCGGTTCAGGTCTTAGGAAGGGAACCAGATTCAATCATTCTTCCCTTTTCTCTCACTGATACAGAATGGCTCATACGCCACCATTCTCGTTTTGCCATAAGTTTAATGGGTTTTCCAGGACAATTAGATAATCATTTTCCCTCTAATAATTTGATAGCTTCTTTACCTCTGTTGCCTCTACTAGTACCTAAACTTTTCTCTCGAGATCCCATCCCCTCTGCTCCTACAGTGTTCACTGATGGTGGAAAAAAGGGAGCTGCTGCCCTTATATATTATCCAGACCAGCAATACCCCAAACCTCTCTTTACTGAACTTCCTGATAATTCCCCTCAGTACAAAGAACTTTATGCTGTTTTCCTTGCATTAAAAGCTGTACCAGAATCCTTCAACCTTTTTTCTGACAGTGTGTATACTGTTAACTTACTTCCATGGCTTGCTCAATCTTATGTAAGAATTGATGACAACCCACTTTCTCCTCTTTTAATTCAAATTGCCTCTATGCTCTGTTCTCGAACCCATCCACTGTATGTTCAGCACCTACGTTCCCACAGCCCTCTTCCTGGTCCCCTGTCCGAAGGGAATGCTGCAGTTGACCTCCTTGCCTCCACAGGAATTCTCCTAGCCTCTGTCTCTAATCCTGCTGACTTTCATTCCCTAACCCATGTTAATCTTAAAGGTCTTCGAGCTCGATTTCCTGATATTCCTCTGCCACAGTTAAAACGTATTCTTGCTACATGTTCCTCCTGTGCAGGTCTAATCAAAACACCTGCTATTCAGACTCTGGGGGTTAATCCTCGAGGTTTAAAAGCCAACGCTCTTTGGCAAATTGATGTTACCCACATACCTAACTTTGGCAAACAAAAATATGTGTTCGTCTCAATTGATACCTTCTCTAAGTTTATGTGGGCTACAGCTCAGACTGGAGAAAACTCAAAAAAGCTTATAAGCCATATGCTCTCCTGTTTTGTTGTAATGGGCTTACCTCTTCAACTTAAAACGGATAATGGACCTGCTTTTACCAGCAAACAATTTAAAGATTTTTGTTCCCTCTGGAACATTACTCATACTACAGGCATTCCGTATAATCCACAGGGACAAGGCATTGTTGAGAGGGCCCATCAAACTCTTAAGGCTCAATTAAATAAAGAAAAAGGGGAAATGTACCCCCCTAATATGCAGCTGGCAAAAGCCTTAACTACATTAAATCTCTTTAATATTTACAAAAACTCAGACCAACCTCCTATAATTCTTCATTGGCAAACACCACCCACCCTCCCAGCTGTTAAAGTCAAATGGAAAGACCCACTTGATAAAATTTGGAAAGGACCTGACCCCCTGTTGACTATGGGGAGGGGTTTCGCATGTATTTTTCCACAAAATTACTCCAAGCCTGTTTGGGTTCCTGCCCGCCATGTTCGGCAATACCCACATGATGGCGTTGATATCCCTGAAGAACAAGAAACACTGCAAGAAGACTGGCTGCAAGAGGACTGGCTACAGGATGCACCCCAGGATCCATAATACAGCATGGCAGAATCAAAAAAAAAAAAAAAAAAACAATCTGATTCACACAGAACTCTTCCCCCCCCCCCGAATGAATGTCTTATGCTATGACTGGCCAGTTGTGTTTTGTGAGTGAATGAGTGAAAAAAAAAAATTGAGTGAGTTGAGTGACCAAAAGTTTTGTATGACCCGTTGTGCTCAGAGTACTCTGAAAGTTAACTGACTTTATATAAAACGGCTGGACGCAGCCATGGTTTCTGGAGACGTCCAGAAACAGTCCAAAATTTGTTCATTCCCCCTTTTGATTTCTTTTTTAAGTCTTGATATCAATATGAAATGTTTAGTCTTAAACTGTGTGAGTAAAGATGGTTCAACTATGACAGTAGATCTAAATTCACATTTGAAATGATATATCTTATTTACAAGTTTTTCTCCTCCTGTATGTTATAAACTATATGTTTAATATGCGTGTTTCAAGTTTGGTAAACATTAACTTAACAGTTAAATTGTAACTTTGAAGCTACATTTTTACGAGAAGAGGTAAAATCAATTCATTTAAGTAACTGAGTGTTTAAGGTAAAACTCTAAATATTCAATGTGACAATTCATCATCTCCTAAGTTAAAATACAAATTCTCTATACAGGACATTTTTGGAGGGCCCCCAAAAATGCCCTGTAAGCTATCTTGTGGAAATTAATCCACAACAAATTTGGCATCAATCCGATATTGTAAATGTACCAAAAAAAAAAATTGTCACTAAAATGTGTTAACTCTAGTAACCTGAGTTTGCTTAAAAACCCAATGTAAAAATAGTTAAGAATCAATATATGTGACTTAAGTTCGGTATGAAAACTTTGCTATATAAAGACTGCTACATGAGGTCACGTAAGATGATCTTTACACGAAATTATAAAGATACCTAAACCAATTATAATCATTGAGTTATCAATTGTAGTAAACTTCTAATTTGTTACAAAGTTTTTTCATAAGTAATTGACTACAGCTATGACAAGCCTTCGCATAAAGAAGCATCTGCTCATATAGAATCCCCAGAAATCCATCTTGGACCCCTGACCTCTGACATCACCCACAATTACAGCCATCCCCCGAAACCCATGATGTGACCTGACATGATCTGGAGAACCTGATTCACAGACTCCAAAGGACAAGACTTTCCTACTGCCTTTCTCTCAACCATCGGTGTCTGCTCTTCCTGCTTCTGTTTCGCCCACCATGTTTTGGCGGTTCCAGGTCACTCTCTACAGAGAAGAAAAGTTCCAGTGGCCGTCCTCCTCCATCAAGATAGACGTGTGGCATTTATTTCCTGGCCTTTGACATTGGACTGATGCTTCTATAGAACTTGCTGGACACTCCTTTTATACTGCTGGACTTCTTGAAGAATGACTGTAGTAGTTCATAGAACTTACCGCCAGCTGACTTGGGATTTTGCAATGCCAGATTACCCCTCTAGCCCCTCGGCTTATCAGGCCCCCACTCCTCCACCCATCTGGCTCACTCTGTCTCTTGCTACTCTTACTTATCCCTCCCTGTCTTGTGCTAGTTCTTTTTGAAGACACTTACACACTATCATTCTGCTTTCTTCCCAACAGGTTTCCGTTCACCCCTACACTGCTATTCCCCTGACAGAGATGAAGCCTTTTACAGACATTGACCCAGTTATATATGGCCATTAAGTAAGAGGAAGATGTTGGGGAATTGTGAGGATATGGTTGAGCTTGGAAGGGCTTGAGCCTGAGAGGTGTGTCAATCCTGTTAGTCTCTCTCTCTCCACGGAGAGGTTGAGCAAGGAGGGACAGTAGAACCCCAAAAAAGGTGTGCCTCTTATCAGTCTCCCTGCCTCACAAAGTGCCCCGCACTCCTGATACTATGGCAAAAAGTTAAAAAGAAAGGGGGAGATGTTGGGTAGTTGCCACCTCCCCCTGGCTTCTGCTTAACCATATGCCTATATAGGGATTTTACTGATCCAAAGCTTTGGTCTATTTACATAAATCACTTTTACATAAAGCACTCCAGGGCATTGGTGGTTCTATGATAGGATTCTCTCCTGCTCCACCCCCTCCTTGTCACACACTGATCCCTTCTTTGTCACACTCTGATTTTCACCAGTCACTTTTCTCTCCACCCTCTCTATATCACATCCTGTTTCCACCCTACTTGGAGAGTATAAAAACAGCTGCTCTTCTGATTAAAGACACTTGGAAATTGCTTTCCGGCTCCGAGAGTTCCAGAGTGTATCTCCTGCGGAAGTTGGTGCAGCACGAGTTCCTGACCCCTCTCCCACAAAGCAGCCTAGATCAGCTCCAGTTGAGTTCTCTCCAACCCAGAGAGCACTAGCTCGGGAAGAAGTACCCTCAGGCTATCCCGGCACCCTGGCACCCTGGTGTCATCCATTTTTGTTGCATTATTGGCCAAGCATCATGGAATTGTGATGAGCTTGGCATGAATGCCCATGGAATGTCTCTGTTTCCAAACCTCTTTACTAAAGATCATTTGATGTGAAATAAAGCAAGCAGGTGTGGCAATGAACTCTTTCTTAAAGCCAAAAGAACATTGGCTGCTAAGAGGTCCAAATGTCACACCTATACCATAAATAGACAATTTTTTGCTTTGTTGACCTTTGCATTCTTTAAAGGCCAAACTCTCTTCTTAGCTATAAAATCTCTGTTAGAAAATTGCCTCTTGGAGCCAACTATAAAAGCCAAATGTTTCTGTGCAGTGTGGAGCCTAGGGGAGAAGTGTTAACTAATCCCAACATTTGAAAATTTCTCCTACTATGTGCCTAATTTTCTTGTTTTGTTCAGGAAGGCCAATTGAGCATGGAATATTCAAGCTGAACTTAAAAGGCATTAGGATGCAGTATATAATGTAAGATAGTCAATAGCACTGCCAAGTAAAGACACTAATGGAAACTTGGTGTTAAATAAACTGGCAGAGTCAGAGGCATTGGGATTTGGACGTAAAATAAACAACTACTCAAGGTACAAATGCGGGTTCAGAGAAGCATAATCCACTAGCCACTAAGAAGTATGGATAGTCAGAGACAGAAGTCAGAAAGAGCAGTATCTCCTCAAAATTTTAAATCTCAAGAAATTAGAAGGGAAAGAAAAATAAGTAGGGATACCCTGCACACCCTGGCCACTTACACTAGCTATAGTCAGTCAGATATGCCACCATCAGTATTGATGTAAGAGTGCTTTTTTTACCCACCTAGGTTATTGTTGGGACTCTACCTACATGATTCCACTGTTCCTAGTGGCCTTTTTAAAAAAATCAATACAGGTATTAATCAATATGCATATACTCTTTCCCCTTGTTTCTATATTGTAGTATTATTACCTTAAACTCCCCTCTAAAAATTGAAAACAGGCAGCAGAGTAGCACAATGAACAATACACATGGATTTGATTTCTTTTTTTTTTCTCCATAAAAGGTTTTGGCTCAACTTCCTTCTTAAGATTTGCTATTTTACCAGTCTCTGTGTTTATACAGTTTTGCTTGCCTTTGTGATAGAGATGAAGGCAGAGGCAGAGAGATGAAGACATCTGCAGCACTTCTTCTCCACATGTGAATCTTCCCTCCTCATCATCCCCAAGCTTAAGCCCAGGTCCTCACACATGATAATATGTGCCCTCTCCCAGGCATACCACTACCCAGTCCTGCAATGATGATTTTTATACGTTGAACATTGATGGAGATTTTGTTATGATACATATTCTGATACTGTTGGTCAGAAAAAGAACCTAGAAATGTTGATGCTGCTAGTCTGCAGAACATGTTTTGAATAGCATCTAATATGTAGTAAATAGAGCTTTATGTTAGCATTTGTTAACTCGTTTCATCCTTAGAAGTACCACCATCATAACTTGATAGAGTATAGATGAAAGGGTGCAAATATTCAAATGTGCTCAAAGTCTCATCATCTACTATACGGCAAATCAGGGTTTGAAACCCAGCAACATTATCCCAAATTTATACTAGTACAACACAAGTCTTACTGTTTTTCCACAGTTGTGCCAGGAGCAGTCTATAGCATTTCTGAGAGCTAGTGCTAAAACTGAATGTAATTACTAGCAGTGTTCAATCTGTGTAATCTTTACTCTGGTGTCCAACAAACTACCAGGAAGAGATTGCTCTAACAGTGTTGACTAGGTTGAATAAGAGTCATGAGAGCTGTAGTATGCAGATTACAGGTAGTTGTGTAAAGCAAGGCAGCAAAGTAACAAAATGAACAATACACATAGATTTGATTTCTTTTTTTCTCTCTCTCCACAAGAGGTTCTGACTCAACTTCCTGCTTAAAGATTTGCTATTTTACCAGTCTCTGTGTTTATACAGTTTTGCTTGTCTTTGTGAGACAGATATGGTATCTAAAATAACTATAAAAGTCCTTACTTGAAAGGGCCTCTGGGCCAGCTGCCTGGCTGCTTTAGGCAGCTAAGATTTGAATTCTATTTGAATTCAATCAACTGTGGGCAGAGGCAGCCACAATGAGGAAAGGAGTGCCAGGTTGGCTGCCCTATAGCACAGCTGCCTGAGCCTTTGTACCACTTCCCAAAACTCCTCCAGCCTTTCGTTGAAAAGGCTCCATCTTAGAAATGACAGACTTCATCAGGAGGCTTAGCTGCTTCATGCATTCTCAAAGCCCTAGAAAGATGAACACCTGCAGCCCTGTTTCACCATTCATGAAGCTTTCCCCCTGGGAACCAGGGGCTTGAACCTGGGTAATGTGTGTGCTCAACCAGGTATGCCACTATCTGGTCCCCTAAGAACCTAATTTCAAGATATACATCATTTGTATTTTTTAGATAGACTAGTGTGTATAGACAAAGTCAGTCTATGAAGCATACTATGTAATACCTAGAGAAAATCCAATCTATAGCTCTACCAACTGTTAAGATAGAGTGCTTGTTATTTATTATAGTTGATTAGTTCAGGATAAGTGAATGTAAATATACATAAATGTTTGAATAATACAGATATTTTCTAACCATTTGAGAGTTTGAAATGTAATAAAGTATTTACATGGTTCTCCTGTTAGATTTTCTCTTCATTTTAATATACTAGCCAGAGTAGTAGGATAACCAATATTTAATTCACAAATCAATTTAGATATGCAGAGCTAATATAATTCCCTGGCTTGTCCATAATTAATCAACTTTCTACTCAATTTAGTTAGCAAGGAAAAAATAATAACCCTCAATGTCCACCCTGTTTACCTGAATTCTGATTCCATAGTTTAAAGAGTACACTGAAGAATCAGTTTCTCAGGGGCCAAGAGAGATGTGTCTATCTCTCTCTCTATCCCTCCCTATCTTCGTTCTGCTTTCAATTTCTCTCTGTCCTACAAAATATAAATGATCTTTTTGTTTATTTTTCTTTTCTTTCTTTTCTTTTTTTTTTTTTTGCTACCAAGATTTTATATCACTGGGGCTAGGCTTTACCTACACCATAAATCAATTGTTCTTCATGGCCATTTTTTCTATTTATTTACTTGTTTATTTACTTATTTTAAGGGACACAGAGAAAGTGAAAGGGGAGGGGATATAGAGAGGAAGAGAGAAGAGAGATACTTGCAGTATACCTGCTTTACTGCTCACAAAGCTTTCCCCCTGCAGGTGCAGAGCAGGAGTTCAAACCTGAGTTCTTGAGCATGGCAACATGTGCTCTTAACCAGGTACACCACCACCTGTCCCCCAAAGTAAGTATTTTTAATAATAATAATAATAAAATTGCTCAATTTCTCTTACATAAAATCGCTTCTCATGGACTTATCCTTGTTCTCTCCCTATTTCTCTCCCTGAGTTTACTTCTCTGTCTTTGGGGGTACAGAGGAGACATGAATGTAGTTGGGTCCTTGAATCCACACTGAATCTTTGTATCACATCTTACTGTAGTATCTCTTTTGTTTACTCTATCTGGTTATCTCTGATGTTCCACACCTTCATGATTCCTAACCAGTATTTTTTTTTTACTTAGAGAGAGATGGAGAGATGTGGGGCAGCTTGCTCCAGGTACCCCACCTCACCAGCCATTGGGTGATGAAGGATCAGAGTGGGCACCCCCCCCAGAGCTGCCCCTTGACATGGGGCAGCTCAACGTGTCAAGGGTGACGTGCTCAGGGAGACAAGCAGTCAGTCCTGGGAAAAACCTTGGAAGGCAATTCGTTTATTTGAAAGAGAAAGCAAGTACATATACCCATTGCCCAGGTAGAAGGTCAAGGTAATCATTAACCCAACCACAGAGCAACACAATGCATAACTCATGTTGACCTATAAACTATTTGATCACAAATAAAGAATTACCATACAAGGTTTGATCACAAGCTTCAAAATGCATATTTCCCCGGGAGTAAATTACAGGCACTTCAGAGGAAGGGGGAGGAGGAAGGGGCAGTTGAGCAAGAACGTATGTGGTGGCTTACAAGTTAGGACAAACACAATGTACAGTAAGTCATGGCCTTTGTTTTAAGAGGAGAGGAGAGGCATGTGCAGAAAGGTAGCCCTCTTTGTGGAGAAGCCTGCCCTCGTCTTGACCTGAAGGGAAAATTGAGGGTCAACATGCTTGAACCTCATGAAAACAATGGCCTGGACTTTCAGGAACAGTAGACTCAATTCTCCAACTGAGAGATACCAAGACACTACTCAACCACTCATGAAGAATTCTTCATGCAGGTACTCCTGCCAGGCTAGTGTTGCGGGAGGGAGAGAGGATCCAGGAACTTGTGGTGGCATGGTAATATAATTCTTTATTCACATGGGAGTGCCCAGAGTCGGGTGTGAGCACAGTGGGTTAAGCCACGTGGCGCCAAACAGCAATGGCCACCTCCAGCTCTGCAGGCCAGCCCTTCTCCAGGTCAGGATGCAGGAGAGAAAAAAAGAGAGCGGAACCAGGAGCAGAAGTGGGTTTTATGGGATAAAACCGGAAGTGGCAAGTCAGAAATGGCTAGGAAAGGGGGTGGAGAGAGGCAAAAGGCATTCTGGGAAGGTGGAAGCATCCTTAGCAACTGTTTTAACTGGTGGGATTAATATACCCTGCAGGCAGGGTGGGTCTCAAGGTAGAAAGAAGATAGATGAGGCAAAACAATGATTATGTAAATAGGCCATACTATCAGCAATGCAGCATGGAGAAGGGGGAGCTGGTTTAATCCCCGACATTCTCCCTTTGTGTTTTGGGGCTTAAACCTAGGTCCCAGCACATAGCAAAGGACATGTTGTACTTGATGAGTTATCATCTTTCCCTCTTAGTACCTCTCTTTTTAAGTAACGTACCCTAATCTGACTGAAGGTTATTGGTGTTTTTGTTGTTGTTGTTGTTGTTATTGTTTAAGGCAGTGGGGTACTGATAGAAAATTTTTCCTGAAAATGACTTCTCAATAGGACTAGTGTGTCTTGATGTTGAGAATAAATTTCCTTCTATAATCTGATGCTAAGAGAGTCAGAAGGGTGTAACAAAGCAGTTAGGAGGATAAGTACATTTCAGATTTTAAGTTTTCACCTCCAGGATGATTATTATTGGGCAAGGCAGAGTATTGAGGGGAGATGCCAAAGCAAATCAGAAATTGTGCAATTCACAAAAGGAGAAAGAGACACCAAATGCTGCAAAGCTTAATATTATTGAATACTATTAAATTATTTACAAACTTTCACCAGGACTAGTTTTTAGTATAGGTTATACATATTATACATGAGTTGCAATATAAACAATAAACATACTGGGTTTTAGTCAGAACTGTACTTATGAAAGGACAAATGAACAATTCTGTGTGCAAATCTCCTTATAAGAAATATGTTTTAATATTTATACACCTTTGCCATATTTGGGAGCTACTCTCCTGATTCAGCTTTCTGGTCCTTCTTCCAGCCATGATATCATTTCCCCAGACAACAACTAGGATCCACCTGAATATCAGATTTTAGGCTCAGGCAAAAAAAAAAAAAAAAAAAACTAGTATGGCCACAGGCCCTTTGGAATATAACTAAAATATACCTACGAGCTATCTACAAAACGGAGACACCCCCCCCCAACTCTTCATCTGCACTATTCCAGCCTTTAGGTCCATGATTGGTAAACAATTTGTTTGGCTTTGTATGTTAACTCTTCAACCACCAGGTGCCAGATGCTAGCATGATGCTGACCAACCCCTGGACAGACAACCCCACCAATGTGTTCTGGAGCTCCACTTCTCCAGACAGAGCCCTTCCCCACTAGGGAAAGAGAGAGACAGGCTGGGAGTATGGATCGACCTGCCAACACCCATGTTCAGTGGGGAAGCAATTACAGAAGCCAAACCTTCAACCTTCTGCATCCCACAATGACCTTAGGTCCATACTCCCAGAGGGTTAAAGAGTAGGAAAGCTATCAGGGGAGGGGATGGGATGTAGAGTTCTGGTGGTGGGAACTGTGTGAAGTTGTACCACTCTTATCCTATGGTTTAGGCAATGTTTCCTTTTTATAAATAAAAAATAAATTTAAAAAATAAATAAATGTGTTTTAAAATATTTATTTGAGAGCTAAGCAATAGTGCAACAGGTTAAACACACATGGTGTGAAGCACAAGGAAAGGGATAAGGACCCTAGTTCAAGCCCTCAGCTCCCCACCTGCAGGGGGGTCACTTCATAAGTGGTGAAGCAGGTCTGCAGGTGTCTATCTTTCTACCCGCCCCCCATGTCTTCCCCTCTTCTCTTGATTTCTATTTGTCCTATACAACAACAATAACAAAAATAACAAGAGCAACAAAAATGGAAAAAATGGCCTCTAGGAGCAGTGGATTTGTAGTGCAGGCACCAAGTTCCAATAATAACCCTGGAGGCAAAAAAAAAAAAATCTTTATACAGGTTATAAAGAGGAAAAGTAATATTTTCTATCTATATCTTCATGGTAGTGATTCTGAGACGATATCACTCTATTTCTTTTAAGCTTATTGGTGATTCATAAATAATCCCAATGAAAAAAAATAGACAAGATTAAATAAGTACTTTATACCAAGTATAACTTTTTCTTTTGAAAATGTCACCACTCTCTGATATAAAGGGAGAGAGCAAGTAAATTTATTGTAAGTCCATCCTGTACTGCCTGCTCCACTCACTCTGACAGCCCTAGAACTCCATCTGACAGAGAACCTGAGGTGTCCTGCCCAACACCCCTTGAGGTGGTTGCTCTGTTATATCTCTGGAGAGCTGATGTGAAAGAAATATTTCCCTATCCATATAGTTTATTATCAACAGCACTACCACAAATGACCACACAAAAATATTCCACTTCACTTAAGAGTAGAAGAAAGTAAAGAGAATTATATACAGAAAAAAAAAAAAAACTGAAACAATATAATAAGCATGAGTTTACTCAGATGTAAAGCACCCATATAGATAATAAACTCCTTGGATATCTCACATGGTCACAAACTATTCATAAACTTCTACTCCTGTTCTGAAATTTATACTTTTCTACTTTTTTTTCATGCCACTCCCAACTTTACATTTGAATGAAGGCCCACCTCATAGAGAATACTATTGTATGCACACAAGCACTTTTCCTAAATATGTTCTTCTGTTTCTCCCAATTAGTGCATGTCCCCAAATCAGATCAGTGTGAATTAGAACAAAGTCTGAGAGGACCTCTGACATATAGTCAGTGGTGGTTTTTGGCATTCTGCTTCCAAAGAACAGACTAGAAAGATGAGATATAATCATGATACTCTGCAGGCCCCCACGACAGAAGGGCATTTCCATGTAGATTTCTCTACATGGTAGTTTTCAACCCCACCTTTTTATTTTCTCAGCCATTGAAACATTTGCTCACTTAAACATACAAATGCATACATAACCATAGACAAATCTATAGAAGTCAATGCATAAGACAAAAATTAATTCTTTGATAAAATAATGCTAAATAATAGACATATTTTTATTGCATATTTCTTTCAGAATTTCAGCTTAATATTAACTGGTATCTACTCAGACTTGCTAAAAATATAAAGTCTCTGAGAAATAAGGTCATGTGGGCTTGTCAGGCTCTACCATCTGACTATGAAAATAAAAGCTAGGCTAGGGAAATAGTATAATGGGTATGCAAAAAAAACTTTCATGACTGAGGCATGAAAGGGCCCAGGTTCAATCCCCAGCACCACCATAAACCAGAGCTGAGCAATGGCAGTGCTCTGATTAAAGAAAAAGAAAGAAAGAAAAGGAAAAAATGCTGCTTGTTCTATGAGCAGTCAGAAGAAATCAAGTCTCCCACACTGTTACTTCCTAGAGACTAGAAACATGAGATCAAGACACTATACTGACATCACAGGCACCAAACCATCCAGTGACACATGATATAATATCCCCCATCAAGATATATAGAGAAATCCAACACAGTAGCCATAGCACCACCTGCTGAAGCTTAGAGCTACAACATACAGATACAGATCTAAAAAAAAAGAAAAAAGACAGAGGTAGAATTCAGAAAACTCATTAGGAAAGAAATGCAAGAAACATAATTGAACACACAAGCATAATGTCAAGAACTCAGAGATACTTTCACCAAAGAATTAGAAAATAGAAAAAAATACAAACAGCTACAGGATGTGAAGGATACTCTGAATGCAGCTCAGTCTCAGGTAGCAGTCTTAGGGAGTAGACTAAAATAGATTTAGGGGAGAAAGGTCAGGGTTAGAAGATACAGCCACCACACTCAGTGAATTTAAAGCTGTGGGAGAGAAAAAGTTTGGGGGGGAAAAGTATGACACTCTTCTTCAGGAAATAGCAGACTCCATCAGAAAGATCAGTGTGAGAATTTTTGGGAATCCCCAAGTAAGAAAATATGGAGAGAGAAGCAGAGAATATAGTCAAAGATATAGCAGAAAAATCCCTACACTTGAGCAAAGTTCAAAATATAGACAGTAAGGTGAATGAACACTGAAGTTTCTGAATCCAAAACAGTACACACCAAGACACATTATTGTTAATCTATCCGAAAGCAAAAACAAGAGGAAAATATTGCAGATTGCCAGGCAAAGATAGAAACTGTCATAAAAAAAAAACAACCATCAGGTTCTCATAAGATTTATATTCACAAGCCCTAGAGGGAAGGAAGAAGTAGAATGACACATTCAAAATATTAAGATAGTAACTGCCAACTATGAATACTCTGTCCTGCTAAATTATCCTCCAAGTATGAGGATGAAATAAAGCTCTTTTCAAACATTCATAAACTGAAGGAATTTGCCAGTACCAATTGCAAAGCTGCAAGAACTGCTGAAAGGAATGCAAAGGATTACCAACTTTAAAGGAGATGAACAGTAGCAAAATAGAATCAGGAAAACAGCAACTTGGAAAAACATAGACATAGTAAAAAGAATGGAAAAATGGAACAAATACAAGGTCAGCTTTTAAAAAGGCAATTGTAGATGTAGTGCAGAAACAAACAGGAAATATATATACAGTAGGCAAGAGCGCCATAGAAAACTATGCACACAAAGTAACAAGCTGAAGCAAATAGGGAAAAAATTAACAAGAAATTAAACAGAAATCAAAATGGCTATAAGGAATGCATATTTATCAATAATCACTCTAAATTTGAATGGCATAAATTTACCAGTCAAAAGATTCACTGTGAAGGAGAGACTCTTCAACAAATGTTATTGGAAAAATTAGGTTGAAACATGAAGAATGAAACTGAACCACTATATATCACTAAACACAAAAGTAAATTCCAAATGGATCAAGGACTTAGATGTTAGCACAGAAACTATCAGGTACTTACAGGAAAATATTGGCAGAACTCTTTTCCATCTAAATTTTAAAGGCATCTACAATGATACAAGTCCGATTACAAAGAAGAAGAAAACAAAAATAAACCAATGAGACTATATCAAATTACAAAGCTTCTGTACTGCAAAAAAAAAAAAAAAAAAAAAACACCACCCAAACAAAGAGACCCCTTACAGAATGGGAGAAGATCTTTATATGCCATACATCAAACAAGAGGCTAATAAACAAAATACATAAAGAGCTCACCAACCTCAGCAACAAGAAAAAAAATGACCCCATCCAAAAATGGGGAAAGGATACAAACAGAATATTCACCACAGAAGACATCCAAAATGCCAATAAACATATGAAAAAATATGCTCCAAGTCATTGCTCATCAGAGAAAGGCAAATAAAGACAACAGTGAGATACCACTTCATTCCTGTGAGAATGTCTTACATCAGATAAGGTAGCAGCAACAAATGCTGGAGAGGTTGTGAGGACAAAGGAACCCTCCTGCACTGCTGGTGGGAAAGTCAATTGGCCCAACCCCTGTGGAGAGTTCTGAAAACTCTCAGAACACTAGAAATGGACCTACCATATGACCCTGCAATTCCTCTTCTGGGGATATAACCTAAGGAACCAAAAATACCCACCCAAAAAGATTTGTGTACCCTATGTTCATAGTAGCATAATTTGTAATAGCCAAAGCCTGGAAACAACCAGGTGTTCAACAATAGATGACTAAGTTGTGGTATATATACACAGTGGAATACTACTCAGCTCTTAAAAATGGTGATTTCACTTTCTTCACCTCATCTTGGATGTAGTTTGAAAGAATCATGTTAAATGAGATAAGTCAGAAAGAGGATGAATATGAGATGATCTCACTCATAGACAAAAGTTGAAAACAACCACCATGATGCCAACCTGATTTCCCTGAATAGACAACCTCACCAATGTGTCTTGGAACCCCACCTTCCCAGAGCCCTACCACACTAGGGAAAGGTAGAGATCTTTGGTCCATACTCCCAGAGAGATAAAGAATAAGGAAGCTTTCCAGTGGAGGGGATGGGATATGGCACTCTGGTGGTGGGAATAGTATGGAATTGTGTCACTCTTATCCTACAATCTTGTCAACCATTATTAAATCAATAAAACAATAACAACAAAAATGATAATAATAAAAAAGTTGAAAAATAAGAAAACATAAAGCAGAACCTGGACTGGGTTTAGAGTATTATACCAAAGTATTATACCTTTTAGGCTCTGGAGTAGGGGGGAGGGTTAAGGTCCTGGAACATGATGGCAGAGGAGGACCTAGTAGGGTTTAAATTGTTATGTGGACAACTGAGAAATGTTACACATGTACAAACTACTATATTTTACTGTTTACTACAATCCATTAATCCTCCCAATAAAGAAAAAAAAACAAAAGATTCAAAGTGACTAAATGGATTAAAAAGTTAAAAATCTATCTCTTCTATGTGTCCATGAAACACATTTCCAAAAGAAAGACAAACAGAAACTTTAAGTGACAGGCTTAAACAAGGTATTCCAAGCCAATCTCAATATTCCAGTGTAATTTTCAAGGTAACTGGACAATTTGTGCAAATTATTTTTGTTGAAACAAAAAAAACATAAATAGCCAAAACACTTCAGAGAAAAAAGAAGAAAAAAGTGGAGGTGTCATACTCCCCAAATTCAGTTTATACAACAATAGTGATTGAAGCAGTATAGTGCTAGAATAAAAAAAAAATGGACACTTGTATCAATAGAACAGAATCAAGAGCCCAGAAATGAGCTCATATAATGAAACTCATATAACAAAGGGGCCAAAATCATTCAGTGAATAAAGATTTCTTCAACACCTTGTGCTAGTAAAATTGCAGAAAAGTGAAACTAGACTACCACAACACCATGTACCAAAATCAAATAAACATGGATCAAAGACCTGGATGTTAGAACAGAAACTCTGAAATTCGTACAAGAAAACATTGGTGAACCATTTCAGGACCTTCAGATAAAAGGTGTATTTGGAGATTCAACCCTATGGACATGGAAAATGAAATCAAGAAGAAATAAATGAGACTACATCAAACTAAATAGCTTCAATACATTGAAATTAAACTACATAAGGATAACCAGGAAACCTAATAAATGGGGGAAGATATTTGCACATCACATTATCTGACAACCAGCTGATATCAAATATCTGTAAAGAACTGGTACAATTCTAGAAAAGGAAAAAAAAAGTGAGCCAAGAACTAAAGAAATAATTTTCTAAAGAATAAATACACATGGCTCACAAACATATAAAGAAATGTTCCACTTATCATTACAGAAATGCAAATTAAAACTATACTGAGATTCTGCTTCACCCCTGAGAGAACAGCTTAAATCAATAAAACAGGAAATGATAGGTGTTGCTGATGTCATGGAGAACTAGAGACTCTGCTATACTTCTGGTAGGAATACAAACTGATGCAGCCCCTTTGGAAGACTGTATGGACAGTCCTTAAACAATTAAAAATGAAACTGTCTTATTATCCAGCAAGACCCCTGTTAAGTATTTTATCCAAAATACATGCAAACACTAATTCAAAGGGACCTATATACCCCTACGTTCATAAACACATTATTCAAATAAGCAAAGAGTAGAAACTTCCTAAATGCCCCTAGACACATGACTGGATAAAGACGTTATGGATATATATTCCATGCAATACTACTCTGCTTTTTAAAAAGACAAAATTGTGTCATTTGGGACAAAATGAATATATCTGGAGGTGATTATGTAAAAGAAGTGAAAGAAGTAAAGAGATGAAAGACAACTGTTTGGATGATTTCATTTATATGTGGAATCTAGAGGACTGATATACATGAACTTGAACAAAATGAAGCAAACAAACTCTAAGACTTTCTGAGCTCAGTGATGGTTATCTTTGAAAGGTGGGTCATGAGGACACAGAAATTTGGTAGTGAGTGCTGTGTGTAGAACTGTATACTATATTCTTACAAGCTTGTAACCACTGTTAATCATAAATTAAAAAATGAAAAAAGAGCTAATTTTGTATAGCTGTTAAATAACTAATAAAAAAGAAAAAATGGGAATATAAAAAAAAACACTAGGCAAATTGAGACATGGTTTTTGCCTATTTTAAAGGGATGAGATTTTAAATATTCCTACACCCAATATCCTTTTTTTACAATTGTGTTTGATAATTATTCTATTTTAAAATTAACATGCTTCACATTATTACAAAAAAAAAGCATTACTGTAACTTCTACATGCATGTACAGAAGTGAATGGTTCATTCCATCATTATGCGCCAGAACTCCGAAGCCCTCCTCCCTCCCCTTCTTCCCCAGAACTAATTTTGGAGTGGGAGTGTTTTGCAGACATACACTTATCACAAAAAGATGAGAAAGTGTACCAGTGTGACAACAACTGTCCTGATAAAACATTACTCCCAAGTACATGAACTTGAAAACAAAAATAATGCTCTACTCACCATTTATATCTCAAAACGTATCACCCTCCTGACAGAATAGAAGAGGGGAGAAAAGGGCAAGAAAAGGGCAGGCAGATAGGAAGACAGCACCAACATTGTACTCCCACACAGACATCAGGAGAGGGGCTATGGTATGGAGTCCTGGTGGTGGGAATTGTGTGGAGTTGTACCCCTCTTATCCTATGGTTTTTGTCAGTGTTTCTTCTTTATAAATAAAATTTTTTTGAAAATTACAGAGCATTGCTGACTCCTAATGGACACTGACATTACATTGTTGCTTTAGGAGAGAAACAGGCTGGGAGTATGGACCGACCTGTCAAAACCCATGTTTAACTGGGAAGCAATTACAGAAGCCAGACCTTCTACCTTCTGCACCCTATAATGACCCTGGGTCCATACTCCCAGAGGGTTAAAGAATAGGAAAGCTGGGAGTCGGGCTGTAGCGCAGCGGGTTAAGCGCAGGTGGCGCAAAGCACAAGGACCGGCATAAGGATCCCGGTTCGAACCCCGGCTCTCCACCTGCAGCGGAGTCGCTTCACAGGCGGTGAAGCAGGTCTGCAGGTGTGTATCTTTCTCTCCTCCTCTCTGTCTTCCCCTCCTCTCTCCATTTCTCTCTGTCCTATCCAACAACGACAACAACAATAATAACTACAACAATAAAACAACAAGGGAAACAAAAGGGAATAAATAAATAAAATAAATATTAAAAAAAAAAGAATAGGAAAGCTATTAGGGGAGGGGATGGGTATACGGAGTTCTGGTGATGGGAATTGTGTGGAATTATACCCTTCTTATCCTATGGTCTTGACAGTGTTTCCATTTTATAAATAAAAGTTATAAAAATAAAAATAAGTAAATAATAAATATTTAATGAGTGGGAAAGAATGAATGAAACAGGAAAAAATGGAGTGGAATTAAAATTTAAGTGCTTGAGTAGTTAATAATGAGGATATTTTATTAACCAATAAAATTCATGAATTTCCATATTACCCCTAAAATGCCAAACTACATTTACTGTTCAAGTTTGCTTTTATAAAGACCTATGAAAGAAACCACTTGACAAGAAAGTAAATACTGCTCTAAGAAAAAAATGTCTGTGACTTCAAACACAGGAAAAATAAAACTTTATGTTATTTTAATTATAGAATGTCATAAAAACTTTTGCTTTTGTTCCTCAAAGAGATTCTGTAGGCTACAACAATCCATGAAAGCTAAGCAATACACTCTCAGAATTAGAAGAGATACATTTTATTGTATTTTTATATTGGAACCAAGAAAGCATGTCTTACTCCCATAATTCCTTTGGCAATATACACTTCAAAGTATTAGTACTTTAGGGCTGGGTGATTGGACCATTGGTATACAACAGGTTGAGGCACTGGAGGCTCCAGGTTCACTCTCCAGCCCACCATAAGCCAGAGCTGAGTAGTGCTATCATAAAAGAGAAATTAATTAATTTGCTAACTAATTAAAGTTTGGGTAAATATAATCAGGAATAATTTCACATAAAATTCAGTTTCCAGGTGCCTCGGGCTGCCTGCAACTTAGTCTAGTTCCTTCAAGTCAGTAGCCAGTAAAGAAAAAAATAAAGCTATTACTGTAAAATGTTATTCTTCCTCACCTAGAGGTCAGATTTCCAAATTACTTTTTTCTTAATATCTTTGTATTAGTGATTTAATAATGGCTTTAATTACATATCACTCTCACCACCAAAGTGACTGATTTGTAAGAGAAAATACTTTGGTAATTTTATAAAACAGCTCTTTTTTTGTACTTTAACAAATAAGATTACTCTTTTATGCATATGAGAGTGACCAACTATAATACCTCTAGTCTTACAAATTTAAACAAATATGGTTAAGCAGTTATTTTTAAAAGTATGTTACTCAAATTATAATTGATTTATGGCAGGAATGAAACGAAGAAGGTATTAAATCTTAAAGTAGGAGCATCCTCGTTTATTGACCTTTATTGAAAAGGCATCTTTGGCTAATTCAAATGTATATTTGAATAAACAATTCCACATAAAAACTGTTTGGGTGAGGAGTTTGTATATGTGTTCTCTTTCTTTCTTTCTCCCTCCCACAGACATATCTGTTTTATTTTAGAAAGAAAGGTACATAAAATATACCTATTAGTCTTTTCCAAAATGGAGACACTAAATCTCATCTTGCCTTTAGATTCTTGATTATTAAACAATTTGTTCTTTTTTATATCTTTTTTAAATTTTTTAATATCTTTATTTACTGGATATAGACAGCCTGAAATTGAGAGGGAATGGGGGTGGTAGAGACAGAGCCTGTACCACTGCTTTACCACTTGCAAAGCTTCCCCCCCTGCAGGGATTGGGGGCTCAAACCCAGGTCCTTGTACCACTCAACCAGATGTCCTACCACCTGGACCCTCTTGTTTATATCTTAATGCTTTTTCAGACACCAAGTCCTGACTTCCCTGGAAAGATGACCTCACCAGTGTACCCTGGAACCACACATTCCAGAGCCTTGTCCCACTAGGGAAAGATAGAAACAGGCTGGAAATATAGATCAACTTGCCAACACCCATGCCCAGAGAAGCAATTACAGAAACCAGACCTTCCACCTTTTGCACCCCATAATGATCCTGGGTAAAGATCAGCTCCCCACTAACGTCTATCCACACCTTCTGCTCAGGCTCCTGCTGCAGGTACTTCTCTGTCTCTCTCCCTCTCTCCCACTTCCCTCTTGATTTCTGTCTCTATCCTATCAATAAAGGTAATTTTTTTAAAAATTTAAAAAACTAAAAAAAAAAAAAGATTGAGAAGAGAACAGGACTTACAATTTGCTTCTTTTTGAACAGTAATTAATATTATGAAAAAATGAGATGAGTCAAGCTCAATGTGAAGTCATCTGTGATGTGGGAGAAACTACAAGTTTTCATATAAATGTTCCTGCATTAGATTATCCTCTTGGGGGGGGTGGAGCCAAGATGAGGACTTGGAGGCAGCTGCTGGCATGAACTTCGACAACTGCTGCCTGGCTGTCAGCAGCACAGTGAATATGAGTCTTGAGTGTGACACCAAGGAGGTTACTATAGCTCAATTTGGGTTAGAAAACAGAGGAAAAAGAAAGGGAATTTTCTGATTATTTCTGAAGCACACCCCTCTCCCCCACCCTATAACCAGACATGGGGGAGGGGAAGCTGGAGAGCTGCTACTAGGAGCTATCCTGTCTGCTGAGCTTTTATCATTACCAAGATTCTTGGCTCACTATGGGTGTGATTCCAATCCTTTTCCTTTCTAATTCCCTTTGTTCTTTTTTTTTCTTTTCAAGCTCAATTGGAGTGACATTATATCTGACCAATCAGAGCCTCACACCGTCCGGGAAAGACTACCTGGAGGGATTTTTTGTTTTTGTTTTTTTTAACAATTGGCTGTCTTTGATCAGGCTGCATGACCAAATTGGAAGCCATCCAAACTGCAGACTGACTGTTAGGGTTTTTTACTCTGTTCTATTTTATTATTACTATTATATATACGCATATCCTTCCCCCCCCTTCAGGCTGACCAAAATTAACTTTTAGTGTATTTTCCATTGTTAGGTGACTGAGTGTCCTATCCATTGTGAGAGGAACTTGTTTCACTCTACCCATCTCCTCTATCCACTCTCCCCCTTCTCCCTCCTCATAGCTAATTAAAAAAAAAAAAAAAACTCTTTCCTTTTACTGCTTTTTTTTTCTTTTTCTTTTTTTCTAATTCTTCTCTGCTTTTCTTCCTTCCTCCTTCTGCTTTCTGAATTCACTGATACTCATTTGTGAATTATTTTGGGGAAGAAATCTGACATGGAGTGGACTCTCTTTGTGTGTGTCTCTTCTCTACTTCCCTTTTACTTTTCTTGCTACCCTTACAATTTACAGTGGACAGTAGATTTGCATAATTGTCTATTCTTGCTATCCCTTTTTCTTGTCTCTTCCTTTTTCATTTGGATTTGGTTGCTATTTTTTCTTGGACTGGAGGCATTGTTTGGCTAACTGGTATTGGTTAAACTGCTTTAATCCTTGCTTCCATTACTATTGTAACTTCCGAGGTTGGTGACTGTATTTGTCATAAAGGTATTTAGTAGAGCATGGCTTGTACTCAGGACTTGTATTCAACAACCAAAGAACAACAGAATATAAAAATAAAAAACATATCAATTTAAAAAATGGTTAAACCAAGAGCAAATAAAACTGCTATTGCAATGAATGAAGACAGGAGCCCAGAAGAAATTATAAATCATCCAGAAGTAACCATAGATAATAAAAGCATGCAAGCAATAATAAACTTATTAATCACAGAAATGAAGACAACTATGGAGGAAATGGCTAGCAGAATTAGGGGAACAACAGATGAGACCCTCAAGGAAAATACTAGCTCTGGCTACCTCGAGATAATTAGAGAACTGAAAACTGAAATAGCTTAACTGAAGAAAGAAGCTAAGGGAAGGGAAAGTAGACTGACAGAAGCAAAAAACTGAATTAGCCAGACTGAGGATGAGCTAGAGAAAACTAAGAAAGAGGTGAAAGAGCTCAAAAAGTGATTGAGAGACACTGAAAACAACAACAGAGACATATGGGATGATCTCAAAAGAAGTAACATTCATATAATTGGCCTGCCAGAGGAAGAAAGAGAGGAAGGGGAAATAAATATTCTAAAGGAAATTATAGAAGAAAACTTCCACAGGGCCAGGTGGTGGTGCACCTGGTTAAGCTCACATGTTACAATGCACATGGACCCAGGTTCGAGCCCCCAGTCTCGACCTGCAGGGGGAAAGCTTTGCAAGTGGTGAAGCAGGGTTTCAGGTGTCTCTCTGTCTCTCTCTCTCATCCTATCACCCCCATTCCCTCTCAATTTATGGCTGTCTCTATCCAATAAATAAATAAAGATGATCAAAAAAATTTAAAAAAACAACTTCCCAGACATGAACACAGAAAAGACATTAAGACTCAAGAGGCCCAGAGAGTCCCAAACAGAATCAACCCAGATCTGAAGACACCAAGACACATCATAGTTACAATGAGAAGTAAAGATAAAGAAAGGATCCTAAAGGCTGCAAGAGAAAAACAAAAAGTCACATACAGGGGAAAACCCATAAGACTATCAGCAGACTACTGCACTCAAACTCTGAAAGCCAGAAGAGAATGGCAAGATATCTATTGAGCCCTGAATGAAAAGGGTTTCAAACAAGGATAATATATCCTGCTAGACTTTCATTCCAACTAAATGAAGGCATCAAAACTTTCTCAGACAGACAACAGTTAAAGGAGGCAACCATCACCAAGCCTGCCCTTAAAGAGGTTCTAAAAAGACCTTTTATAAATAATAACATCACTATAATACTTGCAATATATCAGAGCACATTAAAAAATGTTGAATAATAGCACTACAATACATTAAATCCATAATATCAATAAATGTCAGTGGCTTAAACTCACACATCAAAAGGCACAGAGTGGGAGGATGGATCAGAAAACATAACCCAACCATATGCTGTTTGCAAGAATCCCACTTGACCCAACAAAATAAACACAGACTTAAAGTGAATGGATGGAAAACTATCATATAGGCTAATAGACAACAAAAAAATGGCAGGAACAGCCATTCTCATCTCTGACACAATAGATTTTAAATTAAATAAAGTAATAAAAGATAGGCAAGGCTATTACATAATGATTAGAGGATCAATCAGCCAAGAAGACGTAACAATTATTAACATCTATGCACCTAATGAGGGACCACTTAGACAGATAAACAAAGCAGAGAATTCAATAAAGAAACAAGAGAATTAAATAAAGAGATGGGCAGACTAGACTTCCTGGACACTTTCAGAGTTCCCAAAAAACTGGAATACACATTCTTTTCAAATCCAAACAACATATACTCAAGGATAGACAACATGTTAGGCCACAAAGACAGCATCAACAAATTAAAGAGCACTGAAATCATCCCAAGTATCTTCTCAGACCACAATGCAATAAAACTAACATTTAACAACAAGCAGAAAATTATTAAAAGACACGGAATTTGGAAACAAAATAACATACTCCTTAAGAACCACTGGGTTAGAGTGACACTCAAACAAGAAATTCAAATGCTCCTGGAAACAAATGAAAATAAAGACACAAGCTATCAAAATATTTGGGACACAGCTAAAGCAGTACTGAGAGGGAAACTCATAGCCATATAATCACATATTAAACAACAAGAGAAACTCAAATAAATGACCTTAATGCACACCTTAAGGACTTAGAGGAAGAGGAACAAAGGAACCCTAAAGCAACCAGAAGGACAGAAATCACTAAAATTAGAACAGAAATAAACAACATTGAAAATAAGAGAATGTGGGGGGGGGGAGAAAAAAAAAAGGAAAGAAGAGAACCATACAAAAGATCAACGAAGCCAAATGATGGTTCTTTGAAAAATTAAACAAGATTGACAAAGCCCTAGCCAAACTCACTTAAAAAAAAAAAAAAGAGAGAGAGAGAGAACACTCAAATTAATAGAATCGTAATCGATAGAGGAAATATCACAACTGACACCACAGAAATCCAGATTCTCTTCTTGGTGAGCCAATTGAAATACACACAGACACACACACACACAGACACAGACACACACACACACGCACACGCACACACACTTTTTCATCACCTGTTCTTAATTTGCTCAAGCTTCCATAACAAAATACTATAAGCAACAAAAATCTATTTCTCAGAGTTCTGAAGGCTCAAAAGTACAAAGTGAAGGCCTCTTAGCTTATTGTCAGCACTGTCTCACTGTGTGCACACATGAACTCTGTACCTATACAGGCAACAGAGAAGGATGAGCAGTAAGAGTGAGAGAGTGGAAGTGAGAAGAAGATGCCAGCTTTCTAGCTCTGCTATTTATTCTTCTGTTTTCCATTCATATATTTCATGAAAAATATCATGAAACAGAACAAAGAGAGACACAGTGACAGAGAAACCAGAGCACTTCTCTGCTCTGGCATAAATGTTTCTTGGAATCATACCCAGAGAACCTCATAAATGCAAATTCTCTATTCACTACCACCTTACTAAGCACTGGTGTGTCATGTTATCAAGGCATAAATCCCAGCATGAAGGCACCAAACTATTTACCTTATGTAAGACTAATTACCTCCCAGAAGGCACTCTCTCCAAACCTTATTACTTTGAGAGTTAGACCTCACCATTTGAATTCTGAACACACACATCTAATCCATTTCAAGTCCCGATCCACAAAAAAATCATCTCATGCTTTGCATCATTTGAACTCTGTAGACTATGTGTTCTTCTCAGGAAAGTGCCCATACTAGTTGTACTATTCCCCCAATTTTTGCTTATATAATAATAGGTTGACAATTATCCATAATTCTTAACATATCATATATTGCCTTTTTTCTTTTATTACTTACTCTTTAGACTTGTCACATTAACAGTAATAAAGAATTTTCCTTCAAATTAAATATAATTTATTTCTTGTCACCAGCATACTCTTTCTACTATTATTGACTGTTGAAAATTACCAGCATGTTGGTGGAACTACTTCAAATGATGTTTCAGTGACTCTTTTTCTGTTGTTTTATTAATGATTTACTAGTGTTTTTACAAAGCTGTAAGATTTCATAGGCTTTCACACCCATAGATGATAAGTATCAGTCACCAACGTTTTTTGCCTGCCCCCTAAAAGCCCCATTACAGCAGAGTTCTCACAAAATCCAAGAGATGATTTGGTCACTTTCTTTTTTTGAAAGTTCATTTCCTTTAGTGAAAAAAAAGTAGTGGCTATTTAATACTGATAAAAGAGAACCCAAACATTTATAGAAACTTTTCATGCAAGTGTATAAAATATCTACCAATAATAAAATGTTTTATTTCCCTGAGTGAGATTATAAGTACCTTTAACTGTTAAAATACAACATGATACCATTCATAAAAGAAAAAAATTGTTTTTATGTAGAAATTGTACTGAGAAATTGTATGTAGAAATTGTTTTTATCAATAATTTTGTGAAAGTTTTATATTCCCTGAAGCAGAGAAAAAATTTCCATTTAGTTTATTTTCAGAAGGAAAAAAATTCTTAACTCTCTAACCAATTTAGAAGAGACAGATAGAAATAGAAATTGGTAAAAGCAGGAATGAACAGAAGTGCAGCCCTTTGAACTAAGCAAAGGAACAAATTCTATAGTACTGCTACATAAAAAGAAAAATCCATCATTGATAAAAGAGACTGTCTAAGGACACTGGTTTCCTTTGAAAGTCTGGAGAAACAGTTCAGAATAACAATGATGATCATTGCAATGACTACAATTTGTGCATTATAAATGCTGTGTTTTTAATAAGTTCTTACATTGATATATCTCTTTGTTAGAAAGATCCTATTTCACCCAGGGTCATTTTTCATGTTCTTCTCCCTGAGCATAGCCTACTTTTTCTAGCACAACAACAATACAAATACTAATGTTGGAAAATAAATTGGAATGAAAAACAAATCATGTAGCATAGCTGTAATAACTCTGTCCCTGTCAACTGCATAAATGAACCACAGTTGACCTTGGAGTGAGGGTTAGGTGTTATATTCCTAAGGATGCTCACTCAAATAAAAAAAAATACCTTCTGTAGAAGTGACAACACACTGAGGGACACAGAGGGAATGACAGCTGTTTGTTGTACCAATATGGATGGTAAATAATTATGTTCCCACAGTAACACCAGCTCCTGAGACAGTCATGAACTACATAATGATTTCCACTTGACAATAAACCATCTCTATAACATAGAGTAAACTATCTTCATTTCTAAAAACTTTGTAACAGAAATCACGGTAACTTATTTTTAACAAACCAACAACTTAAATATCTAAATATATGTTATATTTTAAAGTAATAATATGATAACTTTGATAGTCTGCCAGTGACACCATTATTCGGATCACCTTGGGTTAAATTAAGCAGGAGTTCCAAGTAGAGGGAAAAACAAGTGAGACACAACACAACCTTAGTGTTTAAGGTGGAGCAATATCACATAAGCACAGTATGGAGAAGGAAGCATAAGACCATAGGCAATAGTACACTCCCTTGGATCTGATAGCTCATGAAAATGAGTTTGAAATAAACTGTCAACTTCTTTTCAGTTTGACGAGAAGACATTATAATTCTTTTTAACCATGGGATTGTTAAGATAAATTCAAAAATCACTGGCCACGATGCAAAGAACAGACTACAGAAGAACAAGAGAGCTAAAGAGAATTTGCTAGACACCAAATGAGTTCAAGTTTTTCTTTGTGTTTCCCTTTCTTGTTCTTATTTCTCACCTTCTGTCCACAAGTAAGATTATCTCATATTCATCATTCTCTTTTTGTCTTGTCTCACTTACCATGATTCCTTCAAGCTCCATCCAAGATGAGGTGAAGAAAATGATTTCATTGTTCTTAATAGCTATGTAGTATTTCATTGGGTATAAGTCCCACAGCCTTAGTCACTCATCTCTGGGGAAGGAGAGCAGAGAGAAGATTTGGGTAAGAGGGGCCCCTGATGTCTTAGTGCATGAGGATGAAAAGAACCTAAGTTGGAGGTGAGGGTGTTTTGCAGACACCTGTCATGGCAAGATGAGACATTGTACCCATGTGTCAACAGCTGTACTGTAGCCATTAGTCCCCCAACAGGAAAAATAATAATAATTATAAGAAATCAAAGGATATGCCATATTAAAAAAGAAAGAGAGAGAAAGGAAGAAAGGAAAGAAGGGATAGAGGGAGGGAGGAAGCGAGGAAATCTATATAAAGCAGGTAAGGTTGTGGTGGCTGCAAGTAGGGGGCAGTGACACAAGGTAGGAAACTATTGAACTGATTTTGTGAATAGTATGAAGAAGACAATGTACAGAAGATGTAAAATAAAAAGGTAACATATGTAAATCAAAACTTTAGAAGATTTATAGAAATGTACATTGAGCAAGAAAGAAACCATTTGGTATCTATTCCAAGATTGTAATTCATGTGAAGAAACAGGAAATCAGGAGAACCATATGAAGAGAATCAACATCAGAAATTATGAAATGATTAGACAAATACAACGACTGGGTCTGTTTTCATAAAAGTTTATCATGTATTCCAAAATGTAAATGGAAACATCAAAGAAGCAAAATAACTGTAAAATCAAACATATAGAATCAAATTAAACTCACAGAAGAAAATATCAATGAACTTTATGATAAAGAAGTTTTACAAAGTGAAATAAAGAGGAAAAGTAATGAAAAGAGCAACAGTCATCTTTTGACACTTCAAGAGACCTAGTTTATATGCTATTGGAGGAAAATAAAAAATACAACTGAAAAAATAATGGTTGACATTTTCCCAATTTGTAGAAACTATAAACCCAGAGATTCAGGACTTTAACAAATTCCAAGTATTAGAAACATGGAAAAAAGCTATAGTAAGCCATATCATAATCAAATTACTCAAAGTCATGGTAAAAAAAATCTTAAAGTAACTAAAAGTATAAATTATTCATAGGAGAATAAATGAAAAGGTGATAGCAGATTTCTTTCTATAGAAACACACAGAAAATAGAGCTACAAATAAGGAGAAAATAATTGCAAAACTCATATCTAATAAAGGGATTGTATGCACAGTATATGTTACATACTCTTACTTTTTCTATATTTATTATAGACAATTATTAAAACTGAATAACAAGAAAAATATCCAGTTCTTTTTTCTGATAGTCTTCATTTTCTACTTCTTGGCACCAATCTGTTTTATATAAATTTACTTAGATTATCTCTGAAGACATATGAGTGAGTTACTCAGTGCTTCTGGATTTCTCTTGTGTATCCAGAAGATAGACACAGTATTAATAAACTTGGTTTTACTTTTTCTCTTATGAACAAAGAGGAAAATACAGTTTTAAAATGGCAAAATATTAAGTGCACATAGTATGAAGTGCAAGGACCTACTCAAGGATCCCAGTTCCAGTCCTCTGTTCCCAACCTGCATGGGGGGATGGTTCACAAGTGGTGAAGCAGGTTTGCAAGTGTCTATCTTTCTCTCTCCTTTTATCATCCCCTGCTCTCTCAATTTCCCTCTGTCCTATCCAATAAAAATGGGGGGGGGGGGAACGGTCACCAGGAGTAGTGGATTTGTAGTGCAGACACTGAGTCCCAGCAATAACTCTGGAGGCAAAAAAAGAAAGAAAGGAAGAAAGAGAGAAAGAGAGAGAGGGAAAGAGAGAAAGAAACAGAGAGAGGGGAGGGAGGGAGGAAAGGAGAGAGAGGGAGGAAGGAAGGAAGGAAAGAAGGAAAGAAGGAAGGAGGGAAGGAAGGAAGAGAGGAAGAAAGGGAAAAACAAAAGAAAATATAGAGGAGGGAAAAGTACATGAGGTGATGTTCAATATCACTAGTGATAGACAAATTAAAACTGCAATTACGCATATTAGAATTTCTAAAATTTAAAAGTCTAATGATGCCAAGTGTTGGGAAGCAGATAATTGAACAAAAATTATTTATTGCCACACTATCACTGGTAAGATAAAATAGTACAGCCAATTTGGAAATAGTTTGCCACTTTTTTTTTAAATAATGATTAATAAGATCATAGGATAAGAGGGGTACAATTCCACACAATTCCCACCACCAAAGTTCCATATCCCATCCTCTCCATTGGAAGCTTTCCTATTCTTTTTTTTTTTCTTTTTTTTATGATTTTGCTTTGTCTAAGATACATTTTTGACAAGATATATTTTTTTTTCCCAGTAGCTTTCCCATTCTCTATCCCTCTGGGAGCATGGACCCAGGGTCATTGTGGGTTGCAGAAGGTAGAAGGTCTGGCTTCTGTAATTGCTTCCCCGCTGAACATGGGCGTTGACTGGTCGGTCCATACTCCCAGTCTGCCTCTCTCTTTCCCTAGTAGGGTGGGTCTCTGGGGAAGCTGAGCTCCAGGACACATTGGTGGGGTCTTCAATCCAGGGAAGCCTGACTAGCATCCTGATGACATCTGGAACCTGGTGACTGAAAAGAGAGTTAACATACAAAGCCAAACAAATTGTTGAGCAATCATGGACCCAAAGCTTGGAATAGTGGAGAGGAAGTGTTAGGGAGGGTACTCACTGCAAACTCTAGTATACTTCTGCTTTCTTACTTTGGTGCCATACTCCGAACTCAGTCAATTTCTGCTTTGCGTTTCTACTTCTTTTTTTTTTTTTACATGCATAACATTCCCCAGATTCCCATTTAACAATACAACCCCCACTATTTCAGGTCCATGAAAAATGATGAATGAAATAGTGGAAGCTTTCCTATTCTTTATCCCTCTGAGAGGCTGGACCCCAGGCCACTTTATTAAAATTTGCTTAACTGTTATGGGAATGGTGCAGAACTATACATTGTCATCTTACAATCTTATAACCCACTATCTATCACAAATAAATGAAAGCTGAACTTCTGAACTCTTGCATATGAAATATTAAACATGATGCATTACTTAATGACGAACTTTCTACTATATATGCTCTTGAATTATTTACTCAATTCAGGTTTATTTTTCAAAATTCTGCCATTGTTTGGTTCAGCTCCTGCATGCTTCAGGCTTTTTGATTCAGTGTTGAAATCATTCTTGACACAAAAAGATTTCATACTGAGACTCCCTGGTAGGAACAATAATGAAGATTGTTTAGTTGATATGTTTGATAGTTTTGTTAAGTTTACCACCATACTGACCCCCAAGTATTTAAATCTTAGTGTGATGATGTTTCTAACTTACATTTATACAACATAGTCATCCTAAACACTTCAGGAATTTTATATTACACTGTCAAGGTTGTCTTCTCCTAGCCATTATAGTTTTTCATAATCATGGGGCTTTAAAACTCTGATTGGTGCTTATAAAAACAGTGTTTCTTATCAAGGTTATATGTCAGAAATGAATACTAGGGCAAAATTTCCTGTGTCATTATAAAGTAAAAATCCTTTTAAAATAAAAAGGAAAAAATCATTTTCCCTAAGTAATTAATTGGATACGTATACATTGTGTGGTTTATTTTTCATGAAAATTTTCAAACACAGCATTTATTAATTAGAAAATTTAAGAAAAATTTGTCCCTGAAATTCAATAACATTTTGATCAAGAGATTCCTGAGCTGATTTAAATATGGTTTTATCATAGTAATTAATATGTCTTAAAAGAATGATTCTTCAGAATCCTCCATCTAGTGAGAAAAACATATATAAAATTTGGCGACTCCTAGGCAAACAATTAAAAAAGAAAATCCTATGTTATATGCAATGCATTTATTTCCTGTTATAAATGTTATGAATTTTCAGGAAATGCTAGTTTTCAAAGTTTTAATACAGGTGCAAAATGATAATTAATCATGAGTTCTATTCTTCTGTGAGAAGAGAATATGGGGGGAGGGAGGTCATACAAATATTGTATGACTTTTGGTCTCAATATCAATCTATTGTTGAAGATTATCTAAAGGACACTTTATTCTTGCTATGCAGATTATATTTTGTGCCTTTATATTTCATCTAACAGTCAAATAATGAATTCCAAAAAGAAATTATTATTTGTTTTTCCCATAGAACCATGATGATCTAAATGCCTGAGTCTAGGACTTTTGGTGGATATTTGGTGTATTGCAGGACAGCAAAGGATTCTGAGGCAGGAGGAGGATAGGAAGAAAACTCTGGGGACCTATTACATAATGAAATTGTATGCATATGCCAATAATTGTACTGTAAAGCATTAACCCCCTCAATAAAAAGTTGATTTTTAAAAATTACTAGGCTGATTAACTGAGAAACTGCATTAAAAAATTCATTTTGTTCAGTTTCAATTATAAATCAAGGTCTCAATTTTTCAACAGTTATAATAAGTACTGTTGCAAGTTGTTATTTTCCGTGGAACAAGATGAGGCCCTAAATATGTCTTATGAATAGAAAAATATTAAATGGCATAAGGTAAGAGTAAATATTAGAGGTAGTTTATTTGCATAAAACATCTAGAAGTCAAAATACCAAAATTTACCTATAAAGTTATTTATTTTACTGATAATAAACACTGGTATGTAGGACACTTATAAGGAAAGGATAGTAGTGACTGTTGAAAAAGGAAAGGTTTTTCCAGATGCTGGAAACTTCTATGCTTTCTGGAAGTTGGAGGTTGGAACAGGAAATAACTGTGCACCTTCATTAAAATAATAAAAATAAATAATTTGAGGAACTGCAATTAAGAAAATAAGTTAAGAAACAAGGACAGGAAGGGAAAACACAAAGCTCGAAGGAATCATGTTAAGTGAGGTTAAGTCAGAAACAAAAGGATGAATATGGGATAATGTCACTCATACAAAGAAGCTGAAAAACAAGATCAGAAAGGAAAACACTAAGCAGAATTTGTACAGGAGTTGGTGTATTGCACCAAAGTAAAAAGACTGGGGTGAGGGGAGCAGTTCAGGTCCAGGAACATGATGGAACAGGACCTAATGGAGGTTGTACTATTCTATGGAAAACTGGGAAATTTTATGCATGTACAAATTACTATATTTTCTGTTGACTGTAAACCATTAATCTCCCAATAAAGAAATTTTTTTTAAAAAAAGGACTCTGTACTATTCTATGGAAAACTGGGAAATTTTATGCATGTACAAATTACTATATTTTCTGTTGACTGTAAACCATTAATCTCCCAATAAAGAAATTTTTTTTAAAAAAGGACTCTGGGAAAGGGAGGGTGTTTTCAGGTCTTGGTGCATGATGGTGGAGTGGAACCTAGGCTGGTGATTAGAATGTTTGGTAGACATATGGTGAGATGAGAAATTTTGCCCATGTGTTAACAATCTACTTACTGTAAACCATTACTTTGTGGACTATCTGATACATAGATAGATTGGCCAACTAGGGGAAGGTAGATATTTATTCATATGCTCTGTACATTTAGAAAGAGCAGCTCAAAGAGCACATCATTTATATGTCACTAAATGGGACTGAATATCACAAATCATACATTATCTTGTCAAACTTTTAAGAATTCAAATTATCGCTCTCACATAAAAAATATATACATATTTTGACACTTCACACTTTAATTTTTTCATGGGCATAAATTAAAAGTCTAAAATGGAAAACAAAGTCATGCAGAGCAAATATATCAACATTAAACTCAGAGCCCTCATGAAAACCAAAGATAAGATAACTCAACATGTTCAATTTCTCTGTCTTTTCCTTGATTTATTTTTTTGTAGGAATGTGAATTTATTAGGAAGCCATGAATGTGCTGTGGACAGATAAACTATAGAACATAAGATCAGTTACAAAACTAATTTATATTATTTAACTGATAAAGATTACTTATTCTTATTGACCAAATGCACCATGTCCTATTAGCTATAATCCCTGTCCCCAGTTGGGTATACCTATAACTAACTATTGCCTTCTTAAACCCCAGGACAATAGGAGCCTTCCCCTTTCTCTATAAAGCCCATATTTCTCCCAGTCCTGAAACCTCTAGGGTGGGGCTCACTTTCCTGCATGCTTCTCCCAATACATACCAACTGATACCACCTGCTGATCCCAACCTAATCAATGCAACCAGTACCACCTCGGAATGTTTCACTTTGGACTGCGTCCAGAGATGTCAGATGTGGAATATCACTCTTCAGCTTCGTTACTCTGGTGAGACCTTTCCTAGTTCACAGGACTCCTTAATTCCAGTTCAGGTGGTACACTTCTTAACAAACCTCAAAACCTAGATATAGACCAGGTCCCATGAGATAGGGCATATGTATATGTTTACATAAGTTAGGGAAAAACACATACCTTAAACCAAAAGTGCACTACAGTTTGCACTAGGAGTCAATAAATATAGCAAGCAAGCAGAGAGACCTAAAAAGACACCAGTGTACTCAATGAAATAGTTTCTACTTAGACCTAGATATTCTCCTCACCTACCTCCTATTGCATGCCCCTCAATCACTCTAAAGCTAACCGTGTCAGAAAAAATAAGTACTACAAAAGCTGAATAAGGGCAAGAGACTGGTATATTTTAATGATGACTTTTTAGTCACTACCAGGCTATCGCATCATGTTGTTAATATTCGGAGGCTCCAGCTGGCCGGGCTAGCTTCACGGGAGGGTAACAGTGACGACCAGAGACATACGGCTGGGCAGGGAAGCTGTATTTCTTTATTCAGGAACAACGATTCATAAACTAACCCAAACTAATCACCAAACAGAACTCTGCTGCTTCTTTCCCCCACAACGGCGCCAAGCACTCTTGAACTCTGGAACTCTGGAACCCTCTCGGGGTTCCTTGTGGCGGGGCCAAGTGAGCCCTCCAAACTAGCAGGACTGATCCAATTTTCTTGGCAGGGGGAGAGCTAGAACAACCCAATGTAAAGCATACAACACCATCACCTGGGACCCTGATCAGGAATTCATGGGATTCCCCATGACATGACAGGCCTAGACCTCTAGTGGATCTGTCTCACCACTATCACTGGTCATCTCCATCAGGAACAACAAAATGGACCCCTTGTGGGCTCCCATAGGACCTTGCCCTCAATATGGATCAACAAAGGCAGGAAATGTTCCATTCTCCAAAGGGAAGTTGGAGAACATACTCTACCTATCACCTGAGGAAGATGGGTCCTGAAGTTAGTGCAGCCTGGAATGTTCCTAACTGTGACCACAGAATGCCAGATCAGACCCACAGGGATGCAGAAGTTACATAGGCTCCTGTGCTGACTATGGGCTTCAGATCAAATCCATGGGGTTTACAATATTTATATACTTTCCCCATATTTGGGAGCTACTCTCTTCCCTGATCCAGCTTTCTAGTCCTTTTTTTTCCAGCTATGACACCATCTCCCCAGACAATAATTTAGGTCATTTGCATGTTAGATGTCCAGCTCAGACAACTAGTAAGGCCCCTTGGAATATACCTAAAATAGACCTACTAGCTGTTTCCAAAATGGAGACCCCAAATCTTCAGCTGTAATATTCTAGCCTTTAGGTTCATGATTAGTCAACAATTTGTTCTGCCTTATATCTTAACTCTTTTTCAGCCACCAGGTTCCAGACGCTATCATGATGCCAACCTGACTTCCTTGAGCAGACAATCCCACCAAGGTGTCCTGGAACCCCACCTCCCCAGATCCCTACCTGACTAGGGAAAGAGAGAGGCTGGAAGTATGGATCGACCTGCCAACACCGTGTTCAGCAGAGAAGCAATTACAGAAGCTGGACCTCCCACCTTCTGCACCCCTTAACGACCCTGGATCCATACTCCCAGAGGGACAAAGATTAGGAAATCTTTCAAGGGTGGGGCTTGAATATGAAGTTCTGGTGGTGGGAATTATATGGAATTGTACCCCTCTTATCCTATGGTCGTGTCAGTACTTCCATTTAATAAATAAATAATTTTTTTAAGTCTAATAAAAACATCTCTCAGAAAAAAAAATCTCTCAGTTTACATGAATAACTCAGCCCATTGTTGAAAGTGTTCACCCTCGAACTTCCTTTTCAATCTGTGCCACACAGATGGTAGGAGTCCAGCAGAAACTCACCAGTAGAGGGCACATGTTACTACACTGACAATAGATCTGAACAGGAAGGGACAAAGACCAGGGTTCTTGTTTGTTGCTTCTAGAAAAGACCGTTCAAAGAACACAAAATGGACTATAAAAGCATCATTGCTTCTACCCAGTGGCACAAAGTGCTTCAGAATTTGGAAGTCTACGCTATGCTTGACTTTTGTTTTACTCCTGCACAGATGTAGGTACATATAGTGAATAACAATAATCCCCATGCAATAAAACTAAAAGTTTAGCTTCTTTTTTTCAGACTGTGTTCTGTACCAATTTATTTCCTAGGCAAGTAGCACTCTATATCTTAAAATTCAACAATATGCAATATGAATAATATCTTACTAACAAAGCTTCAATTTAGGTATAAATTTTAATTATAAAAAGGTGTTGTAAAGATAATTTTCAAAGAAAGACTGGAATAAGTTTGATGGATAAAATTAGACTATATCAATGATATACCTAGACATGGTCTCCATTTATAACAAAGAATTTGTAGTGGTGCTACGGAAAAGGACAATAAAGTGTAAAAAGGATAGGAAATGTTTAATGACAAAAAAATGTGGCTCTTTGTGATATAATCAGACAGTGACTAATGAGTCTACATGAATTTGGTTGACATGGACTAAAAATACCAGCTACAACAGACACAGTTGCTCTCACCAACAATTAACTGTTCGAGTCTATAAGAAATACAATGAAAAATAATTGGGCTGTTTACAAACATAGCACAGTAAATTTTGACCATATACTCAAAAGCCTGTTTTTCCTAAGCTGAATAATATGAGCCATGTACAGAGAAGAAAAGTGTAGGGACATATAACAGAAACCAGTTTATAGAATTCCCACCATCAATCGAAAATCAATATATTTTTCTGAGAAAGAAGCTCTTCAGAATGTTTAACACTCTGGATTCAGCTTAAACAGTGGTAGATGTGAATATGTGTTATAGAGTCAGGATATTCTTAGCTATTAGCATTTCACTGATAGGAAAGTGCCACACTGGTCTTCTGGGTTATGATGCCTGGCTTATGTCAGATAACATGTATGTTTTTCAGAATAATCAAAACCATAAATTTCAACTTCTTTATCTTTTAGTTTAAGAGAACAAGTCTGGCTTTCTAAATAAGATTTATTTGCTCTTACTATCAAATACAAGGCCAACATTAGTTCAAGATTTTTCTGAGCAGAGGAGCAAAAGAAAACATTTTCAGAGTAAGACGAGTCTCTGTCTCCCCACCCTGCCCCCAACACATTCTCAAGGCTTCTTACTTTCCCATCCATGAAAAGTTTTCATTGATTTGTCATTGAGAGTTCCCTGGAGTCCGATGAAAGCAGGGAAAATGTGACCATATGTTTCAGCCATGCCCTTGGTCAGGGAGCTTCTGACACCTTCACTGTCCAGGCTTCAACATTCTTTAGTACACTTTATGTCTTAGAGACAGAAGTTATTTTAAAGTGATTGACTGAAGTAGACCTTCTGGAATTAGAACAGGTGTGATTTGCGTACACATCTGTTTGATCATAAAATATTGGCAAGTGGGATATCCAGGTTTGCAGCTGTTTTCCAAAAGCTACACACTGCATTAATACCTTTCTAAGACAGCAAGAGTAAACAATGAAATATTCTCTCATTGTACACAACAAAAATGAAACTACCTACGCTTTGCTTGCAATTTATTCTTTTTCTGTCTTCTTCTCTCTCTCTCTCCCTCCCTCTCTCTCTCTCACTTCTTTATTGAAGGATTAGTGGTTTACAGTCGACAGTAGTTACAATAGTTTGTACATGTGTAACACTTCCACATAACAATACAACCTAGGTCCTCCTCTGCCATCATGTTCCAGGACCTGAACCCTCCCCCCTCCACCCACCCCAGAGTCTTTACTTTGGTACAATAAATCAACTCCAGTCCAAGTTCTGCTTAGTGTTTTCCTTTCTGATCTTGTTTTTCAACTTCTGTCTATGAGAGAGATCATCCCATATTCATCCTTTTGTTTCTGGCTTATCTCACTTAGCATGATATCTTTGAGCTCCATCCAAGATGGGGTAAAGAAGGTGAATTCACTATTTTTAATAGCTGAGTAGTAACCCATTATAAATATATGCCATAATTTACTCAGCCACCCGTCTGTTGTTGGACACCTGGACTTTCTCTCTTTTAACCAGTGATCTAATAATGATTTATAGGATTTACAGGAGTATAGTTCCACACTACACCCACCACCTAAGATCTGTGACCACAGCACCACACACACACACACTTATAATCCCAGTTTTACAGATCTCGAAAAATGTTAGATATTTTGATCACTTTTTTGTGTCAAGTTCATGTCTTTTGATTCTCTATATTGCACATATGAGTGAACAATGGTAGCTGACTTTCACATCCTTATTTACTTCACTAAACACAATCACCCCAGATGCATCAATTTTTCCCCCAAAGGACATAACACTATCCCTTTTAATTGCAAAATAGTATTCCATCGATTATATGTCCCATGATTTCTTCATCCACTCATTTATCAATGGGCATTTAATTAATAGGTTAATAGTTAATAGGTTATTTCCACTCCTTGGTGGTTGTGACTACAGTAGCTATGAACATAGGGACACATATGTCCCATTGAATCAGTGTTTTCAATTTGAATTTATGCCTACAAGTGGTATTGCAGAATCATAAGGTACTTTCATTTTTATTTGTTTAAGGATTTTTTTATATTGTTTTCCAAAGGGGCTGCACCAATTTGCATTCCCACAGTTGTATCAACATTGTTGCATAAGTATTAGTATTTCTTATTTTTCCATAACCTTTTACACTTCCTGATATGGTGGTGTAGGCCATTCTTGTGGGTGTGTCTCATTGTGGTTTTAATTTGCATTTTCCTAATGATAAGTGAAATGGAGTATTTTTCATATCTGTGGGCCATTTGTATAGCTTCTTTAGAAAAATGTCTATTCCGATCTTTTGCTTACCTTTTAATAGAGTTATGAATGTATTATATCTATTTCTTGGCAGGTGTCTGATATACAGGTAACTTCTCCCAGTTACTGGGTTACTGTTATCTTTGTGGGATTTTTCTTGCAATAGTTTAGAGTTTACTGTGTATTTCTGAATTCTTAATAAGATTAAATCCTTTATATTTGGTCATTTGAACATATCCCTTTCTTTCAAAATGCTCATTTTGTTTTCTTATAGAACCTATAGCCTGGGATGTAAATATTTAACAAAATAAACCGGTTTAAAAACACATAAATGTTCCCATTTGCTTTCATCACTCCATTAGAATAAAGCTCTGAGGAATATGTACAAAATTTCTTTTTTTTTTTAAGTGAGAATGATATCCCCAGAGCATGCATACAATTAGAACCATTTAGGCCATTCTGCTGCTATTCTTTGTTTATGTGTAAAGATGTATTTTAATAAGCACTGGCTGATTTTGAGAGGGAGGTTTCTAGGAACACTTTAGTCATATATCCAGCCAGACCTTTGCATTTTAGTAGTATTATGTTGGCACATGCTCATAGAAAATAAATTTTCGCTCTGGTCCTGTAACTCCCCTTACATATTTATGCACAAACATTTTTCAGAACAGGAAACAAACTACCAGAGGAAAAATTATTCTGACTTTCATAACAAGTTATGTTTTCCTTAGTTTCTCTTTTCACAAGGTAAGTATTTCCACTGAGACAGGTCATTTGTGGCAAGATTTCATAGTCATTACAAAATCATGCCTTGGAGATTATTTTCATCTGTTTGGCACCTCTAAAAAAAACACCTCAGCACAGAAGCTATTTCATTTTAAGTAGCTTAAGGCAAAGAAAAGTCCCTACCTATCCTTAAGATGCTGCAAATGTTACCTTTCTCTCTATACCCATAAATATTTGTCCCCCAACTTCCATGCAACTCTTTGCTTGAAATTACCAAATGTTTTACATTGTGATTCCCTAGCACTTTTGAAATATATGTAAAGTGTGGGGCCAGGCAGTAGCACACCTGGTTAAACACTCACATTACAGTGCACAAGGACCCAGGTTCAAGCCCCTGGTCCCTCACTTGCAGGGAGGAGGTTTCACAAGTGGTGAAGCAGGTCTGCAGGTCCCTCTCTCTCTCCCTATCTCCTGCTCCCCCTCACTTTCTCTGTATCTGCCCAGGTATAACTAAATAAAATATTTTAAAAGAAATATATATATAAAGTGCTACATAGTGCCAAATAAATAGTGTATACCAATATTCAAACAGAACCTTTGAAATAGAAGTCCCTCCTAGCCCTTTACAAGGTCTTCCTAATACTGTCGGTTGTCCTAGAGCAGGAGAGGAGACTTTCGAAGGCTCACAGACAAGAAGATATGAATCTGAAAACTGTAGAGAAGCCTTTTTCTCTGCTCAAACACCCAGCTAGGGTTACACATGGTGTAAGAATCAGGACCCCTCAAATTCAACATCACTGACTAAGAATTCTTCTTTTGTCAATTCCCTAGAGATCATGCAAGAAATCTGATTATATCAAGATTTACTACCCATGATGCCATAAAGACATACTATTAAGTGTCTTACAAGTCAGATGGACTGTTAAGTTATTGAACAACCATCTCCCTTTGCTCCCCAGTAAGCTGAGAGCAATCAACTGTCGTATGCTTTACATTGGTTTGTTCTAGCCCTCCCCCGCCAAGAGAATTGGATCAGTCCAGTTAATTTCGCTGCCTGCTTGGCCCCGCCCCAAGGAACCCCAAGAGAGGGTTCCTGAGTTCCTGGGTTCCTGAGTTCGAGAGTAAGAGAGAGTGCTTGCACGGCAGCAAAGAAACAGCAGAGTTCTGTTTGGTGATTAGTTTGGTTTAGTTAATGAATCGTTGTTCCTGAATAAAGAAATACAGCTTCCCTGCCCAGCCATTGTCTCCGCGTCTCTGTTACCCGCCTGTGAAGCTATCCCAGCCAACAAGAGCCTCCAAAAATTTTAACAACAATCAACCTTCCCTTTATGCCTTGCTTGAATGTGCTCTCTTAGAGCATCATTTGCTTTTGGTTTCACTCCACTGAGGCATGCCTGTTCACAGTTACAATATAATGTGTGAGTCAACCTCCATCTGGTTTCACCTCATTCTTCACTCAAGCCCTGCAGGTAACACATTATGCCTGATACAGAGTTGACCTTCAAAAAGCCAGATCCTTCCACAGTCATTCCCTATTCTACATGATTTTATTCTGGGGATTATGTCTCCACAAAAGCGCAATTGTTCTTCCATTAAACTTTCTGCTTTCCCTGTTTTTCTTGTTGAGCTCCTGACTCATCCCTTGGCCATATGTACAGAGATACAGTGATCTTTTCCAGTGGAATACAAAAAATTGTCATGATTATAAATGCTCATTATATTTATCCAGAAGGCTAAAAAAGCAAAACTTTGGTTGTGGGAGTGGTGTGAACTATATCCCTATAAACTCATAATCATGCAAACAAATATTAAATCACTAATAATTTTTTTCATAGCAACATGTAATGATGATATTGAGAATAAGCCCTACTAGTTATTCAGGCAGTATACTTAATGCCTTAGCAAATATTTTCCAACCCAGAGTTATTGGCAGATTAGGTAAATGCTGTGACTCTCCACAAAACTATGTCTGGAATTGGATGTAGTAAATTATATAAAACAGTTTTAACAGATAAAACACAAGTATAGGGATAATGGAAGTAGATTAACCTAGTAAAGCCCACACTTCACCTTGTGTGATTTTATAAATCATTATTAAATCACTAATAAGAAAAAAGAAATAAAAACCACATGCAAAGAATATTTTAACAAGGTTTTCTCTACCAGCTTCTTTTTCTTCATTCTTTCAACTATACCAACACATTTTAATTTTCAAAAAAATAATATTTTAATTTTTAATCAAGGAAATGTTAATTTACAAAACTTTTTTTGTTTATAAGGGCCATATTGCTCCAAGGTAAGTGTCATTACATTTCACCCTCAACCAATATCATCATCCTGTTCCAATATAGTGGGGGAAAAATGTCCTTTTGCCAAGATATCATACTGTTGACATCTACAGATTTCTGTTTCCAGGTTAAAAATGCATATTTTTTAAAAAATATGTTCTATAATCTATCTCCACAAAATATTTCTGACTTTCCCCCCAAGACTTAGACTTCTAGACTAGTTGTTAATTCATTCTTTTTATAACATCTTAAACTTCATTTACATTCTAAATTTTTAGTCTCAGTTCTTTAGAGTCCGATGCTTTACCACTTGGCAACCTCACCTGCGAGTCTTATGAGTTTTTTTTTTTACATAGAGCACCTTGTCAGGGGACAGGCGGTAACACAGCAGTGGATTAAGCGCACCTGGCACAAAGCTTAAGAATTACTGGTTCGACCCCGCCCCCACAACAGGGGCATGGCTTCACAGGTCTACAGGTCTGCAGGTGTCTATGTTTCTCTCCCCCTCTCTGTCTTCCCCTCCTCTCTCCATTTCTCTCTGTCCTATCCAACAATGATGACATTAATAACTACAATAATAAAAAAGGGCAACAAAAGGGAAAATAAATAAATAAAATAAACTTTAAAAATCTGTTAAAAAATAACACTTTGTCCTTCTTTTTGGCAAATTCTTACCCATTTTTTAATATATCTAATTTAAAGGCTAGGTGGTGGCACACCTGACAGAGAGTGCTGTTGCCATGCACAGAGACCCAAGCTTAAGACCCTAGCCCCATCTGAAAGGGGGAAGCTTCACAACCAGTGAAGCAATGCTGCAAGTGTCCCACTTTCTCCCTATCTCCTACTCTCCACTTAGTTTTCAATCTTCTATCAAAAAGAAAAAAGTGGCTACACTGAGCAATGGTGATAACCCTGGTGACAAAAAATAAACAAATAAAAGTATCTCTTTCAATGTTCTCCTTCCTGGTTTAATTAACCTGATGGCTATTAATCTTTGTCACTTATACATTATTTTCATTTAAATAATATAAACACAATCTTATTAAATACTTGCTTAAATGTAGGATTTATATTTCAAATTGCATTTGGTGCATTCTAGAGAACAATTATTACCCCATTATATCGCTGTCCTTAAGATTGAGTATAGCAAACATCTGGTAAATACTTTTGAGAAAAACAACAAATGAGACAAGATGCAGTTTGATTTTATATGGACGAGAGAACCTGAAAGAAGGCTGAGTAGAAGTCCAAATTGTCAGGTCTTGTCTGATTACTATTAAATGCACAAATTAAATTGAAACCTTCAATACATTGCAAAAGCCAATCAAATGTAAAAATTCCTGCCTAGGTAAGGAGGGGAGATAAAGAGAGAGAAAGTGAGATAGAATAAATTGTGTCACTGAAGCACCAGTTTTAATCTAACATTTTAAATAAAAACAATCCTTGACTGACATATAGCAGCCTAACAACATATGTTATATGTAAGAGGGACATAGTTCTATATTAAGCAATTTCATATAACCAAAATAAAAATCCTTGAAGGATAGCACACATAGGTTATTTTATTTAAGTATACTTTCACATCAAAATTGAAAAAAACAATTAAAAAGTATTGCTGCCAGCAAGGAGGCTCAGCAGGTAGAGTGCAGAGTAATCTTAATTTAAACCTGGGTTCTGTTCCCAACACCATGTGTGACAGTATTGTGTCCTGGTATGTCTGCCTTTCTCCTCCTAGATAATAATAAATAATAGATAAATAATAGATAGATGATAGAAAGATAGCTATGATGGACAGATGACAGATTATAGATAGATAATGATAGATATGATAGATGATAGATAATAGATGACAATGATAGATATGATAGGTGATAGATGATAGATATATATGATAGATGATAGATAGATAGTAGATAGATGGTATATGTGTGTGAGAGACTGATTACTAGGGCTTCACCTCTCCAGCAAACTTTTTCAAATAGAAAGACAGAAGGAAAGGAAGATACCAAAACACCAAAGCTTTCTCCAAAGCTATTGGAGATGGGTTTAACTAGGAGCCATGCTCATGGCAAAACAGTTGCACTATCCAAATAAGCAATTTTGCTGGCCTTAAGTAATTTTTTTAAAATTTAAACGTCTGTGGTAGGATGCTGGCTCACTTGGTAGAACAAAAATGTTACTATACATAAGGACTTGGGTTCAGGTCTTTGGTCCCAACCCATAGGAAGGAAGCTTCACAAGTAATGGAGAAATGTTGCAGCTATAAATATCTCTCCTTCTTTATATCTCTCTGTCCCCCAATCCCATCTCTCACTCTTTATGAAAGAAAGAAAGAAAGAAAGAGGGCTGCTGAGAGCAGTGGAGTTGCTATGCAGTCAACAGACCCTCAGCAATAACCTTGATGGCAAATAAATAAAAATTGAAAAGTTAAAGAATTACTTATAATTAAAGAATTATTTATATAACACTTAAAATTATATATATATTTATTATATTATGAATAGTAAATAATTACTTATAATTATTTACAAATAATTTCTTTGGGTTTCTTTTACCATTTTAATGGGGGGGGGCATTGATGATTTATAGTACATTTGTTGACACATGGGTGTAATTTCTCGTCTTCCCATGATAGGCATCTACAAAACACCTTCACCCAACCTTTCCTTTCATAGCATACTCTAATTCCATCTCAGGTGGTTCACTTTCTAACAAAGTCCCAAAACCTAGATATACACCAGGTTCTGTGAGAGAGAGCATATGTTCACATGTATCCGTAAACTACTGCAAAATATATACCTGAAAGCAGAAGTACACTAGAGTTTGCAGTGAGTATCCCCCTAACACTTCCTCTCCATTATTCCAGACTTTGGGTCCATGATTGCTCAACAATTTGTTTGGCTTCATATGTTAACTCTCTTTTCAGTCACCAGGTTCCAGATGTCATCAGGATGCTGGCCAGGCTTCCCTAGACTGAAGACCCCACCAATGTGTCCTGGGACTCCGCTTCCCCAGAGACACACCCTACTAGGGAAGAGAGAGGCAGACTGGGAGTATGGACCGACCAGTCAACGCCCATGTTCAGCGGGGAAGCAGTTACAGAAGCCAGACCTTCTACCTTCTGCAACCCACAATGACCCTGGGTCCATGCTCCCAGAGGGATAGAGAATGGGAAAGCTATCAGAGGGAGTGGGATATGGAGACTGGGTGGTGGGAATTGTGTGGAATTGTACCCCTCCTACCCTATGGTTTTGTTAATTAATCATTTCTTAAATTAAAAAGAAAAGAAAAAAAAACACCTTCACCCTCAATCTAGATCCTTTCCGTCATGATGCACCAGGACACCAATTATTTGAAAAATATCTAATTGGCAAGATTAAACTTAATAAAAAGAAGTATGTATTTACTATGAATAAGATCCTGTGCTATAGACATTTTAAATATCTAAATTATATACTTTCTTAGTCCAGTTTCACACCTGGGAAGTTATAGAAGCCAAATAACTTGCCCAAAGTCATTTAGATTATAGGGGAGTGGTCAGGACAATAGTTCACTTTTACTGTGACAAGAGTGGGTCACTATTTCTTTTGCCTAGGCAGGTGGTTCCAATAATGGTGTGTGACATGATGCATAATGACCCATGACAGGAAGATAAATTCTAGCTTAACTTGCAGAAACATAAGATTTTATATATCATCAAAATATTAAATGTTGGCCTGAATCTCTTTTAACACATTTGCTTTTATTGCTCATTTTAGCATCACTATCACCTTATTCAACAGATCTAATGGACTTCCACCTGCTTCATCATTTTATGAAAAACTGAGGTAAGAAATAGAAAGCATCCCCACTGATATTTCAATCCCTGCTGAAATGTGAGAAGAAAATAGCAAATATAAAAATTTTTTAAAAACGAAGAAGGAAAAAAACAAAATACTTAAAAGGTTTGTTCTTTCTGAGAAAGTATAATGCAATAAGTTTCCTCAAGCCAACAGCCTGGAAAATATTTTTTCAAGTATTCAAAGAACCATGTTAGATGTTCAGTTGCCATATAAAGCTCATAGAAATGGGATCTTACACACATTAGACTGTGACCTTAGGGGAGTTCATTTATTTGTGAACCTATCTTCCTCTTTTAAGTAGAGACATATGGTTTCTATGTATATCTTTTGTTCCTTAATGCAATTGTACATTTATTTCTAAATTTTGCTTTCATGTTAAATAATTTGAAATAATTGCCAGAACTATTTCTATACATCTAAGTGATAATCTAATTATTTGGTGAATTTATTTCTATGTGTCTTATAGTTGTCTATTTTTCATTTTGGAAAGGTGTGAAATACTAAACTGGAAGAGCAGTTCAAGAAAACCATCAATTAATATATTTCCCATTTGCTTTATTTAACTCCTCCCTCTTTCACACACACACACCCATACATATATACTTTTTGCTTTGAAAGTAAACTATAAATGTCATTACATAATCACCACTAGTTGTGGCTCTTGCACCTCTTAGAATAAAAGCATTATTTTATATAATACACCATTTTCATATCCAAGAAATTTAACACTGATACAGTATTTTATTTACTATACAGTGAATATTTAAATCTCATAGTCTACAAAGAGTTCTGTGGTTTTAAATCAAAATTAAATTAAGGGTTGTACATTTTATTTCATTATTTTCATTTCCCTTTTACTTAAACAGTATCTTGTGTTTTTGTTGTTGTTGTTGTTGTTTATTTTGTATGTTGTTCATGACACTAACATCTTTTGGAAAGTTCAGGTCTTGGAAAAGTTCCATAGTCTATATTTGTCTTAGTGTTTCCTTGACATTTTTAGATCTTTAATGTGCTATAACTTGCTATTATTAGTATTTTTATGCTCATATTTTCTCAAATTCAGCTAGTCAATTAGTTTGCCTTGGTAGGGGAAGGGTTGGAGAATAGGCTTTCTGTAACAAGATGTTCCTGTTTTATCTCAGTTACTTCTCAATGCAACACCTGGATTATAGACTACTCTAAAGAGTCCCGGTTCCTTACACCGCAGTACTGCTAACTCAGTGTTTGCACAGTATTACTTCATTGCCCTTTCAATGAACAAAGCTAAGGATAAAAATCTGTTGAAATATTACGTTGGGAGCCAGGCAAGGTACACCCAATAAAGTATACCTATCACCATGCAAAAGGACTAGGGTTCAAGCCCCTGACCCCCATCTACAGAGGAAGGGTATAATTCCACACCATTCCCACCACCAGAGTTCCGTGACCCCATTTCTTCCACTGGAAATTGTACTAGTTTTCCCAAGGTCATAAATTTACTGTTATTTCTTTATCTATCTATCTATCTATCATCTGTCTATTTATATATATATATTTTTGCCCATTTTTTTCCTACAGTCTTGCCTTCCCTTACTTTCTAAGTCACACCTACACCTTTAGAAGTATTGCTACTTCTAAATGTCCTTTTTTTTTTCTCTCTCTTCTGTCTCTGGGTCCTGATGGAATTGGGATCTCAGAGACTTCTGGTCATCTTCCCCTAACATTTCTCCCCTTCTGGGAGTATGGACCAAAATTCATTAGGGGGTACAGAAGGTAGAAGGTCTGGCTTCTGCACTTGATTCTCTGCTGTACACGGATGTTGGCAGGTTGATCTATACCCCCTATCCTGTTTCTGTTGTTTCATAATGAGGTGAGGCTCTGGAAAGGTGATATTCTGGGACAAGCTGGTGAGTTCATTTCATCATCCTGACCCAAGGAGGTCAGGATGAATTCATGGTAGCATCTGCAACTTGGTGGCAAAAAGGTAAGATATAAGGCAGGACAAAAATGATTAAGAGGAATCAAAAGTAGGAATATAGCAGATGAGAATAGGGACCTTAGGGTGGAAAAAAACAAGAAAGTTTATTTTAAGTATGACCCTATGAGTCTATGACTATCATGGTTTTTGCTTGAGTTTGATAAGTTGAACTATATTTTCAAATGCATGTTTATCACAATGTATTCAACATAAAGTTTTTTCATACTACATAATATTTCATTTTACTACAAGGTCAAATTCTACTTTTCTTCCTTCCCTTTATTATTTTCCTTTTAATTGTGGGATAATTGTGAAAGAATGGTAAGAGTACAGGGGAACTACCATCATAAAGATGGAGGTCTGAAAAGATACCCCACCTGTCATCCTCTCCCTTTCAGGGGTCGAGCATGAAGGAGAAAAATTTTCCTGACTCAGTTTCATCTTGTCAGTCTCCCAAGCATCACAAAAACCTACACCCCCTAACACTTAACTCATTGCCTTGTTACAAACCAAATGGTTGCCTACTTAAAGTTCACTATAAGTTCACCATCTTTGATCACATAGAGACTATACTTCATCATCGTACCCTGTCAGTAGAATAATAGTAAGGCCCACACTCCATTTCCTTGTTCCTTGATCACATATACTCCATATATCAATATTCTGCTTTTCTCTGTCTACCTCTTCCTTGCTGGTATAATTAATGTTTTTCTAAATACCTTCAGTTAATTAACTCTCCTACCGAGTAGCCACTAATCATTCCTGAACTTTCCTCTACTCCTATCAATTATCTTCATTCCTTAGATCCATCACCATGAGGTTTCTGACCTTTAAAAACCCATCATAATTATCACATGTGAAAAATGTCCTTTGTTCCCTTCTGCTAGTTAAACCCTGCCTTCTGAACAATAAATTGGATTGTTTGCAACTAAATGGTCCCCTGGTCTCTTTCTGTTGTTAGCCACTAGAGTTAGCACAAGAGGTCAGTCTGGCTTACTCTCTGTTGTAAGCCTCCCCCACAGGAGTGCCAGGATAATTTTTTTTAATAAAATTTACTTATTTTGGATATAGACAAAGAGAAATTTAGTGAGAAGAGTATGGCAAAAAAGAAAAGAGAGATACCTGCAGCAGTGTTTCACCATTCTCAAGACTTCTCCTCTGCAGGTGGGAGCCAGGGACTTGAACCAGGGTCCTTGTACATTGTAATATGTGTGCTCTACCAGATGCACCACTTCCCAGCCCTATGTCTTTATTCCAGTAGCTCTGGCTACTGGAAGTCACTAGGGTAAAACCTGGAATATATAGGCTGTGTAATTGATATACAGACTCTCTCAAAAGCCTAGACCAAGTAGATCAGAAGCAACCAATAGCACAGCTATATACAAGATACTGGGTACTGTACAGCAAACCCTAACAAAACGACTTTTCAAAGTTAACCCAATTACCAAATAATGTGATGATAACATTAACTATCAATTGTCTTCTTGAACCCTAAGACAGCAGGAACCTCACATCTCCACTATAGAGCCTCTACTTCCCCCAGTCCTGGAACCCTTGGATAGGGCCCACTTTCCCAAATGCTTCTCCCAATCCATATCAAATAATATTGCATCTGCTGATCACAACCTAATCAACACGATTGCCACCTCAACATGCTTCACTTCAGACTGTGTCCAGAGACTTCACGTGTGGAATGACAACCCTTCAGCTTCATTACTCCAGTGAGACCTTTCCTTTCATAGTATAATCTAATTCCATCCCAGGTGGTTCACTTTCTAACAAAGTCCCAAAACCTAGATATACACCAGGTTCTGTGAGAGAGAGAGCATATGTTCACATGTATCCATAAACTACTGCAAAATATATACCTGAAAGCAGAAGTACACTAGAGTTTGCAGTGAGTATCCCCCTAACACTTCCTCTCCACTATTCCAAGCTTTGGGTCCATGATTGCTCAACAATTTGTTTGGCTTCGTATGTTAACTCTCTTTTCAGTCACCAGGTTCCAGATGTCATCAGGATGCTGGCCAGGCTTCCCTAGACTGAAGACCCCACCAATGTGTCTTGGAGCTCCACTTCCCCACAGACCCACCCTACTAGGGAAAGAGAGAGGCAGACTGGGAGTATGGACCATGTTCAACGCCCATGTTCAGCGGGGAAGCGATTACAGAAGCCAGACCTTCCACCTTCTACAACCCACAATGACCCTGGGTCCATTCTCCCAGAGGGATAGAGAATGGGAAAGCTATCAGGGGAGGGGGTGGGATATGGAGATTGGGTCGTGGGAATTGTGTGGAGTTGTACCCCTCCTACCCTATGGTTTTGTTAATTTATCCTTTCTTAAATAAAAATAAAAAATAATAAAAAAAACCTGGAGCCTCTCATAACCCAAGTTCTACATTTTTATACATAGGACCAAATATTATAGATTACCATAGTATATTAACCATTTTCCAGTTGGTGCCTATTTTCAATTTTTCATTGTTAACAGAAATACTTCAATAAGAACACACACACGCACACACACAATGTGTGTATACCTATGTGGAAGGATGTTTACAGCATAAATTTCAAGAGGTATGGATACCTTTAGTTTGTTCACACACAAACTAAAGCATAAATGTTCACTTTCACCAACACTGGGTGACAACAAAAGATTTCCAGAAATTTAACAGTGTTGAATCTTTTCAGTATTTATTGAACTCTTATTTTTTTAATCCTTCTCTTATTGTTTGATAATTGTTATGATTTGCCCTTTTTTCTATTACACTGTGTTAATTTACGATTCAGCTATGAATCTTTTTCTGTAACATTAAAGTGTCTATCTATATTTGATCTTTAAACTTATTCAAAAGACACCTTTGAAACACAACTTCTTATGTCCAAAGATAACATATCTACCTTTATTTTTTCTGCCTTTATTTTTTTCTACCAGATTATAGAACCATCACACTGTATCATACATTGAAATTAATCTTTGTAGTTTTCAGATTTTAGACCTACCTAAAAATTATTTCCCTTACTGATGTCAATTCACATATGTGTGTGTCTCCCATTGATACAGATTTTTATACTACTTATTTTTCATTGGTTTGTCTTTTTTCCTAACAAATACCACACCATTTTGATTATTGTGACTTTATAATATACTTTGATGTCTGCTGATATAAGACTATAATCAAAAGAAGAACCTTTCAAAATTCCTAAGACTATCTTGTTGATGTTCCAATGAATTTTAAATTATTATTTAGTCAAGCACCTCCAAAGAGATTTTATTTTCATTGCCTGTAAACAGAAGTACAATTTCCTTAACCAAACTGGAGGTTTGAATGATCCTTTATGATTCAACTAGAAATCTACAAAATTCAGTTCTAGAGAAGAAATAAAAAGTTTTATCAACAACATGCACCACTATCACTTCTTTCAAATTGCTTAGTAAACCTCATCTCATTTCTTCCTTTTAACTAGCTTTTGAGGGATGTGTTGTGAACTTCATTTTAACATTGAAAAAACTAAAGTTTGAGAAGTTGTGACAACTGAACCCTAAACCAGCCAGAAAGATGAAATAGGGATGATAATTGATTCCCAAACTAAAACTCTTTAAGTCAAGCTTCCTTAGTTGCACTTATTTCCAGAGTGGTTGTCAAACTGCCTACAAGAACAAGCAGCATCAAAATCACATGGGAATTTGTGAGAAGTGCACATTCTCAGTACCAGATCTGAAACTTTGGGAATGGAGTCAATAAATATGAATTAAAAAGCATTCCAAGTATCCAGAAAGAAGCTATCTTATACCTCTATTTGGTTCTTAATTTTTTTTAACTGTTTTGTATTATCTTTATTTAACTATTGGATAGAGACAGTCAGACGTCGAGAAGGGATGGGGAAATAGAGAAGGAAAGAGAGAAATACTTGTAGCACTGCTCCACCACTTGCAAAGGTTTCCCCCTACAGGTGGGGACCGAGGGGCTCAAACCCAAGTCCTTGTGCATTATAACATATGCACTCAATCAGGTGCACCACCACCTGTCCCCTCTGTTTTTTAAGACCCTAAACAAATAAACAAGCTAGCATGAGGCAGACTGATAAGAGAATAAGTAAAGGGAAATTTACAAATAACATTTACCTGTCCTGTATACATGGGGCCCAAAAAAACCTGAGTAACTCACGACAAGGCATTAGGGGCTTTTTTTGTTTGTTTTACGCTTTTTTTTTTTTTTTTACCAGAGCAATGCTCAATTCTGATTTATGGTGGTGTAAGGGATTAAGGCTGGGACTTGAGAGCCTCAAGCATGGAAATTTATTTGCATAACCACTATGCTATCTTTCTCCACTAGCAACACCTTAAGTAGCTTCCTAACACATAAGATTTTGAGAAGAGGGTAATAGGGTCAGCTAAACTCATGACATTTCTAAAAGAGGGAGTATTGACTATGAAGAAAAATTTCCCCTATAAGGTCACGGTGTGGGGGGGAAACTATCTAAACTTAAGTTCTAACTCTCATCACAAATAGATCCTCCCTAGGAAAAAGCCTCTATTCCAAATTCATCATTCTGCCTCTAGGTCCCCTCCTATTAAATTATAATCTTTTAATCTTTTGCCAGTGACTCTGTGTGTGTGTGTGTGTGTGTGTGTGTGTGTGTGTGTGTGTGTGTGTGTGTATGACTTCTTATTCTCCTGCACAGGCAAAGTCTAAATACCACTAATCTAAAATCTAAGGACAGTGTGAAAAATAAAAACAAAAAAGAACAGTACTCATTGAAATGAGGGAGGAGAGATGCAGCAGACATCTCGGGTTTTTGTTAAATGGTTATTTTGTTAGGATAACAACAATCACTGTATGGCTCAGAGAATAAAAAGCAAAACAAAAGGTGCTTAGCTAAAGAGATCCCTTATGCTTTTCAGATCACAAGAATAGAGAAACCATTGAACAAGAGCAAATAAACACCTAAGGCCTGTCATGCCAACCCTTTTGTTCCACAACTAAAATATGCATATGCATGAGTAATAAGTAACCTTTTGCTTAGACACAACTGCTTGTCCATATGAATTCTAATCTCATGATCACCATAATAGATCAGGGACATAATTGAGAAGAGGTTTGGAAAACACTATGCAGAGAAAACAATGAAAGAAAGCAGTAAAAGGAGACTGGAGAAGGCTCAGCAATAAAGCATCAGTACAGCTGAAAGGCTGAGGAGAAGGAGTGAGGGCCAAGGGAAGGAATGAAGGCTGCCAGAGTGGACACTTGGGAGACTGGGCTAGCACTGCCATCTGGGTGGTAAGGTGAGCCATATGCCCTGAGCATTAAGAGACCTTCCACAGCTGTGACAGACAACAATATGCTGTTACTTCCCTTCAGTGCCAATGATTTATTAATATTTTTTATGGTTAAGTTCCTTTTTTAGGTTTTAGTGTTAAATTCCTATTTCTCTCTTTAGAGTTGAGCTGTCTTGCTGAGTGAAGTAGAAAATTCCTTGCCCCTTCCCCCTTGAATAAACAGGACCTTATCAGTGAAGGCCACCCATTGTTCAAAGGACCCTGCCTGAGGACAAGCCTTATCAGGACCTTATCAGTGAAGGCCACCCATTGTTCGAAGGACCCTACATGGGGATAAGCCTTATCAGGACCTTTGAACAGACTTTGTGGTATGCTGCCCACCGGATGGGTGGTCATAGCTGATGGCAGGAGGATGTGGCGACCCTGCCTGGTTGAATTCTATTGGTTGTGTGATCTTACTATATTTGAAACTAGCCCGCGCTTTGCTTTGAATGGATCATGCTTTTGCTAAGTTTGAAATGATTGGATCTTGTGTTTGCTATAGCCTGTTATTGGATGTAGGTTGATAAGGTGATGTGCTCCCCCTCCCTGAGTGTAGTCTGAATTCCTATAAATTGTATTGTTTGAGCCCTGTTCGGGGCCGAGCTTGGTAGACTAACACCAGTCACCATCTCGGCCCGGATTGCAATTCGTCAATAAACATCTTTGCTTCCTTACAGTGGATGGTGGTTTGATTTATGCTCGCTAACATTTGGAGGCCCCAGCGAGATTCCTCAGACGGGTTCTCCTGAGGATACCCCATCCTGGGTCCGGACCCTCGGAGGCCTTGGAAGTCCTGCCTGGCGCCGGTAAGTCAGGCCTGAATTTTGTATGGTACCATTTCTTTTCTAGCTCTGTGCCTCCGGAGAACCAGTGAGTCAAGCTTGATTTTTGTGTGAGTCCCCGTGGGGCCTGGGGGTCTGTGGATTGCGGGACGCCGCGTTAGAATCCCAGACCGCAGCACTGGGGAGTGACGACTCCCAGGCTGCTGGGGTAAGGATCTAGAACAGGGTCCGCCCTGGGACCTGAAACAGGGTCCACCCGGGACCTGAAACAGGGTCCACCTGGGACCTGAAACAGGGTCCACCCGGGACCTGAAACAGGGTCCACCTAAGGATCTGGAAAAGGGTCCGCTTCCGAACTGTCTCTCGTGGCCACTCTGTGTTTGTCTCTTTTACTCTCCTCTCTTTGGCAATTCGCGAAAAGGCTGAGCCTATTAGTGCAACTGAGGGGGTCTGGCCGGAGCTACTCTCTGGTGACTCCTGAAGGCCTAATTAGCAACATTCCTTAGTAGCGGCAGCCGGAATGGTAATTGCCCAATCTTGACTGAGTGAGTGGTCTGCTGCATGTGTGTGTGTGTGTGTGTGTGAATGCCGCGTGCCTCACGGCCTCAGGGCTACGGGGCCTGAGTGGGCCCTAACCTGCGTGTCCGTGGAGTCGTTTCAGCTAAACGGGGATTCTCAACTTAGTTGAGACCAGGGCCGGGGATCATACGGCTACCCTTAAGCTAAGACTCCTTAAGGTCCCGCGAGGGGCCCGGCCAGGCGGGCACAGTTGAGTGCCTGGCGTCCTTCGGATGCCAGTTCCATTTCCCCACTAACTGTCTTGTTGGTTGTCTATTCGTTTGTCTCCCCCTTGTGTTGTGTTACGGTACCACAAAGAAGTTAACAAATTAGGAAAACTGGAGTCATCACTAATAAAGGAAGACCATAGCCCTGATGTAGGAGAAGGTCCCAAGTGGACACCTTTTGGGCTATTGGAAGTAGAACAAAGGTGTGTGAGTGAGAGAGCGTATGAGAGCCTTCTGTGTGCTGGCCAGCGAGTGAGTGGAAGAAGGAAGGTAATCCTAGGTGCGACTGCAGTGACAATTGTTGCCCTGTTTGTTTCCTTGTTATTTCATTTTGACAGGAAGATGGGACAGGCCTCATCAAAACCCACCCCACTCTCCCCCCTGGAATGCTTAATTAAGAATTTCTCAGATTTCTCTCGCAGGGCAGCCGGATTTGGAGTCCAGGTAGACGCCTTCACCCTACAAAAGTTCTGTGTCAGAGAATGGCCCACGTTTGGTGTGGGCTGGCCGGAGGAAGGGAGCCTGGACCCTGACACCTGTGCAGCAGTACAGGATGTAATTTTTGGCGAACCAGGGCACCCTGATCAGATGCCATACATTGAAATCTGGGCTGGTATCATTTATGACAAACCCAAATATTTGCTAAAATGTCAGAAGGGTTCCAGGGAGAAGGGAGAGTCAAAAGAAAAATCTGGAATATATGTGGTACGGGGAGGCAGGAGAGTGGGAACACCTAAACGCCCCAGCCGTCCTGTGCTCCCGAGCCCCCCTGAGTCCCCACCGGGACCGGGTAGAAAGAGAAGTAATAATCCTCCCCCTTACTCCAGCTCCCGTAGGCCCACTGCTCCCGAGCCTGATTCCACCTCAGAGACTCCTCCTGGGCCCTTTAGTCCACCCCACACCAGAGCGGGGACAGCTTTCGGCTCCGGGAGGACCCACGAGGAGGCGGTACCGGCTGGAGTTTTTCCCTTAAGGGAAGCCGGGGAACGAGAGGCGGGAGGGAGGCCACTTAGGATATATGTCCCCGTCACTACCTCAGATTTGTACAATTGGAAAAATCAAAACTCTCCCTTCTCCGTAGACCCTGAAGGTGTAGCAACCTTGCTTGAGTCGGTTTTTTACACTCACCAACCTACGTGGGATGATTGTCAGCAACTGTTAAATACTTTGTTCACGGCAGAGGAGAGGGAGAGGATTAGACTGGAAGGGAGGAAGCAGGCTCAAATTGGGGAGGGGGAGGCATTTACGGATGCCGAGATGGAAGAGGTGTTCCCACGTAGTAGACCGAAATGGGACCCGAACACACACGCCGGACTTGAAGCCCTTTCCAGGTACCACCAGACTCTATTAAGGGGCATTCGGGCGGCTGGCCGAAAGCCCACTAATTTATCTAAGGTGACCGAGTGCATCCAGGGTGCGAGCGAGAGCCCGACGGCTTTCTTAGAGAGGCTTTATCAGGTCTACCGGACCTGGACCCCTATAGACCCTAAAGCCCCCGAAAACATGCAGGCCGTTGTTCTCCAGTTCGTAGCCCAATCCGCCCCAGATATTAGAAAGAAATTACAGAAGCTAGAAGGTTTCCAGGGAAAGTCTCTTTCTGAGTTAGTGGCCATAGCCCAGAAGGTTTTTGAGAATAGGGAAGATCCAGCTAAGGCTACAGTGGAGCTCAGTAAGAAGATGACCCAAGTTCTTATGATGAGAGAGACAGAAGGTAGAGAGGGGAGAAGGAGTCTTAGGAGAAATGCTAAGGAAGGAAGAAGCCAGATAAGAGCTAAACCTTTAGGGAAGAATCAGTGTGCATTCTGCAAGAAGGAAGGGCACTGGCAAAGAGAATGCCCGGAGAAGGAGAAGAGGAAGCCTGAAGAGGAAGCACCCCTATTAACCTTTGATTAGAGAGGTCAGGGCTCCCCTAGCCCCCGGGAGCCCAGGGTAAAACTCTCGGTAGGGGGAAAGTTAGTTAATTTTCTAGTGGATACCGGGGCCACACATTCAGTAATCCAGCAACCAGTAGGACCCACTGGAAAGGAGAAAGTTAAAATTATGGGAGCTACGGGGGAAGTAAAAAGTTATCCGAAATCCACTGGAAGGGTTGCGGGCCCTGGCCTGCAGACTATCACCCACTCCTTCTTGGTAATTCCTGAATGCCCGGAACCACTCCTTGGGAGAGATCTCCTCCAAAAACTACAGGCAACCGTTTCATTTGAAGTAGACAAGGGACCCATGGCACATTTTGGTGGGCGCATCTTGCTCACTATGCCAGCCAGTGAAGAATACCTACTATATGAGGATATGAGGCAGGAAAATGACTTGGGCCTGTTGGAAATATGGAAGCAGGAAATCCCTAATGTTTGGGCTGAAAAAAACCCCCCGGGCTAGCTAAACATGTGACCCCCGTAGTGGTGCAATTAACCAGTTCTGCCACTCCAGCCCGTGTGCGCCAGTATCCCATGAGCCGAGAGGCCCAGCAAGGCATCAGGATCCATATCCAACGCCTGAAGAAGGCCGGCATTTTGGTACCCTGCAAATCAGCGTGGAACACACCTCTCCTCCCAGTTCGGAAACCAGGAACGAACGACTACAGGCCAGTACAGGATCTGCGAGAGGTAAATAAGAGAGTGGAAACTGTCCACCCCACAGTTCCTAACCCTTATACTCTTCTCAGCCTCCTGCCGCCAGAACGGACTTGGTATAGCGTCTTGGACTTGAAGGATGCTTTCTTCAGCATTCCTCTGGCCCCCCGGAGCCAGCCCATATTCGCCTTTGAATGGACGGACCCTGAAGAAGGAGAGACTGGTCAGTTAACTTGGACTCGCCTGCCACAAGGGTTCAAGAATTCCCCAACTCTGTTCGATGAAGTCTTGAGAAAGATTGCGAAGAGGCTACTCGTGACCTATTGAAGGTATTGGGGGCTCTGGGGTACAGAGTGTCTGCCAAAAAGGCCCAACTGTGTGCCCAAGAAGTGACCTACCTGAGCTACCAAATAAAGGAAGGCCAGCAGGCGCTGTCCCAGGCAAGGATCCAGACTGTCTTGAAGATCCCGACCCCGTCCACAAAGAGACAGGTCAGGGAATTCCTGGGGGCGGTGGGCTACTGTAGGTTATGGATCCCAGGATTTGCAGAACTGGCCAAACCCCTCTACGTCGCCACTGGAGGAGGCGATACGTCATTAAAATGGACAGAGACAGAGGAGAAGGCCTTCCAGGCACTGAAAACAGCCTTGGTAAGTGCCCTGGCCCTGAGCCTCCCTGACCTCAATAAACCTTTTCAGCTGTTTGTCGCAGAAAGTGTTGGGGTGGCCAAAGGGGTGCTCACCCAGACTCTGGGACCCTGGAAGAAACCGGTAGCCTATCTGTCTAAGCGCCTGGATCCTGTGGCAGCTGGGTGGCCGGGGTGCCTGAGAACAGTGGCTGCTGCCGCTTTGCTGGTAAAGGAGGCTACAAAACTGACATTTGGACAGACTCTAGAAATTGTTATGTCCCACAATCTGGCTAGCTTGCTCTACTCTCCTCCAGACCGGTGGATGACCAACGCCCGGATCACGCATTACCAGGTACTATTGCTCGACCTGCCCCGTGTTACTTTCAAGCAGACAGCCGCATTAAATCCCACCACCCTGCTCCCCAACCCGGAGGACGAAGCCACCCATGACTGCGGAGAAATCCTGGAAGCCCTGACCTCACTGAGAGCTGACCTGACAGATGTCCCCCTGCCTGATGCACTGGTAACCCTCTACACTGATGGAAGCAGCTTTGTGGAGGACGGTGTGAGGTATGCAGGGGCAGCCGTGGTCACTAACCAAGAGGTCCTATGGGCAGCTTCGCTACCTCAAGGGACTTCAGCTCAGAAGGCAGAGCTGATAGCACTGACTCAAGCACTCAAGTGGGGAGCAGGGAAGAAGATAAACGTGTACACTGACAGCAGATACACTTTTGCCACTGTCCACGTTCACGGGGCATTGTACCAAGAGAGAGGACTGCTAACTGCAGGAGGTCGGGCCATCAAGCATGCACCAGAAATCCTAGCCTTGCTGGCAGCTATATGGGAGCCTGAGAAGGTAGCTGTAATACACTGCAAGGGCCACCAGAGGGACAATTCAGATGTAGCACAGGGTAACTGGTTTGCTGACGACATCGCCCGGAAGGCTGCCAAGAGACTAGTGGGGACTCAGGCTCAGTTAGTAGTAGCCTCACCTACGGAAATATCACCAGACAGACGACCAAGTTATTCAAAACAAGAGGAGGATAGGAGATAGGGCTCAGAAGTGGAAGGAGCTGAGAGAGAGCAGCTGGTTTAAAGGCGATTGGTTTTCTAACTGGTTTTCAAATATTTTCTCCGGCTGGCCGTCTTGGCTTAAAACCCTAGTTGCCACCATAGCTGGGCCCCTGATTACTTTACTGCTTATAGTCACCTTGGGTCCCTGCCTGTGGAGAACCTTGGTGTCTATGATCCGGCAACGGACTGGAAAAGTTATGAGCTTAGAAACCTATCTAGAAGCCAATGGAGGTCATATTTACTATGACTCAGACTATGACTCAGAAGAGGAAAAGAAAGGTGAAGAAGAATCAAGGATTTGATTTGCGGCCAAGACTAGTGGGGAATGTGACAGACAACAATATGCTGTTACTTCCCTTCAGTACCAATGATTTATTAATATTTTTTATGGTTAAGTTCCTTTTTTAGGTTTTAGTGTTAAATTCCTATTTCTCTCTTTAGAGTTGAGCTGTCTTGCTGAGTGAAGTAGAAAATTCCTTGCCCCTTCCCCCTTGAATAAACAGGACCTTATCAGTGAAGGCCACCCATTGTTCAAAGGACCCTGCCTGAGGACAAGCCTTTTCAGGACCTTATCAGTGAAGGCCACCCATTGTTCGAAGGACCCTACATGGGGATAAGCCTTATCAGGACCTTTGAACAGACTTTGTGGTATGCTGCCCACCGGATGGGTGGTCATAGCCGATGGCAGGAGGATGTGGCGACCCTGCCTGGTTGAATTCTATTGGTTGTGTGATCTTACTATATTTGAAACTAGCCCGTGCTTTGCTTTGAATGGATCATGCTTTTGCTAAGTTTGAAATGATTGGATCTTGTGTTTGCTATAGCCTGTTATTGGATGTAGGTTGATAAGGTGATGTGCTCCCCCCCCCTGAGTGTAGTCTGAATTCCTATAAATTGTATTGTTTGAGCCCTGTTCGGGGCCGAGCTTAGTAGACTAACACCAGTCACCATCTCGGCCCAGATTGCAATTCGTCAATAAACATCTTTGCTTCCTTACAGTGGATGGTGGTTTGATTTATGCTCGCTAACAACAGCCACCTCTGTGATTAAAAAGGGAACAAAAATAACTTTTCCACTATTGTTTTCAAATTGGAAGCATTTACCATTATTTGCAACAGCATACTGTTTGGCCAAATGCTCATTAGTACATCAAATCAGTTGGATTGGCCCATGGAAAGAAGACTTGGTGGGTTCAGGTGTTTAGCTTCTTTGTAAGAATTACCTATTAATTAAGTGATTAAAGATAATTGCTCTTTCATTTAGATATCCTGTTAGGATTAGGGATAAATTCTTGGAGAAGACTCACAGTAAAAGGCAGAAGCATGGGATGAATTCACTTAAAATATTCCCTGTGACTTCAGTTGGCAGTGACATGGCTGCATAGCTTGGAAAATTTCAGCCTAGATTTTCAAAATCACTCTACCTACAGAGAACTGCTACTGTAACATATCTTCACCACTCTCTTGGAATTTAAAGCAGCATTTTCAAGGTTTATTATTTATATTGTCTTTAATAGAATTCTTTTATGAACCAGTTTAATGAGGAGTATTCAATTATCGCTTCCTGAAAACACTGCTGTAATATCAGACTCTGTGCTGTGAGGTTTCTCTTAGTAAAAGTGTATGTGCTCTGAATGGGAAATAAAAGAACTGTTAAGTAGCCATTAATTTACTGTATCAAGCTTTCTATTTTCCATTGTTGGTAAATGGTAGATATATGTATACACTCCACCTTTCTAGTTTGCTAACACTACTGCATTTCAAAAGAAAATGTATTTAAATCATAAAATCCATTTTAAATGACACTTATCTGATCAGGAAATTATCAGACCAAGACTTTCTCCACTATTTTTTTTTGACATACCAGAAAGGACTGCCCAAGGGTTTTAAAAAACCCATTGGATAATTAATTAAAGAGGGAGCCCCAGGCAAAGCTCAAGAATCCAAAAGCAAAGGTGCACATTGTTTAATATGTAAAGCTCAATCTGGAGTTTGAAACTGGATCTAGCTACTGGCAGCATGTGCCCCAAGGCATGAGTCAAAAGACTCCTTAAGAGTAATGTGATTGATACCCCTGAAGGAAGAATCTCTAATTGCTAATCCACTTCTAATCGGGAGAACCTTTGCGAATGCTTGATAAAACAAGCCAACATGCATCTTGATTTGCAAGTGTTACTTGCCTTTTATGCATATTTAATTACAGCCAAGAGAGCTCTCAAGAGCTCATGTATAGTGTAGATAATATTTCACTTTTAGGAAAGATGACTAGAAATGTTCAAACCCAGTTTAGGAGTGTTTTTTTTTTTCATCAGAACGAACTTAGAGATATGACTAGCTTTTTTAAAAGGATTTCTGTATCAGGTAGCATCCCATCTAGCAAGTAGAAAGGTTCTGCAAAGGAATAACATAATATCAGGGTTCTTTAGAGTCAGAAAGTGGGTGGGTGGGGCAAGGTTATTTGCAAAGAAAAGATTTTTTCAAAGTCACCTCCTAGAAGAAGTCAATATGGTGGCAGGTGGGGAGCAGGGGTAGATCTAAAATGCAGATTACCTCACTGGTACTGTTGTAAATAATATCCAATTGAAACTACATGCCCAAGTAAAAGATGAGGAATTGAAGCAAGGCATTTATTCTTTTGCAAAAGGACATACAGCCAACAGTGGCAGTCAGGAAGCAGTGCACACCCCTCACCTTTCTCCCTTCTTTTATACCTGACACAGAACTGTCTCCTACACCTGGGCTGGACTTCAGAGCTCACAATCTCCCCATTGTTTAAATAAGGAAAGACAGTCTGAGGTAAAATTAGCAAGTGCTGCAAGTAACATTAAATGACCTAAAGAACACAGAACTACTGACTACAGGTGACTATAGATAACAATTTATTATATATATAAAACAATTGTTCTATTCATCTTGCTTAGAAGAGAAGTATTGAGGGACAAGGTACCTCCCAGAAAATAGGAGTGGTTACAGGTGTGGCTTAGAAGGTGGAGGTAGGGCTTGGGTTTTAAAACCTAGAGTCTGTGGGAACTCTGGCTCTCTCTATCTACATAGATATCATGGAAGTCTCTCTCTCTCTCTTTCCCTCTCTCTCTCTCTTTCTCTCTCTTTCTCTCTCTTTCTCTTTTTCTCTCTCTCTTTCTCTCTCTCTCTCCCATACCCTAACATGAATATTCTCAATTTTCCCAAATAAAAGCTTAAAGTGCCTGAATATTCATGCCCTCTCCTCTTTACTGAGACAATGTGTGATGAACCTTATAATATTAGGGGAACAAACACTCCTTTAAATATAACTGGCAAGAAGGTGAAAGACACAGAGTAAAATCAGACTTACATGGTGGTTGGCAGAGAGAGAGACAGAGAGAGAGAGAGAGCCACAGACCCCAAAGTTCCAGCTTTTAAAACCCAAGCCTGTCAGGCTGCAATGCTGAGGAAAGAGAGGAGATCCAGAGCGGAGAGGGAACACAATTCTTGATTCCCACGGACACCTCAGAGTTGGGTGAGAGCGCAGTGGTTCAGGCCACGTGGAGCTAGCAAAAATGGCTGCCTCCCTACATGCAGCCTCCTTCCCTTGCGTCCAGTCACAGAGGTGAAAAGTGGGCAAGAGAGTGAGGGGCTGAAGAAGAAGGGCTTTTATGGGAGAAAGTCGGGACATGATTGGCTAGGAAACAAGACACTCAGGGATAGGATAATGGGAAGGGGGAGGAGTAAACAAAGCACTCCAGGATAGGATAATAGCTCTGGAGGGGATGGGAAGGGGGAGGAGTAAACAAAGCACTCCAACTATTTTGGGGAATTGACAATGCCCTGAGGGGACAACATGGCAGCTGTGACTGCATCTGCACAATTTCCCAGCACAAGCCCCGCCTCCACCTTTCTAAGCCACATCTGTATCTACTCCTATTTTCTGGAAGGTACCTTGTCCCTCAACAGAAGGCCTAACCATCTCTTAAAGTTCCAACCAGGAAACACCAGATTGTTAGATTAGAATTCCAAATTTGGGAGAATGTAGTTACAGGTTATGTAATAGACTGATATGAGCACTCCATATTGGACCTGATTGTTTGTTTGTTTAGCAAGAGATTCTAAGATTTCTCTTTCTCTTTTTTTTTTTTCAAGAGGCTCTAAGATAGGGCTTTTTCTTTTTACTCTTTCTTTTTCTTAGCCCTGTTCAGCTCTAGTTTCTGTTGGGAATTAGACCTAAAACATCAGAACCTCAGGGGCAAGAAAGTCTTTTGCATAACCATTATCTACCTCCCTGGCCCTGAAAGCCACCATTAGCATGATAGTTGGGTCAGAGAGGATACATTTATCTTAACCAAATAAAGACCATCTCATTCTGCACTGATTATCAGTGTATGATATTCAAACCTTGAACTTTTTTTTAAAAATCACTGGGAGGATATTAACCCATGTCACTTGAATATTCATTACTTAGTATGAGACAATTTCATATATGATGTGAAGTGCACATCAGAAAAGAATTTTGTTGGCTTCGATAGTGGATTTCCTTGTAAAGGTTAACATCATCCTGTGAGGAAACAGCATGCAAAAGAAATTATAGAGTAAATCCCATCTTAGAGCAAGGATCATTGCAAGGAATTTTTGCAATGGGTACAGTGGGGTGATTCAATTATTTGGAGCTTTGAAAAGGCAAAATAACATGTTTTAAGTCAGCATGAAGAAAGTGAGGCAACTAAGCATTGCCCCAATCACTTCCATAATCTCTCCTTGCACCTGCCCTATTCCTTTCCTTTGCTTTTATAGTTGTCATTTTTCTCATTCTTAGGCAAAATGCTATACAGAGCAACCTTACGATAAGTCAACTTGCCGAAACTCTTTGCCCAATTTCAATTATATTATTGCCCTCCTTCTGCATAAAATTCCTAACTCTGGTATAAAATAAATGCTAAGTACTATTGGGGTTTTTTTGCTATTATTATTGATTACTGTTATCATTATAAGTTTCCCTGGTGAGGTTGAAGAATCTCAGAACTTCCTGTTACAGTTTTTTGTTGTTGTTGTTTCCCATTAGGGTTATAACTGAGACTTGAAACCTGCATGACAAATCAACTGATCCAGTAGGCATTTATTTGTCTTTCATTTATGGATAGATTCAGAGAGAAAGTGAGAGGTAATGGAGAGGTAGAAAGACAGAGAGATACCTGCAGCATTACTTGTGAAGTTTCTTCCCTTCAGGTGAGGACTGGGGGTTTGAACCTTGCTTCTGGCACATTATAATGTGTGAGCTCCACTTAGCACCTCCCACCCACCCCTCAACCCCCTATCTTGCAATTCTTTCTTTTTAAAAAAAATTTAATTATTATATTTATTTATTTATTGAATAGAGATAGTCAGAAATCAAGTGGGAAGAGGAAGATAGAGAGGCAGAGAGACAGAGAGACACCTGCAGTCCTGCTTTACCCTCATGAAGCCTTCCCACTGCAGACAGGGACTGAAGGCTTGAACCTTGTGCATTGTAATGTGTGTGAAGGCCACTCCAGGTCTCCCCTGCCCCCCACTTGGCTGTTGAGTGATGAAGGTCAGAGCAGCCTCCTGGGAGTCCTGGGGTAGCTATGTTTGTTGAGGGCAAGTGCTCAGAGAGACAACCAGCCAGCTCTGGGAGAGCCTCAGTGAAGCAACTCATTTATTGAGGGAGAAAACAAGCAGATATACCCATTGCATAGGGAAAAGTTTAAGGTAATCATTAACTCAGACACAAAACAACACAATGCATAGTCACATTTTGACCTACAAACTATTTGATCACAAGTGAAGAGTTACCATACAAGGTTTGATCACAAACTCACAATGCAATTATCCCCAGGGGTAAATTACAGGCACTTCAGAGGAGGGGGGCAGTTGAGTAATGGGACGTTTGTGGTGATTTTCAAGTTTGGCCATACACAATGTACATGTGTTCATGTTCATGGCCTTTGTTTTAAGGGGAGAGGAGGGGCATGTGCAGAAAGGTAGCCCCATCCAGAGAAGTCATCAGTCATGAGGTCAGGAGAACCTGCCCTTGTCTTGACCCAGAGGGAGAGCCAGGGTCTACCCACTCAGACCTTATGGAAACAATGGCCTGACTTCCAGGATAGTGGGCCTATCCTCCAACAATGTGTGCACTCAACCAAGTGCAACATCACCCAGCCCCTATAGTTCTTTCTCTTCTATTGAGTTAAGCTGTAGATTATCACTCATTGTGTCATGCTTTCAGACATCACTAAAGGGATGCACTGATGTAGGGATATTTTTAGGAAGTATTAAGAGTTTTAAGTTTGATGATTTAGTTAGTATTGTTAGTATAAGAAAAGTCCCAGGCAAGTATCAGTGCTAGTGTCTTCTAGCACCCCACACCAGTTTTTAGTGGTCAATAACTACTTGGAGACCTTTGGACATACTTAAAATGGTAACTGTTTTACATGCCTCATGATTATCCATAGGAAGCACCTTAACTACATGGACCATTTCAAATGGGATGTAGGTTACATTAGCCAAATATCAGGGCATAAACTAATGAAATTTCAAAACTCTCACCTCCTTTCAGTTGCCTTATTCCCCTGAAGATCATGATAACCCTAATCTTATTGGCCACATTAAGACCTATGTCACCTAGTTAGGTAGAGTATACGTGTCACCCAGGACCCAGGGTCAAGCCCCTGTCCTCATCTGCAGGGAGAAAGCTTATTCTCTCTCTGTCTATCTCTCTCTTTCTCCTTCCCTCCCTTTCTCTCTTTCTCCCCTACCTATCTTCTCCTCTCCTCTCAATTCCTCTCTGTCTCTATCCAATAAATAAAGTACTTTGAAAAAGACCTATATCATTGACTGGACACAGAGCCAAGCACAGAAGGCAATAAAATCCTGCTACAAGGCTACCATATGGAACTCTGCATACACTACCCTGTGGCATCTTCCTTCATGACTTAGAGAAATAAACCTGCTCTCATGCACTCTCTATTCCTGTTGCCTGGAACCCCTTTTAGTTTATGGAGCCCCTCTCACACTAACAAGTTAATACATAAAATGAATCACAACTTTTTTGGTTCATCCAAATTCATTTTACAATTACTGAGTCTACCACCTCTGTGATCTAGTCTTTGAAAATGTGATGTTAATATTATAAAGACCATTTGGGATTGAGTGTATATCAAGTCAGGCAATAATTCTGAATGTCAAATATGCAACAGAGAATTAGGCATCAACACTTATGTTAACCCAATTATGTGCAATAATAATTATAGTAGCATTTTACCTTGAACTTGAGGTTTTATACAATCTCCATTCAACTATCTACTAAAGTAAGATTTTGAAATTTCATCAAGATGTACCTCTTTTAAGAATCTATTCTGAAAGATGTGAAATTGTAATACTATCACTATTTAGTCCTAGCACTAGTAATTCAACATAAGGGGGGGTAGATTTAATATCTCAAGTTCTCTAACTGCCTAGACCGTAGCCCTAAGCAAAAATATTAGCTTTAGCCTAATATCTATAATATCTATAATATAAATATTAATATAATTATAAATATAAATATATATAATAATATATTATATATTATATAATATATTTATATATTTATAAATATATTTATATAATAATATTTATAATATATTAATAATAATATATTTATATAATATATTATAATTATATTATATTATTATATTATTTTATATTATTATATTATATTTTATTATATATTTTATTATTATATTATATTTTATATTATTATATTATATTATATTATATTATATTATATTATATAATTATATAATAATATTTATAATATATTTATAATAATATATTTATATTTATATTATAATATAATATATTATATATATTATATAAATATTAATATAATTATAAATCTATAATATCATAGATTTGCAAGATTAACAAACTCTGATAATGGGATTAAATTGTTTATGGACCTCTAAAAATATATCTGAAAGGGAGTCAGGCAATAGCACAGCGGGTTAAGCCACATGACGCAAAGCGCAAGGACTGGCATAAGCACCCCAGTTCAAGCCCCCATTCCCCACCTGCAGGGGAGTCACTTCACAAGCGGTTAAGCAGGTCTGCAGGTGTCTATCTTTCTCTCCCACTCTGTCTTCTCCTCCTCTCTCCATTTCTTTCTATCTTATCTAGCAACAACAGTAATGACTACAACAATAAAATAACAAAGGCAACAAGAGGGAATAAGTAAATAAATATTTTAAAAATGTATCTGAAAATATAGCTCTGTAAACATCTAAATCAACTACAGCTATAGGCCAGACAGATCAAGACCTTTTGCCCTTGTAAGTATCTAAAATACAAAGAGGTTCAGATACCAATAAAAGCGTTCATAGCATAGTGAAGTCAAGTATATTAATATATATACTAACCATTGGGTTATCATAGAATCCAGAACTCCTACCTTCTGCTCCCTAAAAACAACCTTGATCCATACCCCCAGAGGGTGAGAAGTGATAAGATGAAGATAAGAGGGCTCTGAATTCCAGCTCCATTAGAACACAAAGAGAGAGAAGGAAAAGGAGAGGGACATATGGAGGTATTTATGATGTCGTGAGTGGATTCAAATCCCTGTCAACATGTAATTCTGTAATATAAAAATTATGTAATTAATTATTTTCCCAAAGATATATTTTTTGTTTGTTTCTTTTTTATTTTTAATTTCTTTATTGGGGAATTAATGTTTTACATTCATCAGTAAATATAATAGTTTCTACATGCATAACATTTGCCAGTCCAAAGATATTTTTGAGGGTTGACAGGTAGACACAAATACATATAGACAGTGTGTTTGTATTTTTATACATATATATGTGAAATCTGTATACCATTAGCTTTGTTTTTAAGTTGTGGCATGTATTTTCTTCTTTACAAACATACTTTATATGAAGTTGTAAGTTATACAAACTGTGTAATTGACTCCAGTTATTGTTATATATTTCTAGTCTCTCCAACAAGATAGTAAACTAGTATGCTCCTCAAATGTCAAGGATCATAACTTCCTCTTTTGAATTGTGTTTATGAGCTGAAACTGTTAACTGCTTGATGAAAGCTGAATGAATCACTTTTGTATCCTTTCTTGAATACGTGAAAAAAATCAGACAAGTACTAAAATCAGGTATTTTGATCTTGTAAGAGAGAGGTGTAGGGGACATTCAGGACTACCAATAGAGAACTAATTCCAGGGAGGCACACCAGGTTAAGTGTACATAGTACAAAGTGCAAGGACCTAGGTTGGAGCCTACAGTTCCCCAGATGCAAGGGGGGGACACTTCACAAGTAGCAAAGCAGGTCTGCAGGTTGCTATCTTTCTCTCTCCTTCTCTACCTATCCCCTCCCTTCTCAATTTCTCTCTGTCCTATCCAATTAATGAAAAAAATGACCACCAGTAGCAGTGGTTTTGTACTGCAGGCACTGAGCCCCAGCAATAACAAAAAAAACTAGGTCCACATAGAAAAACTGAAAAATTATTTTATTCTTTTTAGATAATTATTATTATTGTTTTGTTTTTTTTTAATTTTTATTTATAAAAAGGAAACATTGCCTAAACCATAGGATAAGAGGGGTAGAACTCCACATAGTTCCCACCACCAGAACTCTGTATCCCATCCCCTCCCCTGATAGTTTTCCTATTCTTTAACCCTCTGGGAGTATAGAACCTAGGTCATTGTGGGATGCAGAATGTTGAAGGTCTGACTTCTATAATTGCTTCCCCACTGAACATGGACATTGACAGGTCTATCTATACTCCCAGCCTGTCTTTCTCTTTCCCTAGTGGGGAAAGGCTCTGGGGAATCAGAACTCCAGAACTTATTGGTGGGGTTGTCTGTCCAGGGAAGTCTGGTTGGCTTCATGCTAGCATCTGGAACCTGGTGGTTGAACATAGAGTTAACATACAAAGTCAAACAAATTGTTGACCAATCATGGACTTAAAGGCTGGAATAGTGTGGATGAAGAGTTGGGGGTCCTCCATTTTGTAGATAAGTAGTAGGCATATTTTAGTTATATTCCAAAGGGCCTGTGGCTATACTAGTGGTTTTTTTTCTTTTTTTTCTTTTTCTTTTTTCCCCTGAGCCTGAAATTTGATATGCATGTGGATCCAAGTTATTGTCTGGGGAGATGATGTCATGGCTGGGAAAAGGACCAGAAAGCTGGATAAGGAAAGAAAGTAACTCCCTAATATGGGAAAGGGGTATAAGTATTGTTGACTGTAAACCCCATTGATTTGATGTGATGTGGGACCCATATTCAGCTTAGCAGCCTATGTGACCTCTGCATCACTCTAGATCTTAGTTCACATTCTGTGGTCATAAGTAGGAACATTCCAGACTGCCCCAATATTGACCCATCTTCCTCAGGTGTAGCATACAGTATGTTGTCCATTCCTTCAGAGGATGGAACATGCTCTACCATTGTTGATCCAAGTTGAGGGCAAGGTCCACAAAGGGGTCTATTGTGTTGTTCCTGATAGAAATGACTGGTAACAATGAACAGAGGGATTTATTCAAGGTCTAGGCACATCATGTCTGTTTGGCAATCTCAGGACTCTCCAGCTAGGGCCCCAGCTGATGGGGTGGCCTGATAGCGACTAAAGTGTCATCATAAAAGTATGCCAGTCTTTTGCCCTTATTCAGCTTTTACAGTCCTTGCTTTGATGAGCTTAGCTTTGAAGTGAGTGAGAGAACTATAATAGGAAGTAGGTGAGGAGGGTATCTAAATTTAAGTAGACACTATTTCATTATGAATTTTATACTGACTCACTACAGACTATTGTGTATTTTTTCTTTCAGGTATATATTTTGTCCTAATTTATGGATACATGTGAACATATGCTCTATCTCACAGGATCTGGTCTATCTATAGGTTTTGGGACTTTGTTAGGAAGTGAACCTTCTGGAATGGAATTTGAGAATACTATGAAAGGAAAGGTCTCACCTGAGTAATAATGCTGAACACAGTCTGAAATGAAGCATGCTGAGGTGGTACTCATTGCATTGATTAGGTTGGGATCAACAGATGGAATATCATTTGGTATGAATTGAGAGAAGCATGCAGGAAAGTGAGCCCCACCCTAGAGGTTCCAGGACTGGGGGAAATATAGGCTCTATAGAGGAAGCAGGAGCTTCCTGCTGTCTTAGGATTTAAGAAGGTAATAGATAGTTGTTGCTGCAATCACATTATTTGGCAATTGGGTTAACTTTGAAATATCCCTGTCTTAGAATTTGCTGTATCATACACAACATCATCATAATTTATGTCATTTGACATTATTTGTTTATAGCTGTGCCACTGGTTGCTTTTGTTCTCCCTGGTCTAAGCTTTTAAGAGAGTCAACTTATCAAAGACTCAGCCTATGAATCAAAAGACTCAGTCTGTGCTTTAAAAAGTTTGAGACATTCAATCAATTTTCCCCTCTCATATTAATTAAATAGTGATTTATATGACTACAAATTAATAGAAGTGTACATAAACACCATTCCCACCACCAAAAGGCTGTTTCCCATCCCCCCCAGCCCTCCCATTACACACACACACCGCTTCCTCTGGTGAAGCTGAATATCCACCCTCACCCTCAACCTGCCGGGCTTGTGTCATGGGCTTGTGTCATGGGAGAGAGGATCCAGGAATTTGTGGTGGCATGGTAATACAATTCTTTATTAATGCGGGAGCCCCAGAGTTGGGTGTGATACAGCAGTTTAAGCTTCATGGCGCCAAACTGCAATGGCCGCCTCCCACTCTGCACGCCAACCTTTCTCCATGTCAGGACACAGGAGAGAAAGAGAGTGAAACCAGGAACAGAAGTGGGTTTTATGGGATAATACTGGAAGTGGCAAGTCGGAAACAGATATGGCTAGGAAAAGGGGTGGAGAGAGGCAAAAGGCATGCTAGGAAGGATGGTTTTAACTGGTGGGAATTAGCAATACCCTGAGGGGATAACGTGATGGGGAGACCTTTAGTCATTTCTAAGACAAAGCAGAATATTGGTATGTAAATAATAATACTTGCACGGAAATATGGTGGTTTGTGGGCCCTGCCAATGTTCAACCACATCTGCACAATTTCCCAACATCAACCCAGGGTTTTTACTATGGTGTCCTAATCCAATTTAGATTATTTTTTTAGAACAATGTACATACAGTGTTTTGGGGGGAGGAAAGGAGTGGAGAATGATATCTTTAAATGCTTTACATTTATTAAGATAAATTTTCAGTTATGCAAGAGGTATAGCTCAAGAATTCAATACTTATCTGATTTTTCACTGAAGGGGAGGAATGTGGAGACAATAAAACAATCCCCATCCCCACCATAAATTGGACAAATATTTCAAACAACATTAGATAGGTCAGCAAATTTTTAAAAATTAATTATACTTGTTACAGAAGGAATACAGTAGAAGTAAGTTCCTAGGATTACTAGGGAAATGGGAAGTGAGGGCTCTATTTCGGAGTCTGTGCCTCCAATGAATCCAAGAATTGAAAAGGCGGTATAGGGAGAAATATGATGGTGGAGGCAATTTACAATTAAGAGAAGAAAAATGATTATTACATTTAATCTAATCTTAATAAGGAAAATCCAAGTACAGTATTTTTAATTTAAAATACTCTACATACCTAAGAGGTGTTTCTTAAAGGTCACAACCCAGATGTCCACTTACACTACCTCCAGAGACAATTGGTGTCCAGAAAAAAAGATCATTCTTGTATCCTTTAAAAAAATTACTCGAGGAAATAAGCAGAGAAAGTCAACTCATGAACAGTAAGTGTAGCATAAAAGAATAAGCAGTGAGCATAGAGACCAATTAAAGCCAGACATTTTGTGGACCAGGAAATGGAGCAGTGTTTAGAGCACTGAATTTGTATGAATTGAAAAGTACAAGGTCCTGAAATCTATCTCCTGCATCCTATGTGCCAAAGAAATACTCTGATTCTATCTCATCTTTCCTTCCTATATTAATAAATAAATACAGCTTTAGAAAGAAAATAGGTCTAGAGTTGGAAGGCACGAATTTTCAAAACAAGACAGAAGCAAATAAACTGTCTAAGACTTTATGAGAATTACTTTGTGATAGCTATTATTGGGGGACAGTAGGGGTACAGAACATTGCAGGTGGGTATGGTATAGCACTATACGCTGTAATCTTACAATCTGTAAACTGCTATTATTTTTTTTAAAGACTTTATAAGAAATAAGATATCTAAATAATCTAAATATCACAAATTTAGGTAAAAACTAGAGGCAAATGTCAAAAAAGAAAATGTTTCTTTACACACATATAATGTATGTTGTAAGATTTACATATTTATTTATGACAGGAGAGATAAAGGACCACAGAATCACTCTGACACCTGTGATGCACATGACAAAGTAGCACACAGTCTAAGTGACTATTTCAGTAGACCAGATTTGACACTTGAGTAAACCTTTGACAAATTCTTTAAGCCTTTCAGGATACTTATCGCCAAGAGTTCACACATTAAAATTTATATCTGTTAATAATATATCAATTGTCTTTTGCTTCTCTACAATATTGTGGTTTCCACTTTGTGTTGCTTCTTTGTCATTACTGTTAATTTTGTATGTGATTTAATTTTATATGTTAAATTATAAACTCAGTCTCATGGTGATAAAAGTTTACATCGAAAGATATTCATTATGAAATGACTCTACATTGACCTCTCAAATTATTCCAACACCATAAGCATTTTTTCCAAATCAGAATTTCCATAGAAGCCAAATTCCCTGTTATCTACCCTTCCTTGAAATCCTAAAGCCCCCCCTCTTTCCTGACCAGAGGTTGACACCTCTGCCTTCTTTCTTCAGACTTCCCATCATGGCTGATATATCTCTGCTGAGAAACCTTTCCTGGCCAGCCTAAAAACTGTTGTCATCAATATCCTTAACTTCTTTATTAGTTTCAGACTTCCTATTACTATAGTGAATAATTATAGGTGTAATGATATGTGTTTTGTACCCATATATACCAATTATTAAAGTCCAATTTTTTAAATCGATGTCCACCACTGCATAGCCAGGGCCTAGTATAAGCTGAAGCATAGTGAGAGCTCAACCTGTACTGTCCATGTGAATGAAAACTGTGTGTGTGTGGGAGGGGGTGCTTTCAGATCTTTAGGATGAATTTAACACAACTCTCCATCTTGAAGTTTTGCTTCTTTTATTTTAGATGGGCGAAAGGAGAAAGAGAATAGAGAAAGGGGATAGAGAGGAACCAGAGTGCTGTTCTGCTTGGTGTGTTGGACCAGGGATTAAGCCAAGAGCCTCAGACATATAGGTCTTAAACTTTACCACCTGAGCTATATATTTAAACAAAAAAATTATAACATAACTAATTTTTAAACATATCTAATTTACTTTCAGTTCAGGGATTCTTCTTTTTCTCTGCTTCTGCAGACGCAGATTTTGTTTTATCATCATCTAGCTGGATGACACAGGATACAACATCTTAATTATGTGGCTACTGCAACATCCTTATACAGAGTGAAGTAACAGACTCCAGAGTCACTCTGAATGACTTTGAATCCTGGCTGTTCCTAATCTACTTTTCCATCAACAGAGATTTCCTAAGAGCTTGATGCCTACCCCATTCCGAATAGCTTTTTCCTTTCTTCTTTCCATTCTCTCTCTCTTTCTCTTTCTCTCTCTCTCTGTCTCTACCTCTCTCTCTTTCTCTTTCTCCACTGGTAGTTCCAGAGATGGGAATACAGACAGGGAAAGAGAAAGGGGAACAGGAGATACATACTGCACTGCTTCATTACTCATGAAGCTTCCCCTCTAAGTGGGATTCTGAGACTTGAGCCTGGGTCCTCATGCATGGTGATGTGCACATCCTACCAGCTAGCCACTGCTAGGCCCCACCATCTAATCTCTAGCCCTCTCTAGGCCTCTGTTTCTTTATCTGTAAAACAAGAGTAGCAATGCCCCCCCCCCACTTCAGTGGGTTTCTATGATATTCAGTGAGTAGTAAGTATATCTGACTCATAGTAAGGGCTATATAAAACAAAAGTGATTATAACCTGAAAAATTAAGTGTGGTCTTTGACTGGCTGTTATTGGTCCACTAACAATAACAACGAAAGATCTCACAGTTTCAAGGAAGGAAGAAGGGAATATATAGTGGTGCTCTAACAGTCATTCTGTCCTTGAATACATATCTAGTAATACCGCTAAATAATCCAGAGTTGCTTTAATTGCAGTGAGTAATTTCCTTCTCAGATTTGTTTAATGTAGGCTTAATGCTGATAATTACATATTCAGGTACTGAATATTTTAGAAATGCTAATTTATCAGAATGCACACAGTCAGTAAATCGGTGATGTGGAATTTGATCTTCCTTTCTCTGATCCCTATGTGAGGACAACAGGCACAGTCTAAAGGACACCTGGCTCCAGTGATGGGCATTTATACTGGCAAATAATATATTCTTGAAAAGACTGATTATCCCATAATTATGAGTAATAAGTATTCTCTACAGCATTTAAGGACAAAAATACTATCAATGATGGAAATTCTGAGAAGAAAAACAGTGAGTCCTTTCAATTATCAAGCTGGCATCACTAGCACATTCCTAAATGATTAGTCACTGGCAATGACAAACATTTGCTCAGCTGTGGGAATTTGTTTTTGAAATTCGATTACTATCTCAGTAAATTTTATTCAGGGCAGCAGATAATAGAAGTGCATTTTATACATTAAGTAAAAAGGAAAAAAAATGTTCTGATGGTATTGAGGTATGTCATAAAACCAAAGGTCTGTCATTGATGTTACAAAGGCTTGGGACCAGGAAGAGGAAATCCATCAGAAGCCACTGCTCTCTAAGCCTCCCTCTCAAACTCTCTTATTCTCATTCTTCCATGTATGTAGACCCACTTCTCATTTTATTGACTTTATTTTATCTTTCTCTGAAAATTATAATTATATAATTATATAATTCAAAATGAACACACTATAGTTGCAGTCCTGTTACCTTGCAGTTGAAGAAATTAATATGCAGTCGAAGAAATTAATATGCATTTTACAGAAAAATTCCAATTTTTTAGACAAGGACTAAAATGACCAGGTCAGTTCACCCATGTCCAACCTGCTGTGAACAATAGAGAAGAACTATATATAAAACCAGCATGCCATACCTATGGACATCTAATCTTTGGCAAAAGAGCCCGGATTATTAAACGGGGAAAGAGTCTCTTCAACAAATGGTGTTGGAAAAATTGGGTTGAAACATGCAGAATAATAAAACTGAACCATGATATTTCACCAAACACAAAAGTCAATTCCAAGTAGATCAAAGATGTGGATGTTAGGCCAGATACTGTCAAATACTTAGAGGACAGTATTGGCAGAATTCTTTTCCATCTAAATTTTAAAGGCATTTTCAATGATATGAATCTGGTTACAAAGAAGACTAAATTAAAAATAAATCAATGGGACTACATCAAATTAAAAAGCTTCTGCACAGCAAAAAAAAAAAAAAAAAACACCGCCCAAACAAAGAGACCCCTAACAGAAAGGGAGAGGGTCTTTATATGCCATACATCAGACAAGAGGCTAGTAAGCAAAATACATAAAGAGCTCAACAACCTCAGCAACAAGAAAAACTCCATCCAAAAATGTGGACAGGATATGAACAGAATATTCACCACAGAAAAGATCCAAAAGGCCAGAAAACATGGAAAAATGCTCTAAGTCATTGCTTGTCAGAGAAAGGCAAATAAAGACACCAATGAGATGCCATTTCACTCCTGTGAGAATATCATACAGCAGAAAAGGTAGCAGTAACAAATGCTGGAGAGGTTGTAAGGACAAAGGAACCCTCCTGCACTACTGGTGGGAATGTCAATAGGTCCAACCCCTATGGAGAGCAGTCTGGAGAATTCTCAAAAGGCTAGAAGTGGAACTACACTATGACCCTGCAATTCCTCTCCTGGGGATATAACCTAAGGAACCAAAAATACTCACCCAAAATGATTTGTGTATACCTATGTTCATAGCAGCACAATTTGTAATAGCCAAAACCTAGAAGCAACCCAGGTGTCCAACAACAGATGAGAGGTTGAGAAAGCTGTGGAATATATACATAATGGCTTTCTTCACTCCATCTTGGATAGAGCTTGAAGGAATTATGTTAAGTGAGATAAGTCAAAGAAAAAGATAAGTATGGGATGATCTCATTCATAGACAGAAATTGAAAAATAGGATCAGAAGGGAAAACACAAAGCAGAACTTGGACTGGATTTTGTGTATTACATCAAAGTAAAAGACTCTGGGGTGGCTGAGGAGGAGGGTTCAGGTCCTGGAACATGATGGCAGAGGAGGACCTAGAGGTGGTTAAATTGTTATGTAGAAAACTGAGAAATGTTACACATGTACAAACTATTGTATTTTACCATCAACTGTAAACTGTTAATCCCCCAGTAAGGAAATTAAAAAAAAAAAAAAGCCAGCATGAATGAGTGGTTATACTGAAACTTTCAAGAAAGAATTGTATGTGAACAAGTATTACAAACTACATCCATAAATAAAATAGGAGTCAGGCATGTAGTACTACTCTAGGAAAAGATCCTAGGATTCAGCCACCTACATCTACAGGAAAAAGTATTGCTTAATGATTTTTTAAATATTTTTATTTATTTATTATTGGATAGGAACAGAAAGAAATTAGAGGGGAGAGGGAGATAGTGAGGGAAAGAGAGAGGCAGATACCTGCAGCCCTGCTTCATCACTCATGAAGCTGTCCCCCTGCAGGTAGGGACCAGGGGCTTGAACCAGGATCCTTGCGCACTGTAATGTGTTTGCTTAGCCAGGTGCCCACTACCTGGCATCCTGCCTAATGATTTTATCTCAAAGTTCTATAGACCACTAAGCTCTGGTGATTTATTCCTTGTGACAGGATCTCTTCCAGTTAGATGGATAATCTAGCGACAGGACGCTTTATGACATCCAGATGACCAAGTGAATAGATCATCCTCTACCCTCTCTTCTCATTAGCTTTCATAAGCCTTAAGCTAAAGCCTGAGAATAAAAAGTCTTTTTAAGACATGAATTTTCCATTTCCTCAGGTTCACAATCACCTGATTAAATCTGTTCTTCTTGCACCAACTCTTGTCTTTGGCCTTCTGGGCAGTGAACAATCTGAACCTTTGATTCAGTAATGGGGAAAAAATGGAACAGAAGTCCTAAAATTCTATTATAATAGAGTTTTTAAGTAAAGGACCAAAAGATAACATGGAAAATCCCCAAGACCATTTCAGGAAACATCCCTCCCCCCAAGGAGATAATTGTGCATGTCTTTTCATACTCCTTGACTTTTTTTCCTACAAGTAATCAGCTGAGTTCAGCTAGAAACCTTTTTTCTGTATTCACTGTCTGCAAACGGCAACAATAAAGACTTATTTTCAAAATAAAAGTCTATTCACAGCCTTTGAAGGGTACTTCCTACAGAAATTTGTTATCAATTACAGGTTCTGGTATCTTAGAATGTTACCTTGACAGTATAAGAAATTGCACCAAATGAGAAATCTATTGTATCCACAATCTTAATAAAATAAGGTGAGGGGGAAGAAACTAGTAATCACTAATAGTGAATAACTTTTTATATAGAGTATTTCCATTAGTCTTAATTTTATAACCATCAAGTAGCTTTTATAATTAAGTCAGAGAAAGCTCTTCTGTTGGAAATAATTTGTAGACAGCTTCATGGTTACAAATGTCCTTTCGGTAACAAGCCCTGTAACTTCCATCTACCGGTCCAAACAATGTTCTCTGTATAATTATTATCTTGAACAAGTAAGACTCCTAAAGTGCAACAGAAAATAGTTTTATTCTCCCCAGACCCACATGGATGATTAAGCCTTTTCTGAATGCCAGTTCTTTTCTTTTCCTGCCCCTATAAGTAGTGGGGAAGCATACAAACTATTCTCTCTACTTTCATAAGGTAGATAGATATGTCCTTATAATAAAAATAAACTTCTAATTTCATTTACATCAAAGATTTTTCTCCTTTGTCTCCAACCCCTACCTGCAATCTGTCCTGTTCTGGGTTGACAACTTACCATAGGAAAGGGTCATGTTGTTTTCTTTTTCCTTCCCTGTCATTTCTCTCTCGAGTCATTCATTAGACTACTTCTACCAACTTCAGATTGTAGTGACGTAACTTGCTATCTGAATCTGGCAAATGTCTAAAGATGGGCTTTTCTTTTACTGCACCCTCTGTAGGTACTTTGAAGTCCCTTTGCACCCAACATCACTTGATCTCTCGATTGTAGACTTCTTGACATGGTGAAAGTGACTTCTTTCTACTACCTTCTTGGCTTCTATGCCATTTGAAGGAATACTTCAGCATCTTACTCTTGTAACGAGGTCATATCCAAGACAATTTGAGCATGTGTAATCTCACCCATCCAAGAGGAAACACTTCTGCATCTTTAGTTAGGTAAACTATGAACAAGCAAATGCAATCTTCTAGTCAAATAGCATTAAAATCTCAACTTATGCAAGGTTATTGACAGTATATCTTAAATCTCTTCACAGTTACAGAGAGTCATGGTCTTTAGCTGAGTAGATATTTTTCAGGGATAAGGAGGTTTCAGCTGCAACAAAACACATCCTACTTTCTACATATGTCCCTAGACTTGAGAAGAATTTTAAATCCAACCTCTTTAGTCCTGACTCATATCATTAGGATAAAGGAGACTCAAAAGTATGAACATTATCCAAAAAAAAAATCATCCTGTGTTGGAAGACTTCAACACAGCACTTCTATACCCTTGATGAGAAAGGGGAACTAACAATTACCTGACTGAGTTTTGAACAGCTCCTTAGATGTCTTTCATGATGGTTTACTGTTTTTCTCTCAAATGCATATAGGTTGGCTGATAAAACATGGGGATACAACTAAAAGTGATACTGATACGTCATTTATATCAAGATACTTGTGGGAACATAGACAAGAATGAGTCTTCCTCTGTGGAAAAGTATTTTAAAGGTCCTATGGAAAGTTTTTATATAAATTTTGATTTTTAAAATAGTATTTATTATTGGATAGAGACAGAGAGAAATTAATAGGGGAGGGGAGATAGTGAGGGAAAGCAATAGAGAGACACCTGCAGCCCTGCTTCACTTGCTAAGCATTCTCCCTAAAGGTGGGGGCCAGCACTTAAAAGGTGGGGACCAGCGCTTAAAAGGTGGGGACCAAGGGCTTAAAAGGTGGGGACCAAGGGTCCTTGCACAGTGTAATGTGTGCACTTAACCAGGTGCATCACTGCCAGGACCCAAGAAATTTTCATTTCTCTCACATCCATTACTTCATATGAAATTCTCTTATAAAAAAGGAAGAATGGATATTCAATAAGGACATCAAAGTAGCAGAAGTAGTTTATTCAAGACTCTATACCAGGTCATTCTTTTTTTTTTCCAGTTCTTTTTTTTTTAATAAAGTACTAATTAACAAAACCATAGGGTAGGAGGGGGTACAATTCCACACAATTCCCACCACCCAATCTCCATATCCCACCTCCTCCCCTGATAGCTTTCCCATTCTCTATCCCTCTGGAAGCATGGACCCAGAGACATTGTGGGTTGCAGAAGGTAGAAGGTCAGGCTTCTGTGATTGCTTCCCCGCTGAACATGGGCACTGACTGGTTGGTCCATACTCCCAGTCTGCCTCTCTCTTTCCCTAGTAGGGTGGGTCTCTGGGGAAGCGGAGCTCCGGGACACATTGGTGGGGTCTTCAGTCTAGGGAAGCCTGGCCAGCATCCTGATGACATCTGGACAGGTCATTCTTTTGACCACAGATCAAGTGTACAAACACGAGCTTAAAAAAGCGAAGAAGATGGGAGTCGGGTGGTAGTGCAGCAGGTTAAGTGCATTGGCACAAAGCACAAGGACTGGCTTAAGGATCCTGGTTCGAGCCCTGGGCTCCCCACCTGCAGGGGAGTCGCTTCATAGGTGGTGAAGCAGGTCTGCAGGTGTCTATCTTTCTCTTCCCCTTTTTGTCTTCCCCTCCTCTCTCCAACAATGACGACATCAATAACAACAACAACAACAACAAAAAAAAAACAAGGGCAACAAGAGGGAAAATAAACAAATAAAATATTTAAAAAGTCTATGAGCTAAAAAAAATGTGAAGAAGCAAGTGGAACTGTGTGGTCAAATAAAAGCTTAATTGTAGGGGAGATATAACAATGACACACTCAGACAGTGATACACCTGGTTAAGTACACATAGTACTATGAACAAGGACCGAGTTCAAGCCCCTACTCCACACCTGCATCGGAGACACTTCACAAGCAGTGGAGTAGGTCTGCAGGTGTCTGTCTTTCTCTAGCCATCTCTACTTCTCCTCTCAATTTCTCTCTGTCTTATCGAGTAAAATGGAAAAAGAGGGAGGGAGGAAGGAAGGGAGAAAGAAAGAAAGAAAGAAAGAAAGAAAGAAAGAAAGAAAGAAAGAAAGAAAGAAAGAAAGAGTCACCAGAAGCAGCGGATTTGTAGTGCCAGCACTGAGACCCAGCAATAACTCTGGAGGCAAAAAGAAAGTGAAGGAGAAGATGTAGCAATCCTATCTACCAAATTACAAAGGACTCCTGATAAAACAAATGGCCTCTACCTTTTGGTTCTTTTTCTTTTCTGTTAGTCTCCTGTCCACCAAAGGGAGTTGTCTTTTTTGTAAAGGCTTATTCATTTTTGATTATTTTATAAGACAGAAATTGATAGGGGAGGGGGAAGTCGAGAGTGAAAGAGAGAGATACCTGCAGCCTGTTTCACTGCATGTGAAGTTCCCTCCATATAGGTGGGGCCCAGGGGCCTTGAACCTGGATCCTTGCTCATGGTATTGTGTGTGCACAACCAGGTGTGCCACCACCCAACTCCCACCCCATCTGTGATTTTTATTGGGATATCTAGGTATTTTTAAAATCTTTCCAGATTTAGTTGCTTCCTGCCACTTTCCTCCCTTCTATCCTTATTTTACAGTCTTCCAAAGAAACAGTGTCATGATAGAACTGAGAAAAAATAATAGTAGTGAATTACGACCAAAATCATTGGTCTTAGCCATGACAAGTTATTAACTTAAACAAAACTATGTTGAGATAAAACAGTATTTGCATCCCAGAAACTATTACTTGCTTGGACACATAGCTCACATTCACCTGCTAATCTCTCAGCTATGCCTTTCTAGTAAATTAGGAGATGTGTAGAAAAAATGGAGAACAATAAATGCCAGAGACCAAGCTATTGCTATAGGTCATGACATATGTACCTACCAAGTGCTTCTTATTAAGTATTAAGAAAACAATTTCAAAGATAAAGATGTAACTGTCTACTACTTTTGTCATCCCTTCTATTTAATTTTTTAAATTTTGTATTATTTCTTGTCAAGTTGCAGCATTAAAAGAGATTGAAGAAAACAATCCTAGAAATAATTTAGTTATAAACAATTTTATTTGACTTAAAGATCCTTATAAGTACCTTAATTCTGGTGGAATATTCAAAGCAGCAGAAGAGAATGAGAAATGCTAATTTTACGTGTGTGTGTGTGTGTGTGTGTGTGTGTGTGTGTGTGTGTGTGTGTACACAATAAGGAGTATATCAAATTGCAAAAAAGATGTGACTATGAAATTGTCATATAAGAATTTAGTACCTGAAATCATGTGTTGCCCCCCAAATGTGAAAGATTTACTTATATTTGCCTCTAGTACTGGGCAACAAGCAATAGCTCAAAGGGCACATGGACTCAAATAGTGAAACTATAAAGGAAGATATTATGAAGCAATGGAAATTTTAACAATACTAAACATCTATGGTCTTATAGAAAATAGAAAGGAATCCTAATAAACTCACGGTTCTAACTGGGAAACTGTCAGGCAGAATATGGAAAATGCCAACTTGCTTCTAGAAGCCTGTGACAACAGCACACTAGAAAAGGTAGATGAACTTCTGAAAGAACTACTAGATTTTTACAGATTTGGAGAAAACTTAAAGAAACCATGAATTACTAATTTTGAAAGTAAAAACTATTTCAAATCCCCAGTGTCTCCTAGTTGCAAGTAATAATTAGGAAGGCAATGCAATTGGTAGAGTATAGGACTTGCATTCCTACAGCTCCCAGTTCAAGCCCTAGTACTGTATGTACTACAATGGTGCTCTGGCTTCACTCTCACCTCTCTCTCTCTCTCTATCTCTCCCTCCCTCCCACTCTCTCTCTTTTATTACTTATATTTACTGGATAGAGACAGAAATTGGCACGGGAGGAAGAGATAGATATATAGGGAAACAGAGACACCTGCAACCCTACTTCATCATTTGTGAAAATTGCCTCTTATAAGTGAGGACGGGGGGCTTGAACCCATGTCCTTGCATACTGTAATATGTGTGCTCAACCCAGCCACTGCACTACCTCATGATAAACTATCTCATATTGTTAAGGGACAAAACAGGGCACAGGAGACTCTGGGGACCATGGACACTTTGTTTTCACTGAGTTTGCACATGTAAAACTAGGATGCACTGCACTAATAACATGTGAAAGATTCTTACACTGAACATATATGAAGTGGGAGGAGTTTGTTTCAGCAGGTCAATAGAAAGTTTGTAGTAGAGATGTAGCCAAAAATAAACAAGGAAGCAGATTGAAAGAAGATCAGAAAATAGATTAAGAAAAATAAATAATTAGAAAACAAAAAGAATTAGAATGTATAAAACAAGAGGTCAGAACTAGGTCAGACAACTCTACCATATATAGAGTGAAATATTCCATCCCCTAAACAATGTGCCAGCTAATTGACAATGTCAATGTTATTTATGGTGGTGGGCTGCAAAATCCCCTGTAATTGTAACTGTAAGGGCTAAATGCTTTGAATTTTGCTTCCAGGCTTGCTTGCTTGTGCTTATAGACTTGGAATGGACTATAAAAGACAGTTTAACCCAATGTTTGGCACCAAGCACTTTCCTGGATCACCTGTGAAATAAACTTCTCTTTCTTCCCATCTTGGCCTGGGTTTCATTACTGGCTGTAAAAGGTTGGCCCAGGTGTGATGTAAGAGGGGTGTAAAATAAGGGGACTTTTGCATAGAAAGACCTTTTTGGACTAATGCAAAAGGCGCTTTTCTCAGAGCTTTCACTCTAACTTCACTTTTGCACTAATCCTGTTTCAAAACAAAATAAAGGGCAAATTTAGAAACTGTACATCTCTCACGCATGTACTGTTGAGAAGGACTCTCACAACACCCTAATTATGACATAGATAAAATAAGCCAATAAAAATAGGGGGATATAGAGACCAGCAGGTAGTTTACACACTAAAGTGCACAAGTTGCTATGAACTTTCTATCTCTGGAAATTTTTGTTCTTGATACTCAAACCAACACATATTACTTCTTTCTTCCTTTCTTTTTGGTTTTTAATACATTTTATTAGTGACTTAATATGGATTTACAAAATTGTGAGATAACGGGTGTAATACCACACTGTTCCTACCACCAGAATTCTGTATTCACATTCCCTCTATTGGAAACTGCAGTAGTACTCCCAAGGTCACAGAGATGGGTTGACTGTTATTTCTATCTACTTCTCTGTATATTTGCCCATTCTTTCTGTGATCCTGCCTTCTCTCCTTTTTTTTTTTTTTTTATTCTCAAGATGTATTAAATAAGTCTGTTGCACAGACCTTTGGTGATAGAGAAGATAAGAAAAAAAAAAAAGGGGAGGAGTCAGGTGGTAGCACAGTGGATTAAGCGCAAGGACCGGCTTAAGGATCCCGGTTCCAGCCCCTGGCTCTCCACCTGCAAGGAAGTCACTTCACAAGTGGTGAAGCAGGTCTGCAGGTGTCTATCTTTCTCTCCCCCTCTCTGTCTCCCCTCCTCTCTCCATTTCTCTCTGTCCTATCTAACAGTGACGACATCGATAACAATAACTATAACAACAATAGAAAAAAGGAAATATAGTACGATTTCTAATTACTTACTGGACAGACACAGTTACCTACTGGGGGTTCCTTGAACAATCTGGTAAAGAAGGATCCAATGGAACCACTATGATCAAGACACTTAGCATGTGAGTGAAACCTTCAAGATAAGACTAGTTAAATACAATCAAGTGATTTCTGTCAACAGGGAACAGACCACAGAGAAAAGAAAAGTCATCTAGTCAAGATTTGCTCAAATATTTACCAACAAAGTCATGATCTGTAACAGTTTTTTTTTTTTTTTAGCTACTAACTATAGGAAGCATTTATTACACAGCAGTAGGTAAAAACACACACAGACACACCTCTGTGAAAAGAACAGTTTAGTGATTATGGGAAATTTCAATGTGTAGCTTTCTCTTGTTTTGTTTCCCATAGTTTCCTATACTTTTTAAGTTTAAAAATTCATCTGAAAAAATAATTAAAAATAAGCCTGAAAGTTTTTCCCCTGTTAGAAAAGAAAAAAAAGAGGTGAATCTGAACTCTAATAAAAAGGAATTGCATAGTCAAAATAACCCTTAATGTTGAACAATTATTTCTGCTGCTCTAAGAGAAAGAATATTTAAGACACAGAAGTTTTCTCAGAATCAAAAATGAAGTTTATCAGGATCTGGATACAAAAATGGAGGAAGCGATGTAGATAATTTTAAATGTTACCTAAGAGGTGACATTTGCTCCTGTCATCTTCTACATTTACATTAATAGAGATGTGAAAAGTTCACAAGAATCGTACCCAGTGGCAGTAAGACTGTGTCTCAATTTTTCTGTTTCCATTTTAATTTAAAGAAAGTAACCAGTAAATCAAAGAACAAGAACATTTTTTGCATTACTTTTCTAGGAGGGAATGAGGGGTAGGGGATATTTGTTCTTTGTTTCTCAAAATGGATTCCTTAAGCCTTTAAACATCAGAGTGTCCTAAAAAGTAAACCACCTAAAATGGCCCCTACTTCTATCCCATTTGGATTTTATTTTCAAACACAGATGCCAACCTGCAAGTTCTTTGCAGGCATTGAATATTTTTGCTGCATACATCAAATGTCATGGACTGTTTATCTTTTTTAAATTTTTTTAAGATATCATTTATTTATTAATGAGAAAGATAGGAGAGAGAGAAAGAACCAGATATCACTCTGGTACATGTGCTGTCGGGGACTGAACTCAGGACCTCATGCTTGAGAGTCTAGTGCCTTAGCCACTGTGTTACCTCCCAGACCAAGGACTGCTTCTCTTATAATGGATATTCTAGGGACACTAAGCACTAAGTACCTCTGAAGTTGTTATTGATTTTGCAGGAGAAACAGATTTTTAGCAAAATGTCTCAGTTATCTGCACCCCATTTATTGCATTTTCCTAATAGTCCAATTAGTCATTTGCATTGTAAGACATTACATTTAAAAGCAAATATTTGACACAATTTATAGCACCCTGATTTTTTTTATATAGCCTTTTTTCTATTCTGCTCTTGCACAACAACATGCAAAATAGTACAAGTGGCTTACTGACATGCCCTGAAAGTTTAAATTCCTGCTTTGATTCTCCACAAAGAGAGAAATAAGATATCTTAATGAAGGACAACAGAACACATAAGAGAAACTAATGAAAAGAACATGAGGATGCCCCAAAGGTGCCTACAACATTGTGAATTCCATCCTAAATAAAATCTGATCTTTTTTTGGTTTCTTATCAGATGCATCCTCTATGCTTGTCTTTCATTCCCTCTGCAGGAAATTTTTTACTGACACTGAATTTGAAAAGTGATTATTTTCTCCCAACTGATGGCTTTGTGTTTCTGGAGCGATGACTTTCATCATGCAAATTGGATGCATCAAAAATCATTCAGATGCAAGACCAGAGCCTCACAACTTTTTACAATTTCAAAATGAGTTTACTGCCCAAAGGAAAACATAAAAACACACCAAAGCCAAAGAAAGAGAGTAATAGCACTAAATAGCTTAGAAATTTCTCCCTGCCTGATGAACTGCTCTATTAAAGAGTTTACAATTTTTCCAAATTTTGAATGACTTTTTTAAAATTTCTTTATTGGGGAATGAATATTTTACATTCAACAGTAAATACAATAGTTTGCACATGCATAACATTTCTCAGTTTTCCATATAACAATACAACCACCACTAGGTCCCCTCTCATTCTTCTTGGACCTATATTCTCCCCCACACACACCCACCCCAGAGTCTTACTTTGGTGCAATACGTCAATTAAATGACTGTTTCTAAAAATAAAAGTTATGAAAGCAAAAGGAGAGATATTGATAAACTTGTAACCAAGTTTTCCTTTTTCGATGTGACCCTATCAGCTTTTGGTATCAGGGTGATGTTGGCTTCATAGAAGGTGGAAGGGAGTATTCCTGTTTCTTCAATCTTATGGAAAAGCTTAAGAAGTATGGGTACTAACTGTTTCCTGAAAGTTTTGTAGAATTCCTTTGTGAAGCCATCTGGTTCAGGACTTTTGTTGTTGGGGAGATTCTTAATAACGATTTCAATTTCTTTGTCTGTGATTGGTGTATTTAGATTTTGTAGTTCTTCTTGGTTCAGTTTTGGAAGTGTATAGGTTTCTAGGAATTGTTCCATTTCTTTCAGATTCTCTAGCTTGGTGGCGTATAGTTCTTTATAGAAGTTTCACAGCATTCTCTGGATTTCTGTGGTGTCAGTTGTGATATCTCCTCCATCGTTTACAATTCTATTAATTTGAGTCTTCTGTCTTTTTTGTTTGGTGAGTCTGGCTAGGGGTTTGTCAATTTTGTTTAATCTTTCAAAGAAACAGCATTTGGCTTCATTGATCTTTTGTATGGTTTTTTTATTTTCAATGTTGTTTATGTCTGCTCTAACTTTAGTGATTTCTGTCCTTCTGTTTCCTTTAGGGTTCCTTTGTTCCTCTTCCTCTAAGTCCTTGAGGTATGCAGTAAGGTTCATGTGAGCTTCTTCTTGGTGTTTAATATGTGATTTTATGGCTATAAGTTTCCCTCTCAGTACTGCTTTAGCTGTGTCCCAAATATTTTGATAGGGTGTGTCTTCATTTTCATTTGTTTCCAGGAACATTTGAATTTCCTGGTTTAGTGACTCTCTGACCCAGTTGTTCTTAAGGAGTATGTTGTTTAGTTTCTAAATTCTGTGACTTTTAATAATTTCCTGTTTGTTGTTAAATGTAAGTTTTACTCCACTGTGGTCTGAGAAGATACTTGGGATGATTTCAATGCTCTTGAATTTATTGATGCTTTCTTTGTGGCCTAACATGTGGTCTATCCTTGAGTATATGTTATGTGGATTTGAAAAGAAGGTGTATTCCAGTTTTTTGGGGTGAGGAACTCTGAAAATATCCAAGAGGTCTAGTCTGTCAATCTCTTCATTCAATTCTCTTGCATCTTTATTGGTTCTCTGCTTTGTTGATCTGTCTAAGTGTGAGAGTGTGGTATTGAAGTCTCCCACTAATATTGTATTACTATTGATGTATTTTTAAAATTCTTTCAGTAGGTGCTTAATGTATTTAGATGGTCCCTCATTGGGTGCATAGATGTTAATAATTGTTAAGTCTTCTTGGCTGATTGATCCTCTAATCATTATGTGATGTCTTGCCTATCTTTTATTTATTTAATTTAAAATCTATCGTGTCTGAGATGAGAATAGCTGTTCCTGCCCTTTTTTGTGGTCTGTTAGCCTTCCATTCTTTCACTTTAAGTCTATGTTTATCTTGTTGTGAGTGACAGATGGGATTCTTGCAAGCAGCATATGGTTGGGTTATGTTTTTTGATCCATCCCCCCACCCTGTGCCTTTTAATGAGTGAGTTTAAGCCATTGACGTTTATTGATATTATGGATTTAATGTATTGTAGTGCCATTGTTCAAAAAAAAATTTTGTTTGCTCTGATATATTGCAAGTATTATAGTGGATGTTCTTGTTTATAAAATGTCTTTTAGAACCTCCTTCAGGGCCAGCTTGGTGATGGTTGCCTCCTTTAGCTGTTGTTTGTCTAAGAAGGTTTTGATCCCTCCATCTAGCTTGAATGAAAGTCTAGCAGGATATATTATCCTTGGTTGTAACCCTTTTTCATTCAGGGCTTGATAGATATCTTGCCATTTCCTTCTGGCTTTTAGAGTTTGAGTGGAGAAGTTTGCACATAATCTTATAGGTTTTCCCTTGTATGTGACTTTTTGTTTCTCTTGCAGCCTTTAGGATCCTTTCTTTATCCTTATTTCTTCTCATTGTGACTATGATGTGTCTTGGTGTCTTCAGGTCTGGGTTGATTGTTTGGTACTCTCTGGGCCTCTTGAATCTTGATGTCCTTTCTATTATTCAGGTCTGGGACATTTTCTTCTATTATTTCCTCTAGAATGTTTGCTTCCCCTTCCTCTCTTTCTTCCTCTGGCAGGCCAATTATACGAATGTTATTTCTTTTGAGATCATCCCATATGTCTCTGTTGTTGTTTTCAGTGTCTCTCAATCTCTTTTTGAGCTCTTTCACCTCTTTCTTCGTTTTCTCTGACTAATTCTGCCTTCTGCTTCTGTTAGTCTGCTTTCCCTTGCCTCTTGCTTTTTTCTTCATTACAGCTATTTCAGCTTTCAGTTCTCTAATTGCCTCAAGATAATCAGTATTTTCCTTGGGGTCTCAACTGTTTTTTCCCTAATACTGCCATGCCTTTCCTCCAGTGTTGTTTTCATTTCTGTGATTAATAATTTTATTATTGCTTGCATACTTTTCTTATCTATGGTTACTTCTGGCTGATTTGTAGTTTCTTCTGAGCTCTTGTCTTCATTCATTGGAGTAGCAGTTTTATTTGTTTTTAATCTACCCATTTTTTTATTTATGTGTTTCTTTTTATATATATACATGCTCTGTTGTTCCTCAGTTGTTGTGTCTTGAGTACAAGCAACACTGTACTAAATACCTTTATGACAATTGCACTCACCAACCCCAGGAATTACAGTAGCAACTGAAGCAAGTATTGAAGCAGTTTAATCGTTACCAGTTAGCCAAACAATTTCTCCAGTCTGTGAAAAAATGGTAACCAAATCCCAGTGAATAAGAAAGAGAAAAGAAAGAAGGGATAGCAAGAATAGACAGTTATGCCAATCTACTATCCACTGTATATTCTAGGGGTAACAAAAGGGGAAAGGTAACTAAAGCAGAGATACACACATAGAGAGTCCACTCTGAGTCATATTTCTTCCCCAAAATAATTCACAAATTCATAAAGGCAAAGAAGGAGGAATTTGGTAAAGACAGAGGCTCCTAGCAGGGGAGCCTGCTAAGCTGGTCCCCAGGGACTGGTTATGGGGGGGGGGCAAGGGAGAGGAGATATGCTTAAAAATTAAAAGGAAAAAAAAATTTACCCTTTTTTCCTACTCTAATTCTTAACCCAAATTAAGTTATAGTCACCTCCTTGGTGTGTGATGTGGTCAGAGCTCAAGCCACTAGCAGCTTCTCAGTCTGCCATCTTCCAGGAACCCCCGGAAGGTCCATTTCTAGCCTTGTGAGCATGCTCCAGACTACTCTTCACAGTATTGGACTAATTTACATTCTCAACAGCAGTGCAGAAGGGTTCCTTTGTTCCCACAGTCTCTCCAGCATTTGTTGCTGCTGTCCTTTTTGATGTATGCCATTCTCACTGGGGTGAAGTGGTATCTCAATGTTGTGTTTATTTGCATATCAATGACAATCAGAAATCTGGAGCAATTTTTCATGTGTTTGTTAGCCTTTTGGATAACAGAATGAATGTTCTGTTCATATCCTCTGCCCATTTTTGAATGGGGTAATTTCCTTTTTTGTTTCTCAGTTTGCCTAGCTCTTTGTATATTTTGGTTATTAGTCTTTTGTCTGATGTATGGCATGTGAAAATATTCTCCCATTCTGTGAGGGGTCTCCGTGTTTCTGTGAAGGTTTCTTAGGCTGTGCAACAGCTGTTCAATTTGATATAGTCCCATTTATTTGTTTCTGTTTTAGTGTTCCTGGCAATATGGTTTGTATCACCAAAGATGCCCTTGAGGTTTAGGTGAGAAAGTGTTCCACCAATATTTTCCTCTAAGTATTTGATAGTTTCTGGTCCAACATCCAGGTACTTGATCCATTTGGAGTTGATATTTGTTTCTGGTGATACCTTTCCTTTCATAATATTCTCTAATTCTATTCTAGGTGGTTCACTTCCCAACAAAGTCCTAAAACCTAGATATAGACTAGGTCCCGTGAGATAAAGCATGTTTTCACATGTGTCCATAAACGAGGGCAAAATATATACCCAAAAGCAAAAGTACACAATAGTCTAGAGTGAGTCACTATAAAGTTCATAATGAAATGGTATCTGATTAGACTTAGATACCCTCCTCACCTACTTCCTATTACAGTTCTCTCACTCACTACAAAGCTAATCTTATCAAAACAAGTACTGCAAAAGCTGAATGAGGGCAAGAGACTGGCATACTTTAATGATGACTTTTTAGTCACTATCAGGCCACCCCATCCCTAATCAGGGAGTTCTGAGATTCCCAAACAGACATGATGGGCCTAGACCTCGAATAAAACCCTGTCTCCATTGTTACTGGTTATCTCTATCAGAAACAACAAAACAGACCCCTTTGTGGGCCCCCATAGGACCTTGCCCTCAACTTGGATCAACAACAGTAAAGAATGTTCCATTCTCAGAACGGAGGATGGACAACATACTCTATGCTATACCTGAGATGGGTCGATATTGGGGAAGCTTGGAACGTTCCTACTCATGACCACAGAATGTGAGCTCTGATCTAGATGGATGCAGTGGTCACTTCGGCTCCTAAGTTGAATATGGGCCCCAGACCAAATAAAATCGATAGGGTTTACAGTCAACAATATTTATATCCCCTTCCCATATTAGGGAGCTACCCTCTTCCCTGATCCAGCTTTCTGGTCTTTTTTTTTTGCAGCCATGACATCATTTACCTAGACAATAACTTGGAATCACCTGTATATCAGATTTCAGGCTCAGGGAAAAAAAACTAGTATAGCCATAGGCCCTTTGGAATATAACTAAATTTGCCTACTAGTTATCTACAAAATGGAGTGCCCCCAACTCTCCATCTGCACTATTCCAGGCTTTAAGTTCATGATTGATCAACAATTTGTTTGGCTTTGTATGTTAACTCTCTTTCAACCACCAGGTTCCAGATGCCAGCAGGATGCTGAACAAACTTCCCTGGACAGACAACCCCACCAATGTGTCCTGGAGTTCTGCTTCCCCAGAGACCCACCCTACTAGTGAAAGAGAGAGGCAGGCTGAGAGTGTGGATTGACCTGTTAATGCCCATGTTCAGTGGGTAAGCAATTACAGAAGCCAGACCTTCCACCTTATACATCCCACAATGACTTTGGGTCCATACTCCCAGAGAATTAAAGAATAATAATTAAAGAATAAGAAAGCTATCAGGAGGGGATATGGAGTTCTGGTGGTGGGAATTGTGTGTAGTTGGTTTTGGCAATGTTTTCTTTTTATAAATTAATAAATAAATAATAAAGAAAAGACAAAGATGATTATAAGATGATCCCACTCATAAACAGAAGTTGAGAAAGAAGAACAGGAAGGGAAACTCAAGCAGAATCTGACTTGAGTTTGGATTAGGGCACCAAAGTAAAAATCTGTGGGTGGAGGGTGAGGGTAGATGTTCAGCTTCACAAGGTGGAAGGCGGGGCAAATCAGGACACAGTCCTTTGGTGGTGGGAAAGGTGTTGATGTACTCTCGTTATTAACTAGTAGTCTCACTATTTAATTAATATTAGAGGATAAAAATGTATTTAATGTCTCAATAATTTTTGATGCATATATGCATAGAATATTGAGTTCCTTCAATTTATGCACTTAAAATTTCAAATCGTTAATCACATTGAATTTTAACAATGGGATCAAATTGTTAATCCATTTTTAATAATGACATGTTCTTTGAAATATTAAATTTTCTAAAAGCTTAGACCAGGGAGAACAGAAGCAACTGGTGACATTACTTTATAAGACACAACTATAATTAAATAGCATAAAAGGACATAAATTATGGTGAGGTTTTGTATTATACAGCAAATCCTAATAAAGGTATTTTCAAAGTTGACTCAACTGCCAAATAATTTGGTGATAGCAATAACCATCTATTGCCTTCTTAAGCCTTTAGACAGCAGGAACCTTCCCCTTTCTCCATAAAGCCCATACTTCTCCCAGTCCTGCTAGGGTAGGGCTCAATTTCCTGCATGCTTCTCTCAGTTCATACCAACTGATACTGCTTCTGGTGATCCCAACCTAAGCAATGCAACCAGTACTACCTTCGCATGTAACACTTCGGACTGCATCCAGAGATATCAGGCATGGAATGTCAACCCTTCAGCTTCATTACTGTGGTGAGACCTTTCCTAGTTCATAAGGACTCCTTAATTCCATTTCGAGTGGTGCACTTCTTTTTTTTTAATTTTTATTTATAAAAAGGAAACATTGACAAAACCCATAGGATAAGAGAGGTACAACTCCACACAATTCCCACCACCAGAACTCCATATCCCATTCCCTCCTTTGATATCTTTCCTATTCTTTATCCCTCTGGGAGTATGGACCCAGGGTCGTTATGGGGTGCAGAAGGTGGAAGGTCTGGCTTCTGTAATTGCTTCCCCACTGAACATGGGCATTGACAGGTCAACCCATACTCCCAGCCTGTCTCTCTCTTTCCCTAGTGGGGTGGAGTTCTGGGGAGGTGGGGCTACAGAACACATTGGTGGGGTTGTCTGTCCAGGGAAGATTGATTGGCCTCATGTTAGCATCTGGAACCTTGGGGCTGAAAAAAAGAGTTAACATATAAAGCCAAACAAATTGTTGATCAATCATGAAATTAAAGACTGGAATAGTGCAGATGAAGAGTTAAAGGGTCTCTGTTTTGTAGATAGTAGTCCTATTTTAGTTATGTTCCAAAGAGCTCACCACTGTACTAGTTTTTTTCCTGAGCCTGACATCTGATATGCAGGTGGATCCAAGTTATTGTCTGGGGAGATAATGTTATGGCTAAAAAAAGGACCAGAAAGGTGGATCAGGGAAGAGAGTAACTCCCAAGTATGGGAAAGGTGTATAAATATTGTTGACTGAAACCCCCATCAATTTGACCTGATCTAGAGCCCATATTCAGCTTAGAAGCCTAAGTGACCACTGCATCCATCTAAATCTGAGCTCACATTCTGTGGTCATGAATAGGAACTTTCCAAGCTGCCCCAATTTCAGGACCCATTTTCCTCAGGTGGAACATAGCATATGTTGTCCATCCTCCCTTTGGAGAATGGAACATTCTCTACCATTGTTGATCCAAGTTGAGGATAAGGTCATATGGGGACCCACAAAAGGGTTTTTCCTGATAGAGATGACCGGTAACAATAGAGAGAGGGATTTATTTGAGGTCTAGGCCTATCATGTCTGTTTGGGAACCTCAGGACTCCCTGAATAAGGTTCCAGCTGGTGGGGTGGCCTGATAGTGACTAAAGAGTCATCATTAAAGTATGCCAGTCTCTTGCCCTCATTCAGCTTTTGCAGTCCTTACTTTGATAAGTTTATCTTTAGAGAGAGTCAGGGACATATAATAGGAAGTAGGTAAGGAGGGTATCTAAGTCTAAGTAGACACTATTTCATTATGAACTTTATGGTGTCTTTTTATGTCTTTCTACTTGCTTGCTTCATTGATTGACTCACTGCAGACTATTGTGCACTTTTTTCTTTTGCCCTAATTTATGGATACATGTGACCATATGTCCTGTCTCATGGGATCACATGTCACAGCAGCTTAGGACAAAGCTCTGGTGCTATGGTATCTTTCCTTCTCTCTGTCTCACTCTGAATGAAAAAAGCATACGGCAAGTGATTATCCATCCACGAGACCCTGACTCCAAAAAAAGAAGAAAAAAAAACAACCTAATTGTGCTGACTCCTCTGTAAAATAACATCTTTGCTTCACCATCTCTATTGAGAATTTTTTATACTTTATTCTAGTGCCTGTTACCATCAGATACATACTTTTTTACTTTCAGAATGTAAGCTCAGTCCCTAGCACAGTGCTTAGTATGTGGGACAATTCTAATATGTAATTTTGAATGAAGGTTTAGGTATCTATCTTATAATATCTATGTTAATCTTTCATATAATTTATCTCATTCAATTCTCACAGCAAAAACAAACAGGAAAAAAATCCCAAAACCCTAGTCCAGATTGTTTCCCTCAATTTCCCTCAATTTCTCTGTTTCTATGAGAAAGAAGACACAGGGAAATAAAGGACAAAAATGGCCACCAGGAGCAGTAGACTCACCATGTACTCACTGAGCTCCAATGATAACCCTGGTGGCAGAAAATTAAATATATATAAAAAAACCAATTCAAAAAGAAAGGAACTTTAGATTTCTAAGACCATTCTACAGACTATTGATAGATAAAAATATTTTTGTTACTTAGAGATGACATATGTATATTTAAGTTAAATTTTCTCTCAAATTGTCAGTTTAGGAAAAAATTTTGTAAGAACTGGAAATATACACATATCCACACATAAGAGTTTTAAAGACATTTATTTATTGATTAATGGGAAATAGAGAGAATCATATTATTTTGGAATATTGAGATGCGAGGTATCAAAGTTGGAACCTCATGCTTTTAAGTCAAGTGGTTTACTTGCTATGCCACTGCCTAGGGCCACACATCACTATTTTAACTAAGTATTGTCAAATCTCTATTGATCTCAGTTAAATGTAATGTTGTTTATATTTCTATTTTCTGGTTAGAAATGATGAACATCTAACATAGTTCTTAAAATTCTAACTCAATATTCTTTTTCAACAAATGGATATATGGGTAAGTAACATTACCAACATAATAAGTATATAAATTTCATGTAAAATATGTTTGATAGTCTATATCGCTTTTTAGATTTCCAACAGTGAGTTGTAAGTGCCTAATTTGCAAACATTAATTTTTCTTTCCAAAACATACTTACTACCTGGGTCCCCTATAATTTTTCGACATGACAATTCTCTAATTTTTTAGAAAAAAAATTTAAAGTATAGATTTCACAACAGACTTAAATTAATCCTTATAAAGTCATTCCACTCCTATGATATTAAATCATTGTATATTAAACATTGAGGTATGTTATTAAATTTTGTGGTAGATTTTCCAATGACCTTACAGTAGTCATCCTACTTTACATCATATATTTGCTTTATATAGATAACTATATATAAAATACATGTTATATATGTTATGCTAAATATGTAAGTATACTATTTATAAGTGTTAACACATGCTACGTATAATGTTTATAATATATTATATATAGTCACATATTTACAACTTAGTTTTTAGTTGATTTACTTTGTTCTCTGGTGTTGATTCTTCAAAGCCCTCTCTCCTCACCTTACAACTCTTGCAAGAGTAAGTGCACTTTATTTATGGGTTTGACTCTTTCATTTTACCATTTGTAGGGCTGATTTGATCTGGAATGTCTTCCATTAGTCTGTTTAGGTAGTAATCGTATTGCATCCTTTTTGGATAGGTCAGTTGACACTCAGTACAGAAGATGTGGACAATGTACAAGAGCCAGCGGTAACCCACATTCTCATTTCCATCCTGAAATGCAATTTACTCCAGTTTTAGGTAAGTTACTTCAGTTTTACTTGAAAGTGCAGAGCTGCCTGATAGTTGAGGGCAGATAACTGAGTTATGTTTTTAGTTTTGCCACTCAAATTGACCTTGGGCAGGCAACTGAAAAAAATATCTCTACTTTGTTTTGTCAGTATGAGAAATGAGAATAATAATGCTGCCCACTTTACAAGGGACAACTTAATGAATTTTGCTTTTGTAGAGCACTGTGACATCCCAAGGCAACGTGGAGCTGGAAGAGGTTGGGCTACTGTAGAAACTCAAAACTGCTATCATGTTTAGTATTTTGAAGATTTTTCTCTCAGGCTTACAGCAGTTTCACATCATCAGACTTTTGAATTATTGCTAAGAATAAATGAAATAAAAACAGAATCTAGTAGGAAGAAAACTGGATACCTTGGGCAAAATTCAAGTTTGCATCAGATTTGGGCTTATGTATACTTATGGGGTTTTACAAAAGTAATTAACTTGCTCATGCCATGCAAAAACAAAGTCCTAGAAAAGATATCTGGCACATCTCTGGGCCAGCAAGATAGATCATTTGTTAGTGTGCCTGCTTTGCCATGTGTGCAACCTGGCTAGAAGCCAGCTCCCACTGTACTGAGGGAAGCTTTGGTACTGTGGTCTCTCTCTCTCTGTTTCGGTCTGAAAAAGAGAACCTGCAGCATTGAAGCCCTAACTATGAAAGGGAGGAAAAGGAAACTTTCTGTCACATATGTAGCAATACCTGTATTGTCTACTGTGTGTCTATAGTTCAGAAAAGTCCAACAGTAGAATGAAGGAGGTGCTTATGTGACCTCTGCATCCCTGTCCCATATTAGGGAGCTACTCTCTTTCCTGATCCAGCTTTCTCGTCCTTTTTCCAGCCATGACATCATCTCCCCAGACAATAACTTGGATCCACCTGCATATCATATTTCAGGCTCAGGGGAAAAAAAAGAAAAAGAAAAAGTAGTATAGCCACAGACCCTTTGGATCATAACTAAAATATGCCTACTAGCTATCTACAAAATGGAGAACCCTCCCCCCAACTCTTCATCTGCACTATTCCAGCCTTTAGGTCCATGATTGGTTAACAATTTGTTTGGCTTTGTGTGTTAACTGTTTTCAAGCACCAGTTTCCAGATGCTAGCATGATGCTGACTAGACTTCCCTGGACAGACAACCCCACCAAGTTGTGTCCTGGAGCTCTGATTCCCTAGAACCCTTCCCCACTAGGGAAAGAGAGAGACAGGCTGGGAGTATGGATCAACCTGTCAATGCCCATGTTCAGTGGGGAAGCAATTACAGAAGCCAGACCTTCCGCCTTCTGCATCCCAAAATGACCTTGGTACCATACTCCCAGAGGGTTAGAAAATAAGAAAGCTATGAGGGGAGGGGATGGGATATGGCATTCTAGTGGTGGGAATTGTGTAGAGTTGTACCCCTCTTATCCTGTGGTTTAGTCAATGGTTCCTTTTATAAATAAAAAGATAAAAAAAGAGTAGGGCACCAACGAAAAAACCCTGGGTGGAATGTTCAACTTCATGGGGAGGGGGTAGGAGAATGGGAGGGAGGGGAGGGGGTGGGACACAGTCTTTTGGTGGTGGGAATGGTATTTATGTACACTCCTATCAATTTTTAGTCATATAAATCACTAATTAATATGAGAGGGGAAAAATTGATTTAATATCTCAAAGTTTTTAAAGCACACACTGAGTCTTTTTAATACATAGGCTGAATCTTTGATATGTTGACTCTCTTAAAAGCTTAGTACAGGGAGAACAAAAGCAACTGGTGGCATAGCTATATGCAAACAATGTCAAAGGAAATAAAATATGGTGAGGGTGTGTATGATACAGCAAATCCTAACAAAAGGATTCTTCAAAGTTAACCCAATTGCCAAACAATATGATTATTGCAATAACTATCATTGTCTTCTTAAACCCTAAGACAACAGGAACCTCCCGCTTCATCTATAGAGTCTATGTTCCTCTCAATCCTGGAACCTCTGGGGTGGGGCTCACTTCCCTGCATGCTTCTCTCAAGTTAGGCTAAATGATATTGCATCTGCTGAGTCCAACCTAATCAATGCAACAAGTACCATTTCAGCATGCATTGGATCGACCTTCCCGTGGTGCATCCCATGAGTACCCATTCATTGGGGAAACTGACGATCCTTCCTAGCCGACTGAATCCACTGGATCCCAGTCACTTTCAAAGCCAGCAACAAGCAGCTCCTGACAGCTTTCAAGCTGTTGGTCCTGTTCTTCCAGTCCTCCAACTTAATGTTGAGGGGCTGTCCTTTGCCAAACGCGTTCTTATTGGTCAATTGGAGATACAGCATCAGGCAGATGTTATTTGCCTACCAGAAACACATATAGCAGTCGATGAAGCTGCTCGATTCACCATCAGTGGATTCGATTTAATACACTATAATCTCCATCCTAAACACGGCCGAGCCATCTACGCTAAATCGTATCTTGCGGACGTTTACCATATGGCCTCTTCGACCTTCTACGACTCCATTACTATTGGAACTATTCAGCTCGTCAACGTATATAAGCCTCCCAGTGCCTCATGGGATAACGAGGTCCTGCCTACCCCAAATCACCCAGCCGTTTACGTTGGAGACTTTAATAGTCACCACTAAGACTGGGGATATTCCTCCACTCGTGCTGACGGCTCTATCTTAGCTGACTGGGCTTCAGCAAATGACCTCTCCCTATTATACGATCCCAAACAGTCAGGCCTTTTTCACAGTGCTAGATGGAATAAAGACTCATCACCCGACCTGTGCTGGATTAGCACAGTCAACGGCCAAGCCTTTCCCGCTACGAGACAAGTTCTCAAGATCTTACCGCACAGTCATCACTGCCCAGCTATCATCCACATTGGTCTCCAGCTCCCACTGATTCTGTGAAAAACTAAGATGGAACTTTCGGAAAGCAAACTGGCGTCTGTTCAGTGATCTTACCAACAAATCTATTCCTGCAATTCCAATTAACTCTATCCCCTCTGAAGATTCCTACAGGCGGAAGCCAAGCCATCTTTAAAAGCAGCTTCCCAAGCTATTCCTCGTGGGAGACGTGCTAACTATATGCCTTGTCTTGATGCTGAATGCGAGGAGCTACTAAAGCAGTATGATGAGTCGGGCGACCCAGATGTGGCCGACCATGTCATTGCCTCCCTAGATGCAGCACGCCAAGCCCGCTGGCAACAACTCACGGAAAGTCTGAACTCCACCCACTCAAGTAGGAAGGCCTGGAAGCTTCTTCATAGTCTGGGTGCCGGTAGCCAACCCTCTCCTGTCTCCCATCCTCCCATATCTCCAAACTCATTGGCCGGTCACCTAATTCAAGTTGGACGTGCTAAGATCGACCCAGTCTGGAAAAGAGAAATTTCCCATGAGTGGTCATCTGTTGTTAAAATTCAGAGGCTCTAGCTGGCTGGGATATCTTCACAGGCGGGTAACAGAGATGACCAGAGACATACGGCTGGGCAGGGAAGCTGTATTTCTTTATTCAGGAACAACGATCCATAAACTAAACCAAACTAATCACCAAACAGAACTCTGCTGCCTCTTTCCCCCTGCGACAGCGCCAAACACTCTCTTACTCTGCAACTCTCCAACTCCCAACTCTGGAACTCTGGAACCCTTTCGGGGTTCCTTGGGGCGGGGCCAAGCGGGCCCGCGAAATTAGCAGGACTGATCCAAATTTCTTGGCAGGGGAGAGCTAGAACAACTCAATGTAAAGCATACAAGAGTCATCCCACTTCCGTTTATCTTGTCCATCTCCAAAACTCTCTCCCTTTACACTGTCTGAACTGGAAGACGCTTTGAAGAGGGTTAAACCGGGAATGGCTGCTGGCTATGATAACATCACCCCAGGACTTATTCTTAACGGGCCCCGCGGCAAAGAAGTGGCTCACTACATTCCTGTCCCACATGTTGGAATCTGAATCTATGCCCAAAATTTGGCGTCATGTCAAGATAATAGCAGTTTTGAAACCAAAGAAAGACCCAACACTGGCTGCCAGCTATAGACCAATTTCTCTCCTCTCCGTGTGTTACAAACTCCTTGAGAGGCTGCTTCTGTCACGTATTTCTCCCCTTACAGAGAAATTCCTATCACCCGCCCAAGCTGGTTTCCCCCCAGGAAGATCTACCTGCGAACAAGCCCTGGCCCTCTCAACTTACATTGAAAATGGATTCCAGAAGAATTTAAAGACGGGTGCTGTCTTTGTTGATCTCACAGCAGCCTATGACACGGTCTCCTAGTCAAGATCTCAAGATGCCTCCTCCATGGGTGGCCAACACTATATCGTTTCTTCTCCAAAACAGAAGATTCTTGGTGCATCTGGGTGACAAGTCTAGCAGATGGAGACTTGTTTCAAGTGGCCTCCCCCAGGGCTCTGTTCTGGCTCCTACGCTATTTAATATTTACATCAATGACCGCCCAGAAACTTCTTCAACGAAGTTCATCTACGCCGATGATATCTGCTGTGCAACTCAAGCATCAAAGTTCGACATCCTCGAGGAAACACTCACGAAAGACATGTCTTTGATATCTGATTACTGTAAAAAATGGTGACTAATCCCTAGCACTGCAAAAACAGTATCATCTGTTTTCCATCTACACCATGCCTCTGCCTTGTGTGAGCTTAATGTGCAGCTTGACGATACGAGAATCCGGCATGAAGCCCAGCCAGTCTATCTTGGCGTTACTCTTGATCGCACCCTGTCATTTCACAAACATCTCATAAAAACTGCAACAAAGGTGGGCCCAAAGAATAACATCATTGCAAGACTGGCCAGCTCCTCATGGGGCGCGAGTGCTTCCACACTACGATCATCATCTCTGGCATTATGCTATTCCCCTGCAGAATACTGTGCCCCAGTATGGTTCCGTAGCCCCCATGTCCACTTGGTCGATTCCAAATTATATTCCTCCATGTGGATAATTTCTGGAACCATCCGTTCCACCCCGGTTCCATGGCTGCCAGTTCTTAGCAACATCGCCCCGCCAGATATTCGTCAGGATGCGGCATCATCTAAGTTCATTTCCCACGTCTACGCTCGACCGGACCTGCCAAAATACGCGGATATCTTTGCCCACCCTGTCCAACGCTTGACGTCTCGTCATCCAATCTGGTCCCCTATGCCTACATTGAACTTCTCTGTTCCAGACTCTTGGAAACAGAGTTGGCAGTCAGCTGAGGTAAAGAACAAACACCTCATCACAGACCCCTGCAAGCGTCAACCCGGCTTTGACCTAGCACGTTATGATTGGGTCCTCCTCAATTGCTATTGAACAGGCCATGGCCGGTGCGCCGCTATGTTCCATCGCTGGGGAGCCAGAGATGACCCGAACTGCCACTGCGGCTACAGACAATGACCCACATAGTCAACGACTGCCACCTCTCCAGATTCAAAGGAGGTCTCAAAACTTTACATCAGGCTCAACCTGACGCTGTTGACTGGCTACGGAAGAAGGGCAAACGGTAGAAGAAGAACCAGAGTAAAAGACTCTGGGGTGGGGCTGGGAGGGGGCAGAGTACAGGAGTAAATGATGACAGAGGACCTAATGGGGGTTGTATTGTTATTTGGAAAACTGAGAAATGTTATGCATGCACAATTATTGTATTTACTGTTGAATGTAAAATAATCCCACAATAAAGAAATTTAAAAAAAGAAAAAGAAGGGCACTCAAAAAAAAAAGAATTGTAGATCAATGTCCCTGATTAGTATTGATATAGATGTTGTCAATAAAATATTAGTCAACCAAATCCAAGTACATACTGAAAGTATCCTACACTGTGAAGACATTGGATTTACTTCATTATATATAGAAGAAACAGCAACACAACAAAGGCTATATGTGACAAGTCCACAGTAAAAAATTATACATGGTGAAATAGTCATATTTAAGATTGATACTAAGAAAATGGTAGAGATTCCTAGAAAATTAAAAACAGCAACTGCTACATACACAAGGGGATGAAAATAAGATATCAAAGACATAACTTTAGGCTCATTTTTTACTGCAGTATTAATCCTAGTGGCCAGGAAGTGGAAGTAACCTAAACATCCATTGGTGAGTGAATGGATAAAGAAGGCAGGATAGTTATAGATACACAGTGAAGTATTATTTTGCCATGACACGTGATTAAAAAATCTCCCTTTTGGAACTATATGGATTGACTGTGCTCAACCTGACACTGTTGACTGGCTACGGAAGAAGGGCAAACGCTAGAAGATTGTACATCTAAATACAATACCAAGTTACATCTTAATTATATTTCAATAAAAAACCCAGAGATTGGAAAAAAATAAAAGAAGATCATGTGAACAATGTTAAAGATATTCCAAAGAGAAGTGAGTTCAAGTCTGATCCCATTGAACTGGAGGAAGCATTAATATCTTTGTACCTTTCCCTCTCTCTCTGTTTATCTAACAGAAGAAATTGCCAATGCTGAAAACACTCACTGGAGTGGGCATAGTGGATGTTACAAATGAATAGTAAAATTGTCCCTTAGTTCTTTCACTTGATGGGCTGTGCTCTTCCCATAGCCCCTAAAGACTGTATTGGCAGCCTCTTTGACCTCTATTTACTTGTACTATCCTCACTCTAAGTTGCTTTTACCACTTACTGAAAAGTGCATCATTGTGTATTAATTGCAACTTTTCACTCCCAAGTACAATCTATTCTTTTACCCAGTCATCTCCTTTCCCAATCAGTCTTAGAAAATGAGATGCCAACACCCAACCAAAAAGAGGTGTGTACTCCTATGTTCATAGCAGCACAATTCATAATAGCTAAAACCTGGAAGCAACCCGGGTGCCCAACACCAGATGAGTGGCTGAGAAAGGTGTGGTATATAAACACAATGGAATACTATGCAGCTATCAAGAACAATGAACCCACCTTCGCTGACCCATCTTGGACAGAGCTAGAAGGAGTTATGTTACGTGAGCTAAGTCAGAAAGATAAAGATGAGTATGGGATGATCCCACTCATCAACAGAAGTTGACTAAGAAGATCTGAAAGGGAAACTAAAATCAGGACCTGACCAAATTGTAAGTAGGGCACCAAAGTAAAAACCCTGTGGTGAGGAGTAGACATGCAGCTTCCTGGGACGTGGGGGGTGGGAGTGGGTGGGAGGGATGGGTCACTCTTTTGGTGGTTGGAATGGTGTGTATGTACACTCCTAGTAAAGTGTAGTCATATAAATCACTAGATAATTAATACGAGCGGGGGAAAATTAATTGTATGTCTCAAAATTTTTCAAAACACAAACTGTGTAATTGATATGCAGACTCTCTCAAAAGCCTAGACCAAGTAGATCAGAAGCAACCAATAGCACAGCTATATACAAGATACTGAGTAATGTACAGCAAGCCCTAACAAAAGGACTTTTCAAAGTTAACCCAATTACCAAATAATGTGATGATAACATTAACTATCCATTGTCTTTTTGAACCCTAAGACAGCAGGAACCTCACATCTCCACTACAGAGCCTCTACTTCCCCCAGTCCTGGAACCCTTGGATAGGGCCCACTTTCCCATATGCCTCTCCCAATCCATATAAAATAATATTGCATCCGCCGATCACAACCTAACCAACGCAACGATTGCCACCTCAACATGCTTCACTTCAGACTGTGTCCAGAGACTTCACGTGTGGAATGACAACCCTTCAACTTCATTTCTCAGGTGAGATCTTTCCTTTCATAGTATACTCTAATTTCATCTCAGGTAGTTCACTTTCTAACAAAGTCCCAAAACCTAAATATACACCAGTTTCTGTGAGAGAGAGCATATGTTCACACGTATCCATAAACTACTGCAAAATATAGGCCTGAAAGCAGAAGTGCACTAGAGTTTGCAGTGAGTGCCCCTGTAACACTTTGTCTCCGCTATTCCAAGCTTTGGGTCCGTGATTGCTCAACAATTTGTTTGGCTTTGTATGTTAACTCTCTTTTCAGTCACCAGGTTCCAGATGTCATCAGGATGCCGGCCAGGCTTCCCTGGACTGAAGATCCCACCAATATGTCCTGGAGCTCTGCTTTCCCAGAGACCCACCCTACTAGGGAAAGAGAGAGGCAGACTGGGAGTATGGACTGACCAGTCAACGCCCATGTTCAGCGGGGAAGTAATTACAGAAGCCAGACCTTCCACCTTCTACAACCCACAATGACCCTGGATCCATGCTCCCAGAGGGATAGAGAGTGGGAAAGCTATCAGGAGAGGGGATGGGATATGGAGATTGGGTGGTGGGAATTGTGTGGAGCTGTACCCCTCCTACCCTATGGTTTTTTTAATTAATCCTATCTTAAATAAAAGGAAAAAACTTTATTAGTGATTTAATATTGATTTATAAATTTATAAGATAATAAGGATATAATTCTACACCATTCCCACCACGAGAGTTTTATGTCCCCATTCCCTCCACTGGAAAAGTTCAGTAATTCTCTCAAGGTCACAGATATGGATTGACTACTATTTCTATAACTATCTCTATATATTTGGAATCACATGAATCATTTCCTTTCTTTTTTTTCTTATATTTTAAAAATTAATTAATTAATTTTTTATCAAAAGTGCACTGCTCAGCTCTGGCCTATGTTGGTGTGGGAGATTGAACTTGGTACTTTAGGGCCTCAGGCTTGAGAGTTTCTTTGCATAACCATTATGCTATCTCCCCCGCCCTCTTTTTTCCCCCTCAATTCTTTAAGATCTAATTATTTATTCATTATTGAAAGAAAGAAAGACTGGAGCACTGCTTAGTTCTATCACATGCAGTATCAGGAGTGGAAGGCAGTAAAATATAAAGCAGGACAAAATATTTAATAAACAGGAAACAAAATGTGGGAATAGAACAAATGAGAATAGGGATCTTAGGGTGGAAAGAAACTAGGAAGTCTGTTTTATGTATGTTCTTGGGGGACCTATGACTTTAGTAATTTTTGCTGGCTCTTGATAGAGCCACATAGAGGTGGACTAAAAGTATTGTCTGGGAAGATGTCAGAGTTGAGAATAGAACTGGAAAGCTGGATTGGGCAGGGAGTAGCTCCCAAACTTGAAGAAGATATATTAATATAATTAACTATTTACCACTTTCATCTGACCCATATATAGTCATATTTAGCACAAGAGCCTGTATAATCTCTGTATAGTCTCTGTCAGCCTGAGCTTGCAGTCCATGATCACAGTTAGGAATATTCTAGCCTGCACTCGTTCAGGACTAGCCTTCCTTAAGTGGCAGAGTAGCTTGTCCCAACTTCCCTTTGGAGAGTGGGGTGATCCCTACCATGCATGGATCATTTCTTGTGCTTCCACAGAAAGCTTTCTTAGATTATGCATCTAGGCTAGATTCCTAGTAGAAGAATATGCATGTCTTCAAGTTTAGTTTATCAATATAAATAAGAAAATGTTTTCTCCAAAACATCTTCAAACATGTTATTAGAACTGCTCTCCTGAGATAATAGAACCTTCACCTTACTAGACAGGCAAGGTCCAATTATAAATGTAGTCTTAGTAAAAAAATATATCAATTATTAATATCTGGTTCTTCAACTAGCAATTTGGGGGATGTTTACAAGATAACATTAATATGACTGTAATCAGTTATGAGAACTTCATTAGCTTCTATTTAAGTGTGTGTGTGGTATGTGATTATGTCTGTTTATACTTTGTAAAAGCAGAAAAGGAATTAAGTGTTTCTGGCATCTGTCTCTAGTTCCTTCTCTCTGGAGGAGCAGACACTGATGACTTTCTAAATTTTTACTTGCTCTTCCCACTCTTATTTTTCTCCTCCTATTCCCGCCCCCCTGCCCCAGACTTTATGTCTGTGTAATTTGACTATTCCTGTACTTTAAATTTTTTTCCCTTCTCCAGGAGAAAGAGAAAAAAGAATGAGAGAGAGAGAATATGAGAGACAGAGGCACACGAGAAAAAAATACCACAGTACTACTGGACCATTTATGAATCTTTCCTTATGTAAAATGCTCCTATGTGGTGTCAGGAACTGAAACCGGGATCCTCCTGCACTCTTTATTGAGTGAGCTATTTGGCAGTCCTGGTTTTCTTCTAAATGTTCAGATTCTACAACCATTTTTGTGTACTAACGCAGTTAGTAAATATTGATTGGGTACTTATTCTGAGTGCTGGGGATACATCATGAAAATAAGAGGAAATGTCTGGCCCTCACAGAATTTGAATTCTGTTGGGAGGAGGGCAACAATTAATACACACATAAACATAGTGTATTAGAAAAGCAATTTAGGAAAAGCAGGGGGAAAGAGGATGGGGAATGTAAGAGCAAAAGGGAAGAGTTTTTCTATTACAGAAAGTCATCATAGAAGATCTTGATGCAAAGATGAGAGGTAAATCAGTACTAGAGAAAATTAGGTCCCAAATTCCACCCCTGATACTGTATGCCAGAAGTAAGCAGTGGTCTGGTCTTTCTATCTTTAATTAATGAATAAATAACTTGAGGAATTAAAGGGAAAAAAAAGGAAAGGAAATGATTCATGTGATTCCAAAGCTTTTGAAACAAATGGTACAGTAAGTACAAAGACTCTGCAATGGAGGACTGCTTGACATAGCCAAGTACTTGCAAAGTGATCTGTTTAACTGGTGCTAAGCAAGCAGTCAGCAAATTTGCTAGCGGTGAGGTCAGGAGTAGCAGCTTGGAGAGGGAACTGTTGAATTTATCCTGATTTTGGTAAGAAACCACTGAAGAGATTTGAGCAAAGGAGTACAATAATCTAAGTTTTTGAACAGTGACTCTGATTGAAAGAATAGAATCAGAGAGACCCACTGTGTAGGTGATAATAGTATTCTAAGAAAGAGATAATTATAACGGACCTAGATTTTGATAGTATAGCTATTGAAAAGCGATCTGATTCTGCATACATTTTAAAGATATTTTAAATTCTTATTTATTGCCTGAGCTTGCTGCATACACACAAATTTACCATAAATCGTGACAACCAGTTTTTCTTTTATATATATATTTATTTATTTATTTCCCCCTTTTTTGTTGTTGCCCTTGTTGTTTTTCATTGTTTTGTAGTCGTTATTGATGTTGTCATTGTTGGATAGGACAGAGAGAAATGAAGAGAGGAAGGGAAGACAGAGAGGGAGAGAGAAAGACACCTGCAGACCTGCTTCACAACCTGTGAAGCTACCCCTGCAGTTTTTCTTTTTTATTTCCCCCTCTTTTTATTTGATAAGACAGAGAGGAATTGAAAGGCAAGGTAGAGATAGAGAAATGAAGAGAAAGAGAGAGCCTGTGACACTGCTTTACTGCTTGTGAATCTTCCCCACTGCAGGTGCGGACCAGTAGTTTCAACCCAGGTTCTTGTGCATGGTAACATGTCCTTAACTGGGTGCACCACCTCACAGTCCACTAATTTTAATTTTTAAGATTTTATTTTCATGGGAAACGGGAATACATAATGAAAGATAAAGACAGAGAGGGAGAGACCAGTGCACTGTTCTACTCTGGCATATGGTTGGGCTTGGATTTATATCTGGGGCCTCTGGAGGCTGGAACATGAAAAGTCTGGTGTGTACGCATTTGGATGCATTTTAAGTTTTGATATTTGAAGTTAGATTTAGAGGAAAGGATAAAACAGGATTCTTGTGGTCTGGCAAAGTCCTGTTCTTCCATTCCTTTCTCTTTCTTTCACTTCCTTCCTCCCTCCCTCCCTTCTTCCCTTCTTTCCTACCTTCCTTCTTTCTTTCTCTCGCCACTTAAAGTCAGAGGGGACTTCAATGACCCATCCTACCAAGAGGCCTGGTAAGTGTCCCATCATACTAATTAATGCCCATGCTGAAGTGGGTGACCCTGGAAGGTGTCTTTCCCATGCACCATTAGGTCATACAGGACTCCATTAGGCTTCCATTCAAACAATTGTAGTTTTTTAATGTGCTTTCACCAAGCACTGATGTCATTTCATTATCCAGAATCATTTCAATTATATTCTAAGTAGTCTTCTACTGTACTTTGTAAGACTTTAGTTCTTAAAAAAATTTTGAGATAAATTATTTTTACATTCAATCTGCTGTTCTTTTCTTTCTCTGTCCTTTCATGACTGAAAGACTTTGTGTGCTATTTGGCCAAGTGGGAGTTGTTTGAAATATCATTTAGCACCATTCCTAAATAAAATCATTCTTTTGCATTTACTCTCTGTTTATTCTTGGGTTTTTACTATTAATTAGCAAATTCATTTCCGGATAGCCACAATGAGGTTAGAATAAATGTACCAAGTTAGGTATCCAGCAAAGCCAACTGTATTCAGAGTGGTAACAAGAGACCAATTCTATTCTGATAAACACCATTAAAAGGGAAGATAAATAAAATCTTATGGCCTTAGTCAGCAAGTTTTACCCTACAAAAGGAATCTAAGCTGAACAACATCTGTAATTTGGAGTCTTAGATCAAAGTGGCTGCTTTGTATTTTTCTCAAGGGCCTGAAAATCAAATTTGTATTCTGCTGGTCAGGCACATTGTAAAGAGTGCCACCTTCACCTGGCCTGTTTGGAAGGCCCATAAGTCTTGATAACTTGGTGGATTTCAATGCGCAGCCATGAGTTCCACAGGCATTAATTCTGCTCCATTGCTTGTCTGTTTAAAATAAAAAGTGTTGGTGAATACATTATACTTGGGGACCTCTAAATCCCGCTTTAGTTCGTTGTCATTCTCGAGGTCACTGATCTCCTTTGTTATCATTATTCCAGTATCCATAGCTCATTTGAAGTTTGCTGCTGTTGTGTCCTTTTTTCTTTTATCTTTGACAACTGCATCAGCTCCAACTCTTGAAGAGATTAACACTGCCTTTTATTCACAAAGCCAGATTATTTGGAAAGGTCAATGGATGTAGCACATCACTCTGGTACATTTCTACAGAGAAACAGGCCAGCTATAATTTAATGTGGTCCTGGGTTAAAGATCTAGTTTATTTATGGTGGATAGCCATATAGAAATGATCATTATAAATCCATTTGCTATTTGACAGAAACTAATTTTACTTAGAATATTTTCTAAATGGTCCCTATAGAGGAAATATAGCCAAGTTCCAGAGTTGGCTCTGTGGGGACTATGGAAAATATACCTGTTGTCATCTAGATGCCTTCAGGAAGTCCTTCCTGAGTTAGAGTATAACCTATATTCTGCGTACATATGGAGTTAGCGAAATATTCTTTAAGTAGGCATTTTCATTTCCACTATGTGTATTAAGCCATGGTAAATCTATTGTATTCTTTTCTGCTTTCTGCAACAGTGGTATCATCTGTTTTATTTTATTTTATATTTGCCACTGTGGTTATCACTGGGGCTCAGTACCTGCACGATGACTCCACTGCTTCTAGCAGCATTTAAAAAAAAATTTTCTTTCTGTAGAGGGTGAAAGAGAGAGGGAGAGGGAGAAAGAAAATGAGAGACATTTGCAGCACTGCTCCACCACTTGTGAATCTTCCCCCTTAGGTGAGGACCAGGAGTTTGAACCTGTATGATCAGGTCTGATAATGTGTACACATTACCAGGTGGGCCACCATTTGGCCCCTCATCTTAATGTAATTGATACTATCAATGTTTAGGCCAGAATACAATTTTGAAGTATGTTAACCAGGGAAAAGGAAAAATGTGTCAGTAATTATAGAGGTTAGACAGAGATAACAGAAATGAAGATGGAGATTGTGAGAAATCATGTTTTAAACCAGAAATAGCTGATTTATACCAGTAGGATATAAACCTGATGATAAATTCTTATGTGTACGAGCAGGGCGGGGAGATAGCACAATGGTTATACAAAGAGACTTTAATGCCTGAGGCTCCAAAGTCCCAGGTTTAATCCCTTGCACCACCATTAGTCGGAGCTGAGCAGAGTTCTGGTAAACAAACAACCCCCCAAAATAAAAACAAATTCCCTATCCTCCCCAAAACACCCACATATATAATGTTTTATTCAAAACAATGATGGGTCAATAAAGTTTCAGGTTTAACACATGAATGACAGACACTATTATTACTATTTATATATGCTTTTACTTTAATTTTACTTTGGTCATGAATGTGGCTTGGAACTACACCCTGTAATCTTATACACTTGGAAATCACTAATAATAGGAAAAAAAAACCCGTATCTATCTCTGCTAGATGTCTGAGAGCTTTCTTTGTTTATTGCCTCTCTTTATCCCTAAGCCCTTAAGAATATGGGCATGTGGCCCAAATGATATTTTTATGAAAGCTGGTTTTCATTTGGCTTCCAAATGAAACAAGATAGAGGTAAAATTTATCATTCAAAATAGAAAATTCTTAGTGTAAGCAGGGGTGTTATAAAAACTAAAATCAACTCTGTATGTGTGTATTATGTATGTATGCTAATTGACATTATTATCCATTCATTGTTAATTATTTTAAGTATACTTTAATTGTTAGACTAATTTTAGAGTCACAGAAAATATGAATGAAATATGCAACGAATTAGCATTTACCTTTACCTCTTCCCTGCCCACCCATCCCCAACTCTTTGCCTTATTCAAATCCAGAGAGGTACATCTCTTTTATTTAATCAATGAATTTTCATTAACATATCATTGTAATCCAAAATCTGTAACTGACATTAGAGTTTATTCTTATACATTATGGATATTGACAAATGAAAACATTGTAATGACATAGATCAAACAAGTCTAGAATAATTTCACCACACAGTTATTTTTATCTATTAATCTCCTCTCCCCCGAAACATCTGGCAACTCCTTATCTTTTATCTGATTTCATATCTTTGCCTTTTCCAGAATACCATGTAATTGAAATCATACAGTTTATTAGCCTTTTCAGATTGACCTCCCTCCTCCCCCACTTAGTAATTGCATTTGTTTCCTTCCATGTCTTTTTGTGAATTGATAGATTATTTATCCTTAGTGTTGAGTCAAGATGTATATGGTTTATTCATTTATCTACCTAAGGACATCTTAAGGACATCCTAAATAGAAAGAAAAAAAAAAGGAAAATGTGGGGCTGGGTGGTGGCACACCTGGTTGAGCACACGTTTCAGTGCACAAGGACCTGGGTTCAAATTCCTGGTCCCCACCTGTAGGGGGAAAGCTGTGAGAGTGGTGAAGCAGGGCTGCAGGTGTCTCTCTGTCTCTCTCTCTATTCCCTTCCCTCTCGATTTCTGGCTGTTTCTATGAAATAAATAAAGATAATACAAAAAATTAAATTAAAAAAGAAAACATGGCAAATTCTGGTGGCAATGAAAAAAAAATTGTCAGTGACACATTTTTCCTGCACTGATTTGAGATGCTATCTTTATCACATAATAAATTTCTGTATTTTCTGAGGTCTATTTCTGAATATTCTCTTTTATCTCACTGACACTCTGATGCTACACATTGTTTTTCTGGATGACACACAATTATGAATATAGAGGTTTTGATAATATTTTAATATATATTTGAGCTAACCTTCATTTATTCCTTTTGGACTTTCTTGATTTCTCCTTTTTCATTTTTTGGAAAGCATAGGGATTTATTGACTATCCAATATACTTAACAGGGAAAGTTGGCGGCTACCTACAACTTGCTGCACATTCACTTTGTGCTAGACATTAAACTAACTTAAGTATTATCACACTTGAGAGAATATGCTACAGTACAGTGCAATGAGTATTTCTGGTTCACCAGACAGAAACTTCTTAAGGATCTAAAACTTATCTGTAATTTTAGATGAGAATCCTTGAAGTGACTAGTATGGAGGTGTTGACTTATATTTCTTTTTGTTCCCTTAATGTGGCAAAAGACACATAAAATGTGCTGTCATTATTGTTTTTAAGGTATGAAGGGCAACAATGTTAGATATATTGTATTACAATGGATTTTTTAGAACTTTTCCATCTTGCTTGTTTCTATTTTAATCTTACCTTTTCAAACTGATTTCTCTAGGGAAGGTGATGGCATTTTTTGAGGGGCTAAAGCAAATTTATAGGTCATTTCAGGGAGAACCAATATCTTTATGGTATAAAGATGGTAAGTCTTTTTGTTCTAAAATAATGTATTCATTTGTTCAAGTCTGTTTTGTATTTTAGAAATAATATAAAACATTCTTCATATAAGTGCATTTTTTTGCCAAGTACTTTTTTTTCCAAGATTTTTTTCTATAAATTAAGTTTTCTTTCTCATTGTATCTTCTAACTGGTTATTTGTGCATATGAAAGTTATGGATTTCTGTTTACTAATGTTAGTGTTTCATTGCTACATTCTGTTATTATTTGTAGTAACTTTTCCATCCATTCTCCTGGGATTTCCAGTTGTATAATTATCCACCTGAAAATATAAATAGTTTCCTCTCTCTCTCTCTCTCTCTCTCTCTCGCCATATATATATATATATATATATATATATATATATATATATATATATGCCACCAGGGTTATTCCTGGGGCTCAGTGACTGCACTATGGATCCACATTTCCTGGTAGCCATTTTTTTAAAAAAATTTTATTTATAAAAAAGGAAACGAACAACCAGAAGGACAGAAATCACTAAAGTTAGAGCAGAAATAAACAACATCGAAAATAAAAGAACCATACAAAAGATCAATGAAGCCAAATGTTGGTTCTTTGAAAGATTAAACAAAATTGACAAACCCCTAGCCAGACTCACCAAACAAAAAAGAGAGAAGACTCAAATTAATATAATTGTAAACGATGGTATCACAACTGATACCACAGAAATCCAGAGAATCCTGCGAAAATTCTATAAAGAACTATATGCCACCAAGCTAGATAATCTGGAAAAAATGGAACAATTCCTAGAAACCTATGCACTTCCAAAACTGAACCAAGAAGAACTACAAAATCTAAATGCACCAATCACAGACAAAGAAATTGAAACCGTTAAGAATCTCCCCAACAACAAAAGTCCTGGACCAGATGGCTTCACAAAGGAATTCTACAAAACTTTCAGAAAACAGTGAATACCCATACTTCTTAAGCTATTCCATAAGATTGAAGAAACAGGAATACTCCCTTCCACCTTTTATGAAGCCAACATCACCCTGATACCAAAAGCTGATAGGGACAGAACAAAAAAGGAAAACTACAGACCAATATCTCTGATGAATATAGATGCCAAAATATTAAACAAGATCTTGGCCAACCGGATACAGCAACACATCAAAAAGATTGTTCATCATGACCAAGTGGGATTCATCCCAGGAATGCAAGGCTGGTTCAACATCCGTCATTCACCACATCAATAAAAGCAAAGCTCCAGCCCCCTTCAAAAATTAAAAAAAAGAAGACTTGGAATTGCACCCTTGCTGAGCTAGGAATCTTGGTAAAGAAAACAGCTCCATAGGAAGCCTGCTAGGAGCAGCTGGCCAGCCTGTGGGTGTTGTTTTGGGGGAGGAGAGGGTAAGTTTAGAAATAGCCAAGCCAGGAGGCAGAGGGTCAAGCCACATGGCACAAAAAACAAGGACCAGTGTAAGGATCTGAGATAGAACCCCCGGCTCCCCACCTGCAGGGGAGTCGCTTCACAAACAGAGAAGCAGGTCTGCAGGTGTCTTTCTCTCCCCCTCTGGCTTCCCCTCCTCCCTCCATTTCTCTGTCCTAACGACGACATCAATTACAACAATAATAACTAAAACAATAATAAAAAACAAGAGCAACAAAAGGGAAAATAAGTAAATATAATAAAAAATTTAAAAAAAAACAAAGGTAAGAAAGTTCGCACCTAAAATAAATAAATATCCAAGCCAAAAGTCCTCCTTTACTTCTTTATGGCTTCTGTTTGCCAGTCCAAGAGTAGGTTATAGGATTCTTCTTTCCTATCAACCCTGACCACCCCTTGCTCTCTGCCTCCACTGCTTGCCCAGAAATCCTACCCTCTCCGGAGAATCCCAGGTTGAAAGCTCTTTTAAAAAAAAAAAATTAGGACGGGGGTAGGCGGTTCTGCAGCGAGTTAAACACAAGTGGCACAAAGCACAAGGATTGGTAAGGATCCCCCATTCGACAGCTGGCTTTCCACCTGCGGGGGGGGGTTAACTTCACAAGCAGTGAAGCAGGTCTGCAGGTGTCTTATCTTTCTCTCCCCCTTTCTGTCTCTCCTCCTCTCTCAATTTCTCTCTGTCCTATGTAAGAACAACAACATCAGTGGCAACAATAACAATAACGATGACAACAAGGGCAGCAAAATGGGGAAAAATAGAACAGAGAGAGATTGAGAGAGGATGGGTAGATGGAGAGAAAGAAAGACAACTGTAGGTGTAATTCACTTTTCGTGAAGCTGATGAGCTCTTGCAGGTGGGGAGCAGGGCCTGGAATCTGGATCCTTGCACTTGGTAATATGGGCGCTTAACTGGGTGCACCACCACCTGCCCCTCTGTAGTTTTTTTTTTTATAGCTTGCTTTTTTTTTATTGTTGTTTTCGATGGGCTGGCTTCACGGGCAGGTAACAGACGACCCGGGACTCATGGCTGGGTTGTACGCAGTATCTTTTTATTCATGCAGGACGCAGCACAATCTATACCAAGCTAAGCTAAACTAAAAACTACAATCTTGTCCTTATAAATATACTAGCCGAGTAGGGTGGGAACAGGATGCGATGCAGAGAGGGTGGAGAGAAAAGTGACTGATGAAAATCAGGGTATGACAAGGAGAGAGGGTGGGGCAGGCAAGAATTCTACCACTGAACCACCTGGAGGGAGGGTGGTGCTTGTTAACAGCGGTTATGTAAATAGAATGAAGTGGTTATGTAAATAGAATAGTGTTAAGCAGGGGGGATTAAACTAATGAAACAGAAGGGGTTTCTGGCAGCATACCAAGATTTTATGTTTTACATTCAACAGTAAATACAATAGTTTGTACATGCATTACATTCCCCAGTTTCCCATTTAACAATACAACCCCCATCCTTATCATCCTTCATGGACTTGTATTCTCCCCACCTACTCACCCCAGAGTCTCTTACTTTGGTGCGCTATGCCAATTAAATATGAAACACAGGTTTTAATTGTGTTTTCGTTTCTGATCTTGTTTTTCAACTTCTGCCTGATCTGAGAGTGAGATCATCCCATATTCATCCTTCTGTTTCTGACTTAGTTCACATAACATGAATTTTTCAAGGTCCATCCAAGATCGGCTGAAAATGGTGAAGTCACCATTTTTTACAGCTGAGTAGTAATCCATTGTGTATATATACCACAACTTGCTCAGCCACTCATCTGTTGTTGGACAGTTCTCCAGACTGTTCTCCACAGAGGCTGGACAAATTTACATTCCCAACAGAAGTGCAGGAGGGTTCCTTTGTCCCCCACACCCTCTCCAGCATTTGCTGTTACCTTTTCTGATGTATGAAATTCTCACAGGAGTGAAGTGATATCTCATTTTCTTTATTTGCATTTCTCTGACAATCAGAGACTTGGAGCATTTTTTCATGTGTTTCTCGGCCTTTTGGATCTCTTCTGTGGTGAATATTCTGTCCATGTCCTCCCCCCGTTTTTGGATGGGGTTATTTGTTGTCTTGTTGTTGAGTCTGGCAAGCTCTTTATATATGTTGGTTATTAAACTCTTATCTGATGTAAGGCTTGTAAACATCTTCTCCCATTCTGTGAGGGTCTCTTGGCTTTGGTAGTGGTTTCTTTTGCTGTGAAGAAGCTTTTTAATTTGATGTAGTCCCATAGGTTTATACTTGCCTTAGTCTTCCTTGTAATTGAATTCGTTTCATTGAAAATGTCTTTAAAATTTATGTGGAAAAGAGTTCTTCCAATATTTTCCTCTAAGTATCTGATAGTTTCTGGTCTAACATCCAAGTCCTTGATCCACTTGGAATTTACTTTTGTATTTGGTGAAATACACTGATCAGTTTCATTCTTCTGCATGTTTCAACCCATTGTTTCCCACACCATTTGTTGAAGAGACTCTGCTTTCCCCACTTAATAGTCTGGGCACCTTTGTCAAAGGTTAGATGTCCATAGGTGTGGGGTCTCATTTCTGGGCTCTCAATTCTATTCCACTGGTCAGTTTGTCTATTCATGTTCCAGTACCAAGCAGTTTTGATGACAATGGCCCTATAATAAAGTTTAAAATCTGAGAGTGTGATGCCTCTGGTTCTGTTCTTTTTTCTCAAGATTGTTTTGGCAATTCTAGGTCATTTCTGGTTCCAGATAAACATTTGTAGCATTTTTTCTATTCTCCTAAAAAATGTTGGAATCTTGATGGGGATAGCATTAAATTTATAGATGGCTGTGGGTAATATATTCATTTTGATGATGTTAATTCTTCCAACCCATGAACATGGAATATCTTTCCACTTCTTTGTGTCTTTTTCAATTTCTTTGAATAGTGACTCATAATTTTCAGTATACAAGTCTTTCACTTCTTTGGTTAGATTTACTCCTAGATATTTTGTTGTTTTTGTTGCTATAGTAAAAGGAATTGATTTCTGGATTTCAATTTCTTCTAACTTAGTGTTTGCATAGAGGAATGCCACTGACTTTTGATTGTTAATTTTATAGCCTGACACCTTACTATATTGCCTGATGGTTTCCAAAAGCTTCTTGCTGGATTCCTTAGGTTTTTCCATGTATACTATCATGTCATCTGCAAATAAGGAGAGTTTGACTTCTTCTCTTCCAATCTGTATCCCTTGAATTCCTTGCTCCTGCCTGATTGCTATGGCAAAAGAACTTCCAATACTATGTTGAATAGTAATGGTGATAGTGGGTATCCTTGTCTAGTACCTGATCTGAGTGGAAATGCTTACAGTTTTTCACCATTGAGTATGATGTTGGCTATAGGTTTGCCTAGACTCCACTATCTTCAGGAATTTTCCATCTATTCCCATTTTTGTAGTGTTTTGATCATAAAGGGATGTTGTATTTTGTCAAAGGCTTTCTCTGCATCTATTGATATGACCATGTGGTTTTTGATCTTGCTTTTGCTGATGTGGTGGATCACATTGATTGATTTACGTATATTAAACCAACCTTGCATGCCTGGGATAAACCCCACTTGGTCATGATGAACAATCTTTTTGATATACTGCTGTACATGGTTGGCTAGAATTTTGTTCAATATTTTAGCATCTATGTTCGTCAGAGATATTGGTCTGTAGTTTTTTTTTTTGTTGTATCCCTGTCTGTTTTTGGTATCAGAGTGATGTTGGCTTCATAGAAGTTGGCAGGGAATATTCCAGTGTCTTCAATCTTCTGGGAGACTTTTAAAAGTAGAGGTATTCTTGTTTGAAGGTTTTGTAGAATTCATTTGTAAAACCATCTGGTCCAGGACTTATATTTGGGGAGATTTTTTATAACTTTTTCAATTTCATTAGCTGTGATGGGCCTGTTCATGTTATCGACTTCCTCTTTCCTTAGTTTTGGAAGTTGCTAGGTATCTAGGAAATCATCTATTTCTTCCAGGATCTCTAGCTTGGTGGCATATAGTTGTTCATAGAAGCCTCGCATGATATGTTGAATTTCTGCGGTATCTGTTGTGATATCTCCTCTTTCATTTACTATCCAATTTATTTGTTGCTTCTCCCTTTTTTGTTTTTTGAGTCTGGCTAAAGGTTTGTCAATTTTGTTTACTCTTTCAAAGAACCAACATTTACTTTCTTTGATCTTTTGTATGGTTTTCATATTCTCAGTGTTATTGATTTCTGCCCTAACTTTAGTGATTTCTGTGCTTCTGGTTGCTTTAGGGTTCCTTTGTTCTTCTTCTTCTAGGTCTTTAAGATGTGCAAGCAGGCTGTTTATTTGTGCCTTTTCTTGTTTCCTAATGTGTGCTTGTATAGCTATGAACTTCCCTCTTAGGACTGCTTTAGCTGTGTCCCAAATATTTTGATAGCTTGTGTCTTCACTTTCATTGAACTCTCGAAACATTTTGATTTCTTCCTTGATTTCCTCTTTGACCCAGAAGTTGTTCAGAAGTGTACTGTTGAGCTTCCACATTTTGGGACTGTTACTAATCTTTTGTTGATTGTTAAGTGTTAGTGTAATTCCACTGTGGTCTGAGAAGATGCTTGGGATGATTTCAGTGCTCTTGAATAGGCTGATGCTGTCTTTGTGGTCTAACATATGGTCTATCCTTGAGAATGATCCATGTGGATTTGAATAAAATGTGTATTCCAGTTTCTTGGGATGAATGACTCTGAAAATGTCTAATAGTTCTAGTTTATCTATCTCTTCATTTAGCTCCCTTATGTCTTTACTGATTTTCTTCCTGGATGATCTGTCAAGTTGAGATAGGGGGGTGTTGAAGTCCCCTACTATGATTGTGTTACTGTTAATATATTGCTGTAGCTCTTTCAGTAGAAGTTTGATGTATTTAGATGGCTTCTCATTGGGTGCATAGATATTAATAATTATTAAGTCCTCTTGATTGACTGATCCTCTGAGCATTAAGTAGTATTCATTCCTATCTTTTAAAATCTTATCTATTTTAAAGTCTATCATGTCAGATATGAGAATAGCTGTTCCTGCCCTTTTTTGTGGGCCATTGGCTTATATGATAGTTTTCCATCCTTTCACTTTAAGTCTCTGTTTGTCTTCTTGAGTTAGGTGAGTTTCCTGTAGACAACATATTGTTGGGTTGTGTTTTCTGATCCATCTTCCTACTCTGTGTCTTTTAATAGGTGAATTCAGGCCATTGACATTTATTGATATCAAAGATTGAAGATATTTTAACTCCATTCTTGAAGAGTTTTAGAGTGTTTTGATATATGTCCTGTGTGTGGGGGTCTGGTTGTTTATAGGAGACCTTTCAGAACTTCTTTCAGGGAAGGCTTGGTGATGGTTGCTTCCTTCAACTGTTGCTTGTCTGAGAAGGTTTTGATGCTTCCATCTAGTCTGAATGACAGTCTAGCAGGATATAGTATTCTTGGCTGAAAGCCTTTCTCATTGAGCACTCGATCGATATCTTGCCATTCTCTTCTGGCCTGTAGTGTTTGTATGGAGAAGTCTGCTGCTAATCTTATGGGTTTTCCTTTGTAGGTGACTCTTTGTTTTTCTCTTGCAGCCTTCAGGATCCTTTCTTTATCCTTATTCCTTTCCATTCTAAGTATGACATGTCTTGGTGTCTTTAGGTCTGGGTTAATTCTGTTTGGCACCCTCTGGGCTTCTTGAATCTTTATGTTTTTGGTGTTGTCTAGACTAGAGAAGTTTTCACCTATTATGTCCTGGAGATTGATATCTTCCTCTCATTCTCTTTTTTCCTCTGGTATGCCAATAATCTGTATATTTTTTCTTTTGATGTCATCCCATTGGACTCTGTTGTTTTCAGCATCTCTTACTCTCTTTTTGATATCTCTTACTTCTTTTTTAGTTGTCTCTAATTCATCCTCAATCTTGCTAATTCTGTCTTCAGCCTCATTGATTCTGTTCTCTCTGCCCTCTACTGTTTTCTGGAGTTCATCTATTTTGTTGCCCTGTTCTGATACTGTTTTAACTTGTTCAGCTAGTTGCATTCTTAGCTTAGCTATTTCAGCTTTCAGCTCTCTAATAACCATAAGATAATTAGTATTTTCTTCCATAGTCTCATTTGTTGTTCCTACATTTTTTTTTAAGGACCACATAGTAAGGACTAATTATATGGTTAACAGTAATTTAAAACAAAGAAAAGGGTCCCATACTACAGAAATTAAAGAAAAACTATTTGACTATACAACAAATGATAACAGGAGAGGCCCACGGTCAGCACAATGGTTGCTAACAGGTGCAGCTGCTGTAGGTCATACGCCATCTTCCATAATATGTCTTGGCTTTTTGAAAGGTTCTTAGGTATAATATATTAGTTTATACTTCCATCTAAAGTCAGTATTTGAATGGATCTTCTATTAACAGCTCATAGAATACTTGTTTTCTAGTTTAAGAATCCACCAGGTAATGCTCAAATTTAGATAAGCGTTAGAATCACACTATACAGATTCAACCAACTATAAACACTTCAAAGCATGAACAGATATACTCTAAAAGGACACAGTCAAGAAGCATTTTCTTATAAAGCTGTAAACAGCATTTTCCTTTGTGTAGCAAACACACACCTTCTAATAGGAAAGTTGTAAGTACAAACAGTTGGCATTTCAATACATAAAAAAAATAATAAATTCAACTTTTAGGAAAGCCCATTTTAGCTCTGGTTTTTACCACTTAAAGGACTAAGATATTAGGTGGGCTATACTGAAAGCCAGTTTAATACCATCTTATTCCTAGAGATCTCCTGTGTGCAAGAATCTCCCAAGGATCTTACATAGTTATTCCAATGCCAACTTGAGAAATAAACATTGTACCCCCCCCTTCACGCATGCCCAGGTTACTGCAATCAGCACTTTATTCCTGCCTTCAGTTACAGTTCCTTTCTCCTGTAACTCTATCCCAGATACTTCACCTAGGCTACATAACAGGATATTTTATAAGTGCACAAGACTGATTTAAACGTACCTCAATTCATTAAAGAAAAAATATATAGTACACTTATAATTTACATGAGTTTTAACTTATTTTGGTTACCTAGTATATTCTGAATTAGTGGTAATTACAATTCTAGGCTTTCCCTTACGTATAAAGTGCCGGTGTTATGAATATACAAATGGGTAAGGCTGAAAGTCTGCTTTCAAGCAGTGGAGAGTGACACCTTGTGATCATCAACTCTTGCGGGATCACTTATCCCATGAGTCCCCATACTCAAAAAGAATTTAAAGAATTCTAAAAGTTGGGGCTGGCTTTGTTCTAGAGGGCATCACTGGCACTATTCAACAGGCTTTGACTGAGTTCAAAGCTTCACAGATGTCACTATGGATAATTCATGGTGTAGCTGACTGATTGATGAACTTCAAGTAGCTGTTTTTGTCTTTTTAAAAAATTTTTGTGATGAGAAAGGAAACAAAAATTATCAGCACACCTTCAGTTCATTTAGAAGTCAGCATCCAAGGTAAAAGAGTTGTCCGTTGAACTTGACATCACGGCCATCCTCTGAAACTCGCCTACTCTCTTCTCAAAGAAGTTAGTTTTGCCTTCCAATGAAATGTTCTCCATAAAGTCAAATGGATTCTCTACTCTGAAAACCTTGCTGAAGCCCAGCTCCAGTATGAGTCTGTCGGCCACGAATTCAATGTACTGCTTCATTAAAGTGCAGTTCATCCCAATGAGATTCACTGGCAAGGCCTTTGTGAGGAACTCCTGTTCTATCCTGACAGCATTGACAATTATATTTCTCTGACTCTCTGCTCCGAAGGTTTATGTAGCAGATGTTTGAACATTAAACACGCAAAATCACAATGGAGTCCCTCATCTCTGCTAATTAGCTCATTTGAAAATGTAAGACCAGGCATCAGTCCTCGTTTCTTGAGCCAGAATATGGATGCAAAAGAACCAGAAAAGAAGATTCCTTCCACTGCTGCAAAGGCTACACGTTCTCCATAGGTGGCTTCTTTGTCCCCGATCCAACGCAAGGCCCAGTCTGTCTTCTTCTTTACACAGGGCATTGTCTCAATAGCGTTGAAGAGGAATTCCCTTCAGTGCTGCCCACAGGCTCTTGTCCTGAAGCCGCTCCCTCAACATCTATTAACATTAACATTCTCTTCTCCAGTCAATCTTCAAAATGTATATCAGGCCTGAAACTATCTTTTTCTCTTCTACTATCCCACTCGTTCCTACATTTCTGATTACAATTTTTTCCAATTCTTTACTCACTCCTGTGATTATTTCCTTAGCTAATGTTTGGATGTTGAACTTGTTATTTTGTACTTCACCCTCTGGAGGACTTTTAGCTGGACTCTTGTCCTGGTTCGATTCTCCAATATTTATTCTTGTTGTTTTAACCATTTTATATATTATGTTATGAGTTCCCTCTCTCAGTACTTTTCATATTACTGATCACTATTTCCTGGATTGACTTGTGTCTAAGTAAGTTAATTAAAGGGTTCACAGTGGTGGAAGTTAAGAGTTGTTTCAATAGTATTTTAATCCCTGAGTTGGTGGTGCTCAGTGGTTTAGAAGTCTCTTTTTTTCCCTTCCCTGTAGGCTATTGGAGCCTGAGGGCTTTTAAACTATCAATAGGCTTCTTAGCTTAATCACTGACTCCTGACCAAGAGATAAAGCAGGGCGGGGCAGAGATAATCCAGTGGTTATGCAAAGAGACTTTCACAGCCCCTCAGCTATGCCTCCAAGGTATAGGTCTTCTCCTGAGTTTCTCTGTCCCCTGGTGTCCCTCCCTGTCATTGCTCCAGATTCTGAGGGCAGTAGCAATGGAGACTCAGAGTTGCACTTGGTGAGTCTTTGGGGGAGTCCTCTCCTCCCTTCAGCTGTCTCTTTGTTGGTGGAGCAGACTGGAGGTGGTGTCTCAACTGATAAACTGCTGGACTGTTAGCAGTCACGTAATCTCTCCTTACACTACTCTCTCCTCTCTGTCACCAGCCACACGTGTTTATACTCACTGGTGATTTAGTGGGTTCCTGTGGTCATTAGTCCTGTCTTGTTTCGGTCCCAGGTGGTCTCCTTTGGTATTGCTAGTTGATCTGGGAGAGGAGAGGAGAGAAAGTGATCTGCTGCTGCTCGTAACTCCGCTTCTGGAAGTACTCAGTAGTTTTATTTCTTTCTTTGAAAATTTTTTATGTAGTTCCCACTTGTTTATTCCATCTTGAACCTGATTTTTATCCATTATTTTAGATCTGTATAATTTTTGAAACTCACAAAGCATATATTATTATTTTAAACCATGTCTTTGATACAACAGTGTCATATATCTACTAAGTATTTAGGAGCCTGGAAGATGCTTTAGTATCTTGTTTTGTTGAATTCAGTATATTCAACATATTATTTCAACATGCATTCAACATAAAAAATTATCAGTGAGTTGTTTTATGTTTTTTTTTTATTACTAGGTCCACATAACGTGATGTGTCTTTTACACTTACTGCCTGTATCAGCTTGAAAGTTCTGTTCATCAGCAATGCTTAATCTGTATTTAATAAATCCACTAAATTTGCAGTTAGAAATTATATTTACATGTCCAATTACTGAAAAAATTATTAGATTTTAATATGAAAAAAAAGAAAAGAGAGAAATAAAGAGACCACAGTCCCAAAGTTTCCTAAATTGAGGTGGGGGCTGGGATGAACCCTAGATCATGTACGTGGTGTAAAATTAAATTAAATTCAGTACAGTTGGAAATGTAGATTCTCAGTTGACATTAGCTAAATTTCAAATGCCTGGCTATATGTGGCAATAGTTACAGTGTCTGATTTTAAAAACTTGCACACATCTAATCAAAAATCTTGTCAGGTTTTGTGTGTGTTACTTAACCTTTGTAAGTCTTGGTTCCCCACTTGGAAAAGTAGAACAATTTAATGCTCTAGGTCATACAAATACTGCGAAGGATAAATCAGATAATTTGTCATCCTCATTACAATGCCTATGTAGAGTATGTGTTCCTTGATGGTTCTTATTTTCACATTTAAAAATCTAGTGATGCGTAATAGACTGCAATTGAGAAGAGTGGCAAACTTTGTCTTCAACATTCTTTTGTTGAGTAGAAGATTATAGAACCCCTGGAATGAAACTAGATTATGATTCAGATAAAAATTTAACCCTCGTGACTGATGGTGGCACACCTGGTAGAACTCACATATTATCATGTGCAAAAAAAAAAAAAAGAAAAAAACACCTGGATTCAAGTTCCTAGTCCCCACCCTGCAATGGGAGAGCTTCACATGTGGTAGAGCAGTGCTGTGCTGGTACTCATATGGGGGGCCTCACAGCAGAGATAAGCTGGAGTACTGGCTTCTCATGTTAACTCTAGTGGCTAACAACAGGAAAAAGACCAGGAGACCATTTAGTCACAAATGATCTGTTTATTGTACAGTAGGCCAGGTCTAACAGAAGGGAACAAAGGACATTTTTTCATGTGACAAGAATGATGGGTTATAAAGGTCAGAACCCTCATAGTGAAGGATCTAAAGAATGAAAAGAATTGATAGGGGTAGAGGAAAGTTCAGGAATGATTAGTGGTTATTGGGTAAGGGAGTCAATTAGCTGAAGGTATTTAGAAAAACATGTTAATTATACCAGCAAGGAAGAGGCAGACAGAGAGGAGACTTTTGGTCAAGGCAGAGTACATGTGATCAAGGAATGAGGAAATGGAGAGTGGGCCTTACTATTATTCTACTGACAGGGTAGGATGATGGAGTATAGTTTGTATGTGATCATAGATGGTGAACTTGTAGCGAACTTTAAGCAGGCAACAGTTTGGTTTGTAACAAGAGTTAAGTGTTAGGGGGTGTAGGTTCTTGTGATGCTTGGAAGACTGACAAGAGGAAATTGAGTCAGGAAAGCTTTTCTACTCCGTGTTCGATCCCTAAAAAAGAGAGAGAGACTGACAGGAGGAGTATCTTTCCAGACCTCCATCTTTATGATGGGAGTTCCCCTATGCTCTACCATGCTTCCACAATTAACCCCACAGTGCTGTAGGTGTAGCTCTCTCTCTCTCCTTCCCTTTTCTCCCTAATTCTCCCTGTCTATAGAAAAAAGAAGGAAAACAAACAAAAACCTAGCAGTTACCAAGACCCAGTGATAACCTGGTGGTAAAACAAACAAATAATAAAATAAAATAGAATTTGGACCCAGAAAAAAGCACAGGATAATATTAGTCTCATGGACATTATCATTACTGCCATAGCACTTGTCATCTTCCTTTCTTGTCTCAGACTGAACTAATTGATGCATTCTGGATGTGGCTAGCACAACTGAGAAATTAAGTATTGAGTTTTATTTGATTCTAAGTGTCTGGAGCTGTGCCTATATGTAGATATTTGAGAAATGACTAGTGAATAAACAAAATAAGCTTACCAAGCAACAAAACACTAGAAAAGAATAGAGTTGAATAAAATCAGTACTTTAGAGGCCTTTGCCAACTATCAAATCTTATGCTCTTGAAAGTAATGTCATACTTAAAAATTAACATTTTGGTCTACTCTTTAGATATACCTTTTGAAATGGATAAAGAGCATCAATTTCCTGTTAAAAGTTTTATGTATTAATGTTAGAGATGGAGCATTAAAAACAAAATCATTCTAAAAACAGCACTGCATCTTAATTCATATTAATAGATTTTTGTTCCTTTTTTTTCCACATCTGAGACAATTTCCTAGCTTTTGAGAGTCTGGAAGACTTTGAAAGTCATAGGAAAAGTATATGTGACATTATCCATTCCTTTTAGCAAGCCTTTCTCTCTCAAGAGGTCCACATCAGAGAATTCTATTAGTGGACCACAGAAGGCAGTCTAGTTAGTGTGACGTTGCTTCTCTATTCAGTGACACTTTTCTATAGCATTCTTCAGGCTATCTTATTTGACACTTTGGAATAGCTTCCAAGTCCTTTTCCGCTCTCTGTAAACAAGGCTGTCACTCACAGAGCATTCCCCTTACTTGGGGTAGAGAATGAAGGTTAATGAGTTTGGAAATGGAAAACAGAAAAAACAGCAAAATGACTCTTAATACCAGGAGAATTTATAGGAGAATAATGGAATAAAATAAAATAAGATTATAAATTGACTGCATTACAAGCTACATTTGTTTAAATGTTTAATATCAGTTGAACTTTCATGTTACCTGGGAAGAGTAATAAAAAGAAATAAAGTAGATTGAAAATGGTTACCCTTGAGAAGTTATTTCTGACTTTTTGGCAGGGTTCCCCTGTGACTGCTGATGCCTATATAGTGTGTCTCACTTCCACTTTCTTTTCAACTTCAATTCTGCCTTACATATAAGACTACTGATATTTTCCCCTCTCTGCCCCCCCATTAGATTATTTTTGATTTGTCATTTGGTTTAGTGGTTCAAGAAAAGGGACAAGCTCTTGAATCTGGGGAAATGCTGACATTCTTAGGCATTTGATAGGTGGCCTTTTAAGGTCATATTATCTAAGAGGAATCAGGAATCAATAGTAGTTTCTTTTCTTTTTCTTTCTTCTCTTTTTTTTGGACAGATTCTTTTCAACTGGGAATCAGAAGATGCTGAGAATGGAAATTCTAAAAACAGAGACAAATTTAAGAAAGAAATGTCTTATAGATATACAATATGTAGCTGTTCAAATGAGCGTATGGTGGTTTTATAAGCTTCTTGTAAATATTTTTAATGTATTTCACAAGTGAGAAGTAGAGAAAGAAAAGGAAGAGATAAAAAATGGGAGGGCACAGAGAAAGAAAGAGAAGCCAGAGTATGTATTACTCCAGTATATGCAGTGCTAGGAGAAAGAATATAGGACTTCATGCTTATAAATCTGATGTTTTACCACTGACTACTTTCTGGGATGCTAAAAAAAAAAATTCCCCTTTCAGTAAGAACAATTTTAGTGACTTTCAGGAATTCATGCATTTTTTAATTTGACCATTGCTTGGGTTAGTTTTTCACTCAACTAGAGAGAGAAACAAAAGAAACCATAAAGCCGTAGCTTCCATGTGGTGTCAGGATGCTTAAGCCTAAGCTACATGCATAGAAAGACACATACTCTCCCTCATGAATTATCCCCTGGCCCAAATTAACTTCTTAGGCACACTAATAACCTCTGTATCTTTTACGAAAGAAAGGTCAGTTGCTTATAAGGGTTTTTGATTTTGCAGTGCTTAAACTGACTATTCTTTGATACTGTGAATCTCACCAAATGTTACTATTAATTAAGTATTCATAAAGACTTAATATATTCAGAGCATATTTCTAGACATTGTTTTCACAATGAGGAAGCAGCCAGACAGGTAGGAGGATGTATATGATAGTGGTGTGTCCTGGGTAGCAAGGGAGTCAATAGGGAGTGACTTCTAGATTGACTGTGAGACTGAGTAATGTGAGGATAGGGAGAATGGAAAAGACAGAATGTGTGCTACACAGTGCTAACTTGATAAAGACTATCAGCAGGATGATAGGCTGAAAATCTAAAATAGAATGATTTAAATGACGAATGAAAGATGGCAGAACAGAGAAACCAAGAATCATCATTTGCTTTGTGGCATTTTGTCTGGAAAGGAGATCAGAGAAAAATGATAGCAGCCAGGAGGAGATATGAGAATAGAGAGTATTTTCAGAAAGGTAGTAATAAGGTATTTGGATGTAACAATTCTTTTTTTTTTTTCCCCCTCCAGGGTTTTCACTGGGGCTCGGTCCAGCACTACAAATCTTCTGGAGGCTATTTTTCCCATTTTGTTGCCTTTGTTGTTGCCCTTGTTGTAGTTGTTATTGTTGTAGCTGGTTTTGGATAGGACAGAGAGAAACTGAGAGAGGAGGGGAAGACAGAGAGGAGAAGAGAAAGCTAGACACCTGCAGACCTGCTTCATCATTTGTGAAGTGACCCCTCCCCCTGCAGGTAGGGAGCTGGGGGCTTGAACCGGGATCCTTATGCTGTCCTTGTGCTTTGCGTCATGTGTGCTTAACCTGCTGTGCTACCACTCAACCCCTCCCCCCAAAATTCTTGAATTAATATTAAAGAGGAAACATATATGATCTAGGAGGTAGATAGAGTAGACAATATTGGAAATAAAATCTGTAAGTATCTGAGAGGAGATGGGAAGTGTTAACCATGATGGGAGTATGGTTGGAACTTCCACTGATTACAGATTGTTTGTCAGGAATGGAGTTAGGAGAGTGAGGAAATCTTTGTCTTACTGCTTTTATTTTTGTAGTGAGGTTATCTAGAATAATGACATAAGTTGAAGTGAGAAGGAGATGTGGAGAGGGCTGGTCATTGGCACACCTGGTAGAGTGCATACATAACCATGCACAAGGACCCTCCAGGGTTCAAGACTCTAGTCCTACCTGTGGCAGGAAGTCTCATGTGTGGTGAGGTAGTGTTCCAAGTGTTATTCTTAGTTTCTGTCTGTATCTCTAAAAAAAAAAAAAAAAAGAGGCTGTTGGGAACTGTGTATTCATTGTGCAGGCACTGAACCCCAGTCATGACCCTGGTGGAAAAATGCCCTCCATATAGCTGTAGATTCATTATATGCAAATTCAACAAAGACTTGAGAAATGCAGGGAGGTTGTGGAAAAGTGGTGGAGCCTGGTAGAGCTTGACCTGAGAGGTGAGTTCACCTGGTAAGTCTCTCTCTCTCTACAAAGGGGTTGAGCAAAAAGGGGGACACATAAACCTCAAAAGGTTGACAGCCATGTAAGTCTTCCCTCCCCCACAAAAACATCCTGCGTCTTCCCACCAGAGCTAGCATTCCTTAAGCCTACATTCCATGCTACTATGGCCCATCCCTTTATTATCTACATATCAATCTTCTGTTTTGTCTTACAAATGACTAAGGTCTCCTTCCTAATTCCCCAAAGGGTATTGCTAATCCTGCCAGTTGAACCCCTAGCAACAGTTGCTGGGGAGGTCCATACTGTTCCCAGCACCCTTTTGCCTTTCTCCACCCCTTCCCTAACCATGTACAGTATTTTCAAGCCACTTCTGTTTCTGTGTTTTGTCTCTTCCATGTCCCGAGCTGGAGGAGGGCAGGTGTGCAGATGGAGAGGCTGACTCTGGCCATTGTGGTTGGTGCCACATGGCTTAACCAAATGTGCTACCGCCCGACTCTGGGAAGCTTAGATGAATAAAGATTTGAATTGTCCTGCCGCCACAAGTTTGGTTCCTGGGTCATCTCTCTATTGTGACGCTGGCCTGACAGAGAAAAGCATAATTTTCTTGAATTTTAAGCTTAATTCAAGACAAGTAAGGACACATATGTCGGGGGGTACACATGAACAGTGACTGGGGGGTTGGTGAACATGACAGATATTTATTCATATGTTGATCTTCCCAGTTAGTCAGAGAGAGAGAGAGAGAGAGAAGGAGAGAAAGAGAGAGAGACCATGCCCATAACGACTTTTATGAACTCTTAAGACCCCACCTTCACCTTTTTTCTAAGCCACACTCACACCTGTTACCACTCCCATTTCTTGTGGAACATATATTTTCTTTCTTACTGGCATGGGAAACATATGTGCCTGGGGAACATGTGTTCTGTCATGGTACATTAGTGTCTATGTTCCACGTGCTTTCCAGGCTTGGCTGTCTCCTGTGTATCCCTACCTACACGGACCACAACAGAAGCCAAGGGTGGAGTCTTCTGTCAGTGAAGAGTCTGAGATTATGACTCTCTCCATGGGTATACTTATAGCCTCATATATTTTATTTCTACAATGTAGATGATAAAATTTGCTCATTTTTTCTATATACTTTCTTATCTGGGGGACTTAGAAGAAACTCAGATACCCAAAGGTAGATGAATGACTGAGAAAGTTGTGTGGTATAGAAATACGATGGAAGGGGCTGGGTTGTGGCGCACCTGGTTGAGCACACAAGGTACAATGCTCAAGGACCCAGGTTCAAGTTCCCAGTCCTCACCTGCAATGGGAAAGCTTTGTCAGAGGTAAAGTAGTGCTGCAGGTGTCTCTCAATCTTTCTCCCTATCACCCTTTGATTTATGGCTGTCTATATCCAATAAATAAAGATAATTTAAAAAAATTATAAAATAAAATAAAGATAGTACTAAAAATTTAAGAAAAAGAAACACAGTGGAATACTATTCAGCTGTCAAAAATATTGACATCATCTTTGCCTCAGTTTGAATGTAACTTGAAGGGATAGTGTTAAGTGAAGTAAACCAAAAAGAAAAGATGAATGCTAGATATATCACTCGTAGGTGATAGGTGAAACTTGAAACAAGAACAGAAAGGGAAAAGACAAAGTAAAACTTGGACTGAGTATGGTGTATTGCACCAAAGTAAAAGACTCTGGGGAGGGAGAGAAAGAGAGGAAGTGTGTGTGTGTGTGTGTGTGTGTGTGTGTGTGTGTGTGTGTGTGTGTGTGTGTGTGTGTGTTGGGAATGGGGGGAGTCAGTTTGGGGTCCTGATGCATGACTATGTAAAAGGGCTTAAGTAGTTGGTGAGACTGTTTTATAGGTACCTGTCATGAAGAGCTGAGAAACTATTCACATGTATCAACAACTGTACTGTAAACTATTAACCCCCAATAAAATGATTTTTTATTTATTTTTTTATAGACCTTTTTTAAAATTCTTTTTAAATTATATTTTTATTTATTTACTGTTGGGTAGAGACAGAGAGGAATTTGACAGGAGGAGGAGAGAGAGAGGAAAGAGACAGAGATACACCTGCAGCCCTTCTTCACCACTTGAAGCTTTCACCCTGCAGGTGGGGACCAGGGGCTTTAACCTGGGTCCTTGTGCACTGTAATGTGTATACTTAACCAGGTGTGCCACACTGACTGGTCCCTCAATGATTTCTTTATTTTCTTTCTTTTTAAAATTTATTTATTAGGGGATTAATGTTTTATAGTCGACAATACAATAGTTTGTACATGCATAACATTTTTCGTTATTCCACACAATACAGCCCCACTTGACCCCTGCCATCCTGTTCCAGGACCTGAACCAACACCCCCCTCACACACACACCACTCACCCCAGAGTCTTTTACTTTTGTGCAATACTCCAAATCCTGCTTAGTGCTTTCTCTTCTGATCTTTTCAACTTCTGCCTGTGAATGAGATCATCCCATATTCATCCTTCTGTTTCTGACTTCTTCTTCTAGCATTTGCCCTTCTTCCGTAGCCAGACAACAGCATCAGGTTGAGCCTGATGTAAAATTTCGAGACCTCCTTTGAATCTGGAGAGGTGGCAGTTGTTGACTATGTGGGTCATAGTCTGTCTGTAGCCGCAGGGGCAGTTCGGGTCGTCTCTGGCTCCCCAGCGATGGAACACAGCGGCGCACCGGCCATGGCCTGTTCGATAGCGATGTTTCTGACTTATTTCACTTAACATGATTTCTTCAAGCTCCATCCAAGATGGGCTGAAAATGGTGAAATCACCATTTTCACTCTGAAAATATCCAATAGTTCTAGTTTATCTATCTCTTCATTTAGCTCCTTTGTTTATTGATTTTTCTGCCTGGATGATCTGTCAAGTTGAGAGAGTGGGGTGTTTAAGTCTCCTACCATTACTGTGTTGCTGTTAATATATTGCTGTAGCTTTTTCAGTAGATGTTTGATGTCTCTCCTTGGGTGCATAGATGTTGATAATCATTAAGTTCTCTTGATTTATTGATCCTCTAAGTAATAATGTTCATCCCTCTATTTTAAAATTTTATTTATTTTAAGGTATATCATGTCAGATATGAGCATATCTGATATGATAAAATGATTTTTTAAAAAGATATATAGAAGAGAGACTTTTGGGAAATTTGACAAGTGGGGATTTAGAAACATGGGTAGAACAATATACAGATAACACAAAAAGCAGAAGTATCAGCTAGTTTCAGTTAATCTTTGGAGAGACTACCAGATGTAACATGAATTTAAATCTCTTATATCTTAATTACCTTCCTGAAAAAGCAAAAAAAAATGAGCTGAGAAGTTGTTCTACTTAAAAATGCTCTGCCTACTGGCAAGCATCATGGTCATGCAAAGGACTTTCATGCCTGAGGCTCCAGGGTCCTGGATTTAACCCATGCACCATCATAAACTGAAGTTGAGCAGTGCTCTGGTTAAAAAAGAAAAAAAGGAAAAAAAAAAAAAAAAAGAAAGGGGGGGGGAAAAAGCTATGCTTTGCACTTATTGCATAGCAAAAACCTGCTAATCAATTTTAAAAATTACTGAAACACAGTGATATTTCAATTTCCTACCTTTAAGTAGAGAAATATAGATCAAAATCCTGCCCCAAATCACAGACTAGGGGTAACTCATGAAGTCCAGGAAATAACTGTTAATATTTAACTGTTCCCGGATATGAAGTAGTATTGAGAGTGAAAAGAGCATGAAGTATTAGTTGTCTATTATTACTTAGTAAAAATTCTCCAAGCATGCAGTTTACTTTTATCTCTTATATGTGTATATTTTATTGGCTTGCATCATTGTATATTTTTCAGGAATGCTTTTTCACACCTCTTCAACAGTAAGTTGTCACACCATACTCAAACCTGATAATGAAAACTGATTCACATTTTCTGAGGGGACAGGAATTCAGGAGTAGTTTAGCTGGATAATTCTGGATTATGGTCTCTCATAAAATTGCAATTCATTTGTTAGCTGGGGCTTTCATGTCACTGAAAAGGTTGACTAAGGGAGGACCTGGGTTTCAAACTATTGTTATTATTAGGAGATCACACAGTTCCTCCCTGCATGAACCTCTTCATATGTTGCTTGTATGTCAGCATGACATTCAGCTGGCTTCTCTGAAAATACAATAAACAGACTACATGTAAGAATGAAATATCGAGATGCAAAGATCATTGGGGGCCATTCTGGAGAGATTGACTATCATAGATGGTGTGCTAGATTTCGACAAAACACAATCTCCTCCTCATTTTACTGTGTAACCTTAGAGGAGCTAGGGAATTTATAAGGAAATATATGCTAGGCAGTTATCCATAGAAAAAAATTTCCAAATTCTATAATGATATTTATTTATTTAAAACAGCTATTTATTTATAATGTGACAGAATGAAAGCATCACTCTGGCATATATAATCCTGGATATTGAATTTAGGACTTAGCCCTTACAAGTTCTGTGACCCATTGCTGCCACCTTCCAGAGTGCTTAAAGGTATTATTATTATTATTATCATTTTGCCACAAGTTTAATATTGGGGCTCAGTGCCTGCATGATAGCTCTACTGTCCTTGGTGGTCATATTTTCATTTCTTCCTCTTATAGAGACAGAGAAAAATATGGAGAGAGTGGGAAATAAGGGGAAGAAGAAAAAGAGATAGCTACACTACATTGATGGATAAGCCTCCTTCCCCAAGTGGGGCAAGGGACTTGAACCTAGGTCCTTGTGCTTGGTAATGTGAACTCTTTACTGGGTGCACCATTGCCTGGTCTCTGTAAAAATATAAATAAAGTGGGAGATTTAAATAGATAGTTGAGGGGCTAGAAAATTAGTATACTGGTTTATGCCACAGATTTTCATGCCTGAAGACTAGAGATTCCAGTTGCAATCCCCAGCACCACCATAAGCCAGAGTTGAGCAGTGTTTGGCTAAAATAATAATAATGATGATAAACAAATATTTGAAGGAGACTTAAGTGCACATTAAGTACTAAGTGCAAGGACCTATGCAAGCATCCAGATTTGAGCCCCTTGTTCTTCAACTGTAGGGGGAAGCTTCAAAAGCAGTGGAGCAGGTTTACAGGTCTCTTTCTCTCTCTCTCTCCCTCTCTCTCTCTCTCTCAATTTCTCATAGGCTCCTAAGCTGAATATGGGCCCCAGACCAAATCAAATCGATGGGGTTTTCAGTAAACAATATTATTTCCCATATTAGGGAGCTACTTTCTTCCCTGATATAGCTCTCTGGTCCTTCTCCAGCCATGACATCATCTCCCCAGACAATAACTTAGATCCACCAGTATATCAGGTTTCAGGCTCAAGGAAAAAAAAAAACTAGTATAGCCACAAACCCTTTGGAATATAACTAAAATATGCCTACTAGCTATCTACAAAATGGAAGAACCCCCAACTCTTCATCTGCACTATTCCAGCCTTTAGGTTCATGATTGATCAACAGTTTGTTTGGTTTTGTATGTTAATTCTCTTTTCAGTCACCAGGTTCCAGATGATAACAGGATGTGACCAGACTCCCCTGGACAGACAACCCCACCAATGTGTCCTGGAGCTCTGCTTCTCCAGAGCCCTACCCTACTAGGGAAAGAGAGAGAGGCAGGCTGGGAGTATGGATCGACCTGTCAACACCCATGTTCAGTGCTGAGACAGAAGCCGTCTAGACCTTCAACCTTCTGCATCCCACAATGACTTTGGGTCCATACTCCCAGAGGGTTAAAGAATAGAAAATCTATCGGAGGAGGGAATGGGATACGGAGTTCTGGTGGTGGGAATTGTGTGGAGTTGTACCCCTCTTATCCTATGGTCAATGTTTCCTTTTTATAAATAAATAAAGAAAGAAAAGTTAAAATGAAATAAAAATAGGTATTTGAGAAAAATTAAACCATGGAATCAACCAAATTTAAAACAGTACTCAGTATTGTTTTTTTAAAAATGTTAGCTTGATAGGGGCAAGAAACTGGTTTACCTTACTGGTGAGCCTTTTTGGTCAATTTCAGGTCACCCCATCATCTGGGACTCTAGTTAGGGAATCCTTGGATTTCCACATAGATATAATAAGCCTAGTCCTTTAATAGATCCCTCTCTCCACCATCACTGGTCACTTGCATCAGGAACATTATCAAAAGCCCTCTTTTAGGCCTCTCCAGGACCTTGTTCTCACTGTAGAGCAGCAATAATAAGGACTGCCTCACTCTCTGAAGGGAGGCTGGGTCAGCTTACTCTGCCACTCAAGGAAGACTGGTCCTGAAATGAATGCAGCTTAGAATGGTCCCAGTTATGACCATGAATTACAGGCTCAGACTGACAGGTACTCAAAGGTCACACAGGCTTCTGTGTTAAATATATATATACCTTAGGTCAGATCCATGTGATTTACAATTAATGGTAGTTATATACTTTCCTTGTGTTTGGGAGCTACTCTTCCCTAAGCCAGTTTTCTAGCCCTATTCAAAACTCTGAAAACATCTTCCTAGACAACATATTTAGTCCACCTGCATGTTAGCTATCAGGCTCAGGCAAAAGTTACTAAAGTCATGGGCCCCTTGGACCACATCTAAAATATACTTATAAGCTTCTTCCCACATGAATACCCCATAATTTCATCTGCTCTATTCCTACCTTTGGGTTCCTATTTATTAAACAGTTTGTCCTGTTTTGTGTCTTACTGCCTTTCAGTCACCAAGTTACAGACACTACTATGATGCCATCCTGACTTCCCTGGGCAGACAACCTATGGGCAGACACTACTATGATGCCATCCTGACTTCCCTGGGCAGACAACCTCTCAACCTCCTAGAACTTCACCTCTCCAGAGCCATACCCCACTAGGGAAAGATAGAAATGGGCTGGGAGTAGGGATCAACCCACCAACACCCATGTCCAGTGGCTGTCTGATGTTTTCTTATATATTGTATTTTTTAATATATTTATTCCCTGTTTTTGCCCTTGTTTTATTGTTGCAGGTATTATTGTTGCTATTGATGTCATCATTGTTGGATAGGACAGAGAGAAATGGAGAGAGGAAGGGAAGACAGAGAGGGGGAGAGAAAGACACCTGCAGATCTGCTTCACTGCTTGTGAAATGACTCCTCTGCGGGTGGGGAGCCAGGGGCTTGAACCGGGATCATTACACTGGTACTTGTGCTTTGCTGCCACCTGCGCTTAACCACCTGTGCTACCGCCTTGACTCCAACTTCATTCTTTTTGTTGTTGAATAGTATCCCATTATAAAAAAAAACATCACATTTTGGGGCCAGGCGGTGGTGCACATGGTTGAGCGCATACATTACAGTGCACGAAGACCTAGGTTTAAGCCCCTGCTCCGCACCTGCTGGGGAAAAGCTTCACAAGTGGTGAATCAGAGCTGCAGGTGTCTGTCTCTCTGTCTCCCCTGCTCCCTCAATTTCTGTCTTTACCCAATAAATAAATTTTTAAAAAATCACATTTTTTTCCTTATTCAATTTTTGTGGACTCATGCATTATTTTCATTTTTGACTATTATGAGTAACAGTGCTTTACACTGTCATCCTGCTATATACACTTTCATGTGCAAATTTTAGAATAACTGGTTTATTTTAATTATAAAAGATTAATTTATTTTTACATGTGTGAGAGAGACAGAAAAATAGATAGAGGCCCAGAGCTCTGCTCAGCTCTGGCTGGGAACTGAAACTCATGCCTATGGACAGATAAATCCTTTATTCTAATATTCAGTATTTCCCCAGCCCTATGTACATTTTTTAAAAAATGTGGACATATGTTTTAATTTATTCTGGGAATATACTTAGCAGTGAAATTGCCAGTTCATATGGTAATTCTATGTTTAACATTTTGAGGAATTGCCAAACTGTTTTCCAAAGCAGCTGCATCATTTTGCAATGTGTTAAGGCTCCAGTTTCACCACATCCCTGCCAACTGTTTCTGTCTGCCTTTTTTGTTGTCATAATTTTAATGGGTTTTATGTGGTACCAAACTGCACTGCCTTTTCTTTAAAGATGTATTTTTATTTCTTTATTTCATGAGGAAGAAGGGGAAGGTGGGAAGGGTGAGAGAGCCGAATACCATTCTGATTATATATATACATATAATCTGTATGTAGTTGATGGAAATAGAACCCAATGTGCAAATCTTGGGTTCTACCTGCTGATCTATTTCCCCACCTGCTCTTACTCAATTTTTTAATTGGCTAATAATATTGAATATCAGTTTATGTGCTTGTTGACCACTGACATATAATAGTTAAAGGAAAGTTGTCGAATTTTTTCTTTTTTTTTTTTACTCATTTTAAAATTCAGTCAAAGCACATGGGAAAAGGAATCCAAATGGAAAAATAAATTAAACTATGGCTATTTCCAGACCACATGATAAAATATACAGGAGGCTCTACTATATAATTACTAAAAATAGAATACAATAAAATGGAAGGACACAAAAAATCAAATCTGTTGCATTTATATAGTAAGCAATGTATAAGAGGAAAAAAATTAAGAACATTTTATTTACAATTTCATTTAAATTTAGTTACTTGGACTTTTGCTACTTAAGATGTCTTTGCATCTTTACGTATACTAGACGCAGTCCCTTATAAGACTTGATCTCTTATGATAGCATAAAGCACAAAATTGAGTTTAAATACCACCTTGATGTCTGGAAAAATTAGAAGGTGCTAGATGGAATAATTGCTAGTTTTCTTTCCTATTCCGCTCCCAAGGATAAGTTTTACTAGTCAAACAACTTTCCTTGTCAGACCTAATATGACTCCTTCTTATTCTTGTACAGTATATATATCTATTCTATGCCACCTCACAGAGTCATTTAAGTAAGCTAATCACACCCTCTCATGAGAAACAGGAGGCATCCCACTCTGTTGGTACTTAACAGAGATGTTCTCCCATTGCCCCGGATTGTTTACTCTTTCCAGACTTCCTGTGGTATGATGTCTTTCTCTACTAGGCTATGAGTATATGTGATTAGTAAACTACTTTTACTCTACTGGAAACAAGTACTGAAAAGACTCTAGAAATAACTAGAGAATGACCATGGTCATGCTGAATTGTGTATATGAAGTGTTAACTCCACTCTAGTTTTCTGTATCCTGAAGCAAGGTAAATGCGTGTTTTTTTTTTTTGTTGTTGTTGTTTGTTTGTTTTGGTCACAGACAGGAAGGTTTGGAGCAAAATTTCTAATTAGCAAAAGTCTTACCTGTACCTTCTAATGATAACTCTGTCTTGCTAAGTAAAGTATCATCTTCTAGCGTTTGCCCTTCTTCAGTAGCCAGTCAACAGCGTCAGGTTGAGCCTGATGTAAAGTTTTGAGACCTCCTTTGAATCTGGAGAGGTGGCAGTCGTTGACTATGTGGGTCATTGTCTGGAGCCGCAGGGGCAGTTCGGGTCGTCTCTGGCTCCCCAACGATGGAACACAGCGGCGCACCGGCCATGGTCTGTTCGATAGCGATTGAGGAGGGCCCAATCATAACGTGCTAGGTCAAAGCCGGGTTGACGCTTGCAGGGGTCTGTGATGAGGTGTTTCTTCTTTACCTCAGCTGACTGCCAACTCTGTTTCCAAGAGTCTGGAACAGAGAAGAAGTTCAGTGTAGGCGTAGGGGACCAGACTGGGTGACGAGATGTCAAGCGTTGGACAGGGTGGGCGAAGATATCTGTGTATATTGGCAGGTCCTGTCGAGCGTAGACATGGGAAATGAACTTAGATGATGCCGCATCCCAACGAATATCTGGTGGGTTGATGTTGTTAAGAACTGGCAGCCATGGAACCGGGGTGGAACGGATGGTTCCAGAAATTATCCTCATGGAGGAATATAATTTGGAATCAACCAAGTGGACATGGGGGCTACAGAACCATACTGGGGCACAGTATTCTGCAGTGGAATAGCATAATGCCAGAGATGATGATCGTAGTGTGGAAGCGCTCGCACCCCATGAGGAGCTGGCCAGTCTTGCAATGATGTTATTCCTTGTGCCCACCTTTGTTGCAGTTTTTATGCGATGTTTGTGAAATGACAAAGTGCGATTGAGAGTAATGCCAAGATAGAGTGGCTGGGCTTCATGCCGGATTCTTGTATAGCCAAGCTGCACATTAAGCTCACGTGAGGCCGAGGCATGGTGTAGATGGAAAACAGATGATAACATTTTTGCAGTGCTAGGGATAAGTCACCATTTTTTACAGTAATCAGATATCAGAGACATGTCTTTCGTGAGTGTTTCCTCGAGGATGTCGAACTTTTATGCTTGAGTTGCACAGCAGATATCATCGGCGTAGATGAACTTCGTTGAAGAAGTTTCTGGGCGGTCATTGATGTAAATATTAAATAGCGTAGGAGCCAGAACAGAGCCCTGAGGGAGGCCACTTGAGACAAGTCTCCATCTACTAGACTTGTCACCCAGATGCACCAAGAATCTTCTGTTTTGGAGAAGAAACGATATAGTGTTGGCCACCCATGGAGGCAGGCATCTTGAGATCTTGACTAGGAGACCAAGGTGCCAGACCGTGTCATAGGCTGCTGTGAGATCAACAAAGACAGCACCCGTCTTTAAATTCTTCTGGAATCCATTTTCAATGTAAGTTGAGAGGGCCAGGACTTGTTCGCAGGTAGATCTTCCTGGGCAGAAACCAGCTTGGACGGGTGATAGGAATTTCTCTGTAAGAGGAGAAATACGTGACAGAAGCAGCCTCTCAAGGAGTTTGTAACACATAGAGAGGAGAGAAATTGGTCTATAGCTGGCGGCCAGTGTTGGGTCTTTCTTTGGTTTCAAAACTGCTATTATCTTGGCACGACGCCAAATTTTGGACATAGATTCATATTCTAAGATGAGGGACAGGAATGAAGTGAGCCACTTCTTTGCTGTGGGGCCCAAGTTAAGAATGAGTTCTGGGGTGATGTTATCATAGCCAGCAGCTGTTCCTGGTTTAGCCCTCTTCAAAGCGTCTTCCAGTTCAGACAGTGTAAAGGGAGAGAGTTTGGGAGATGGACAAGATAAACGGAAGTGGGATGACCACTCATGGGAAATTTCTCTTTTCCAGACTGGGTCGATCTTAGCACGTCCAAATTGAGTTAGGTGACTGGCCACTGAGTTTGGAGATATGGGAGGATGGGAGATGGGAGGGGATTGGCTACCAGCACCCAGACTATGAAGAATCTTTCAGGCCTTCCTACTTGAGTGGGTGAAGTTCAGACTTTCCGTGAGTTGTTGCCAGCGGGCTTGGCATCTGCATCCAGGGAGGCAATGACATGGTCAGCCACATTTGGGTCGCCCGACTCATCATACTGCTTTAGTAGCTCCTCGCATTCAGCATCAAGACAAGGCGTATAGTTAGCACGTCTCCCACGAGGAATGGCTTGGGAAGCTGCTTTGAAGATAGCTTGGTGGAAGCGCCTGTAGGAATCTTCAGAAGGGATAGAGTTAATTGGAATTGCAGGAATAGATTTGTTGGTAAGATCACTGAACAGACGCCAGTTTGCTTTCCGAAAGTTCCATCTTAGTTTTTCACAGAATCAGTGGGAGCTGGAGACCAAGGTGGATGATAGCTGGGCGGTGATGACTGTGCGGGAAGATCTTGAGAACGTGTCTTGTAGCGGGAAAGGCTTGGCCGTTGACTGTGCTAATCCAGCACAGGTCGGGTGACGAGTCTATTCCATCTAGCACTGTGAAAAGAACCTGGCTGTTTGGGATCGTATAATATCATAAAGTAAAGTATCATGATAGACAATAAATATGCTAAAATATTTAGGATTGATGACAAAATTGTCTGTACAGTTGTGTTCTGGTGAGGGGTGGGAGTCATATAGAACATACCCCACAGGTAGTCATGTAGGACATACATTTTACCTGAATTTTTCAGACTTGGCTAATTTGCTCTAAACTTCTGCTTTCTGTGATGTATGTGTGTTAAGCACCGATAAAAATAGCTCAAGGCTTGGTTTGGGCTGCATTTGGGACTTCCCTGTCTGTGGGGAATTTTTCTAATGTAGCTCTTCCAGTCAGACTCATTCAATATATTTCATATTTGAGTCTTTCTTTTCACTTCAGATTGATGTTGGGACCTGAAGCCTGACATCAGTCTTGCCTGCTTTCTGTCCAGTGTTATATGTTCTTCTTCATAACTCTAGGGTAGGAAATCCTTCTTCACCAACAGTATAAAGAAGAAGAAGAAAAAAATCAAAGCAGATATGTTATGTGAAAACATTTTTTACCCTTTCTCTGTGTTGTATTACTTTCTTGATGGTATTTTAATGACAAAAAGTTTTAATTTTGATTAAATTTTATTTACTGTGTTTTTTTTGGGCCACTTGTGCTTTGGGTGCTATATTTAAGGGAGATCTGTTAAACCTAAGGTTACAAAGATCTATTTTTCCATTTTTTAAGACTTAATTTTACATTAATATTTAAGGTCCATTTTGAGTTCATTTTTATATGTAGTCTGAGGTAGGAGTCCAAATTAATTTTTGTGCATGTGAAAATAAAGTTATTCTTATTTCTCAATTAGCCTGCTAACTAGCCCGTTATGACCTAGCCCCTAGTTCTAAGTATTTTAGTAGATTAAAGATTATATATGTCTAGTCCAGATCAATGTATTTTATACCTGTTCTCTGGGCCAAAGACATACTGGAAGGTAACTGGATTATAATTTCTGGAAACATGACCTGATGCTAGTAAAAAATTTGCATTTGAAAGATGACAGCAGTTATAACAAGCCAATGAAAGGAGCTTAGAGGGCACTGGGTAGTCACCCAGCATGTAGAGACCCCTCTTCTTAGATTTTCTGTACAGCAGATTCCAATTCTACCCCCTCTGTTCTCCAAAAAAAAAAAACATTAACTATATAAATGGCTTTTATTTCTTTATGTATATGCAAATCCTCAAGAAGCAAATTCCATCATTTGCTAGTGAATTTGGCCTTGTTAGAGTTTAGTTTTTAGAAAATTAGAATAAATATATTAGGGGCTGGATGGTGAAACACCTGGTTGAGTGCACATATTACAATGTACAAGGACCTGGGTTCAAGTCCCCAGTTCCTTCCTGTAGGGGGAAGTTTCATGAGTGGTAAAGAGGGCTGCAGGTGTCTCCCTGTCTCTCTCTATTTGCCCCTTCCTCTTAATTTCTGGCTGTCTCTATACAATAAATACAGATAAAAATTTTAAAAAGAATAAATATGTTAAAGAGTTCTCTGTTCTTTAGAAAGTCCATGCTATCTTCCAAAGAGAACTATGTACACCTATGTTCATAGCAGGACAGTCTGTAATAGCCCAAAATGGGAAGCAACCCAGATATCTAAAGACAGACTAGTGATTAAGAAAGTTGTGGTATATTAAATACAATGGAATACTACTCAACTGTAAGAGATGATGAGTTTTTTTTTTTTTACCATTTTCATATCTTGTTTGGAACTTGAAAGAATGATGTTAGTTGAGCTAAGTCAGAAGAAGTATAAATACCCAAATGATCTTAAGAAACAAGGCAAGCATAGGAAAATGCAAAGTGAAACTTGAAGTAACTTGTTCTGAGTGATGGTACTATAGGGAGAAGGGAAATAGAAGGGGGAGGGCACCAGGAAATGATGGTGAAGAGAGAACTGTGTTAGTAGTGAGAGTGGCAGAAAGATGCCTATCATAGGGACATAATAAATTGTACCCATGTATCAATAACTGTCCTATAAATAATAATGTCCCCAATAAAATGAACTGAAAAAAAAGAAATTCCATGTTACCTGTTTCTCCTCACTGCTGAATTTATCCTTTGAATCTCAGGAGCCACTTACACTTGCAACTTCAATAACTACAAAGTATGGCTTGAGAATGAGTTGGGAGATATGAAAGTGATTTTTCCAAGAGCCTTATGAAGCTTTGGGATTATTCCCTTTTGCTGCTATTGTGTTTGTCGAGAAAGCAACTCTGATCACCCCTAATATGGAGATTTAGTGCATATTTTCAATCTATTCTGAAGAATTGAATTCTCCTGTCATTTTTTTCTCACTTCATAGATGATCAGCTTAAATCTTTGCCTATATTGTTAAGAACTAGAGTCAGTGTGAACAATGTCATTGGGAAAAGTTAGACATTTTTGAGAGCATGAACCAAGAAAAATTGGTAAAAGTAATGTGAAATGGTCTCTATCAAAGTCATTATGTTTGATAGGTTTTTCTAAGGCATTAACCTCAGAGGTATCTTTGAGAGATGCTTTCAAGATACAGAGCTCTTATAAAAGAAGACAGCTGAGTCAGTTGGCTAAAAAATAAACTAGGACCTAGAGGATCCTCAGTTGAAATTCCATTTTATTTCTAACTCTTTGAGGTACAGGGTAATGTCATTTATGCTATCACTGTTTCAGTTTTTGCTATCTATAAATGGAAACAATAGCTTACATATTTTGATAAGTTATAATTTCTTCCTATTTTGCAAGTTTAGACATTATGAAAAGTGTATGTGGATTAAAAATGCAAATCAAAGCCTCAACCCTTCATCCCAGAGGATGTATTTGCTTCTCTTTGTTACATATCCTTTGGAATCTCCAGATTATCTTTGTTGTCTATATTTCAAGAATCATCCTTTAGTAATGACTGATTAAGGTGGAAAATTTCACCAAATTTTACATGTTGGTCCATGACCCTTATATTTCTTCTTTATTTTTCAGTGTATTTATTTATTTATCTCTTTATTTGTTTATCTTATAAGAACACTGTTCAGTTGTGGCTAACAGTGGTGCTTGGGATTGAATCTGGGAGATCAGGGTCTCATTTATGAAAATGGTTTGCATATCCATTATATTGTCCCCATATCTTTATTATTTATGTATTTATTCAGTACTGGGGAAAAATCCAGCACCTTAACAGTGTGTGATACCACTTCTAAGTCATCTCCCTAGGCCATTTGCATCTCCCTAGGCCTTTATTTCTTTTGAGAGAGGTAGGAGAGAGGGCATGACAAATAGAGAGAAACATGACATTCCAGTATTTCTGTACCACCCATGGAGCTCCCCTGACACACACAGTGGCTTGCATGACCTATCTGAACTTAATTTAAGGGGGAAAAAGTAAGAGGAATGACAAAATAAAATTTAAAGACATCTTCAATGAAATGAATCTAATTACAAAGAAGACCAAGGCAAGTATAAACTTATGGGACTACATCACATTTAAAAGCTTCTGCACATCAAAAGAAACCACTACCCAAACCAAGAGACCCCCTCACAGAATGGGAGATCGTTACGTGCCATACATCAGACAAGAAGCTAATAATCAAAATATATAAAGAGCTTGCCAAACTCAACCACAAGAAAACAAATGACCCCATCCAAAAATGGGGAGAGGTCATGGACAGAATATTCATCACAGAAGAGATCCAAAAGGTCAAGAAACACAGGAAAAATGCTCCAAGTCTTAGATTGTCAGAGAGATGCATATAAATACAGCAATGAGATACCACTTCACTCCTGAGAGAATGTCATACATTAGAAAAGGTAACAGCAGCAAATGCTGGAGAGGTTGTGGGGTCATAGGAACGCTCCTGCACTGCTGGTGGGAATGTCAATTGGTCCAAACTCTGTGGAGAACTCTCAGAAGGCTAGAAATGGACCTTCCCTATGATCCTGCAATTACTCTCCTGGGGATATATCCTAAGGAACCCAACACACCCATCCAAAAAGATCTGTGTACACATGTGTTCTTAGCAGAACAATTTGTAATAGGCAAAACCTGGAAGCAACAACAGATGAGTGGCTGAGCAAGTTGTGGTATAGTTCTAGTTTATCCAGCTCTTCATTTAGCTCCCTTATGTCTTTATTGATTTTCTGCCTAGATGATCTGTGAAGTTGAGAGAGTAGGGTGTTGAAATCCCCTACTATGATTGTGTTGCTCTTAATATATTGCTGTAGCTCTTTCAGTAAACGTTTGATGTATTTAAATGGCTTCTCATTGGGTGCATAGATGTTAATAATTGTTAAGTCTTCTTGATTGAATGATCCTCTGAGCATTAAGTAGTGTCCATTCATATCTTTTAAATATTTTTTAAATTTATTTTTTATTTAAGAAAGGAAAAATTAACAAAACCATAGGGTAGAAGGGGTACAACTCCACACAATTCCCACCACCCAATCTCCATATCCCATCCCCTCTCCTGATAGCTTTCCCATTCTCTATCCCTCTGGGAGCATGGACCCAGGGTCTTTGTGGGTTGCAGAAGGTAGAAGGTCTGGCTTCTGTAATTCCTTCCCCACTGAACATGGATGTTGACTGGTGGGTCCATACTACCAGTCTGCCTCTCTCTTTCCCTAGTAGGGTTGGGTCTGTGGGGAAGTGGAGCTCCAGGACACATTGGTGGGGTCTTCAGTCCAGGGAAGCCTGGCCGACATCCTGATGGCATCTGGAACCTGGTAACTGAAAAGAGGGTTAACATACAAAGCCAAACGAATTGTTGAAGAATCATGGACACAAAGGTTGGAATAGTGGAGAGGAAGTGTTATGGGGGGTACTCACTGCAAACTCTAGTGTACTTCTGCTTTCAGGTATATATTTTGCACTAGTTTATGGATATGTGTGAACATATGCTCTCTCTCACAGAACCTGGTGTATATCTAGGTTTTGGGACTTTGCTAGAAAGTGAACCACCTAGGATGGAATTAGAGAATACTATGAAAGGAAAGTTCTCACCCGAGTAATGAAGCTGAAGGGTTGTCATTCCACACGTGAACTCTCTGGACACAGTCTGAGCTGAAGCATGTTGAGGTGGCAATCGCTGCATTGATTAGGTTGCTATAGGCAGATGCAATATTATTTGATATGGATTGGGAGAAACATGCGGGAAAGTGGGCCCTATCCTAAGGTTCCAGGACTGGGGGAAATACAGGCTCTATAGTGGAGATGTGAGGTTTCTAAACGCTGTCTTAGGGTTCAAAAAGACAATGGATAGTTAGTGTTATCATCACATTATTTGTTAATTGGGTTGACTTTGAAAAGTCCTTTTGTTAGGGTTATTACCCAGTATCTTATATAGCGGTGCCATTGGTTGTTTCTGCTCTACTTGGTCTAGGCTTTTGAGAGAATCTTCTTATCAATTACACATCCTATATATTAAAAAGACTCAGTCTGTGTTTTAAAAACTTCGAGACAATTAATTTCCCCCTCATATTATTAATTAACTACTGATTTATATGACTACACTTTACTAGGAGTGTACATAAACACCATTCCCACCAACAAAAGACTGTGTCCCATTCCACCCACCCCCCTACCCCCACCCCCCCACTGGCCCAGGAAGCTGCATGTCTACCCCTCACCACTGGGTTTTTACTTTGGTGCCCTACTTACAATTTGATCAGGTCCTGCTTTTACCTTTCAGATCTTCTTAGTCAACTTCTGTTGATGAGTGGGATCATCCCATACTCATCTTTATCTTTCTGACTTAGCTCACTTAACATAATTCCTTCTAGCTCTGTCCAAGATTGGTCAGCGAAGGAGGGTTCATTGTTCTTGATAGCTGTATAGTATTCCATTGTGTTTATATACCACAGCTTTCTCAGCCACTCATCTGTTGTTGGGCACCTGGGTTGCTTCCAGGTTTTAGCTATTATGAATTGTGCTGCTATGAACATAGGAGTACACACCTCTTTTTGGTTGGATGTTATGGAGTCCTTGGGGTATAACTTCAGGAGAGGAATTACTGGATCTTATGGAAGGTCTATGTATAGCCTTGTTAGAGTTCTCCAGACTACTTTCCACAGAGGCTGTACCAATTTACATCCCCAACAGCAATGCAAAAGGGTTCCTCTGTCCCCACAGCCTCTCCACATTTGTTGCTGCTGTCCTTTTTAATGTATGCTATTCTTACAGGAGTGAGGTGGTATCTCAATGTTGTCTTAATTTGCATTTATCTGAAAATCAGTGACCTGGAGCAGTTTTTCATATGTTTGTTAGCCTTTTGGATCTCCTCTTAGGTGAGTGTTTTGTTCATATCCTCTTCCATTTTTGGACGGAGTCATTTGATTTTTTTGGTGCTAAGTTTGCATCTTTTAAAATCTTATCTATTTTAAAGTCTATCATGTCAGAAATGAGAATAGCTGTTCCTGCCCTTTTTTTGTGGGTCATTGGCTTGTATGATAGTTTTCCATCCTTTCACTTTGAGTCTGTGTTTGTCTTGTTGTTTTAGGTGGGTTTCCTGTAGACAGCATATTGTTGGGTTGTATTTTGTGATCCATCTTCCTACTCTGTGTCTTTTAATAGGTGAATTCAGGCCATTGACTTTTATTTATATCAAAGATTGAAGACATTTTAACGCCATTCTTATAGAGGTTTAGAGTGTTCTGATATATGGCCTATTTATGATGGTCTGACTGTTTATAGAAGACCTTTCAGAACTTCTGTCAGGGCAGACAGGCTTGGTGATAGTTGATTCCTTCAACTGTTGCTTGTCTGAGAAGGTTTTGATGCCTCCATCTAGTCTGAATGACAGTCTAGCAGGATACAGTAGTATTGGTTGAAAGCCTTTCTCACTGAGCATTTGATAGATACCTTGCCATTCTCTTCTGGCCTGTAGTGTTTGTGTGGAGAAGTCTGCTGCTAATCTTATGGGTTTTCCTCTGTAGGTGACTCTTTGGTTTTCTCTTGAAGCCTTCAGGATCCTTTCTTTATCCTTATTCCTTTCCATTCTAAATATGATGTGTCTTGGTGTTTTTAAGTTTGGGTTAATTCTGTTTGGGACCTTCTGGGCTTCTTCAATCTTTATGTTTTTGATATTGTCTAGACTAGAGAAGTTTTCAGTTATTATGGCCTGAAGAATGCTTTCTTCCTCTCCCTCTCTTTCTTCCTCTGGTAAGCCAATAATGCGTATATTTGTTGGTATGCTTCACATTGGTTTAGTCTCACTCCCCCCGCCTACAGGAGATTGTGGTTTAGTCTTTGCCTTTTCACTCTTCTCCCTTCTCCCCACCCCCTATTGTATGTACTTCCTGAGTTTCTGCAGCTGCTGCCGGAGGATAAAGTTGGAGGAACACATTGTGTGGTGATTAGGTTTTTGGACTGTTTGCCAGCTAGTGAATAAAGACTAATATGCATTCTCTGCTCAGCCATGTGTCCCTGGGTCTCTGTCTACTGCCGCGAAGTTAGCCCGGCATACTGGTGCCCTGAACTAAAACAACATATGGTGCACCAGCGTGGGACCTGACCTGCCCATCCCCCAGATAAGTGAAGACCTTGGCTACCTATCCACTATGGGCTGCTTTTCTGCTTGTTAAGAGGTTTCCAAAGGCCTCTGCCCTTTCTTCATGAGACTGTTTCTCTGTTTCTGGAACATTTCTCTCTGGGCCTCTGACTGCCCGCAGGAGCCGGCTTGTCTCGGGACATTCGGCACGGGCTTCCTCCACACTGCTTAGCCGCCAGGAGCAGGGCAGCAGACATGGCAGGCAGGGCTGCGCCTTCTGCACAGCCCGCCCACCCGCCCTCCTGCTATGAAGTCTGGGCAGATCCTGAACCACCTGGAGACCGCAGGCTCCCTGCCAGGAGTGGGCCCCCTGGCCAAGATCCCCAGCTCAGCTCTGACGGCAGAGGAGCTAAAATATGCAGAGATTCGTGCAGTGACGGCAACCTACAAATCCTGAAAGTGGAGCAGTGCAGAAGGCCACCTCCAGATGGCTCACCCCCTGAATGGCTAAGACAGTATAGATCTAAACTCGTGTTTAAAATGACATGTCTTCGTAACAAAAGTTTTCTCCTTGTGTATTGAAGACCATGTTTATGTGTGTGTTTAAAGTTTGGTAAACATTAACTTTAAGGTTAGAAATATAACTTTCAGGCTACATTCTGACCAGACAAAGTTAAATGAATAAGGTTTTCAACATAATTTTCATAAAGGTATTATTTTAACTAAGTTGGTCTAAAAAACCTGCACACACCTAAGGTGTGTTTCCATCTTGAATGGGTGTAACAAAAGGTTAAATAAGACGTTGTTGATATGTGAAGCTCTCAAATACCTTCTCAATTAGAAACGGATTGCACAATGGTTATGCTAATGATTTTCATGCCTGAGGCTCTTGCAGTGGTTCTTTGCCTCACCACATTTTATTGTGCTTAATTTGGTTAAAGAGACTTAAAATGAAACAAAAAAGACCTTCCAAATTTATAAAGATACTTAAACCAATTATAATCATCGAGTTATCAATTGTGGTAAACTTATAACCTGCTACAAGTTTTGTTTCATAAGTAAGTGAATTGCAGCTGTCAAGTTCTCTACAGAAAAGCAGAATTCCAATGGCTGACCTCCCTCATGCAACAATTCACCCCCCGGCAATTCTTCAGTGGACATCTGCTTTGAACTGGCACTTTTATCAGACTTACTGGTACACAACACTACCGTAGCTTCCCTTTATGTTCCTGGGTTTCTCAAAGACTGACTGCAGCCAGCTGCTGTAGGGCTCTATAGGCCATACCCGCCCTCCATGCTAAGTAATGGCCACAGAGGCAGGAAATGCCCATGGAGGCAAGAAAAGCCCACAGAGGCAGGAAAGGTCCTTTAGCTTGATAAAGCCTTGCCCACAGAGGCAAGAAACGCCCCCTCAGGCCTTCCCTTGGCAGCACACTGGTTCTTGTTGCTCACTTACTTGTTCCTCCATGTTTATGCCAGTTTCATTTAAAAAAAAATGCCTGTACGATATAGGTTTCTGTTCACCCAATTCTCCTGATACTATGGTCAATTAGTTAAAAAGAAAAGGGGGAATTGTTGGTATGCTTTACATTGGTTTGGTCTCACTCCCCCCGCCTCTGGAAGATTGTGTCTTTGCCTTTTCGCGCTTCTCCCTTCTCCCCGCCCCCTATTGTACATACTTCCTGAGTTCCTGACGTTGCCTCCGGAGGAGAAAGATGGAGGAGTACATTGTGTGGTGATTAGGTGTTGGACTGTTTGCCCGCTCATGAATAAAGATTAAATTGTGTTCTCAGCTCAGCCACAAGTTTCTGGTCATCTGTTAACTGCCCGTGAAGCCAGTCTGGCGAAAACAACATATATTGTTTCTTTTGAAGTCATCCCATAGGTCTCTGTTGTTGTTTTCAGTATCTCTTAGTCTCTTTTAAAGATCTCTTACTTCTTTTTTAGTTGTCTCTAATTTGTCTTTGATCTTGCTAATGCTGTCTTCAACCTCATTGATTCTATTCTCTCTGCCCTCTACTATTTTCTGGAGTTCATCTATTTTGTTACCCTGTTCTGATACTGTTTTAGCTTGTTCAGCTAGTTGTGTTCTTAGCTCAGCTATTTCAGCTTTCAGCTCTCTAATAACCTTGAAATAATTAGTGTTTTCTTCCAGTCTCATGTGTTGTTCCTGTATTTCTGATTACAATTCTTTCAAATGCTTTACTCACTCCTGTGATTATTTCCTTAGCTAATGTTTGGATGTTGAACTCATTATTTTGTTCTTCACCCTTTGGGTGGCTTTTAGCTGGACTGTTGTCCTGGTTTATTTCTCCAATATTTCTTCTTGTTGGTTTACCCATTTTATATATTATGTTATCAGTTCCCTCTCTCAGTACTTTTCAAATTACTGATAACTATTTCCTGGATTGACTTGTGTCTAAGTAAGGTACTTATAGGGTCCACAGTTGTGGAAGTTAACAGTTGTTTCAATAGTATTTTAATCCCCGATTTGGAGCTCAGAGGCTTAAAAGCCTCTTTTGTTCTTTTTCTTCCCTGTAGGCTATGGGAACCTGAGGGCTTTTAAACTATAAGTAGGCTTCTTAGCTTAATCACTGACTCCTGATCAAGAGATAAAGCAGGGGGTCGGGCGGTGGTGCAGTGGGTTAAGCGCATGTGGCTCAAAGTGCAGGGACCGGTGTAAGGATCCCGGTTCCAGCCCCCGGCTCCCCACCTGCAGGGGAGTCGCTTCACAGGCGGTGAAGCAGGTCTGCAGGTGTTTATCTTTATCTCCCCTTCTCTGTCTTACCCTCCTCTCTCCATTTCCCTCTGTCCTATCCAACAACGAATTGCGTCAACAAGGGCAATAATAATAACCACAACGAAGCTACACAAGGGCAACAAATGGTGGAAAAATGGCCTCCAGGAGCGGTGGATTTATGGTGCAGGCACCTAGCCCAGCAATAACCCTGGAGGAGGAAAAAAAAAAGAGATAAAGCAGGGTGAGGCAGAGATAATTCAGTGGTTATGCAAGGAGACTTTCACAGCCCCACCACTATGCCACCGAGGCATAGGTCTTCTCCTGAGTTTCCTGGTTAGTTCTCTGTCCCCTGGTGTCTGCATAGGGCCTCCCTGCCACTGGTCCAGATTCTGAGGGCAGTAGCAATGGAGACTCAGAGTTGCACTTGGTGAGTCTGAGGGGAGTCCTCTCCTCCCTTCAGCAGTCCCCTTGTTGGTGGAACAGACTCGAGGTGGTGTCTCAACTGATAAACTGTCGGACTGTTACCAGCCACTTAATCTCGCCCTATGCTCCTCTCTGTCCACCAGCCACATGTGTTTGCACTCACTGGTGATTTGGTGGGTTTCTGAAGTTTTTCTACTTATGTCTTATTTCGGTCCCCTTTGTTGTTGTTAATCAAATTGGTCAGATAAAAATTCACTGGTCTTTGGTGTATTGCCCCAAATAAAGGACTTTGGAGGCAGGATGGGAGGATTTGAGGGCGGTAGTGTTGAGGTCTTGGAAAATGATGACATAGAAGTACCTAGGTGGGGGGATAGAGTGTTGTGTGGAAAACTGGGAAATGTTACACATGCACCAACTACTGTATTTTACTGTTGACTATAAACCATTAATCCCCCCAACAAAGAAAAAAATGAAAAAAAAACCCCACTGGTCTGCATAATAGGAAGAATGTCACTCCCCCCCTTTATAGATATGGTTGCAATCCATCCCTATTCTGGAGACTTCTGCAATTTGAGATTTTGGTCATGACATTTGAAAGGTAGAAACAGAAAATAGAAGCCCTTTTTGGTCATTGTATTTCAGATATTGGATGTATTCCCATTTATTATTTAAATTTTACTTAGATTCCTAGTCTGCTATTTTAATTTTCAAATAGTGACCTTCATCCTCATTTGTTCATGAAAATTGTGTGCACTAGGCAGGAAAAAAATGGTTATTTCTGGTTTTCTTTCCATAATGCCATCAGAGTTTCACCCAAATCTTACCTCTATCTTTAAAAATCACAGAGGAGAACTATAATGGAAACGATATCATCTTTTTTTACACAGGCAACTATGCTTTTTGTATTTATTTTGGCTATTAGAACAAATGAAAATTACCGAATTTCACAATGCTAGTGATAGGAAATATCATTAATTAAAAAAATACCGGTTGCTTACTTTAGACTGTCATGTTAGGCATGAGTCAGATATTGAGATTTGTTCAGTGTTGTACATCTCTTACCGTATGGCTTTGCCAGTGTTTCATATATGAAGTTCCATTACTTAAAGAACGGCTCAGTCACTTAAGAGTTTCTTAAGAGCTCCATTACAAAAGGAAGGGCTCAGTCACTTAAGGAAGGGCTCAGTCACTTAAGAAGTCCTTTACTGAAGAGCTCCTTTACTTAAGAGTTCAGTCACTTAACTGCATCACTTAAAAATTTCTTTACTTAAGATTTCCATCACTCAAGAGCTTCTCTACTTAAGAGCTCCATCACTTATGAGCTAAGTCACTTAAGTACTCATCACTTAAGTGCTCCATCATTTAAGAACTCACTCACTTAAGAGCTCCAACACTTAAGAGCTCATCACTTAATAGCTTCTTTACATAAGAGCTCCATCACTTAAGAGCTCAGTTACTTAAGTGTTTCTATATTTAAGCACTCCATCACTTAAGAGCTCAGTTACTTAAGTGTTTCTATATTTAAGCACTCCATCACTTAAGAGCTCAGTAACTTAAGGTTCCTTTAAGAGCTTCATCACTTGAGAGAACCTTTACTTAAGGGCTCCATCACTTAAGAGCTCCATCACTTAAGAGCTCCTTTACTTAAGAGCTCCATCACTTAAGAACTCCATCACTTAAGAGCTCCATCACTTAAGAGCTCCTTTACTTAAGAGCTCCATCACTTAAGAACTCCATCACTTAAGAGCACCATCACTTAAGAACTCCATCACTTAAGAGCTATGTAACGTAAGAGCTTAGTCCCTTAAGCACTCCATAACTTAAGAGCTTCTTTACTTAATATCTCCATCACTTAAGAGCTATGTCACTTAAGAGATCAGTCAGTTAAGAGTTGGGCAGGGAGTGGAAGGGACAGCTGTGATGGGCAGGGCCTTATTTTCCTCCTGAAAGTAATATGGATAACTACTTGACCTTTGTTGTTGATCATAACATAGTATATAAACTGTTGAACAATACTTGAAAGATACATTATAAATTAGTGTTGCTGGGGCCAGGTGGTGATGCACCTAGTTGAGCACACATGTTACAGTGAAGACTGGGATTTGAGACCCTGGTCCCCACCTGCAGGGGAAAGCTTTGCCAGTGGTGAAGCAGTATTGCATTTGTTTCTCTGTCTCTCTCCCTCTCAATCTCCCCCTTCCCTCTTGATTTTTGGTTGTCTCTTTCCAATAAATAATTAAAGATAATAATAATAAATAAACTAGTGTTGCCTCAATTAAACACAAGTACATAAATTGGTAAATTAAAAATTAAGGAATCTGAGGGGCCAGGTGGTGGCACATCTGGTTGAACACACACATTACAGTGTGCAAGGACCTAGGTTCAAGCCCCTAGTTCCCACCTGCAGGGGGAAAGCTTCACAAGTGGTGAAGCAGGGCTGCAGATGTCTCTCTCCCTCTCTATCTCCCCCTCCCATCTCAATTTCTCTGTCTCTACCTAATAATAAATAAAATATTTTTTTAAAAATCCCAGGATGAGGCTGGGAAGAAGTGTAATGGTTATGCAAATATATAAAAAAAAAAACTTTAATGTCTGAGGCTCTGAGATTCCAGATCAAGTTTATCTGGAGTGGCATAGTAGGTTGACCCAACCTCTCTTCAGAGAGCGAGGCAGTCCTACCATATTTTGTCTGCTTTATAGTTTAATGCTTTTCAGACACAAAGTTGCAAGTGTTACCATAAAGTCAACTTGACTTCCCTGGGCAGACAATCTCATCAATGAGTCTTGGAACCTTACCTTACCAGAGCCTTACCCCACCTAGGGAAATAGGCTGGGGGTATGGATTTATCTGCCAATGCCCATGTCCAGTGGAGAAGCAATTACAGTTGCCAGACCTCCCACTTTCTGCACTCAATAAAGATCTTTGTGGTCCATATTCCCAATGGGAATTATTCTTTAATAGGGAAGCTGCCAATGGAGGGGATGGATATTAACTCTGGTGGTGGGAATTGTACCCCACTTTTCCCACAGTCTTATTGATAATTATTAAATCACTAATAAAAAATTTAAAAGAACTTTTTACACTTTTTATACTTTGGGTTTCCCATTCTTTGGAACCTATGATTCTTAGTGATAGTCATGAAAATCAGGAACTAGTTACCAGCTAGCACTTTCCAAGTCAGTTCTTTTAAATGAAAGGTTTTTTTTTCCCCCAGAACTTCTTAAATATTATATGTCATTATTTTTGGTCTAACAATGCACTGTAAGAATCAGATGAAATAGAAATGAGACTGTGACCACTTGAACTTGTGACATTAATCCCTGAGGACATGATTTTCTTATCATTAGTTTGTTTGAAAGTCAGACTCTTATTTGCATTTATTTAATTTATTTAGTTATTTTTATTTGACAGGGCAGAGAGAAATTGAGACAAAGCTAGAGAGGGAGAGAGAAAAATTACTACAGACCTGCTTTACCAGTTGTGATGCATTCTCCTTGCAGGTGGAAAGCCAGAACTCAATCCCAGGTCCTTGTGCATGGGTGTGCTCAACCCAGTGTGCCACCACACGGACCGAAATTGTTTTTTATTGTTACTGATTTAATAATGATCAACAAGAGTGTAGGTTACGAGAGGTACAATTCCACACAATTCCAACCACCAGAGTATCACTTCCCATCCTCTCTCTTTTTTTGTAAACTTCTTTTTATTATTTTAATTTTTTTATTTTACAAAATTACATGTCCATACCATTCCACCACCAGAGTTCTGAATCTTCAGTCTCCCCACTGCAATCCACCACAGTTCCCGTAAGGTTGTAGATACAGGCCAACCATCATCTCTACAACTATCTGTCTACATTTATACGTAATTGCCCCCCCTTTTCCCTGATCCAACCCTCCAAGCCACTCATGACGTTACTATCTACATATGTCCCTCTCCTTTTCCTTCTTTGTCTCTGGCATTCCATCCTCTCTACTGGAAACTTTACTATTCTTTATTCCTCTTGGAGTATGGACCCAGGTTCATTATGGGGTGCAGAAGTTGGAAGGTCTGGCTTCTATAGTTGATTCTGTGCTGGACATGAGCACTGACAAGTCATTTCATACTCCCATCCTGTTTCTGTCTTTCCCTAGTGGGGTACAGTTCTGGATAGGTGGGATTCCAGAACACATTGGTGAGGTTGTCTGCCCAGGAAAGTCAGGTTGACGTCATGGTAGCATCTGCAACTTGGTGGCTGAAAAGCATTAAGATATAAAGCAGAATATATATATAATTAAATTGATATATCATTAAGTTGATATATATATATATCGTTAAAGTCATCATTAAAGTATGCCAGTCTCTTGTTCTTAGTCAGCTTTTGCAGTCCTTGCTTTGATGAGGTTAGCTTTGTAGTGAGTGAGACAACTATAATAGGAAGTAGGTGAGGAGGGTGTCTAAGTCTAAGTAGAGACTATTTCATTAGGAACTTGATACTGACTCACTACAGACTGTTGTGTATTTTTTCTTTCAGGTATATATTTTGCCCTAGTTTATGGATACTTGTGAACATATGTTCTCTCTTATGGGACCTTGTCTATATCTAGGTTTTGGGATTTTCTTAGGAAATGAACTTCCTGGAATGGAATTTGAGAATACTATGAAAGGAAAGGTCTCACCTGAGTAATAAGGGTGAAGGGTTGGCATTCCATGCCTGATGTCTCTGGACACAGTCTGAAGTGAAGCACGTTGGCTCATTGCGTTGATTAGGTTGGGATTGGCAGATGGAATATCATTTGGTATGAATTGAGAGAAGCATGCAGCAAAGTGAGCCTCGCCCTAGAGGTTCCAGGACTGGGGAAATATAGGCTCTAAAGAGGAAGCGGGAGGATCCTGCTGTCTTAGGTTTAAGAAGACAATAGATAGTTATTACTATAATCACATTATTGGGCAGTTGGGTTAACTTTGAAATATCCATTTGTTAAGATTTGCTGTGTCATACACATCACCATAATTTATGTCCTTTGACATTATTTGCATATAGCTGTGCTACCGGTTGCTTCTGTTCTCCCTGGTCTAAGCTTTTAAGAGAGTCAACATATCAAAGACTCAGCCTATGTATTAAAAAGACTCAGTCTGTGCTTAAAAAGTTTGAGACATACAATCAGTTTTTCCCCTCTCATATTAATTAATTAGTGATTTATATGACTACAAATTGGTAAAAGTGTACATAAACACCATTCTCACCACCAAAAGTTTGTCCCATCCCATCCCTCTCCCTCCCCCACCCCCGCCACCTGCCCTGTGAAGCTGAACATCGACCCTCACCTTCAACCCAGGGTTTTTACTTTGGTGCCCTACTCCAAATTCAGTCAAATCCTGCTTTGAGTTTCCCTTTCTGTTCTTTCTCAACTTCTTTTTATGAGCAGGATCATCCCATACTCATCTTATCTTTCTGACTTAGCTCACTTAACATAATTCCTTCTAGCTCCATCCAAGATAGGTCAGAGAAGGTGGGTTCATTGTTCTTAATAGCTGCAAAGTATTCCATTATGTATACATACCACAACTTTCTTAGTCACTCATCTGTTGTTGGGCACCTGGATTCCTTCCAGGTTTCAGCTATTATTAATTGTGCTGCTATGAACATAGGTGTACACATTTCTTTTTGGTTGTTTTTTTTTTTTTTTTACCAGAATGTGCAGCTCTGGCTTTTGGTGGTGCAGGGGATCGAACCTGAGATCTCAGAGCCTCAGGCATGAGAGTTTGCATAACCATTATGAAATCTCCCCCACTACATGTTGTTTAATAATCAGGAACTAAAGGTAAAAATATAGCAGATGAGATTGAGGGGGTCTCCATTTTGGAAAAAGCTAGCAAGTCCTTTTTAGGTATATTCCAAGGGGCCCATGGCTTTACTAATTTTTGCATGAGCCTGACAGCTAATATGCAAGTGGGCTAAAGATATTATCTGGGGATATAGTGTCAGATTTGGAAATAGGACTAGAAAACTGGATCAGGGAAGAGAGTAGCTCCCAAATATAGGAAACGTATATACATACCGTATACTGTAAACCCCATTGATCTGATTTGGGGCCTATATTTGGCACAAGATCCTGTGTAACCTCTTCATCCCTGTATATCTGAGCTTGAATTCTGTGGTCATAGCTGCATTCGCTTCAGAACCAGTCTTCCTTGGTGGCAGAGTATATTGTCCCAGCCTCTCTTCAGAGAGTGGTGCAGTCCCTACCATTGTTGTTCCACATTGAGGGCAGGTCCTGTAGAGACCCACGGGAGGGTCTATGATGCTGTTCCTAATGTAGATGACCAGTGATGGTGGAGAGAGGGATCTTTTAGAGGCGTAGGCCCATCATATCTATGTAGGAATCCCAGGATTCCCTGAGTAGGGCCTCAGATGATGGGGTGGATTGGTAGTGACCAAAAGAGCCATCATTAAAATGTGCTGGTCTCTTGCCCTTATCTAACTTTTTTAGTCTGTACTTTATCTGATGAGGGTAGCCTTAGAATGGTTGAGGAAAGTGAAATAAGTGAGGAAGATATCTAGGTTTAAGTAGAAAATATTTGATTAAGTACTTTATGGCATCTTTTTAGGTCTTTCTATTTGCTTGCTGTATTATTGAATCACTGCAAACTATTGTGCACTTTTACTTTAAGGTGTAATATTTCCCCCCTACTTATGGATAAATGTACACATGTGCTCTATCTCATGAACCCTGGTCTATATCTAGGTTCTGTGGCTTTGTTAGGAAGTTTGTCACTCAATATGGAATTAAGGAGTCCTATGAGGTAAAAGAGGTCTCACCAGAATAATGAAGCTGAAGGGTTGATTTCCCATGTCTGGCATCTCTGGACACTGTCTAAAGTGAAACATGTCAAGATGGTACTGGTTGCATTGATTTCGATGATATCAGCAGGTACAGGATCAAATGGTATGGATTGAGAAAAGCATGAAGGAAAATGAGCCATGCCCCAGAGGTTCCAGGACTGGGAGAAATATGGGTTTTACAGGGAATGGGGAAGGTTTCTGCTGTCTTAGGGTTTAAGAAGGCAATAGAGATTGTTATAACCAAGTTATTCGGGAATTTGGTTTACTTTGAAAACCCCATGGTTAGGATTTACTGTACCATACAAGACTTTACCATGATTTATGTCATTTATGTCATTTACAAATAATTGGATCTTATGTACTGACAAGACCAGTTGTTTTTGGTTTACCTGGTCTAGTGTTATAGGTGATTTAACATTTTAAAAAATTGCTATCAGAAATGTATTAACAATTTAATCCCCTTCTTAAAATTCAACCAGTTTACCAATTTGAAAACTTAACTGCTTAGACTGAAGAATTACATACTCAGAACTGAGTCTATGCAGCAAAAAGTTCGAGACAGTTGATCTATTTTTCCCCTTTCATATTGATTAAATAGTGATTTATAAGACTCTAAGTTAATAGGATTGTATATTAACATCATTCCTGCCCACCAAAGGTCTGTGTCACTATCCCTTACTGCCTACAGTATAGCTGAAAAATCTACCCCTCCAACCTTAGAGTTTTTACTAGAGTAGTGCCCTACTCCTTTCTCTCAAACTCTCTAAAAGTAGGTTGCCTACACATGTGTTAAAATATATATACATACTTTTTGACATTGCTTCTGTCAATTGATGGGTGTATATATTCCCTTCCCTGCAACCTGGGCTGGCATTAGTAATTTTAACCAATAAAACGTAGAAGAAGTGATGTTGTGTATGATTTTGAACATTAGAATGTCATTATGGACATTCTCTTTAAAAAATTGACAATAGATTAATTTTTATTAATTCACCCTTTACCACAGTGACTGGCACTAGATTCTATAAATAAGTGTAAAGTATTCTTAAAGTTAGACTCAATCAGTCTGGAAGTAGGAGTATGGGGATAGGAGTGTTTTAAAGGGAGTGAAAGTGCAGGTGCTTATTTCAGACTATTCTAAAATAAAGTTACATCCTCTTTGGTAGGAATTTTCAAGATTTCAAACTTCAAATTTTCAAAATGCTTTTTACTTTACCCTAATAGTCTATGAAATGTCTTTGTGTCATGATTTTAGTGTCACTGATTATGTGTTCCTAAAAATTACTAATACAATTTGGTTGTATGCCAAACACTATGCTTACCATTTTTCCTATTTATATTTACAACATCCCTGAAGAATAGGCAAGATTGCATAATATTCTAGAACCTAGAATATTCTAGAGAGGCTAAGCAACTTCTCTACATTTTCACAAAGGATTCAATGTCAGGTCTGTTTGTCGCTAATTGCTGTGTCCTTAACCCCTAATGTTGTTAAACAGAGGGTTTCTTGAATTAGGATCGCCTGTATAACTCAAAGGGATAGGAAGATTAGTTGTACATGTGGACAATACTTGATTAGGATCAAGGATAGTCTAATTAGGCACTCCAATATGGTTTTAACTGGGACCTTTCTGTACAAGTTGGATCTTCAATCTCCCTGGATAGAATGTGTAATTGCATGAGAGTGCAATTCTCAGCTCTTCCCTGATTGGCCAGATTGTCTGCAGCAAGGTATCATACCTGTGCACACATCTGCTCAGCCATCTGTACTGTAAAATGTTGTCCATCATTTTTACCTCAGGGAAACTATGAAATTTTAATTTTGGAAAATTACTGTCTTGTAGAAGGATAAAGCAAGATGCCAATGGTAATAGTTCACACTGTACAGCATGTATGTGTGTTTTTTCCCCCTTCTCCTATACTCTTTTTAAAAAATTTTCCCCTATACTCTTTAAAAATTTTTTATTTATAAAATGGAAATATTGACAAGGCCATAGGATAAGAGGGGCACTACTCCACACAATCCCCACCACAAGAATTCTGTATCCAATCATCTTCCTTGATAGCTTTCCCATTCTTTAACCCTCTGGGAGTATGGACCCAGGATCATTATTGGGTGCAGAAGGTGGAAGGTCTGTCTTCTGTAATTGCTTCCATGCTGAACATGGGCATTGACAGGTCGATCCATACTCCCAGCCTGTCTCTCTCTTTCCCTAGTGGGGTAGGGAACTAGGGAAGTTAGGCTCCAGGACATATTGGTGGGGTCGTCTACCCAGTAATGTCAGGTTGACATCATGGTATCATCTGTAACCAGGTGGCTGAAAAAGAGTTAAGATATAAAGCAGAACAAACTGTTGACTAACCACGAACCTACAGGCAACAATATTGCAGATGAAGATTTGGGGTCTCTGTTTTGGAAATAGCTAGTAGATCTATTTTGGTTATATTCCAAGGGCCCCATGACTTTACTAGTTTTTGCCTGTTTACTAGTTGAGCCTGACATCTAATATGCAGGTGACCTAAGTTATTGTCTGGGGGGATGGTGTCATAATTGGAAAAAGGATTAGAAAGCTGTATCAAGGAAGGGAGTAGCTCCCAAATATAGGAAAAGTATATAATATTGTTAACTGTAAATCCCGTCGGTTTGATCTGGGGTCTGTGTTTAGCACAGGGGCCTATGTAACCTCTGCATCCCTGTAGGGCTGAGCTCACATTCCGTGGTTATGGCTAGGACCATTCCAGGCTGTACCAACTTCAGGACCCATCATCCTCAGATGATAGGCAGAGTATGCTATCCAACCTCCCTTCAGAGAGTGGAACACTCCCTACCCTTGTTGATACACATTGAGGGCCAGGTCCTGTGGGGGCCCACAGAGGCATGCATGTGTCTTAACATGCTTGAGGTCCTGGGTGAGACCTGGTACTACAAGGATACATCCTGGCACTGACACAAGGTGGTAGTGGTGGGCAGCTCTATGGATGATGGAATAGTTTTATGGCCTCTGTCTCTCTCTCCCTCTCTCTTGTAAAAAGAATAAAAATCTTGGCCAGAGAGTGGTGGCATCACCCATACACAAGACACCAGAACCACTCTAAAACAAAATAAAAGTCAGTTGTCTGGTCACCCTGTGAGTATCTATTTTTTATAGTTGTGATTGTGATTGTGATAGTGAATGGGGCTAGTGCACATTACTATTATTGGGCCAAAATCCTGCTGGTAACTTAATATTTTCTCTGATGGTCACTAGTTTATCAGATGATAAGTCTACCAGTTAGTGTCATTTTTTCTTTTTCTTTTTCTTCCCTTCTCTCTCTCTCTCTTGTTCAAGTATTAATCAGGCTTGACTTTACTCAGTATCTGAAGTTAGATAAAATTGGGGGTGTTAAGGGTGGTATGACCTTTGTTTCTTTACCTCTCTTTCTTCCTTCCTTTCTTTCTTTTTTTCTTTCTTTCTACTAGAGTATGAGAATCCTTTTTTTTTTTTTTTTTACATAGCCATTAATTGATTTTCCTGGCCCTTAATGATTTGTTTTTTTTCTAATACCTGAAACTTAAAAAACCACTCGCTCAATTACCTCTGTATCTGCAGTTATCAAGCCAATGCACTTTGAACAACATAATCTCCCATGTACATCCGGTCAACAGAGATTGACATTCTAATTCATCTCAGCCCTAGATCGTGAATCGTGTCCATAGGGCAATCTAATTTTAACTCTGGATGATCAGTCTCAAATGGAAGGAACTGGATAGGGTCAGGAGACCTAAAGCTATTTCTCATTTCAGATTTTCAGTTTGTGTCCATTTCGACATATTTCCACTATTTTCTGCTAGTTTTGTATACAGAACTCACAGCTTGTGGTTATATAAATAGAAACTGCTTTTGGTGACATGATGTGACCTTCTTCCTCAAAACTGACCCTTTTCCCAGTCTCAATGAATGGGGCTGTCACCTGCCCAGTGACTCATGCCAGAAACCTATGAGCTATCCTGATGCCTTTTGCTTCCTCTGGCTTTATTCAGTTCATAACAAATCCTTCTTTTAATTCTGAAATAGCACCTTCAGTGAGTCCCCTTGCATTAGCTTGTACTTCCTTGTGATTGGTATACTCTAAACTGTAGTTAGAATGATATTATAAAAAAATATTTATTACTATGTTAATTCACCTCACAGACATATTTTAGCATCTACTCTGTGTAAGTGATGCAGTGGGGATACTCACAAAACTGTGAAACAAACTGTGTCAGGCTCACAAAATCCATCCTCCATAATATTTTATGTTAAACACTTAATAGAATCCAAGCTTTTCTTTAGTTCAAATTCAAATGTTTTGTGTACGTCATAATTAAATTCCTATCCTCTAACAATGCTTTTTGTCAAAATACACAGCACACTAATTGTGGGTCCTTATTTTTTTGATTATATCATCTACTCTCCCAAGTTGGAATTTTGCACATTTTTTCCCCCAGAATACCACCCATTGCAAATGTTCCTTTTAACATTAAAAAAAATTAATAGCTTTTTTTTTTTGAGACAAACCTGTGATAAACAACAATTTGTTTGGCTTTGTATGTTAGCTTTCTTTTCAGCCACCAAGTGCCAGATGCTAGCATGATGCTGACCAGGCTTCCCTGGATAGACAACCCCACCAATATGTCCTGGAGCTCCGATTCCCCAGAGCCTTTTCCCACTAGGGAAAGAGAAAGACAGGCTGGGAGTATGGATCGACCTGTCAACACCCATGTTCAGCAGGGAAGCAATTACAGAAGCCAGAACTTCCACCTTCTGCATCCCACTATTGACCTTGGGTCCATACTCCCAGAGGGTTAAAGAATATGAAAGCTATTGGGGTGAGGGGGATGGGATACAGAGTTCTGGTGGTGGTAATTGGCTACAAGATGACTAAGGGCTTAGAGTTTATATCAGGCCATAGCTACAGGGCTAAGCCTTGAACTTAAAACCTTTTAAAATTTTTTTAAAAAATAAAATCTGCTCCGTAGAGCAGAGACAACCAGCCCACACAATTCGGGACTCCTTCCCAATTTTCAAAACAGCAAGAAGCATGCTTACATATTGCTCAAGCCATCACTAAAAATTTTATTCAGAGCCCATTGGAAGTTTTATTGAGAGCCCAAACTAAATCTTATCTGATATAAATCTATTCTGTACAGAACATGAAAAGAACAAGCTTTTTTGCCTTCTTCCCAAACCCCATAAGATAGTGATTCTGGTCAACTTTATTCCTAGGTATTGATTTTGCTGAAACAGTATTGATTGATTTTGCTGAAACAGTAAATGGGAGTGATTTCTGGATGTCTTCTTCTTCAGATTTAGTGTTTGCATAAAGAAATTCCACTGATTTTTGTACATTGATTTTGTAGCCTGATACCTTGCTATATTGCCTAATAACTTCCAGTAATTTTCTACTGGATTCTTTATGTCTTTCTATGTATACTATCATATCATCTGCAAATAAATAGTGAGAGCTTGACTTCTTCCCTTCCAATCTGTATCCCTTTGATTTCTTTCTCTTGCCTGATTGCTATGGCAAGAACTTCCAGTATAGTAATTTTGATTTGGATTTATATTTTGAATCACTCACAGCTAAAGGATAAATGTCAACACTGTGGAATAGTAATAATTGACAAAGAAACTTATATGCAGCATGCCTTCATTTCACTTGTGTTACTAAATAATTATCAATAAGTTTTCCCTAAAGGTTTTTCCCTAAAAGTATTTTCTCTTTCCTTTTAGGGCCCTCAGTGAATACAAACATGTTTCTTACTGGATAAAGGAGATACTAATGAATTTTCTCAGTTGTAGCAATCTCTGCAATTCCGTGTGTTGTCTAAAACCACTCACTGTTGTGATTTATGTAGGTGAAAAGCGAAAGCATATTTTCAAAATGTAGTAGCATTTTAACTTTGAAACATTTAAAGCACATTTTTGGCATTAAATGAAATTGTAAGGTGGGGGGATTTGTTTGTTCAGTTACTCAACTTTATTTCCAAAGAATAAAGTAACGCATTTAGCCAAATCTCATTTTCAGAAGCTTAGAAGCTTAGTATACTTCTCAATTTTTAAAATTTTATTGTTCTTAATATGCTTTCTACCACTGTTACTTCAACTATCTCTTCTCTTTCATCCTCTCATGTACAGTTGGTTTAAGTTACAATGAATAAAGTCATATGAAGACAGACATCATATAATTTCAGTCATACTGTATATAAGAAAAGAAAAAAACAATAAAATAAATATTCAGACTATAATAACAACTAGTATTTAGCAGAAAGGAAATAGGAAAGAGGATAGATAAATCAGGTATATAATTGGACATATGAGAGTGTGTAAAGACCCAGGTTCAAGCCCTCAGTTCCCACTTGAAGGGGGGGCAGTTTCATGGGCAGTGGAACAATGCTACAAATTTCTCTGTCTACTTCATCCTCTATTACATAACAAAAGGAAAAAAATGGTCCCCAGGTGTAGTCATGGTGGAGGTACCAAGCCCATCCATAACCCTGGTGGAAGGAAGGGAGAAAGAGAGAGAGAGGACAATAAGAGGAGGAGGAAGAAAGAAGAAGAAGAAGAAGAAGAAGAAGAAGAAGAAGAAGAAGAAGAAGAAGAAGAAGAAGAAGAAGAAGAAGAAGAAGAAGAAGAAGAAGAAGAAGAAGAAGAAGAAGAAGGAGAAGAAGAAGAAGGAGAATGGAGAAGGAGGAGGAGAGAGTGAAAAAGAGAGGAACAAAGGGGGGAAGAGAGAGAGAGGTAAAGTGAGAACAAGTGCTCATTTCATGCATTATTGTTTTTAGTATCTTATTTTAAGCATTTTAGAGTGATATTTCCCACATATTCACAAACGAAAAGGGAAAAATCCAACAAATCCCTTTACTTTTTACTCAACTTGAATAACTAACTACCTTGTATTATCCATGCCTTTATGCATACTATCTTTCTACTTGTCACTGAATATTTTTACCCTTTCTTTTTTCTTTCTTTCTTTCTAAAATGGAAACACTGATAAGAATATAGGATAAGAGGGGAACAATTCCCACCACCAGAGCTCCATATCCTATCTCATCCCCTGATATCTTTCCTGTTCTTTATCCCTCTGGGAGTATGGGTCCAAGGTCATTATGGGATGCAGAAGGTGGGAGGTCTGACTTCTGTAATTGCTTCCCCACTGAACATGGGCATTGACAGGTTGATTCATACTCCCAGCCTGTCTCTCTCTTTCCCTAGTGGGGCAGAGCTCTGAGAAAGCAGGGCTCTGAGGAAGGGAAGCTCCAGGACACATTGGTGGGGTCATCTGTCTAGGGAAGTCCAGATGGCATCATGGTAGCATCTGGCACCTGGTGGCCCAGTAATGTCTCTGAATATTTTAAAGGAAGCCCCAGACATTGTAATAACTTACATGTAAATAATTTTATATGTTCTCTTGAAAAGAAACACACTCAAGTGTGGGAAGCCTAGAAAATACATAAAGAAGTGGCTAGGCAGTGGCACACCTGGTTAAGTGCACACATTTCAGTGTTCAAGGACCTGGGTTCAATCAAGCTCTGCTTCACGAGTGATGAAGCAGGGCTGCAGGTTTGTCTCTCTATCACCCCCCCTCTCAGTTTCTCTCTGTCTTTAACCAATAATACATAATTTTTAAAAAGAGGTGATATGTAAAAAATATATAAAGAAGAAAAGAAAAATTACTACTGGATTGATTGCTATAACACTCGATGTTATAAAAGTCCTGTTGTTTGTGCATATACATTTCTTGACAAACTGTAACTAGGCTAAAGAATAGATTTTACTCACCACAGTTTTCAGTTACAAGCAATATTTGAGAACAAATACATAAAAAAATCTTATGGTTGATTTGTAATATATGATCATAAACTTCAGCCTTGGGGTAGGGAGTTTCAGGATCTAACAGAGTTACATCATGGGTAGAAAGAAAAAAGTAGATCAGTGAAGCCTGAAATGCCTCAAATCTTGAGCTAAAAATAAATTTACAACTGGTAACTACATTTTTTTTCAGACACGTGCTATTAAAATTACATAAATAGATACATATGATTTCAATTTGTAGGAATTTTTAAATAAAGATATGTAAAACTGTCAACAATATATGGTAGGTCGCAGATATAGGTTGACTGCCTTCTATTTTAATTCACAGCTACACCTATTACTACTTCTTAATGCTTTTTTTCCTCTTTTCTCTCTGGAATTGGGTTTCAGAGACCTCTAGCAATCTTTCCCTAACATGTCTTCCCTTCTGGGAGTATGTACCAAAATTCTTTTAGAGCTGCAGATGGTAGGAGTTCTGACTTCCATAATTGCTTCTCTGCTGGACAGGGGTGTAGGTATAGCGAGGGTGATTTTTACTCTCTTGAGAGACCTTGAGAATATGTTGGGCACATTTTGATAGTCATAAATAGAAAATGCTTTTGGCATCAAGTAAATAGAAGCTAGAGATGCTGCAGAACATTCTACAATATACAGGAATCTCTTCTCCATTAAAAAATATGTAACCGCAAATGTCAGTAGAGTTGAGGTTAAGAAACTTATATGACATATTTTTTAAACTATAAGATTTATTTATTTGCTAATGAGAGAAAAGACCAGAACATCACTCTGGCACATGGGATGCTCAGGGCTGAAGTTTTTTTTTTAAACACCATTCCCACCACCAAAAGACTTTGTCCTTCCCATTAGTGTTATGCATGTACAAACTATTGTATTTACTGTCAAATGTAAAACATTAATTCCCTCTGCTTCTGTTAATCTGCTTTCCCTTCCTCTAGCTTTCTGTTCCTTTTCCAGCTATGACATCATCTCCCTAGACAATAACTTGGATCCACCTGTATATCAGATTTCAGGCTCAGAGGAAAAAAAAAACTAGTATAGCCACAGACCCTTTGGAATAGAACTAAAATATGTTTGCTAGCTACCTACAAAATGGAATACCCTCCAACTCTTCATCTGCACTATTCCAGCCTTTAAGTTCATGATTGGTCAACAATTTGTTTGGCTTTGTATGTTAACTCTCTTTTCAGCTACCAGGTTCCAGATGCTAGCATGATGCCGACCAGACTTCTCTGGACAGACAACCCCACCTGTGTGTTCTGGAGCTCTGCTTTCCCAGAGCCCCACTCTACTAGCGAAAGAGAGAGAGGCAGGCTGGGAGTATGGATTGATCTGTCAACACCTATGTTCAGCGGGGAAACAATTACAGAAGCCAGACTTTCTACCTTCTTCATGCCACAGTGACCTTGGGTCCATACTCCTGGAGAGTTAAAAAATAGGAAAGCTATCAGGAGGGGATGGGATACAGAGTTCTGGTGGTGGGTATTGTGTGGATTTGTACCCCTCTTATCCTATGGTTTTGTCAATGTTTCCTTTTTATAAATAAATAAAAATAAAATAAAACACCATTTCCACCACCAAAAGACTTTGTCCCATCCCCCCACCCCATGAAGCTGAACATCCGTCCTCATGAAGATGTATGTTCGGGGCTGAACTTTAGACTTCATGCTAGAGAGGCACAGGCCTTACCCATGGTACCACCTCCTGAGCCCCATGTTAGAGGATGTTAGACTTTTTTTTTTTTTTTTTGGTGGGTATTAATAAGATTGTTGGACTAGGGAGATAGCATAGTGGTTATACAAAAAAGAGTTTCATGCCTAAATCTCCCAGGTCCTAGGTTCAATCCCTAGCTCTACCATAAGCTAGAGCTGAGCAGTGCTCTGGTCTCCCCCTCCCCATCTTCCTCTTTCATTCACATAAAATATTTGGAAAAACTAAAACTAAGATTGTCCTAATGTTCTTTATTCTGATGATCATTAATCTTAGTGTTCATAAACTTCTGGAAATCTTGTTGCTTGTATTGCTCCTTAAGTAGTAATATCTTAAATATCTTGTCTTAAACTATTAGTCATCCTTTTTTATGATGCCCAACTGATCTTTTTGTTAAGGAACTATTCCTCTAAGCTTTATTTTGTTGTTTCCTTCAGTATTTGTTTGATGATAATAATAGTAAGAATAGATAGTAGCACTAAATTAAAAAAATGCAAGATACCACTTAGTATAAAGACAAGTTGTATATTAGAAAATGCTTAGATATCAAATTCAAGTGTTACTCCTTAGTGGTGCTAAGACCAACATTTTTTCTTTTTCAATTTGTAAATTTCAATATATGTAAAATGGGCACCATAATACTTAGCCTGTAAGCTTTGTTGAGAGAATATGGGTAAAATGCCTACTAGTAACTGGCAATTTGAAGTTATTATAATGGTAAAATCTATATTTGGGGGGACACACACTTAGCTATTGGTGGGTTGTAAAAGATAGACTTTATTGGCTTAAACTCTACCAGAATATAAAACAATTTCTTTGGAGCAAGTTATGTACTTCAAGGGATTAAATCCTTCCTTTAGGTAACTGGGAAACTACTCCAGACCCTAACATAGTAATTGACCAGTCATCTGAAAACAGTACTAAGTAAATATTACATAGTAATGTCATAGGATTCCAAATTGTTAAGTGTGATATCTTTATGATAAAATCACTTAATAAGACTGGCCCTGGGCAACACTGTGAAATAAGCAACATTGATCTTTGTTTCTTTCCCTTCACACCACTGAGTGCCAAGCTCTGCAGTCACTCAAGGGCTGTCTTACACCTCGCTCCTGGAGAATGCTGCTCTTTGCCACCTGTTACAGTAACAGCACCATCTGATAAAAATCTCCTCTATACATCAGCCAATAGCATAGTTTAGTGGAAGGTACATTTAAATAAATGCCTTCTAAAAGCCAAAAACGGTTCAGAACTCCAAGAACTGGGTTTTTAGGAATAATTATAAGTAATGGAAGAGAGAGTAAGAGGTGGTGGTGGTGTGTGTGTGTGAAGGGGTGCTGGGGGGGCTTTCCAGCCCTTCTCAAATCATATTTAAATAAACTACTGCCTTCTCATAAAGCTGGTTATGTTTTCAGGATTTATTTTATTTTTACCAGAGCTTGCTCAGCTCTGGTTTATGGTGGTGCTAGAGATTAAACCTAGAACTTCGAAGCCTCAGGCATAAATGTGTTTTTGTATAATTATTATTCTATCTCCCTTGCCCAGTGTTTTTGAGATTTATATAGAAATTTTGAGGATTAGTTGGAAGAACTGTAGTATATTTGTGTACATCATCATCGTTATCGTCGTCGTCATCATCATTCCTTCCTTTTCTTCCCTTGCCACCAGGGCTTCACTGAAATTTCATGCTAGCACAATTACACCTATTTTGGATGACTTTAAAAATTTTTTCAGATAGAGAATGAAAGGCAGAGGGAGAGAGTAAGACAGAGAAGTAGGAGAGACACTACAGCATTACCTCACTGCTTATGGAGTTTCCTATTTGTATAGTATTCCCATGTCATGGCTAGGGACCCAAACCCATAGCATCATACATGGTAATTGAATACTTTACTGAGTGAGTCATCTACTTCCTGGGTAGCTTATTTCAAAAAATTTACTGAGCGTCTCTCATATCTGTCCTACGGGGCTTGTCACTCACACACCCATTAGTATTTCAGTGAAGATGCATATTTACCATGTAACATAAACTGTTTCATTGACAGGTGATGTGGAAGGTATATGAATGCATAAAATAAGTTGTGTTTTCATGCCATTCATATGAGAAGAGTGACTATGTTCTCTGTAGTTGTCCCTGTGTTGTTTCTGTGGGGGGGAGAGAGAGAGAGAGATAGATATGAATTAGGAATTAGGAGTGCTATGTGATTTAGTGAACTGTGTTCAAGTTCTCAAGGAATTCTGACAAGATAAACAAATATTGGTTATAGCATGGGAGAGGAAATAATTATTTTTGAAAGTTTTATATATTTTTTAATATTTATTTATTCCCTTTTGTTGCCTTTGTTGTTTTATTGTTGTAGTTGTTATTGTTGTCTTCATTGTTGAATAGGACAAAGAGAAATGGAGAGAGGAGGGGATACAGAGGGGGGGAGAGAAAATAGACACCTGCAAACCTGCCTCACTGCTTGTGAAGCAACTTCCCTGCAGGTAGGGAGCTGGGGGCTCTAACAAGGATCCTTAACGCCAGTCCTTGAGCTTTGTGCCACCTGTGCTTAACCCGCTGTGCTACCACCTGACTCCCAGGAGAAGTAATTATTATGGTTCATTTAATGTATTTCTTAGTTTCTTTTGCTATCTCCTGCTCTGAAAAGGAAGGATTATGAAAACACATATAAGTGCATGTGTACACCTAGTTTTTTACAGGCACATTTTTTTCCTGTTATTATATGAATTTTTAACGTAGAATAAATTCTCAATTCATCCTTGTGCAGGGGCCATGTTAGTTTCTGTTGTATTCTAATTTTAGTGGATATGCTGCTGAAGTGAGAGTGGGCATGTATTTCCCCCCTACACACACAGAACACTGCTTAGGTCTGGTTTATGATGGCTTATGCTAGAGATTGAACCTGGGAGCTCAGAGCCAACCTGGTCCTTTGAATAGCCATTGTTTTATTTCTCCTGCAATAAGCATGAATTTTTTAGTTGGTTTTTGAGATTCCAGAACAGTTGAATGCAATGACTTTTATTGTATCCAGACATAACCCTGCATAAGCATACACAGAATCTCATCTTTTTTTGTTATCAACTGTTTTTTTTAGTTAATCATATTTTCATTGTTTTCTCTTCCACTTGAGCTGTAGGACATGCTCCCCACAAATATGGCATATTGAATATTTAAAATTGTAAGTGACTGAGGAAACAGCAGAGACAGGAAGATCACTATGACCCACCTACTCTTTCTTTCTCCTCTTCTATTCTACTTTCCTTATTCCCACCCTTCCTTCTTTAAATGGGCCATGAGAAGCAATAAGAAGGTCAAAGTCATAGAACAGAGTTGTAACCACAAAACATTCAGAACATATGACCTTTCAGAATCCTGTCTAGAAACTCGGAACCATAATCTCAATCTTACTGTAGTACCGTGACCTTGGAAACAATATGGTTAAAGTACCTGACACATGGTAGGAGACTCCAGATTTGATATCTGATAGCTTTTAAAATATATAAGAAGCCAGACTTTCTGCACTCCATAACGACCCTGGGTCCATACTGGCAGAGGGATAAAGAACAGAAAAGCTATCAGGGGAGGGGAAGGGAAATAAAGTTCTGGTGGTGGACTTGTGTGGAGTTGTACCCCTCTTATCCTATGGTTTTTGTCAGTGTTTCCTTTTTATAAATAAAAATTTAAAAAAATGAGGTTTTGTTAAGAAGTGCACCATTCCTTCCTAACAAAGTCCAAAAACCTAGATGTCACATGTCACCAGTGTTCAAAGCTAGGTTGTATGCATAAAAAGGTATACAGCTTACATGGTGAGCTATCACTTTAGCCCCAAGAAAGTGATATTGAACAAAGATATGGATTAAGAGGGAGTAAGTAATGTGGATTATATAAGGAAATCCTGATCTAGTCAGAAGGTAGAACAAATGCAAAACAAGGATTGGCTTCTATGTTCCAAGAATGAAAAGGCCTATGCAATCACAGCAAAATATAAAATGAGTTGGGCCTGGGTGGTGACATACCTGGTTGAGTTAACATGTCACAGTGCACAAGGACCTGGACTCAAGCCCCTGGTCCCCACCTTCAGGAGGAAAGCTTTGCAAGTGATGAAGCAGGGTTGCAGGTGTCAGTCTCTCCCTATCATTCCCTTCCCTCTCAATTTCTGGCAGTCTCTATCCAATAAACAAATATAATTTTAAAAATAAAAAATTAAAATAATATGATCAAGGGCAAGTATCCAGAGATGAAACCAGAGAGCACTGGATCTCAGACCTTACTGGTCACTGTAAATTTTTTTTTCATCACTGAGGTGACCCTTTGAAATGACTTTTTCAGGTGGAAAGAGATACAGAGACAGAGAGGAAGCACCAGAGTTTCCTCTAATACAACTGAAGCCAAACTTAAACCTATATTGCACATATAACAAAGCAGATATACTCTTCAGGTGAGTTAATTTGCAGACCCCAGGACTTTTCTGAGTACGTTAGGATGCTATAAGAACATTTTCAGCAGGGAAATAACTTACTGAATCCTAAATTTTAACAGGTTCACTCTAGCTGCTATGAATAGAATCGAATATAGGGGCAAGAACAAAAAAGCAAGAAAATCAGCAAGGAGACTACTGTACAAGTCTCAGAGTTTAGATCTAGAACATGGTAACTTAGATACAGAGAATATAAAGGAATGCGTATGAGACCAAATTATTTAGCCTGAAAGACAGTTGAAGCTGATATGAAGCTGATATAACTAGCTGGGAAATGTTGAAGTAAATCACATTTGGGGATGAGAGAGATTAAGAATGATGTGAAGTAAATCACATTTGGGGATGAGAGATTTAGGGCCTGGCAATATAACTCACACCTGCACTGTCGTGCAAACAACCCAAATTTGAGACCAGCCCCCACTGCATTGAAGGAAGCTATAGTGCTTTTTCTTTCCTCCATGGTTATTGCTGGGGCTCAGTGCTAGAACTATGAAACAACTGCTCCTGCAGAAATTTTTCCTTTTTCCACCCTATTGGATAGGATAGAGAGAAACTGAGAGGGGAAGGAGAGAAAGTAGGGTAGGGGAGAGATCCTTACATGGGTTCTTGTGCTTCAGACTATGTGCAGTTAACCCAGGGCACGACTGCCTGGCCCCCTAGTGCTATAGTATCTTTCCCCTCTCTTTTTGTCTATTGGTCATGCTCTTTAATTTAAATCAGTAAAGGCCCTACTACAAAACAAAAATTGAGAGCTCAGTTTTAGAGGAATACAAGATGCTCAGAAATAGCAAGTGAGCAGGAAAGAGGGGACTAATGTGAAATCTATAATAAAATTTATTAATATACAATATTTAGAGCCTCTCAGTAGGAATGTAGATAAACCATTAAGAGTATCTCATATTGGGGGAAAATTAATTGTATGTCTCAAAGTTTTTCAAAACACAAACTGAATCTTTTTAATATATAGGCTGTGTAATTGATATGCAGACTCTCTCAGAAGCCTAGACCAAGTAGATCAGAAGCAACCAATAGCACAGCTATATACAAGGTACAGCAAACCACTATAGAGCCTGTATTTCCCCCAGTCCTGGAACCTTAGGATAGGGCCCACTTTCCCGCATGTTTCTCCCAATCCATATCAAATAATATTGCATCTGCCGATCACAACCTAACCAGCACAACGATTGCCACCTCAACATGTTTCACTTCAGACTGTGTCCAGAGACTTCACGTGTGGAATGACAACGCTTCAGCTTCATTTCTCAGGTGAGACCTTTCCTTTCATAGTATACTCTAATTCCATCTCAGGTAGTTCACTTTCTAACAAAGTCCCAAAACCTAGATATACACCAGTTTCTGTGAGAGAGAGCATATGTTCACATGTATCCGTAAACTACTGCAAAATATATACCTGAAAGCAGAAGTACACTAGAGTTTGCAGTGAGTACACCTGTAACACTTCGTCTCCACTATTCCAAGCTTTGGGTCCATGATTGCTCAACAATTTGTTTGGCTTCGTATGTTAACTCTCTTTTCAGTCACCAGGTTCCAGATGCCATCAGGATGCCGGCCAGGCTTCCCTGGACTGAAGACCCCACCAATGTGTCCTGGAGCTCTGCTTCCCCAGAGACCCATCCTACTAGGGAAAGAGAGAGGCAGACTGGGAGTATGGACTGACCAGTCAACGCCCATGTTCAGCGGAGAAGCAATTACAGAAGCCAGACCTTCTACCTTCTGCAACCCACAATGACCCTGGGTCCATGCTCCCAGAAGGATAGAGAATGGGAAAGCTATCAGGGGAGGGGGTGGGAAATGGAGATTGGGTGGTGGGCATTGTGTGGAATTGTACCCCTCCTACCCTATGGTTTTGTTAATTAATCCTTTCTTAAATAAAAAATTAAAAAAAGAGTATCTCATATTATGCAGTAAGCATTTTGCCTTACAGGAAAATTCCCAGAGTGGGCCAGGTGGTGGTGTACCTGGTTAAACTCATATATTGCCAATTGCAAGGGTTGAGCCCCCACTGGGGGCTATGCTTCACAAGTGGTGAAGCAGGTGTGCAGGTGTCTATATTTTGCTCTTACTCACTGTCATCTGACCTAGCTAATAATAATAAAAACTAGAAAGAAAAAGGAGTGGGAGATTTCCAGAAGGAAATTATAATCTTCCAAAAATTACAATCCATTTTAGTTTCACTAAAATGAAACTAAATAAAAATAAAGAAACTAATGCATCTTGTAAACACAAACGGAATGGTGCCATGTAATACATTTGTTGCAGTTTGGCCAGAGCACTAATTTTAAATTGTGATAGCCTGAAGAATTTAATTACTCTACTTGACAGACTACTGGTTTTCAATTCACTGGAATTGAGCCTGTTATACTTCCTGAAAACACTAGAGTTGTGTAAGAGAAGGCAACTTTATCTTGGTTTGACTTTTAACAAAATATCTATATGTAGAATTCTGAAATTTAAAGATAATGCACCTAGAAATTTACAGTTTTGCCTTAAGGGAAATAATAACATGCTTTCTAGATGTTTTTAAGATAACACGAGACATATCCTATAACAAGCTTTTTCTTTAGTGGCCGAATAATATTTTAAAATTTACAGATCATATGATCTCCATTTAAAGTACTAAGCCCTATCGTTGTAGCACAAGTAGCCATACATAATATGTAAGTTAATGGGTATAGTTGCTTGCCAACAAAATGTTATTTACAAAAATTAGCAGCAAGCTAGATTTGGCTGACAGGTCAGAGTTTGCTTTTCCCACCCCACAACAGCGTTTCCCCTGCAGAAGCTTAGAGAAAAGAAGAAAGAAAGAAAGAAAGAGCACGAAAGGAAAGAGAAAGAAAGGGGAAGAAAAAGAAAGGGAAAAAGAGAGAGAGGGAAAGAGAAAGAGAGAAAGAGAAAAGAGAAAGAAAAGAGCTATTAAAATTTTATGGTGGAGGAGTGCTTGGAGAAACAGCATAGTGGTTATGCAAAAGACATTCATTCCTGAGGCTCTAAACTCCCGGGTTCAATCCATAACACCACCATAAACCAGAGCTGAGCAGTGCTCTGGTGTTTCTGTGTTTTTCTCTCTGTATTTTTCATTAAAATAAAATAGATAAATAATTCTTATATGGGGCTGGGGACTTGACACAACAATCCCGGGATCAACCCCTGGTAGCATCATATACAATAGCAGAACAGTGTTCTGATTTTGTATGAAAGTAAAGCTTTTAGAAATACATTATAAATAAATTTAAAACACATTTCATTCTACTTGGTAATAGGTCCGGTGACTCATATAATATATATAAATAATATATAATATTATAATATAATATAATATATAATAAATAATAATAAGGAAAATAAAATAATATATAATATATAAAAATAATAATAAGGAGATAAATGGCAAATAGAAGAAAGGTCCAAAGGAGAGACAAAGGTAAGTGACAAAGCCTTCAGGATCAAAATTTTATGGATAATGATGGTGTGTGTGTGTGGGTGTGAGTTTCCTGTATATGGGTGTGTCCTTGATGATAAACAGGAACCTTAGCTGGCTCAATTTGTGCTTGTTGCCTTGTTGATTATCAAAGTGGAGGAAAGGAAAGTTGAGAAATGTAAATGCCTTATAGCTGCCAGGCCTTAAAAACTTGAATTTACTCAGTGGGGATAGGGATAAAGAGCCATTGAGAAATCGGGGCTGGGTGGTTGTGCACCTGGTTAAATGCTTGTATTGCTATGCACAAGGACCCAGGTTCAAGCCCCCAGTCACCACCTGCAGGGGGAAAGCTTCATGAGCGGTAAAGTGCTGCAAGTATCTTTCTGTCTCTGTCTCTCTCTCCCCTCTCTACCTCCCCCCTCTCAATTTCTCTCTGTTCCTATCAAATGAAGTCAAATTTTTTAAAAATTATTTAAATAAAATTTAAGAAGAAAAATCTAATTATCTGGTAGCAGTCAGGTCTCATGACTGGGAATTCAGTCAACAATCAACTGTTGGCAGAAAAAAACAGGTTTGATAACATGACAGATTCTACCTTAGATCATCAACCTCCAATACTAATGATAAATCAACAGTGTTGGAATGCAACATAACAGTTATAGATTTAATAGTGTATCAATGATGATCACATTCTAAATATATTTTGGTGGTAAAAGCCAGGCAGGACTTGGAGAATCTATAACTGTGTCCACATCCTCTCCACTGGAAACTGTAGTAGTTCTCCCAGGGTCACAGATTTGGGTTATTTCTATAACTATCTGATTTATATATTTTTGCACATTCTCCCTATGGGCCTGCCTTATCTTCCTTTCTTTTTTTTCAATTTATATTTTATTTAAGAAAGGATAAATTAACAAAACCACCACCCAGTCTCCATATCCCATCCCCTCCCCTGATAGCTTTCCTATTCTCTATCCCTCTGGGAACATGGACCCAGGGTCATTGTGGGTTGCAGAAGATGGAAGGTCTGGCTTCTGTAATTGCTTCCCCGCTGAACATGGACGTAGAGTGCTCAATCCATATTCCCAGTCTGCATCTCTTCCACTACTAGGGTGGGTCTCTGGGGAAGCAGAGCTCCAGGACACATTGGTGGGATCTTCAGTCCAGGGAAGCCTGGCCGGCATCCTGATGGGATCTGGAGCCTGGTGGCTGAAAAGAGAGTTAACATACAAAGCCAAACAAATTGTTGAGCAATCATGGACCCAAAACTTGGAATAGTGGAGAGGAAGTGTTGGGGGGGTGTACTCACTGCAAACTCTAGTGTACTTCTGCTTTCAGGTATATATTTGGCACTAGTTTATGGATACGTGTGAACATATGCTCTCTCTCACAGAACCTGGTCTATATCTAGGCTTTGGGTCTTTGTTAGAAAGTGAACCACTGAGATATAATTAGAGAATACATGTAAGGAAAGGAAAGGTCTCACCCGAGTAATGAAGCTGAAGGGTTGTCATTCCACACATGAAGTCTCTGGACACAGTCTGAAGTGAAGCATGTTGAGGTGGCAATCCTTGTGCTGATTAGGGTGTGATCGGTAGATGCAATATTATTTGATATGGATTGGGAGAGGCATGCGGGAAAGTAGGCCCTATCCTAAGGTTCCAGGACTGGGAGAAATATAGGAAATATAGGTGGAGATGTGAGGTTCCTGCTGTCTTAGGGTTCAAAAAGACAATGAATAGTTAATGTTATCATCACATTATTTGGTAATAGGGTTAAAAAGTCCTTTGTTAGGGTTTGCTGTATAGTACACAATATCTTGTATATAGCTGTGCCACCGGTTGCTTCTACTCTACTTGGTCTAGGCTTTTGAGAGAGTCTGCATATCAATTACACAGCCTATATATTGAAAAGACTCAGTCTGTGTTTTAAAAACTTTGAGACATACAATTAGTTTTCCCCTCTCAGATTAATTAACTAGTGATTTATATGACTACACTTTACTAGGGGTGTACATAAACACCATTCCCACCACCAAAAGACTGTGTCCCATCTCACCCACCCAGCCCCACCCCCCACACCGGCCCAGGAAGCCGCATGTCTACCCCTCACAACAGGGTTTCTATTTTGGTGCCCTATTTTCAATTTAGTTAGATCCTGCTTTTAGTTTCCCTTTCTGAGCTTCTTTCTCAAATTCTGTTGATGAGTGGGATCATCCCATACTCATCTTTATCTTTCTGACTTAGCTCACTTAACATAATTCCTTCTAGCTCTGTCCAAGATGGGTCAGAGAAGGTGGGTTCATTGTTCTTGATAGCTAGCTGTATAGTATTCCATTGTGTATATATACCCCAGCTTTCTCAACTACTCATCTGTTGTTGGGCACCTGGGTTGCTTCCAGGTTTTAGCGATTATGAATTGTGCTTCTATGAACATAGGAGTACACACCTCTTTTTGGTTGGGTGTTATGGAGTCCTTGGGGTATAACCCCAGGAAAGGAATTATTGGATCATATGGAAGGTCCATGTCTAGCATTGTGAGAGTTCTCCAGAATGCTCTCCACAGAGGCTGGACCAATTTACAATCACACCAGCAATGCAGAAGGGTTCCTCTGTTGCCATAGCCTCTCCAGCATTTGTTGCTGCTGTCCTTTTTGATGTATGCCATTCTTACAGGAGTGAGGTGGTGTCTCATTGTTGTTTTTATTTGCATTTCTCTGAAAATCAGTGACCTGGAGCAGTTTTTCATGTTTGTTAGCCTTTTGGATCTCCTCTGAGGTGAATGTTTTGTTCATATCCTCTGCCCATTTTTGGATGGGGTCATTTGCTTTTTTGGTGCTACGTTTTGAGCTCTTTATATATTTTGGTGATTAGTTTCTTGTCTGATGTATGGCATGTGAAGATCTTCTCCCATTCTGTGAGGGGTCTCTTTGTTTGTTGAATAGTTTCTTTGGCTGTGCAGAAGCTTTTCAATTTGATGTAGTCCCATAGGTTTGTTTTTGCTTTAGTCTTCCTTGCAATTGGGTTTATTTCATCGAAGATGTCCCTGAGGTATAGGTGGGAAAGTGTTTTACCAATGTTTTCCTCTAAGTATTTGATTGTATCTGGTCTAACATCCAGGTCTTTGATCCATTTGGAGTTGATTTTTGTTTCTGGCAAGATAAAGTGGTTCTATTTCATTTTTGTGCATGTTTCAACCCAGTTTTCCCAGCACCATCTATTGAAGAGAGTCTCCTTCTTCTATTTAATCCTTTGGGCCCCCTTATCAAAGATTAGATGTCCATGGGTGTGGGGATTTATTTATGGGCTTTCAATTCTGTTCCACTGGTCTGTGTGCCTATTTTTGTTCCAGCACCATGCTGTTTTGATGATGATGGCTTTAGTTTGAGATCTGGGAGTGTGATGCCTCCATTTCTGTTTCTTTTCCTCAAGATGGTTTTGGCAATTCTAGGTGTTTTCAGGTTCCAGATAAATGATTGTAGTGTTTGTTCTATTCTCTTAAAGAAGCTTGGTGGAACTTTGATGAGTATTGCATTAAATTTGTATATGGCTCTGGGGAGAATATTCATTTTGATGATATTTATTCTTCCAATCCATGAGCATGGGATATCTTTCCACTTCTTGGTATCAGTTTCTATTTCCTTGAGTAGCGTCTGATAGTTTTCAGCATACAAGTCTTTCACTTCTTTGGTCAACTTTATTCCTAGTTATTTGATTGAGTTTGCTGACACAGTAAATGGGAGTGATTTCTGGATGTCTTCTTCTTCAGATTTAGTGTTTGTATAAAGAAATGCCACTGATTTTTTACATTGATTTTGTAGCCTGTCACCTTGCTATATTGCTTAATAACTTCCAGTAGTTTTCTGCTGGAATCTTTTCTGCTGGTTTTTCTATGTATGCTATCATATCATCTGCAAATAATGAGAGCTTGACTTCTTCCCTTCCAATCTGTATTCCTTTGATTTCTTCCTCTTGCCTGATTGCTATGACAAGAACTTCCAATACTATGTTAAAGAGTAATGGTGATAGTGGACAGCCTTGTCGAGTCCCCGATCTGAGGGGGCATGCTTTCAGCTTCTGTCCATTGAGTATGATGTTGGCTGTAGGTTTGCTACATATGAATTCCACTATCTTGAGGAATTTCCCTTCTATTCCCATTTTTTTGTAGAGTTTTGAGCATGAATGGGTATTGGATTTTGTCAAAGGCTTTTCTATTGAGATAATCATGTGGTTTTTGGCTTTGCTTTTATTGATGTGGTGAATGACATTCATTAACTTACAGATGTTGAACCAGCCTTGCATTCCTGGGGTGAATCCCACTTTGTCGTGATGAACAATTTTTTTGATATGGTGCTGTATCCGGTTGGCCAAGATCTTGTTTAATATTTTGGCATGTATGTTCATCAGAGATATTGGTCTGTAATTTTCCCTTTTTTGTTGTTTCCCTATCTGCTTTTGGTATCAGGGTGATGTTGGCTTCATAGAAGGTGGAAGGGAGTATTCCTGTTTCTTCAATCTTATGGAAAAGCTTAAGAAGTATGGGTACTAACTGTTTCCTGAAATTTTTGTAGAATTCGTTTGTGAAGCCATCTGGTCCTGGACTTTTGTTGTTGGGGAGGTTCTTAATAACGGTTTCAATTTCTTTGTCTGTGATTGGTGCATTTAGGTTTTGTAGTTCTTTTTGGTTCAGTTTTGGAAGGGCATATACTTCTAGGAATTCTTCTATTTCTTCCAGATTCTCTAGCTTGGTGGCATATAGTTCTTCATAGAAGTTTTGCATGTTTTTCTGGATTTCTATGGTGTCAGTTGTGATATCTCCTCCATCGTTTACAATTCTATTAATTTGAGTCTTCTCTCTTTTTTGTTGGTGAGTCTGGCTAGGGGTTTGTCAATTTTGTTTAATCTTTCAAAGAACCAATATTTGGCTTCACTGATCTTTTGTATGGTTCTTTTATTTTCAATGTTGTTTATTTCTGCTCTAATTTTAGTGATTTCTGTCCTTCTGGTTGCTTTAGGGTCCCTTTGTTCCTCTTCCTCTAAGTCCTGAGGTGTGCAGTAAGGTTGTTCCTTTGAGCTTTTTCTTGTTGTTTACTATGTGATTATATGGCCATAAGTTTTCCTCTCAATACTGCTTTAGCTTTGTCTCAAATATTTTGATAGGTTGTGTCTTCATTTTAATTTGTTTCCAGGAACATTTGAATTTCTTGTTTGAGTGACTCTCTAACCCAGTGGTTCTTAAGAATTATGTTGTTTAGTTTCCAAAGTCTGTGACTTTTAATAATTTTATGTTTGTTGTTAAATGTTAGTTTTACTCTACTGTGGTCTGAGAAGATACTTGAGATGATTTCAATGCTCTTGAATTTATTGATGCTGTCTTTGTGGCCTGACATGTTGTCTATCCTTGAGTATGTGTTATGTGGATTTGAAAATAATGCATATTCCAGTTTTTTGGGGTGAAGGACTCTGAAAATGTCCAAGAGGTCTAGTCTATCAATCTCTTCATTTTATTCTCTTGTTTCTTTGTTGATTCTCTGCTTTGTTGATCTGTCTAAGTGTGAGAGTGGGTTGTTAAAGTCTCCCACTATTATTGTATTACTATTTGTCGTTACTGTTCGGGGCTCTAGCAGGCTGGGCTAGCTTAGCAGCGGTGAACAGAGACTCGAGGACACACGGCTGGGCAGAGAAGCTTTATTCATGAGCGGGCAAACATGTGCTCTCCTGTCTTTCTATTCTGACAGTAGAGAGAGACCCTTAAACTAATCACCACACAGATCTGTCCTGCCTCCCCCTCACGCGGCCGCGCCAAGAACTCCCGAACTACTTAGCATAGGGGGCGGGGAGAAAAAGAGGGCCCGTGAAACTAGCAAGTGCCAAACCAATTCTCCTGGCAGGGGGAGAGCGAGACCAAACCAATGTGAAGCATACAACAATTCCTCCTTTTCTTTTTAACTAAATGACCATAGTATCAGGGGTGTGGGGTGAACAGAAACCTATATCATGCAGGCATTTTCAAAAAAGAAACTGGCACAAACATGGAGGAACATGTAAGACAAGAACCAGTATGCTGCCAAGGGAAGGCCTGAGGGGGGCATTTTTTGCCTCTGTGGGCAAAGCTTTATCAGCTAAAGAACCTTTGCTGCCTCTGTGGGCTTTTGCCTTGACGGGCATTTTTTTTTTTCCTGTGGGCATTACCTAGCATGGGGGGGGTATGGCCTAGAGTCCCAAGGTAGCTGGCTGCAGTCAGTCTTTGTGTACCAGTAAGTCCCATAGAAGTGCCAGTCCAAAGCAGATGTCCACTGAAGAATTGACAGGGGGTGAATTGTATGTCTGTCTCGATGTCAGCCATCGGAATTCTACTTTTCTGTAGAGAACTTGAAAGCTGCAATTTACTTACTATGAAACAAAACTTGTAACAGGTTAGATGGGCTGCCATGTCTGCTGCCCTGCTCCTGGCGGCCGAGCAGCGTGGAAGAAGGCTGCGCCCAATGTCCCGCACCATGCAGTGGAAAGCCGGCTCATGCGGGCTGGCATTGGGCTCCTGTGGGCTGGCGTTGGGCAGAAACCACAGAGTGGTCCAGAGATAAATGTTCCAGAAACAGCGAAACAGTCTCATGAAGAAAGGGCAGGGGCCTTTGGAGATCTCTTCACAAGCAGAAGAGAAGGCCATAGTGCATAGGTAGCCAAATTGTCACTTATCTGGGGGATGCGCAGGTCAGGTCCACGTGAGAGCCATTTGTCGTTAAAGTTCGGGGCTCCAGCAGGCTGGGCTAGCTTAGCAGTGGTGAACACAGACTTGGGGACACACGGCTGGGCAGAGATATTATGGATATAATGTATTATAGTGTCACTGTTAAACAAATTTTTATTTGCTCTGATATATTGCAAGTATTGTGGTGATGTTCTTTTTTATAAGAGGTTTTTTAGATGTTCTTTTTTATAAGAGGTTTCAAACTTCAGGGCCAGTTTGATAACGGTTGCCTCCTTTAACTATTGTCTGTATGAGAAGGTTTTGATGCCTCCATTTAGTTTGAATGAAAGTCTAGCAGGATATATTATCCTTGGTTGAAACCCTTTTCATTCAGGGCTAGATAGGTATCTTGCCATTCTCTTCTGGCTTTTAGAGTTTGAGTGGAGAAGTCTGCACATAATCTTATGGGTTTTCCCCTGTATATGACTTTTTTGTTATTCTCTTGCAGCCTTTAGGATCCTTTCTTTATCCTTACTTCCTCTCATTGTGACTATGATGTATCTCGGTGTCTTCAGGTCTGGGTTGATTCTGTTTGGAACTCTCTGGGCCTCTTGAATCGTAATGTCCTTTCTTGTTGTTCAGGTCTGGGAAGTTTTCTTCTATAATTTCCTCTAGAATGTTTCTTTCCCCTTCCTCTCTTTCTTCCTCTGGCAGGCCAATTATACAAATTTTACTTCTTTTGAGACCATCCCATATGTCTCTGTTGTTGTTTTCAGTGTCTCTCAATCTCTTTTTGAGCTCTTTCACCTCTTTCTGACTAAGTCCGTTTTCTGCTTCTGTTAGTCTGCTTTCCCTTCCCTCAGCTTCTTTCCTCAGTTCAGCTATTTCAGCTTTCAGTTCTCTAATTGGCTCAAGATAATCAGTATTATCCTTGGGGGTCTCAACTATTGTTTCCCTAATACTGCCATTCATTTCCTCCAATGTTGTTTTCATTTCTGTGATTAATAATTTTATTACTGCTTGCATACTTTTCTTATCTATGGTTACTTCTGGCTGATTTGTAGTTTCTTCTGGGCTCCTGTCTTCATTCATTGTAGTAGCATAGTAGCAGGTTTTTTTTCCTCTTGATCGACCCTTTTTTTTATTTATGTGTTTCTTATTTTTATGTTCTGTTGTTCCTCAGTTGTTCTGTTTTGAGGACAAGCAACACTGTACTAAATACCTTTATGACAAATGCAATCACCAAACTCAGAAATTACAATAGCAACTGAAGCAAGGATTGAAGCTGTTTAATCACTACCAGATAGCCAAACAATGTCTCTAGTCCATGAAAAAATAGCTCAGCAGGGGAGCCTGCTAAGAGCAGATCTCTGTCCCCCAGGGACTGGTTATGGGGGGAAGGGGGTTAGGGATGCACTTCAGGAATAATAATTAAATTTTTTTTCCCTTTCTTTGTACTCTATTTTCTAACCCAAATTGAGTTATAGTCACCTCCTTGGTGTCACCGCTAGGACCCCTTATTGACTGTCCTGCTAAAGGCAAAAAATCCTACCGTTTCCAGTAGATGTTGTCAGAGCTCAAGCCACTAGCAGCTTCTCAGTCTGCTATTTTCCGTAATCCTCCCTTATCTTCCTTTCTAAGTCACACCTACACTTACGACTACTGACTGTCCTTCCTTTTTCTCTCTCTCAGAGTCCTGGTGGATATGGATTCAGAGTTCTCTAGTCATCTTTCCCTAACATTTCTTCCCCTCTGGAGATATGGACTAAAATTCTTTTTGTGGTGCAGAAGGTGGAAATTCTGGCTTCTGTGATTGTTTCTTTGCTGGACATGGATGTTACTAGGTTTATCCATAGCCCCAGCCTGTTTCTATTTTTTGCCTAGTAGGGTAGAGCTCTGGAGAGGTAAGATTCCAGGATACATTGGTGAGGCTGTCTGCCCAGGAAGTTAAGGAATCATTGCATTTGCAACTTGGTGACTGAAAAGCAGTAAGATATAAAGCAGGAAAAAATGAACAAGGAAACAAAAAAGTAGAAATAGAGTAAATGAGAACAGGGATTTTAGGGTGGAAAGAAGCTAGAAAGTGAATTTAGGTATCTATCTATAATCTAGGGGCCCATGACAATTTTTGATTGCACTTGATAGCTAAATGCTTCGAATAAAGGAATTAAAATCTAGGCAGTTAAAGAACTTTAAATATTCAATCTGTTTCCTACTTTACATATGGATTAGTAGTCATTTATAAGATTACAAATTAATAGAAGTATAGTTTCACACCACTCCCAGATGATAGTTATTCTTAAATGTGCATTTCTTTCTTAGCCTAAATTCTATAAACTCAATACAAATATTTTGTTCTGATAATTAGTGATATCATTACATATGCATTACTAATGAGATTATGATTTTAGAATTTATTCATTATAATAGCAAGGACATAATAAGGCTAAAATTTACAATAATGTAAATCAATGTTAAATCTAAAAATATATTAGAAAAAAGGACGAGGAAAAGAGTTATATAATTGCAAAATCAGGCATTTATCCCCAGACAGGATATATTCTTGACAATGTCTAAATTTTCAGTGTTTGTAATTGAGAAGGAAGCAGTTTAATAGTAAAAAGTGACCAAGTCTTGTAGCTCCAAATATCTTTCAGAATACAAAAACTTTTTCTAGAGACTGAATGACAAACTGAATGACAGCACATAAAATGTGTATGAAATTGTGCCCCTGAAATCTTAAAATTTTGTAAAACATTGTTAATCCCTAATAAAAATGGGAAATACTCTGTTTTACTGGGGGGGAAATTCCAAGTAAACTGCATTTTAGGGCTTCTGTCACTACCAAGGATGCAGTTTGTTAGATACTTCCTAATAAAGGCATAGTCATTCTCCCAAAATTATACTCCAGTCCTGGTTATCTTTATTTTCTCTTTAGAGCCTCACTGGCTATTAAGAGCTCACAGGGATACAGCATTGATCTCAATGAGATCAAACTGAGATATAGTATGAGCTTCTTGGTGCAGGCCCTCTTCCTTTGGGCTCATCAACAGTCTGCAGCGCTAGTACACTTGCTTGACAAAGTGACTCATAATCATTTGCATTTTGCTTTGACAGACTGATCATTAACATAAAGCTATTCCTGCATGACTTTCTGAAGGACTTATAAAGATGTTCATGGGCAGTTAAGCTGAGAATTTCATAGAGAATTTAAATTATATTGTGCTCCTTAGATTAACTGAAAAGCCAACTGAACAAGTGAGCCCCATTTAATGACTTAACTTCAAGGTATTGAAGAAGGGCCCAAACCAAGACAACCATGAGCTCTTATGAAACTTCAGAGATGTAGCTTATTAGAAGGTGTTTGTTAATTCATGCAACAAGTTTTTCTTTAGGACCTACTAAACCCTGGAAAAACTATAGATGGTGAGTATATGGAAATAATATGTAGAGTTCCTGCTTTTTTAAAATGTCCTATTTATGATTTAATTTATGACACTAATTTCCTTGAATATATTCCTAGACAGAGTAACACATAAACTGTTGAATGATTTGGGATTGTGACAAGTGCTATAAAATCACATACTAGAACAAGATTGGGACCCACTTTACACAAGTCATTTCTGGAAATAATATTTTATCTGAGCAGATGATGAGCAAGAGAAAGATAAAATTATGTCAGGCAAAGAAAAAGTGAATTTAAGAATCTGACTATAGAAATAATCTTTGTGCATGTGGGAACTCTAAGCACCTTTGGGCATTTGCAGGTTAACAATGAACAGTCAAAAGTGAAGCTGACTATAATTTTCAACTACAATAACCAGTAGCTCAGCTTTTCTTTTAAGTGTGTTGCTTTTCATTTTTTGAAGGTTTCCTTTGCTTGTAGCTTCTCTGATATAGTTGCAGTTGTTGATTCTTGTTCCTGTTGTTTGTAATTTTTTAAATATTCATTTACTTACTTTAAATAGACAGAGAAATTGAGAGAGACTTGGGGGTAGAGAGAAAGAGCGAGAAACACACTTGTAAACCTGCTTCACTGATTGTGAAGCTTACCACTAGCAGGTGGAGACTCGGGGCTTGAACTCGGGTCCTTATGTGTACACTCAACCAGGTGTGCCACCACCTGGCCCCCTGTTGCTTGTAACTTTGATGTCATATCTAAAAGTCATTTCTAAAACCATTTTCAAGAAGCTTAATCCTCATGTGTTCTAGGAATTTTATAATCTCGGGCCTTATAGTTTAGTTATTCAAAACTAAAGTAGGGGAGTTCTTCAAAACTAAAGTAGGGGAGGGGAGGGACTTATCATCATTATAATTCTCTACATTGAAAGGCAAAATAAAAAGACAACCTTTTACCATAACAATTTTCAATTAATACTGAAGATATTAGTATCTTCCATGATAGAAATGGGGAAAAAAGAAAAAACAATCAGTGGTGCTATTGAGGAGTGGTGGTCACGGATTTTTGCACGAGATCTTTATTACAAAGAATTTTAAAGTAGAGCTGACAGACAGCATAATGATTATATAAAAGACTTTAATGCCTGAAGCACCAAAGATCCCAAATTTAGTCTCCAGGACAGCAGCACCATAAGCCAGAGCAGTGCTCTGGTTTAAAAGAGGGGAAAAAATTTTTAAGCAAATGTTGCATTTTCTTTCTGCCTTTAAAGCAAACCTGAGAAAACAGGGAGAAGAAATTCTTAAATAACCTCATAATTCCATTATGGTGAATGAGTATCTAGAAACACAGGACTGAACTGAAAAACCCATCATGCATTTATTAGCAGTGTTTCACTTCCTAAGCATCAATGTTTAAATACAGTACTGCAACTGGAGGCTCAGGGAAAGTATAGAAGTTTTATATACAGTTATATTCTTTAGCTTTTGATAAGGTTCTACAGTGGTAGCTCAGGGAGAAAATGTCATGAAGCAGTAGACAAAAAGAGCTTATGGAATAAAGCAAATCCAGTAACAGTAAATAATATCATTTTTGGGAGTAAGGTCAGATGAAGTAGAAAGATAATTTCCTACAAGTGACAAGATTTCCATGGAGTTGCAAAGTTAATTGCCTACAATGACAATTAGTGTGAAAAGTCTTAAGAGTAGGGGAGTAGCTACCTGTCAAAAAAGAGCTCCATATTGAAAGGTCAGATGCCTTGGGTAAATAAATACACGATTACCTGAGCATAAGTTAGATACCTTTGTGAGAAACACTGATTCTTTGGGTCAAATATTTGAGAGGTACACTCCCCAATATTGTCATTCCAAAGCATCCAACAACCCAACTGCACACCTTTTCAAATTGTGACTTGCACACACTAGAGCTCTGTGTGCTGGAAAGTGTGACAAGCCAGAGTTCTTGAAATAATTACCCCATCTTACTCATTTGTCAGAAGAGTAGCCTGGCATTTTTCTTTGCAACCCAGAACCCAATTCCTATGGGGAATGTGGGACTGCTTTCTCACTTCCCTGCCCCTCCTACCTCTCTGACCTTCTTTATCCCTCCCTTTGCCAACATGAGAAAAGTTAGCAAATGGATCTAATTACCACAGTGGTTTGAGGCTTCTCAACTTCTTTTCCTTTCCAGCTGTAAAGATGGCCTCAGATTGAGCTTCACATTCAGAACTGCTGTCAAAGTCTCACTTTAATGGGCACTTAAATTTAATGTCAAGCTGATGACTATAGAAGACCTTGATTAAATTTGCAAACAGTAGACTCTAACCAAACCAGAACTTTGGAGTTGTATCATTTCGTCTTTCAAGCTTAAATCCCAGAAGTTCTCTTTTCTTCTTTGCAGAGAATTACAGAAGTTTGCTTGCAAAGACCCTGAGTATCAGCAAGACTGCAAAGTGTAACAAGCAAAACATTCTGAATGCTTGCGGAGAAAGAAGAAATCCCTGGGCTTATTAAAATTCTGTATGCATTAAAGATCCTTTCCATTGCTTTAGTCTGCTCGCTCTCATCCCAAAATCTGTAACTATTCACATTTATGACTCTATAATATTATAGGAAGTCCTAAAAAGTTTACTGAATCTTCTTCATGTTCTTTTATACACATTACAATAAGGAGTTTTGTACTGTATGAGCTGATAGAAGCACATTATAGAGAAGCATCGTGAAAGAGAAGATGAAATCTCCACAGTGTCAATGCTTCCACCAGTTACAAATTCCCAACCTTGACTCTTTTCCTCTGCTTTTCCGTCTTTTGTCTATGGTAATCATATGCCTCTCCTCTTTAAAGAGGTAATGAAAGTCTACAAATTAGATCTGTTGAACTCATTCCTTTTCATTGGAAAACTGTTTTGAAGAGACTACTTACTGGCTTTTGATTTTTCTTGGGGGTTCATCTTATAGCATTTGACTCAAGCAGGGTCTGCTTTCAAAGAAAACAAATCAAAACTGTCAAGCCCTGTGAAGCATGAAAAATAAATTGCCTTTTCCAACTCAAAAAAGCACCAGAAAAGAATTTCTATCTTCTTATATAAATCTCTAATCTATACACTACACAAAATACTACATATTCTTCTTTATAGTAAATGACAAGACATCAGACATTATTACAAATAAACTGAACTTGTAATACAACTAATATTTAAACTAATGTTACTTTTGAGTTGGACTAGACACATATAAAAAATTCAGGTATAAGGACAAATTCTTGGGACTGCCAGTATAAAATAGTCTACACTAAGACACATCTACTGTGCTATTAATGACTTTGTTCTTTCAGCTAGTGGGAGCACAGACTTCATAAAAAGAGGACATGAAATAGTAGAAAAAGATAGCCTTGTAAAATCTTGCCAGATAAGAAATACTCTGTTAGAAAATTTTTATTGAATGCAGCAGTGAGAATGTTTTTAATACTTCATTTCTACTAATACAACAGATACATAAATTTGTTTGATTTTTTTCATAGTTACTTTAATTTTGGGGTAAAGACAGCCTGAAGAAGGGACCAGAAAGATAAGTCCCTTGATAAGGTACCTGCCATGTCATGCTCATGACCCAGGTTCAGGCCCCTATAGGCTATGTGAGAAAGCCATAAAGTTTTATTACCGTAATGCCTCTCCCTCTCCATCTGAAAAAGTCAGTGGGAGAACAAATAAGCAAAAGAAGTAATATCTGTCAACATGTTTTTAAAAATGTGTGGCTTTGTAGCTCCTGGAAAATGTGGTAGATAGTCTCAGACAACAGTTGAAAATTGCAAATGATAAAATACTACATAGCTTCTGAAGGGAGACTTAAAGAAGTAATTTGAAATATATATACAGTTATAGACATAATAGTTGACTCATTTCTGTAATCTTGGGAGAACTAATGCAGTTTCCAGTGGAGGAAATGGGGACACAGAACTTGGTGATGGGAAAGGTGTGGAATTATAATTCACAACATGTTGAAGCAGTGCTGCAAGTCTCTCTCCCTGATCTCCTGACTTATGTTTTCAGGAAATAACAAATACAATATTATTTTAAAAATCCCTCTAAGAAAGCTTACTCACTCTTCAAGACTATGTTATGTTGGGGAAGGAAACCTCCTGCTGACTCAACATCTTGGCATTGCTTGAGTTATTCAAACTCTATTGACTGTGTGTTCAGTGCATGTTTATTAAACAAATCAAATAAAGGATAGTGGTGAGTGCCAGTCATTAAGGTCTTTCTTCCTTTCTTGGTTCTCTGATGACAGCATCTCCCAGAGTAGAAGCCACTTTTTTTTTTCCCCCCAGAGCATTGCTCAGCTCTGGCTTATGGTGCTGGGAATTGAATCTGGGATCTTTGGTAACTCAGACATGAAAGGTTTTTTTTTTTTGCATAATCATTACATTGTCTCCCCAGCCATGGTTGTCTCCCTTCCCTCATTAATAAATCTGAAGAGAGGAGAAAGAGACAGAGAGAGAGCGAGAGAGCTCTGCATCTCTCTTAGTGAAATAAACATATCTTTAAAAATTTATTTCACAAGAGAGAAGTCAGCATTGCTACAACATAAGCAGTGTGTGAACCTGGGGCCTCACATATGCAAGTCCAGCTATTTGCCAAATGAGCTACCTCCCTAGCCAGTAGCATTCCCACTATGATATGGTACTCAAGGGCAAAGATAACAATCAACTCATCTTTGTACCCCAGCACAATGCCTGGGGACAAACATTTAATCTCTGACTAAAAGTTTATTGAATGAATAAAATCAACATGTGGCATGAAAGGGCTGTTAACCGGCAACATAGCTCACAGAGGTAGTGTACTTATTTTGATACTCATGCTACCCAGGGTTGAATCTGGCCACAGATAGTTGCTTTTAATCTTTCTCCCTCTGATTCTATCTTCAGTAAAACAGTCCAGAGTGGTGAAGAGCCAGCAATGACCCCACCCCAAAAGTGCTATTATACCCAGTGGTTAATTAGTATACAAAACCTTTGGCAACAAACAGGGTGGGTCTGATGTTCAGTTTTTTTTTTAAAGATTTAATTTATTAATGAGAAAGGAGAGACATAAAGAACCAGACATCACTTTGGTACACGTGCTGCCAGGGATTGAACTTAGGATCTCACACTTGAGAGTCCAATGCTTTATCCACTGCACCACCTCCCAGACCACTGACGTTCAGTTCTAATGCCTAAGTGCTTAACTATGGGGATACATATTGAAAAATGCATTGTTAAGCAATTGTGGTGATGTGATTACACAATCTTACATGGTACAGCCTACAACACTCCAGTGTTCCATGGGATAGCCTAGTGGGGCAACTGTGTAAACTGTGGTTCATATTTAATATTTTTAAAATTTTTACTATTTGATAGAGACAGAGAGAAACTGAGAAGGGGAGGGGAGCAGAGGGAAAGAGACACCTACAGCCGTGTTTCACCATTTTTGAAGCTTTTCCCCACAGGTGGGGACCAGGGACTTGAACATGGGTCCTTGTGCACTATGTATGCACTTAACCAGGTGTGCCACCACCTGGCCCCAATTGTCGCTTATCTTTAAACATCCATAAACCTTGTTAAGTGATGCAGGACTACAATTGTTGAAATCTTACTCTGCTCTGTTTCAATTTATCCCCTCTTCCTTTTTCTTTGCCATACCCCCTACCCCCACACCCACCCCTTCCTTTCTTTGGTTCTTTTCTTTTTACCAGAGCACTGCTTAACACTTGCTCATGGTGGTATTGGGGATTGAACCTGGGATTCATGCCTTAGGCAGGAAAGTTGTTTTGCATGACCATTATACTGTCTCTCCGTTCTTTCTTTCCCCCTCCCCCCCTTTTTTTTATTTCTATAATAACTGTACCTACCGTAGCTTTCTCTAGGTCCTTTTTCTTCTTGTTTATGATGGTGTGGGGGATTGAACCTGGGACTTTGGAGCCTCAGGCATAAGAGCCTCTTTGCATAACCATTATGCTATCTACCTCCCCACCCTTTAAAAATTTACTGGGTGGGGAGAATATATATCATATCTATTAGATAGGGAAAGAAGGAATAGAGGAAAGAGAAAGACACTGGAAGTTGGGTGGTGTACCTGATTCCATACTGCAGCAGGTTTTTTACAGGATTCAATATGCTTCTGAATAAAGTATTCTCTTTTTAAATTTAGATAGTAACTGACTCAAGACAATAAAGGGAAAGCATTCTACAATAGGAAAAAAGGATTAAAACACTTTGACTCCTTATTAATTTTATAGTTTACACTTAAAACAAAATTTACTCGAGTTCATTACTTTCTTAGAAACAATAGTCTAGTTTCTTGCCACTCAGCAAAATTATCATCTTGAATATGGTACTCTCATAAATCTAGTGTTTGTTGACAGCTGAGTTATTATTGTAGCTCAGTGCCAGTATGACAACTTGCTTTCAGTGGCCATTTTTATTTTTTCCTTCCTTCTCTCATATAAACAGAGAATTGAGGGAATGTGGAGAGAGATACCTGCAGCACAACTTCACCACTTGAGAAGCTCCCTCACCCACCCCTGGATCCTTGTAAATGGTATCTTTGTGCTCTACTAGGGGCAACACTACCCAGTCCTATCATCACAGATCTAGTGTTTTTTACCTTGAAAGTAGTTTTAATTTTCTAATAATTTGTTCAATTAAAAATCACTATTTACACGACTTAAAGAAAAAAGTCTTAGTGATTAACAATGGTTGCCAAAAATCAAAATTTCAGGGGTATATTTTTATACCCATACATGATGGGTTTAGAATACTTTTTGCTGCCGGGGTTACCATTGGGTGTTAGTGTCAGCATGATGAACACACACCACTCACAGTGGCCTTTTTTTTTCCTAGTTTTATTTTCTTTATTTGATAGGACAGAAATTGAGAGGGAACACAGAGGGAGAGAGAAAGAGACACAATAGGTGGTAATTATGCTTAGTGAAATAAGTAAGAGATGAAAGACAACTACCAGATGTTTTCACACCAAATGTGTGATCTAGAGATCTGATCACATGAATTTGGAAAACAAAAACAGAAGAAAACTGTTAGGCTTATGAGAACTATAGTGATTCTCTGAGAGGAGAATCTGGGAGAGTGGGGATATAGAACTTTGGTGATGGGTGAGGTGTGGAACTATACAACATATAACTATACAACATATAACTATACAACTATACAACCTTGTAATCTACTAATAGTAATAATAAAAAAGAATTCTGGCCAAGATAGCAGTGAACTAGCAGTTTCTGGATGCCAGTACCACAATGAAAAGTACATCATCTAGAAAAACCAGCACAGAAATGAACTTGAAGTTTAGATAAATTATTAACACCGGAAGAAGTCCAGAACCCAGGCAACGAGTACAGAGAAACTTACAACTAAAGTAAAAATGTCCTCCCTGCTTGCTTGCACACCATTAGTTAGGTCAGGATCTTGCTTCTGCAGCCATCAGTTCTAGTGGGCTCTCATCACTTCTTACCTCTGACTGCTTCTGCTGCTGCCATCTGTATGAGCACCATTTCGGTGACAGCCAACCATCTGGCTGACTGAGTCAATAGTACCTGCTATTTTCAGTCTGCTCCTGACTCAACCTGTGCCAGTTCAGTCCACCTTGATTTAACCCATCCAGTTCCATCTAGACCCTCTGTGGCTGGCTTCAGCCTAAGCCCTCAACTGGTTCAGCTTGTATTAGGTTTATTTAGCCCAAGCTTTGTTTATCCCATAGCACATAGTTTACTAGGCCCTAGCCAGGCCCCAACTTGTGTGGTCACCATAAACTTCCAGTTTGGACCCTTCTTCCCTCTGTACAGTGTCTTTGTGGAGCATCACATAATAGGAAGACATTATAATTCACTTTTAATGTGCAGAATAAGACAGCATCTTGAAGAAAGCTCGAGTTGTACAAACCTCTGAATGAAGACCTCAAAGATATGATCCTAGAGATGCTCACTGAATTGAGAATTATGAAGGACTAGAACAAATTCAGAGAAATGAGGATATTTATAGATAAATGCATAACGATCAGAAGAATGAGTCCAATGACAAAGTGAATCCAAACCTATGTTCACCAATGCACATGATAGTTAAAATGTCAAAAATCAAAGACAGTTCTGAAGGCTGCTGGAGAAAAGCAAAGTGTCACAAAGGAAACCCCATCAGCTTACTTCTCATCAGAAATTCTAAAGGCTAGAAAGGACTGGCAGGATATACTCAAACTGGAAAAGATCTTCACACAGTTTGTTCTGCTTTATATCTTAACTCAGCCACCAGGTTCCAGATGCTACCATGATGCCAACCTGACTTCTCTTGAGCAGATGACTCCACCGTATGTCTTGGAGCCCCGCCTCCCCAGATCTCTATCCCACTAGGCAAACAGAGAAAGAGGGTGGGAGTCTGGATCGACCCATCAACACCTATGTTCAGTGGAGAAGCAGTTATAGAAGCAAGACCTTCCACCTTCTGCACCTCATAATGACCCTAAGTCCATACTCCCAGAGGGATAAATAATAGGGAAGCTATCAAGGGAGGGGATTGGATATGGAACTCTGGGGGTGGGCATTTTGTGAAAATGTACCCCTCTTACCCTATAGTCTTGTCAATATTTCCATTTTATAAATAAAAATTAAAAAACACCCTTAAAAACATGGTTTAGAACTAAGGTACAGGCTAAGGAGGAAAAGTTGGATTTCCACAAAAGGAAAATAGTCTTTTATGTCAGAGTGAAAAAGCTCAGTGAAGGAGTCGTCAATAAAAAAAGATTTTAAAGCTAAAAAAAAGGTACTGTGTCCTATCAGATTGTAAATTTGAAAGAAGTCACAAAGAACAAGCAACAAATGAAGAAATTCATCACCACAAACCCAGACCTACAAGAAATACTAAAAAGACACTCATGAAATGAAAACATTGAATGACTTCACCCATAGGGGATAAACAAATCCATGAAAATAAGCAAAGCTCAACAAAAACTATGGAAATGGACAGAAAGGGCTCGACTATAAATGGGATTAAGTTATTCAATCCCCTTTCTTCTAACTCATCATTTGTATGTAGAAATGTCACAGATTTATGGATGTTAATTTTATAACCTGCTACTTTGCTGAATTTAATTACTTTTAATTTCTTATTGGAGTCTTTGAGATTCTGTAGGTGTACTACATGTGGTTAGGAAATAGTGATAGTGTGATTTCTTCCTTTCCAACACATATACTTTTGATACCTCTTTCCTATCTGATTGTAATGGTGAGGGTCTCCAAGGCTGTGAATATTTCATGGGGAATGCTTTCAGGTTTCCCTGGTGAGGATGATGTTAGCTGTGGGTTTATTATATTGACATGTGGACTTTATTTTACTGATAAATTGTCCTATTCCCAATTTCTGGAGAGTCTATTATAAATGGATGCTGGATCTTGTCAAATGCTGGTTAAGCATCAACTGATATGACCATATGGTTTAAATATATCTTTTTGCAGATTATATTGATTTGTGAATGTTGAACCATCCAAGTTTGCCAGGGTAAGTCCCACTTGGTCTTGGTAAATTATTCTCTTGATATGCTGTTGGATTTGATGTGCCAAGATTTTATTGTGTATTTTTGTTTCAATGTTGATCAGGGATACAGGTCTATAGTTTTTATTGTTATTATTTTATTTACTTATTAGTAATTTACTAGTGATCGACAAGATTGTGGGATAAGGGGTGTACAATTTGTAGTCTTTTCTTGCTTTGGGGATGAAAGTGATGTTAGCCTCATGGAACGTGTTTGGGAGTGAATGCCCATCTTTAATTTCCTGGAAGAATTTGAGAAGAATCAGAGTTAGTTCTTTGAACATCTTACAGAATTCATTAGTAAAGCCATCTGGGTCTGGAATTTTATTCTTGGGAAGATTTTTTTATGACCAATTCAATTTCTGTACTAGTGATTGACCTATTTAAGCTATTAAATTCCTCTAGGTTTAGGCTTGGCAGGTGGTATGATTCTAGAAATTCATCCAATTTCATTTAGGTTGTCTAGTTGCATAGAGGTGTTACCAATATACCTGTAAGATTCTTTGTATTTCCTTATCTTCAGTAGTAAATTTACTTCTCTCATTCTTGATTGCTTTTATCAAAGCTTTCTCTTTTATTTGGTAAGTCTATCCAGTGGTTTGTCTTATCCTTCTGAAGGACCACTTCTTGGTTTTAGTAATCTTTTGAATAATCTTTATGGTTTCTATTTCATTAATTTCTGCTCTGATTTTGACTATTTTCCTCCTCCTGTTGGCTTTTGTGTCTCTTTATTTGCTCTTTTTCTATCAATAGTTGGTGTAGCTGTGACATTAAATAATTACCTTGAGATCTTTGCTTTTTGTTAATGTGGGTTTGTATTGCTATAAAATTTCCTCTTAGGATTGCTTCTGCTGCATCCCACAAGCTCTCATAACTGCTCTCATCATTCTCATTGTTCTCCAACTAATTAAGTTTTCCTTTGGTTTCTTTGAAGACTTAGTTGCTATTCAGAAGTATATCATTTAGTCTTCATATTCTGAGAGTGTTTCTTTCTTCTTTTGGGGGTTGATTTCTAGCCTCAAAGCTTCAGGAAAAAAAAAAAAAACAACAACCAGGGACCAGGAGGTGGCACACCTGCTTGAGCACACATATTATAGTGCACAAGGACCCAGGTTCAAGTCCCTAGTCCCCATCTGCAGGGAGAAAGCTTCATGAGTGGTAAAGCAGGGCTTCAGGTGTCTGTCTCTCCCTCTGTCATCCCCTTCCCTCTTGATTTCTGTCTCTATCCAATAAATAAATACAATTTAAAAAATTAAAAAAAAAACATAAAAACCTTTTTGGGGCTAGATGGTGGCATATCTGGGTAAGTGCACATATAACCATACATAAGAACCTGGGTTTGAGCTCCCCTCCCCATGGAAAAAGCATCATGGGCAGTGAAGTATATCTGTAGGTGTGTCTCTTTCCCTCTCCATCTCCCCTCCACTCTCAATTTCTCTGTCCTGTCAAATAAAAATAGAAAGAAAAACAAAAGGAAAATATTACTATCTAGAGCAGTGGATTCGTAGTGCCAGCACCATGCCCCAGTGATAACCCTGAGGGCAAAAAACAAATGAACAAAAACAAGCAAAAAAAACCTTTTTATCTTAAGGTTCAGAAACTTGAGAAGAATATATATGAATATATGTTGGGGGCTGGGCCCACTGTCTGGGAAGTCCAGGCCATTGTTTCCATGAGAGTCTGCACAGGTAGACCTTAGACCCTCCCCCCTCTGGGCTGAGATATGACAGTTCCATCCTGACCTCTGGATTTATGAAGGTTGGACCCCCAGACATGGGCACCTTTCCATATGTGCCACTCCTCCCCCTTTTTTAAAAAAAACAAAAGCCATGAATTACTGTGTATGGCTAACTTGAAAACCTTGTAAACATCCTGATTGCTCAGCTGCCTCCCTCCCCCCTACCCCCCAAAGTGCCTGCAATCTACCTCCGGAAAATATATATTGTGAAGCCTGTGATCAAACCCTGTATGTTAACCTTTTACTTGTGATCAAATAGTCTGTAGGACAAAATGTGACTATGCATTGTGTTTCTCTGTGTTCGGGTTAATGATTATCTCAACCCTCCCCTTCCCCAAGCTATGGGTATATCTACTTGCTTTTATTCCCATAATAAACAAGATGATCCCTTGAGGCTTTCCTAGAGCTGGTTTATTTGTCTCTCCGTGCACTTTGCCCTCACCATGGGGAGCTACCTGAGGACTCCCAGGGAGCCACTCTGACCTCCATGACCCAATGGCTGGGGAGGCAGGGGGCCCGGAGTGAGAGCCCGCAAATATATACTCATTTCTTTTGGGATGAAATACATCTCTTTAGTTCATCTCACCTGATTTCATTTAAGGCCTTTATTCCCTTTTTATCCTTTTTTTTTTTTTTTTTTGTCTTGATGGTGTTTCTTGTTTTGAGTGGTGTGTTGAGGTCTCCAACTAATACTGTACTACTGTTGATGTCTTCCTTAAGGTCAGTAAGTACTATATATATATATTTGGGTGCCCACATATTGGGAGCATATATATTGCTTTTTGCTATCTTTACCTGAAAGTCTAATTTATCTGAAATAAGAGTAGCTATTCCTGCCCTTTATTTGCATTATTGGTTCCATCTTTTACTTGGAATTTGTCTTTTCCTTCAGATGTATGTTTTCTGGAGACATTTAGTAGATTTTGCTTTTTAATCCATTCAGTCACTGCAATTCTTTTAATTGGTGAATTTGGACCATTTACAATTAGGGTGATTAGTGAAATGTAGTTTACTTAAAACCATTCTGATTGCTGTTGGAGTTGTTTTATGTACTTGTTGATTTGTTTGTTTTTTCCTGTTCATTCTACTTGTTTTATGTGGTTTCCTATCCTGGCCTCACATACTGTTTCCTATTATCTCTGGGCTATATTTTGTTTTGTGATTATCACCAAAATTGTATTTACTTACATCTCCACTTGTGTATTTTAGGTTGGCTTTGATTTACCAACATTTGATTATTGTATGGCTGAAGTTCAACTCACTTTTACAATCTTTTTATTTTATATTTATTTATTCCCTTTTGTTGCCCTTGTTTTATTGTTGCAGTTCTTGATGTCGTCATTGTTGGATAGGACAGAGAGAAATGAAGAGAGGAGGGGAAGGCAGAGGGGGAGAAAGACAGACACCTGCAGACTTGCTTCACCACCTGTGAAGCAACTCCCCTGCAGGTGGGGGAGCTGGGGGCTCCAACTGGGATCCTTACGCTGGTCCTTGCACTTTGCGCCACATGCGCTTAATCCACTGCGCTACTGCCCGAATCTCTACAATCTTTTTTCTTGCTGCTTTTTGTCTTCCTTATTCCTATCTACCACTGATTACCTCCTTTTATTAAAATTCCTTTGCTTTTCTTTTAATGCAGGACTCCTTTTAGTAATTCTTGCAAGGCAGGGTTTGTGGCAAAATCTTTCAGCTCTGTATAGTTGAGAGTTTTGTATTTCCCTCATATTTAAAGGATAGTTTGGCTAGAGGAGTCTTTCAAATCTTAATTCATTCTCTCTCTCTCTAGTGAGGATAGCCAATACCTTATCTATTTTATATATCCTTTCAAAGAACCAGCTCTTGGTTTCATCTTCTGAATCTCCTTTTTGGTTTCTATTTCATTAGTTTCTGCTCTGATTTTGATCATTTCTCTCTTTCTGCTGAATTTTAGGTCTCTTTGTTGCTCATTTTCTAGTTACTTTTGTTGTAATGTTAAGATAGTTTATTTGAGATCTTTTTTCTTTGTTCATGTGGAACTTTACTGCTATGAACTTACTATTGCTTTCACAGAATTCTATAGGGCCTGGTAACTTTTCTATATTTGTTATTCTCCAGGTAACCTTAAAATTTTTTTATTTCATTAACCAAGGTGTTATTCAGAAGCATTCTGTTTGGTTTCCATATTTTTTAGGTATATTTTGTTGATTTCTAGTCTCATACATCATCATCTGAAAACATCTTTAAAAAATTCAATCTTCACATACTTATTAAGACTGCCTTTATGCTTGAACATAAGGTCAATCCTTGACTGTTGCACATACTCATTTTATTTTTAAAAAAGTCTTTAAAAAATATTATCTTTGTTGGATAGCCAGAAACTGAGAGGGTAGGAGGAAAGTAAGACACCTGCAGTAGTGCTTTGTTGCTGAGGAGTTATTCTGATGCAGTCTCTGCCCCCAGGTTTTACTACGCCACACAAAACCCTAGCATTAAAAAAAAAAAAAAAAAACCCTAGCATTGCCCCCTTCAACCAATCCTGGCCCTACATGTCACCTCTGGTTGTCACCCAATAAAACCCCCCCTCATCCCCCCCCTCTCTCTGGGCTCTCAGCTCTCCCTCTCTGAGGTCTCGCTCCCTGCTCCCCCCCCATGGTCAGCCATTGCTGGCTGGCTCCACGTGGTCTGAATCAAACCCCCCCCCCATCCTATAATAAAGATTTGTGTACCCCTTTGCTCTGGACGTCCACTCTCTTCTCCGTGGTGCAGCCCGACACCAGACCACCACAATAACATATGGCGCCCATCCTGTCCCGTACCCACACCACACCCGGCCTGAGGTCTCCGAAACCGCCCAGACACAGGTAAGTGGCATCCGCCCACTTCTGTGGCCCTGCGTTTCCCTCCACCATGGGAAATTTCTCATTTTATGAGGAGGTGTCCCAGTCATTATTTCTTGACCTGGGACAGATTCGCGCTGTCATAAACGGTTTAATTTTTGCTACCCCTTGGATTTTTTTTAACTGTGGTCGCCACTTTCAAGATATGTAAAACGTGGTATGCCATAAGGAAAAGTGACCTTGAGGCTGAGGTACAAGAGTTAAATCACATGTGCTTAAGACTTAGACGTCCTAAGTGATCAGCAGCTAAACCCAAGAATTCCGTTCCCACAGACACGCACACATGTTCGGAAGCTCCTCCTCTGACCCCGCCCCCTTCTGCCCTGGTTTCAGCTCCGCCCGCAGCTTCTGCGTTCCTGAACCCCACCCCTGCCCCTGCCACCCTGGTTTCAGCTCCACCTGAAGTTTCTGCAACCCTGAACCCCCCCCCCCCGGCCCCTGGCGCCCCGGTTTCAGCTCCGCCTGCAGCTTCTGTGTTCCTGAACCCCACCCCTGCCCCTGCCGCCCTGGTTTCAGCTCCACCTGAGGTTTCTGCGACCCTGAACCCCCCCCCTGCCCCTGCTGCCCTGGTTTCAGCTCCGCCTGCAGCTTCCTTGTTCCTGACCCTGCCCCCGGCCCCTGCCTCCCCGGTTTAAGCTCTGCCTGCAGCTTCTGCGTTCCTGAACCCCCCCTGCCCCTGCCGCCCCAGTTTCAGCTCTGCCTGCAGCTTCTGCATTCCTGACCCCGCCCCAGGCCCCCTGCCGCCCTGGTTTCAGCTCTGCCCCCGGCCCCTGCCATTGCGGTTTCAGCTCTGCCTGAGGCTTCCTCGTCCCTGACCCCGCCCCCTGCTGATAGGTCACCATTAAGGGACCTAGTGGCTGAGATACGAGAGCTAAAGGATATTTTTTCAGCATTTAGAATTTTAAACCATGTGCAGTCCACCCTGGGAGCTCTGTCCCCGTATATATGTGTTTAGTCTCCCCTGCAGCCACTACAGCAGTTTCTACGGCACTTTCCACTTCTGTAGCTCCCTCCCCCATGCCATCGGACCAAATCCACACATTCCTGGTAAACTTGGCCCCTTCTAAACAAAACCCTCAGCCGTGGCAGCCATATTCCTCTAAAGCATTTGGAACACTCAGACAAGCAGTCAGGGAGGACGGAATGCATTCTCCATGGACCAAGTCCGTCTTGAGGAGCTTTTACCAGCATTTAAATACACCACAAGAATGGAAAGATCTGGCTCGTGCTACACTCCCAGACCCACTCTATCTTCAGTGGCAGGCATGCTTCCGCGATGAGTGCTCTAGACAATCGCAGGAAAATAGTAACAAACAGGTGGAATGGAATTCTGATGCCTTGTTTGGAGCAGGAGCTTATAAATCTGGAGCTCAGCAGGCAGAAGGCAGGTTTCCAACCGGTTATTTTGAACAGGTACGCATCTGTGCAACACAAGCATGGGAAAGGGTGACCACACCCGATGTAGATCTGTCAGCTCCCATTAACTCTTTTCACCAAGGCTCTGATGAATCATTGGCGAGCTTCATCTCAAGGGTGAAGAGAAGCTTAGAGAGAAAGGCTTATAATCCTGATGTCCGCAAACTACTCCTGCACTCTATTGTCTGGGAAGGCATGACACCACAATTCCGTCAGCTATGCCTTAATCTTAAACACCTACACCCAGATAATTGGATTCTAGCGACACAGGAACTTACATCAGGCAATTATGGGGCACCCGCTACGACACAGGTCTATGCAGTTGCCCCACGTAAGCAAAACGGGGCCTGCTTTCAGTGCGGTCGCCAAGGACATTGGCGTAACCAATGTCCTGATAAGTTGCGACCACGCCTCCAGTCAGGGAAACCACACCTCCAGCCAGAGCAACCCCGCTTTCAGTCAGGGAGCCAGAGACCACGTACTGTTTGTCCAAAATGTCGTAAGGGGTTTCATTGGAAGAGAGATTGTTGATCCCAATTTCATAAAGATGGTTTGCCCCTGAATGGTACAAATTCGGGGCATGAGATATTGTGGACCACTCCTGTTTTAGAACGGGGCCACCCTTCTATGACAGTAAAGATTGGCAATATTCCTTTTAAATTTTTGATTGACATGGGGGCAGAAAAGACGATTTTAAGGCAAGAAGAGGTTCCCCAAGATTGGGAACTTATCCCTGGACCAAGTTTACATGGGATAGGAGGGATGACCAGAGCATTTTGCACATGAGACTCGCTCATGTGGGAAGACCCAGAAGGTTCTACCGGACACTTCCGCCCTTTGGTAGCTAATATTAGCACCAACTTACTGGGCAGGGATCTTCTGGAATGTCTTGATGTTAGGATATCCACAGATGCCTCTGCAGAGCGTAAAACGCATTCCCGCGATACCAGGTCTATTCAGCACCCCCAATACTAAATGCCACTGTTCGTAGCCAAACACCCCACTTAAGCTGGCTTTCTAATGTGCCTGTCTGGGTGGAACAGTGGCCTTTACCTAGGGATAAGCTAAAAATTTTAAAAGAGCTCGTCTGAGAGCAGTTGTCCTTGGGACACATTCATCATTCTCGAAGCCCATGGAATACTCCTGTCTTTGTGATTAAAAAGCGCTCAGGAAAATGGCGCCTCCTTCAAGATCTCCGTGCAGTAAATAAAACCATGCAGGTCTGGGGCTCCCCCCAAAGGTGTTTGCCTCTTGCTTCTGCAATTCCCACGGGAATTCCAATCATAGCTATTGATATACAAGATTTTTTTTTCTCTATCCCCTTGCATCAGCGAGATTGTAAACATTTTGCCTTCTCTGTTCCATCTATTAATAACGCCAGCCCTGCTGATAGATTTGAATGGGTGGTGCTGGCCCAGGGTATGGCCAATAGTCCTACAATTTGTCAGGAGGCTGTTAAATCTGCCCTTGTCCCATATATTCATAAGGGCCTTAATATTTTTCATTATACAGATGACATTTTAATATGGGGAAAATCAGATACAGATCTCTATGCCTTACGTGATTTTCTCATTCCTGCATTAAAGAAAAGCAGCCTTAAACTAGCCCCTGAGAAGATACAGCTAATCCCTCCAATATCCTTCCTAGGTTCAGAGATTTCTCTAACGCAAATTCGTCCCTTAAAACCTAATGTTACCTTCCCTTCTAACCTTACTCTTGCTTCTTTACAAAGTTTTCTAGGAAATTTAAATTGGCTTAGGCAGTATCTCTATCTGCCCACAAGCTGCCTCCAACCACTGTTTGACCTGTTGAAAGGAAACAAACAGCCCTCTTCAAAACGTAAGTTAACTCCTGAGGCCTCCTTGGCACTGGAAAGGGTTAACCAGGCCCTCCAGCACATGCACCTTGTTCGATTCTCCCCCTCCTCTCCGGTAAACCTTCTAATCTTCAACTCCACCCCCACTGTGGAGTAGGGGCACTGTGGCAAGACCATGGGGTTCTCGAATGGCTTCACACGCCAGTAGGAGGAGCTCCAAGACTCCTCACTGAGATAGACGCGTTAGCATTCATGGTTCGCCAAGGGAGAAATAGGTCTGTGCAGGTCTTAGGGAAAGAACCGGATTTAATCATTCTGCCCTTTTCTCTCACAGATACAGAGTGGCTTATACGCCATCATTCCCGCTTTGCCATAAGCTTTGTGGGGTTTCCAGGACAAATAGATAACCATTTCCTTCTAATAAATTGATAGCTTTTTTACCTCTTCTGCCTCTACTAGCACCTAAACTTTTCTCTCGGGATCCCATTCCCTCTGCTCCTACATTCTTTACTGATGGCGGAAAAAGGGGAGCTGCTGCCCTTATATATTACCCAAACAATCTCCTAAACCTTTGCTGAGCTTCCTGATAATTCCCCTCAGTACAAAGAACTTTATGCTGTTTTTCTTGCACTAAAAGCTGTACCAGAATTCTTCAACCTTTTTTCTGACAGTGTGTATACTATTAACTTACTTCCATGGCTTGCTCGTTCTTATGTGAAAATTGATGAAAACCCACTTTCTCCTCTCTTGATTCAAATCGCCTCTATGCTCTGTTCTCGAACCCAACCACTGTATATTCAACACCTTCGTTCTCACAGCCCTCTTCCTGGTTCCCTGTCCGAAGGGAATGCCGCAGTTGACCGCCTTGCCTCCACAGGAACTTTCCCAGTCTCTGTCTCTGATCCTGCTAATTTTCATTCTCTAACCCATGTTAATCTTAAAGGCCTTCGAGCTCGATTCCCTGATGTTCCTGTACCACAGTTAAAACATATCCTCGCTACAGAGCATGTGCAAGTCTCATAAAGACACCTGCTATCCAGACCCTTGGGGTTAACCCCCGAGGTTTAAAAGCTAATGCTATTTGGCAAATTGATGTCACCCACATACCAAACTTTGGCAAACAAAAATATGTGTTTGTCTCAATTGATACATTTTCTAAATTTATGTGGGCTACAGCTCAGACAGAAGAAAGTGCTAAAAAGCTTGTAAGCCATATGCTCTCTTGTTTTGCCGTTATGGGGGTCCCATTATTTTTGAAAACAGACAATACACCTATGTTTACAAGCAAACAATTTAAAGATTTTTGTTCACTCATACCACGGGCATTCCCTACAATCCACAGGGACAAGGCATTGTCGAGAGGGCCCATCAAACTCTGAAGGCTCAACTAAATAAAGATAAAGGAGGAACATATCCCCCCAATATCCAGCTAGCAAAAGCCTTAACTACGTTAAATCTCTTTAATATTTACAATAACTCGGCCTTACCCCCTATTATTCTTCACTGGCAAACACCATCTACCCTCCCATCTATTAAGGTCAAATGGAGAGACCCACTCGATAAAATTTGGAAAGGTCCTGACCCATTATTGACCATGGGAAGGGGTTTCGCATGCATTTTCCCTCAAAATTTCTCTAAACCTGTCTGGGTTCCTGCCCGCCATGTCCGACAATACCCGCAGGATGGCGCTGTTATTCCTGAAGAACAAGAAATACTACAAGAGGACCAGATGCAGGATACATCCCAGGACCCGTAATACGACATGGCAGAACCTGCAAAATCTGGCTCACAGAGACCTCTCTCCTACCCTTTCCCTGTATGTATGTCTTATGTTATAACTGGCCAGTTTTGTGAGTGAGTGTGTTGAATGACAAAAAAAAATTTTTTTTTGCATGACCCATCTGCTTGGAGTACTCTAAAAGGTAATTGGCTTTATATAAAAATGCTGGACGCAGCCAAAGTTTCTGGAGACGTCCAGAAACATTCCAAAAATTTTTTTCTTTCTCCCTCTTTTGAATTTTATATATAGTTTTGGTTTATATGTAAGTGTTTAGTCTTAAACTGTGTGACTAATGACAGATTAAAATTTGTTTTTAAATAATGTGTTTTTATAACAAAAGTTCTTTTTCCTCCAGTTTGTTATAACTAAATGTTTATGGGTATGTCTCAAGTTTGGTAACACTAACTTAACGGTCAAAAGTGTAACCCTACAGCTACACTTTTACCAGATTAGGTAAAAATTAATTTGTTAAGGTAACTTACTATTTAGGTAAAAGTCTAAATGTTCAACGTGACTATTCATTCCCAAAACTAAACTATATAAATTTTATATACAGGACACCTTTGAAGGGCCCCCAAAGGTGCCCTGTAAACTATCTTGTGGAAATTAATCCACAACAGATCTGGCATCAATCTGGCACTGTAAATGTTAAAATCATTGTCACGAATATGCGTTAACTCTCTAAGCAATTTGAGTGTGTTTAAAATACATATTTTAGCTAAAATTGGTCTCAAGATCCTGCGGTAGAGGCTGCTACAGGAGGTCACATTAGATGACCTTTAAATAAAATCATAAAGAGATCCTAAACCAATTATAATCATCGAGGTATCAACTATAACAAACCTATAACTTGTTACAAGTTCAAATTAACCACGAGAAGCAGACTGTGTTTCTTTCACAGGAATCCCGGAAAAACCATCTGAACCCCTGCACACCCTGACGTCACCCACTAGATGGCACGACTACCGTGGCACACCCCCCGAAACCCTAGATGTCACTCAATGCGATCTGAAGAACCTGATACACAGACTCCAAGGACAGAACTTTCTTCATGCCTGGTTACCATTCCTGCTTCTGACCTGCTTGTCACGTGTTGGCAGTTCCAGCTGGCTATCTACAGAAAAGCAACATTGCAGCGGCTGACCTCCCTCATGCAGCGTTGCATCCCCTGCCAATTCTTCCCCTAGCCATCTACTTCGGACTGAGACTTGTATCGGACTTTCTGACATACCCTATATACATTTTACACAATTTTGAAGCAGCTTATTTCCCTTCACGCTGCTGGTTTTTCATAGACTGATCCTGAGTAATTCATAGACTTTACAGACTATTGCCTTGAGGACTATACAATGCCAAATAGCCCCTCTGTTTGGTGGGTCATGCCTCCCGCCTCCCCCTCATTATGTACCCTCGCCCCTTTCCCCACCCAAGCAGGGAATGTTCCTTTACACACCAATCCTTCCCTTCACACCACACTGGCTTTTACTACTCCCCTACTTGTCCCTTCCTATTGTTATATCATTTAGGCTTATGCCCAAAAGGTTTCTGCCCCATGATAGTCTTTTACAGACTTTGTACATCTTATGCAATTACTAGATAGAAAGATAGAAAAGATGTAGAGATATTGTGAAGAGATGGTTGAGCAGGCTGCGCTTAAACCTATGAGATGAGTCTCTCCAGGTAAGTCTCTCTCTCTAAAGAGGGGTTGAGCACAGGAGGACGCATAAATCTCACAAGGTTCGCAGCCATTTAAGCCTTCCATCCTCCACAGAAAGTCCTACATCTTCCCACCTGAGCATGGCATTCCTCTAAAACATTTAAGCCTGTTCCATTCCATTTTTCTTTACTGTGTCCATTTAGATATAAAGGGATAGGAGGAGATGTTGCTGAGGAGTTATTCTGATGCAGTCTCTGCCCCCAGGTTTTACTACGCTACGCGAAACCCTAGCATTGCCCCCTTCAACCAATCCTGGCCATACATGTCACCTCTGGTTGTCGCCCAATAAAAAGTCCCCTCACCCCCCCCCCCTGGGCTCTCAGCTCTCCCTCTCTGAGGTCTCGCTCCCTGCTCTCCCCCCCTGTGGTCGGCCATTGCTGGCTGGCTCTACGTGGTCTGAACCAAACCCCCCCATCCTATAATAAAGATTTGTGTACCCCTTTGCTCTGGACGTCCACTCTCTTCTCCACGGTGCAGCCCGACACCAGACCACCATAACAGTGCTTCACTACTTACAAAGCTTTCCTACTGCAGGTGGAGACTGGGGGCTTGAATCCAGGTCCTTGTGAATTGTAACATGTGTGCTCAACTAGGTGCATCACTATTCGACTTCCATATACACTCATTTCTTTTAGCTCACAACATTCTGATATTACCTGTTAAGTATTGAGTCAAAACACTAATTGGGGATACAAAACTTTGGTGGTGTGTGTGTGTGGAATTATACATTGTATCTTGCAATCTTGTAACATACTATTAATAAAATTCTTTAAAAAATAAAAAAACTGATCTCATTGTCATTTGCTTGAATTGTTTCTGTCACTTCTTCCTCTTTTTTATATTTTGTAGTTGTCTCAAACACATTATGTGTTTCTGGGTCTGTTTTACTATTCATCACTTTGAGCTATGTGTACCTCTTATTTTTAAATTTTATTTATTAATGAGAACAGTAGGAGAGAGAGAAAGAACCATACATCACTCTGGTACATGTGCTGCCAGGGATCAAACTCAGAACCTCATGCTTGAGAATTCAGTGCTTTACTCACTGTGCCAACTCCCAGACCAGTAATAACAAACTTCTTTAGCCTTTGTATGTCTGCAAAGTTCTTGGTTTCTCATTTATATTTTCATAACTTTGAGAAGTAAAGTATTAGTGGTGAGCAGTTCTTGTATTTTTAATAAATGTAATATTCTACTCACTCCTGGCCTCCATGGTTTCTGCAAAATCTGATGAAAGCTTGGTCATGATGCCTTTCTTCTTTCTCTAACAGTCTACAATATTTTTTTGTCCTTGACTGAGTTTTGATAATTTTTTTATATTTACTTATTTTCCCTTTTGTTGCCCTTGTTTTTTTTTATTGTTGTTGTAGTTATTATTGTTGTTGTTACTGGATAGGACAGAGAGAAATGGAGAGAATAGGGGCAGAGAGGGGGGGGAGAGAAAGATAAGACACCTGCAGACATGCTTCACCGCCTGTGAAGTGACTCCCCGCAAGTAGGGAGCCAGGGGCTCAAACCTGGATCCTTATGCTGGTCCTTGCGCTATGTGCGCTTAATCTGCTGCACTACCACCCAACTCTTGATGATTTTACAATGACACGTCCTGGTGTGTAGGTCATGTTGTGTTTAGGAAATTGGGTGCTTCTCCTTCCTGAGCATCTATGTCCTGATTGTTCCCTAAAATTTGGAAAATTGTTGTTCTTTCTTTGAACATGGTCTCTGCTCCCTATCTTTCCTGGGATTTATATTTTACTATATGTGCCTTTATAATGGAGCTTTATAGTCTCTTAACTTGTTTCATTTGTCCTAGTCCTTTCCCCCCCATCTTCTATTTTAGAGACTGTAGCTATTTTATCTTCTTTTTTTTTTTCCCTCCAGGGTTATTGCTGGGCTCGGTGCCTGCACCATGAATCCACCGCTCCTGGAGGCCATTTTTTCCCCCTTTTTTGTTGCCCTAGTTGTTGCAGCCTTGTTGTGGTCATTATTGCCATTGTTGACGTTGCTTTGTTGTTGGATAGGATAGAGAGAAATGGAGAGAGGAGGGGAAGAGAGAGAGGGGAGAGAAAGATAGACACCTGCAGACCTGCTTCACCGCCCGTGAAGCGACTCCCCTGCAGGTGGGGAGCCAGGGGCTCTCTGAAGTTCTTTCCTCTGCATTATTAAGTCTATCTCTCCTTGTCACACCCTGATTTTCACCAGTCACTTTTCCGGACTAGCTTCCCAGGTGGGAGTCAGATGACCAGGGACTCATGGCTGAGTGGTATGCAGATCAGTCTTTATTCAAGTGGAACGCAGCACAATCTACCAAGCTAAGCTAAACTAAAACTAATATACTTGCCAAGTAGGGTGTAAACTGGATGTGATGCAGAGAGGGTGGAGAGAAAAGTGACTGGTGAAAATCAGGGTGTGACAAGGAGAGGGGGCAGAGCAGGCGAGAATTCTACCACTGAACCACCAATGCCCTGGAGGGAGGGTGGTGCTTAGTTAACAGTGGTTATGCAAATAGAATACAGTGTTAAGCAGGGGGGATTAAACAAATGCCATGCAGGTATGCTGGTGTTTAGTTAAGCAGGATTAGAGACAGAAGCTTTAAGCCAGGGGAGCTGGCAACACAGGACCTGGCATCCCACTTTTGCCAGACTCTCTGATACCATGCATGGGCTCATCTGAGTACTGAACAGGGGAGTCACTTTCCTAGTCCTCATGTTTAAGGCTAATTTCACTGGAATGGCTTTCCCCTGCAAGAATTTACACACTGTGAGACTATCTCTGCCTCCTGCTTTTATTGACTTTGCTCTCTACCACAACAGTGAATCCTTTTAGGCTGATTAGCACTTTGGTTCCATTGGAAGAGGCTTCCTGATGTAAGATCTTAAGAGTCTGTAGTCTCTTCTTTTGCAGAGTCCCCTGGCTTGCTGGCCATGCTGTGTTTCTACTCTTCCTTCCAGCACTCCTTAGAGACTGCTCACCTTTACCTAATTAAATTTTATTCTAAAAATCCTAGCAGTGTTCTGATATTGTTTGTGGTGATATTTTGCTGTCATACTGGTTATTTTAGGGTAGCTTCATTAGTGGGTGACTGAGCATGGCTCCAACTATGGAAGTCAAACTATATGACTCAAGATAATGAATGTGGAAGGGTTACATTTCAACATTCTTTTAAGAGTCCCAGATGTATAGGGTGGATGTAGAGACCATAAGAGTCCCAGATGTATAGGGTGGATGTAGAGACCAACATTCTTTTAAGAGTCCCAGATGTATAGGGTGGATGTAGAGACCAAGGAAATCATTAGCTAGATAGGGTCTCTAAAGGGCACTGACCCACAATGCAGAGAGGACATTATCTGCTTAGGCAAAAAGTGGGAGGGCATTAGTGAAACATGTCTATTCTATAATCATCTACAATACTTACAAATATCAGAACATTCATTTCTGAAGTGAATGAATTAATGAATTAGCTATACCTATTTGGCAACTCATATCAACTACATGGAACTGGAGGATGAAATGAAACACTTTGTACTTTCCTTACAATCTTGTTGCTTTAGTACTTATATTTCTCATGAATTGGCCTCCAAAGTAAATGATTTCCATAGTTTGCCCACACTCAGAAGACCCAAAGTCCCCTTCCTGATGTGGAATAGTGCCAGTCCCTATTCAGGGCACCATTTGCTGGTCTAGCTTCGCGGGCAGGAGACAGATGACCAGGGACTCATGGCTGAGCTGGGAACGCAGTTCAATCTTTATTGATGAGCGGGGATGCAGCTGAACAATCTAATCTCTTCTAATCTTTCTTCATTCAAAAGCCCTGTCTTTTATGTCTCCTGAGGCGGAAGTGTCAGGAAGAGGAAGTACGTAGGATACAGGGTGGGGAGAAGGAAAATAGCGCTGGAACCAGTGGGTATTAAACCAATGAAAACAATGATTATGTAAATAGACCACAGCCTCAAGCAATGTAACAGAAGGGGTCTTAGAAGCAGAATTTAGAAGCAGACCAACAGAATAGCCAACTCAAGAAGAAAAATGTTTAGAATATTCATTGGTGGCCTGGCAAAATAGCTCACCTAAACTATGTTTCTGCTTTGCCATGTACACAACTCAGGTTCAAGCCTCGTTTCCATCATATTAGAGGAAAATTTCGATTCTGTGTTATCTTTCAGGTAGAAACAGGACTGATAGAAGAGGGGGTAGGTAGCATAATGGTTATTCAAAGAGACTTTCATGCCTGAGGTTTCGAAGTCCTAGGTTTAATTTCCCTGCACTACTATAAGCCAAAAGCTGATCAATGCTCTGGTAAAAGAAAAAAAGAAAAAACAACAACTACCTATTCTTTTGAGATAACAGGTCTCTTGTAATTACAGGCAGTTTTATGAAATTTTGAAGTTTATTAACAAAAGTAGTCCAGAAAAGATTGGGTATAAGTGACAATGATAAGGGTTAAGATAATTTTGTTTTCTGTTGTATTATTTCTAGAAGACTATAAACAGTCTAGGAAGCTGGTTTATCTCCTACAACAGGAATTAAGTCATAGAAGAAAATGTCTTCTTGCTTTTAACTGTAGATCTGCCTTTTTAAGAAGTGTATGTATACAAGTAGATTTAATGGGGTGAATGAACAATTAGATAGAAATGCTGGAAAAAAGTTCCTGAGGAAAAGTTATTAACTGCCCAAGAATTAGTCACTGAAATAGTTCTCTAATCCCTCCATATCAATATCCAGAGATGAATTTAAAGAGGCAAGAGCAGATGATGCATCCTTGTTTTTCTGGATACTTGGTTTGGGTTGAGAAGTTTCTGGGTGGATGGATTCCTTCTTCATTTCTTTACCACCATTTAAAATCCGCTGGCTCTCAAAGAAGAATTGATTAGGATGACTCAAAGAAAAGCCACAGTCATCGACCTGCAAAGGAAAGCAAATGTATATATAGCACATTAACACACAGCAAATGTGTAAATGAAGGTATTTCAAAACAAATGACTGGGCCTTTATTCAAAACCCACTTAGTAACTGGAACATGGTTCCTAGCAGCTCTTAATCATAACACTCAACTCACTAGCATCACTTTAATTCTGAGGGAGATTTAGCCATCACCTAAACATTAATTCCTACATTTGTATTTCCAATCCAAACCTCTGAACTTAGTGTTTCCTATCCCATTCCAATAGGAGTTCCATATTCAACTCCAACTCAACATCTCAAATGGCTTAAATATGGTTCCAAAAAATGTTATCTGGCACACTGTTGATCAGTAAAGTTTTCTTTCCTTTAAAAAAAAAAACCCAAATCTCAGTAAATATAAATACAGATATCACTTTGAAAGCTCCTGATTCCACTCATATTCAACTTAATGTAAGCCTAAGAAAGCAGCCTTAGTGTACTTTCTCCATTCTTATCTTGGGCATAGATGAGTTAAGTCTGGAAAGACAGAGTGAAAAGCTGGAATAAAGAATTCGGGGTAGGGGTCGGGCAGTAGCACAGTGGGTTAAGCGCACAAGGACCAGCATAAGGATCCCAGTTCAAGCCCCCAGCTCCCCACCTGCAGGGGGCTTGCCTCACAAGCGGTGAAGCAGGTATGCAGGTGTCTGTCTTTCTCTCCCCCTCTCTCTGTCCTATCCAACGACATCAATAACAATAATAATCACAAAAATGATAAAACAAGATGAGAAAAAAAAAAGCCTCCATGAGCAGTGGATTCGTGGTACAGGCACCCAGCCCCTGAGCAGTGGATTCGTGGTACAGGCACCGAGCCCCAGCAATAATAACCTTGGAGGGGAAAAAAAAAAGTGAGGAGTCATATCAGCAGGACTACATGAATAGGTCAAGGAGAACTGTCCAAGGAAAGCAAGTGGTTCAAATAGCCTGTTGTGAGAGGTATATAAAGGAGAAGGGGAAATGAAGTTGCAAAGTTACATAATGGCTAGATATCAGAGTTGTTAAAAACCAGGCTAAGTAATCTAGATCTACTTCTTTTTTTTTTTCCAGGAAAAGGAATCAGTATTGAATCTCCTCCATATATAAACTAACTGAAGCCATAAAAAGTTTACTAAAATTGTAGTCCTTTAAGTTGCCTGATAATGTGATAAAATGAGAGTTTTCTTCTGTTTACTGGATTGCAGTTTCTTGTAGGATGGGTTGACTTTTGAATATTTTCTTTTCTCAGCCAAAAACATAATTGAAAATAAGTATATATGTAGTGAAGTGGGGGCCTAGCTTGTAAACAATTTTACCTGTCTAGGCCACTTATTTTTTATTTTTTTCAGATAGCATCTCTCTTGTGGTGCTATGTATGAACTTGGGTCATGTGCAAGGCAAGACATGAGCCTTACCCACTGAATCTCTCTGAATCCTCATTTGATCTATTTCTGCTAAAGCTTAGCAGCTGACTTAAAAAACTTTTTTTTTAAGATGAGTAAAGCAAAGAGGAAATATTTAGTTTCTACACTTGGAAGTACTGAGAATTTCCACAATTTTTTCCATTATGAATCTCCTGCTTTTGGGGATAGGCTCAAACCTGGGTCACACACACTGCAAATGAACTATCCTGCCATCCCCTTTCCTTTTTTGGTTGCTCCAGCTGACATTCTCCTTAGTGTCTGATTTATGTTTTTATACATTCACATTCTGGGAGTAAAAAAAAAAAAAATCTATAATGCTCTATTAGCTTGGAAAATTTCAAAGAAGGTCAGTATAGTTGCAATCCTCATATTTTTTATTTCATTCTTTAAGACCAACAAGGAGCATTTTCATTTTTTTTTTTTTAAGCAAGTGACTGAAATGATTAGATTCCTTTATTTTAAATATTCCACATGCTGTAGGGGTTAGGCCACTACTGCAGTCATTCAAGTGAATAATGATAGTGGATTTTAACTCAGTGTTCTGCTACTCATAAAAGAAAATGTGTGGTGAATTTTATGAACTTATGAGTGAAATCAGAACACCATTGCAGTGTGATGCCGAGAACACATGCATGTAAATCCTTCACTTTATCCCTATGCCATTATCTTGACTGCAATTTTTTTTCTTTCTTTTTTCACTGCCACCAGGGTTATCAGTAAGGCTCAGTGCCAGTACAATGAATCCAAAACTCTTGGCAACAATTTTTTTTTCTTTCTACTTTCAATGGAGGTAGATAGGCACCGTATCAGCCCTTCACTGCTCATGAAGCTTCTGCCCTGCAGGCTGAGTAACTTGAGCTTAAGACCTGGACCTTTTAGGTGGCACTGGGGAATGAACTCAGAACCTTTTGCATGTGTGATGCTAGTGAGCAGCAATGTCTGGGGACTTTTTTTTTAAAAGAAGAGTGATTAGAGAGACACCTCAGCACCACTCCATCATTTATGGATCCCTCCTTGTTCGAGGCTCAAACCCACAGCCTCACATGGTATGTAAAGTGTGTACATACTGGGTGCGTTATCTCCTGATGGAAAAAAAATTTTTTTTTGTAGAAATTTAATTGTTGGGAAAATATTCTCAGGTATTTGGAAAAAAGGTCTCATAAGGCACTAAGCCAGTCTGGATACTGGTTTTTCTTTTTTAAGCTGAAATTCAAAGATAAATCCAAATGAGGTATAGTATTTTCATTTATACAAGGAACACGGCAAAAGAAAAAAGTGGGGGTCAGGGGTAGCACAACGGGTTACATGCAAGGACCGGTGTAAGGATCCAGGGGAGTTGCTTCACAGGCGGTGAAGCAGGTCTGCAGGTATCTATCTTTCTCGCTCCCTCTCTGTCTTCCCAGCGATGACATCAATAACAATAATAACTACAACAAGGACAACAAAAGGGAAAAATAAATATTTAATAATAAAAAAAGAAAGCACAATATGAAATACTGCTTCCCCTGAATACCGGAGAAAATGGGTTTGAACAGGCCAGCTTTTGACAGCTAGCATCTCTCAAACATTTGCTAGAAATCAACACATTTTGCACATAGTGACTTTTATAACAGAGGTCTCATATTTCTGCCACAGCAAATGTAGATTTTGAAGGAATGGAAGCTATGTTGTTTCACCTATGGGATATTTGGGTTTATATAAAGAGGTTTTTCAATGACAGCGTATAATGAGGCAGCTGGTATTACCCAAAAAAGCCATATGGTACTATCATAGTACGGCTGTAAATGGTATCAATTAACTTGTTCATTTTCAAAACTTTCATTAAAGTGAGTTTGATCACTGAGGTCCTGGGAACATAAACAGAGGAGGCAGGCATTATGGAAGAAACTTGACAATAAAAATCAGGTCTATTTTTAAATTAAATTAAGAAAAACTTAGATATTTACGTCTATACTGAATACAAATAGCTCTTTTATTTTACTAATGCCTGCAGCTATACTACTTCTATACATAGGATTTATACATATCTTCATTAATTGGATAGTTTTTTTAAACTGACTACAGCAGTGAAAATCATATAAGAATATTCAATAGCAGAGATAGAAAATAGGCAGATTTTAGAATTAAAAAAATTCAGACTTTTTAGTGACTATTATAAACTCAATCTTTTCACCCTATTTTTTTTCTAAAGAGGATAACAGATTTGGCACTGTGCAAGTTCTAAGCCCTCTAAATTTAAAGGCACCTACAAATAACTAAGAATATATATGAAACCAAAACTTTCAGGTTATAAAGCAGATTAAAGAATGGCACCTTCACAGCAGGTTAAGCGAACATGGCACAAAGTGCAAGGACCAGCATAAGTATCCCGGTTCGAATGCCCGGCTCCCCACCTGCAGGGGAGTCACTTCACAGGCAGTGAAGCAGATATGCAGGTGTCTATCTTTCTCTCCCCCTCTCTGTTTTCCCCATCCCTCTCCATTTCTCTCTGTCCTGTCCAACAATGATGACATCAGTAACTACAACAATAAAACTACTAGGGCAACAAAAGGGAATAATAATAATAAAAAGAATGGCATCTTCAAGGGAAAGTGACAACCCTGGCTTATCTAGTGGGATGGCTACTGTGACAATTTTTTTTACAATTTTATTGATGTTTAATCTTTTAAATTATGTAAAGTTTTTTTAAAATTAAAAAAAAATGTATTGGATGGTATCTCACCTGGTAAAGCACATACTTTATCATATATAAGGATCTGGGTTCTTTCACTGCATGGGATTACCATGCAAAAGGGAAGCTTCACAAATGGTGTAGGAGTACTGTAGTGGCTTCCCCTCTCTCTAAAAAGAGAGGGTGGTAGTGGAATCATGCAGGTATGGAGCTCCACTAAAAACTTGGTAGGAATAAGCACATAAAGATTATCAAGAAACTTTTTTTTTTTTTTTAACAGGCATTCAAGTAGGCCCTCAAAAAGTCATAATGACTTGTTATGATGATGAGAAAAAAAAATAATTTCCTATGTTAAGCAAAAGGTCTTTGAAAACCTGCTTTCACTTAAAGTAGAAGTTTCCAAGCACTTACTTCCAATATGTAACAGAGTGAGTACTAGACTGTTATTCCTGCTCCCAACCTTCCTTTAACTAGCTGTAGTATCTTGGGCAGAACAGAGTAACAAAGGATAGAGAATTAGAATTTAAACATTTACTTACATTATGAATCATCTCAAAGTACTTCTGACAGGCTACTTGGTAATGTGTTCCTTTTACTAAATCCAAAATCTAAAATGATGGGGAGAGAAAAAAGAATTAAATACTAAGTATTTTCCAAAATACCGTATGTAGGTCATGGTTGTTGACCATTTTATAATCTTCTGTAGCTTGGACACTGATAATTTTGACATTAGAACAGTAGATGTTAAGGTCAGCATTAAAACACAGATGATGATAGTGTGTGATCTTGCTGACTTACCAACTGTGAATTTCAGGAACTTTACCCTGACAATATGAAAATAGATCCAAGTATTATGACTTTGATAGTTATTGTCAGTACATCATATTGCAACATCTCCTCCAAAATTGTACATATAAATCTAGTGATCTAAATGGTTGGTGCATGAAGCAATCAAGTATACCATTTAGATTTTTATTTTCCACATTACTAGTTTATACAGATACAGCATAAAATACAGCTGTGTACCCATCAGGAAAATTTAATGTAAGCCCTTCGGACAAATATCTGTGGTGAGGGAATACCTTCAATCAGATTTGTCCTTTTTTGAAATGAAGTTATTTCTAGTAAAGCTCAGCAGAATATGAGTGAATAGTCTATTCTGAACACCTATTAGGAACATCACCCTGTCTTTTGTAAATACAATTTGCTTTCCAATTCTACTCAGTGTAATCTCTTCAGAGTGGTACAAACTCCCATTCTTATCAGCAGAGTGCAATGCCAGTTGAAATTTGTAAAGTTTCATCACTTCCCCTGCCAAATAAATAAAATGTGTGTTTGGCTAGTCTATCAAACATAGCCAAGTGTAGGAATTAAGAGGTAGTTGCAAAGATAAATATAATTCTGAAAAAATGTTAATTTCCATCCCTTTTCAAATGACTGACCTGACCCTCCTATAATAAAAGAAATGAACAAGTTCATGCTTATCCTCTTTATTGAATATAGCTTACATCTCTTGACAGATACACAAAATCATTACTGTTATAGAATGGACATCATAATTCTGACAAGTGTGCTTAGAATAGTTTTACTGATTGTTTTATAGATCAAATTTCACCTTTTATCAAATCCCATATGAAAGGCCTAGGTAAATGCCAACAAACCACAGCAACCAGGCAGGATTGTACTTGCTCGTTTGAAATGTTTATTTTTCTTGCATTGTGAGAACAAAGAGTGAATAATAAATCAATTTAAAATGAATGACTCTAAGTGAACAAAGTCATAGGTTTTTTCAAGTAAGTCTAATACTCTGAGTTCATATTTCATATTTTACAGTGTACTCATTTTGAACTTAACCACTTATACTGGAATAGATCATATTTTCAATATTTAGTTATTTGACATTAAAAGAATTCACTAGAAAAGCCAGAATGAAGGTAAAGTAGGCAATTGTATGTTTTGTCAACACAGTTTCTGAATGACCACACCTCCCACTAATCTTGTCCTACTTAAAGGGCTAGCTCCTGAGGACGAATTCTATCAGGCAGGGTGTACAGAGAGATAAAGAATAGAGAAGCTTCCAATGGAGGGAATGGATATGGTACTCTGGTGGTGGGAATTGGACCCCTTTTATCCCACAATCTTTTTCATGTTTATTTATTTATTGGATAGAGACAGTTAGAAATCAACATATACCCTATATATCCCAAATATACCCTAATAACTTTACTTAAACAGGATGGCCTCTCCTAAGTCTATTCTTTACCTTGTCATAACACAACGACACCTGCAGGCCTGCTTCACCACTGGTGAAGCTTTCCCCCTACAGGTGGGGACTAGGGGCTCAAATGCGGGTCCTTACACATTGTAATATGTGTGCTCCACCAGGTGCATCTCCACCTGCTCCCCAGTCTTGTTAATCCTTATTAAATCGCTAATTAAAAAGGTAAAAAAAAATAGAACTTTTTTATGTAACACATACAGCATCAAGGAAAAAACTCAAAAGAGAAAGAAATGTAAGAAGATGCAAGAATCAGGTAGAAGGAAAATGTGGAAAGCCAGAGAAATGGGCCTGTAGGTTTGCTATTTACACAGATTATAAACATTAAGGTAACCTCAGCTCAAAAATGGTATTTTACCAGGCAGTGATAAGAACTCTATAGTTTTCAAGTTCCTTTTTAAAGAGCCAGGATATATATATATTTTTTTCAATAAAAAGTACCGATAATAGAGGAAGCTGCAGATGCCTAAGCATCATTAAGATTAAGAAGAATTAAGAATAGTAATGCCAAACTACTCTTGATAACACAAATTCATTTTATTCTCTGAATAAAATCTACGAAGAAAAAACTCATTTTTTAATAATGCACTTTATTTTTATAAGAAAACATTTGCCATGTTGTATTTGCTAAGTCTGACAAAAGCATTAATTATACTTCATCTACTATTCAAACTTCAAGGAAAATTACTAGTAATTTCTAATAAAGTGGCTAGGCAAAAATACCCTTTCCAACTGAGGAACAAAGAGCAAATAAGCTGATTTTTTTTTTCTGTTTTGATTAGTAATAGATGAGAGCATATGATGCACATTATGAGTGGGAGATGCTCTATTTGTAAGAAAAGTCAAAATAGAAATAGTTAATACTATATAACTTAGAGCCATACTTTTTAAAAAGATTTATTTACTAATGAGAGACAAGGAGAGCATCACTCGGGCACATGTGATGCTGGAGAGTGAAGCAGGGACATCATGCTTCAGAGTCCAACACTTCATCCACTGTGCAACCCCACAGGCCGCTCATGCTTCCTTCCTTTTCTCTTCATCATGCTAACATTTCCTGCCATCTGCAACTTCCTCTTTCTGCTTCAGTGTCTGCCAATGAAGTCTAGATGATTATGTGGCAGCAGACTGTAGCCACCTGCCCACCCCTGTCTTTGGTGAGTAGAATGCTGGATAGCTTGGTATGCTACATGCATCAATTAGACATGAGATTAAATTGTCTCTAATTCAAAGTTTTATTTCTGATTGAAGAGTAGTAATAAACTTGTTTCTAATAAGAAAAAACAACAGCCTTTTGCAAGAAGACCATACTGATATTTTCCAGTTCATTTTAAAGGAACAAACTTAGAACACAGTAGAGATGCAGAGTCTGGAACACTTTTGAACATATTACTTTGCTCACGTTTCTTACATACTCAGCATATTTTAACCCATCACTGCCTTCCAGCTGTGCTTTGACCTTCACTTATTGGCAGATCATGGGCAAATTTCTCTGCTTTAAAGATGATTTTTTTCTGACTAATTTTTTATTGTCTATACACATAGTTACCTGACAATCCACTCTATCTCCAAATGTTCCTGAAATCTGCCCTTTCTCTCCATTATTTTTTTAGTTACAAATATTTATCCTTCCCTCATTCAAGATAGCTTCCAGAGTGGATGGGGAACAAATTCATTGCCACGGCATTAAAAGGTCTTCCTCATCAGGCCCCAGTCTCCCTGTGTGGGTCCTCCTCTGTCCCACTAGCCTAAGGGTGGGTTGTACTCTGGTTCATCTTTTCCAGCTATGCATCCTTTAATTTTTAGCTTGGAACTATACAAGGTGGATTACAGAGGATTTATCAGGGGGATATTTTCAAACAAGTTTGTACCCAGAACTTGTTTTCATCAATCTCCCCTAAGTAGGGTTTTTCAAGCTATATCCCAATAAGTTTACTTAAACAGGATGGCTTCTCCTAAGTCTATTCTTTACCTTGTCATAATTTTCTCTCAGCACATTTTTTTAGTGATTTAATAATGATTGACAAGATTGTGGGATAAAAGGAGTACAACTGGGAGTCAGGTGGTAGCGCAGTCGGGTTAAGTGCATGTGGCACAAAGTGCAAGGATCGACATAAGGATCCCAGTTCGAGGCCCCGGCTCCCCATCTGCAGAGGAGTCGCTTCACAAGCAGTGAAGCAGGTTTGCAGGTGTCTATCTTTTTCTCTTCCTCTCTGTCTTCTCCTCCTCTCTTCATTTCTCTGTCCTATCCAACAATGATGACATCAATAACAACAACAATAATAATAACTACAAAAAAAAAGGGCAACTAAAAGGGAATAAATAAATATTTTTAAAAAATGAGTATAATTCCCACCACCAGAGTTCCATATACCCTCCCCTTAACCTGTCTGGCAGTATCAAAGATTTTTATGGGTTGCAGAAGGGGAAGCTGGAGGACTTACGTCCTTATCATGGAATAAGGTGATGGTTGAGAATGAAATATTCTAACACCTATCTTGGGGAAAAATGGAAATGTATCCTTGTGACAAGAAAAGTCCTGTAAATCAAAACTTCCTCAATAAAGTGATACTGGAGTTGGTGAAACAAACTTCACTTGCTATGTAAAGTGTTCCCCTCGTGATTCTATAATTAGCGCTGTGATCACATTTCACTTATACTACATAGTTAATTATGTCTTTAAATCCACTAAAACAGTTTAACAATCTATTTCTAGATTTGAATATAATGAAAACTTAGTGACATTTCACGTGTTCAGTAAATGTGACTGAATAACATAAAAATATTTCCTTACTCTCCCCAACACCTCTTTGTTTCTTGTGGTCTAAGAACATCATGGGGACACTTCTAATTTAATTTAGTTCTTTAAAAAGAGCTTCAAAGGTTTGTTTGAATCCAGATATAGAAATCTGTTATTGCTCTATATAGCAAGTGTACTATAGAAAAAAACAGAACAGCCTATGTCAACACCCTTCAGATAAGCTTTCTGACCTCAGATTAAATGAATCATTTATCTGTTCATTCCATTCACTCTACAGTAACTATTCAACATAGTGTTGGAAGTTCTTGCCATAGCAATTAGGCAGGAACAAGGAATTAAAGGGATACAGATTGGAAGAGAAGAAGTCAAACTCTCCTTATTTGCAGATGACATGATAGTATACACAGAAAAACCTAAGGAATATAGCTTTTGGAAACCATCAGGAAATACAGTAAGGTGTCAGGCTACAAAATTAACATTCAAAAGTCAGTGGCATTCCTCTATGCAAACACTAAGTTAGAAGAAATTGAAATCCAGAAATCAATTCCTTTTACTATTGCAACAAAAACAATAAAATATCTAGGTGTAAACCTAACCAAAGAAGTGAAAGACTTGTATACTGAAAATTATGAGCCACTACTCAAAGAAATTGATAAAGACACAAAGAAGTGGAAAGATATTCCATGTTCATGGGTTGGTAGAATTAACATCATCAAAATGAATATACTACCCAGAGCCATCTACGAATTTAATGCTATCCCCATCAAGATCCCAAGCACATTTTTTAGGAGAATAGAAAAAATGCTACAAATGTTTATCTGGAACTAGAAAAGACCTCGAATTGCCAAAACAATCTTGAGAAAAAAAGAACAGAACCGGAGGCATCACACTCCCAGATCTCAAACTGTATTATAGGGCCATTGTCATCAAAACTGCTTGGTACTGGAACATGAACAGACACACTGACCAGTGGAATAGAACTGAGAGTCCAGAAATGAGCCCGCACACCTATGGACATCTAATCTTTGACAAAGGGGCCCAGACTATTAAATGGGGAAAGCAGAGTCTCTTCAACAAATGGTGTTGGAAAGAATGGGTTGAAACATGCAGAAGAATGAAACTGAACCACTGTATTTCACTAAATACAAAAGCAAATTCCAAGTGGATAAAGGGCTTGGATGTTAGACCACAAACTATCAGATACTTAGAGGAAAATATTGGCAGAATTCCTTTCCGCATAAATTTTAAAGACATCTTCAATGAAACAAATGCAATTACAAAGAAAATAAGGCAAGTATAAACCTATAGGACTACATCAAATTAAAAAGCTTCGCAGGGGTAGATATGGCTATGCAAAAAGACTCTCATGCCTGAGGCTTTAAAGTCCCAGGTTCAACTCCCTGCACCACCATACACCAGAGCTGAGTTATACTCTAGTTAAAAAGCTCCTTCACAGCAAAAGAAACCACTACCCAAACCAAGAGATCCCTCACAGAATGGGAGAAGATCTTTACATGCCATACATCAGACAAGAGTTTAATAACCAACATATATAAAGAGCTTGCCAAACTCAACAACAAGACAACAAATAACCCCATCCAAAAATGGGGGGAGGACATGGACAGAATATTCACCACAGAAGAGATCCAAAAGGCCGAGAAACACATGAAAAATGCTCCAAGTTTCTGATTGTCAGTGAAATGCAAATTAAGACACCAATGAGATACCACTTCACTCCTGTGAGAATGTCATACATCAGAAAAGGGAACAGCAGCAAATGCTGGAGAGGGTGTGGGGTCAAAGGAACCCTCCTACACTGGTGATGGGAATGTCAATTGGTCCAACCTCTGTGGAGAACAGTCTGGAGAACTCTCAGAAGCCTAGAAATGGACCTACCCTATGATCCTGCAATTCCTCTCTTGGGGATATATCCTAAGGAACCCAACATATCCATCCAAAAAGATCTGTGTACACATATGTTCTTAGCAGCACAATTTCTAATAGCCAAAACCTGGAAGCCACCCAGGTGTCCAACAACAGATGAGTGGCTGAGCAAGTTTTGGTATATATGCACAATGGAATACTACTCAGCTGTAAAAAAATGGTGACTTCACCGTTTTCGGCCGATCTTGGCTGGACCTTGAAAAATTCATGTTAAGTGAAATTAAGTCAGAAACAGAAGGATGAATATGGGATGATCTCACTCTCAGGCCGAAGTTGAAAAACAAGATCAGAAAAGAAAACACAAGTCGAACCTGAAATGGAATTGGTGTATCGCACCAAAGTAAAAGACTCTGGGGTGGCTGGGTGGGGAGAATACAGGTCCAAGAAGGATGACAGAGGACCTAGTGGGGGTTGTATTGTTATATGGGAATCTGGGGAATGTTATGCATGTGCAGACTATTGTATTTACTGTTGAATGTAAAACATTAATTCTCCCCCCCCCAAAAGAAAGTAAATAAATAAATAAATAATACATACTGAAGGGTTGGGGAAGTAACAATCTTACTGCAAAAAACAAACAAACAAACAAACAAAAAAACTTTCATGCCTGAGGCACCAAAGGTCGCAGTTTAATCCCCAACACTATTGGAAACCAGAGCAAACAGTGCACTGGTAAAAAGAAGAAAAAAAAAAAAAAAGACACTGAGGAAGCAGTGAGAAGTAAATTAAACTGTCAAACAAAATACTAAGTTCCCCAGTACATATTAATATCAACATCTGGGTTAAATCGGCATTTAGTGAACCTGAAATATGAAGATAGGACAAAGTAGAGGAGGGAAAGTATCTGTAATGTCTCCTTAAACACAGGAACAAAGTCTTGCCCAATCTCAATGCTGTGGCTTTCTTACTAATTTTAAATGCACTTAAAGTATTCTATTTTTGCCAGCATAACAGCAGATCAGTTTAGAATCACTATGCCCTTTGATCATTATTGAAATAGTGAAAGCTATTTTTACTTTTGATAAGTAAGCTTATAAAAAGAGATGTATCGGATAGGTTATCGGAAACAGATATAAAACAAAATCTGCCACTTTGTTTTTCTCAAAGCATAGAACATTTAGAATTGTAAACTTTGGGACTGGGGAGATAGCATAAAAGACTTGCATGCCTTAGGCAACAAAAGTCCCAGGCTCAGTCTTCAACACCACCTTAAACTAGAGCTGAGTGGTCACACCCCTTCACACCAGGTAGAAAACACAGGCATTGTCAAATGCCCAATCCCCACCTGTGAGCTGCTACAGGTATCTCTCTCCCTCTCACAAGAAAAGTCAGGGAAAATCTGGCTGTTGGGAGTGCTGTATTTGTTGTGCAGGTGATAACCCAGGTGGAAAAATATAAGAATTCTGACAACAAGAATTACATTATAAAACAATGGCAAATATAAGAACTCTGAAATGGTATAAAGCTAAGATGACTAAGAATCTAAAATTTTTGCTTTATGAAGTAAGGGCATTTATTTGTCTGGATACTTTGTCTGCTTCACCATAAAAAGGGAGTGTGGGCCACTAGTAGAATATTCCATAAAACTGGTCATGAAATAGAACTAAGAATAGTTTTCTGTCTGTCTATAGGTAGACAGACTAAATCTTTTAAATATTGTGAACTAATAGCATATGCTAAAGGATGAAAGTCTCTACAGAGACAGGCTGGGAGTATGGATTGACTTGTAAATGCCCATGTTAAGCTGGGAAGCAATTACAGAAGCCAGACCTTCCACCTTCTGCACTCCATAATGACCCTGGGTCCCATACTCCCGGAGGGATAAAGAATAGGAAAGCTATCAGGGGAGGGGATGGAATACAGAGTTCTGATGGTGGGAACTGTGTGAAGTTGTACCTCCATTATCCTATGATTTTGTCAATGATTCCTTTTTATAAATAAATTTTAAAAAAGTCTCTATAGGTAACATTAACTTATCCTGCAATAAATGAAACAAAATACATAACTCTATATAGTACTAAATTTTACTTTAAAAGACTACATTTTTATTTTAGTATATAGATTTGACTAACAATAGCATATGTTATTTGACTTTCTTTTTGTTAAATATTTATTTATTTTCCCTTCTGTTGTCCTTGTTTTATCGTTGTGATTATTACTGTTGTTTATTGATGTTGTTGTTGGATAGGACAGAGAGATGAAGAGAGATGGGGAAGATGGGGGAAAAATACAGACACCCGTAGACCTGCTTCACCACTTTTGAGGCTATCCCCCTGCAGGTGGGAAGCTAGGGGCTTGAACCAGGATCCTTAGCAGGTCCCTGCACTTCGTGCCATGTGCACTTTAACCCTTTGCGCTACCACCCGACCCCCTATGTTATTTAACTTTCAAAGGGATTTTTCTTTGAACCATCTTCAGTAATTTCCAAGTGACCATTTATTTATCTTTAGCTTATAAGGAGGAAGTGTATACAGAGATCAATTTCATTGATTTTTTGTGATAAGTAAAAAATACAACCACATCCTCTTGACACCAACTCTAATGCTCAACTTCCCATTTTTTCCTTAATGCAGTTTTAAGATTGACCAAGAACAACATGCACAGTTTCAGTTCCCACAGTAAGAAAAGCTAAGTACTGTCCTCATAAATCAGAAGAGATACTACTGGAAATAAAGCAGTTAGAAAAGTTGCTCTTAAACAGACCAAATAACATGTATCAGTAAGAAAATCATACGTGTTTTGGGTATTTCAGTGAAATACATCTTTGCATAGCATTTTTTAAATTACCTCCTAATTTTTTTTTTAAAAGGATGTTTACTTGTTCTCAGTTTAATATGTTACTAACTTCTGGAAATATTTTGGATTGTAATTAACCTCGTAAAAAGTGTAAAGAACATGGGGTCAGAGAGAATTCACTGGATAGAGCACATGCCTGGTGCTGTACCACATGAATAAGGGCTGGGTGGTGGCACAGAGTACATATATTACCATGTGTGAAGACCTGTGTTCAGGCCTCTTTACCCCACTATCTCTCACTTTGACTGGAGAGTCAAAGTGGAAAAAAAAAATGCAAGTGTGAGTGAGGCCCCAGTCCAAAGTATTTCAGTTTTTAGATCACTATTAAGTTTCTTGAAAGTGATACTTAGATTTTCTTTTCAAATGATCATTAATGATTATACTGAGTGAAAATTGTGACTAAGGGTGGTTACAGGATTTCGAATGTGAAGTCTCCCTCTGATTTGATTCCTGGGACTGCATATACCAGAGTCATTATTGGGTTCTCTCTCATCAGTAAACAAAGAAATCTTTAGGGGGAAAACAAATCTAGACACTAAAATGAAGTTTCCATAATGTTACAACTGAAAAATATTGGTTAATAGGTCATTTCAATAAAAATCTTTAAAAATGTGATTCATTTATATTCATTTATGGATCAAGATGTAAAACCAAATAATTATTTTAACAGGTCAAATATAACTATGCTAGAAGCAAATATTAAACTACAATGTGGAAATATAATGACTCAAACAATCCTCAGTCAGACATAAAAGCAGTGCTCTACAAAAGAAATGAGTGAAAACTGCAATTTTTATAGTCACAATTAAAAACATAAAAGCAGATGAACTTTACTTTTTAATACACCTTTTTAAAAGTCAGTATTTTACTATTACTGGGCTGTTTTATAGTTGTAATCTTGTAAATAAGATAGCAGGGGTATAATTCCAAACCCAATACCAAAGTTCTGTGCCCCAGCAACCCCAAGGATAATCTCAAAATCTTCAGGAGAGCTTCCCTTTTTCTTGTTGTTTTCAAGTTCATATGTCTCATAGAATACAAATTCCCAAGTCAAGATTTGTAATATCACATTGGTAGTTTGACATCGATCATAATAGGATTGCTTACATAACAGAAATGGCTGAAATAAATCAGAGCTTTTTTCACCCCCAGAGGTCTGATATATCAACATTACCTTCAGTCTATGTTAGTTTGGACCCAGCACATTTCAAGTAGCTAATAATCATAAAATGTAGTTAGTAACTATTAATTTGGACAAGCATAGGCCAGGTTCTGCAAAAAATGTAGACTTTCAGAGTTGGCAATACTCAATATTTTAAATATTCAATAGTTCTTTAGAAAATATTGTAGAACATGAAAATAGAGTCTAAGCACAAACTAGTATAAACTGATCCCCAGGAAACAGACATTGAATTGAAACCACTAGACAAAAACTTTTTTCAATTCTTTATCTTTCAAGTGGGGAGATAGGGATCCACCACTATTTCACTATCCATGGTGCTCCCATGGCACAGACAGAAAGGTATACTTCCTACTAGGTAAAAAACCACTTAACCCTTGATAGACTTTAAATGAGTAGACTTAAATGTGTTCAAAAAACTGAAAGGAACTATAGACAAACAGAAAATAACAATAAAGAGACCAAGTATAAAAAGGAACCATAAAGAAATTCCAGAGATCAGAATAACTCAAATAAAAAATTTAGACAAAGTGGCTTAGAAGGCAAAAAAGAAATCACTATTCCAGAAGATAGATAGGCCAATTTAGAGTCTCCAGTCCAAAGATTAACCACAATAAGGAATGCAGAAAAAAATTAAGAGCCAAAAAGTCAGTGGGATATTAGCATGTATATCAACAGATATATAATAAAATACTCTGTAGGGGTAGAAAAAATAATTGAAGACATAATGGCTGAAATTCTGGCAAATCTGATATATTACATGTAACCTGACACACTACAAAAAGGATAAATGCAAAGTGATTCATTCTGAAACACATGATAAATCATTGAAAGACAAAGACTAGAGGTCAGGGGTAGATAGCATACATAATGTTTATGCAAAGAGACTGTCATGCGTAAGGCTCTGAAGTGTCAGGTTCATCCCCCCCACTCCCCATAAGCCAGAGCTAATCAGTGATTTCATACACACACACACACACACACACACACACACACACACACACACACACACACACAGACTGGGCTGGCAAAACAGTTCACCTGCATAGTGCACCTGGTTTGTCATACACAGAATCTAAGTTCAAGCCAAGTTAACACAGCATTAGAGGACGCTGTAGTGCTGTGGTGTCTTTCTATCTGGAAAAGTCAGCCTGGAGCTGTGAAACAAGAACATCTTAGAAACTGTATGATAAATCACGTTTACATATTATACTGTTTATTATTTTAATTTATTTGTTGGGTAGAAACAGCCAGAAATTGAGAGGAAGGGGGAAATAGAGAGGGAGAGAGTCAGAGAGACACTTGCAGCTCTGCTTCACCACTTGTGAAGCTTAACCCCTGCAGGTGGGCACCAGGGGCTTGAAGTGGGGTCCTTATGCACTGTAATGTGTGCGCTTAATAACCAGGTGTGCCACTGCCTGGCCCCCGAAGAATTTTTAAATATTTACTTGGTAAGACAGAAGTTGAGAGGTGAAGAGGAGGTAGAGAGACATGTGCAACACTGTTTTACCACTCAAGAAGCTTCCCTCAAGCAGGTGGGTCATTCCACATGGTAATATGATAAGTATGCCATCGCCCAGCCCCTAACAGCTAAATTTTCAACAGAAATTGAAGAAGACAGTAAGACAAAACTACCAGCAACAGTTCATATGTGAAATGGTGGAGGGCTGGGAAATAGCTCACCTAGCACAGTGTGAGCATTTCTAGGATTGTTCACTGGCTCAAATGGTAATACTATAGATGGCACCATGGAAGCTCTGTGGATGGAGTAGTGAGTGCTGTGGTTTCACTCTCTCACAAACAAGGGTTGAAAAAAATTGGAGAGGTGATGGTATAGTGCATGCACAAAATAACTGGAGGAGAAACTAAGACATTCCCAGAGAATTTTTTTTCCCTTTTTGATAGAGGGAGAGAGTAAAGGAGACACCACGGTATTCTATGGCTATGAATCTTCTGTCCTGCATGCACTCCCATGTGGCAACCCAGGGCTCAAGACATGCATGGTAATGTGTAAGCTCTATGGGTGAGCCCTAGTGCTGGGAGTTCTAAGCAAAGCAATTAGGTAAGAAATAAAAGGCACTCAATAGGAAACTGTGGTAAAATGCTACCTATTTACAGATGGTATGGTCATATACATAAAGAAAAATCTTTAAAGAAACTAAAGAGCTATTTGAACAAACAAATCAAAGCTGTATAATAAATGAGCAACACAAATAATCTGATTGTATTTCTAACACTAGTAATGAGCAGTTAGAAAAGGAAATTATAAATATCCCATTTTAACAGCATTCAAAAGAATAAAATATACAGGGATAAGCAGTGCCTAGGAGGTGAAACATGTATGTGCTGGCAACTACAGAACATTCCTGGAAGGAATTAAAGTCTTAATAAAGTCATTTTTAGACAAGAAATGCTGGGCTGGGCTAGCTTCACGGGCGGTAGAGAGATGGCCAGGGACTCATGGCTGAGCTGGGAAGCAGTATCTCATTAATTAATCAGATACATCGCCTTTTATGCATCTCTTCACCAGAAGTGGTAAGGGAAAGGAAATGAATAGGAGAGGGGGTGGAGCAAAAAAAAAAAAAAGAGGGTGAACAGAACATAGAAAACTTCCATCTAACCAGTGGGGATTAAACCAATACCCTGCAGGCAGGGCAGGACCCAGGCAAAACAGTGATTATGTAAATAGACTACAACGTCAAGCAATGCAACAGAAGGGGTCTTAGAAGCATTCCAACAAAGAAATCTCTTATTCAAGGACTGAAAGGTAATACTGCCAAGATATCAACACTATCAAAAATAATCTACAGATATCAATCGCAAAGAGTTTTTTTTTTTTAAGAAATGGAAAAGTCAGTCCTCTATTTCATATGGAATTGCAATGGACTCTGAATACCCAAAACAATAATGAAAAGTAAAAAGTTAAAAGGATTCATTTCAAAACTTACTATAATTAAACTTTTAAAAAGTGGTACTGGCAAAAAGACACATAGGCCAATCCTATAGAAATGGTAGTCCAAAAATAAACTCATGCATCCTCATCCAACAGCATTTTGACTAGAGTATAAAACCATCACAATGGGAAAGCAGTCTTTTCAATAAGAGTCTTTTTATATCCATATGAAAAGGAATGAAGTTGGCCCCTTATATCACAAGTACTCAAAATGAATTAATAACCTTTAGGTCAAATCCCTGTAAGAAAATCAGGTGTCAATGTTCGCAACATTAAATTTGCAATTGATTTTTAGACATGCTATCAAAATAGTAAGAAAACATTGGATTTCAAAAATAAAAGTACAATTAACAATTCTTGTCCATCAGAGGACATTATCAATGTGTTCACAAAACCCTACAGAATCAAAGAAAATATTTGCAAATTGTTAAAGAGTGAATATTTGTGTCCTCTCCATTGATTTATTCATTACTTATTTACCACAGCACTGTTTGGCCCTGGTTTATGATAGTGCCATGAATCTCTGAGCCTAAGGCATGAAACTACATAGCTACTATGCTATCTCTCTGCTCTTCTCCATTTATAATTTGAAATCCTAACCTTCAGTGGTATTAGGAACTGTGACTTTGGCAGGCATTCTTACAGCAACCTTACAGTAAGACCCAAAAGAACTCAGGCCATTTCTACAACCAGAGAACACAGTCAGAAAATGATGACTTATGAATTAGGAAGGGGGACATCAGCAGACACCAAATGACTTCCTAGCTTCCAGAATTGTGAGGAATAAATTTCTGTTGTAATTTGTCATAGTAGCCCAAATGAACTAAGACAGAAATGTATTTGATAAGTCTAGTATTCAAAATATATAAGGAATTTGTATGTAATAACTAAAAGACAACTAAAAGGGGCAAGTTTTGATATATCTTTTCCAAACAAAGTTATACAAATGTTCAACATCATTAATCATCAGGGAAATGTACAGACCAATATAATTTTTGTTCTATTTTTTTTCTGACCAGAATGTTGCTCAACTCGTCTGTCAGTGGTGCCAAAGATCAAACCTGGGACCCTTCCCATGTGCTTGCTGTTGAGCTATTGATGCTTCCCAGTTCCCTCCAAGCCAGCATGAGATACCATTTCATAATTACTGTGAAGGTATTATTAATTGAATAACCTTTTCCCTGAAGATATGCCTAGCCCCTACTACTTCACAATGTGAACTTATTTGGAAACAGTCATTCTTAACTAATAATATTTTATCTGTTTTATTTCAGTGAGAGAGAAATACAGAGGGATAGACACAGTGACCAGGGCACTGCTCGGCTCTTTGTAGAGGTGTAAGAGACTGAACCTGAGACTCAGCCATCAAAGTCTTCTTGCATAACCATTTTACTATCTCCCTCACCCTCCAAACAGTTTTTAAAGGGACACTCAAATTAAAGCCAGGCTAGTAGAGTAGGCCTGCTTAAATATGATGAGAGTTCTTATAAAACAAGAAAACCAAGACAGAATGTACCAAAGTATGAAGATATAGAAGGTCATTTGAAAATGAAGGTAGAGACTGAAATGATGTACCTGTAATCCCGTCCAAAGATACTGCCTGAAATCCTGCAGAAATTAGAAGGGAAAAGTGGAACACATTGTCCCTTACTGACTTCAGTAAGAACCAAATCTGCCAAGGTTTGATTTCTGAATTCTAGCCTTAAAGAACTATGAGATATCTCCCCAGCCCACCCCGCAAACCATCGACTTCATGTTACATTAAAGTAGTCCCAGTAAACTAATACAGCTATATTTTTCTCCAAAGGAAAATAACTAGTGTCAGTAAGAAACTAGAGAAATTAGAACACTCATAATACTGCTGGTGGGAATGTAAAATTCACAGAGGTACAGCCTCTGAAGAAAAAGTTCAGTAATTCTTCAATAAATTAAAGTGGAATTACCATATGATGTAGCAATTACACTTTTGCATAAATACCCAGCAGAATTCAGACTAGGTACTCAAACACTTACATATGAATATTCTTATTAGCAATACTGTATTAGATAGCCAAAAGGTCAAAGAAAGTAAGTCCATGAAAGGATGAATGGATAAGTAAAATGTGGGACAGAATACATGGATATTCTTTCAGCAATAAAAATGTATCATTATATACTTTATAATATTACAATGAGCAAAAACATTCACTGATTCAACAAATGATGCCAACTCCATTGTGGTATATATTAAAATTAACTATTATTTATTCAGTTCTGTGAGCATTAAAGATAAGCCATTTGTGAGCTAGTACAATAGGATGATCATGTTTCTACTAAAGTAGGACACAACAAACTTATGGGAATCAGTGGGGGGAAAAAGTCATAACAAGAATGAATCAACCAAATTTTTTCTTTTCTTTTTAGAATTCTTATAGACTAATTTTTGGTAAGTTCTGGGAGCACACAGGGAGTAAGGTTAAAAATCATTTACTTGTGGTCCGGGAGGTGGCGCAGTGGCTAAGGCACTAGACTCTCAAGCATGAGGTCCCGAGTTTGATCCCCGGCAACACATGTACCAGAGTGATGGCTGGTTCTTTCTCTCTCCTCCTATCTTTCTCATTAATAAATAAATAAATAAATAAATAAATAAATAAATAATTTTAAAAAATCATTTACTCAGAGATCTCACAGTAGTCTATTACTGCTGTTATTACCATCTATTCATTAGGCACAGTGACTACTTAACTTGGACTTTATAAATAGCATGGACTATTTCAATGTTTTAAGCCTTTAGTCAAGTAATGCATGCAGAAGTAAAAAAAAAAAAAAAAGCACACAGCATGACTAATAATAGTATAGCTCTTACACAGTTCTTTCCTGCTTGGCAATTACTATTAACCATTACATCTTTGAGTTATTGAAGACATTGTCTATATAATTTTTATATATACAGATTTGATACATATGAGAAAGAGAAGCCAGAGTACCACTGACACAAGCAGTGCCAGGGATCAAGCAGAGAATATATACCAGTTCTGAAAGTTCCATATTCTACTAGATGAGCCATTTCCCTCACTGATATATATATAAATATATATAAATATATAAATAAATATTTATTTATTTATAATAAATATAAATATAAATAAATATATATAAATATATATATATTTATAAATATATAAAAATTTACCTCTATCTGTTAATCTATGGAATTCCTGTTATAAGCAATTAATATTTTGCTTCTTCCTCCCCAGTATTTTTTTCAATTAATAGAAACTAAGGTATAGTTTTCATACAGTAAAATGCACACCTCTTTGAGTGTACTAGTTTTCAAAATTTAACAAACTTAAGCCTTAATTTTATCACCTCAAAGTAGAGTCCAGGAGTCTATGTGAGCTTTCCTTACATCTTCTAATAACACCTTCAGTACTGTTCTGCCCAGAGTACTGAAAAGTTGTAGATTTGAAATGAATTAAAACTTTTGATGAGACATAAGCAATGGTTTTTACATAAATATAAAATTTTATTGCTTATGGATAGAGAAGTGTTCCACCTCTAAAATACATAGTTTTTCTTATCCCACAAAATGGAAATTCCTCTTAAACCCCTTCAAAAAATCCAAGCCAATTCAGAAATACTTTGTGATGAAAATAGTATTTTTAAAAAAGTATTCTTATCATGTACAAACTATTGTATTTACTGTCAAATGTAAAACATTAATTCCCCAATAAAGAAAAAAAAGTATTCTTCTAAAAGATAAACAACTGGCTTTACATTTGAGCATTTTTTTACACTTAAAGTGTTTATAAGACAAAGTATTCTGACAAATTATTAGATATAATGAACTATCAGAAATGTAGATTTAACATACCAGGAATTTATGTCTAGCCAAACATTCAGCCAGTACACACTACATTATCTTCTACTCTAACCTACAAGTAGCAAACAATTTGCCAAAATGAAATACTATGTTATTAATTTTTTAGTTTCATTAACAAATTTCACTAAATTGCTTTAAAATGTTTAATTAATTAAGAAAGGGTAACAAATTGAACAAATAAGGTTTCCAGCTTCCTGTATTACCAAGAAAAATTTAAATGAACTCAAAAGATGGAAGAACTATAATTGGCAAGCTGTCTAAACCACCAAAGTCAAGGTTTTTGCTTAATTCATCTAGAAGATAGGATGTCTGTATGAGGCCTGACAAGCAGTACACAACATTGTTGCAGGAACATTAAATGAATCTGAGAGGAACTGTCTGATGCCTCATTACTGAGGATGCAGAGCAGAATCTGACCTACCTGGTTTATCCCTCCGGGAGAGATCTTGTATGACTGCAACTTCTGCTTCAGCAGCTCTGGATCACTATGATGGAATGGGCACCCTGACAACAAAGAACAAGCCAGGATAGCAGCAAGGTTATTTACCCAGGACTTAGTACAATACCATACTTGAGAGACTGTCTAAGCTCCCCCTAATTGTCTAACAGCTTATTAATAAAAAAGTTAATTGCCCATGGGTGCAACTGCTTTCCTCTCTTTATCTAAATGAGGACTTAGCTGTTCCTTTATCAGGGTACTACAGGCTCAAGAGTTACATAAAACATTACAGCATTCTCAGGCTAAGTTTCCCATTTATAAGGAAGAGGAAACAGTTTTAATTATGCTACTTGCTAAGAAGCAGAGATAATCACAAAGTAATTTACTTAAATATTTATACAATCTTATGTTTTTTGTTTAAAAACACATAAAAATATAAAATAAGTTAGTGTTACCAAAAAAGAAAACCATATAAATGCTAATAGAGATTTTGTTTTTTTAATCTTAAAAAAAATTTTTTTAATTATCTTTATTTAGTTATTGGACAGAGACTTGTGAAGCTTTCCCCATAGGTGGGGACTGGGGGCTCGAACCTGGGTCCTTGCACATTGAAACATGCGCTCAACCATGTGCGCCACCACCAGGCATGCTTTTTCCCCTAAATTTTATTTTTCCTAAATAGAGATCCCATCATTTTCAAATGTCAACTAAATACCTATTTCCTATAGATAGAAAAACACAATAAAGTCAAAATACTAAGTTAAAAATTTAATGCAGAGAACCAAATTAGCTTTTCAACCACACAGATGATGGATCTGAAAGTGAATTAGAAAGAACTGTAAAGTTTTAATGAAATCAATGGGCAATAGATTGCAAAATGACAGAAAAAAACCCTAGACACCAACAGGTTTTTAAAAGATATTAGTTATAAAAAAATTCATGGAAGAAAACCACTATGAACAAGTTTATACAAGTTATAAAATTCAGAAAATTGCTAGTATATTTATTAAGATTAACAAATAGGAGGTGGGAGGGTATTGTACCTGACAGAGTGCACACATTCTAAAGAGGTTTAGTTCAAGTTGCTGGTACCTACATCTAGAGGGAAAGTTTCACAAGCAGTGGAGCAGTATTATAGGTGTCACGCCTCTCTAGCTCCTTGACCCTCTATCTAAAACAAACAAGAAGCCACTGAGAGTAGTAGAGTCCCAGCAATAATACTGGGTGCCAGGAAAAAAAAAGTACTAAAAAATAAATTTTAGCACAAAAAGTATCTTGAGAATGGATGAAGCACATAATTAAGAGTCTAGAGCTTCAACGTATAGGTTTAAATCTCACTTTACCATTTATTTGGGTGATGTTGGGCAAAATTTTTATCATGTTCTCTCAACTTTCTTTCAAGTGAGGAAAATAATCACTTAAAAAGATCTTGAGGGGTCGGGTGGTAGCGCAGTGGGTTAAGAGCAGGTGGCACAAAGCACAAGGACGCAGTGGGTTAAGAGCAGGTGGCACAAAGCGCAAGGACTGGCTCAAGGATTTGGGTTCAAGCCCCTGGCTCCCCACCTGCAGGGGTGTCGCTTCACAGGCGGTGAAGCAGGTCTGCAAGCGTCTATCTTTCTCTCCTTTCTCTGTCCTATCCAACAAGACGACATCCATAACAACAACAACAACAACAACAACTACAACAATGAAAAAAACAACAAGGGCAACAAAAGGGAAAATAAATATTAAAAAAAAGATTTTGTGAGAATAGAATATAAAGCTCTTACCATTAGTTTTCTCAAAAATACATTAGATAGTGAAAACTGCAGACCTTCCAATGAGAAAGAAAAGTGTACAGGGACTTCTTGATAGGACAAGAAGCACTAAAGCATATCAAAAAAGGAGATTAGTGGAAGTTAACTAAATCCTATTTGAAATAATAGTTTTATCAATATGAAAGGCAAGAAAGGAATAACAAAGTCAGTATGAAACTAAAGACTGCCACAGTGCTAAAAATTAAAATAAGTCTTGAATCTATGGCCACCGTGAGAAGGATACAGAGGAAACGTATTACCACTTAGAGAAGCTGGTGTTGTTTTTACAGATGACTGTAAGAAACTAGAACTAAATAACTCCTACTTTTTTCCTATCATCTAAATCAAAGAAAGTGATTTTTAAAACGAAGGGGCTACACATAGTAGCTGTAGATGAAGTGGCTCCATACTCAACTAACATTGATATAGTTAAGTATTTGATAAAGTTTCTCAACTTACATTTGTGGAAGAGATAAAAACAGTCTAGAAGACACTTATGACTATATAGATCTGTATCTAGTTGAGCAACCATTCTAGGCAGGGTTAGCTAATAAAATAACAACCGAGGCGACTCAATAGTTCTGCAAGTGACTCAAAGCTTAAGAAGACAGATAGATACTTATGGCCTCAAGTCAAGCACAAGAACAGCTTAAAAGCCATCACTCTATCCTAATAGGTCAAAATTGAAAAGCAAACAACCACCACCACCAAAAACATGGCCCAGCAATTATTCTTATACCTGTCTGAGAAGTAAGACCAGGGGCAAAACACTGTCCCAAACATTGGAGAGTGGCAAATACAGAAAATCAATTTTAGAGTAGAAATTTCTAGAGTACTAGAGTGCTAGAGTAGAAAAACCTAACCTGCAACTGACAAATTGTTTTTGGACCCTCAGTGTGGACAAGCAGGAGAGTTAAGACCCAGTGTCTGTGTGTGTGTGTGTGTGTGTGGGGAAGTGGACATACTTAGTAAGTTTAACTTCTAGGAATGCGTAACAAAGAAATCCTCTCATGTCTCCAGCAAGGGATAAAGCCAGCATTCTAAAACAGCTCATGAGGTGGTGCAGTGGATTAACCATTAGATTCACAGGCATAAGATTTGATATCTGGCATCACATGTGCTACAGTGATGTTCTGGGTCATATTTTCTTTCTTTCTCTCTTTCCCTATCTCATACACAAGTTTTTTAAAAAATAAAAAAAGAAGGAACCAGGTAGTGGAGCACCTGGCTGAGTGCACATGTTCCAGTGCAGAAGGATCCAGTTTCAAGCCCCTGGTTCCCACCTGCAGGGGGAAAACCTCACAAGTGGTGAAGCAGGGCTCCAGGTGTCTCTCTGTCTTTCTCTCTCTCTGTATCCCCCTTCCCTTTCAATTTCTGGCTGTCTCCACCCAACAAATAAATAAAGATAATTTTAAAAATTACAAATAAGGTTCTGCGGATCCAAGATGATGACTTGGAGGCAGCTGCTGATGTGAGCTCCGACAACAACTGCTGGAAAGGGTAGGATACCTGGCCCTCATCAGGACAGTGAGTAAGGGGTCCTAAGTGTGACACCAAGGAGGTGACGATAGCTCAATTTGGGTTAGAAAACAGAGAAAAAAGAAAGGAAATTTTTTTATTATTTCTGAAGCACACCTCTCACCCCTACTTTATAGCCAGACCCTGGGGGACTGGAGAGCTGCTACTAACTAGCAGGCTCCCCATTGAGCTTTTTTCTTTTTTTTTTGAGCTTTTTTCTTTACCAAGATTCCAGGCTCAATAGGGGTATGATTCCAATCCTTTTCCTTTCTGATTCCCTTTGGTCTTTTTTTTTTTTTTTTTTCTTTCTAAGTGGTTTAAGCTCAATTGGAGTGACAAATATCTGACCAATCAGAGCCTCACCTTGCCTGGGAAAGACTACCTAGAGGGTTTTTTTTTTTTTTTTTAACAATTGCCTGAGCTTAACAATTGGCTGCCTGAGCCAATCAGGAGCCATCCAGGCTGCAGACTGACTGTTAGGGTTTTTTTACTCTGTACTATTTTATTATCTATTATATATACACGTGTCCCTTTCCCCTCCTCCTTCAGGCTGACCAAAATTAACTTTTAGTGTATTTTCCATTGTTACGTGACTGGGTGTCAAATCCATTGTGAGAGGAACTTGTTTCACTCTACCTACCTCCTCTATTCACTTCCCCCCCTTCTCCCTCTTCCTAGATAATTAAAAAAAAAAAAAAAAAACTCTTTCCTTTCACTGCTCTTTCTTTCTATTATTTTTTTTCTCATTCTTGTCTTCTTTTCTTCCTTCCTCCTTCTACTGATTTCTGAATTCATTGATACTCATTTGTGAATTATTCTGGGGAAGAAATTTGTCAGAGTGGACTGTGTGTGTGTGTGTGTGTGTGTGTGTGTGTGTATCTCTATTCTACTTCCCTTTCTCCTCTTGCTACCCCCTAGAATTTACAGTAATTTGCATAATTGTATATTCTTGCTACCCCTTTTTTCCTGTCTCTTTTTCATTAGGATTTGGTTGCTATTTTTTTCTTGGACTGGAGGCATTGTTTGGCTAACTGGTATTGGTTAAACTGCTTCAATCCTTGCTTCAGTTACTACTGCAATTTCTGAGGTTAGTGACTGCATTTGTCATGAAGGTATTCAGTATAGCGTGGCTTGTACTCAAAACACAACAACTAAAGAACAGAACATAAAAATACAAAAACATATCAATAAATAAAAATGGTTAAACCAAGAGCAAATAAAACTGCTACTGTAATGAATGAAGACAAGAGCCCAGAAGAAACTATAAATCAGTCAGAAGTAACCATAGATAAGAAAAGTATGCAAGCAATAGTAAACTTAATAATCACAAAAATGAAGACAACTATGGAGGAAAAGGCTAGCAGAATTAGGGAAACAACTGATGAGACCCTCAAGGAAAATACCAGCTACCATGAGGTAATTAGAGAACTGAAAGCTTAAATAGCTGAACTGAAGAATGAAGCTGACGGAAGGGAAAGCAGACTAACAGAAGCAGAAAACAGAATTAGCCAGGCAGAGGATGAGCTAGAGAAAACTAAGAAAGAGGTAAAGGAACGCAAAAAGAGATAGAAAGACACTGAAAACAACAACATAGACGTATGGGATGGTCTCAAAAGAAGTAACATTTGCCAGAGGAAGAAAGAGAGGAAGGGGAAGGAAACATTCTAGAGGAAATTATAGAAGAAAACTTCCCAGACCTGAATAACAAGAAAGGACATTAAGATCCAAGAGGCTCAGAGAGTTCCAAACAGAATCAACCCAGACCCGAAGACACCAAGACACATCATAGTTACAATGAAAAGAAGTAAGGATAAAGAAAGGATCCTAAAGGCTGCAAGAGAAAAACAAAAAGTCACATAAAGAGGAAAACCCATAAGATTATCAGCAGACTTCTCCACTCAAACTCTAAAAGCCAGAAGAAAATGGCAAGATATCAATTGAGCCCTGAATGAAAAAGAGTTTCAGCCAAGGATAATATATCCTGCTAGACTTTCAAACTAGATGGAGGGATGAAAGCCTTCTCAGACAGACAAAAGTTAAAGGAGGCAACCATCACTAAGCCTTCCCTGAGAGAGGTTCTAAAAGACTTCTTATAAACAAGAATATCACTATAATACTTGCAATATATCAGAGCAAATAAAAAATTGTTGAATAATGGCACTACAATACATTAAATCCATAATATCAATAACTGCCAATGGCTTAAACTCACCCATTAAAAGGCACAGAGTGAAAGGATGGATCAGAAAACATTACCCAACCATATGCTGCTTGCAAGAATCCCATCTGACCCAACAAGATAAACACAGACTTAAAGTGAAATGATGGAAAACTATCATACAGGATAATGGACCACAAAAAAAGGGCAGCAACAACCATTCTCATCTCTAAGACAATAAGATTTTAAATTAAATAAAGTAATAAAAGATAGGCAAGGGCATTACATAATGATTAGAGGATCAATCAGCCAAGAAGATTTAAAATTATTAACATCTATGCACCCAATGAGGAACCAGCTAAATACATCAAACACCCACTGAAAGAACTACAAAAATACATCAATAGTAATACAATAATAGTGAGAGACTTTAACATCTCACTCTCACACTTAGACAGATCAACAAAGCAGAGAATCAGCAAAGAAAAAAAAAAGAATTAAATGAACAGGTGGACTGACATTTTCAGAGTTCTTCACCCCAAAAAACTGGAGAACACATTTTTTTCATATCCACACAACACATACTCAAGGAAAGACCATGTTAGGCCACAAAGACAGCATCAATAAATTCAAGAACATTGAAATAATCCCAAGTATCTTCTCAGACCACAGTGGAGTAAAGCTAATATTTAACAACAAACAGAAAATAACTAAAAGACACAGAATTTGGATACTAAATAACACTAGGTCAGAAAGACACTGAAGCAAGAAATCCAAATGTTCCTGGAAACAAATGAAATGAAGACACAAACTATCAAAATATTTGGGACATAGCTAAAGCAGTATTAAGAGGAAAATTCATAGCCATACAATCACACATTAGAGACCAAGAAAAAGCTCAAATAAATGGCCTTACTGCACACCTTAAGAACTTAGAGGAAGAGGAACAAAGGAACCCTAAAGCAACCAGAAGGACAGAAATCACTAAAATTAGAGCAGAAATAAATATCGAAAATAAGAGAACCATACAAAAGATCAATGAAGCCAAATGTTGGTTTTTTAAAAAATTAAACAAGACAAATCCCTAGCCAGAATCACTAAAAAAAAAAAAAAAAAAAAAAAGGAGAGCACTCGAATTAACAGAATTGTAACTGATAGAGGAGATATTACAATTGACAACACAGAAATACAGAAAATCTTGCGAAAGTTCTATGAAGAACTATATGACACCAAGCTAGAGAAACTGGAAGAAATGGAAGAATTCTTAGAAACATATCCCCTTCCAAAACTGAACGAAGAAGAACTACAAAACCTAAATACACCAATCACAGACAAAGAAATCAAAAAAGTTATTAAACAATCTCCCCAACAACAAAAGTCCTGGACCAGATGGCTTCACAAATGAATTCTACAAAACCTTCAGGAAACAGTTAATACTCATACTTCTAAAGCTTTTCCATAAGATGGAAGAATCAGGAACATTGCCTTCCAACTTCTATGAAGCCAACATCACCCTAATACCAAAAGTAGATAGGGACACAGCAAAAAAGGAAAACTACAAACCAGTATCTCTGATGAACATATATGCCAAAATATTAAACAAGATCAGCAGGAAATACAGTAAGGTGTCAGGCTACAAAATGAACATTCAAAAGTCAGTGGCATGCAAACACTAAGTCAGAAGAAATTGAAATCCAGAAATCAATTCCTTTTACTATAGCAACTAAAACAATAAAATATCTAGGTGTAAACCTAACCAAAGAAGTGAAAGACTTGTATACTGAAAATTAGGAGTCACTATTCAAGAAAATAGAAAAAGACACAAAGAAGTGGAAAGATATTCCATGTTCATGGGTTGGTAGAATTAACATCATCAAAATGAATATACTACCCAGAGCCATCTACAAATTTAATGCTATCCCCATCAAGATCCCAACCACATTTCTTAGGAGAATAGAACAAATGCTACAAATGTTTATCTGGAACCAGAAAAGACCTAGAATTGCCAAAACAATCTTGAGAAGAAAGAACAGAACCAGAGGCATCACACTCCCAGATCTCAAATTGTATTATAGGGCCATTGCCATCAAAACTGCTTGGTACTGGAACATGAATAAACACACTGAACAGTGGAATAGAATTGATGGTCCAGATTAAGCCTCCACACCTATGGACATCTAATCTTTGACAAAGGGGCCCAGACTATTACATGGGGAAAGCAGAGTCTCTTCAACAAATGGTGTTGGAAAAAATGGGTTGAAACACACAGAAGAATGAAACTGAACCACTGTATTTCACCAAATACAGAAGTAAATTCCAAGTGGATCAAAGAATTGGATGTTAGACCAGAAACTATCAGATACCTAGAGGAAAATATTGGCAGAATTCCCTTCCGCATAAATTTTAAAGACATCTTCAATGAAATGAATCCAATTACAAAGAAGACTAAGGCAAGTATAAACCTTTGGACTACATCAAATTAAAAAGCTTCTTCACAGCAAAAGAAACTACTACCCAAACCAAGAGACCCCTCACAGAATGGGAGATCTTTACATGCCATACATCAGACAAGAGTTTAATAACCAACATATATAAAGAGATTGCCAAACTCAACAAGATAACAAATAACCCCATCCAAAAATGGGGGGAGGACATGGACAGAATATTCACCTCAGAAGAGATCCAAAAGGCTGAGAAACACATGAAAAATGCTCCAAGTCTCTGATTGTTAGAGAAATGCAAACAAAGACAACAATGATATACCACTTCACTCCTGTGAGAATGTCATACATCAGAAAAGGGAACAGCAGCAAATGCTGGAGAGGGTAAGGGGTCAAAGGAACCTTCCTACACTGCTGATGGGAATGTCAATTGGTCCAACCTCTGTGGAGAACAGTCTGGAGAACTCTCAAAAGGCTAGAAATGGACCTACCCTATAATCCTGCATTTTCTCTCCTGGGCATATAGCCTAAGGAACCCAACGTATCCATCCAAAAAGATCTGTGTACACATATGTTCTTAGCAGCACAATTTCTAATAGCCAAAACCTGGAAGCAACCCAGGTGTCCAACAGATGAGTGGCTGAGCAAGTTGTGGTATATATATATTACTCAGCTGTTAAAAATGGTGACTTCACCGTTTTCAGCCGATCTTGGATGGACCTTGAAAAAGTCATGTTGAGTAAAATAAGTCAGAAACAGAAGGATGATTATGGGATGAACTCATTCTCAGGCAGAAGTTGAAAAACAAGATCAGAAAAGAAAACAGAAGTAGAACCTGAAATGGAATTGGTGTATCACACCAAAGTAAAAGACTCTGGGGTGGCTGGGTGGGGAGAATACAGGTCCAAGAAGGATGACAGAGGACCTAGTGGGGGTTGTATTGTTATATGCGAATCTGGGGAATGTTATGCATGTACAAACTATTGTACTTGCTGTTGAATGTAAAACATTAATTCCCCAATAAAATAAAATAAAAAAGAATTAAAAACAACAACAACAAAAAAAAAAAACCCCAAGATCTTGGCCAACCGGATACAGCAGTATATCACAAAGATTGTTCATCACGACCAAGTGGGATATGTCCCAGGAATGCAAGACTGGTTCAACATCCGTAAATGAATCAATGTCATTCACCACATCAATGAAAGCAAAGCCAAAAACCACATGATTGTCTCAATAGATACAGAGAAATCCTTTGACAAAATCCAACACCCATTCATGCCCAAAACTCTACAAAAAATGGGAATAGACGGGAAATTCCTCAAGATAATACAATCCATATATAGCAAACCTACAGCCAATATCATACTTAATGGACAGAAGCTGAAAGCATTCCCTCTCAGATTGATCGGGAACTAGACAGGGCTGTCCACTATCACCATTACTCTTCAACATAGTATTGGGAGTTCTTGCAGGCAAGAGAAAGAAATCAAAGGAATACAGATTGGAAGGGAAGAAGTCAAGCTCTCACTATTTGCAGATGATATGATAGTATACATAGAAAATCCTAAAGAATCCAGCAGAAAACTACTGGAAGTTATTAGGCAAGATAGTAAGGTGTCAGGCTACAAAAATCAATGGACAAAAATCAGTGGCATTTCTATATGCAAACACTAAATCTGAAGAAGACATCCAGAAATCATTCCCATTCACTGTTGCAGCAAAATCAATAAAATACCTAGGAGTAAAGCTGACCAAAGAAGTGAAAGACTTGTATACTGAAAACTATGAGAAACAGAAACTGATACCAAGAAATTGAAAGACAATCCATGCTCATGGATTGGAAGAATAAATATCATCAAAATGAATATTCTCTCCAGAGCCATATATAAATTTAATGTGATACCCATTAAAGTTCCACCAAGCTTCTTTAAGAGAACAGAACAAAAACTACAATATCTTGAACCAGAAGACACCTAGAATTGTCAATAAAATCTTGAGGAAAAGAAACAGAAATGGAGGTATCACACTCCCAAATCCAAACTACATTATAAGGCCATCATCAACACAGCCTGGTAGTGTAACAAAATAGGCACACAGACCAGTGGAACAGAATTGAAAGCCCAGAACTAAACTCCCACACCTATAGACAGATATCTAATCTTTGATAAGGGGGCCCAAAGTATTAAATGGAGGAAGGAGGCTCTCTTCAATAAATGGTGCTGGGAAAACTGGTTTGAAACATGCAGAAGAATGAAACTGAACCACTTTCACCAGAAACAAAAACCAACTCCAAATGCATCTCATCAGAAACAAAAATCACCAAAAACAAAAATCAACTCCGCATAGATCAAAAACTTGGATGTTAGACCAGAAACTATCAAGTATTTAGAGGAAAACCTTGGTGGAATACTTTCCCACCTAAATCTCAAGGACATTTTTTATGAAACAAACACAGCTGCAAGGAAGACTAAAGAAGAAACAAACCAATGGGACTACATCAAATTGAAAAGCTTCTGTACAGTCAAAGAAACTATCACACAAAGAGACCCCTCACAGAATGGGAAAAGATCTTCACATGCCATACATCAGACACGAGACTAATAACCAAAATATACAAAGAGCTCAGTAAAATTAACACCAAAAGAGCAAATGACCCCATCCAAAAATGGGCAGAGGAGATGAACAAACATTCACCTCAGAGGAGATCCAAAAGGCTAACAAACATGAAAAACTGTTCCAGGTTGCTGATTGTCAGAGAAATGCAAATAAAGACAACATTGAGATACCACCTCACTCCTGTGAGAATGGCATACGTCAAAAAGGACAGCAGCAACAAATGCTGGAGAGGCTGTGGGCACAGAGGAACCCTTCTGCACTGCTGGTGGGATTGTATATTGGTCCAGCCTCTGTGGAGAGCAGTCTGAAGAACTCTCAGAAGGCTAGACATGGACCTTCCATATGACCCAGTAGTTCCTCTCCTGGGGATATACCCCAAGGATTCCATAATGCCCAACCAAAAAGATACGTGTATGCATATGTTCATAGCACAATTCATAATAGCTAAAACCTGGAAGCAATCCAGGTGCCCAACAACAGATGAGTGGCTGAAAAGCTGTGGTATATATACACAATGTAATACTACTCAGCCATTAAAAACAATGAATCCACCTTCTCTGACCCACTGTGGATGGAACTAGAAGGAATTATGTTAAGTGAGCTAAGACAGAAAGATAAAGATGAGTATGGGATGATCCCACTCATCAACAGAAGTTGAGAAAGAAGAACAGAAAGGGAAACTAAAAGCAGGATTTGACTAAATCTAGAGTAGGGCACCAAAGTAAAAACCCTGTGGTGAAGGGGAGGGTGGACATTTGGCTTCCTGGGGTAGCAGGGGTGCTGGGATGGGTGGGTGGGATGGGACACAGATTTTTGGTGGTGGGAATGGTGTTTATGTACACTCCTATTAAATTGTAGTCATATAAATCACTATTGATTGTATATGTCTTGAGCTTTTTTTTTTTTTTGTCTTGAGCTTTTTAAAGCACAGACTGAGTCTTTTTAATACATAGGCTGAGTCTTTTGATATGTTGACTCTCTCAAAAGCCTAGACAAGGGAGAACAGAAGCAACCAGTGGTGCAGCTATATACAAGATGCTGGGTATTATACAGCAAATCCTAACAAAGGGACTTTTTAAAGTTAACCCAATTACCAAATAATGTGATGATAACAATAACTATCCATTGTCTTCTTGAACCCTAAGATAGCAGGAACCTTACATTTCCACTATAGAGCCTATATTTCCCCCAGTCCTGGAACCTTAAGGTGGGGCCCACTTTCCTGCATGCTTCTCTCATTTCATATCAAATAATATTGCATTTGCCGATCACAACCTAATCAATGCAAGGAGTGCCACCTCAGCATGCTTCACTTCAGACTGTCCAGAGACTTCAGGTATGGAATGATAACCCTTCAGCTTCATTACTCGGGTGAGACCTTTCTTCTCATAGTATTCTCTAATTCCATTTCAGGTGGTTCACTTCCTAGCAAAGTCCCCAAACCTAGATATAGACCATGTCCCCTGAGATAGAGCATATGTTCACATGTATCCATAACCTAGGGCTAAATATATACCTAAAAGCAAAAGTACACAATAGTCTGCAGTGAGTACTCCCCCCCCCCAACACTTCATCTGCACTATTACAGCCTTTAGGTCCATAATTGTTCAACAATTTGTTTGGCTTTGTATGTTAACTCTGTTTTCAGCCACCAGGTTCCAGATGTCAGCAGGATGCTGATCAGACTTCCCTGGACAGACGACCCCACCAATGTGTCCTGGAGCTCTGATTCCCCAGAGACCCACTCTACTAGGGAAAGAGAGAGGCAGACTGGGAGTATGGATTGACCAGTAAATGCCCATGTTCAGTGGGGAAGCAATTACAGAAGCCAGACCTTCCACCTTCTGCATCCCATAATGACATTGGGTTCATACTTCCAGAGGGATAATGAATGGGAATGCTATCAAGGGAGGGGACGGGATATAGAGATCTGGTGGTGGGAATTGTGTGGAATTGTACCTCACCTATCCTACGGTTTTGTTATTGTCTCCTTTTTAAAAATAAATAACAAATAAAATAAAACAAATATTTAAAAGAAATAAAAATAAACAGAAGTGAAATATCCAACTCCAGGCTCCTTTAGCTGTCTTGCACTATGTCCTCTTTTTTCCCACATCAGTTACCTGCCTGGTGAAATTGCTAAGAAAAGCTGCAAGATTTCTCAACAAAAGTCTATGATAACTGGTTCTCAAAATTTAGAAAATTTTGTGAACCTGAGAATCTTCATTTCTAAACTGTACCTTATGTAACCAATATAAATGATAAGTATTGGGTCATCAGAAAAGCCTAGTGAATTTTTCTATGCAAAAATGTGTCATGACTTTTCCGACAATTCAGTATTACTGTGTCTATCACTACTGGTTAACTTTTCATCTATTACCTACAAATGCACAGGCATATATTAATGCTTTGGACACATGGAGTAACTTTCTTTTTGAGGAAGTATAGCTGTATTGATTATGGTTATTATTTTCCCCCATTTTATTGGAAGGGGGGGTTTAGTGGTTTATAGTAAAATTGTTGACACATGGCTACAATTTATCATTGCTCATGGTAGGTGTCTGCAGAACACTCTCACACCCAATTTAGGACCTTTCCATCATCATACATAATTTTCTTAAATATCTGTGACTATCTGAACAGTGGGAAAGTGTGTATATGATCATTTATTTAAATGATTCATATACATACATAAAGTTGATTTTCACACACTAAAACAAATTTTTGGATACATATTATAGCAAACACTGGTAATCTAACATTTCATATGGGCTGACCAGTCACTGTGACATATCAAACGAGAGTTTTTCAAGCTTATGATGAGAGAACTATTTTAGAAAAAAACTGAACTCAAGCCTATATAAAAATTTAACATAAATATTTTTAATCTACAACTAGGGCAAAATGATAATTGTTTGATACCATGAACAGCTCAAATCCTCATTAATCTTTGTTAATTAAATGATAGTAATAAAAATGAAATACTTTTTAGTAATATCTTGAAATTAAATCCACCATTCTAAAGTTAATGCTTGGTGAATGAATGAATTACAGCAACTGTTTTCAATCTAGAATTCCTGAAACTGTGTTTATAAAACAAGCTAATGAGGTTTACAGTTAATGGTATTTATATACTTTCCCCATATTTGGGAGTGTTTCTCTATCCCGATCCAGCTTTCTAGTCCTGTTCTCAACTCTGACACCATCTTCCCAGATTATACTTACTAGCCTAGCTGCATTTTAGCTATCGAGCTCAGGCAAAAATTAGTAAAGTCCTAGGCACCTTGGACTATACCTAAAATAGACTTCCTAGCTTCTTTCCTTAATTCCTTCTGCTTTGTATCTTACTGTTTTTCAGCCATCAAGTTTCAGATGCTACTATGATGCCAACCTGACCTCACCAGTGTGTCCTGGAACCTCACCTCCCCAGAGTCCTATCCCATCAGGAAAAGATAGAAATAGGCTAGGGGTATGGATTGAAATGTCCATGTTCAGTGAAGAAGCAATTATAGAAGCCAGACTTTCCACCTTCTGTATCCCATAAAGATCTTTGGTCTATACTCCCAGAAGGATAAAGAATAGGGAAACTTCCAATGGAGAAGTCTGGTGGTGCGAACTGTACCCCTCTTATCCTACAATCTTGTCAATCATTATTAAGTCACTAATAAAAAATACTGAAAAAAAAATACGCAAGCTAATGGAATAGAAAAAAATTTGAGATGGTGAAGAAGAAGGAAAAAAGCAAGAAATTTCAAAAACTTATGAAAGCTTTTTATCTTCTGAAGATAGGTAAGGGGGAAAATCTTCAACTAAGGAGCCCGATAGAACACAAACTAAGGAGCTACCACTGAATTTCTTTTCTCTGACCTAGTTCAGTAATAAGACAAATCACTAGAAGAGTAACAGAGCTCTAGCTTGACAACTAATGACTGACATAAGTTACAAGCTAGTTCCTGACAATAATGCAAAAAGTCATTACATTGTTTTGGTGTTTGTTACAGTGCTCTTGGGTCACTGTCATTTTTGCAAATCTATCCAGTAAAAGTACTCACCATGATAATCTCCTTGGCTTGGTGGATTGGTTACAATGATCTTCAAGCAACTGAAAGGTGTATAGTCTGTCCTCTTGCCTTCCTTTCCAAAGCTATGACGTATGTTATAGGAGTAGCATTTATCAAACTGATTGGAGGAAAAAAGAGAAAGTAAGTCAATATTGTAATACTGGTGTCAGCAATGCCAACTAAGAGTTATTTTAAAAAATAAACACAGTATTTATAGGCAGATATACATATACATATTTGGAATCACTATAATACAAACAAAAATTTTAAAGGTGTGAATTTATAGAAAGTGAATCTCTCAGGTAGAATAACACTAATGTGGGACTGGTGGTACATCCAGTTGAGTGCATACTTCACCATGAGCAAGAACCTAGGTTCAAGCCCCCAGTCCCCACCTGCATGGGGGAATTTTACAAATGGTGAAAGCAGTACTACAGGTGTCTCTTTTTTATTTCCCCTTCCCCTCTCAGTCCTTTCAAAGAAAAAGGGAGAGGAGGGAAAAATAGCCACTGAGAAAAGTGGTGGATTTATTGTATAAGCACCGAGCCCCAGTGATAACCTTGGAGGCAAAAAAAAAAAAAAAGAAAGAAAGAAAAAGAAAAAGAAAAAGCTAGTGTTTATATCTATGTTTGAAGATGAAGATAATTCTTTATTGAGGATAGTAACATTCCCAGTCTTAGTATAGTTCCCAAGATATAGATATAAATCGCTTTATCCTCTCCATTCTTGTTCCACCAGAATTCCCATATGATACACTTGCTATAATTTATTCCTTCCTCTGAATTTTCACAATACAGCACACATGTTTAGCAAATGCTTGGTGAATGAATGAATGAAAGAAAAAAGGACAGAAATTGCTTTCTGTCTAGAATTTCTGAAACTGTGTTTACAAAACAAGCTAATGGAATAGAAAGAATTTTGAATTTTGGGTGGGAGGAATAGGAGAAGAACAAGGAGAAAACATAACCAACACTTATGGAAAGATCTGGTACAATGACACTATAGAATATTCTTATGCTTTAAGAAACACATATAAGAAAATCAGTAAGAGACAGAAAAATTATAGGCTTTTAAAAATTATTATTATTAAATTTTGAGGTTATAATTTACAGATAAAGCTATAGAACGCATAGATCCCAAGATCAGTTTAATCTATTCTAACAAATCAATGTGCCTATGATACCAATATCTCTAGTAAGAGATATAACATTTCTAAGTCGGGCAAAATAGCTTATTTTGCCAAGAGCATGACCGAGGTTCTAGCTGATCTCCACTGCATTGCAGGTCAGCTAGGATATTTATAACATTATTTGAAGGCCATACAAAATTATCAACTTAAAAGTTAACACAGTATTGTTATGGAAAATTCTGCAATTGCTTTGTCAGGACCAGAACAAAAGACTTAGCGAGCCACATATGGCTAAATGTTCCACCCATTCTAACAGAAAAAGCCAGCTGAAGCAGCAGAACCCCAGCAGATGGAGATGGGGGGGGAGTGAGGAAAAAAAGGAAATATAACATTTCCAAATGAATGAGGTCTACATACATCATCTTAAGCTAAATATGGCTTAAAGGGCTTTGGGATTCTGTGGTGTGAAAGCCAAGTTACAAGGAGTTTTTCCTCTAAAATGTATGGCAAATAAGGGTTGTCTAGTTTTACAAATAAAAGTGTCTAGAGTCTCTAGGATGATAATAATTATAAAAATCACATAGATTAGTTCTATTACTAATACAAAGGGCTCTTTATGTAAATACTGTAGCTCAGGGGCCAGGCAGTGGCATACCTAGTTAAGTGAATAAGGTTCAAGTTATAGTGCACAAGGTTCAAGTCCCTGGTTTCCACCTGCAGAGGAAAAGCTTCATGAGTGGTGAAGTAGGGCTGCAGGTGTCTTTCTGTCTCTTTCTCTGTATGTGTATCTAACACACACACACACACACACACACACACACACACACACACACACACACACACGCACACACACACACTATAGCTCAACTGGTGTAGCATGGGATTTGGAAACCCAAGGCTCCTAGTTCCATCCCTGACACTGCATGTACCAGTCATGCTCTGCTTTTTCTCTCTGATGTGAAAATCTCTCTGAGACAGGCTGGGAGTATGGATCGACCTACCAATGCCCAAGTTCAGCAGAGAAGTAATTACAGAAGCCAGACCTTCTACATTCTGCACCCCACAATGATCCTGAGTCCATACTCCCAGAAGGATAAAAAATAGGGAAGCTATCAAGGGAGGGAATTGGATAGGGAGCTCTACTGTGTGGAAATGTATCCCTCTTATCCTATAGTCTTGTCAATATTTCCTTTTTATAAATAAAAAGAAAATATCTCTTTATCTCATATAAATAAACCTTTAAAATGTAAAAACACCATGTAAATGTCTTTTCTAAGAGAAAATTTGCTCTTTTAATTAATTAAGGGGTAGGGGTAAAGAACTTTCCCTGTATCTTCTCATATACTAATGTTTAAGCCAAAATGTCATATTTTAGGATGGCACATTCTGGTACGCTTTACACACATTCCCCCCCATGTGAAAAACAATTTTTTAGAATATAGACAGGGAGAGAGAGAGACAGACAGACAGACAGACAGACAGAAACCACAGCACCAAAGCTTCCTGCAAGGCTGTAGGGGAGCTGTGGGGAAAGAGCTTGAACCTAGCACACATGGCAAAGCAAAGTGAGCTTTCCCACTGTCCTCAGCGGGAATTTTTTTTTTTTTTCCAAATATTGGTTCTGAAAACATTTTCAACTTATTAAACTGCTTTAAGGCCCTTACCAAATCTGACCCTAAATCTGTGGCTCTATTTTAGATGCTGTATTATCTCACTGATGTATTAGAGCAAACCACAAATTCCCATCATGTAAGTACTCCTTTGGTCTTTTCCAATGTTATTTTGTTTATTCTATGTCCATGAATTTACATATATATTTTAGAATTAGCTTATTCATTTCTATTAAAAAAAACTGCTGGAGCTTATTTTTAAACAGTCAATAGCTTATGGCCTTCCAATTATTTATCTGCCCATGAGCAATCTACAACTATGAAACAAATGACATTTCAACAAAAGTAAGTTTTCACACCATCATTAAATTTCATTGCTAATAACAAGGACATTAAAAATTTAAGCATAGTGGGGGTTGTACTGTTATATGGGAAACTGGGAAACATGCATGTACAAACTATCATATTAATGGTCTAATGTCAAACATTAATTCCCCAATAAAGAAATTAAAATTTTTTTTTAAACCAACATCTTCTATGGAGAACTTCTGTTTGTTTCTTTAATGATAAAATATCAATTTCTTCATGAAGGATTTTAGTCATGAACTGAACTTAATTAGAAACAAGATGTCCATATGTTCATCAAAAAAAACTTTTGAAAGAACTGTTTTGGTCAGCTAGTTAAAGTAATGGAAAACTATGTTCTCTAAGAGAAGAGGAGTTAAAACTGCTATCTTTCATCTACCTCTCTGTTCTTCCTAATCGATCTTCAATGGGATGGAGAACTTTTAGCCCTCCCGGCCTATCATTGAGTCTGGCCCTGCCAAGGCAACTGGAGCTTTTTTTCATGGCAACATTAAGTGCTAATTTTTAAGTTGATAATTTTGTATGGTCTGCAAATTATGTTATTACTATCCAAATGAACTTGGCAGGAAAAAGGTCCCCAACCCCTGATCTACAACCTGTATGCATGCATATCTACAAACTGGACCTTACTATGCTTTCACATTATTCATATATTATAACATTAATGTGTTGTTTTTTTTTTTTCAGTGTAGTCTTAAAAACTCTGACAATACTGTACAAAGTGACATTTATCAAAAGATTTTTGCTTTGGTACAGCTGGGGTCTTGTGAATGTATAATTTTCCCAATCCTGGGAAAACTTTTTTATTTTAATAGAGAGAAACCATAGGACTGGAGCTTTCTCTGTGCTGTGGCACATCACCTGTAGTGCCTGGGTATGAGGCAATTTCTGGCAAAGCATGCACTCCATCTAGTGAGAGTTATCCCTCTGGCTTGGAGATAACTTAAATTCTACCTGTAACTGGAGTACTAAGAGTCAAATTTCTCGGGGAAGAAACAGGGGCCAATAAGATACACTACCCTTCCATCTATCCATTCCTTTTGGTACCCTCCATTTTTCTTTGGTGAGAGGAAGAAGTAGAAAAAAACATTAAAACATACTGCCAAAGATAAGAACCAGGCTTAAGATGATATTCAGCACTCACCCACTCAGGCACCTGGGCATTGAAAAGCAGCCATCAGGTACAACAGTTTGAGAAACAAAAGTTTTCATTCATGAGTTGGGGAGTTAACACTGGTCTGTGTGTCAAACTGTCACACCTGAGGCCCCAAAGGTCCCTGGCATCAACATAAGCCATAGATGAGCAGTACTCTGAACTGTTTCTTTCTACATTCTTCTTATTAACAGATATTTTTTAAACTCCATTCTCATGAACTCAGTATTTCTAATTAAACCTTTTCTTCTGCACAAACAATGGGAACTGAGAAACTGATTATTACTGTGAGGTGTTAGGCAGGTGAATTCTACTCTGCTTCATAGCTACAACTCAAAAGTTTTAGCATTCATATCAGGAAAGAAAATCAGAACTATGTGGAGATCACATTTTCCATCATGGCTCCTATATCCCACTTATTTCCAGATAAGAAATGTTAGAAAACCAAGACTGGTATGAAACTAGTGAGTGGAAATATGTGAGATTTTCCAAAGTGGGTTCTGAAAGCCCAATTGTGACACCGGTAACACGCAAGTCTGCGTTCCTGTTAAAGACAGCAGGAAAATATTTCCAGGGGTACTGTTAACACTGGAATTCAATATATGAACAAGCAAGCATATGAACCCAAGAAAAGTCCTACAATAGACACATCTTTATCCTGCTTCTACCTGTCCCATCTCTCAGAGTCTGTCATACTTTCATCTTAGTTGTGGCATAAATTCAGAAATATAGCTAAGGAAGGAAAATCTCAACTACTAGACTTTGATCCCCCCAGGTCAATGACGGGAGGCAGAACCAGAATCCTAGTTACAATCTACTTTAATTAAGTTTCTTCTCCCAAGGTAGCTTATCACCCAGATGGAGAACCACAACAAAGAAAAACCTGTCTCTACACAGAGTAATTGATTTAAGATAAGACAGGAAGAGATGGTTTATTGAGTAGGCCCCAAAAAACTGTGGTCCTGAAAACCAAATATATTTCTAAATATTCAAAAGACCCTACTGAAGATATATAAAAGATGTCAGCATCTGCCTAACCTCCAGCAGTTGATTCTTTCCTTTACTGGTCCGACCACTGTGTCATACTTGGTTCAATTCTAATAAACTGAAGTCTTCCCTCTAACTTTGTCTTTGGACTTTATTCTCATGATCTCTTTGTGTGCCACTGATGGCTAAAAACCACTTTGATCTTCATTCTCTGCCCCACTCAGAATCTAATAACCTTATCTTTAATTCCTTGTAATTAAAAAAAAATCATTAATGAGTGTGTTGCAAGGAGATAAAGATGTCTTCCTCATCATGCCTAGTTTGTTACGGTGAGTCCCACAGAGAATTGGGGAGGCCACTGGTCAGACATTACATATTTTACTTAGGAAAATGAAAACTAATGTACAGACACGTATAGGTCATTTGGACAAAATGGCTCAAATTGGTTCAAGCTTGCCTCTTTTATTCTGATCTGCTAACCTGGAATGAACGTCTCATGTGTCTGTTCAAATGACCTGATTCTTCTATTGGCTCTGACTTCCAGATAAGACTTTTATTTTAAATTTACTTTCTTTTTAAACCACACCTACATCTATTATTATTTCCTCAGTTATCTTTTTCCTTTCCTTCTCAGTGATAGAACCAAAACACAAAAGGTCCCACTGAAAAAAGTTCAAAGTTTCAGGTAATGCAGAGAAAGGGAGGGAGGGAGGGGGCAGGGGGGGAGAGGGGGAGAGAGAGAGAGAGAGAGAGAGAGAGAGAGAGAGAGAGAGGACATCACTCTAGCACATGATGCCAGGAGCTTCATGTTTGTAAGCCAAGCAAACATTGTACTCAATGTGCCATCTCCCATGCCACAGGGGTAAAATATTCTTTTTTTATTTGCCTCCAGGGTTATTGCTGGGGCTTGGTGCCTGCATTACGAATCCATTGCTCCTGGAGGCCATTTTCCCCATTTTGTTGCCCTTGTTGTTTATCGTTGTTGTTGTTATTGCTGGATAGGACAAAGAGGAAATCGAGAGAGGAGGGGAAGACAGAGAAGAGAAAAATAGACACCTTCAGAACTGTGTCACTGTTTGTGAAGCAACCCCCCCCTCCCTGCAGGTGGGGGCTAAGGGCTCGAACTGGGATCCTTGCGCCAGTCCTTGCACTTTGTGCCATATGGGCTGAACCCACTGTGCTACTGCCCGTCCCCAGGGGTTAAATATTCTTAGAGAGAAATTGGAAATATAGCTCTATCATTTAGAATTGTCCACATCCCTTTGGGGAAAGATGATCATGACAACAGTCATGAGCTCCATAGCCTGAAGCAAAGCACCATATGTGCAAGCCTGCCTCCAGCTCAGGGGATTTAAAACTTGCCATGAGGCAATGGGCAGAGAAGAGTTAGGCTAAGGCAATTTTTCACAAAGATACTTTTCAGGAGTCTCTCTCTCTCTCTCTCTCTCTCTCTCTCTCTCTCTCTCGTTTCTAAATGGGAGAAAATCTACCTCCACAGCACAGACTGCTCTAGGTTTGTTACTTTTTTCTTTCTTTTAGACAGTGGATGAAACAAAGGGTGAGACAGAGAGGGAAGACACCGCAGCACCACATTACTACTTGTGAAGGATCCTCCCTGCATGGTATTCCCGTGCGGCGGGCGGATTGGAATCCAGGTCCTCACACAAGGCAAAGTGTTCATGATACAAGGTAAGCTATTGTCTGGCCCCTGGAGTTACTTTTTATGAAATAGTCAAAGGAAAAGCTCAGAAAAGGATATTAGAGTTACTAATTCATAAGATGCATTTAAACTGATTGGAAAGAAAAATAATCACTATTCGTAAGGGCATCTCCTCAGCTTTAATAAAAGGGAAAGATCAAGTCAAAAGTAAATAAGCATAACAAAAGAATCCTCCTTTGCCCTGCCTTTACTGGTCTCCTGCATCTTTTGTCTTTAGCTGAAGATGTTACTTAAGTGTAGCAAGCTTGAGCCGCTTAGAGGACATACTAAGTTTTCCTGGACCTCTTATATGAATATTGAAGGCAATATTTGTCAAGACAGAGCACAACTAACTCATGACCCCAGAGTCTGTCACTTCAACAAAAAGACTATTTTGAGCTACAGGTAATCAAAATCCAGCAGATTTTGTAGTCGCTTTTTTACTTTCTTTTCTTTTCTTTTTTTTTTCTCTTTACTTATTGGATAGAGACAGCCAGAAATCAAGTGGCTGATACAGGGGGTGAGACACCTGCAGCACTACTTCACCACTCGCAAAGCTTTCCTCCTGCAGGTGGGCAGCAGAGGCTCCAACCTGGGTCCTTGCGCATTGTAATATGTGCGCTCAACCAGGTGTACCACCACTCAGCCCCACTTTTTTTACTTTCCCCATTTACATACTTAAAGAATTAAGATAAAAGGCCTGTTCTGAAAGAAGTCATCAGTGAATCTAATTCCAGTGACTATAAGTTAGATGCGTACACTGTAGGACTTCAGCAAGGTCTATTTATTCATTCAGATTCCTCCTGGGCTTCTCTTATTTCTACTTGGCCCAATATTTGTTTACTAAACACCTGATAGTTTTGTCTTCCTGTAAATTATTTTCCTTGTCCGTTCGCAGACTTCTACCCCTTTTTCTCCTTAGTTCTGGATGGCACACATGCAGCTGAATTCTGTTCAACACTCCATGTAGGTATCCTGGACACATGTCATTTTCTTCTTCTGTTAATCTGTCTCATGTTAATTTAAGTATTTCCCAGATGGAGAAACTAAAAGGGTAGAGGTAACTTTTTCATCCTCAACATCCTTTACCATAAATACTCTTGGGAGTATGTGTGTTGGGGTGGGGGTGATAGATTATTTTTTTCTTCCCTTTGTGTGCCTAAAAGATAATATATGAAACAGGTGGTGGCATAGCAGGCTGAACACACACACTACAGTGCCCAAGGACATGGGTTCAAGGCCTCAGTCCCCACCTGCAGAGGGGAAGCTTCAAAAGCAGTGTACCAGTTCCTGGGCTGCCAAAACCTAATCTTATACTTATTACTGTTAACTTTTAATGACAGATTTGGCAAATTTCTATTGCTAAATACTGTGATTCAACATATTCAAATAGTGGTGTTAGCAATATAACCTGGGAGAAATGGTCTGTGGGCATTGTGATAAGTAATTTTAACGAACTATCTGTGTCAGCCAACGGTGCTAGAAAACAAGGAAAGGGCAGAAAGGACAGAGTAATGAAGGATTTTCAGTGTCTATCTGTAATATTTATTTCAAAACCTACTTCAGTTACTGCTATGAATTCTACTAACATAAAAGTGAATGGTTTATTAAGATTCCAAATATAATTTGTGAAATTTTAAGATAAAAGCCAGAGATAACCCTTCATTCATTAAAGTAAAAGCATTATTGAATCACATACCTATTGCTTAAAGACTAAATTTAGTGACCCCCTAAGAGGAAGACAATTTTGTTTCTATCTAACTGGCAGGAAAAGAGCCAGTATAAAACTAATACCACCAGAAAACCACAGGAGCAAGCTGACTGTCTGGTCCAAGATGAGCTGGATACAGCTTGAATAAATTGGCTTTCTTACTTACTAGAAACAATGGAAACACATGGAAAATATTATTCAGATCTGTAATCAAAGACTGCACAAAAATCGGTTGATAAGCCCTTATAATTTCTCACAGAAAGGCTGTTCTTTAAAGGCACAATCATTGGCTTTTACAAAGATTTTAAAATAGAAATGAAATGTAAGTTTATTTGATTTCTATTTTCATACTATTTTCTTATGCTTCCAGGTGCAATTTTTATGAAATTATTTCAGTCTGTTTTAAAGTATTTTTATTTATTTATGTATTTATTGGAGAGACAGAGAAATTGAGAAAGAAGGAAAATGAGAGACACCTACAGCACTGCCTTACCACCTATGAAGCTTTCCCCCTGCAATTGGGGAGGGGCTTAAACCTAGATCCCTGTACACTGTAACATGTATGCTCAGCTGGGTGTGCCACTACTGGCCCTTCAATTTGTTTTTCTAGATTAGCTCATCTGGCTACTTAAGTACATAGTAGGTATTTTATAAAACTAAATTCCTACAATACAAGACTTTAAAGATCTGTGTTTGTCATTTAAAATGTCTCAAAATACTGCTTCTGTGTGTGTATAACATATACAATCTATTTTAAAGAACTATCAGGAAGACTGCAAAAAATAAAACTCACTAATTCTACAAATGTCAAGAAATACCTATATGTTTATGTAAATATTCATATATTTATATATGTATATATTTTATTCATGTTTCTAAGCATATACGTTTAGAAATGCCACATACTCTTGGTGCAGTATACCTTTTCACAGCATATAAAGATGTAACCAACTGTCCTTTTAAAAACTTTTCTTCTTACATTTTGAATAACATTAATATTGTCAGTTACTCCAATCTTATTTCTGATTTCACTAGCTGGTATTCCCACTCCTCACCAACCCTCCCCCCGTCAATCTTTCAGTGTCAGAATGCCCTTAATAATCAGCAAATCCATAACTGGTGACCCGTGACCACCCTCTAGTGACTACTTATAGAAACACATTTTTCTATCAATGTCCGAACTAAATAAGACTCTCTACAAAAAAGGATGTTTAACAGTTTTATTTCCATCATAATTATAAAATAAAATTTAAACTAATATTTAAAGTGAACTGCTGGAAGGACTAAATTATCTTCTCAAAACCACAAAGTAAAATATAAAAAAATATTCTACTTAATACTATATGTCACCATGTCACCTGTTTGCCACATAAAAGATGGCCAAAAGTTAGTGATAAATGATAGAATATTTATGCTCTGAAACAACAGATGCCATAAGATAAATTTATAAATTTACAATGTCCAGTTAGACTGTTCCTCTACAATTTCAGGAACAACAACAAAAAAGATGAATATGAATCTGTTGCTTACTGCTATAGGCAACTGTACTATATCTTATTGGTCATGAACCAATAGTTCCCTGTTGGTAGATTACATTCCTTACAGCTAAACCTGAGGCTATCAGATGAAAAATACTAAGTATTACCTCAAGGGAAAACTGTTTGGAGGTTCTCTCCATTTCTCTGTCCTATCCAACAACAATAACAATAATGACTACAACAATAAAACAACAAGGGCAATAAAAGGGAATATTAAAAAAAAGGTAAACTATAATTATGAAATTTATATTTTATATAGATTTCCAACCCTCAAAGAGTAATTTTCAACGATTATTGATGATAGAAATAGCTAACTTACTATATAACCTGATGAAATCCTCAATAACAAATCATAAATTCCCATCCAACTATGGTGATGCCCTATCTGGAGCTCATTCACTGAATCATAGTGTCTCAACTACACGCTGTGTGTAGTGAAGGATGCAAAGTAGCTTGTCACAATGCATTAGAAAGAGCCGATATTTCATAGTTGCGTTTAGCTGCCTACCAACTTCCATTTTCATGTCTGGCTACATTTTAAAACTCAACAAATAAAAATCACCATTTGGTATTATAAAATTACTGCTTATATATTGTGTCTATTATCCAGGCTGTCTCTGTGGAGACAAAGATATAAAAAGCGAGAGAACTTAGATTATCTATTTATGATCCTTTTAGTCATCATTCTAACTACAAGCCAGGTAAAATCTGGGTGTTTTGCTATTTACCAGGAGCTTAGTACTGAACATGCTTAGATGTCTACTGGGCACACAGAGATGTAGAACAGGCACTTGAATATAATAGGCCATAAGTGACAGAGATCTGACTAGAGAACTCCAGATGTCTATTTTGTTGATTGCTGTACCTATAGCTCCTATAAAACATGTATCACATGCCAGCGTCTCCATAAACATTAAATGGGATCATTACAGTTGCTATAGCATTACTTATTTTAAATCTACATAAGTGGATGTTTCATGTTTCCATCTAATACTTAGGAAAATAAAAACTATGCATTTCAGTTTCTACTTTGGACCTGAGCTACCAAAAAAAGAGTTTCTCAGAGAAATCTAGAGCAAAATGAGAAGTATGGGATTAATGCTTGTCCTTTTCACACATAAAGTCTCAGGCTGCCTTTTCCTGCCTAGTACACTACTGACAATGAATGAACCTATATATACTGTTGCTGGTGACAATAGTTACCTTAACCTAAGCTTTCTTATAAATAATTACTAGAAAATTATCAAGGTAGTTAGCCACTTATAGATTACATGAGCAGTTGACATCTGGAACACATCGGAATACTTACTTCCTCAGTACAATAATCAACATTTATAGCTAAGATGATAGTTTTTTTTTTTTTTCAAAGTCACAGAAGTAGAGAAACTCTACAGTGTTCAATTATTTTTTTGGAATTTATTTTATTTTATTTAATTTTTTATTTATACAATGGAAATACTGACAAGACTATAGGATAAGAGAGGCACAATTCCACACAATTCCCACCACTAGAATGCCATATTCACTTCCTCCCTTGATAGCTTCCCTATTCTTTATCCCTCTTGGAATACGGACCCAGGGTCATTATGGGGTGCAGAAGGTTGAAGGTCTGGCTTCTGTAATTGCTTCCCCACTGAACCTGGGCATTGGCAGGTCAATTCATACTCAATTTATTATGATCTTTTTGTCACCAACAATAAAAATACACGTGAGGGAGTGGGGCGGTAGCGCAGCGGGTTAAGCGCACATGGCAAGGACCAGTGTAAGGATCCCAGTTTGAGCCCCCGGCTCCCCACCTGCAGGGGAGTCGCTTCACAGGAGGTGAAGCAGGCCTGCAGGTGTCTATCTTTCTCTCCCCGTCTTCCCCTCCTCTCTCCATTTCTCTCTGTCCTATTCAACAATGACGACATCAATAATAACAATAATAACTACAACAATAAAACAAGGGCAACAAAAGGGATTAAATAAATAAATATTAAATACACATGTGTAAGCATAGGCATGCTTCTATAGAATTTATAGGATTTCAACATTTACTTCAACTTTCTTACTATCAACTCACACTTAAAAACTCTCAAAAGAATAATGCAGTTGCTTATCATTTTACCTAGTTATCTAATCATGTGAAATGGCTCTATTCCTGAAAAGTATATACACACACACCATTTAGTATATACATGAACAGTGTTTTGAATTAAAATATTACAATAAAAAAATTCTTTCTAAATCAAGTTTTGCTGACCTGGGACCTGATGATTTCACTGCTCCCAGGTTGAGTTTTTCTTTAACACAGAGATAGTAAGAGAGACACAGATAGGAAAGACACAGTAGTAGTGCTTCCTCCAGTGCAGATAGCTTGAGAGATTGAACCTGGGCAGTATACACTAAATGATGTACCTCTTCAGTGCTCAAAAAAAAAAAAAAGATTTCGTGGTCTGGGAGATGGTACAGTGAATAAAGCACTGGATTCTCAACCATGAGGTCGCAAGTTCAATCCCTGGCAGCAGCACACGTACCAGAATGATATCTGGCTCTTATCATTCTCGGGAATAAATAAATTCTTAAAAAAAGATTCCTATCCTTTTCAGTATATCATGTCATAAACATTTACAGGAAACAACCATCATCTGTATTATTATTATTATTATTTTATATTTATTTATTTTCCCTTTTGTTGCCCTTGTTTTTCATTGTGGCTGTAGTTATTATTATTGTTATTACTGATGTCATTGTTGTTGGATAGGATAGAGAGAAATGGAGAGAGGAGGCGAGACAGAGAGGGGGAGAGAAAGACAGACACCTGCAGACCTGCTTCACCGCTTGTGAAGCAACCCCCCTGCAGGTGGGGAGCGGAGGCTCGAACTGGGATCCTTACACTGGTCCTTGTGCTTTGCTGCACTACTGCCTGACTCCCCATCTGTACTTTTTAAAAAGGTGCTAAATATCAATAGTGCTAAATATCAATAGACCTGGGTCTCAGGTTTTATCACCGTGATAAACAGTTAACTGCATTCATATAATTCCTTCAAGTTCGTGAGCAATTCTCAGTCCTAATCCTGCTCCCTAATTCTATTCTATACTCTTGACACCAATTTCCCAGACAATATGTCTAGTCCACCCCCCATGGTAGCTATCAAGCTCAAACAAAGATTATTAAAACATAGGCTCCCAGGAACATTCCTAAAATAGACTCCCTAACTTCCTTCCACCCTAAGCTCCCTACTTTCATCTGCCCCATCTTACTATATTTTCAGCCACCAAATTGCAGATGCTACTATGATTTCATCTTATTTCTCTGGGTAGATGACCTCAACAACAGTTCCTGGAACTCACCTCTCCAGAGCTCTAACCTACTAGGGAAACACAGAAACAGGCTGGGGGTATGGATCAGCGTACCAGTGTCCATGTCCAGTGGCGAAGCAGTTACAGAAGTTAGACCCTCCACTTTCTGCACCCCAAAAAGAATTTTAGTCTATACTGTCAGAGGGGAAAAACAGTAGGGAAGTTTCCAATGCAAAGGATGGGACATAGAACTCTGATGGTGGGAACTGTATGGATTTACACCCTTGTTATCTTACAATCTTGTAAATCTATATTAAATTACTAATAAAAATTAAGAAAAAAGTTGTTTCTAAAAGACTCTTAGTATATATATTAATTCTAACTTGTAAATGGCTCAATTTAAATAACAGAAAGGTGGAAGTGAAGAAAATCCAAGTATAGTGCTTTATTTATTTCCTTTTGTTGCCTTTGTTGTTTTATTGTTGTAGTTATTACTGTTGCTGTTATTGATGTTGTCGTTGCTGGACAGGACAGAGAGAACTGGAGAGAAGAGGGGAAGACAGAGAGGGGAAGATAAAGACATCTGCAGACCTGCTTCACCGCCTGTGGCCTGTGAAGCGACTCCCCTGCAAGTGGGGAGCTGGGGGCTCGAACCAGGCTCCTTATGCAGGTCCTTGAGCTTAGCACCACCTGCGCTTTACCTGCTGTGCTACTGCCCAACTCCTGATAAGACAATTTCTATGATCACTAATCCACTACTCACTTAATATGTAGATTAGTTTTCCTTAAAATTCAAGAGCCGCTCTGATGTGCTATATAGCATACAAATGAGCAGACAGTAATGAGAAACATCACATGGAAAATTACAGAATAATAATATTTTGATATGCAGCTTAAAGAGTAATTTGTAGGATGTGAAGAATCCCTAAATAAAGTATATACACTTAATTTGTTTCTAAAGAAATGAGAGCATAATGTCATTATTGAAACCTAAGTAGTAACAGATGAAAACTCTTATACCAAGCAGTTACTGTTAGAATAATTGTTTAGATGTTGGGAAAAGTGTTTTATCTAATACTAAACAATCCACATTTCATAAAATGTGCTGCTATGATTTGTATTAAGCAATGAAGTCTCCTCTCCCATTCAATTCCATTCTATAATTTAGGACCCTCTTCCTCAGTTCCATTAAATCTGATCCACTGATTTATACTAGTGTTTTTTTTTTCTTAACTCTCTACCTTATAGGAACTATCCTTACTAGTGAGAATGTTATGAAATTATTAATTTAATTCCATAGGTATGTACCTAAAATTGCATATAAATGTATAATGAACTGTTAAAGCTCAATTCTTTTATAGGTTCAGAGGATTATTATCTCTCCTTCCCTTCTATTATGAAAACATCATGTCCCACACCCCTGTAAAATTAAGCTACCTGACCAATAAGCACAAGCTGTTTAGCTCTTAAATTGAGGTGACAAATGTGCAAAGGGAAGTCACCTTAATTCAACTAAGGAAAAAAATGTACTCACTAAAACCTATCTCTCTTGGCTGAACCTTGATTCAATATTGAAGCAAGTAATCTCAAATTCAAAGGTTTGGGCTGCTGCTCAAAACAATACCACTCAATGGAGGAATGAATAAAACAAAATAAAAAGTAGCTTCAATCTGTCTTTTTGCTATGATACTGGCAGCATCTTGTCCATCAATGAAGAAGTAGACTATGAAGTATTATTTTGGGCACTGGAGAAAAAAAGCAGAAAAAAGAAGTCATCTTACTTTTAGTAACCTGGAGTTTTCAAAATTATAATAAGAGGAATGAAGTATTTGTAAATGGTAAAAATAAATATAATAAAACATTTCAACACATACAAAGTAAAATGTTCAGAATTTAATAGGGCCAGGAGAGGCATGCCTGGTAGAACACATATGTTATGATGCACAAGGGCCACAGTTCAAGCCTCCAGTCCCCACCTGGAGTGGGGAAACTTCACTAGCAGTGAAGCATTGCTGGAGGTGTCTCTCTCCCACTCTACTTCTCCCTTTCCTGGGGTGGTGGGGAATTCCTCCAATCAATAATACATGAGTGAAGACTACAGTATACAAGTGACTCAAAAAGTTAATGTGCATTGCCCATTTTCATTCATCCTAAAAGGAAATTATGAATGTTAAGTCTTTAGAAACCATGAACTCTGTTATTGTTACTAATGGCTGTAGTTATTCAAGTTGCAGAAATCTTCAAAGATAATGTTTGGTTATATGAGTCTGATTTTACTGTGTTTCTTAAGAAGATAATGCAATCTCTGCTATTTGCTCCACCTAGTAATAGGGTAAGGCAATCACAGAGAGAAGGTACATTAACTCTTACTTAGTACCTTAGAAACTTTTGTCTTGACAACAGTTTACAGAAGAGATACCATTTTGTTTTGTCATTTTAAAACAAAATAATGCAAGAAATTCTAAATTTGGGGGGTGGAGATATGGCTCACCCAGTAGAGCACAAGCTTTACCACGTGTAAGGATCTGGGTTCAAGCCTCTACAACTACTATGTATTTTGTCTGCTCTCTTTTCTATGCTGTCTGGGGGAAGGAAAAAAAAAAGTCTACCAGGGTTCTGAAATCATACAGACATGAAGTTCTGATGACAATAAATAAATAAATAAATGACAATGTACTAAAGGGGAATAATAGATAAAGAAGATGAAAAAAGTTGCTTTCCATGTTCTTTTTATTTTAAATTTCTTTATGGGGGGATTTACAGTTCAAAGTAAAATGCATCAGTTTGTACATGTGTAACATTTCCACATAACAATACAACCCCCACTAGGGTCCTCCTCTGCCATCATGTTTCAGGACCTAATCGCTCCCCTCCAACCCCAGAGTCTTTCACTTTGGCTCCAGTTCTGCTTAGTGTTTTCCCTTCTGATCTTGTCTTTCAACTTCAGTCTATGAATGAGATCATCCCACATTCATTCTTTTATTTCTGACTTATCTCACTTAAAATATCTTCAAGCTCGATCCAAGATGGGGTAGTCCATAATGATCCTGGGTACAAGCTCCCAGGGGGATAAAGAATAGGAACACGGGAGTCGGGTGGTAGTGCAGAAGGTTAAGCGCAGGTGGCGTGAAACGCAAGAACCTGTGTAAGGGACCTCAGTTTGAGCCCCTGGCTCCCCACCTGCAGGGGAATCACTTCACAAGCAGTGAAGCAAGTCTGCATGCAAATGTCTTAATGTCTTTCTTCCTCTTCTCTGTCTTCCCCCTCCTTTCTCCATCCTATCTAAAAAAAAAAAAATAGGAACACTTTCAAGGGAGGGGATGGGATACAGAGATCTAGTGATGGGAATGTTGTGGAATTATACCCCTCTAATGCTATGGTCTTGTCAGTATTTCAATTTTATAAATAAATTAAAAAAAAAAAGAAAAATGTGAATTCACCATTTTTAATAGTTGAGTAATATATCTCTCACAACTTACTCAGCCATTCATCTGTTGTTGGACACCTGGGTTGCTTCCAGGTTTTGGTTGTTACACATTGTGCTGCTATAAATATAGATATACACAAATCTTTTTTTTCCAAAACTTAAAAAAACAATTTTATATTTATTTATTTTTCCTTTTGTTGCCCTTGTTGTTGTTGTAGTTATTATAGTTGTTGTTATTGATGCCATCGTTGTTAGATAGGACAAAGAGAAATAGAGAGAGGAGGGGAAGACAGAGAGGGGGAGAGAAAGAGAGACACCTGCAGAACTGCTTCACCACTTGAAAAGTGACTCCCTGCAGGTGGGGAGCCGGGGGCTCAAACAGGGATCCTTCTGCCAGTCCTTGTGCTTTGCACCACCTGCGCTTAACCCACTGCGCTATATTGCCTGACTCCCAGGTTTACACAAATTTTTTTGGATGGGTGTGTTTGGTTCCTTAGGATATATCCCCAGGAGAGGAGTTGCAGGGTTACAGGGTAGGTCCACTTCTAGCCATCTGAGAGTTCTCCAGACTGTTCTCCACAAGGGTTGGACCAACTGACATTCTCGCTAGCAGTGCAGCAGAAGGGTTCCTTTGTCCCTACAACTTCTCCAGCATTTGTTGCTGCTACATTTTCTGATGTATGACATTCTTACAGGAGAGAAGTGGTATCTCACTGTTGTCTTTATTCGCATTTCTCTGACAAGCAAAACAAGACACCACAGCACCATTTTACTGCAATGAAGCTTCTACCTTGCATGTGCTCATACATGGTAGTCACTGTCTTTATTTGCATTTCTCTTACTTGGATTGTTTTTTTTTCAGATGATTATTGGCCTTTTGGATATTCTGGTCAAATCCTCTTTCCATTATTGGATGGGGTCATTTGTTTTCTTATTGCTGAGTTTGGTGAGCTCTTTATATTTTTTGGTATTAGCCTATTGTCTGAAGTATGGCATAGAAAGATTTTCTCCCATTCTGTGGGAGGTCTCCTTGATTGAGTGGTGGTTTCTTTTTCTATACAGAAGCTTGTCAATTTTATGTAGTTTTATTGGTTTACTTTTGATTTAGTCTTCTTTGTAATTGGATTCATTTCATTGAAGATGTCTTTAAAATTTATACAGAAAAGAGTTCCGCCAATATTTTCCTCTAAGTATACGATAGTTTCTGGTCTAATATCCAAGTTCTTGATCCACTTGGAATTTACTTTTGTGTTTGGTGAAATATAGTGGTTCAGTTTCATTCTCCTGCACATTTCAACCCAATTTTTCCAACATCATTTGTTGGAGAGACTCCCCTTTCCCCACTGAAGAGACTCATCTTTCCCCATTTAATAGTCTGGGCACCTTTGTCAAAGATTAGATGTCCATAGGTGTAGGGGCTCTCAATTCTATTCCATTGGTCAGTGTGTCTATCATGTTCCAGCACCAAGTAGTTTTGATGATAATGGACCTATAACACAATTTGAGATCTGGGAGTGTGATGCCTCCAGTTCTGTTCTTTCTTCTCAAGATACTTCTTAGCAATTCTAGGTCTTTTCTGGTTCCAGATAAACATTTGTAGCATTTATTCTATTCTAAAAAATGTGGTTGGGATCTTTTTTAAAAAAATTTTTTATTTTTTATTTATTCCCTTTTGTTGCTCTTTTTTTAAAAATTGTAGTTATTGTTGTTGATGTTGTCGTTGTTGGATAGGGCAGAGAGAGGTGGAAAGAGGAGGGGAAGACAGAGAGCAGGAGAGAAAGACACCTGCAGACCTGCTTCACTGCTTGTGAAGCGGCTCCCCTGTAGGTCGGGAGCCAGGGGATTGAACCGGGATCCTTATGCTAGTTCATACACTTCACACCACCTGCGCTACCACCCGACTCTTGTGGTTGGGATGTTGATGAGGATAGCATTAAATTTGTATATGGTTCTGGGTAGCATATTCATTTTAATGATGTTAATTCTTCCAATCTATGAACATGAAATATCTTTTCATTTCTTTGTGTCTTTTTCTGTTTCCTTGAATAGTGACTCATGATTTTCAGTATACAAGTCTTCCACTTCTTTAGTTAGGTTTATTCCTAGATATTCTACTATTTTTGTTGCTATAGTAAAAGGAATTCACTTTTGGACCATGTCCTTTTTATTTGGAGTTTTAAAACCTTAATACAAAGGAACTAGAGAACAAAATGACTAGGTAAATATTGTTTATCATTCTGGAAATAAAATAATGGGTGGGGGGAGCTATGATGTTATGGAAAATGACTTTCATGCCTGAGCCTCCAAAGTCCCTGCACCACCATAAGCCAGAGCTGAGCAGTGTTCTAATAAAAATTAATTAATTGAATTAGAAGTTTTAAAAATATTAATTAAAAAAGGGGGAGAAAGAGAGAGGGAATGAATAAAGGAAAAGCACCATTTCATTATATGATGTGCAGGGCATTGGCAAGTCACCAAATAGATTTTTCTTATCCAATAAAATTCTATGTGTAAATTGCCAGTGTGCAGATCTTGGGGACAAATAATTATGGAAATGACGCCATTTCTTAACTTTACAATCTGAATAAATAGAAATTTATACTGACTCAAAATAACCAGTGCAAACTATATCTTCTCATTGTTCTTAAGAGTGATTTTAAATCCCAAACAATAATCAATTAATATCCCAACATCTATTGCTTACTTTCTAGAAAACAAAAGCTATTTTCCAAACATAGTCCTCTTTTATTGACTACTTAATTTTGTTCTAGAGCTCCTTTTATAATTTTTCATTTTTCTTTAAGTCCTAACAACACTTTGAAAATGTATCAATGCCATTTTATAGATAAAGGAACTGAGACTTAGAGAAAGCAAGTCATTAGTCTAACATATCTTGCATAGTCAGTCAGTGTTGGAACTGAGATCTGAATCCAGATCTGAGCAACTCTTAACATACCCACTTTAAAAATGTTAACTTTCAGTCAAATTAATACGTTATATATCAGGAATATAAAAGTTAGCCAGTACCTAACAATATTTTCAAGGTATGCCTACTCCTATTCTCTGCACTGAACATCAAAAAGGCACTTATTTTCCCCGAGATCACAGTTCATACGTTGAATATAGCATGACCAACTGTGCCAAAAGTGTTGTTCAGTTATAAGATTAGATCTATTTCATCTAAGAAGATAAATCAATTTTATTAACAAAAACTATATTTTCATAACATTCTTCAAAAACTGTCATGTTGTTTGATACAGAGATTATAGTAAGTGGCCACTGTGTGTCACAAGTATGAAATAGTCTTAACAACATACTACTGAGCTTTTTATTCTTTGAACAAAAAAATTTAATGCTTTAATTTTAATCATGCAATTAATTTAATTACCGAAAATTTGTTAAATGGCACGGTTTATCTTCCACCTAAGTATAGTTTTATAGGTAGAAGAATGGCATGAATCTTTACAGATAATCTAAGAATCCTGGAAAGGTACTTACCACCTTTTCATTAGAATCCAAGGAAGAAAACAATCCTTTTAATATTAAGTGTAGAATTACTATTTTTAGGATTACAAAAGTTTTATTTAGTCATGATGCTACATTTATTGCATTCCCTTAGAAAAATGGATAACTATTTATGTACCCAAATTGCACATATAAGACTTTATACAAATTATGTTTAGCACATCAAGACCTCCGGTACTGCTTCGTGCAGAATTATTTTATAAAAATTACTATCATAGAATTATCTTCAGCTAATAGAAAAACACTTGTGAAAAAGTTCTCAGAAAACACAGAATCATGTTAGTTCTCTAGATTCATTCTCAAGATTACTGATAGTAAAAAAACATTCAAATTCATGTTTTCTGAAGGTAAAGACATTTATTAATTAGGGAACAGCATAAGAATGGTAGGAAGTCATTGTCTACAATACCAACAAGAACTCAAAGAGCTGAAATGAGCATCTGACTCATACTATCTATACACACCTATAAGCTTATCTATATAGGTCAGTGGAGTAAAAAAAAAAAATTATAATAATCCTAGGCACAGCTCTTTCACATCATTTTAACTTCAATCCTATCATTTTCACAGACAAGAGTTTCTATTACCTTTCTTAAAGATGTCGCCATGGCTCAGCAGCTGTCATGATGAGTTAATGAACTAAAAAGATAGCTTCTCATGCACATACAATTCATTTCTATACCCACAAGAAAATAATGAGCAAAAATAACTGATAGAACTAACCAGAGAAAAAAGAACTAAAATGAAAGCTGGAGTTTGTGAATTTACTCTAGAATTTATAGGTAGAATTTGAATTTCTGTATGTTTCTTTCATGTAATTATACTTGAACGTCTACAACTTTATGTTCAAACTCAGTCTTCCAAAAAGTTCTAAGAATGAACACAGTATATGACAGATTAAGGAAGAAAAGGAATGGGAGGAGTTAGTGGTTTACATTACTTTATTCTTTGGTTTCAAAACCGCTATAATCTTCGCACGACGCCAAACTTTGGGCATAGACTCAGATTCCAAGATGTGGGACAGGAATGAAGCGAGCCACTTCTTTGCCGCGGGGCCCAGGTTAAGAATGAGTTCTGGGGTGATGTTATCATAGCCAGCAGCTGTTCCCGGTTTAACCCTCTTCAAAGCGTCTTCCAGTTCAGATAGTGTAAAGGGAGAGAGTTTTGGAGATGGACAAGATAACCGGAAGTGGGATGACCATGCATAGCGGTTTTGAAACCAAAGAAAGACCCAACACTGGCCGCCAGCTATAGACCAATTTCTCTCCTCTCTGTGTGTTACAAACTCCTTGAGAGGCTGCTTCTGTCACGTATTTCTCATATTACAGAGAAATTCCTATCACCCGCCCAGGCTGGTTTCCGCCCAGGAAGATCTACCTAAGAACAAGCCCTGGCCCTCTCAACTTACATTGAAAGTGGATTCCAGAAGAATTTAAAGACGGGTGCTGTCTTTGTTGATCTCACAGCAGCCTATGACACTGTCTGGCACCTTGGTCTCCTAGTCAAGATCTCAAGATGCCTGCCTCCATGGGTGGCCAACACTATATCGTTTCTTCTCCAAAACAGAAGATTCCTGGTGCATCTGGGTGACAAGTCTAGCAGATGGAGACTTGTCTCAAGTGGCCTCCCCCAGGGCTCTGTTCTGGCTCCTACGCTATTTAATATTTACATCAATGACCTCCCAGAAACTTCTTCAAGGAAGTTCATCTACGCCAATGACATCTGCTGTGCAACTCAGGCATCCAAGTTCGACATCCTCGAGGAAACACTCACGAAAGACATGTCTCTGATATCTGATTACTGTAAAAAATGGCGACTAATCCCTAGCACTGCAAAAATGGTATCATCTGTTTTCCATCTACACCATGCCTCGGCCTCGCGTGAGCTTAATGTGCAGCTTGGCGATACGAGAATCCGGCATGAAGCCCAGCCAGTCTATCTTGGCCTTACTCTCGATCGCACTCTGTCATTTCATGAACATCTCATAAAAACTGCAGCAAAGGTGGGCGCGAGGAATAACATCATTGCAAGACTGGCCAGCTCCTCATGGGGCGCGAGCACTTCCACACTACGATCATCATCTCTGGCATTATGCTATTCCACTGCAGAATACTGTGCCCCAGTATGGTTCCGTAGCCCCCATGGCCACTTGGTCGATTCCAAATTATATTCCTCCATGAGGATCATTTCTGGAACTATCCGTTCCACCCCGGTTCCATGGCTGCCAGTTCTTAGCAACATCGCCTCGCCAGATATTCGTCGGGATGCGGTATCATCTAAGTTTATTTTCCACGTCTACGCTCGACCGGACCTGCCTATATACGCGGATATCTTCGCCCACCCTGTCCAACGCTTGACGTCTCGTCACCCAATCTGGTCTCCTACGCCTAAACTGATCTTCTCTGTTCCAGTCTCTTGGAAACAGAGTTGGCAGTCAGCTGAGGTAAAGAACAAACACCTCATCACAGACCCCTGCAAGCGTCAACCCGGCTTTGACCTAGCACGTTATGATTGGGCCCTCCTCAATTGCTATCGAACAGGTCATGGCCAGTGCGCCGCTATGTTCCACCGCTGGGGAGCCAGAGACGACCCGAACTGCCCCTGTGGCTACAGACAGACTATGACCCACATAGTCAACGACTGCCACCTCTCCAGATTCAAAGGAGGTCTCGAAACTTTACATCAGGCTCAACCTGATGCTGTTGACTGGCTACGGAAGAAGGGCAAACGCTAGAAGAAGAATTACTTTATTTTACTGGAGTGGGAGGAGTTAGGAGTTTACATTACTTGAGGTACTGATAAGCAGATCAATACCTAAAGTCCCTTTTCACACCTTTCCTACCTTTCCTTCTCTCCTTCAGAACCTTTTGTTTTGGAGCAGTACACCATACTCAGTCCAAGGTTCGCATTGTGTTTTCCTCTTCTGGTTCGTTTCTTAAATTCTACTTGTGAGATTATTTGGCATTTGTCCTTCTCTTTTTTGACTTAACTCACTTAACATAATACCTTCAAATTCCATCAAAGGTCAAGCAAAGGAGATGATTCTATTATTTTAACAGCTGATATATATATATATATATATATATATATATATATATATATATATATATATATATATATATGATCTTATCTGTTGTCTGATGTTTGAGCTATTTCCAAGATGTCCAACGGGCTATTACATGCTGTGCTACTATGAACACAGGCATACACAGATTACTTTGGATGGGTGTTTGTTCCCTTTGGATATATCCTCAGGAGAGGATGTGCCAAGTCATAGGGTAGGTCCATTTCTAGTGCTCTGAGAAGTCTCCAGACTGTTTTTTACAGGGGTTGGACCAATTTGCATTCCCATCAGCAGTGTAAAAGGGTTGCTTTTGTTCCACTTTTTTGTCTTAATGTATGACATTTTCACAGGTGTAAAGTGCTATGTAAAGTGCAATGTGTAAAGTGCAATGCAGTCCCATTAGTTTATTTTTGCTTTTGCTCTTCTTATGATTGGATCAGTCACTGAAGAATTTTTGAAAGGTTAGATTGAAAAGAGCTGTACCTATGGTTTTCTCTAAGTATTTGATGATGTCTGTTCTAATATTCAAATCTTCGAGAAAGGAATAATCTTAAATGAAAATTAAACCTAAACTCAGAAATTCTCTACTTAATTGTAGACATTTCTTTCAAGAAAAAATTAGTATTGCTTTACTTTGTAACATTAATTTTTAATTGAAGATTAACAGCATATTTACTATATATATTTTATTATTTTTTATTTTTTTAATGAAAGAGACCAGAGTACCACTTAGTCATCTGTGGTGCCAAGCATCAAACCTGGGATCTCACACAAAGAATCCAGGGCTCTAATTTAGTATATAGTTCTTTAGAACTTCCAAGACAGATCACAGCAATTTTCTAGCTTTTAACCCTCAGCTTCAGTGTTCTTTCCAACAAGTAGAAGTGTCAGTATTTGAAAAGACTCATAACTTCACCAAAGTAGTTGAATAACCAGTCCCTCATAAAGATTTTGATGGGGTGGCAAAATAGCTCATTTGGATAGTGAGCTGCTTTATAATATGTGCAATCCCGGTTTGAGCCTGGTCTCCACTGTATTGTAGAAAGATTTGATGCTGTAGTCTCTTTCATATCCTCTCTTCCTTCTCTGCCTCTACCTTTTAAAAACAAATTCTCATAATCTCTAATCTCCACATTTAATCATTTTCACAGAAGAGTTTCCATTACCTTTTTACTCTTTTAAATTCTTGTAAGAATTAAGTTACATACATTTTTCTTTACTGAAAACCAAAGCTATTTGAAAAGCTATTATTACTGCTTTTGATTTTATTCTATTCAATCAGAGTTATCTATAATAGTGTTTCACTTTAAAATACAAGAATTCTGGGGTATGTAGTAAACAAGTACTACTGAAATAATGGTTCTGGGGATGAACAGTACTTTCCCATAAAATATTAACATTGTATCTCTTACTACCTAAGGCTAGGTGATGCAATCTCACACCCAGTGATAACATAATAAAATCATTCTTAATAAAAGAATGACTTCACAATGACAAGAACAGACTACTCACTATATGTGGTTCTATCATTACAACATTATTGATCATGGGTAAACATATTTGCCTATTTATACAGAAAATTTGATTAACTGCACTCATTTTCATTTATGTGGGCAAACAGAAAGCACTTTTAAATACTCAAAATGTTTAAATTAGGTATACAACATTTAGAATCTGATTTAAAAGACACCTGAGAACTCAAGAAATACATATTTGAAGAGTCTTACAAAATATTAAGTAAGAAATGAGAAGAAATAACTCTGGATAAAAATAGTATATGATCAAACCAAGTAAATATATAAATCTTTGTCACAGTGTTAAAACATCAACCATTAAAGAAAAAAATAGCCATCTTTACTGTAGTCCATGTTGAAATAAATAATGGCCAAGACATGATTAAAAACACAACTTAAATATAGTAATTTCATCTATGACTTTAGCAAGTAGGTAACAGAAAAAACAAGGGGGTTAAAACACACACACATTCAGTAAATATGAATAAAAAAACCAGAAGTAAAACAGCCTCTAAGACTGTGAAAACTATGGTGGTTACCGTTGGGAAGGTAAGAGCACAGAAATTTGGTGTGAGTACAGTGTGGAACTATACTTTGTAATCTCATTCTTGTAAACTATTACCAAATCATTAATTAAAAGAAAGAGGGGGGCAAGAGTATGATTTGCTTTTTCCTGTACTATACAATATAATACTTTATGTTCTGTTGGAAATTACAAATTTTTCAAGAAAAGTTTTAAGACTTTGATAAGAAGTGCTTTTATATTAAGCAATTACAGAAGCCTGATCTTCCACTTTCTACACCCCATAATGATCCTGGGTCTATACTCTGAGGGAAAAAGAACAGGAAAGCTTCAAATGGAGGGGATGGCATATGGTGGGAATTGTGTGGAACGGTACCTGTTATCCTTTGGTCTTATCAATCATTATTAAATGAATAAAAAAAAGGGGAAGAAATTCAAATATAAGGAGTGGCATATCTGGTTAAATACACACATCACAGTGTCCAAGAACTAAGATTCAAGCCCCCCAGTCCCCACCTGTAGAAGGGAAACTTCATGACTGGTGAAACAGTGCTACAGGTGTCCCTCATGCTCCCCCTCCCTTTTCTATCTTCCCTTTCCCTCTCAACTTCACTCAGTCACTATCCAATAAATAAATAAAAGCAATTCAAACATAACAATTTCTAAAATGTAAACCATTCAGGTTACATAAATCTTTTCAACTACTATTCAAAATTTTTCTAAGTAACTAATATATTAATCTCTATGTATGAAACAAAAATTTTAAACAACATTTGTAAAACTGAGCTCCAAAAGAACGGAAGGAAAGGGATGGCCAGAGTTTAAGGAATTGGATAAAATTTAATCCCAGTGACTGGCAAGGGAACCTGAAAAAAAAAAAAGGAAAGTTTCTGAGACTCAAGCCTCCACCTCTTTCTCTAGTTACAGTGGGGAAGGAGGTAAGGCCCATTAAAGGCTCAGTCCTAAAGAGAAGGAGAGTGGTCCTGGAGTTCTTGTACACTCACACCTCCAACAGTATAAAACAGTCATTATCAGGAAAAGAGGAAATTTTATCTGAGTAAGAAGTATTTTGGCCTCAGATTACAGAAGAAAGCAGACTATCACTTTCATGTCTAGTTTTCAGAGTTTTTGCTTTTCTGCAGTAACAAACATTTTGTCATGTTTCATTTGTAGTTACAACTATAATAGAAATGAGACTTCTCTTTTCATTCTTTAGGTTCATCTCATTTCTTAGGACTTCAAAAATGTTAGATTAGGTACCAAAATTAGGGCAAAGAAGATGGAGACAGAATCTGCATGTTGCATAGGAATTCTGCCTGGATAAACTCCCGATGGTGTCAACATGAAGAAAGCTGTAAGATGTGAAAGAACTGGAAAGCCCCAACATTAGCATGTGGAGATTACTTGCAAAATACTTATGGTTAAACAATTCCACAAGCAAGGAATGCCTTTTTGGGCCAATCCTGGCAAGATCCCTCATTGCCCAATATGCCCAATTATGGCCAATTATGCCAGATCACCTAGGCAGTCATGACCTATCACAAACATTAGATCTGGGGACAGAGAAACCCCCAGAATATTCCCAACTTTGACATCTGCCTACTCTCCTATCTCTGGACAGGACTTGTACTCTCCACCGCCCAAACTTCTCCTAGTACAGTAAAAGTACCTCAACACTGAAATCTAACCACCCAAAGCTGGGTTTTAGTATCTGTAATACAACTCTACTGCTTCAGGCAATTTTTTTTTTCCTCTTTTCTCCTTTCTTTTCAGACAAAGACAGAAGAATAGCAAGGGCATGTTGTTTTCGACGGGTTATGTTGTTTTCGCCGGGCTGGCTTCACGGGTGGGTAACAGATGACCAGGGACTCATGGTTGAGCTGTAGGCAGTATCTCTTTATTCATGCAGGACGCAGCACAATCTAAGATGAGCTAAGCTAAACTCAAGTACCCCAAAACTCACAATGCTGTCTTTATATGTACTTGCCAAGTAGGGTGGAAACAGGATGTGACATAGAGAGGGTGGAGTGACTGGTGAAAATCAGAGTGTGACAAGGAGGGGGCAGAGCAGGCGAGAATCCTATCACTGAACCACCAATGCCCTGGAGTGCTTTATGTAAATGTAAAAGTGATTTATGTAAATAGACCAAAGCTTTGAATGGGATTAAATCTATCCCTATATAGGCATATGGTTAAGCAGAAGGCAGGGGGAGCTGGCATACTATCCAACAATGGCACAGGGGGTTGAGGGAGAGTCACCACAGGCACAGATGAAGAAAGGCACCTATAATGCTCTACCACTTGTGATGATTTTTCCCTGCAGGTTGAGACCAGACATTTGAACCTGGTGCACCATAGCCAGGCATGGGCAAGAACACAAAAGTCTGAAGACCTCCATAAACAAAGCAAGATCACCAGAATACTAATTTGTTGTTACTTTTAGCACAACATAAAACTGCTTTCCTATCACTAAATTTTTTCTAATATTTTATCTAGATGGTTCATAGAATTAAGTGTAGCTATGAAACAGTTTTGTTTCCAAAAAACTAAACTGTGCTGAGCACTTGTTATTTATACCAGGCAATTTTCAAGCACTTTCTGGCCACCAACTAAATGTTTATAGTAACCCTTTAAAGCTGACACTATTAGGATCTTCATTTTTTAGAAAAAGAAAATAGAGTATGGAAGAGTTAATTTACCAAAAGTGAGGAAGCAGCTGTTAAATGGTAGAGTAGGAACTTGAATTCCAATAATTTGACTTGCAAGCACGCAATTGCTCTGGAAAAATATCTCTGTAGTTTATCAGATAAAACTACCTACACTTTTCAATTTTATTTGGGGAAATGAGAAAGGAAAAGAAAATAATCCCAAGTCACCCTTTAACATCTGAACAAACAACTTATGATATCAGTCCCAGGCTTTCAGTGGTGTTGGACCGAAGTTGATTAGAAAACGGTAACAGAGGAGGACCTAGTAGGGGCTGAATTGTTATGTCGAAACTGAGAACATGTTACACATGTACAAGCTACTGTATTTTATTGTTGACTATAAACCATTAATCCCCCAATAAAGAAATTTTTTAAAAAATGGTAATAAAAACCTTGGTTTGATTTTGAGCTACATAGGTTGGCAGGCTTGGAACCATAGGCAATACCTCTTAAAATTTCAATGCACATGTTTTTGCAGATAATCCTATTTATAGGAAATAAGATAATAATTCAACATAGGATGTAAACAAATACAAAAGGTGAAACATTCTATAAAACAAAGGATTCATGTTTTCAACAAGCCAAAGGCTTAAAAAGGAAAAATGAATTAGGAGATCTAAGTAAAGGATTACTAAAAGAGATTTATATGAGACAACAGTCAACTACAGCACATGACCTAATTAGATCCTGGTTCAAACAAAACAGAAGTGTGTGTGTGTGTGTGTGTGCGTGTGTGTGTAACTGACAGACTGTGTGTAACTGAAGAATTACAAGCTTGACCTGAATATTAGATGTCAGCCAAAAAATAAGTATTAATTTTGCAAAGTAGTAAGAAAATATCACTACTATGCAAAATAAAGAGTCTACTATTTCAGAATACATACTCAAGTAAATGGGCATCGCATAACATAGTTCTGAACTAGCTTAAAATACTGTCATTAAAACAAAATAAGAAGGAATAAACTTAGTGTGTAAAATTACTATTAGTTGCTTGGTATAGTCACTTGTGTTTGCATATGGTATCTGAGGTTATAATGTGAAAATTTTAAGAAATATATTCACTGATTTCATAAACCACTGTGAAGGTCGCTAATTAAAAGCATATAGTTACTGGGGAAATGATTGAGTGGTAGAATGCATAACTTGCATACATGAGGTGCCAGGTTCAATACCAGCACTATATATGCCAAACTAGCATTCTACCCCCACCCATGAAATATATAAATCTTTTTAAACAAATAAATTAAAGTATGTAATAGCTGCCACTGCAGCAGTCACTGAAGAGTAGCAGTCTATGCTATCTCCTGGTCATGGGTCTCACAACAATCACAAAGTTAGAAAGTCAAGTATACAAAGTCTGAATAGTGGCACACTTGGTTGAGCACACATTTCCATACACAAGGTCCAGGGTTCAAGTCTCCAGACCCCACATGCAAGGAGGAAGCTTCAGAACTGGTTAAGTAGTGTTGCATGCAGCTGTCTCCATTTCTCTTCCCATCTCTATTTCCCATCTCAATTACTCTCTGTCATATCAAAAATAAATAAATGAAATGAAATTTAAAAAAAGAAAAAAGAAAAGTGCCTGCTCAGTGTGATGGATTCATTGTGCAGGCACCAAACCAAGTAAAGAAGGGGAGGGGGAAGGAGAGACGGAGGGAGGAAGGAAGGGAGAGAGAGGGAGAGAAAGGGAGGGAGGGAGGGAGAGAGGGAGAGAGAAAGTGAGAAGGGAGGAAGGGAGAGAAAGACAGACAGACAGAGAGAGAGAGAGAGATTGAGAGATAAAGAAAAAGACAACTGCCATGGCAGGAACTTTGCACTGACAATAGAAAGTTCATGAAAGATAGCTGTGTGGTTTTTCCCTTTTATGAGTGCTGTGCCATAAGGCTACTCAAAGTCTCCAATTCAGATAAAAAGGAAGATCCATAACAGTATCAAAACTACAGACAAGGTATCTGATGAATGCCAGTTTGAAAATTCAGTTTAAAAAAAAAAAAAGGAATTCCTGTTCTAACTTGGGAGTCTGCAAATAAAATAAAGACAGGTAATTGTTTTTGTCAATAACAACTTAGCCTAATCTGTTCATTCAGATATCATCTATGGCTGCTTTGTTGATACCCAAAGTATAATGGCAATCATTTGCTTCATAAAGCCAAAAACATTTATTCTTTCTCCCTTTAAAAAAATTTTACTAACTGCAACTCTAAGGTCTACATTTTCACTGTCTCTTTGAAAGAAAAGTTAGCTTCAAAAGATTTTCAGGGTTTTCTCTTAAAAATCTATCAAAAATATCCTCCATTCTAGCTTCTTACAAATAAAACTACCACAAAGTATGGTTTAGGAAGCATCTTAATATATTCCTATAAATGAATGAACAACTTCATAGCTATAAGCAAGTTACTGTTCTGCAAAACCTAGAGGTCGATAACAAAAGTAAATGAACGCCCCCCAAAACAAAAGCTTTATAAATTTTAATTAAAAATAATTAGTCGTTATTTTACTTCAAACTCAGTTTAATAAAATACCATGAGTTTTGAATATATATATATATCACAAGTTTCAACACATTGCAATAAAAGGGTATAAAAGGGTATTTTTTATTTAGGAAGGTGAGGAAGAATACACATTTCCACATACAAAAGAATTTTTTTCCATATGAATCAGCACAGAAGGCTCGCTATAAGCCCATGGGCCATCCTTACTAACCATAAGCTTCTGTGTGTTTTCGATTAATGGCTTAAATACATTCTCTGACAGTCTTCAACTTAGCTTACATAACCTTCAGGTATACCCATGAGCTGATTAGTAATTTGAAGCCAGAGAAAAGCAAAGTTTCAGAGGGAAATCCACAGTCATGAATGAATTTAATATGTAAGTACACTAGCTAAAGGGCATAATTAAAACTACACCACTTCTTTAAATCTTCATAATTATGTCCCAAAGACATTTTTTAGTATCTTTTACTATGCCACTAAACCAAAAAAGGCCTCAGGTCTACATGGTTGGGAAATAAAATATAAACCAAAAAGTTAGGTCATATACAAGTTAAATAAACTGCATGAGAAATTCAGTCATTGAACTTTATTTTTCTAAGTACTCTATAAAACCCATCAGTCAACCATCACTGCTAGTGAAGCCATGACAAACTCAATTACCACAACATCCACAGATAGCCTTACAATTACAAATTTCAGAGGGGCAAATAACGGGAAATGTTTAATAAACCTTTTTTTTTATTTTCAGAAAAGAGAAAGCTGCTTTTCTCTGACACTTTAGTCACTGGAAGTCTCTACTAATCACACACTTCCTTTACTCTGTACTGATAATTAATATTTGTAATAATTAGCCTGCAGCAGTTCCAAATTCTGAAGTTCATGCTAAATCATTAAAAAGGTGAAATTATACTTAATATACTTTTAGTAGTAAGTACACTTCATATTATCCTCATTATTTTCTGATTAGAAATGTATTTGAGATAGGTAGGGTAACTGTTCACCAAAAGGCTGTTCAACTCAAAGTGAGATATTTGTGAAGTAGAAAATCCCTGTACCTCCCGTTCATGAAAACGGGGCTAGACTAAAACCACACCAAGATGTAAGCCACCTACTGTTTGTCTTAAAGGAAATAGCTAGCTTAACCATAAACCCAAGTCCTTGAAACCCAACCGCTTGTTCAAGGTCGAGGGAACTGATGGCCAGGTGGTTTGAGCTGATAACGGGAAAGTGTGGTGACCCTATTTTGCATAAAGACTTGAAATTAGACAATTCCTATAGGTTGCTGAGTGTGTTGCAATGTTTGAAATGATTAGATCCTGCGTTTTCTGTAGAGTGCTATTGAATGTGTTATAAAATCCTCGTTTTGCATATTTCCCCACCCGGAGTGTACTCTGAAATCCTATAAATTGTTTGGGTTGAGTTCTGTTCGGGGTCGAGCCTTGGTGGACTGCTGTCAGTCACCGCTCGGCCCAGATTCGAATCTGTAATAAACATCTTTGCTTCCTTGCAGTGGATGGTGGTCTGGTTTTTGCTTGATAACAATATTCTCAGGGGGGCATCTTTCTTATATTATGATTAACAATACATAAAGTGTCGGGCTAGCGTGGGGGTACCTTTTCCCTGGTGCGTACTCTCTGGGTTGGAGAGAACTCGACCAGAGCCAGCCTTGGCTACTACTCACTCAGCAACGCATGGGAGATGACTCAGGAACAGACTCATGGTGGAGAGACAATGCAATATATTTACTGATCAGAGAGCCAAGGCTTTTAAAGGGCAGACCCAGAAGTGGCAAGTTGGAAATGTACATGGCTAGGAAAGGGTCAGAGAAAGGCAAAAGGGGCTGGAAAGGTAGGAACTTCCTTAGCAACTGTTGCAAGGGTTTTAACTGGTAGGATTAATAATATCCTGCAGGCAGGGAGGGTCTTGAGGGTAGAAAGAAGATAGATCAAAGGAATGGAATGGGTGGGGGTCTTTCAGGCAAAAAAATGATTATGTAGATAGGCCATAGTATCAGGAATGCAGGGTGGAGCTGGGGGAGCTGGCTTAACGTTTGAAGGAATGCCAGGCTCCTGGAGGCAGAAAAATGCAGGGTGCTTTGTAAGGTTCCTCACAATTTCCTGATATCTCACCCTTTCTTTTTATCTAATGGCCATAATATCAGGAATGTGGGGTGCTTTGTGAGGCAGGGAGTCTGATAAGACGGGGTAAACCTTTGAGGTTACTCCTGTCTCTCCTTGCTCAACCTCTCGGTAGAGAGAGAGAGAGACTGACAGGACAAATGCACTCCTCAGGTCAAACCCTGCTAGGCTCTACCATATTCTCACAATTTCCCAACATCAAAAAGTATGGTCATGCCATTAAAAATCAGGGACACAAAACTCTATAGGGTATTCATAGTAATTTTATCCAAGATCTTGAAGAAATTTTAAATTCCTCTAGCCACTGTCACTGGTCATTTCCATCAGGAACAACATAACAGACCCCTTTGTGAGCCCCTATAGTACCTTGCCCTCATTGTGGATCAACAATGGTAGAGAATGGTCCATTCTCTGGGTCCCAAAATTAGCGCAGCCTAGAATGTTCCTAGCTGTGACTATAGAATGCAAGGCTAATCATCAATATGTGCAATTCTCCTACCAAAATTCTGTCTATTCTCATTTGAGGAGTGAAAACACTGAAATTCAGAGAGGCTAGCTCACTAAATTTACACAGTTAATAATCAGTAGAGGAAATCTGAGCTCTGATCCGATTCTAAAAGTTTACATTCCCCTATCATACCACATTGCTTTTGGAAATTTGCTAACCTATTCTGAAGCAAGCTGCTCTCCTGCTAGTTGTCACTAGCTCAGGAGACTAGTGCTTTAATGATTAATATAAAACAGTTCCAAGCTAAGTATCTGTTGTTAAAATTCGGAGGCTCTTGCCGGCCGGGCTGGCTTCACGGGCGGGTAACAGAGACGCGGAGACAACGGCTGGGCAGGGAAGCTGTATTTCTTTATTCAGGAACAACGATTCATAAACTAAGACAAACTAATCACCAAACAGAACTCTGCTGTCTCTTTGCGGTGGCACAAGCACTCTTTTCTTTTTCTCTGGAACTCAGGAACCCTCTCCCTTACTCTCAAACTCAGGAACTCTCGAACTCTCCAACTCTGGAACTCTGGAACTCTCGTACTCTGAAACTCTTCCACTGTGGAACTCTCTCTTACTCTGTAACTCTGGAACTCTTCAACTGTGGAACTCTGTCACTCAGGAACTCAGGAACCCTGGAACTCTGTCACTCTGGAACTCTGGCGGGTTTCCTAAGGGCGGGGCCAAGCAGGCCCGCGAAATTAACTGGACTGATCTAATTCTCTTGGCGGGGGAGGGCTAGAACAAACCAATGTAAAGCATACGACAAGTATCAAACAAATGTTACCTGAATTATTTTTTTTTTAAACCTGAGTAAAACAGGGTCTCTGCCCCTCAAACATCAATGGTAGTTAATTCAAAAGCTATATTCCAACAGATAGGAGTTATATCTGCCTACTATAGATTATTTGCCTGTGAATCACGTCCTGTGTGTATTTTTTACAAGCCTTCAAGTACAAGTATATACAAAGATATAGTTCAATCAACAGGAACACGCAATCACTTTTGATCTAATAAAATTATACTTCTTTCCAAAAGAGAGGTCAAGGGGCTGTTTCCCCCCTCAGCTAAAGTTAGGGTTTGAGTAATTAAGGTAGGGGTTCTGCAACATCATTTCTCCTTTTTCTTTCAGTATCATGTATCTACAGTTCATTTTACTAAACAATACTATCAAAACATACCTAGAAAGAGGGCATGAACCTTGGCTCTTCTACTTACCAGAAAATTCAGAGTTCTGAAAATTCAGATAATAACTACTCCAATGGGATAAATTTCTGAAGACTAAATAGGAATATTTACATAAAGTGCAATGTATACTACAGAACTCAACCCATTCTAGTGCTCCCCATTCTGAAAAAGTACTACAAATGGTTTAAACGTTTTGAAAGAGAGCAAGATTACATTAAAAAGAACACCCTCGGGAGTCGGGTTAAACGCAGGTGGCGCAAAGCGCAAGGACCGGCGGCGTAAGGATCCCAGTTTGAGCCCCCAGCTCCCCACCTGCAGGGAAATCGCTTCACAAGCGGTGAAGCAAGTCTGCAGGTGTCTATCTTTCTCTCCCCCTCTGTCTTCCCCTCCTCCATTTTCTCTGTCCTATCCAACAACAATGACAATAATAATAACTACAACAGTAAAACAACAAGGGCAACAATAAGGGAATAAATATTTTTTAAAAAGGCCACCCTCTATAAGTCTCTTAAAATATTAAATATTACTAAGAAGGGCATTACGTATATTTTTTCTTATTTGCCTCTATCAATAAACTCAAATATAATATCCCTCTATTGAGAGCTTTTAGACAAACTATGAACAGTAATGGGGGAAAAAAATCACTATTAGGATATTAGCTCATTTTTACAAATAGAAAATGCAACAAGCCATTCATTCTGGCATTCAGGCTTCATTTACTCTAAGAATGCAAGCAACATATAAAGACCTAACCTTAAAAGTAATAGGTGATGGGGTGCAGAGGTGACACAGTAGTAGTATTCAGGACTTGTTAAGAGTGAGAATCTTGTCTTTTATCTCTGACAGCTATGCCAGAATTATACTCTGGTACTCTTATCTTATTAAAAAAAAAATCTAAGAAATACATACATACACACACATACTGCCAACAGCCTTTCATATTTGTCTATTTATTGCACAGAGACACAGAAATCAAGAGGGAAGAAAGAGATAGGGAGAGATCCCTGAAGCACTGCTCTCAAAGCATTGCCACCTGCAGGTGGGGACTCGGGGCTTGAATGTGGGTCCTTGCACTTTGTAACATGTGCACTCAAGGGGATGCACCACCATCCTGCTCCAACCAACATACATTTTTGTTTCTTCTTACCAGAACACTGATTGATCAGCTCTGGTTTATGGTGGTGTGGGGGACTGAACCTGGGACTCGGAGCCTCAGGCTTGAGAGTCTCTTTGCTTAACTATTATGCAATCTACCCCTACCCTCCAACATACTTTTTATATCAAAAGTATGTGTCTGGGTGTCTGGGAGGCAGCATAGCAGTTATGCAAAAAGGCTTTCATGCCTGCATTACCAGTATCTCAGGTTCAGTCTCCAGTATCACTGTTAAGCCAAAGCTGAGAACATAAAAAGGAAACTGGGAGGGAAGGCGGGATGTGGCTAGAGAGACAGCAGTGGTGGTACCAGAACATAATTTGGTCCCTGGCACCACCATACAACCCCCGATGTGTAAGATGGTCTGATGAAACAGCAGGTCCTTAATACTAAAGATAAATTTGCATATAAAGGGAAAAAATAAACAATATGACATATCTTGGATCTTTAAAAAAAATAGGGGGGATTGTGGTTTATAGTAAATACAGTTGTTGGTACATGTGTAAAATTTCCCAGTTTTCTGCAATATACTCTCACCCTCATCCTAGATCCTCTTCCATCATGCAACAGGACCTGTAAGCCCCTTGACACCCCACCCCACAAGTCCTGTACTTTGCTGAGTTCCTGGAACATTTTTTTGTTTGTTTTTACCAGAGCACTGCACAGCTCTGGTTTATTGGAGCGGGGGGGGGGGGGGGGGACTGAAATTGGGACCTGAGAGCCTCAGGCATGAAAGTCTTTCACATAACCATTTGCTGTCTCTCCCTCTTCCATCTTGGAACTTTTTAATGAGGAAAATAATAGTCTGACACATCTATGACTACTGCAACCAATGAACTTTAAGATACAGTCTGTGCAATATAGATACTTAAAATTGAGTTATTATTAAAAGGAGTGTGATATGGGGGTAGTCACAGCTACCTCTGAGATAATCAGGAAAGGATTAACATAGAAGTTTTTGTAGCCTTGGATATGATCATCTAAAGGAAAGATTATTTGGTTCTTACTAATAGTGGTTTATACCAAATCTAATTCATCCTGTCAGTACTGAAAATTATTCCATATCTACCTTTTAATTATTGAAAATTATTTCTTCCTCAAGAGAATACAATCTCTCCTTATACTTTAACTAGCAAAGTTTATCCATAGTAAAGGTAGATTAAACTATTTTTAAATACATAAGATTATAAATAACCTTAAATATGAAATTGAAATTTATCAAAAATATAGCTATAAAACAGTATTTTTATGCAAAGCATACATGCCATAGATTCTCAGGGAAAAAAACTTAGTTCTGGCTGAAATTAAACACAATAAGTTTTAAAGAGAGATTTAATGGCATTATCACAGCATTATTCAAATTGTATCCCTTGTGTAAAAGGCCTCAAGGTACAATCAATAAGTTAATAAGTATAATGCATAAAACTGTAGCAGATATCATCATAAAATTGTGTCAAAATAATGTTTACGTATTGACTTATCAGAAAGGTTCCATTATTAAAAACATTTGTTTGTACTAGGTCTAGAAGGTCCATAAACTGGCAAACAACAGTAAGAGATGAAAATGCCTTACATAAGGACCTTTTTAGAAATCATCTGGGCATTCTAGTTCTAACTACATGCTTAAAAAGCATGTGTAGGCAAGACAAAGTTTTCCAAGAATAATGAAGCAAGAATAACGGGAAGGAAATAGCTTTAACTACTATGATTTCCTTGAACATTACAGATCAAGCTAGAATGTTTTAGCATCACATTCTACGTAGAAAATGTGAATACTGGAGTCATGGTAGTTTACCTAGCAGAATGCATGTGCTACCATGCCTGTGGATTCAGGTTTAAGCCCCAGTCTTAACTGCATGGGGGAAGCTTCATGAGCAGTGGAACAGTGTTACACGTATCTCTCCTCTCTGTCTTCCTATCCCTAACTCTTATCTCTCATCATCTAAAAAAAAAAAAAAAAACTGCCAAGACCTGTGGAGTCATGCAGGCACCAATATACAGAGAAAACCCTGGTGGCAGAAAAAAGAAAAGGGAAAAAGAAGAATAAGAAACAAGGAGAGAAAAAAAAAAGTAATAATAATAAAGAACCGAGGAGGAGGAGAAGAAGCATACTCTTATCCACCTCATTAAGGACTCTAAACTCCTCTTCCCTGGAACTCCCCTATTCTATTCCTTTTCCAGTGTCGCTTGCTTTGTTTCATCCCAAGTTCTCCTTTTCTAACTCTGTCTCCCAAGTTCCACCTATATGTGGAGTCACCCCATATTCATCCCTCTCTTCCTGACCTATCCCTACCAACACTTTCCCTACTGCTTCCAGAGAAAGTGAGGCAAAGATTGAGATTTTAGAGTGTTCAGATGTCTAGGTCTTTGATAGTTGGCCTTGGTTCACCAATACTGTCATATCATTCTGTCCTCTCAACTCCCTTTTCCTTTGCTCCTTTTAATGCTGTTGTTTGACTTCCCACACCAGAGATTACCTCTTTTGGAGTTAAGAGTTTCTGTAGTTCTTTTCCTGTAGGATTCTTTTCAGGACTTCTTGAAAGTTGAAAAACAAGATCAGAAGAGAAAATACTAAGCAGAACCTGGACTGGAGTTGGTGTATTGCACCAAAGTAAAAGACTCTGAGGTGGGGGTCCTGGAAAAGGATGACAGAGGACATAGTGGGGGTTGTATTGTTATGTGGAGAACTGAGAAATGTTATGCATGTACAAACTATTGTATTTACTGTCAAATGTAAAACATTAAAAAAAACATTAATCCCCCCATAAAGGGGGAAAAAAAACAAGAAGGTACATAAGCAAAAAAAAAAAAAAAAAAAAAAAAAGAATTCTTACAAGACAGGGTTGTTGGTGGTGAATTTCATCAATTTCAGCATGTTTGAGAAATTTTTGATTTCTCCTTCATACTTGAAGGAAAGTTTAGCAGGAAAAAGTACTCACAGATAATTCTTACTTTTTTTCCATACTGTAAATATGTCATTCCATTCCCTTCTTGTTTCTCGGGTTTGTGTTGTGAAATCTAGGGAGAGCTTGGTGATTTTGCCTTTGTATGTTAGTACATTTGTATGTACTAACATATAAATGCCTTTGTATGTTTGCCTTTGTATTTCTTCCTTGTCCTTACTTTTGGAAAGTGTTACTATTATGTTTCTTGGTTTAGTCCATTAGGGTTTAGTAGTTTAGGTATAAAAATGTTATCTATATTTTGTCCATTGCCCAGGTATATAAAGTTTTCTGTAATAATTATTTTGAATATGTTCTCTGCTCCTCTCTCCTCTTTATTCTCAGGCACCCCAATAAATTTCACATTTTTTCTTTTAAGGGAAAGTGATATTTCACAGAGAATTGCTTCATTTTTTGTAAAACTTTCTTCTTCAGCAGTTTTACACTCCAAGAGTGTGGTGGTTTTTTTTTTTAATTTAAAAAATTTTTTTATTTATAAAAAGGAACATTGACAAAACCATAGGGTAAAACCATAACTTCACACAATTCCCACCACCAGAACTCCGTATCCCACCCCCTCCTCTGATAATTTTTTCTATTCTTTAACCCTCTGGGAGTATGGACCCAAGATCATTGTGGGATGCAGAAGGTTGAAGGTCTGGCTTCTGTAATTGCTTCCCCGCTGAACATGGGCGTTGACAGGTCGATCCATAATCCCAGCCTGTCTCTCTTTCTCTAGTGGGGGCAGGGCTCTGGGTAAGCGGAGCTCCAAGGCACATTGGTGGGGTTGTCTGTCCAGGAAAGTCTGGTCGGCATCCTGCTAGCATCTGGAACCTGGTGGTTCTCACTTTGGAAGACCATTAACTCCCTGAGAAATAAATTGATAAGAGGATGGTAGGAGGATCACAGGGCAGTCAGAGGGAGGCATCTTGTACTTCACTGTGATGATTCTCACAGCTCTAGAATCCAGTAGGAATGGTTTCTTCTGAGGCTTCTTTTCTTGGCCTATCGATGGTCACCAGTCTTCTGTATCCTCACATGGCCTTCCTCCTGTGTGTCTGTCTCCTAATTTCCTTTGGTGTAATACTCCAATTTCATTTCAGGTTCGACTTGTGTTTTCTTTTCTAATCTTGTTTTTCAACTTCGGGCTGAGAGTGAGATCATCCCATATTCATCCTTCTGTTTCTGACTTATTTCATTCAACATGATTTTTTCAAGGTCCATCCAAGATCGGCTGAAGACGGTGAAGTCACCATTTTTTACAGCTGAGTAGTATTCCATTGTGTATATAGACCACAACTTGCTCAGCCACTCATCTGTTGTTGGACACCTGGGTGGCTTCCAGGTTTTGGCTATTACAAATTGTGCTGCCAAGAACATATGTGTACACAGATCTTTTTGGACGGATGTGTTGGGTTCCTTAGAATATATTCCCAGAAGAGGAATTGCAAGATCATAGGGTAGGTCCATTTCTAGCCTTCTGAGAGTTCTCCAGACTGTTCTCCACAGAGGTTGGACCAATTGACATTCCCACCAGCAGTGCAGGAGGGTTCCTTTGACCCCACACCCTTTCCAGCATTTGCTAATTCTGTCTTCAGCCTCATAGATTCTATTCTCTCTGCCCTCTACTGCTTTCTGGAGTTCATCTATTTTGTTGCCCTGCTCTGATACTGTTTTAGCTTGTTCAGCTAGTTGCCTTCTTAGCTCAGCGATTTCAGCTTTCAGCTCTCTAATAACCATGAGATTATTAGAATTTTCTTCCATATTCTCATTTGTTGTTCCTGCATTTCTGATTACAATTTTTTCAAATTCTTTACTCACTCCTGTTATTATTTCCTTAGCTAATGTTTGGATGTTGAACTCGTTGTTTTGTGCTTCACCCTCTGGAGGACTTTTAGCTGGACTCTTGTCCTGGTTTGAGTCTCCAATATTTTTTCTTGTTGTTTTAACCATTTTATATATTATGTTATGAGTTCCCTTTATCAGTACTTTTCAAATTATTGATCACTATTGCCTGGATTTACTTGTGTCTAAGTAATTTAATTAAAGGGTTTACTGTGGTGGAAGTTAACAGTTTTTTCAATCCCTGAGTTGGAGCTCAGTGGTGTAAAAGCCTCTTTTTTTTTCCTTCCCTGTAGGCTATGGGAGCCTGAGGGCTTTTAAACTGTCAATAGGCTTCTTAGCTTTATCAGTGACTCCAGACCAAGAGATAAAGCAGGGTGTGGCAGAGATAATCCAGTGGTTATGCAAAGAGACTTTCAGAGCCCCTCAGCTATGCCACCGAGGTATAGGTCTTCTCCTGAGTTTCCCGGTTAGATCTCTGTCCCCTGGTGTCCCTCCCTGTTGCTGCTCCAGATTCTGAGGATAGTAGCAATGGAGACTCAGAGTTGCACTTGGTGAGTCTCTGGGGAGTCCTTTCCTCCCTTCAGCTGTCCCCTTGTTGTGGAGCAGACTGGAGGTGGTGTCTCCACTGATAAACTGTTGAACTGTTAGCAGTCACTTAATCTCTCCTTAGGCCCCTCTCTCCTCTCTGTCACCAGCCACGCGTGTTTGTACTCACGGGTGATTTACTGGGTTCCTGTGGTCATTCTAAGTCCTGTCTTGTTTTGGTCCGGGTGGTCTCCTTTGGTATTCCTAGTTGATCCGGGAGAGGAGAGGAGAGAGTGTGGTGGTTTTATCTTCTCAATCTGCTACTCTATCCTAATGCTGATTTATTCTCAGTACAAGGCCTCTTAGACGGGCCTTAGTACTATATGAGGGATTTCTTTAATTCCAGTATTTCCTTCTAGAGTTCTCTTTGTGAATTTCCTAGCCTTTGGTGAGGAGACCTATGGATTTCTCAAGTTGTATTTGTATGTTATGCTTGGAGTCTTTTGAGTTGTCTTTTTGAATTCAAACTCAAATATGTCTTCCAAGTGATATTGAACCTTTGGGTTCTTGTCCATGTTTTGGTTGGTTGTGGTTTCTACTATTTAACAGACAGGTCTTCTTGAGAAGTATGGCAGTTATGGGGTAGGGCTGAAGGGAACACTTAGACTATTACTATTTGTGAGTGTGCAATTATATCCTTATAATCTTCTAACTTTGTAAAATACTGTTAAATCACTAATAAAATTAAAGTAAAAATTATAACTCATCTTTAAATGAGTCGAAAAATATTATATTTGGAGATAATATTTAGGCTAATAAAAATGTCTTAGTCCAAAAAAAACTAGTATAGCCACAGGCCCTTTGGTATACAACTAAAATATGCCTAACTAGGTATCTACAAAATGGAGGATTCCCCCAACTCTTTATCTGCACTATTCCAGCCTTTAGGTCCATATTGATCAACAATTTGTTTGGCTTTGTATGATAACTCTCTTGTCAACCACCAGGTGCCAGATGCTAGCATGATGCTGACCAGCCTTTCCTGAACAGTCAACCCCACCAATGTGTCCTGGAGCTCCGCTTCCCCCAGATCCCTTCCCCACTAGGGAAAGAGAAAGACGGGCTGGGAGTGTGGATCAACCTGCCAATGCCCATGTTCAGCGAGAAAGCAATTACAGAAGGCAGACCTTCCACCTTCTGCATCCCACAATGACCTTGGGTCCATAATCCCAGAGGGTTAAAGAATAGGAAAGCTATCAGGGGAGGGGATGGGATACATTGTTCTAGTGGTGGGAATTGTATGGAGTTGTACCTCTCTTATCCTATGGTTTAGTCAATGTCTCCTTTTAATAAATAAAAAATTTAATTTAAAAAAAGGTATTTTAAAAATGCCTTAGTCCACACATTTCCAGTGAAATATCACTTATTACTATTTTGACTTACCTTTACATTAGGTCATCAGTATTACTTCACCACTAGACAATGATACAATGTCTCACAAATATTTACTTATTTTGACAAATGCTTTGTTTTCCAAATTTAACAGAAGAAAACAAATTATATGCAGAATTTTTAGTATTACAGTAAGAATTGCTGAGTTTTCACCATTGGGTTTATTTAGGAAGACTATAGAACATACAGTTTTATAAATTTCTCACTGAACACTGCTCTAAGAAGGAGCTGAAAAATCAGCTAGGAAGAGAGAAAGTAAGATTTGGTAGAATGTACTAACAAAGCTGATCTGCCACAGGCAGGCCTGGGACTTCAGGATGTAACAATACTTACTTTTTTTTGAGGTCTATACAAAAATCCTCACTCAAGCTTTAGGACTTAGACTAAATCACAGAATATTTAGATGTAATGTAACAACAACCAAAAAAAGGTTTTCTTTTATTTATCTGACTAGACTGGGCTGAGAAAGGTCTGAGAAAGGAGAGTCAGTCCCAGTCACAAAGTCCAATCTCTCAGGCAAACCACAGTCATCCCAATGAAGTGACAGAAACCAGTGTAAATGAAAGTGCTGAAACTACCCTTTTTACTGAAATCTGAGTTGCAGTTTTGAGGCTTGCTGGGAAATTGTGCAGATGCAGTCACATCTGCCATGTTGACCCCTCAGTCTATTGCTAGTTCCAGAGAGTTGGGACATTCTCAGAGTGCCTGTTCTGCCATGTTGTACCCTCAGGGTATTGTCTATTCCCCGCGATATTTGGAGTGCTTTGGTTACTCCTCCCCCTACCCATTCTCACGAGAGTTGTTATCCTACCTTGCAGTGCTGTCGTTACTGCTCCCCCTTCCCATTCTCACGAGAGCTACTCATATAAAAGCCCTTCTTCTTCCGCACCTCTCTCTCTTGCCGGCTCTTCACTTCGGTGTTTAGATGCAGGAAAGGTTACTGCGTGAGGTGGCCATTTTTGCTACCTCCACGTGGCCCAACTTGTTTCTCTCTCACCCAACTCTGAGGTGCCAGCACAAATAAAGATTTGTGTTTCCTCTTCGCTCCAGATCTCCTCTCTCTCTTCTCCGCAGCGCAGCCTGACACTTGGCGCCCACTGTGTCTCGCACTCATACCCCGCTGGGTGGCCTGGCCTGAGGTCCAGAAAAGTCACCCAGACACAGGTAAGTGGCAGCCGCCTGACTCTGCGGCCCCGTGTTTCCCCCCACTATGGGATTTTTTCCGCTTTACGAGGAGATATCCCAGACATTATATCCTTCTCTCATGGCACAGGCTCTTGATCTCAGAGACGCTTTAATTGGAGCTACACCGTGGGTTCTCTTGGCTATACTTGGAACTTTCAGTATATGTACAAGGAGTCCTGCCAAAAGGACTCAGACCTTGAGGCTGAGCTACAAGAGTTAAAGGATATGTTCTCGACGCTTAATCCCTCTAAGTCTTCTGCAGCTTCCACTTCCGTGACTCCTCCCCCCGCTGATACCTCATCATTAAGAGACCTTGAGGCTGAGATACAAGAGTTAAAGGATATGTTCTCAGCACTTAAACACCCCAAGCCTTCTGCAGTCTGCCCCTAGAGTTCTGCTCCCGCAGACATGTGTTTGGTTTCTCCTGCGGCAGCTTCTGCTTCCATGACTCCTCCCCCCGCTGATACCTCATCATTAAGAGATCTTGAGGCTGAGATACAAAAGTTAAAAGAAATGTTCTCAGCGCTTAAACACCCTAAGCCTTCTGCAGTTTGCCCCGAGAGTTGTTCCAGTTTCTGTTTCATCAGACACGTGTTCGGTTTCTCCAGCAGCCATTTCCCCAGCAGCTTCCACTTCTGTGACTCCTTCCCCCAAGTCATCAAACCAAGTCCACACCTTCCCAGTAAATGTGGCCCCCAACAGACAAAACCCTCAGGTGTGGCATCTATACTCCTCCTAAGAGCTCAGAGAACTCAGGCAGGCAGTGAAGGAGGACAGGTTTTCATCCTGGTTGTAGCTTGAAGGAATCATTTTAAGTGAGAAAAAACCAGAAAGAGAAGGATGAATATGGTATCTCATTCACAGAAGGTGAGAAATAAGAACAGGAAGGGGAGACACAAAATAAAAACTGGACTGAGTTTGGTGTATTGCACCAAAGCAAAGGAAGGGGAGTTGGGGAGGAGAGAGTTTTAGGTTCTGGTGCATAACGGTGGAGGAGGACCTAGGCTTGAATTTTTTTGCAGAAAATTGAGAAATTACATATGTATCAACAACTGTATGTACTATAAACCATTAATCCTCCCTTACCCAATTAAAAAATACAAATAAAAGAAGAAAAAAACTGACATTCTTGTCACTACAAAATACTAATCATAGGGGAGGGGCAGTGGCAAACCTGGTAAAGCATATTACAAAATACAAAATACTAACCATCTAGACTTTCCTTTGAGTAAACATCCTTTTACTTTTCCTTATCTGATTAGGACTGTTACTTTTCTGAACTGCAAGCAACAATAATTGCACCACTAAAGCAAAACATTTCCCCAAGCTTATAAACATAAGCTTGGACATACTATTATAGACATACTACTAAGAAGAATGTGTGACCCTCCCTTCAGCAATATTACTCTGCCAGCAAGTTGCAGATGCTACTATGACGCCAATCTGACTTCTCTGCACAGACAACCTCACCAAAATGTCCTGGAACCTCAACTTTCCAGAGCCTTGCCCCACTAGGGAAAGACAGAAATAGGTTAGGAGTATGGATTGACCTGCCAATGCCCATGTTCAGCAGAGAAGCAATTACAGAAGCCAGACCTTCCACCTTCTACACCCCATAATGATCCTGGATCCATACTCCCAGAGGGATAAAGAATAGGGAAGTTTCCAATGAAGAGGATGGGATATGAAACTCTGGCAGTGGGAATTATGTGCAATTGTTTCCTTCTTATCCTATGGTCTTGTTTATCATTAATAATATAAAAAGAATAGTGTGTGTCAATAGGTTATTTTAGTCACTGCAAGGAACTGACTACCCCAAGCTCTCTCTTTCTTCTTTTCTTCCTCTCTTTTTCTTTTCACCTAGAAATAGAGAGGCAGTGGGGAAGACCAACTATAGTACTAAGCTTCCACCAGTGCATTTGGGACCAGACTCTTAACCTTGGTCACATGACAAAGCAGGTGCACTATCCTGTTTAGCTGTCTTGTCAGCACTATTACTTAGATTTCTTTTTTTTAAAAACAAACCCAAAACAAAGAAGTACTAACTGGAAAGACGATACTGAGGGCAGGGCACAATGGTTATGCAAACAGACTGTCATGCCTGAGGCTCCCAGGTCCCAAGTTCAATCACCCACATCACCATAAGCCAGAGCTGAGCAGTGCTCTATGAGAAAACAAAAAACAAACAAACAAAAAAGTCCTGAGTAATTTTTAAAAAGGAAAAAGAAACCCAGAAAAGATGTATTTTTATCACAATGGGCTGTTGAGGGCCTGATAAAGAAAGCCAGTATTATAGCTTCTTTATACTCTGAATTCCCATGGTTCCTAACTTTAATAAATCTTCCCTCTCCCCCCAAAAATTCTTAGTAGCAAAAATCTGGGCCATATTGGAACTTACAGACACTCAATTTATCAACAATTGTTACAAGGATATGACCATTAAGACAAACTCTGGGGCAAGAGAAGATATCATAATGGTTATGCAAAAGATCTTTTAATGCCAGAGTCACCAAAGATCATGGGTTCAATCTCCAACACCACTATAAGACAGAGTTGTGCAGTGCTCTAGTGAAAAAAAATTAATCAAATGAAATAAACAACCATGAAATCTTAAATAGACACTTTCTTATTGTCATTTCTTTTAAAAACATTGCCAATATTAACAAAATTTCACCCACCTTTTCAAATGTTGAATAATGGTGGTCCAGAAGGTGACACAGTGGATAAAGCTCTCAAAGTCTCAAGCAAAAGGCCCTGAGTTCAATCTCTGGCAGCACATGCACCAGAGTGATGTTTGATTCTTTCTCTCTCTCTCCTATCTTTCTCTTTTTTTAATAAATAAAATCTTTAAATAAGAATAAAATTAAATGTTGAATAATGAAATGTCATTTAAATATAACATAACCATTAATATACCACTGATAAGACAAGTTACAAATAATTGAAATTGAAGTCTACTACTTTTTAGTCTTATTTTTATAACCTACGAATTAAAAAGCATTTTGAGTACAACATCAAAAAGCAATTCAATTTACTATGTCTAAATTTTACCAGAATAGTGTTAAAAGGGAGAAATAACACCTGCTTTATTCTAAGGAGGGTAAAGGTAATTTATAATTTAATTGAAATTCTAACTAGCTGGTCTCCTGACAATTCATTAAAGCAGGTCCAATCTGCCAAGTCAATGTTTAAATATTAATTTTATAGTGTTTTATCTAGAAATTGTATTCTAAATGCAATGAAAGGAATGGAGATATGAAACTCTTAACATGCACTCACCTTTATCATACCTAAGATATTTAAAGAGAGTAGAAACTTTGTTTAAAAAAATAGTTGACAACAACAATAAAACAAGGGCAACAAAAGGGAAAATAAATAATAAAAATAAAAAAAATAGTTGTGGGTGGAGATAGATAGCATAATGGTTATTATGCAAAGATGCTCTCATGCATGAGGCTCCAAATCCCAGGTTCAATCCCCTACACCACCAAACGCCAAAGTTGAGCAGTGCTCTGGTAAAAACAAAAACAACAGCAACAAATAAAGCTGTATTTTAGATGAGGTATTTAAATTTAATGGTGTTTTAAAGATACCTTTAAAAATTGCTGCCTGACGACCTCACCTCTCTAGAGCCCTACCACAATAGGGAAAGACAGAAATAGGCTAGGGTATGAACTGACCTGCCAACATCCATGAGAAGCAATTACGGAAGCCAGACCTTCCACCTCAATTTCTCGCTGTCTCTATTCAATACTAGGTAGATAGATAATGACGATGAAGATAGACAGACAGACAGACAAAGAATCTTATTCCAGAGGGCAAGTGGTAGTATACCAGATTAAGCACACATAGTACCGAGTGCAAGGGCTTTCACAAGGATCCTGGTTCAAACCCCAAGCTACTCACCTGTTGAGGGAGTGGAGGGGAAGGTGTGTCACCTCACAAGCAGTGAAGCAGGTCTGCAGGTGTCAATCTTTCTCTCCTCTCTCAATTTCTCTCTGTCCTATCCAGTGGGGGGGTAGGGGGGGAGGGAAAAAATTGCCTCCAGGAGCAGTGAATTCAGAGTGCCCAGCACCAAACCCCAGCAATAACCCTAGAGACAAAAAAAAAAAAAAAAAAAGAAAAAGAAAGAAAATTTCCAGTGGAGGGGATGGGATACAGAACTCTGGTGGTGGGAAATGCATGAAATTGTACCTGTTATCTTATAATGTTGTTAATCATTGTTAAATCACTAATAAAAAAAATTTCTAATTGCTGCCCAAGAATAAAAGTGAAAAATCACAAACTACTTTTGCAACAAACTACATCAAATTACTGATTTAGAATTCAATCAAAACAGTTTTATTTGAACAAAATACCAACCAGTTATAAAGGCTTACATCTATAAGTAAATACATATATCTTCTTTTTCCTCTGCAATAGTTTAGCAGATAATTACTGACATCTCAATTTTAATGACATGACTACAACCTGGCTGCTTAGAAATAAGAGCAGAAATCCTCTAAGCTGTGTTTCTAAAGTTTACATAGTTGGTCATACCACTGTCAACCTGAACCATATGACTATTCCTCTTCTTACAAATACTGAAAAAAGCACAGGGTTTGGAGTAGAATAAACCTATGTTACTATGTTTGCTGCCTGGAGAGAACACATTAAACTCTCCACAAAAGGAGGATAGTATTTACCTCAAAGTATTGTTCTAAGATTAAATGAAATAAGGAACATAGGGAGGATTTAATAACAAGCACACCTGTTTGCCAGTTTCTAAACCTGAATAAATTTACCTTATGCCCTCTCTTTCTGCTCTAAGGCTAAAGACATTGCTACAGAAAACAATATAACAGTTCTGACTTAGCTGTTTACAAATTTACAGCTTAGTATGCTTTTCTCATTAGTATCCTGGATATAAATACCTACCTGCCTCCTGGAACTATTTTAGGATTTCATAAAATGCTGTGTGCAAAGTATTTGTCATAGTACCTGGTATATGCTAGAGTCAGTAAGTGGCCAAATTGTGATTATTTTGTTGCACAGAAAGCTTTTATTTACCATAGGCTAACTTTTAGCATACTCTTAGCAGTTGTTATTCTATGCTCTCTTCAACTTCCCCCACCCTAAATGCACCAAATACTTCTGACAAGTGATCTCCCTACATACTTCACTGAAAAGATAAACAGTGAATATGAGTCTCCCCAGATCCTCTATCTTCAGACATTACCTTCTCATATCACCATAAGTCTCAGGTGAATAGGGATCCTCACTGAATTCACGCAATTCTTTCTCTCATTCAACAAATTTTTTGAACACATGACTTTTCAAGAAACATATCCAACTCTGGTTGCATAGCAGTAAAATAGTATCAGTTCCTCCTCTCAGGGAGAAATCATACAGAAGAATACATTCTCCATCTCCATGAGTTCTACTACTATTGCCCACCTCAGCATAAAGATAATTTTTTAATTTTTATTTATTTAACAAGATATATTGATAAGACCATAGGATAAGAGTCCTTACTTACTTGGCAAAGTTACATTCTACAGCTAATGTCTTCTTCTCTTTCCTTTCCTACACGAGGTTCCTCTTCCCATTCCTTCCTTACTTTTCTTTTTTTTTTTTTTTACTTTTTACTTTTTTTTCCTTCACAGACTTTTAGAATAAATACTGTTTCCATTTCCTCACATGACATTAAGACTAGGAAATCTGCCTCTTCATCTCTCTATTTTTTTTTAGAAATGACTTCATAAAAAGAACATCCATAACTTCCTGAACTTGGAGAGCACTCAGGATGTATTATCTTTGAAATTCTCTTTTATGGGCCCGAAAAATAACACACTTAGATAGTATACTGCTTTGCTATGTGCACAACTCAGGTTTGAGCCCAGCCCCCCAACACACTGATGAAAGCACTGATACTCTGCTTGTGCTTTATTACAAATACATACAAATACACAGTCACACACACACATACTCTCTGCCGCTATTTAAAAAAAAAAAACTCTGTGGGGGGGGGGAGGGGCAGAAAAAGTTATTTTTAGTCCCTAGAATCCCAGGCTTGCCTCTCTCCCAATTATTCTTATAAAACTACATTCACCTTAGGCTCCTCAATCTTCATTCTGAACAGTCATTATTTCGCAAAGTTCTCTGTTCTCTCAAATTCTCTCTCTGTTCTGTCATACCAGTTAATTTACCTTCAAAAGGTTTACCTCTCAGTTTTTTGAATGACTCTTGAAACCCACACTTTCTCGGTTCTTAAGACAGTGCCTTTCACAATGTAAGTGGTCAATAAATAATCACAGAATTAGAGAGGAAATGAATAAGATAACCTATCAACTAACAAGAATTTCTATTTGGCTATCAATTCACATTTACAATTAATTCAAACCTATAGTGCACTTCTTCACTACTATCCCAGTCAATTCAGTTCCCTGCCCATTATCTATATTAATGGAAATTCTAACCTTTCTGTAGACTGAACACTAGAGTTAAATTTAATTCTTTCCTTGTCCATTGGAGCCCACCCCTTCTACTCTGTTCTTATCATAGTTACCTAGTTACGCCAATCCTTGACTTATTCCGTTTCAATTTTATACACTACTTCCAGATTCACCATCTAAAAAAGCCAATTCCCCCATTGTTTAAAATTCTCAAATAGCATTTGTTTGACCAAAAGAAAGTCAATTTAAAGTATTTTTATTTTGGTACAAATATCATTTTCTCTCCTTTTCTCTTTTCATTCTTCTCATTCTTACTATATTCCAGAACTGTATACTGCACAGAGTATAATAGAAATTAAAAAATATTTTAAGTACAAAATTCCTCCTTTCCAGTGAAATTTTACATGGTGCCCCAACAAAGTAGATAAATATATAAATATTAAAACAAACAAACAAACAAACAAAAACCCCAGAGCACTGCTCAGCTCTAGTTTATGGTAGCCTGAGGCATGAAAGACGTTTTGCATAGCCATTATGTTATCTGTCCCCCACACCAAAATATACCTTGAAACTTTCCTATAACAATCTGTCTCCACAGAAACTAAATTTTCTAGTTCCATTCTTTACTCTTACTCTTTCCCTTCATTCTATGTTAGATGAAACTCGTAATTAAGCCAACATAATTTTTATTATACCTGTGGAAATTTAGTACCTACTCCATATCAAGCTAACCTCTCTTTCATATGAAGTCCAAAAATTAAAATAGCTAACCGTAGGGCCAGCAAGGTAGCTCACCTGGGTAGTTACATTACTAGACATAGAAAAATCCAAACTTTTAGAGATAATCAATTAATATAGTAAACCTATATAACAGTTTTATATGCAGGAATAGGTATATGCAAACAATGAACTGTTAGAAATCAGAAAAACAATTCAATTTGTAATCACTCCAGAAAGAATTAAATTTAGTCAAGGAGATCAGAGACTAAAAAATTAAAACATTGTTGAAACACATAAAAACACAAGGAAATGGGAAGACATTTCTCATTCATTGATTGGAATAACTAACATCATTGAAATAGCCAAACAACCAAAGTCCCAGTAACATTTTTCACAGAAATAGGAAAATAATAAACAAAAAAATCGGAAACTACAAAATACTCTGAACAGTCCAATCAAATCAAAGAAAAAAAGACAAATGACAGATCATAGTCCCAGTTTCAAATTATACTACAAAGTGATAGCAGTCAACAGCATGGTAAGTTACTGGAATAATAACAGACACACAGATCACTAAAACAGAACTTAAGAGGTACAGAGATATCCCAAAACACTGATGGACAACTAACTTTGTGACAAAGAAACCAAGATCATACAGTGGAACAAGGGAACATATCTCACTGGGAAAAATAAACAGAGATGTGCAAAAGAATAAAACTAGAACAATATCCATAATACCATATACAAAAACTAGTTCAAATGGATTTAACTTTAAGACATGAAATCATAAAATAACTAAAAGAAAACATAAACATTATAAACTTTGTTATAGGCCATTGAGAGATATTCTTGTGAATTCAATTCTAACTGCAAGGAAAACAAAACTAAAAATAGACTATCAATATCAAACTAAAAAGCTTTTGCAAAGCAAAAGAAACTCACATCAAAACAAAATGGCATCCTACTGAATGGGAGAAAATTCTGCTAAGTATACATATAACGGATAAATATCCAGACTATATAAAGAACATTTATTAACTAGGTTGTAGTGATCTAGCACAGCAGATCCAGGAATCAGAAAGGGGAGGCATGTTAAAAGGGTGTGTGTGTGTGTGGCGGGGGTGTGTTCAGGATTCTATGGTGAAGGAGAAGGATGGTTTACTGGAGGGTAAGAGAAGCAGACACTCATCTTGGGCAAATTTGGAAAATGTGCCCCAGTAACAAAACAATCCTATAAATCCTATAAATGAACATTTCCTTAACAAAATGATTTTTAAAAGAAGATGGGCCAGGTGGTGGTGCACCTGGTTGAGCACACATTACAATGGATTTGAGTCCCAGGTCTCCACCTGCAGGAGGAAAGATTTGCAAGTGATCAGGCAGTGCTGAAGGTGTTTCCCTCTCTGTCTCCCCCTTTCTCTTGACTTCTGGCTGTCTCTATCCAATAAATAAAATAATAAAACTTTTAATAATAAGAAGAATAACTCATACAACTGAAAAAATTAAGTGAACACAGGGTTGAGTGGGCACAGAGCTTTGGTGGTGAGTGCAATGTGGAATTATAGTCCTATAATCTTATAAACCATTATTAAATCACTAATGAAAAGTTTTTTTTTTTTTTTTTTTTTTTTAGAAAAAAGGGGACAGAGCCTCTGAAGAGACACTTCAAAAGACAAACACAGTCAATCGGCACATAAACATCTATCATTTCTTATTATTAGGAAAAAGCAAATCAAAATAGATGTCACCTCACACTTTTGAGGCAACGTACAAAATACAGTAAACTAGTGCTGAAATAACTTGCACACTGTTGGAGGGAGAGTAATTTGGGTTGATTTTCTGCTAACTGAGAGGAGGGGAGAGAAAGGAGAAACTGACCTGCAGTATCAGAGATTGCCTTTGTGCCATAGCACCTCCTGTGTGGCATAAGGACTCAAATCTGGTCAACACAGAGGACAAGACATTCTCCCTATCAGATAAGTTACTGCTCTTAGCCAAGCTGTGGTTCTTCATCTCCAGTTCACTTCAGTTTTACTAGTAAGGGCTGTTAAACCACAAACCTGGGCCCTATGCCAGGTGTTAGATTCAGAGCTTGTATTTCTAACAAATTCCCCGATGATGTTAATTTAAGCTTATGCTGCTCATCTAGGTCCTGGGAGAACAAATGTTGTTAAAAACTTCTAAAAAAATAAATAAAAGCCCTGGTGATAGATATGCTTCTTATACTCACACACTACCAGACAAATATTTAATACTTTGGTAGTCGATTTTTAACATCATTAAGTCTGCCTTAAGTCATGATGCAGCTAAATTCTGGGACAAAAGATAAGCTTTTAAAGCAGTGCTAAATGTTCCTTGACTCAATTATAACAACATGTAGTAGACCTTAAGTATGCTATCATTGGGGACAGAAATTTCAGCTATATACAATGTACATGATCTATGTTGTGCTTAACATCCAATAGAGCTTGGTCAAAGCAATTTTTAACAACAATACTATAAGCAATCTGATTAAAAGGACACTTTGCTTTGAATTTATAGGATAATTATCCAGTTCAATTTAATTCTTAACAAAGCTGGTTGCTAAAGTGACTCAATATCTAAGTTCCAAGTGAAATATTTTAGTGACATATACTTCATATTTTAAATAGAGATTTGACTAATTTTATTACTCTTACACAGAAAGGTTTCCCTCTCCCCAGGCAGACTGCTATGTAAATTATAATTACAAAACAGACCTTTACTATGACTAATTAAACATATTTATTTGCAGAAAGCATAGGTGCATTTATTTATTCCAGGAATCTGGGAAATTATTTAAGGAATCAAAGACACTCAACCCTTTTAATATATCCTGCATATTCATTCACAAGTCCAAAAACTGCTATTAGGCAACATAACACTCCCAGCCCCAAAAGACAAAAATCACTGAAAAGGTTTTATTTTAAAAGTGATAGCAATGGTATAAATATTTATACTCATAAAATTAAATGGGAGAATAAAATCCCTATGTTATAAAACCAATGTTTGGGGAGTATGAAATACCCTAAAGCAATTAGTTTGTCATAAGCTCATTCACAGCAACAAAATGTTCTCTTGGAAATAGTTGATGTTTCAATCATAAAACCCCTTATCGTCTAGTACAGTATGCAACCAAGTAAAAACTATCCAAATATTCAAGAAGATAAAATTCAAGAAGTCTGAAAGCAGAGATTTAAAAATAAAGATGGACTCTCCTCTCCCGGATAAACTAGGAATACCAAAGGAGACCACCTGGGACTGAAACAAGACAGGAATAGAACGACTACAGGAACCCACCAAATTACCGGTGAGTGCAAACACACGTGGCTTGTGACAGAGAGGAGCCATGGGAGAGACTAAGAGGCTAGTAACAGTCCGGCGGTTTACCAGTTGAGACACCACCTCCAGTCTGTTCCAACAACAAGGGGACAGCTGAAGGGAGGAGAAGACTCCCTGGAGACTCACCAAGTGCAACTCTGAGTCTCCATTGCTACTGCCCTCAGAATCTGAAGCAGCGGCAGGGAGGGACACCTGGGGACAGAGATCTAACCAGGAAACTCAGGAGAAGACCTAAACCTCAGTGGCATAGCTGTGGGGCTGTGAATGTCTCTTTGCATAACCACTGGACTATCTCTGCCACACCCTGCCTTATCTCTTGGTCAGGAGTCAGTGATGAAGCTAAGAAGCGAAGCCTACTTAGAGTTTAGAAGCCCTGAGGCTCCCATAGCCTACAGAGAAAAAAAAGAGGCTTTTAAATCACTGAGCTCAAACTCAGGGATTAAAACAACTGTTAACTTCCACCACTGTGAACCCTTTAATTAACTTACTTAGACACCAGTCAATCCAGGAAATAGTGATCAGTAATTTGAAAAGTACTAAGAGAGGGAACTTATAACATAATATATAAAATGGGTAAACCAACAAGAAGAAATATTGGAGAAACTAACCAGGACAACAGTCCAGCTAAAAGCCCCCAAAGGGTGAAGCACAAAATAACAAGTTCAACATCCAAACATTAGCTAAGGAAATAATCACAGGAGTGAGTAAAGAGTTTGAAAGAATTGTAGTTAGAAATACAGGAACAACAAATGAGACTCTGGAAGAAAACACTAAATATCTCAAGGTTATTAGAGAGGTGAAAGCTGAAATAGCTGAGCTAAGAACACAACTAGCTGAACAAGCTAAAACAGTATCAGAACAGGGAAACAAAATAGATGAACTCCAGAAAACAGTAGAGGGCAGAGAGAATAGAATCAATGAGGCTGAAGACAGAATTAGCAAGATAGAGGATGAATTAGAGACAACTAAAAAAGAAGTAAGAGATCTCAAAAAGAGATTAAGAGATGCTGAAAACAACAACAGAGACCTATGGGATGACTTCAAAAGAAACAATATACGCATTATTGGCTTACCAGAAGAAGAAAGAGAGAGAGAGGAAGAAAGCATTCTTCAGGTCATAATAGCTGAAAACTTCTCTAGTCTAGACAATATCAAAGACATAAAGATTCAAGAAGTCCAGAGGGTACCAAACAGAATTATCCCAGACTTAAAGACACCAAAACACATCATTTTTAGAATGGAAAGGAATAAGGATAAAGAAAGGATCCTGAATGCTGCAAGAGAAAAAGAGTCACCTACAGAGGAAAACCCATAAGATTAGTAGCAGACTTATCCACACAAACACTACAGGCCAGAAGAGAATGGCAAGATATCTATCGAGTTCTCAATGAGAAAGGCTTTCAACCAAGAATACTATATCCTGCTAGACTATCATTCAGACTAGAGGGAGGCATCAAAACCTTCTCAGACAAGCAACAGTTGAAGGAATCAACTATCACCAAGCGTACCCTGAAAGAAGTTCTGAAAGGTCTTCTATAAACAGTCAGACTATCATAAATAGGACATATACCAGAACACTCGAAAACTCTACAAGAATGGCGTTAAAATATCTTCAATCTTTGATATCAATAAATGTCAATGGCCTGAATTCACCTATTAAAAGACACAGAGTAGGAAGATGGATCAGAAAACACAACCCAACAATATGCTGTCTACAGGAAACCCACCTAACTCAAAAAGACAAACACAGACAAAGTGAAAAGATAGAAAACTATCATACAAGCTAATGGCCTACAAAAAAGGGCAGGAACAGCTATTCTCATATCTGACATGATAGACTTTAAAATAAATAAAGATTAAAAAGATAGGAATGGACACTACTTAATGCTCAGAGGATCAGTCAATCAAGAGGACTTAACAATCATTAACATCTATGCGCCCAATGAGAAGCCATCTAAATACATCAAACGTCTACTGAAAGAGCTACAGCAATATAATAGTAGCAAAACATTCATAGCAGGGAACTTCAACACCACACTTGACAGATCATCCAGGCAGAAAATCAATAACGACATCAGGGAGCTAAATGAAAAGATAGATAAACTAGAACTATTGACATTTTCAGAGTCATTCATCCCAAGAAACTGGAATACACATTTTACTCAAATCCACATGGGTCATTCTCAAGGATAGACCATATGTTAGGCCACAAAGATAACATCAGCAAATTCAAGAGCATTGAAATCATCCCAAGCATCTTCTCAGACCACAGTGGAATTAAACTAATACATTTTTTAGGAGAATAGAAAAAATGCTACAAATGTTTATCTGGAACCAGAAAAGACCTAGAATTGCCAAAACAATTTTGAGAAAAAGGAACAGAACTGGAGGCATCACACTCCTAGATCTCAAATTGTATTATAGAGCCATTGTCATCAAAATTGCTTGGTACTGGAACATGAATAGACACACTGACGAGTGGAATAGAATTGAGAGCCCAGAAGTGAGTCCCCACACCTATGGACATCTAATCTTTAACAAAGGGGCTCAGACTATTAAATGGGGAAACCAGAGTCTAACAAATGGTGTTGGAAACAATGGGTTGAAACATGCAGAAGAATCAAACTGAACCACTGTATTTCACCAAATACAAAAGTAAATTCCAAGTGGATCAAGGACTTGGATGTTAGACCACAAACTATCAGATACTTAGAGGAAAATATTGGCAGAACTCTTTTTCGCATAAATTTTAAAGACATCTTCAATAAAACGAATCCAATTACAAAGAAGACTAAGGCAAGTATAAACCTATGGGACTACATCAAATTAAAAAGCTTCTTCACAGCAAAAGAAACCACTACCCAAACCAAGAGTTCCCTCACAGAATGGGAGAAGATCTTTACATGCCATACATCAGACAAGAGTTTAATAACTAACATATATAAAGAGCTTGCCAAACTCAACAACAAGACAACAAATAACCCCATCCAAAAATGAGGGGAGGACATAGACAGAATATTCACCTCAGAAGAGATCCAAAAGGCCGAGAAACACATGAAAAAATGCTCCAAGTCTCTGACTGTCAGAGAAATGCAAATAAAGACAACAATGATATACCACTTCACTCCTGTGAGAATGTCATACATCAGAAAAGGTAACAGCAGCAAATGCTGGAGAGGGTGAGGGGTCAAAGGAACCCTCCTGCACTGCTGGTGGGAATGTCAATTGGTCCAGCCTCTGTGGAGAACAGTCTGGAGAACTCTCAGAAGCCTAGAAATGGACCTACCCTATGATCCTGCAATTCCTCTCCTGGGCATATAGCCTAAGGAACCCAACATATCCATCCAAAAAGATCTGTGTACACATATGTTCTTGGCAGCACAATTTGTAATAGCCAAAACCTGGAAGCAACGCAGGTGTCCAACAACAGATGAGTGGCTGAGCAAGTTGTGGTCTATATACACAATGGAATACTACTCAGCTGTAAAAAATGGTGACTTCACCGTTTTCAGCCGATCTTGGATGGACCTTGAAAAAATCATGTTGAGTGAAATAAGTCAGAAACAGAAAGATGAATATGGGATGATCTCACTCTCAGGCCGAAGTTGAAAAACAAGATTAGAAAAGAAAACACAAGTAGAACCTGAAATGGAATTGGCATATCACACCAATGTAAAAGACTCTGGGGTGGGTGGGTGGGGAAAATACAGGTCCAAGAAGGAGTCAGAGGACCTAGTGGGGGTTGTAATGTTATATGGGAAACTGGGGAATGTTATGCATGTATAAACCATTGTACTTACTGTTGAATGTAAAACATTAACTCCCCAATTAAAAAAAAATAGAAAAAAAAGAGAAAAATATAGAGATAAAGAAAACAAATGTGACAATTAAAAAAAAAATAAAATAAAGATGGAACTTTGGTGGTGAGTGTGATGTAGAAGTGTACCCTGTAATCCTACAATGTTGAAGCCTAATTTAAAAAATAAAATAAGACAAAGAAAGGAAGGAAGTATTAAAAGAAAAAATAAAAATCACCACCATCCTTAAACTACTCATAAAATATAGAACAGCAACTGAATAACAAATAAAATAGTAAATGATGAAAAAAACCCAGTCATGAGTGAACAATGCTTTGCCTATCCTTCACTCCTCTTTATTTTTATTTTTTAATATTTATTTTCCCTTTTGTTGCTTTTTTTTATCATTGTTGTAGTTATTATTGTTGTTACTGATATCATCACTGTTGGATAGGACAGAGAGAAATGGATAGGGTAGGGGAAGACAGAGAGTAGGAGAAAAAGACACCTGCAGATCTGCTTCACAGCTTATGAAGCCACTCCCATTTTGGTGGGGAGCGGGGAGCTCAAACTATGGTCCTTAAGCTGGTCCTTGTGCTTTGCATCACATGCGTTTAACCATCTGTGCTACCGCCCGACTCCCCACTCCTCATTTTTATGTGTTCTTCTCTTTACCTATTAATCTTGTTCACTTCCTTCAAATTGTATCAATAGATCAATTAATTTTCAAGTACCCTATGTATCATGATCTACTCTAGTAATTGCCTTACTCTACATTAGCTAGCTACTTGCATCTCTCAAATATGATTAAAAATTTAAACCAAAGGGTTTTTTGTAACTAATCAATGTTGGTCCATATGATAAATTCTTATTTAAAAAAATTTAAAAAAAAGAAATTCTTATTTAGAAAGGTCAATTTGAAACAAGTAAAAATTTTGTTCATACTATTTTCTTTTTGGTCAGTAATCTTTCTTTCCTAACATCCCAGATTCATTAAACAATGAAAGTTTATGCACAAAATCATGATATTACAATATATATGCATATGTTTTTACTTATTTATGTGTTTATTTACACATATATAAATATATGTACACACACACATATCAGTTTTTAATTGAGCCTATACAGCTGGCCTGAATCAAGGTAGCAATTACTTATCCAATAATACCACTTCAAACAGGGCACACACACAGAGACACACACACACACACACACACACACACAGACACAGACACACACACACATCATGCAAAAGTTTATGTATGCAGACTCATTTCAAGTCACAATTATGCTTATTTATGCTTATATAAAAGTATATACTTTTCAGGTTCAAGTTTTCACCAACTGTAAGAACAACTACACTTTGTTTTCAAATTTCCCTTGAAAATACTGACCCATCAGACAATCTCACCAATGCTTCCTGGTACCCCACCTCCCTAGAGCCCTACCCCACTAGGGAAAGATAAAGGAAGATTGGGGCTATGGAGCAAACTGCCAATGCCCATGTCCAATGAAAAAGCACTAGAGAAGCTAAAATTCCCATCTTTTGCACCTCTCCCAAAAAAGAATTTTGGTTCATATTCCGAAACGGAAGTAAACCAGAGAGACCTGTACCCCAATTCCACCAGTACCCAAACCACTTGTCACCAGGAATCTTGTTTTTATAATATTAGTGAAAGGGAAGTGAATCTGGAAAACACCAGAGGAACCCAGGTACGGTTTTGTTTATCTGAGAGAGGAGAGGCAAAAAGGAAAGACACTTGGAAGTAGTAACAGATATAGGGGTGAACTGGAAAGAGAGTGAAGACAGGACAGTTGAAAAAAATGGGGGTGGGTGGGAAAATAGATATAGTTGTAGATTCAGCCCATACCAGTGACCTTGGGAGAACTACTGCAATTTCCAATGGAGTGGGTAGGACCCATTTATTTTATTGCAGTGTATTCAGAATAGCACCTGTTCATGGTGAACAAACAAGTCAGTTCAATAACAGATGCAAAGTAGATAGAACATGCACACACATGAATGCACATTCCTTTATATTTTGAACAAGCAGAATACCTCTGTTGGCAGAGTACAGGATTTACACACTGAGGCTCTGGGTTCAATCCCTAGTGCTCCAAGTACTGGAATGGAGTTCTGGTTTATCTCCTCACCCCTCATAAGTAAAACCTTCAAAAACTATTTGACAAATGCATTAAATCTAAGTCTTATAATTGAGCATATGTTGTATTTCTGAGCATTAAATAATGGTGGTAATTGGCTGTCTATTTGTTAAGAGTCAATCTTAGCTTTGTTATTATAAAAAATATTTATTTTATTTTAATGAGAGAGGTACAGAGAGAAAGGCACAGAAAGACACTCCAATGCAATGCTCAGCTTTGGCTTATGGTGGTGCAAGTGATAAGTAAACATTTAGTGAGTGCCTGTTGAATTCAGCACTGCTCTAATATCTAAACATGCAGCTCATAACAAAACAAACATACAACATAAACAAAAAAAAGGCAAGATAGTCTATTTTTTATACAGTCTTCATTCTCTCTTACAGACAAATGATTGAAATATAATGTACTTATAAGTGCACAGAATTATAAAATCATAATCTGGAGACAAACAACCAAAAGCTAGATAAAATGCTATCGGTATATTATTAAAAATCTGCTATAGTGGGTATGAGTGTCTGAAAATAATTTCTTTAAAGAAAAATCAACAAACCAAACTTAATAACTTTGAATATTTATGGCATAAGTAGCTACTCTTTATATGCCTCATGGGACAGACTTAATCTGATTAATTTTTTTTGTTTTAGCCATAGGACTGCTCAACTCTGGTTTATAGTGATTGTCGGATTGACCCTGGGACCTTGGAGCCTCAGACATGAGAGTCTGTTTGCATAACTATTATGCTGTCTCCCCCACAGTACACTAAATTCTGGATAAAATAACTAACCATGAGCATCAGAAACTTCAGCTGCTTCCACAAACACATTACTATTAATCAAAAATGTTAATGAAAGAAAAGCAAATTGGTAGACTATAGCACAAATTGCCTACCCTTAATAAAATAACTTCAGATCATGCTACTTTAATATTTATAAATGACAGTAAAAACATCAATACAGTATTAGGTCACAATACTGTACACAATACAGATAACAAACTTCCCTGCACCACTAACTACAGACTAAGAAAAATATTTAAAATATTTTTAAAAAATAGATAATAAGTGCCAGAAAACATAAGGGAGGGTCATTCAGAGAAAGAAAGACATGAACTAGGTAGTCAGTAAAGAACACCTTAATTTTTACAAAGGAATTAAGAGAAAATAAACATTGCACTGTAGACAGTATAAATCAAGAAATAATAAAGAGTGGTCCACGAGGTAGCACCGTAGAGAAACCACTGAACTCTCAAGCATGAATTCCTGAGTTTGATCCCCAGCAGCACATGTACCAAAATAATGTGTGATTCTTTCTATCTTCCTAGACCTCTCATTAAAAAATAAAAAATAAAAAATTTTAAGGAGTAATAGCAAAGGGTTACAATTTAAAAACCTTAAGAAATATCACATCCTGGGAGTCGGGCTGAAGCGCAGCGGGTTAAGCGCAGGTCGCAAAGCAAAAGGACCGGCATAAGGATCCCGGTTCGAACCCCGGCTCCCCACCTGCAGGGGAGTCGCTTCACAGGCGGTGAAGCAGGTCTGCAGGTGTCTATCTTTCTCTCCTCCTCTCTGTCTTCCCCTCCTCTCTCCATTTCTCTCTGTCCTATTCAACAACAACGTCATTAATAACAACAACAATAACTACAACAATAAAACAACAAGGGCAACAAAGGGGAATAAATATTAAAAAAAAAAAGAAATATCACATCCTATTCTGTTACTTCTAAAATTGCTAGTTACCTATAATTTTTGTTCAAAGGAGCAAAGTAATGCATCCCACACAAAATCAGTGAGGATATGAGCATAAAGAGAATGAAATCACATCTGTTAATCTGAGAAATAACAATAGATGAAAATTCTTACTAAAATTCATTAAAAACTGTTTCTTATTGGAACCTACAGGTGCTGCTACCAGCTCATTTGTTCAAAAAAACACTGGGGGAGGGTAACTTTTTAGATGCATTGATAGGGGAGGGGGGTAGAGAGAGAGAAAGCAGGAGAGTATCACTTTGGAACATGCAATGCAAGGAACTGACCTTGGGACCTCATGCTTGAGACCAAAGGTTTTCCATACTGTCACAAATCTGATTATATCACCACATTATCTTTGTACTATCAGGAAATAAGCTATTCAATAGAATTGCTCAAGTTCTTTCCTGGATTCAATACCAAAGTCCACTAATTGGAGAGCTATGAAAAAAATGTTAATTTTACAGTTCCCATAATCTTGTTTTATAAGGAGAATTTTGTCATCAATTTTCTTTATAAATATATATATATATTTATTCCCTTTTGTTGTCGTTTTTGTTTTATTGTTGTAGTTATTATTGTTGTCATCATTGTTGGATAGGACAGAGAGAAATGGAGGACGGAGGGGAAGACAGAGGGGGGAGAGAAAGTCACCTGCAGACCTGCTTCACAGCTTGTGAAGCTCCCCTCCCCTGCAGGTGGGGAGCCAGGGACTCGAAACAGGATTCTTACGCCAGTCCTTGCGCTTAGTGCTTTGCACCACCTGTGCTTAACCTGCTGCGCTATACCACCTGACTCCCATGTCATCAAGTTTCTATACCTCTTAAGAATGCTTTTACTTGCACATTATACTGAGCAAATAGGCTAGATTATCTACAAAAAGAACATGTATTTACAAATACAGACTCTAACTACAGAACACTAGACAATCACAGTCTCAATTCCACTTATAATCTTTTTTGTCAAAATAATGTACTTGCAGTAAGTGGCAATAAATTAGTAAAATTATGGACTACTAGATGATATACAGAAAAGTAAAAAAAAATCACTGATTTTCATTTACAATAAAGTTTTAAGAAATCTAACTTTGGTAAAGTTAAAATGCCATACAAAAATTTTGCAAGCACAATAGCTGAAAATGAACAAGCATGATGACACTGATACATAATTCAGACACACACAGAAAAGAAGGCCAAGAAGAGGAGTATAAGTCAAAAGGCTAATATTCGGGGCAAATTTTCACTTCTTTCACTTACCTCCTTTCTTAGTTTATAGCACAAAGCAAGCTAAAATGCTTGCTTAGTCACAGTCTCTTTCCACTTCTCCTTTGGAAAGAGAAATCATAGAATAAAAGTATTTACTAATTTAATTTAATAATAATGCTTTATTAAGTCATATATTAGTTTTCTGGGTTCATCCTGGATTGCATAAAATGAAAGAGCAGTGCTTTGCTTCATTATCTATCTTCCTTCTTTCCTTCCTAGGTTTATCATTATAAAATACCACAAATTAGGCATGTTTTAAAAAAAAAAAAACAAATTTATTTTTCTTCAATCTAGAGGCTGAAAATCCAGGATCAAAATTTTAGCAGAATTGGTTTCTCCCTAAACCTCTCTTCTTGAGTCTAATACAAGATAACTGGTGTCATTATAAGAAGAATACACAGGGAAAAGATCTTATGAAAACAAAGATATAAGGTGGCTATCTGAAAGTCAAGGCATGAGTTTAAATGTTGAATCAATCCCCCTCCTCTGTGGTTACTAGTTTTATATGTAAACTTGAATGGGTCACAAGGAACCTAGATATTTGGGGGGGGAACATATTCTGATTAAGCTGGTTTAAAAAAATTCTCAAGGTATTATAGATAAGAACAATAGGAAAAGAAATAGTAGGAAAGATTGGAAAAGTACTAGAGAGAAAAATTACACCTTTTAAAAAGACAGAGGGCTATATGCACGTAAATGTGTTACATATGAAAGTACCATAGATAATTTATATATTAATGTACTATATACAAATACACTAAAAAGAGTACTTAAAAAACTTATCATAACAAGAAAATAAATTGTAACTGTGTGGTAATGATGTTAGCTAGACTTAATGTATTGATCATACCTTAATATGTACAAGTATTAAACTTGTATCATTATGTTATATACCTGAAAGTAGTGTAATGTAAGTAAGTAATATATGTTAACTAATGGGTTGTCAGAAAAGTCTCCACATTTTTTCTATGTGAAAGTGTACTGTGACTTTTCCAACAACCCAATGTATCTCAACAACTAAAAGGACCTAGTAAAGTCACGTACAAGCATTTTAAGTGATATTTATTGATGATACTTATAGCAGAGTTGTCACACAGATAAAGGGAAATTGATTTAAAAATATTTCCAGTCATTTCAGAGTAAGCATCAAAACTTTAAAACTGTCTATAGCTTTCCACTGGGTAGTGTTATTCCCTGGCACATACATACAGAGGATACAATCAGTATTTATACGCTAAGGATATAAGCTGAAGTAACATTCATGATAAAGTCAAACCATATACAGCAAAATGGCCAATAACAGAGGAATGATTATCCCTGCCAAAAGTTGTCATGCACCTACTCTGTTATTTTCAAAAATTACTAAACATGGAGAAATTACCATAATATATTATGTTATAAGAATGGCTATAACATGATATCTACTAAAATGTTGATATTTCTGAAAAGAAAAATGGCAGGAATATTTATTCTGTATTTTGTTTATTTTCTATAACCAGAAAATTATTTTTTAAAAAATGTACCTAGGCCAAGTGGAGCAGTGGCATACATTATTATGTGCAAGGACCATGGTTTAAATCCCAGTCTCTACCTCCAGAGGGAAATTTTCTTTTCACAAATTGTGAGGTAGCACTGCAGGTGCTCTTTCTCTCTTCCTCTTTATTTCCCCCTCCCCTCTCAGTTTCTCTCTGTCCTATAAAAGAAAAAGAAGAAAAAAGTAGGTATACAGAGACCTAATGAAAAAAATCTATACTGTGTTTAAAGAAAATCCCAGTAAGTGATAAATATCAAGATTTATGGACAGTTATCAAAAAGGCTAGTTTTTAAAAAGGAATCTATAGAACGTGAGGTTTTTAACATTAAAAAAAAATGGAACCTCTTCCTAAAATTCATAGATAGACGTCTAACACTCAGTGTGATTTTATTTGCAGACATGGCTATTAAGGAAGTAATAAGAGTTAAGTGAGGTCATAAAAGAATCTAATACAAGATAATTGGTGTCCTTATAAGAAGAGGATATGACATTAAGAAAGTGAATACACAGGGATAAGATCATATGAAAACACAGACATATGGTAGCTGGTTATCTGGAAGTCAAGAAGAGAGGTTTAGGGAGAAACCAGTTCTGCTGAAACTTGATAAAGCAGGATTATTAAATTTAACTAGTAAATATTTTTATTCTATAATTTATCCTTCCAAAGGAGAAGCAAAAAAACTAAACAATTAAAAAATCTTACTTAGGATCAGTGTCACACATACAAGTAACAAGAAACTCTATTCCCAGAATAAAATATTATATACTACAGCAAATAAAAAGACATAAGGAATAATAGTGAAAAAAATAAAGCAAAAGGAAATGTAACTGCTACTGATATATTTAGAAGTTAGTTCCTCAGGATTATAGTGCTTAATGAATACCTAAAAATGTTCCAAGAAAGATTCTGAATAATACAAGGAAATGTTTTAAATTGCTTTCACCTTTTTCTCTATAGTATACAGCTTGAAAAATGATAAAATATATACATGTATGGAAATAATATATGTACAGGTAACATATAGTATCATATATCACATTATATTATTGCAACTCATAAAGCAAGTTTAGTCTTATGATTACTGGCAAATGCCTACAAAGGGAAAAACTTAACTTAAGCATTACTTTACACACCTCCTTTTCAATCTTACTCTATTTTTGCTTGTTTCCAGTAGTTGGGCTTCCTACATGCACAATTTCACCACTCCTCAGCCATTTTTCATCCATACAGTGAGGGGGGGGAAGAGAAAAGAAAATTGTAGACATGTATCTCTCAGAATTTTCAGTTACATTTTAGAGGCATACTAAAATCACACTCTTTAGTTCGAAGTCTAAACTTCAGTTATTAATCTAATTTTTGAAATTACCTTGTCTGCATCCATGTTTCCTCTGATAAATTCTTGTTTCCAGAACTGCAATGCCTGTTCCAGTGTTAAGCCAATGCCCTTCAGGAAGAGGCCATACTGCATTCGGCCTCCATGACGAAGATGGTGGTTTTCCCGCAAGGCTTTGTGTAACTGGCGCATGCAAGGTGGGAAGGATTTGGTAGAAAGCTATTAGAGAGAGAGAGAGAGAACGAGAGAGAGAGAGAGAAAAGTTTTGGGTTATGTGTGGCAGATTTATCAAGTCTCTCAGAATATTTGTTGCTAATACAGTTGAATTACAATAAAAACAAAAACCATAAAGAGGTCTTATTGCTTATTGTTATTATAAACAAATGCCACTTGGACACAACAAAAAAGGAAAAATACAGACCAATATCTCTGATGAACATGCATGCCAAAATATTAAACAAGATCTTGGCCAACCGGATACAACAGCACATCAAAAAGATTGTTCATCACGACCAAGTGTGATTCATCCTAGGAATGCAAGGCTGGTTCAACATCCGTAAGTTAATCAATGTCATTCACCACATCAATAAAAGCAAAGCCAAAAACCACAACCATATCTCAATAGATGCAGAGAAATCCTTTGACAAAATCCAACACCCATTCATGCTCAAAACTCTACAAAAAATGGGAATAGAAGGGAAATTCCTCAACATAGTGGAACCCATATATAGCAAACCTACAGCCAACATCATACTCAATGGACAGAAACAGTAAGCATTCCCCCCTCAGATCGGGGTCTAGACAGGGCTGTCAACTGTCACCATAGTATTGGAAGTTCTTGCCATAGCAATCAGGCAAGAGAAAGAAATCAAAGGAATACAGATTGGAAGGGAAAAAGTCAAGCTCTCACTATTTGCAGATGATATGATAGTATACATAGAAAAACCTAAAGAATCCAGCAGAAAACTACTGGAAGTTATTAGGCAATATAGCAAGGTGTCAGGCTACAAAATCAATGGACAAAAATCAGTGGCATTTCTTTATGCAAACACTACATCTGAAGAAGAAGACATCCAGAAATCACTCCCATTTACTGTTTCAGCAAAATCAATCAAATACCTAGGAATAAAGTTGACCAAAGAAGTGAAAGACTTGTATACTGAAAACTATGAGTTGCTACTCAAGGAAATAGAAACTGATACCAAGAAATGGAAAGACAATCCATGCTCATGGATTGGAAGAATAAATATCATCAAAATGAGTATTCTCCCCAGAGCCATATACAAATTTAATGCAATACCCATCAAAGTTCCACCAAGCTTCTTTAATAGAACAAACACTACAATCATTTATCTGGAACAAGAAAACACCTAGAATTGCCAAAACCATCTTAAGGAAAAGAAACAGAAATGGAGGCATCACAATCCCAGATCTCAAACTATATTATAAAGCCATCATCATCAAAACAGCATGGGACTGGAACAAAAATAGGCACACAGACCAGTGGAACATAATTGAAAGCCCAGAAATAAATCCCCATACCTATGGACATCTAATCTTTGATAAGGGGGCCCAAAGCATTAAATGGAAGAAGGAGGCTCTCTTCAATAAATGGTGCTGGGAAAACTGGGTTGAAACATGCAGAAGAATGAAGTTGAACCACTCTATCACACCAGAAACAAAAATCAACTCCAAATGAATTAAAGACTGGGATGTTAGACCAGAAACAATCAAATACTTAGAGGAAAACATTGGTAAACACTTTCCCACCTACACCTGAAGGACATCTTTGATGAAACAAACCCAATTGCAAGAACGACTAAAGCTGAAACAAACCAGTGGGACTACATCAAATTGAAAAGCTTCTACACATCCAAAGAAACTATTAAACAAACAAAGAGACCCCTCACAGAATGGGAGAAGATCTTCACATGCCATACATCAGACAAGAAACTAATCACCAAAATATATAAAGAGCTCAACAAAAAAGCAAATGACCCCATCCAAAAATGGGCAGAGGATATGAACAAAACATTCACCTCAGAGGAGATCCAAAAGGCTAACAAACATATGAAAAACTGCTCCAGGTCACTGATTGTCAGAGAAATGCAAATTAAGACAACAATGAGATACCACCTCATTCCTGTAAGAATGGCATACATCAAAAAGGACAGCAGCAACAAATGCTGAAGAGGCTGTGGGGACAGAGGAACCCTTTTGCATTGCTGGTGGGAATGTAAATTGGTCCAGCCTCTGTGGAGAGCAGTCTGGAAAACTCTCACAAGGCTAGACATGGACCTTCCATATGATCCAGTAATTCCTCTCCTGGGGTTATACCCCAAGGACTCCATAACACCCAACCAAAAAGAGGTGTGTACTCCTATGTTATAGCAGCACAATTCATAATAGCTAAAACCTGGAAGCAACCCAGGTGCCCAACAACAGATGAGTGGCTAAGAAAGCTGTGGTATATATATATACACACACATATATATACACACATATATATATATATATATATATATATATATATATAATGGAATATTATACAGCTATCAAGAACAATGAATCCACCTTCTCTGACCCATTGTGGATGGAGCTAGAAGGAATTATGTTAAGTGAGCTAAGTCAGAAAGATAAAGATGAGTATGGAATGATCCCACTCATCAACAGAAGTTGAGAAAGAAGATCTGAAAGGGAAACTAAAAGCAGGATCTGACTAAATTGAAAGTAGGGCACCAAGGTAAAAACCCTGTGGTGAGGGGTAGACATGCGGCTTACTGGGCCAGTGGGGGGTGGAGGTGGGTGGGTGAGATGCGACACAGTCTTTTGGTGGTGGGAATGGTGTTTATGTACACTCCTAGTAAAGTGTAGTCATATAAATCACTAGTTAATTAATATGATAGGGGAAAATTAATTGTATGTCTTGAAGTTTTTAAAACACAGACTGAGTCTTTTTAATATATAGGCTGTGTATTTGATATGCGGACTCTCTCAAAAGCCTAGACCAAGTAGATCAGAGCCAACCAATAGCACAGCTATTTACAAGATACAGCAAACCCTAACAAAAGGACTTTTCCAAGTTAACCCAATTACCAAATAATGTGATTAACTATCCATTGTGATTAACTATCCATTGTCTTTTTGAACCCTAAGACAGCAGGAACCCCACATCTCCACTATAGAGCCTGTATTTCCCCCAGTCCTGGAACCTTAGGATAGGGCCTACTTTCCCGCATGCCTCTCCCAATCCATATCAAATAATATTGCATCAGCCGATCGCAACCTAATCCACACAACGATTGCCACCTCAACATGCTTCAGCTCAGACTGTGTCCAGAGACTTCACGTGTGGAATGACAACCCTTCAGCTTCATTACTTGGGTGAGACCTTTCTTTTCATAGCAGTCTCTAATTCTATCCCAGGTGGATCACTTTCTAACAAAGTCCCAAAACCTAGATATAGACCAGGTTCTGTGAGAGAGAGTATATGTTCACACGTATCCATAAACTATTGCAAAATATATACCTGAAAGCAGAAATACACTAGAGTTTGCAGTGAGTACCCCCCCCAACACTTCCTCTCCACTATTCCAACCTTTGGGTCCATGATTGCTCAACAATTTGTTTGGCTTTGTATGTTAACTCTCTTTTCAGCCACCAGGTTCCAGATGCCATCAGGATGCTGGCCAGGCTTCCCTGGACTGAAGACCCCACCAATGTATCCTGAAGCTCCGCTTCCCCAGAGACCCACCCTACTAGGGAAAGAGAGAGGCAGACTGGGCGTATGGACCGACCAGTCAACGTCCATGTTCAGCGGGGAAGCAATTACAGAAGCCAGACCTCCCACCTTCTGCAACCCACAACGACCCTGGGTCCATGCTCCCAAAGGGATAGAGAATGGGAAAGCTATCAGGGGAGGGGATGGGATATGGAGATTGGGTGGTGGGAATTGTGTGGAGTTGTACCCCTCCTACCCTATGATTTTGTTAATTTATCCTTTCTTAAATAAAAAATAAATTAAAAAGAAAATGCCACTTGTTAGTATTTTCTAATGATTACATGTGTAATGATAATATTTTTGAGTATTTGGTTTAATAAAATATATTGAAATTTATTTCACTTATTTATTTTTCAATTTCTAATTAAATATTTCTATTAAGATAACTATTAACATACAGCTCTAAGAACTAATATAAGGAGATATCATATATGGTTTCCCAAATGGTAACATCTTGTAAAGCTTTATTACAGCACAACCAATATATTAACACTAATTTGTTTAATTTTATTTTTAAGTCTTTTGTTATTATTATTATTATTATTTATTGGACACAAACAGAGAGAAATTGAGAGGATGGGAGAGATAGGAAGAGAGACAGAGAGACACCTGCAGCCTTCCTTCACCAATCGTAAAGCTTGGCCTGCAGGTGGCAACCAGGGGCTTGAATCCGTGTCCTTGTGCACTGTAATGTGTGCACTTAACCAGGTATACCCACCACCTGACCCTGAGTACTGATATTTTTTAATTACATCTATGTTTAAGAAAAAATAGCTTTGTTATTATTATAAAGAGACAAAAATGGACACATGAAAATAAGCTTTTTAGTCATGATGCCACGGGAAAATTGAAGTCTGAATAACTAGATTGAAAATGGAAATTTTTTAATGCTTTCCTTATAAGGAAGAATGAAGGGGGCCAAGCAGTGGCATACTTAGTTGCGAGAACAGGTTACAGTGCAAAACGACCTAAGTTCAAACCCCTGGTCCCCACCCACAAGGGGAAAGCTCCACACGTGGTGAAATAGTGCTGCAAGTTTTTCTCCCTACCTCCTTCTCTCCCTCCTTCCATCCCTACCCACTAAATTTCTCTGTGTCTCTATCCAATAATAAATTAAATAAAAAATATATTTATCAATATTCAACATAAACATGTAACATTCCTTTAAAATTCAACTACTTTTCAATTACAGTTGACAGAAAAAATATTTATTGGCAGGAGGTATGGAAAACAAGAATATGAAAATGTATTTTTCCCTTTCAATTAAGTGAAGAAAAGGACCAGGAATTTCTATTACTTTATTAAATCCATGTAATAAGTTATATAATGAGACTCCAATATAGACATAAATAATAGTCAGCGGAAGACTCTAAAGGGGGAGGGACAGTGTGTTGCTACACCAATATAAACCCTTTGTTCCAGTCACCTGGACTCCATGACTGCAGTTTTATTTTGTACCTTCTCAATTTTTCTAAAGCCACTGTTTGTCTAGTACATTCTTTGTATGTCATTTAGTCAAAGCCAACCACTTGTCAAGGTCCAGTTTGACTTTCATCTCCTTTGATATAATAATTTCCTGATTACTTTTTATTCATTCAGTTGTCAAATACTTATCAAACACTGCTAAAGTAAAGAGCTATATTCTCAAAATGACTCACCCTCTACTGAAAGAAAGCTGAGAATAAATGTTAAAATAAATCATGTCTGATTCCAAAGGCCCTGGAAATAAAATAGTTATGGGATCAACCGTGAATATGAGAGGAGTACTTTACCTTGCAAGGTCAGCAAAGACTCTCTGAGATGATAATCCAGCTAAGATACAATTTACACAGAATTCCAATCAAAAAAATATGGAACTGACAGAAAGTCAGAGCAAAGACCCTAAAGAGAAATGAACTTGGTAGGCTCAAGTGAAAGCAAGAAGAACATAATAAATGAGTCAGAATAAAGCAGAAGAGGTTAAAATGACAAACACATATGGATTTAGAGGTTGGAATAATGAGTCCAGGGTTTTAGTTTAAATGTCCTAAAAACATCATATAGGGTTTTGACAAGAAGACCGACACTATCAGATAAGGAAAACTCTGACTATTATGTGGTGAGGAGATTCATGTAAGCAGGGAAGAAAGTGGGAAGAATAAAGAGGCTTTGGCAGTAATGCAAATAATATAATTAGAAAATATAGGCTCTGATGGAATAGAAAAATCACTGCAGATACTGAAGGAATCACAAGATCAGGGCATGGGGTGAATTTCCAGTATGCTGCAGAGGCCAATAAAGTAACACAAATGATAGAACAAAGGATAACAAGCTAAAGCAAACCAATAAATACACACACACACAAGAAAGCATGCACAGAAACTTTCTACAGCAAGAGGCAAGAAGTCTCAACAATCAGGAAGTAGGACACAGGGAAAAGACTTAACCAAGAAAATAAGTCTTTTTATGTAACTACTGCTCACAGAAGAGCTCTATAAGGCTGAGTCATGAAAACAGCTTTCCCCAACCACCCACTGAAGGAAGAATGCCTGAGCACTAACACAGTCATACTGCAACTGTGTCCTGTAACAGACCCAGTGGGAGGATTCCTGGTTCACAACTTGTTAGAATCTGTGTTGTGTCAGATCCAGAGACCCAGAGTACCCACAGCACTGTCAGTATCCAAACAAAAGTCCTAGTCACATGTCAGACCTAAATCCCCACCTAGGCAATCTGTTGGGTTGTTGGGAAAGTCATGACATATTCTTTTGTTTTTCTATGAAAAAGCATCATGATGTTTCCATACCAATAGTAACTGCTGAACACTAGCAAGTCCAAATTGTGGTTGCTACACACACATAGACCCCTGGTCACAGGTCCTTACGGAACACCAAAGATAATAATGATCCTGGGGAAGGAAGGCAGGGAGGGGGCTTTGATGTCCTGGTGCATGATGGTAGAAAATGACCTAAGTTGGGAAGCGAGAGTGTTTTGAAGACACCTATCATGGGGAGATGAGAGATTGTACCCATGTGTCAATTGTACTGTAAACCATTAATACCCCAATAAAATGAGGAGGGAGAGGAGGAAGAAAAAGAGGAAGGGGAGTCGGGGAGGAGGAGGCGGCAGCAGTGACAGTGATGACAACAGAAGAAATTACCAGTACTGTTGGACCAAGACAACCTCAAGGAGAAAATTCCAAATTCAATATACCTACTTAAAACTACTAAAGAGGACAGCAACTATGGTCCTCAGAATGCTCACTAAAATGAGAAGTTCAATAGAAGAAAACATCAATAAAGTCAGAAGTAGTATAAGAGAAGTCATAACAGAAATCAAAGAGATAAATATAAGTAGATAAGCTTTTAAAAAAGTACTATAGAAAGACAGAAGTCAAAGATGAGTGTAGTGAGCTGGGAAATAGGAAGAGGAAACTATCAAGAAAATTCTAGCAAAAGAAGGAGGAAAAGGAAGAAGAGGAGGAGAAGGAGGAGGAAAAAAGCAAATAAAATAAATATAGGAGAGTTATGGAACAATATCAAGAGAAAGAATATTTTCATCACAGCCAGAAGAAAAAGTACCTTTCATTCAACGTACTATTAGTCAAGAATTTGCACAAATTGAAGGAGATGGGAAATTCTAAGAGTTTCAAAGGAAATGAATCTAATTATAAGTTTGCTGGGGGCACACAATCATTAACTTGACAAAGATCAAAGGTAGAGAGCAATTTTCAAAAAGCAGAAGAAATGCAGAAACCCCTACAAGAGCATTCATACTTTTTCAACAGAAACACTAAAGGCTTAAAAAGACTGGGTGAATATATTCAGTTCTGAATGAAAAATATCTCTGCTCATGAATACCCTGCCCTGCTAGATTATCAAGTTGGAGGAGTGAAGAGAGTCTTTCAGACAGCAGCTAAAGAAATCAATTACCACAAAACTGGCCCTACAAGAGGTAATTAAGAGTAAACGAGGATATGAGAGAGGGAACCTATTCCAACATGACAACTGTTCTAATAGAGATACCAAAGACGGCATATGTACAGCAAAAGTGTGAGAAGACAGGTGATAATCATCTAGAAATCACAGAGAAAGGCATCAAAAGAATTGAGACTTGCCATCAGTTTTATGTTGGAATACTAGCCTCCAGAACTCTGAGAAAGAACATTTTTGTTGTCTAAGGTATCTTGTCTGTGATCTTTTAAGTAGTCATAGAAAGCTGATATACTTAGCATTTGCATTTCTTATTTTCTAAATGTTTATGGTCTTAAGTATAAAAACATAAATATCATTAGTTATCACTGTGAAGAATCCCCCTTTGGAATTACTGATTAAATTCAGTTTTTATGGTACTACAATTTTCTAATTAAGTATGGTTTTCTTATGTTTGAAAACAAAATTCTAAGTATAGCACATGAAATACCCTTTAAAAATGTTGAGAAGCAATGACTTAACATTCTCTCCCATCTCCCAACCTAAAAATTGTTCTTGGTTGAAGAATATCTGTGTTATTTCCATTGCTGAGATCTAGACTGAAAAGAAAGTGACACTTACCGAGTCGATTTGATCTAAGGAAATCTTCCCAGTATTTCCCTGTGCACTGTAATCTTGACCAGTGTAGGAATGACTAAAAATAAAGAAAAGAAATATTAAAATAGGATTTGTGAAGCATTTTGAATCACATCAAAGGAGTGTTTTAATAGTTTTTTGTTTTGCTTTGTTTTTTTAAGATTCAATTTATATATTACAATGACAGAAAGTTTCACATGAGACAGAGAGAAAGAGACAGACAAAACAGAGCACCATTCTGGTACATGCTATGTCAAGGATAAAACTGGTAATGTCAGACATACAAGTTCAATGTTACTACTATACTTAATAGGTAAGCAATTTCCCCAGCCACTCAAAGGAGGTTTTCATTCTGATAAAAAGGAAAGTTTTAGAATGTTAAAACATTTTCCATAAAAAAAACTTTAGGGGAGGGGCCAGGTGGTAGTGCAACGGGTTAAGCACACATGGTGCAAAGCACAAGGACTGGCCTAAGGATCTCAGTTCGAGCCCCTCGCTCCCCACCTATACAGTGGGGTCGCTTCACAAGCAGTGAAGCAGGCCTGTAGGTGTCTTTCTCTCCCCGTCTGCACTCCTCTCTTGGTTTCTCTCTGTCCTACCCACAACAACAACTGCAAGAACAACAACAATAATAACAGTAACAATAAGGGCAACAAAATGGAAAAAATGGCCTGTAGGAGCAGTGGATTCATAGTGCAGGCACTGAGCCTCAGCAATAACCCTGGAGGCAGCAAAAAAAAAAAAAAAAAAAAAAAAAACTTTAGGGGAAAGAAAATATAGCCAAGTATCATATAAGAATTTAATAGAACATATTTTAAAAAGCTTACCCCAAAATAACACAAAATAATAGTCTGGTTCTCTAATCGAGGGTACCATCTCTATATCTGAGGGCATCAATGCAAGTTGTTGTTAAAGTTCCAATTTCTATTTATTCTTTAATAGCAGCATGGTAGCAAAGCAAAGAAGTAATATTTAAATCCGGACACATCATTTACTGAAAGCAGGTCCTTGAGAAAGCTACTTACTCATTCCATATCCCTGGTTACGTATCTGTCAAGTGGAGATAATGATGCCTCCCTTATAGTGTTGACAGGTCTGAACTGAAAATATTTTCTGTTAAAGGACCTGCCTACAGTAATAACTGTTTACTAAAATGAATAATATATGAACAGCACTTTACATGTGCAAAGAGCCTTTATATTTTATATTCTGTGGTCCTCTAGTTTCACTCTGACAAGAACCCTGAGAGAGGTTTTTTATTTATTTTTATTTTACATTTGACAAATGAGGAAACTGAGGCTCAGAGGAGTTAGAATCTTGTTAGGTCAAGAAACAAACTATCAGTGCAAGGCTAGGGGGTAGCACAATGGTAGAGAAAAATACTTGCATACACAAGCTCAAAAGCTGAGTGGTGCCCATAGCAAAATACTGAATAGCACACTTGGATAATATGTTTGCTTAGCTAGTCGAATGACCAGGTTCAAGCCCAGTCCCCACCACACTGGAAGCTTCAGTGCTATGGTATCTTTTCTTCTCTGTCTGTCTCTATCTAGAGAATTCAGCCTGAAGCAACGAAGGCTGGGCAGTGGCAGAAGAAAAAGAAGTAGGGAGGAGGATGGAGGGGAAAGGCAAAGTAAATAATAAATCTCTTTTTAGAATCTCATTGCTTTAGGACTCAAGCCTTTTGACTTCCAATTCTGCTTGCTATATTATGCCATCTTCTTCCTATAATAAAATTCCCTGTTGTATTATTTATAAATTAATAAATATAACTTTGCATATACTACTTTAAAGCTATTCATCTTTAAAATTTTTCATCACCATAGCCAACAAGAGAAATACTAATTCAGATGCAGACATATAGATGTGACAGTGAAAAACAGCTGCTGGATTACATAGAAAACCATAATCAAACCATAGATTATACAGGCTCTATAACTAAAGGGAAACTCTGGAGCATTGCCATTACTATCATAAATAACTCCAGACTGTGCCTGCTAGGCATAGATTTGTGTGCTCTACAATGTCTACACAAGACTCTCTCTAGAAATACTGTTATTTCTATAAACCATTAATACAGTTGAACAATGAGTTTTAATTATGAAGCAAAATAACAATACATGTGGAAATACTGTGGTCACTGGCTAAAAAACTGAGTTTAGTTATCTCCCCTCCAAGGGTTAAGAATGGGCTCAGAGTGAGCTCAGACCTTCAGGGATGCAGAGGTTACACAGGTTCCTGTGACGAGGGCCTCAGATCAAATCGATGGCGTTTATAGTTAACAATACTTATATATGTTTCCTATGTTTGGGAGCTACTCTCTGGCCTGATCCAGCTTTCTATTTCTAACTCTGACACCATCTCCCCAGATAATACCTTGGGTCCACCTGCATGCTAGCTGTCAGGCTCAGGCAAAAACTAGTAAAGCCATGGGCCACTTGGAATATACCTAAAATAGACCTACTAGCTTTTTCCAAAACAGAGATCCCAAATTTCATCTGCTATATTTTTACCTTTAGGTACCTGATTATTTAACAAGTTGTTCTGCTTTATATCTTAATGCTTATTCAGCCACCAAGTTGCAGACGCTACCATGATGCCAACCTGACTTTCCTGGGCAAATGACCCCACCAATGTGTCTTGGAGCCCTGCCCCAGTAGGGAGAGAGACTGGGCTGGGAGTATAGATTGACCTGCTAATATGCATGTTCAGTGGGGAAGCAATTACAGAAGCCAGACCTTCTACCTTCTGTACCCCATAATGATCATGGGTCCATGCTCCCAGAGGGATAAAGAATAGGAACATTTTCAAGGGATGGGATGGGATATGGAGTTCTAGTGGTGGGAATTGTGTGGAGTTGTACCCCCCTGATCTTATTGTCAATATTTCCATTTTATAAATAAACTAAAAAAAAAAAAAAAAGGTCTCAGAGTTACTGAGAACAGGATGAGAAAATGGCAGGAAGACATAAGTCAATAATTTCATACCTTAAAATACAGATTCTCTTGCTTCTGGTATTATTTCCCCCTTGAGTAACAAATTTCTGACAAATAAAATATCACTGGATCCCATCCATTCCTTTTATAATAGTTTTGTATAGTTTCCTATGCCATGAATTAAGTTAAATCAATAGTTGCTAATTTGGGTATTTTATATTTCTAATATAACTTAGCCACAGAATTGTTTCAGTGGAATTCCCAAAATATATTTTACAGTGGAGCAAGGATGCAGCATGGAGTTATAGAAACATTAGCAAACTTAGTAGTATAAAAACTTAGCCTGGCTTTTTGTTTTTTAAATCACTAGTTCAGTAAGCAAAAGCAACTCATTTAATAATCCTGATATGAACTTTCCTCATTTGTAAAATGGCATGAATAATGCCAGGTCTGAGAAACTCATTGATATATTAAGTAATTATATAGAGTACATTAAGTGATTATTGAATAAATCAAATGATATATTTTAATAAAGCATAAATTTAGGGGGTTGGGCGGTAGCACAGCTTGCTAAGTGCACATGGCGTGAAGCACAAGAACCAGCATAAGGATCCTGGTTCAAGCCCCCAGCTCCCCACCTGCAGGAGAGTCGTTTCACAAGCGGTGAAGCAGGTCTGCAGGTGTCATTCTTTCTCTCCCCCGTCTTCCCCTCCTCTCTCTGTCCTATCCAACAAGGACGACGACAACAACAATAATAATTACAACAACAATAACAGTAAAACAACAAGGGCAACAAAAGGGAAAATAAATAATAAAAAAAATTTTAAGTATAAATTTAATGAGCCATACTCAAGTGTACACAGCAACTGCAATTTTGACAAGTATATAAAAGAAGATGGCAAGGTGGCAGGATAATCCCATGGAAATGCCATCACTCAACTAGGAGGTTCTATGTCACTGTCTACAAACTTTAGCTTCCTACTCTACAAAGTAATAGCAACCATCCAAGGAGATTAGTCAGATAAAGTAGATGAGTAAATACAAAGTTGCCCATAAATAGTAAAATGAACCCTAAGCTATACTTATTTAGTAAACAATGTCAAATTAGAGGCAGGGGGCAGCAGTGTCGTACCTGGTGGAATACACACACTACAGTGCACAAGGACCCAGGTTCAAGCCCACAGTCCCCACCTGCAGGGGTAAAGCTTCACAAGTGGTGAGACAGGGTTGCAAGTGTCTCTCCATCTCTTTCCTTCATCTCCCCATTTCTTCTCAATTTCTGACTGCCTCTATACAACAAATAAAGATAATAAAGACTTTTTTTAAAGTACAAACTTAAAAAAAAATGTCAAATTATTACATCACAAGGATGTTTTACTCAGTTCATATTAATGAAAGCAGCATACCCAGTATGAAAAAAGATAAAGAGCACTTAAGCTTACCTTAAATGGTAGTAATAATTAATTCTAAGACTTTATTAAGTAGTAATGGCTACAAAGAGAACCCAGAGGTACCATATGGTGTGTGTGTGTGTGTGTGTGTGTGTGTGTGTATACGCAGGGTGACTATCGCCATTATAATGAAAGTATGCAACTCATGAAAGCAAAAATGATAGAATTGAAAATGAAAATTCTAACATCAGAATTAGGAATGAGAGTTCTCTACTTACTCATGATCATAAGATGAACTGAATATCAGAATCACTTAATATATATTTAAACTATTCATGGATAGATGAAAATGAAGTGGGAGGATTTTCAAATATAACAAAAGAAAAGTGCATCATGGAAAACAATGTACCCAGTGTTCTGTAGAGGCAATAAAGAACCATAAAAATGTTCTACACAAAAAAAATTCATATCATCTAGTTTACATTTGAGAAAGAAAGCAATATAGAGAAATTACCAGAAAGGGTAGAGACTACAAAATGGGAAATTTTACGGAATTTTACTGTAATATTCCTGGTAAGAGAAGGTGAGAAGCTGAGTTAGTGGCAGTAGATGGAGAAAGATCCCTATAATCATGACTGAAAAAAAGTAAAGAACATTACCCTAAAATAACAATTCTTGGACTGAGAGACAGATCACCAGGTAGGGTGTATGCCTGCCACGCACATAGCCTTGATTCAGGTCCTGGTACTACCTAGGAGTGTCATGACACCAGAGGAAGTTTTGGTGCTGTGGTGTTTCTCCCTCTGGTTCTGTCTGATTAAAAAGGCCAGCCCAGGAGTTGGAGTGGTGAAGAGATGGCCCCAGTTTTGCAAAATAATAATAACAATAATAAAAAGAATAACCATTCTTCAGTACAAGTCACATTAGCTCACAGAAATGAAGCTTTGGTTTTTACTTTGGAGGTTCCAAAGAATGTTAACGAAATGAGATTAATACCCTACCTTTCCCCAAATGTATCATATTCAAAGCTCATAATCAGTTTTTATATCTCACTGTCTCCAAATGAATGTAGCTGTTTACACTAATAAACTATCAAAATATAGTCTTACCTCTGTGATCAAAAATAGACAAATTTGTGAATTGACATTTTTAAATTGCTGTTTTGCAGAAGCAGAAAAATAATAATTCAAAGAACAAAAGTGGGGCCAGGCAATGGCACACCTGGTTAAGCATGCATAATAGTGAGCAAGGACCTAGGTTCAAGCCCCTAGTCCCCACCTGCAGGGAAAAAAAGCTTCACAAGTGGTGAAGCAGGGCTGCAGGTGCCTGTCTCTTTCCCCTCAATATCTGTCTCTATCCAATAAGAGAAATATTTTAAAAAGGACAAAAGCAATTTCTAGTCTGTTCAAGATACACATGCATACATGTACATATATGCACATATAAAACCAGCAGAGAATATACTATCTTCTATCTATTTAAAAATAACTGCAGCTTTATTTCAAAAAATATCTCAATATTGTCTCATGCACACTTTCTAATAAGGGGAATTTAGTAAGCATAAAGGCAATACTGCTTCTAAATCTTTCATAAAAGAAACTGAGATGTGCTACAAATGCTTATTTTTTAATACAACAAGCTGGAAACAGATTTAAATGGACTACACGATTCAAATTATGTTACTAATCACTATTCTACTACACATAAAGAATATCTGATTAACTAATCACAGAATCTTGAAAAAAATCAAGGTTTAATTCTCAGTTTAGCCACTAATAGGAAGAAAGAAAAAAGGAAAGTCCAGTTATGCACCAGTCAGTTTATTCATCCATGAGTATGCATCATAAGGGATTAAGAACTGCAGTGATTAACTTTCACTCTCTTTGCATAATTCATCTTTTATTTGCTAGAGTATCAGGTGAAAGGCAGTAGGGATAAAAATGTTACAGCATTTTCTCTTTACCAAAAAGCTAGGAAAGTAGTGAAAACAATAAAGATGTGGTTCAGTGAGTATTCAATTACATTAAAATGTTATCTGAAGATACTGAGTTATAAAAGGTTATGGTGTACTTTTGTTAAAGTGTAACAACTGCTATTACAGCAAAATGTATAAAACTCTGGGAAAATTTAGTGTTTTTTGTTTTTTTTTTTTAATGTCATCAGAGTATTAGACCATCTTTAACAGACTTTCACATAACTTATTGTCCTTATCTGGGCATATGTGATTCTAATTTAGCAAAAAAAATAAGTAAATAAAGGCTTTCAACAGTCCCTCTATAGCCACTCAGTCACTCAGCATGTACTTACTGAGTAACTTTGAGTTACAAAGTAGTGAAGGATGAAGATATGATCCAAAATGTGTGATGTAATAAGTGCCACAATGCTCAAATGTATTCTAGGTCCACAATGAAAGGTCTCTTTCTCCCCAAAATGGGGGGTGGGTAGGGAGGGAAAGCATGTAGTATATAACATTATAGAGGTCCTTGAACAATAGAATAACACTGAACATAGAATTTATATGCTTTAGAAGGAGAGACAACAGGATTCTGGCATATTATCAAAATGACTGACAATACAGAAAGATATAAAGGCTGACAGAGAAGTCTGTTAAGCCAGAGGTAGAGTTAACTTTGGAGATGAGCATTGAAGGCTGAGATAAAAGGAAAATGCCAATCAGAGAATGAAGGACTGGGGAACAAAGTAGAAGAGGAAGAGATTTTAGTCAGAAAACAATTTGAGTTTAAAGGCTTAGAGTAGTGGGTGATGATCATGTATTCAGAGGCCTGGATGGCTTAGCATTTTTAGTTTAACAGTTTCATGTGCCTTAAAACTTTCTTAAAATTTGACCAGACTAATAAAAAAGTATGTGATTGGATTTTGTGGAGGTTGTTGAGGGGGTTTCCAAGTAAGCATGTGATAGGAGATAGCAATTTGAGACTAATTTTTAAAAAAGTATTTTTCTCAGGATCTAGAGAGTTAGGTACACATCAGATAGACAAACAAAAAAAGATAAGCAATGCCAAGGAAACTTCTAAGCTACAGTTTACAAAGAGGTCAGTAGGTGAGAAAACAACAGGAAAAAGTGGGGGGGGGGGGGGGACAAGAGCAGGGACAACTGTTGTCTCTCCTTCTAAAGCCATTAAAATAAAAGAAAAATTTAAATGCTATCTCCTTTTACATTATTAGTGCTAATTACCATTGTAATTTGAGACTTTAAGACACATAAAACCCAAGTATATATTAAAAGGAAAAAAACAAGTATACGCACAACAGTGTTTTGTAATAGAATTTTGCAAATCTGTGTAACAACCCCTTTGCTTACACAGAAGTAATTCAGTGTCTGTTAATTTTTATTCTTTATTCTGAAATGCTAAGTTATCTAGTTTATTATAAAAAAAAATGAATGGTACACACACACACAATATCTGCTTACCAAAGCATTTGCTCAATAAATTTAAATGTAACTAAATTAAAACTCAGCCACATTTGAGAGCCTTTTTCTTCCCATATTATTTCGCTCATTAGTACAAGGACCAGCTACTTTTCTAACATAACTAAATTATCACAGTAAATGAAAAAATAGTAAAGATAACAGTTTTCAATAAATTAAAAGCTGAATGGGAAAAGTTAACACTTTCAAAATATCCATAACAAAAGGCAACCAAAGCAAACTGGTTCACTTCAAATTATGTCCAGAGATGCCAGGCCAAGGATATCTAACTCTAATATTCAGGTGAGACATTTCCTAGCTCATAGGACTCCTAAATTCCATTTTGGGTGACATACCTCCTGCCAGAGATATATAGACCATGGCCCATGAGATACAGCACACATGCACATGTATGCATAAGTTAGGGGAAAATAAAAGTAAAAAGTCCTTAAAGTAAAAGTCAATAGTTTGCAGTGACTCAAGGGCAGCAAGCAAGTGGAAAGACCCAAAAGAGATATTATAAAATACTTAAATCAAATAGTTTCTACTTAGATATCCTGGATACCCTACTCACCTACTTCCTATTTTTCACTTCCCTCAATCACTCTCAGCCTAGCCCTGTCAGATAAAGTAAGGACTACTAAAGCAGGGTATGGGTAAGAGCCCAGCACTTTTTAATGATGGCCCTTTTGGTCACTACCAGGCCACCCCATCACCTGGGGTCCTAGTCAGGGAATCCCAGGATTCCTACACAGATATGGAGCTAACAGATCCCTTTCTCCACCATCACTGGTCATCTCCATCAGGAACAACATCATAAACCCTTGTGTGGGCCTCTATAGGACAATATAGAACAACAACAGTAGAAACTGCCCCATCCCAGACCTTCCACCTTCTGCACTACATAATGATCCTGGATCCATGCTCCCAGAGGGATGAAGAATAGGAAAGCTTTCAAGGGGTAGGACAGGATATAACTTTGACAGTGGAAATTGTGTGGCATTTTACCCCTCTTATCCTATGGTCTCGTCAATATTTTTATTTTATGAAAGAAAGAAAGAAAGAAAGAAAGAAAGAAAGAAAGAAAGAAAGAAAGAAAGAAAGAAAGAAGGAAAGAAGGAAAGAAAGAAAGAAAGAGAAAGAAAGAAAGGAGAAGAGAAAAGAAAAGAAAGAAAAGAAAAGGCCCCTTTCTCCAAAGGGAGAATGGGTCAGCATACTCTGCCACTCAAGGAAGACTGATCCTGAAATGAGTTCAGCCTAGAATGTTCCTAGTTATGACCATGGAATGAGAGCTCAAACCAGTGGGTGCAGAGGTTGTACAGGCTAAGTATGGATAGACATGGGCCCTAAGGTAAGATTGATGGGGTCTACAGTTAATGGTATTTACATACTTTATATTTGGGAGCTACTCTGCCCTGACCCAGCTTTCTAGTCCTATTTCCAACTCTGACACCATCTTCCCAGGTAATACTTTTAGACCACCTGCATAGGGTTCAGGCAAATATTAGTAAAGTCATGAACGAGTCCTTTGGAATATATCAAAATAGGCTTCCTAGTTTCTTCTAATGTGAAGACCCCAAATCTCATCTACTGTATCCTTACCTTTAGGTTCCTGTTTACTAAACAATTTGTTCTGCTTTGTATTTTAATGCTTTTCAGCCACCCAGTTGCAGATGTTATCATGACACCAATCTGACTTCCCTGGGCAGATGACTTAATTAATGTGTCTTAGAACCCCACCTCCCCAGAGCCCTGCCCCACTAGGGAAACACAGAATCAGGCTGGGGGTATGGACTGAACTACCAATGCCCATGTCCAGCAGAAAAGCAATTACAGAAGCCAAACCACCCACCTTCTGCATTCCATAAAGATCTTTGATCTTTTGGTCCTCCTTTGAACAAGGAGGCTTCTATTGGAGGGGATGGGATGTAGAACTCTGGTGGTAGGAATTATGTGGACTTGTACCACTCTCATCCCACAATGTTGCAAATCATTATTAAATTGCTAATAAAAAAATCTATAACAAGTATTAATGTAACCAAATTTTTATCCTATGTTAGATTCAATCAAAACTAAAGTAGGGTGTAGGGAAAAAAAGTTGAAGAAAATTGAAACGGCATAACTAAGGAACTAGTTTTCCCGAAAAATAATGCCAAGCCCTTTGTTTACAAAATAAAAATACAGTGATCTATAAAAAAATAGATCTATAAAAGTGACTTCTGCACACATCTATCTGATCTGTGAGTTCTAAGTGAGAAAGCAGAACTACTTCTGGTCTTTGTAGAGACAACAGAAATTTAAGCCCTGCTCAGTGTACCAAAAATATCAATATAAGCACTTAGGTACTCAACAGGGAATAGTTTTTGAGTGTTGAAAGTGAGAGATGAAAACAAAAAAAGAAATTATTTGAAAGTGGATTTGTGAATTTCACAGCAAGATTAGATGGTTAAGAAAAAAAAATAATAATCTTTTCATGCTGTGTCATTGATTGTTAGCAGAAGACTGATCATCACACCTGGGCTACAAGAGCAGTATTCAGAAGCTCCACTACTGTGACATAAATGATCCAGGCATTTATGACAAAATGAGAGGGCTATAGTCAGCTTTTCAAGGGAGATTACTTCTCCAATCATTTTCTTCTTTTCTGACTATCGATGAAAACTTAAGAGAATAAAGAAAAAATAGTTTCAACAGTTCAGGAATTAGCTCCCACTCCTCTTTATTTACATTTTTCCAAGTCCAGTGTGTCCAAAAAATAATCATGGAGGCAAACAGAATAAGGAAAAAAGCAGAGTAGAGCAACTAAGTAGCACAAGTTCCACAATGCCCTTGGCATTAGTGACTTGCACCAAAAAAAAAAAAAAAAAAGAAAGAAAGAAAAGAAAAGAAAAGAAAAGAAAACCCTCTTTACATCTTTCAGTTTCCTCATTGGTAAACAGACCCTCCCTTCAAAAGATTAGAAGGATCAAATGAGATTCCTAAAAGCATTTACTACAGTGTATTTTTCACTCAAATTATAATCACCACTACCACAATCATCATCATAACCCAGACATAATCTTATAACATAATCTACTTTTTGGTTGCTAATTTTTTTTTTTCTCATTTCAAAAGCTTCCTCCCTTGAATGAAAGAACAACAAAAAAATTTTTATCTTCTTTATAATATGGCATATGGCAATTTAATATAAAGTAGAAAATTTATATATCCTTAATAAACTGGTAACCCACAAACTATTGACAATACTACATTTTTCTGTAGTTTCCAAAGTATACACATTCAGCACCAAACACTAGAGATATCAATGGAATGCAATTCAGAGCAGTGCTATCTTATCTATTTAATTTTGGGCTCCCCAGGGTTTTGTACTCCCAAGCTGACTTTTTCAGTTTTAATTCAGCAGAAGACATAGACAAACAGATAAATACCACAGCAGAAGTGTTCCACACAGTGCAGTGACACGCCTATGTAGTGCTGGCTCTCAAAACTAGGCCATGCACATGATAGATCAGAACTTGCTGGCTTTTTTTTTTTTTTTCTTTATTGGGGAATTAATGTTTTACATTCAACAGTAAATACAATAGTTTCTACATGCATACCATTTTCCAGTTTTCCATATAACAATACAAACCCAACTAGGTCCTCTGTATCTTTTTTGGACTGTATTCTCCCCCGCCACCCACCCCAGTCTTTTACTTTGGTGCAATACACCAATTCCAGTTCAGGTTCTACTTATGTTTTCACTTCTGATCTTGTTTTTCAACTTCTGCCTAACAGTGATATCATCCCATACGCATCCTTGTGTTTCTCAATCATTTAACTTAACGTGATTTTTTCAAGGTCCATCCAAGATCTGCTGAAAACAGCGAAGTCACCATTTTCATACCTGAGTAACATTCCACTGTGTATATATACCACAACGTGCTCAGCCATTCATCTGTTGTTGGACATCTGGGTTGCTTCTAGGTTTTGACTATTACAAATTGTGCTGCTAAGAACATATGTGTACACAGATCTTTTTGGATGGGTGTGTTGGGTTCCTTAGGATATATCCCCAGGTTCCGGAGGCGGAGCTACGAGCAGCAGATCGCTTTTTCTCCTCTCCTCTCCTCTCCCGGATCAACTAGGAATACCAAAGGAGACCACCCGGACCGAAACAAGACAGGACTAGAATGACCACAGAAACCCAGTAAATCACCCGTGAGTACAAACACGCGTGGCTGGTGACAGAGAGGAGAGAGGGGCCTAAGGAGAGATTAAGTGACTGCTAACAGTTCAACAGTTTGTCAGTGGAGACACCACCTCCAGTCTGCTCCACCAACAAGGGGACAGCTGAAGGGAGGAAAGGACTCCCCAGAGACTCACCAAGTACAACTCTGAGTCTCCATTGCTACTACCCTCAGAATCTGGAGCAGCAACAGGGAGGGCACAGAGATCTAACCGGGAAACTCAGGAGAAGACCTATACCTCGGTGGTATAGCTGAAGGGCTGTGAAAGTCTCTTTGCATAACCACTGGATTATCTCTGCCACACCCTGCTTTATCTCTTGGTCAGGAGTCATTGATTAAGCCAAGAAGCCTATTGATAGTTTAAAAGCCCTCAGGCTACCATAGCCTACAGGGGAAAAAAAAAAGGCTTTTACACCACTGAACTCCAACTCAGGGATTGAAAAAACTGTTAACTTATATAAAATGGTTAAAACAACAAGAAAAAATAATGGAGACTCGAACCAGGACAAGAGTCCAGCTAAAAGTCCTCCAGAGGGCGAAGCACAAAACAACGAGTTCAACATCCAAACATTAGCTAAGGAAATAATAACAGGAGTGAGTAAAGAATTTGAAAAAATTGTAATCAGAACTGCAGGAACAACAAATGAGAATATGGAAGAAAATTCTAATAATCTCATGGTTATTAGAGAGCTGAAAGCTGAAATTGCTGAGCTAAGAAGGCAACTAGCTGAACAAGCTAAAACAGTATCAGAGCAGGGAAACAAAATAGATGAACTCCAGAAAGCAGTAGAGGGCAGAGAGAACAGAATCTATGAGGCTGAAGACAGAATTAGCAAGATTGAGGATGAATTAGACACAACTAAAGAAGAAGTAAGAGACCTCAAAAAGAGATTAAGAGATGCTGAAAACAACAACAGAGTCCTATGGGATGACTTCAAAAGAAACAATATACGCATTATTGGCTTACCAGAGGAAGAAAGAGAAGGGGAGGAAGAAAGCGTTCTCCAGGCCATAATAGCTGAAAATTTCTCTAGTCTAGACAACACCAAAGACATAAAGATTCAAGAAGCCCAGAGGGTCCCAAACAGAATTAACCCAGACCTAAAGACACCAAGACATGTCATACTTAGATTGGAAAGGAATAAGGATAAAGAAAGGATCCTCAAGCCTGCAAGAGAAAAACAAAGAGTCACCTACAAAGGAAAATCCATAAGATTAGCAGCAGACTTCTCCATACAAACACTACAGGCCAGAAGAGAATGGCAAGATATCTATCGAGTGCTCCATGAGAAAGGCTTTCAGCCAAGAATACTATATCCTGCTAGATTGTCATTGAGACTAGATGAAAGCATCAAAACCTTCTTAGACAAGCAACAGTTGAAGGAAGCAACCATCACCAAGCCTGCCTTGAAATAACTTCTGAAAGGTTTCCTATAAACAACCAGACCACCACAAATAGAACATATATCAAAACACTCTAAAACTCTACAAGGATATATCCCCAGGAGAGGAATTGCAGGATCATAGGGTAGGTCCATTTCTAGCATTCTGAGAGTACTCCAGACTGTTCTCCACAGAGGATGGACCAATTGACATGCCCACCAGCAGTGAAGGAGGGTGTCTTTGACTCCACGACCTCTCCAGCATTTGCTGCTGCTACCTTTTCTGATGTGTGACATTCTCACAGGAGTGAACTGGTATCTCATTGTCTTCATTTTCATTTCTCTGACAATCAAAGACTTGGAGCATTTTTTCATGTGTTTCTTGGCATTTTGGATCTCTTCTTTGGTGAATATTCTGTCCATGTCCTCTCCCCATTTTTAGATGGGATCATTTGTTTTCTTGTTGTTGAGTTTGGCAAGCTCTTTATATATTTTGGTTATTAGCCTCTTGTCTGATGTATGGCATGTAAAGCTCTTCTCCCATACTGTGAGGGGTCTCCTAGTTTGGGTAGTGGTTTCTTTTGCTATGAAGAAGCTTCTTAATTTGATGTTGTCCCATAGGTTTATGCTTGCCTTAGTCTTCTTCGTAACTAGATTTGTTTCACTGAAGATGTCTTTAAAATTTATACAGAACAAAGTTAACCCAATTAACAAATAATGTGATGATAATATTAACTATCGATTGTCTTTTTGAACCCTAAGACAGCAGGAACCTCACATCTTCACTATAGAGCCCCTACTTCCCCCAGTCCTAGAACCCTTTGTGGGGATAGGGCCCACTTTCCCGTATGCATCTCCCAATCCAAACCAAATAATATTGCATCCGCCGATCACAACCTAACCAAAGCAACGATTGCCACCTCAACATGCTTCACCTCAGGCTGTATCCAGAGACTTCACGTGTGGAATGACAATCCTTCAGCTTCATTACTCGGGTGAGACCTTTCCTTTTATAGTACACTCTAATTTCATCTCAGGTAGTTCACTTTCTAACAAAGTCCCATAACCTAGATATACACCAGTTTCTGTGAGAGAGAGCTTATGTGCACACGTATCCATAAACTACTGCAAAATATATACCTGAAAGCAGAAGTACACTAGAGTTTGCAGTGAGTACCTCCCTAACACTTCCTCTCCACTATTCCAAGCTTGGGATCCATGATTGCTCAACAAATTGTTTGACTTCATATGTTAACTCTCTTTTCAATCACCAGGTTCCAGATGCCACCAGGATGCTGGCTAGGCTTCCCTGGATTGAAGACCCCACCAATGTGTCCTGGAGCTCAGCTTCCCCAGAGACACACCTTACTAGGGAAAGAGAGAGGCAGACTGGGAGTATGGACCGACCAGTCAACGTCCATGTTCAGTGGGGAAGCAATTACAGAAGCCAGACCTTCTACCTTCTGCAACCCTCAACGACCCTGGGTCCATGCTCCCAGAGGGCTAGAGAATGGGAAAGCTATCATGGGAGGGGGTGGGTTATGGGGATTGGGTGGTGGGAATTGTGTGGAGTTGTACCCCTCCTACCTTATGTTTTTGTTCATTAATCCTTTCTTAAATAAAAAATTTTAAAAAAATTTATACAGAAAAGAGTTCTGCCAATATTTTCCTCTAAGTATCTGATAGTTTCTGGTCTAACATCCAAGTCCTTAATCCACTTGAAATTTACTTTTGTATTTGGTGAAATACAGTGGTTTAGTTTCACTCTTCTGCATGCTTCCACCCACTTTTTCCAACAAATAGTTTGGGCAACTTTGTCAAAGATTAGATGTTCACAGATGTGGGGGCTTACTTCTGGACTCAATTCTATTCCACTGGTCAGTGTGTTTATTCATGTTCCAGTACCAAGCAGTTTTGATGACAATGGCTCTATAATACAATTTGAGATCTGGGAGTGTGATGCCTCCAGTAATGTTCTTTTTTCTCAAGATTGTTTTGGCAATTCTAGGTCTTTTCTGGTTCCAGATAAACATCTGTAGCATTTGTTCTATTCTCCTAAGAAATGTGCTTGGGATCTTAATGGGGATAGCATTAAATTTGTAGATGGCTCTGGGTAATATATTCATTTTGATGATGTTAATTCTTCCAACCCATGAACATGGAATATCTTTCCACTTCTTTGTGTCTTTTTCTATTTCCTTGATGAGTGATTCATAATTTTTAGTATACAAGTCTTTCACTTCTTTGGTTAGGTTTATTCCTAGATATTTTATTGTTTTTGTTGCTATAGGAAAAGGAACTGATTTCTGGATTTCATGTTCTTCTAACTTAGTGTTTGCATAGAGGAATGCCACTGACTTTTGAATGTTAATTTTGATGCCTAACACCTTACTGTATTGCCTAACGATTTCCAAAAGCTTCTTGCTGGATTCCTTAGGTTTTTCTGTGTATACTATCATGCCATCTGCAAATAGGGAGAGTCTGACTTCTTCTCTTCCAATCTGTATCCTTTTAAGTCCTTGCTCCTGCCTGATTGCTATGGCAAGAACTTCCAACACTATGTTGAATAGTAATGGTGATAGTGGGCAGCCCTGTCTAGTACCTGATCTGAGTGGAAATGCTTCCAGTTTTTCACCATTGAGTATGATTTTAGCTCTAGGCTTGTTTTATATAGACTCCACTATCTTCAGGAATTTTCCATCTATTCCTTTTTTTTTTTTTTTGTAGCGTTTTGATCATAAAGGGAAGATGTATTTTGTCAAAGGCTTTCTCTGCATGTACTGATAAGACCAAGTGGTTTTTGGTGTTGCTTTTATTGATGTGGTGGATCATCTTGATTGATTTACATATTATTAAACCAACCTTGCATCCATGGGATAAACCCCACTTGGTCATGATGAACAATCTTTATAATACACTGCTGTAACTGGTTGGCTAGAATTTTATTCAATATTTTAGCATCTAAATTCATCAGAGATATTGGTCTGTAGTTTTCTCTTTTGGTTGTGTCCCTGTCTGCTTTTGGTATAAAAATGACATTGGCTTCATAGAAGCTGGAAGGGAGTATTTCAGAGTATTTCAGTGTCTTCAAGCTTCTGGAAGACTTTTAAAAGTAGAGGTATTAGTTCTTCTTTGAAGGTTTTGTAGAATTCATTTGTAAAACCCTCTGGTCCAGGACTTTCATTTTTGGGATGGTTTTTAAACTGTTTCAATTTCATTAGTAGTGATGGACCAGTTCATGTTATCTAGCTCCTCTTTACCCAATTTTGGAAGTTTGTAGGTATCTAGGAATTCATCCATTTCTTCCAGGTTTTCTAGCTTGGTGGCATATAGTTGTACATGTAAGTCTCACATGATATGTTGAATTTCTGCGGTGTCTGTGTGGTATCTCCTCTTTCATTTACTATCCGATTTATTTGGATTTTCTCCCCTTTTGTTGTGAGTCTGGCTATAGGTTTCTCAATTTTGTTCACTCTTTCAAAAAAACAGCATTTACTTTTGTTGATCTTTTGTATGGTTTTCTTATTTTCAATGTTATTGATTTCTGCCCTAACTTTAGTGATTTCTGTCCTTCCTGTTGCTTTATAGTTCCTTTGTTCTTCTTTAGGTCTTTAAGATGTGCATCAAGCTGTTTATTTGTGCTTTTTCTTGTTTCCTATTGTGTGCTTATATTTCTACAAACTTCCTTCTCAGTACTGCCTTAGCTGTGTCCCAAATATTTTGATAGCTTGTGTCTTCATTTTCATTGAACTCTTGAAATATTTTGATTTCTTCCTTGATTTCCTCTTTGACCCAGTTAGTTGTTAAGGAGTGTACTGTTGAGCTTCCACATTTTGAGACTATTACTAATCTTTTGTTGATTGTTAAATGTTAGTTTAATTCCACTGTGGTCTGAGAAGATACTTGGAATGGTTTCAATGCTCTTGAATTTGCTGATGCTGTCTTTGTGGCCTAACATATGGCCTATCCTTGAGAATGACCCATGTGGACTTGAGTAGAATGTGTATTCCAGTTCCTTGGGATGAGTTACTCTGAAAATGTCCAATAGTTCTAGTTTATTTATCTCCTCACTTAGCTACCTCAATTCTTTATTGACTTTCTGCCTGGATGATCTGTCAAGTTGAGAGAGTGGGGTGTTGAAGTCCCCTACTATGACTGTGTTGCTGTTATTATATTACTGTACCTCTTTCAGTATGTTTGATGTATTTATATGGCTCTTATTGGGCGCATAGATGTTAATAATTGTTAAGTCCTCTTGATTGACTGATCCACTGAGCATTAAGTAGTGTCCATCCTTATCTTTTTCAGTTTTATTTATTTTAAAGTCTATCCTGTCAGATATGAGGATAGCTGTACCTGCCCTTTTTTGTAAGAAGCAATGATAGGTGGGATACAAATGTAGATGACAGTAAGACCCTGGGTCAGACTGGAAAGAATTTCTCTCCCATTCTCACAAAGTATATCTCTGACCTGCCTTCACTGCCAACCTATAGCTTCAGAGACTAACAGAATAAGAATATAGAAACCATTTTTCCCATTCTTTGTCTAATATTTCCCATTTCTCTTAAAGATAAAAAAAAAGTTAACACTATTTAATCTTTTCTATCTGGCAGGTTATAGCTCATCCTATTTTTAAAGCTAGCATAAATAAAAATGCAGTGAGGAAGCTATTATGAGTAATCAAAACTGATCTCCACATCAAGGAAACATATTTATGAGGACCATTAAAAAGTGAGCTAACACATCATTCAAAATGAAGTGTAATCTGCCCTACATCATCCAATATAAGAACCCCAAGTTCCAGTACAACCTTTTCAGATAAAGCCAGGTGTAAAGGTGTAATCATGGTGCAAATGGAAAAACAATTTCAGAAGAGGTAGCAAAGGCTATCATCCATATATTCCCTTTTGTAATCACAATTTTACCCACTTTGGATGTTAAAAAAAAACTATTGTATTCATCTAAGCTCGGCTATTCAATAGACATTTTGAGAAAACACAGTCCCTACTGTTTGGATGGGTAGGAAAATCAAGGGAGTTAAAGTTACAATATATCATGTCCTGCTGAGAAGGATATCACAGGAAAATTCACTCAACAGCTGTCACCACTAAAATTGAAATGAGTTTCTTTTTACAGCTAAATCCCTAGTAAATGGTATCTAACTTGTGTTAGCACTGGTGATTTTCCCTGCAGTTATCTCAAATGAGAACACAATCAATAAAAATCTGTTATAAATTGAATGTAAATTATTTTTCCAGGAGTGTGAAGTTTAACTCAATTTTACATTTAAAAAAACTCTCAAAAAGATACTACCAGTGGACAATATGTAGCATAATGATCTATATTTCTCTGAAACTGGGAGAAATTGTATGATTCTAAGAGGTTCACATATCCAATAAATATCAGAATCATATTAGTTTCTATAGCAGGCAAGAACTATAAATGGCATAATTGCTACTTTTATTTATTTTAGCTGGCCCTCATCTTCCCCCTAGGTGGTTCATATTTTCCTGTTCATTCCCATTTCTAAGCCACAAAACAATACTGCTAGATAGCTTCAAGTTGCACATTTTCTTAAATAAAAAATACTGGCAACTCGCTGTTGACAGGAATGCAAACTGGGACAGCATCTCTGGTAAGTAGTATGGAGAGCCCTTTAACAAATAAATAAAAAGTGGTCCGGGAGATATCACAGTGGATAAAGTGTTGGACTCTCAAGCATGAGGACCTGAGTTTAATCCCCGGCAGCACATGTGCCAGAGTGATATCTGATTCTTTCTCTCCTACTATTCCTCATTAATAAATAAAATATTTTTTAAAGTAAATGAATAAATAAATAAATAAAAATACATTATGATCCTACAATATCTCTGCTGGGCATATATTCAAAGGATAAAAATACACTAAGTTAGGGCCAGGTAGTGGTGCCCCTGGTAGAATATACATGCTACAATGCACAAGGATTGAGCTTCAAGCCCCCAGTTCTCACCTTTAGGGAAAAGCTTCAATAAGCAATGAAGCAGTGCTGTAGGTGTCTCTTTTACCTTCTAAATCCCCCTTCCCTTCTTGATTTCTCTCTGCCTTACTCTAGCAAATAAAGAAAATACACTAATTTGATACAACTATATGCACCCTTATATGCATGCCTGCCCTATTCACAATAGCTAAAATATGGACTCAACTCACTAACAGACCAGTGAATAAAGAAATTATGGGATATATAATCAATGGAATGTTACTTATGATTTACAAAACGTCATTGGTTCAGGACAATATAGATGGAGCTGGAAGTTAAGTAAAATATGAGGTGAAATACAATTACCAGATGTCTTAACTCATGTAAAAAATAGATAAGTAAAGCAGACATACTTGTATAATCAAATGCAAACTGACTCTTACATACTATTAAAACCATAGGGGTAATAGGGAATAGAGAGGAGGGTCGATGGAGGGAATCTTTCAAGAACAGAACTTTAAAAAAAAAAAAATCTAAAATATGAAGCTGAGAATAAACCATAAGACTGTAAAGTCCAAAGCTAGTTTGCAACTGTTTTTTTCTCTTTCTGCTGGAAACACATATGCTAAAAATCTTTTTTCAGGAAGCCATTATAGCATGCCGTTTCCCCAATTTACTCCATCTTGCCATAAAGAAACTGCTAGCATTCTATAAATTCTCTTCACCCAATTTCCTTTTATAAAAAAAAACCAAATGTTAAATAAAATGAGAAATGTTAGAAAAAAAAAGTATAGCATAATCCATATACAGATACCTGTGCTAAATAAGATTTTCCTCTTCTTTTGTAACAAAGTTACAGCAATTAATGTAGTAAATGATTATTTGTGTACAGTAGTGTTTTGCTTTTTATGTTAGAACATAAACTAGTGAGGGCAGATAGCATGATGGTTATGCAAAGAACATAAACTGCTTGAGTTATAACTCAAGTTTCACATCTTTTATATAATCAGAATATCCAGTATACTATTCTAAGACCCTTATACAAAGTGTTGCTTTTAAGAAAACAAATGAGATAGAGCATATGTTCACACATATCCATAAACTAGGGCAAATATATACCTGAAAGCAGAAGTACACTAGAGTTTGCAGTGAGTACCCCCCAACACTTCATCTCCACTACTCTAACCTTTGGGTCCATGATTCTTCAACAATTTGTTTGGCTTTGTATGTTAACTTTCTTTTCCAGATGCCATCAGGATGCTGGCCAGGCTTCCCTGGACTGAAAACCCCACCAATGCGTCCTCCACTTCCCCAGACTCACCCTACTAGGGAAAGAGAGAGGCAGACTGGGAGTATGGACTGACCAGTCAACGTCCATGTTCAGCGGGGAAGCAGTTACCTCCCACCTTCTGCAACCCACAACGACCTTGGGTCCATGCTCCCAGAGGGATAGAGAATGGGAAAGCTATTGAGGAGGGGGTGGGCTATGGAGATTGGGTGGTGGGAATTGTGTGGAGTTGTACCCCCACATCCTATGATTTTGTTAATGTCTCCTTTCTTAAATAAAAAAATAAATAAATAAATAAAATGGCTGACTACCAACAATTACATCTCTAACATATAATATTACATACTGGGGTCAATAAATAGTGGAAAAGATTATTTCTAATTTAATACTATTTTATAAGACACCTGGAATACAATCATACTAATCACTGAAATAAGGGTTTGTGTTGCTACTTTAAAAAAAAAAAGGAATAAAGTATTCAAAGTACTTCCAGAGGCAGGACACAGGTGATGAGAAAGAGCTGACAGACAACTGAAACATGTAGGCCATGATAAAAAGGCTTTCACTTCAGCCACAACTGTTCGAAGTCCCTGTCTACTAAACCTTTTTTACTACACTCACACAGTGACACAATTTTTCAAAATGAGAACTCAAATAAAACAGAAAACTGCTCTACTACAGACACTGGGAAAAGTTTTCTCACTGAGGCTGAATTTCTGATTTCCAATAGGAGGCTATGCTGTCAAAGATTCTTTAGAGAAATAAACACAAACAAGTACTTACTATCTACACACACTGCATTCTAAGAACAATTACAAAACCAGTTTGCAATGCCATCAACTTAAGAAAGATATTCTCAGAGCCAGATGGCTGTGCCCCTTGGTTAAGCACACACACTAAAGGAAGATATTCTCTTTGTATTAAATAATTTTAAGGTAAAGGTCAACATAAAATCTGCTTACAAATTCAGAAAGGCACTACAAACTAGTCCATGTGATGCAACCTACCTACTAAGTATAAGCAATACTTCACTAGCTTGTATTACTTTGTTTTTTATATATATATGTGTGTGTGTGTGTGTGTTATAAATAAATATATATATATATTTTTTTTTTTGCCTTCAGGGTTATTGCCGGTACTCTGTGCCTGCACCATGAATCCACTGATCCTGGAGGCTTTTTTTTTTTTCTTTTGTTGCCCTTGTTGTTTTATCCTTGTTGTGGTTATTATTTTCGTTGTTATTGTTGTTGGATACAACAGAGAGAAATGGAGAGAGATGGGGAGACAGGGGGCAAGAAAGACCCCCCTGCAGGAGGGGAGCAGGGGGCTGGAACCAAGATCCTTATGCCGGTCCTTATGCACTTGTTATATATTTAGCCTGCAGAGCTATTGTTGGGACTCTATGCCTGCATCATGACTCACCATTCCAGCGCCATTTCCCCTCATTTTTCTTATGATAGATGGAGAGAGAGAGAGGAGAGACACCTGTAGCACTGTTAAACTACTCATGAAACTTTGCCACTGTACGTAAGGCCTGGGGACCTGAACCCAGGACTTTGAGCATGATATGATGTGAGCTCTACCAGATGCACTGCCACCCAGTACCTTTTCTTTATCATCAGGGCATCTTTGGAGATTTATGCCTACACAAATCTACCACTCTCAGTGGTCTCCCTCTCTTCTGCCTCCCCCTTTCTTTTAGGCAGAGGGTAAGAGACAGAAAAAGGGGTGGGTAGGGAGGGAAAGGAGAGGAGATAAGGGGAGGAGGGGGAGAGCATAGCACTGTTGCACTGTTAGTGAAGATTGCCCTTTCACTGATGCTACCATATGGTAGCCAGGTCTCAAATCCAGGTTCTCATGTATGGTGAAGAATGCATTCACATTCACTGAGTGAGCTATCTCCCATCAGTTTTCCTTTTCATTGAAGTTGGACTGAAATATGCTAATAAAATTTGAAGACATAATTTTAAACACATTTCAAAATGATTAATTAATGCAAAAAAAAAAACAACCCCTAAATGGCAGGGGGTGGGGGGGGGGGGTCAGGTGGTAACGCAGCAGGTTAAGTGCACATGGTGTGAAGCGCAAGGACTGGTGTAGGGGATCCAGGTTTAAGCTCCCAGCTCCCCACCTGCAGACTCCCCCCTTTCTCTTCCCCTCCTCTCTCCATTTCTCTCTGTCCTATCCAACAACGACATCAATAACAACATTAATAATAACCACAACAATGATAAAGCAGTAAGGACAACCAAAAAGGGGGGGAAATAGCCTCCAGGAGCAGTGGATTCATGGTGCAGGCACCGAGCCCCAGCAATAACCCTGGAGACCAAAATAATAATTATATATTTATGACGGGAATTATTAAAGTGATCCATTATATGCTGTCCCCCATTCATTTTCTTCCTTGAAATGCAGGACTGAAGACATAGGCATATATAATATTATAGGGAAAAGGTGCTGTTTCTAGGTCATACAATTCAAGTTATCACATAGAGAATATGGGCTGCAAGCTTTGCTCACTAACCTGTTTGCTTATACTTTTTGGTTGTGGCACTGTAAAAATACTGATGTTTAATATATACCCTCTATTATCTAATACTTTATAAATATTATCCCATAGCTAGGATCATTGAGGTAGCAAAGATTTTGTTTTTTTGCCACCAGGGTCATAGCTTGGGTTCTGTGTCTACATGACAACTCCACCACTCCCAGCAATCATTTGTTTTACTTTATTTTTCTTATGACAGTAAAACAGAGAAAGACAGGCAGAGAGTCATAGCACTGCTCTATATGAAGCACCTCCCCACTACCTGCCACCCCCACTCACAGCAGATGGGGGCTTGGCTTAAACAGGAGTCTTTACACATGTGCTGTTGGTCATTACGCCAGGTGCCCTGCATTGCTTGATGTTGTGGTCTGTTTACATAATCATTGTTTTGCCTGAGACCCGCCCTGCCTGCAGGGTATTGGTTTAATCCCGCTGGATAGAACCTTCGCAACAGCTGGTATCCAAGCTTTCTACCTTCGTGCTCTTTTCTTTTCTCCACCCCCTCTCCTAGCCATTTCCTTTACCGATTTGCCACTTCTGGTTTCTAAGACATAAAAAGCATTGGCTCTGATCAACAAAGGCATTGCATTGCATTCCCGCTCTGCCACAAGTTCCAGAGTCTCTCCCGCCCATGAAGCTAGCCCGGCATTCTGGCACCTGAACATGGACCTACCCCCTGGCTTCACACACAAAGCAGCAGACGTATGAAGGCGCCCCAGATAAGTATATGGCCTTGGCTCTCTGTAGCCTCGTGTTTTACGAAGGCACTGTGATTCTTTTTTTCCCCTCTTATTATTATTCTGAGACTCCTCCACCATGGGCGACCTTCCTCCTTATGAAGAGGTTTCCCAAACCCTCTCCTCTTTTTTCATGAGACAGTTTCTCTGTCTCTGGAACATTTTGCTCTGGGCCACACCTTGGTTCCTCATGACCATGATCATAGAGCTTGGGAGATGTGCGGATATTTCCCCTGGGACTACCTGGACTCCTCTCCCTTGTCTCCTGCAGAGAAGGGCGACTCTAACTTGCAGAGCCTTCTCCAGAACCTTGGCAGTCCCCAAGAATGGAGACACATGGTTAGTTCTACCCTCCCAATTCAATTCTTTCCTCTATGGGAAGACATTTTTGTGAATAGATGCCTGCAGCAATCCCGCAGGAACAGTCAGAACCAGCCTAGCTGGGATTTTGAGGCTCTTTTTGGAGTAGGACACTCTCTGGGGACTCATAATGCAACATAGCGGGATCTAAAAAATCTGGTTCAAAGAACCAAAAAAAAAAGAAAAGAAAAGAAATGAAAGAAAAAGAAAAAGAAAAGAAAAAGCCTCCCTACCACTTCTCTTTCCCACCCTTGTTATCTCTGAATATCTTAAGCTTGCTATCTGCCCCCTCTGCTTTCAGTTGTGTTTTGTGAGTTGAATGACTAAAAAAATTGTTTTGAGTTGAATGACCAAAATTTTTTGTACAACCCATTTTGCTCAGAGTACTCTGAAACTCAATTGACTTTATATAAAAACACTGGATGCAGCCATAGTTTCTGGAGACATCCAGAAACAGTCCTAAAAAATTGTTTTTCCTCTTTTGATTTTTTTTACGTCTTGGTATAAATGTGAAATGTTTAATCTTGAAAACTGTATGGACAGGCGAGATAGCATAATGGTTATGCAAAGAAATTCTCACGCCAGAGGCTCCAAAGTACCAGGTTCAATCCCCTGTACCACTATAAGCCAGAGCTGAGCAGTGCTCTGGTAAAAATAAATAAATAAATAAATAATTTTTTTAAAATGTCACTAACGTGTTAACTCTCTAAGTAACCTGAGTTTGTTTAAAGTCTAAGGTAAAATCAATATATTTAAAAATATATTTAGTTAAAAATCAATATATTTCAACTAAATCTGGTCTGAAGATCCTGTGCACACCTAGGGTATATCTCCATCTTAAATGGGTGTAACAAAAGGTAGAAAAGACACTATTGGTATGTAACGCTTTCATGTACCTTCTCAATTAAAGAGGTAGAACCAGCCCAGGTGAATGACAGATCAAACAATGGTTATGCTAATGATTCTCATGCCTGAGGCTCCTAACAATGGTTCTTCTGTTTACCTTTCCACATTTTATTAAGCTTAAACTGTTTAAACAACCTTAAAATCATACTAGAAAGGACTTCCAAAATTATAAAGGTGCTTAAAGCAATTATAATCATCGAGTTATCAATTATAGTAAACTTCTAATTTGTTTTAAGTTTTTTCTTCACAAGTAAGTGTTTACAGCTATGTCAAGCCTTCACATGAAGAAGTATCTGCTCATACGGAATCCCCGGAAATCCATTTGAACCTCTGTCCTCTGACATCGCCCACAACTACAGCCTCCTGCCCCCCAAACCCATGATGTGACCGGCACGATCTGAAGAAACTGATTCACAGACTCCAAGGACAGAACTTTCTTACTGCCTTTCTCTTGCCCATCGCTGTCTGTCCTTCTTGCTTCTGCTTCACCTGTCACGTTTTGGCGGTTCCAGCTCACTCTCTATAGAGAAGCAAAATTCCCATGGCTGACCTTCCCCCATCGAGATAGACGTGCAGCGTTTCATCCCCTGGCATTTCTTCCCCTGGTTGTCAGCATTGGACTGACGCTTCTATCGGACTTACTAGTACATCTCTTAGACACTACACAAGTTTATAGCACTTTCCCTTTACGCTGCTGGGGTTCTCAAAGACTGACCCACAGCAGTCCATGGACTTTGCAGCCAGCTGTATTGGGGACTCTACAGCACCAAACAGCCCCTTTGCTTGGCAGGCCAAATCCCCTCACTCCCCCCCCATTGCAGGCCTTGCCCCCAGAGGCAGGAAACGTCCCTTTTCGCCCACCAGGCCTCCCCATGACATCACACTGGCTCTTGCTGCTCTCCTACTTGTCCCTCCCTGTCTTGTGCCAGTTCTTTTAAAAACGCCTGCACAATATTATTTAGGTTTCTGCACAACAGGTTTCTGTTCACCCCTACACTACTATTTCTCTGTCAGAAATGGGAGTCTGTTACAGACATTGACCCATTTATATATGGCCATTTAGAAAGAGGGAGATGTCGGAAAATTGTGAGGATGTGGTTGAGCTTGGCAGGTCTTGAACCTCATTTAGTGATATATCAAGTGATATTTGATTTGGGGAAAGCAGAAGTGATTATTTATACTAATTCTGACATTTTGGGTTATTCTGAGGTGTTAAGTTGAAGCAAGTTTATTTCTTTTTGTCACTATAAGTCCAATGTGCTATCCATTGTGCCACAGAGCCACCTGAACCAAGTTTATTTCTTCCAGTAGAGTTACTGGTATCCATTTTGGGGGGGGGTGGTGGTGGTGGTAAATTCCCATAAGAGAATTCATATAGATCTTTGGGGGGGGGGGGGGTGTCACTTTCCTAATATGAACTTCCTGAGGTTCCATCACCAAACTTCAAAATAGGGTAAATGACTATTTGCCACATCCTCTGAAATGTTCCAAATGTGAATTAAATGTAAGTTTAAAATATAAAAATAAAACAAAATTACTTTGTAAATTTTACCCAGTTTAATTTCCTGGTCCTAGCTCCTTTTACCCCTTATAAAACCTTGCTTCCTCATTATTTCCTCTTAATTCAGTAGTGATCACTTCTCCCTAAACCTGTAAATATGCTTGTCCTTCCTGTCTTGAGGGGGAAAACACACACACACAATCAAAAACCACTTTCTTCAAATAGGACGTTGTTGCTACAGTCCTATCCCCACTGCTCTCAGAATTAAGGACAAATCAGTGCAACCACCACTCCCTGTATTTTCAGTGCCTCTTTTTCATGTCCTCCTTGTCTCTTCACAGCAATTCAGACTTGCATCTGTATCACTACCAGGTTGCAGCTAAAATAGCAGTGACTCCCACATATATATCCAATCATCCAACTAACTTGTACTTGTGTACTTCTAATTTCACTTTCCTGCGGCATTCATATTTAATAGGCTTTATATACTCCTTTTTTGAAAATTTTCCGTTAATGCCTCTGATACCACCACCCCTTGCTATGTTCCTATTTCATTCAAAATTCTTCCCTTGTATTTTAATTGTGTTCTCTTTAATTCATCTCCAATCTCTATCAATGATCACTAGTCATTTCAACACTGATATTATACAAATTCTATTCATAGCCATTTTCACTCTTCTGTTCTCTCTATATATTCTCTACCAGAACAATCTCAACCACTCTCCTAATTTCAACTACAATCTATGTACTCAGTAATGATTAGCAACTATCTCTCTGGTAACAATCTCATTCTCAAACTACAGCTATATATTCAGCTACTTAATAAACATTCCTTCCATATGTTCTACGAGAACCTCAAGTCTAACATGTTGGAAATTACTGAACATATACTCTAAATAATCATATTGATTCCTTAATCCCTTGTCTTTTTTTGTTTCCGTAATGGCAAATCATCCTTCAAAGCAGATTAAAATTCAGTCCAATCACTGTGAGCCACTACTGTGCTAGGGAGCACATAATCAAAAATAAATACATAAGTTGTGACCCCATTACTTAAAGAAACAGTGAAGGAATACAGTCGATAATAGCTATGTACTTTGTGTCTAATTCTATTAGAAAGGATTATAAATTTGGTACCGTGCTACCTCTCAAATGAGACAAAACTATAAAGTCCTTGAAAAGAAAGTTTGTGCCTTTTTTGTATTCCAAGCACAAAATAGGCACTACTTGATGGAATAGATGAGTGCTACTACTGAATGAAAATAAGCTTGCATTTATTTAAAAAAAAAAAAAAAAACTGAAGCAAAATGTCTTTCTGTGCTTGATTTAATTTTTAACCAGAGAATTGTGTCCCACTAAAAAAATCTGAACCTATCACCTCTACATCTTAAGAATAACATATAGGGAAGCAATATCCTAGATTATTAGGTTGGCAAGTATTGCACTAATTCTCTTTGATTCCTGTAAAATGATTTAAAATTTTTTCTCTGTATTGCTACTTCAATTTTACAGGCATTTGTATCATCCCTCAAATTAGTTTTATTGACAAATTTAATTAAAGTGTTACTCATCATTCCTCTTTGGTCATTAGAAGCACTATACAATATTAGGCCATGTAATGATCTCAGTCACAACCTCCTAATGGCCATTCCCTTTAGGTAACATTTAAATTGTACAACTCATGCAAATCAATGACCATTATTTTTCCAAACAAGATTATCATTAGAATTTCTCAGACCAAATTGTATTCTTTCATATTCTGACTTAAGTAAAAGGAAAAGAATTTAGATGACCAGAAGAGACTATTTAATATGCTCAAAAGGAATATTACAAGGTTACTTTAAAGAACAGAAAGTGTCAGACTATACTCATCAGCTGCCACCCTACATAGCAAAGTTGCTGGCATGATGATAAAATGAAAAACCATTTGGCTTAATAATAATAAAAAGCAACATCAGTTGGTGCATATTACATGTAGCATCTAGCCCTTGTTGCTTAGCAACAAGCCATGAGTGAAATCCACAGAGAATTAAAGCCCTAAATGAACGTACAGTTTGTGCAAGTTTCAAGGACTCGATGAGACTTGTCAGTAGTTAATCTAAATTCTTGCTGACAATTACCAGACTGAGGTGGAGAGAAGAGAATCCATCATTCTTGCACAGAATCAAGAATTAACTAGCAGTAAGATCCAGTTCCTAGGGTTTATATCTTCTGAACTATTGGCTTTATAGGAATAAAACTGTGACAGTGTGATTATAAAAGATTTATGCAGAAAAAGCAACAAAGTAAGATATATTCATTCATTGATGCACATAATATCTATCAAGGAGCAGGCACCACCCAGGGCACCAGTAATACAGATATGAAAGTCACTTTATAAGCTTTCAAGCAAATCACACCATTATGGACAAATCAGACAAGTAGACATAAGATCACAGTATCATGAGATATGTAATACAGACTTGGCCATGAGGTATTAATGCAACACAGATAGAAAAAGCACATCACATGCAGACTGGAGGGGGCACAGAGGCTTTAGGAAACTAAAGAAGTTAAATCTTAAAGGACAAGTAAAAGTCACGTTATAGAAGTAGATGAATGAAAGAATAGAAAGGTAGCAAGAGAAATATCTACAAGGGTTCAGAAGTACAAAAGGTATCTTATATTAGGGGAGCTTCAAGATACTGGGTGGGACTTGGAGTTAAGGTTATCAAAGAAATGGGTTATGGGTTCCTAGAAAGACTTGATACAGCAGGTTATGAAGTTTAGGTGTCATTCACAATGACAGGTAAATAAAGACCAGTTTCAAGATGAGGAGTAATACAAATAATTTGGCAATAATGTGAACTATCTTAGAGAGTAAAAGTGATGTAGGACAAGAAAAACAGATAATGGATTTGGTTGGTCAGGAGACAGGAGGGTTAAAGAAGTTAAACTGAACATGACTAACACAATGCTCTAGAAATTTAACAAGTATGGAGAGTATGTATGATACTCCATGACAAATGTATGTACACACATAGTATGAAGAATTATACAGAGGTTAAAAAGTTACTGTGCAGGTTGGAAAAGTTACTGGGAAGAACAGGACCAGGGGAGAAAAAGGGGAATGGGCTGGAAGGGGAAAAGGAAACAAATACTAAAAGATATAAGGTGTTAAAATCTATTCAAGCTTCTGAACAAGAAGTGATGTTCAAAGTTGTGAAAAATTATAAAAGGAAATATCAATGGTGGTTGACTACATAAAACTCTAAATGTAAATAGCTTTAATAAGGCAAGATATTCAAAAACTTTAAAAAAACACAAAAAGTACAATAATATCCCTTTTGTAACAAATACAAAGATATCCTTCATTTCTGAAGAACATAATGTAAGGCCAAAGACAATATGTAGAGTGTAGTATGAGCATGCACAAAGCCCCAGATTTAACAATACCTTGCACCACATATGCTGGCTGGGACAGTACTCTCCTCTCTCTCTCTCTCAATCAATCAATCTCTTTAAATAAAGTACATAATAAGAAATAAAATCAGGAGTGGCTATCAATAAATAGGGTTAAGTACAGATAAGGTAATCCTATCCCCAAATGAAAATTAAAAACATTTTTGTTGTTTTTGCACACTTGAACTTTATACCTACACAATGGTCATGTGATGATTTTAATGGGGGGGAGGCAGATGGTGGCACACCAGGCACATGTTACAATACTTAAGGACCCAGGTTCAAGCCCCACCTGCAGGAGGAAAGCTTTGTCAGTGGCGAATCAGGGCTGTAGGTGTCTCTCCATCTCTCTCCCTATCAACCCCTCCCCTCTCAATTTCTGGCTGTTTCTACCCAATAAATAAAGACACTGAGAGAGAGAGAGAGAGAGAGAGAGAGAGAGAGAGAGAAGTACCTATTGTGCATGGTACTCCCACATAGTGCTGGGATTTTAAACCTAGGTCCTTGCAGTTGGCAAAATGTATGCTTTACCAGTTGAACTATCTACTACCACCCCAACACATATTTTTAAATCATTCTTAATAATAATGAGATGCACAAAATCACTACAGTAACTCAATGGCTAGTCTATTAAGTCAGTAATTGTCTAGGCTGTCTTGTTCAAATTACAGTAACCTGAAAAATGTTAACGTGAAAGATAAAGTTTTGACAAAAGAATACAAATAATTCATTAAGATAATTCACATTCTTTGGCAAAATTTCACTTCTGAAACCCTACACTAAAGAGATGATAAAATAAATATAGCATTTGTTATACTAACAAAAACTATTGTAAATGGGCTAAATGACCCCAAAAAGAAATGAGTACACTTTGATATAGCTATATAAATATATATATATATATGAAATAATCACTTAACACGAAAGAATTTTAATAACAGAAAATGACCTTATAAATGGTTAAGAGAAAAAAATAAAAATAGAAAAGTATAGTTCAACATGGTATTGCAAAACAGCATAGAGAAAAATACCACTTTTGAATAGTGATAATACATTGTTTTTCTTTCCTGTAGGTTGTTTTTTTTTAATAATGAAGGTACGTTATTTTTATTGAAAAAAACAAATATCATATATTTTATTTATCCCCAGTAAAACATGTAAAGGTTCCAAAAGTTTGCCTAGACTTAGTAATTCCAGTTCTTTGAAACACATCTCATTATTCTAACTTTAAATTATCAACTAGGTCTACATAATTTCTAATGATTTACAAGAGCTTTCTTTTATAGTATCCTAGAGCCAAAGGTAATTAGTATATTATACTAAGAATTTTACCTTAAATCACAGAATTAAAGGAAATAAAAAACTTAAGTTTTTAGAAGTTGAAGGGATTTTAACCACTTTAATATGCTTGTATTTATTGGCATAAACAATGTGTCTTCAAATTACCTGAGGTGTTTAAGCAGAGGCTGAAGTCTCTCATCAGACTGCACAGCAGGTAAGGACCTGGCTGTTAACTAAAACAAAGAAAAGCATTAGTGAGGAGGAAAGTAACAAATAATAAGCAATTTGAATACTAAGTGCAAAACAGGACAAGAGGGGAACAAAGGAACAAGGACTCTTAATGAGGACAAATATGTTTCTTTTTCATTTGTTTAAAATATTTATTGGATAGGGACAGAATTGAAAGGAAAGAGCAAGATAGTGAGGGAGACAGGCAGACACCTGCAGCACTGCTTCACCACTTGTGGAGCTTTCCCACTGCAGGTGGGGACCAGGGACTGGAACCTGGGTCCTTTTGCATTGTAACATGTACACTCAACCAGGTGTGCCACCACCCTGTCCCTTCTTTTTTTTTTTTTTAAAATTAAAGACTTGTATAGAAATATGACACATGTAAGTAAACTATTACAGCCCTAAAGTTTATAGATTTTTACCTTTGGGCCACATGGCTAAAACACTGGATACAGAATAAATATGACTACTATAAAGCTTCTGCCAATTTTATAGAATAAAGCAAATCAGTTAGAAATTTGCCATAGCTTCAATTTCTCAACACAATTTGGTTCTCTCCCTGTCCTTTATATACTCCACTACATATTTTCAAATTTGAAAGATTAACAGGAGTAATTCCTATGCCAGGAAAACAATGCTCGGGTGAAATTACTTAAAGATTTTGAGTCCTCAAAGGTTTTGCTTTCATCTTAAACAACCAGCATTAAAAGAAAAATACACTCCTTTGTCCTAAAGAGATATGTCAATAAAAGCATTGCATGAGTCTTTATAAAGTGGCAAAGATATCTATTGACCTTTTACTATTAGAACATCAACTTCATTTTAGGGACTTCAGTACCATCATTTCTCTGTAAATTTCTGAATCCAACTAGCTACTATAGTGAAAAAAAAAATATATATATATATATAGTGATACTATAGTAGTATCACTGGACTGAGGGGTACTATAATCCTAACACTTGCAACATAACAGATGTTTAATAAACATGTACTGAGTGTGACAAATCCAAACATTTACAACTGTGATTCTATTAATAAATAAAAACATATCTATCTCTACTTTTTTAGTTAAAGCTCTTCAAATTCCTCTTTTGAACAAAACCGTGTCTGAATCAAAACAAAATCACAATTGTCAGCTACTACCGAAGCAAGCTTTTCAGCAATAGATTTTAAAAATGAAATCAGTGTTTGTCTAGCTCAAATTGATTTTCTTTTCCACATTTTAGATTTTTATTTTTAAAACAATGCCCATGGCACATAATTCATCAAGAATGAAATAAAAAGATTTATCATAATTTACATTTGTAAAGCCTAAATGGGTTACTTCAAACAAACCATAATAAAAGTCTGCATAACATATATTGAGAATTTAGTTCTTGTTATTATTGAGAGGTAAGAGGTGAGCTGTTAAGAAGCCTTCTTTGGTGCTGGAGGTGATAAGCGTGGTATAGCACACACATTAGCATGTGCAAGACTGAACTCTAGACAAGTATGCTAAGTGAAATAAGTAAGGAAATAAATGACAACTACTGCAAATCTTCACTTGCTTTTGTGAAGTGCAAGTCAACTACTTAAATAAACTTTTGAAAAATGGCTGACAGCCAAACTGACTCTTGAAGTCTATGAGTACTGTGATAGCTATAAAAGAGAATAAGAAAGAGGTTCTGGGGTAGACAACATAATGGTTATGCAAGGAGACTCTCTCAGGTTCAATCCCCAAGAGAGAGGGGGAGGGGGAGAGGGGGGAGGGGGAGGGGGAGGAGGGGGAGGAAGGAGGGGGAGGAGGGGAGGGGGAGGAGGGGGGAGGGGGAGGAGGGGGAGGAGGGGGGAGGGGGAGGAGGGGAGGAGAGGGAAGGAAGAGGGAGGAGGGGGAGGAGGGGGAAGGGGAGGAGGGGGAGGGGAGAGGGAGGAGGGGGAGAGGGAGGGGGAGGGGGGAGGGAGAGGGGGGAGGGAGAGGGGGGAGGAAAAGGAGGAGGATAGAGTGGGTATAGAATGGTCTCTAGTTTGTAATGGCACTGGAACTTTGGTGGTGGATGTGGTGAGTCATATAAACCTATGTTTAGGATTAAACATTATCAGTAAATAAACAGCAGATAAGAGTCAGGGACTGGGGGTCGGGCTGTGGCGCAGTGGGTTAAGCGCAGGTGGCACAAAGCGCAGGGACCAACCAGCATAAGGATCCTGGTTAGAGCCCCCGGCTCCCCACCTGCAGGGGAGTCGGTGAAGCAGGTCTGCAGGTGTCTGTCTTTCTCTCCCCCTCTGTCTTCCCCTCCTCTCTCCATTTCTCTCTCTCCTATCCAACAACGAACAACATCAACAATGGTAATAATAACCACAGCGAGGCTGCAACAACAAGGGCAACTGGCCTCCAGGAGCAGTGGATTCATGGTGCAGGCACTGAGCCAGCAATAACCCTGGAGGGAAAAAAAAAAAAAGAGTCAAGGACTGGCTAAAAATCCCCAAGAATTATGCACAAAGCAGGATTATCCAACTAACATTGACTAGTACTGTATTGAGGGTTCGAGGTTTACTGTGTTGAGGTTCCAAGCCACAAAGTAAAGAATACATAACTGCCTCAGATGTGCTTAGAGATTAGAGATTTTCTAGGTATATGTTATCCCTAGTGGAAGAGAAACATGAATTTTAACAAGAGATATGGACAGTTACCTAATACTGATTTCATTTTTAAAAATATTTTATATATTTATTTTGGATACAGACAGTGAAAAGCTGAGAAGGGGAAATAAGAGAAGGAGAGGGATAACAGCAGCACTGCTTTACCACTTGTGAAGCTTCCCCCCTGCAGGAGGAGATTGGGGGGGTTAAACCCTGGTCCTTGCACATTATAATGTGTGCACTCAGTCAGGTGAGCCACCATCTGACCCCTAACACTAATTTTACTTTATTAGAGAGAGGGAATAAACTAGTGATTCCTTTAATTTAACTCTTCTGCACCTACTTCACTTTGTGATTTAAAAAAAAAAAAATTCCTGAGAACACACTATATCTATATCTGTGAAGCTAACTGTTGCTCTTAAAACCCTAAAGGATATTGTGCTGTCAGCCAGTTGTCACTCTGAAGTAGTAATTTGAAAGGGAGTCTGTAGGGAGAAAAAAGGATTTTCTTTTTCTTCAAATGATTGGTATGAGAGAACATGGTTATACAAAAAAAAAAATATATATATATATATATATATGGGTAAATAAGGTAGCTGGTTGTTAAAGGTTCAGTAGGTATTTGGAAAAACAAAGGTGATTCAGTCAGTTGAAAATGAAAAACAATAAGGTAGCTTCATTTTTAAATAATAAATCCCTTCACTCTGAACTGTTCACCCAACACTGGCTAAATTAAAACACATAAAAATGACAGGAAAACAATGCTCAGTTGGAAAATATTGTTCAATTTTGTTCTTTGGTGTTTGTACCCTCTACTACTCTCTTCAACTTCCTTATAAAATCCAAGAAGAATGACAATATGCACTAATATCAAAGTTGGACCTTAAAAGAAATCCAGGATAGATAATCAGCACAAGTCAGGCTCTGCTTATAATCTTGTTCTACTCAAAAAAGCAAGTAGTGCTTTCTTCCTGTAAAATTAAAGCAATGATATTTATGCACATTTACAAATAACAGAAGAGATTCTGTTCTGATCTTTTTAATTTGTAAGAACTATCTTTAGAGCACTTTTGAGTTCCCAGTAAATATAAAGAGTACAAAGATTTACCATATGCCTTCTGCCCTATACATGAATAATCTCCTCCATTACTAGCATCCTCCCTGAGAAAAGTGCATTTAAAATACTTGGTGAAATTACATTAACACATCTTTACTACATATCTTATAAGATTCACTCTTCACAGACTACACTATGTGGGTTTTCACATAAGTATAATTTCATGTATCCACCACTGTAGTATCATACAGAGAGAGTAGTTTTATTGCCCTAACAACTCTGTACACTATTTATTTTTCCTTTTTATTTCCCTAGCCTTTGCAACCATTTGCTTTACTGTACTCATGTCCATGTTGCCATATAATTAGCCTCATATAGACCAACTTCTCTCACTAGTATGAACTTAGGGTTTTTCCATGTCTTTCTGAGGGTTGACAGCTCATTTCTATTTATTAGTAAAGAATATTCCGGGGCTGAGTGGTGGCGCACCTGGTTGAGCACACATATTACAGTGCGTAAGGACACAGATTTGAGCCCCAGTCCCCACCTGCGGGGGAAAGCTTTGTGAGTGAAGCAGGGCTTCAGGTGTGTCTCTTTCACTCTCCCTCTCCGCTCTCGCTCTCGATTTCTGACAGTCTCTATCCAATAAATAAATAAATATAATGTAAATTTTTTTGAATAAAAGAACATCCCATTATCTGGATGGACCAAAGTTTATCTGGCTATTCACTACCTAATAGACACCTTGGTTGTTTACAATTTTTGGCACTTAGGACAGGGGTAGATAGCATAATGGTTATGCAAAGAGACTCTCATGCCTGAGGCTCCAAAGTCCCAGATTCAATCTCCCTCACCAACAAGAGCCAAAGCTGAGCAGCACTCTAGTATTTAAAAAAAAAAAAAAAAAGGCAATTACAAATAAACATTATTTATAATAAACATTTGGTTACAAACTTTTTGTGGGGATCTGTGTTTTAAACGAAATTTGAAATTTGGGGTTTTTTTTTCCGCACTGTTTCTACATTATCCTCATTTCATAAAAATGTTTTGTTTTGGTGGTAGTGGTGGAGGGCTAGGGGGTTCATTACCAGGGCCTCACTACTCTAGGATGACTTTTCTTAGAGAAGGAGCATCTGTGAGTGAAAAAGACAACAGCACTAGCACTTCCTCCAATGCAATGACAGTTGGGCTCATAACTGGGGCATATACATGAGGAGTCAGTGCAATATCCAAGTTAGCTATTATATTTTGCCAGTCCTATGTACAAAGTTTGGCATGGTTCCTACTACACCTTAAAATTCCCTAAAATTGTCAACTCAAAACTTTCAATATGAGCTTTCTTCTATAGAAGATGCATAGGTCAAGAAAATAATGTCTGGGGGTTGGGCAGTAGTGCGGTGGGTTAAGAGCACATGACATGAAGCACAAGGACCTGCATAAGGATCCCGGTTTGAGCCCTGGCTCCCCACCTGCAGGGGAGTCACTTTACAGGTGGTGAAGCTGGTCTGCAGGTGTCTTTCTCTTCCCCTTCCTCTCTCCATTTCTCTCTGTCCTATCCAACAACAACAACTACAACAACAATAAAACAGCAGGGCAACAAAGGGGAAAATAAATTAAAATAATTAATATTAATATATTAGCTGGTTAACTAATTGACTGATTAATTAAAAGAAAGAAAATAATTTCTGTAGTGCAAAGCACAGGGACCCTGGCTCTCCACCTTCACGGGAGTCACTTCACAATCGATGAAGTAGATCTGCAGGTATGTATCTTTCTCTCCCTCTCTCTATCTCCTCTCTCAATTTCTCTCTGTCCTAACCAACAATAAGCAACAACAAAATGGAATAAATGGCCACAGGAGAAGTGGATTAGTAGTGCAGGCACCAAGGCCCAGCAATAACCCTGGAGGCAAAAAAAAAAAAAAAAAAAAAAGAAAGTAAGAAAGAAAAGAATTTCTGTAAACAAAAAGGAAGCAATTTACTTAAACAGAAACTTCACAGTAACAAAAATATATGTATGTATCGATCTACAGAGAACAGGTTGCTCAACAGAACTACAACTTTTATTACTAGGACCATGGCAGATGTCATGTAAAATTAACTTTTACAAGCAGCTGCTCTTTTAACTTCATTGATTTTAACAACAGAAAATCCTGTGTCTTTTTGAACTACATTTTCTTATAATAGCAACAGATCTCAATTACAAATTCTAGACTGTGAGATTCCACATTGTATTTTGACTTGCTCCAGCAATTAACTTTGTTCGTTAATTTCATGTTCTCCTTTGGATGGCTAAGATGCTGCTCATCAGTAATTATAATCATAACAGTCTAGTGCTCAGATACCCACAGCACTTTCTGGGCTTCATGGAGCTCTTACACATATTATCTCACTTGATCTTCCCAAAAGAAGTAGTTTTATCAGCACAAGGTTTAGGTACATGGAAATTTCCCTATCAGCTGACCACAAACATGACTTTCAATATATAAGCTCAAAAAAACCAACCAACAAAAAACCTTGTCCGATAAAATACATAGATTGCATTCAAACTCTAAACATGCCCAAGTAGTTTAATTTCCATTAAGACTATTAAACAGTGAAGAGTTAACCAGATATTTCCAGTTCAGGGATCTGGATATGAAGAACGAAGAGAGTAAACCTGGGAATAGTCCAAGCAGACATCCTAATGCTGATTTTTTTTATCATGAAACCTGTGGTGTGAAGAGAAACTCATGGTTCAAAGGCTAACCTAAGCACCTTACTGAATTGCTACATCATTTAGAAATGTAAAACAATTGCTTGAGCAAGAAAAAAGGTATTAAAAGATAGACAGTAACAAATGTAAATGGATAACTGAATTTTCTCCCTTAATAAAAGCACCCATAAAATCATTTTAGCTCAGGGTGGGGGTAGATAGCATAATGGTTATGTAAAGAGACTCTCATGCCTGAGGCTCCAAAGTCCTAGGTTCAATCCCCTGCACCACCATAAGCCAGAGCTGAGCAGTGCTCTGGTAAAAAAAAAAAAAAGATCATTTTAGCTCTAGAATACCCAGATAATTATAGCTGGGGATTCTTAAAAGTATGAGAGCAAGCAGTTGCGTAGGTTTTCTTTTAGTTTTGCTTTTTCATGTTGGCATACAAAATATTGAACTAGCAACCAATTGTTCTTTTAAAGGACTGTTCTTGTAAGGTAGCAATAAAAGCAGCACCAACACAGCTAGCATCCCTCATCTAACTATATGCAGGGCAGGCAGCTCTGTGTCGGCTTTCATCCTCACACTATCACTAGAAGTAATATGATCTCTGAGGTACCCACTAGGGCATTAAAAACTGAGTGGCTAAAAAAAGGATAAATAGGTGGCCTTTTTGCCCTAGACACCAACTTCTTTTTAGTTCATGTATTTATCTCAGAAAACTTATATATAAAATTCCATAAGATTCTAAAACATGTACTTTAGTTTTATAATACATTTTTTTCCAAATCATTTTTTGGAGGAAATAACAAGAACATAGTTGTTGACAGATGGCTACACTTTATTAATTATTATTATTATTATTTACATATTATTGGATAAAGATAAAGAGAGGAATTGAAAGGGATGGAACGGTATGGTGGGGGAGAGAGAGAGAGAGAGAGAGAGACACCTGCAGCCCCGCCTCACTGTAAAGTTTTGCCCCTGCAGGTGGGGACCAAGGGCTTAAACCTGGGTCTTTGCACACTCTTTACCAGGTGCACTACTGCCTGGCCCCCTATGGCTAGACTTTCTTATCTGCCCAGGATAGATATCTGCTTACCAGTCCCACCACCAACTTACATCTATCAACACCACTACTCACTGGGGCTTCAACAGCCTCACTAACCAGCCTTCTGCCTCTTTCCCAATTTACCTTCCTTCCAGCAATGTAGAAGGGCTCCTCCACCCCACCCCACCCCCAGTCCTCACCGAATATTTGTCACCATCCCAATGTGTGACATTCTCACAAATATGAAGTAGTATCTCATTGCTGTGCACATCTGCATCTCTGATAATCAGTGACTAGAATTTTTTCAGGTCTGCTAGCCGTTTGGATATCTTTTTTCATTAAAGACATGTTCATATACACTTCCCAGTTTTTAACAAAGTTTTTGTTGTTGCTGCTGAATTCTGTGTGTTCTTTATATATTTTGGTTATTAGACCTTCAACTGACAAATGTTTAATTATGGAATCTGGTAGAAAACACATTTACCAGATATGAGGACCTGGTATAGGCCCCTAACCACAACATGGCAGCATCACGCAAAAGGAAGCAAGTGAGGCAATGCTATGATATCTCTCATCCATCTCTGTCTGATTTCCTGTTCTCTTAAAAAATAAATAAATAGAGCAGCTGTGTTTCTCTCTTTTCCTCTCCTGGGTCAATATCAAGGGAGACCACCTGGGACCACAGCGGGACAGGACTGGAATGACTTCGGGAACCCACCAAGTCACCAGTGAGTGCAGGCACAAGTGGTCAATGGACAGAGAGGAGGCTAGGGAGAGATTGGGTGGCTAGTAACAGTCCAGCAGTTTGCCGGTTGGGACACCACCTCCAGTCTGTTTCAACAACAGGGAGATGGCTGAAAGAAGGAGAGGAGTCCCCTGGGACTCACCAGGTAAAGCTGTGTGTCTCCATTGCTGCTGCTCTCAGAGTCTGGAGCAGCAGCAGGGAGGCACCGTGCTGACACCAGGGGTCAGAGAACTAACCAGGAAATTCAGGGGATCTATACCTCTGTGGTGGCCTAACAGTGGGGCTGTAAAAGTCTCTTTGCATAACCACTGGATTATCTCTGCCACACCCTGCTTTATCTCTTGGTCAGGAGTCAGTGTTTAAGCTAAGAAACCTACTTATAGTTTAAAATCCCTCAGGCTCCCATAGTGTAAAGGGAAGAAAAATGACAAAACAGGCTTTTAAGCCACTGAGCTCCAACTCAGGGATTAAAATAATATAGAAACAACTGTCAATATCCACAACTGTAAACCCTTTAATTACCTTACTTAGACACAAGTCAACCTAGGGAAGAATGATCAGTACTTTGAAAAGTACTGAGAGAGGGATCTCATACCATACTATATAAAATGGTTAAATCAATAAGAAAAAATATTGAAGAAATGAACCAGGACAAGAGTCTAGCTGAAAGCCCAACAAAGGTTGAACCACAAAATAATGAGGTCAATATCCAAACACTAGTTAAGGAAATAATCACAGGAGTAAGTAAAGAATTTGAAAGAATTGTCATCAGAAATGCAGAAACAACAAATGAGAACCTGGAAGAAAACACTATCTCAAGGTCATTAAAGAGCTGAAAGCTGAAATAGCTGAGCTAAGTACGCAGCTAGCTGAACAAGCTAAAACAGTATCACAACAGGGTAAAAAAAAAAAAAAAAAGAACTCCAGAAAACAGTAAAGCGGAGAGAGAATAGAATAAGTAAGGATGAAGACAAAATTAGCAAGATTGAGGACGAATTAGAGACAACTAATAAAGAAGTAAGAGATCTCAAAAAAGAGGTTAAGAGATACTGCAAACAACAACAGAGACCTATGAGATGACTTCAAAAGAAATAATATACGCATTATTGGCTTAGCTGAGGAAGAAATAGAGGGAGGGGAACAAAGCATTCTTCAAGACATAAATAGCTAAGAATTTCTCTAGTTTAGACATCAAAGACATAAAGGTTCAAGAAGCCCAGAGGGTCCCAAACATAAAGACATTAAGACACATCATATTTAGAATGGAAAGGAGTAAGGGTAAAGAAAGGATCCTAAAGCCTGCAAGAGAAAAACAAAGAGTCACCTACAGAGGAAAACCCATAAGATTAGCAGCAGACTTCTCCACAGAAACACTACAGGCCAGAAGAGAATGGCAAGATATCTTGCCATTCTTGCGAGTTCTCAATGATAAAGGCTTTCAAGCAAGACTACTGTATCCTGCTAGACTGTCCTTCAGACTAGATGGAGACATAAAAACCTTCTCAGACGGGGGTCGGGCGGTGGCGCAGTGGGTTAAGCGCATGTGGTGCAAAGCGCAGGGACCGGCGTAAGGATCCCGGTTCGAGCCCCCGGCTCCCCACCTGCAGGGGAGTCACTTCACAGGTGGTGAAGCAGGTCTGCAGATGTCTATCTTTCTCTCCCCTTCTCTGTCTTCCCCTCCTCTCTCCATTTTTCTCTGTCCTATCCAACAACGAATTGTGTCAACAAGGGCAATAATAATAACCACAACGAAGCTACAACAAGGGCAACAAAAGGGGGGAAAAAATGGCCTCCAGGAGCGGTGGATTCATGGTGCAGGCACTGAGCCCAGCAATAACCCTGGAGGAGGAAAAAAGAAAAAAAAAAAACCTTCTCAGACAAGCAACAGTTGAAAGAATCAACTATCACCAAGCCTGCCCTTAAAGAGGTTCTGGAAGTACTCCTATAAACAGTCAGACCACCAAAAATACGCCATATATCAGAACACTATAAAACTCTACAAGAATGGTGTTAAAATATCTTAAATCTTTGATATCAATAAATGTCAATGGCCTGAATTCACCTATTAAAAGGCACAAAGTAGAAAGATGGATCAGAAAACACAACCCAACAATATGTTGTATATAGGAAACTCATATAACTCAAAAAGACAAAAAAAGACTCAAAGTGAAAAGATAGAAAACTATCATACAAGCCAATGGCCCACAAAAAAAGGGCAGGAACAGCTATTCTCCTGTCTCACATGATAAACTTTAAAATAAATAAAAGTAAAAAAAGGTAGGGATGGACACTATTTAATGCTCGGTGGATCAGTCGATCAAGAGGACTTAACGATTATTAACATCTATGCACCCAATGAGAAGCCATCTAAATACATCAAACATCTATTGAAAGAACTGTAGCAATTCATTAACAGCAACACAGTCATAGTATGGGACTTCATCACCCCACTCTCTCAACTTGACAGATCATCCAAGGAGAAAATCAATAAAGAAATGAGGGAGCTAAATGAGGAGATAAATAAACTAGAACTATTGGACATTTTCAGAGTAACTCATCCCAAGAAACTGGAATACACATTCTACTCATGTCCACATGGGTCATTCTCAAGGATAGGCCATATGTTAGGCCACAAAGACAGCATCAGCAAATTCAAGAGCATTGAAACCATCCGAAGTATCTTCTCAGACCACAGTGGAATTAAACTAACACTTAACAATCAACAAAAGATTAGTAACAGTCCCAAAATGTGGAAGCTCAGCAGTACACTCCTTAACAACTACTGGGACAAAGAGGAAATAAAGGAAGAAATCAAAATGTTTCGAGAGTCCAATGAAAATGAAGACATAAGCTATCAAATTATTTGGGACACAGCTAAGGCAGTACTGAGAGGGAAGTTCGTAGAAAATATAAGCACACAATAGGAAACAAGAAAAAGCACAAATAAACAGCTTGATGCACACCTTAAGGATCTAAAGAAGAAGAACAAAGGAACCATAAAGCAACAAGAAGGACAGAAATCACTAAAGTTAGGGCTGAAATCAATAACATTGAAAATAAAAAAAAACATACAAAAGATCAACAAAAGTAAATGCTGGTTCTTCCAAAGAGTAAACAAAATCGACAAACCTTTAGCCAGACCCAAAAAACAAAACTGGGAGCAGACCCAAATAAATCGGATCATAAATGAAAGAAGAAATATCACAACAGACACCGCAGAAATCCAGCATATCTTGTGAGACTTTATGAACAACTATATGCCATCAAACTAGAGGACCTGGAAGAAAAAGATGATTTCCTAGATACCTACAAACTTCCAAAATGAGTATACAGGAACCAGATAACATGAACAGGCCCATCACTGCTAACGAATTGAAACAGTTATCAAAAACCGTCCCGAAAATGAAAGTCCTGGACCAGAGGGTTTTACAAATGAATTCTACAAAACCTTCAAAGAAGAAGTAATACCTCTACTTCCAAAAGTCTTCCAGAATATTGAAGACACTGAAATACTCCCTTCCAGCTTTTATGAAGCCAACATCACTTTGATAACAAAAGCAGACAAGGACACAACCAAAAAAGAAAACTACAGACCAATATCTCTGATGAATATAGATGCTAAAATATTAAACAAAATTCTAGCCAACTGGATACAACAGCATATTAAAAAGATTGTTCATCATGACCAAGTGGGGTTTATCCCAGGCATGCAAGGTTGGTTTAATAATATGTAAATCAATCAACATGATCCACCACATCAACAAAAGTAAGACCAAAAACCACATGGTCATATCAATAGATGCAGAGAAAGCCTTTCACAAAATACAACATCCCTTCATGATCAAAACGCTACAAAAAATGGGAATAGATGGAAAATTCCAGAAGGTAGTGGAGTCTATATATAGCAAACATACAGCTAACATCATATTCAATGGTGAAAACTGGAAGCATTTTCCCTCAGATAAGGTACTAGACAGGGCTGTCCACTATCACCATTACTGTTCAACATAGTGTTGGAAGTTCTTGCCATAGCAATCAGGCAGGAGCAAGGACTTAAAGGGATACAGACTGCAAGAGAAGAAGTCAAACACTCCCTATTTGCAGATGGCATGATAGTATACATAAAAAAAACCTAAGGAATCCAGCAAGAAGCTATTGGAAATCATCAGGAAATACAGTAAGGTGTCAGGCTACAAAATTAACATTCAAAAGTCAGTGACATTCCTCTATGCAAACACTAAGTTGAAGAAGTTGAAATCCAGAAATCAATTCCTTTTCCTTTAGTAACAAAAACAATAAAATATCTAGGAATAAACCTAACCAAAGAAGTGAAACACTTGTATACTCAAGGAAATAGAAAAAGACACAAAAAAGTGGAAAGATATTCCATGTTCATGGGTTGGAAGAATTAACATCATCAAAATGAATATACTACCCAGAGCCATCTGCAAATATAATGCTATCCCCATCAAGATCCCAGCCACATTTCTTAGGAGAATAGAACAAATGCTACAAATGTTTATCTGGAACCAGAAAAGACCTAGAATTGCCAAAACAATCTTGAGAAAAAAGAACAGAACTGAAGGCATCACACTCCTAGATCTTAAATTGTATTATAGGGCCATTGTCATCAAAACTGCTTGGTACTGGAACATGAATAAACACACTGACCAGTGGAATAGAATTGAGGGTCCAGATTAATACCCCACACCTATGGACATCAAATCTGTGACAAAGGTGCCCAGACTATTAAATGGGGAAAGCAGAGTCTCTTCAACAAAGGGTGTTGGGAAAAATGGGTGGAAACATACAGAATAATGAAACTGAACAACCATATTTCACCAAATACAAAAGTAAATTCCAAGTGGATCAAGGACTTGGATGTTAGACCAGAAACTCTCAGATACTTAGAAGAAAATATTGGCAAAACTCTTTTCGCATAAATTTTAAAGACATCTTCAATGAAACAAATCCAATTACAAAGAAGACTAAAACAAGCAAAAACCTATGGGACTACATCCAATTAAAAAGCTTCTGCACAGCAAAAGAAACCACTACCCAAACCAAGAGACCCCTCACAGAATGGGAGAAGATCTTTACATGCCATACATCAGACAAGAGTTTAATAACCAAAATATATAAAGAGCTTGCCAAACTTAAGAAGAAAACAAATGACCCCATCCAAAAATGGGGAGACGTCATGGACAGAATATTCACCACAGAAGAGATCCAAAAGGCCAAGAAACACATGAAAAATGCTCTAAAGTCTCTGATTGTCAGAGAAATGCAAATGAAGACAACAATGATATACCACTTCACTCCTGTGAGAATGTCATACATCAGAAAAGGTAACAGCAGCAAATGCTGGAGAGGTTGCAGGGTCAAAGGAACCCTCCTGCACTGCTGGTGGGTATGTCAATTGGTCCAGTTTCTGTGGAGAACAGTCTGGAATACTCTCAGAAGGCTTGAAATGGACCTGCAATTCCTCTCCTGGGGATATATCCCAACACAACCATCCAAAAAGATCTGTGCACACATATGTTCTTAGCAGCATAATTTGTAATAGCCAAAACCTAGAAGCAACCCAGGTTTCCAACAACAGATGAGTGGCTGAGAAAGTTGTGGTATATATACACGATAGAATACTACTCAGCTATGAAAAATGGTGACTTCACCATTTTCAGCTTATCTTGGATGGACCTTGAAAAACCATGTTAAGTGAAATAAGTAAGAAACAGAAGGATGAGTATGGGATGATCTCACTCTCAGGCAGAAATTGAAAAACAAGAAAAGAAGAGACAACACAAGTAGAACCTGAACTGGAATTGGTGTATTGCACCAAAGTAAAAGACCGGGGGGGGGGGGGTAATACAATCCAAAAAAGATAACAGAGGACCTAGTGAGGGTTGTATTATTATATGGAAAACTGGGAAATGTTATACATGTACAAACTATTATATTTACTATCAAATGTAAAACATTAATTCCCCAATAAAGAAATTTTTTTTAAAGGCACCATAATGTAGTTAATCAAATAGTTTCCACTTAGAAACAGATATCCTCCTTACCTACTTTCTATATCACTTCCCTCAATCACTCTAAGGCTAATCTTGTCAGACAAAGAAAGGACTACGAAAGTTGGAAAAGGGTAAGAGACAAGCACACTTTAAGGATGGCTCTTATGGTCACCATCAGGCCACCCCACCATCTGGGACCCTACTCAGGGAAGCCTGGGATTCTCACATACACATCTAACAGATCCTTCTTTCCACCATCTCTGGTCTTTTCCATCAGGAACAGCATTGTGGATCTTCTTGTGGGCCTCTACAGGGCCTTGCCCTCAATGTGGAACAACAATGGTAAGGACTGCCCCACTCTCTGAAGGGAGACTGGGAAAGAACGTACCCTGCCACTCTAGAAAGATGAGTCCTAAAATGAGTGTAGCCTAGAATGTTCTTAGCTATGACCACAGAATTCGAGCTCAGACATACAGGGACGCAGAGGTTACACAGGCTCTTGTGATGATTATGAGCCCCAGATCAAATCAATGGGGTATATAGTTAGCGGTAATTATGTACTTTTCCAATATTTGGGAGCTACTCTCTGCCCTGATTCAACTTTCTAGTCCTATTTCTAACTATGGCACCAACTCCCCAGATAACACCTTTAGCCTACCTGCATGTTAGCTATAGATCAGGCAAACTTTAGTAAAGTCACGGGCCCCTTTGGAATATACCTAAAATAGACCTACTAGCTTTTCTCAAATTGGAGACCCAAATCTCATCTGCTATATTCTTGACTTTAGGTTTCTGGTTATTAAACAATTTGTTCTGCTTTACATCTTAATCCTTTTAAAGCCACCAAGTTGCAGATGTTACCATGACGCCAACCTGACTTCACTGGGCAGATGGCTTCACCAATGTGTCCTGGAACCCCACCTCTCCAGAGCCCTGCCAATGCCTATATTCAGTGGAGAAGCAATTACAAATGCCAGACCTTCCACCTTCTGCACCCCATAATGATCCTGGGTCAATGCTTCCAGAGGGTTAAAGAATAGGAAAGCTTCAAATTGAGGGGATTGGATATGGAACACTGGGAGTGGGAATTGTGTGGAATTGTACCCTTCTTATCCTACAGTCTTGTCGATCATTATTAAATTAATAAAAAAAATTTTTTAATGCACTTAAGAAATCAGAAGGCCTTATCATATATATTTAATGGGATATGACTCTGCAATTAAAAATATATATAGTAACATACCATTTGTGACAAGATGAATAGAACAGTGAGTGATTATACTAAGTGAAATATGTAAAGTGGTGAAAGACCACTACCTGATGATTCCACTCATGTAGCATACAGATAACTAAAGCAAATGGATCTGCAGGAAAAAAAAAAAAAAAAAGAGTACCAAACTGTCTCTTAGATGTCATATAATTATAACCCATGGTAGCTATCAGAGGGAAATGGTTGGGGCATGAGAGTTTTGGTGGCAGATGCAGTGAACTATAACACACATGTATTGATGTGAAGTCATACACTTGAAATAAATTTGTAAACAAGCAAACAAAAGAAAAAATTGATCAATAAGACTATATAAACGTTTCTATTTATTTCCCAACAGAGATCCAAATGCATAATTCAAGGATGGTAGCCCCAGATGGCTAACAGCATACCTCTAACGTTTGTTGTCAACAGACGTTGCAAAAGTATTCATTTGCCTAGTGCTTCAGCTTGCCTCAATTTGGCTTAATTTTCTGTCTCAGAGCACCTTGACTTCTTCCTTGATAAAGACCCTGCCTTTGTATATTAGAAAATGTTTTAGTTGAGTGTAAAAGTCTAGTGTGCCTCCACATTTCACTCACAGTTTACTTCTGTAAACTGGGCTAATCAAATATTGCATTATTTTTATTCATTAACTTAAACTATTAGAAGCCAGGCAGTAATGCATTGGGTTTAGCATACATAGTGCTACATGCAAAGAGTGATGTAAAGATAGCAGTTTGAGGGGGTCGGGCAGGAGCGCAGCGGGTTAAGTGCACATGGCTTGAAGCGCAAAGACTAGTATAAAGATCCCAGTTGGAGACCCAGGCTCCCCACCTGCAGGGGAGGGGGATCGCTTCACAAGGTGAAGCAGGTCTGCAGGTGTCTTTCTCTCCCCATCTTCCCCTTCTCTCTCGATTTCTCTCTGTCCTATCCAACAACAATGACATCAGTAACAACAAACAATAATAATCACAACAACCATAAAACAACCAGGGCAACAAAAGGGGAAAAAATAGCCTCCAGGAGCAGTGGATTCGTGGTGCGAACCCCAGCAATAACCCTGGAGTCAAAAGAAAAGAAAGAAAATTTAAGGTATTTACTCAATTCACAAAGTAATTCTACAGTAGTTTTCCTTTATCTATAAATAAGATCATTACAAAAAAAAATTCCTTTACTGAAAATTTTCTATATTTAAGTCCTTCTGAAAACAGATTTCTACTTGAAAAGCTTTTAATTATGCACAAAAAAGTATGTTGTTTCTACTAGAACTAGAGCCTTGTGAATAATAGTAAAACTTCTAACTATGTGGCAAAAAAAAAAAAAGCCATATCAGAAAAATCAATACTTTCCACTACTAAGGTATTAAAATAACTACTCACTATGTAAAACAGAGAAGAACAATGATTTTCTGTGATCAGAATATTTAAGCAATGCCAACTGGACTTTTCAATTTTGCATTTTAAATAAGTCAATGTATTTTGAAATGTTTCAGCAAACACAATAAATTTCCCTAAATTCTCTTTTTGCGGGGAAGGAAGGGTGGAGGTGGTAGAAAGTAAGAACTATGTCGTCTGAGCAGTGGTACAATGGATAAAGTGCAGTACTCTCAAGCATGAGGTCCTGAGTTTGATTCCCCACAGCACATGTACCAGAATGATGTCTGGTTCTTTCTCTCTCCTCCTACTATCCCTTTCATTAATATATAAAATAAAGTAAGAATTATTACAAACACAATCTCAATCACTGCTGTCTTCTCATTTCTATACTTATAGAAACTTTCAAACAACACATGATCCTTTTAAAAAGGCAAACCCAAGATAGGGATAAGAGGTGGTGCCAAGATGGCAGCCTGAAGACAACACTTGGCATATGCTCTGCAAGAAAGCTGCTTTAAACCTGGAAATTAGAAGTGAGGGCAAGATTTCCACACTAGTGGTGGAGGAAGTACGCAGGAGAGATCAAAGTGGAACCAAAACAGAGACATATAACCCACCCTCAGGCTGGCAAATAGAGGCTGAAAAAGAACAAAGGAGGTACAGAGTTCCACCAAGTTGCAGATGCTTCCATGATGCCAACCTGAGCTTCACTGGGCAGATGACCTCACCGAACTCTGGAACTCAGTTCCAGGTGCCCCAGAACTCCACCTCTCCAGATCCCTGAACCACTAGAGAAAGATAAAACAGGCTAGGAGCATGGATTGACCTGCCAACGCCCATGTCCAGCAAAAAAGCAATTACAGAAGCCAGACCTTCCACGTTCTGCACCCCATACTGATCCTGGGTCCATATTCCCAGGAGAATAAAGAACAGGAAAGCTTCCAGTGGATGGAATAGGATGCAGAACTCTTGTGGTGGGAATTGTGTGGAATTGTACCCCTCTTATCCAATGGTCTTGTTGATCATTATTAAATCAGTAATAAAAAATAAAATTAAAATTAAAATGCAAACCCAAGCTCACCCAGTAGGACATATGCATTACCCAGCAAGCGGTCCTGGGTCTGAGCCTGGCACCACATACCAGTACCACCAGGAGGAAGCATCATGGGCAATGGAGCAGTGCTCCAGTGCCTCTTATCTGCCTATCTATGTATATATACTAGAAATGAAAAAGTTGGCCCTATCATAGTGGTACTGTATAGACAAAGATCAGCATCACAAAAATAATGTAAAAACCCAAGCCACTGAATTGAATGTACTAGTACTAGAGTGTAAATCAGGTAATTGCTAAATTACATCACTTGATAAATTTAAATTGCTTACAAAGTTCTGAAGAAAGTTGATTGCTTTTCTTATTCCTTATTTCCTTTCAGGCTGTAACATTTATTATTGTTATTTTCTTGTTTTCGTTTTGTTCTGTTTTACTTTTTGGTTTTTTTACCAGCACTGACCAGCTTTGGATTATGGTGGGATTGAACCTGGGACTTTGGAGCCTCAGGCTTGACAGTCTCTTTGCATAACTATTATGCTATCTATACCTGCCAATATATTATTTTCAAAGGTACAGAAAATATAATAAATGGTTTTAAAAAAATGACACTGGCCTGAAAACTAAGGATCCTTTTTTGTAAGCTTGAGGTACCAAAAAAAAAAAAAACTGTCTATGGGGGGCCAGGAAGTAGTGCACTGGGTTAAGCACACATAGTACAAAATGGAAGGACACACGCAGGGATCCCAGTTCAAGCCCCCAATTCCCACCTGCAAGGGGGGGGGGGGGGGCGTGCTTTGCAAATAGTGAAGCAGGTCTGCAAGTGTCTGTCCTCTCCCCCACCTCTCTCAATTTATCTCTGTTCTATGCAATAAAATGGAGGGGGGGCGCTCCAGGTGTAGTGGATTCAGAGTGTGGGCCCCAAGTCCCAGCGATAACCCTGGAGGCAAAAAAAAAAGTGTCTATTATGATAACTGCCAAAATTACAACCTGTCATCTTAGTGATGTAATGTTAGTTCAATAACATTCAGCAAGCCATGGCTAGTTTGGATTCTAGATCCCAGAGACTTCTTTCTTTTTTTTTTTTTTTTAAGGTTTTATTAATTAATGAGAAAGATAGGAGGAAAGAGAGAACCAGACATCACTCTGATACATGTGGTGCCAGGGATTGAACTCAGGACCTCATGCTTGAGAGTCCAATGCTTTATCCAGTGTGCCACCTCCCAGACCACCAGAGACATATTATTAAGTGCAACTGTGGGAAAGATGGCTAATGGTTATATAAAGAGACTCTTATGCCCGAGGCTCCCAAGTCCCAGGTTCAATCCCTTGCATCATTCATAACCCAGAGTTGAGCAGTGCTCTGGGATAGATGATAGACAGATTAGATAGATAGATAGATAGATAGATAGATAGATAGATAGATAGATAGATAGATAGATACAGATAGTCAGACAGATAGATAGATGAGAGATAGAGAGGCAGACATACAGGCAGACAGGCAGACAGTCGGACAGAACAAACTAATTTATCTGGCTCAGAGCCAGAGTATGAAATCAAGTTGGGGTAAAGCAAGTGTATTTAAAGATATATTTTTTAAGAATAATTAGTTTAGCATATCATATTTATAAAAGATCTTCTGATATCAGAAAATGGGATTTTAAAAGACCTTGACATATATTTGAGTCATAGTTCTCCAATGACATTATTTCTTACTTTCTAGAACAATTGGGCTGATAATATGATGTATAACCAGACAAGCAAATAACAGGTCTGAGCAATAGCCATTCTTTATATTTGACATCTTTACATTTTATATATCTTAGAAAAGGGGCATGGGCAAAGTAAGTTCCAAAATATCTCAATATACAGGGGCCGGGCAGTGGTCCAGTGGGTTAAGGGCACATAGTAAGATCTCAATATACAAAGACGTAAATATTATTTTGAGATAGTCAACCTTTAAATAAAAATACACTGTTACTATTAAAGAATTATAAAATTATAAAATTGGAAGGAAAAAGTTTGCCTCTTGCATTTCTCCCTTTCCCCTCCCTCTCCCCCTCTCTGTCTCTCTCTCCCTGTCTCTGTCTCCACCTGTCTTTTCTTAGGTTTCACTGCTCCAATCTAATATTTTTTCAGAGACAGAAAGACACCATAGCACCAAAGCTGGAGTTGGCAAAGCAGGTGCCTTTCCAAGTGAGCTGCCTCAGCCAACTCACATCTTACATTTTCTAAAGTTTGCTTTCTCTAGACAAATGTTTTGAAGGAATGGACATAATTACTCTGGAGAACACAACACCTGAATTTTCCTGTCCTGCTTTTTGTGCCTGACTTATACTTCCCCTTCAGTTGCTCAGTTTAATGGAATGTAAATAACTGTCAGCACAAAATAAAATCAGACCTACCAAAATTGCATATGAACTACTAGAGAGGTGAGAGAACTTTGAAGTCACCTACTTAAAAAAAAAAACAGACATATTTACCCTAAATCTCCACTGACATTATTATAAAAATTAAAAAAAAAGCGATACTAATAGTACCTGAAAATTCAGTAGATTTTTTTTTCCCATTAAAGACACAGCATGGTTAAAGTATAGGTAATTAAAGACTTAAGGGGACTGCACATTTGTAACTTTTTTTTCACAAGTATTCTATCTAGAATTCAAAAAAAAAAGTTTTTATTTTAGCCTTTGCACAAGGAAAGAAGAGAGATGGCATTCAAGAACATGAACAGAGAAGATCTGAAAGGAAAGATTAAAGGTTCAGTTTTATTAAGTTTAAACTGTCTTCTAGATATCCAGGTAGAATTATGTAGACTTAAATCAAACTGGACGGCCAATTAGTCTCATAATATTCTGTAGATGTTTAAGCATAATGTCTTCACTGAAAACTGTAGAAATCAAATAATGCCTTCAATGCTCTTTATTATTAGTTACAATCATGAATAAAAGTATTAGTTGATACAGGAACACCCAGTTCTGTTCTAAGATTCCTTAATACCACTAAAGTCTTACAAGAAACTCAAACTGTCCAGAATATTTAACAATTATTTGCTTTAGGGATACACTAACAATATGGTACTAGCACATATATGATGCTGAATTCTTGAATTGTGACTAGTACAAAAAGAGATGTGATGGAAAACATATATACATTTCAAAGACTAGTGCAGAGAAAATAATTTAAAATACCTCACCAATAATTCTTTATGTCAACATGTTCAAATGATAGTATTTTATATACAGTGGTTAGTAGTAGTAAAATTAGTGTCATCCCTTTAAAAAAATTTTACAGGCAACATAATTTTTAAATTATATATGTGGGTGATATTAAATTCCTACTGGACAGGATTGCTAAACCAAAGGTAAAATTATATATCACGATCAACCACCCTAAATTATATGGTTTGTTGTTGTACTATTTTATTTTTTGCTACCAGGGTTTGGTATTTGTTCAACATCTATACAATCCCCCACCACTCTCAACAGATTCTTGTTTGTTTGCTTGATTCTAAGATAGTGGGTGAGAGATGGAGAAAAGGAGAAATGTCACACAGCTCATGAAGCTTCTCTTATGCAGGTGGTCCCATGTGGTAATCACCACGCTATGGAAAGTAAATTATCACCCAGCCCCAGTAATCTGTTCTTTTGCACCATAAGATTTTAGTTGTTTTAGTTGGGGGGGGGGGGAGGAGAGCATTGGTATTTCTTTAATTTTTCAAAGTGTATCAATATGTGAATCTTGATCTTCCCTGCTTGAGATTCCTATTTGTCCTTTCAGTATGCATTCTTTGTTCTTCACTAAACGAAGAATGTTACTATGTGAATGTTGGCACTACCATCTCTCTTTATATTTCTTAGCCTTCTTGATACCTTACAGCTCTACTTTTGATCTGCCTACAGAATCCTTTGATCTTCAGGTTCAGTAATTCATGATTTACTTCTATTCACATTTACTAAGTGTTGGTATGCTTCTAAATTCTAAGACCCCTTCTGTTTCATTGGTTTAATCCCCCCTGCTTAACACTGTATTTTATTTACATAACCACTGTTAACTAAGCACCGCCCTGCCTGCAGGGCATTGGTTTAATCCTTACTGTTTTGCACGCTTTTTCCTTCTCCCCACCCCCTATCCTACGTACATCCTCTTCGGACCTGACACTTCCGCCTCAGGGATATATAAGGACAGGATTGTGATTAGAGATAGCTTAGATTGCGCTGTGTTCCACATGAATAAAGACTGAACTGCGTACCACTCAGCCATGAGTCCCTGCTCGTCTCTCTCTCCCGCCCGCGAAGCTAGCCCAGAAAATGGTGCCCTGAACCGGGACTGGCAATTAAGTTCTTTACTTCAACTGCCATAATTGTCACATATGATATTTTCACTTGATTCGCATGACTTCCTTGCTACTTAATATTACTAGTATCCTACTATAATTGTGTCTATTTTGTTTAATTTAAATTATTGATCCTTCTGCCCTTATAGTTCTGCTTTACAAGGTCTATTTTATTGCACCTGTTATCTTTTTATTTTCAAGAGTTTAAATCCTGATATACCATATTACTTTGACCTACCAGCTTATATTCACCAACGAAAATAAGCTACTAGATCTAGAAACAGAAAATGGCCAAAACCCAAATCCTAGCATTATCCCGACTGGTGAATTTGAGAAATATGGAGAGGATGAGCCACAGGCACCTAAATAACTACTCTTGACCAGTTCTATTTGCTGCCTATCACCAGGCAACTCATTGGAAGAGATTAACCTTTAAACTCCTAAAAGCTGCAGCTTTGAGAGGAGAGAAGGAAATGTCTATGAAATGTAATCCAAAAGCCCTGAGGAAGAATGAGTTCCCTGGGGTGGCTGGTTAGCTTGCACTGGTTTTCCCCAGCTCTTCACACCAGCATCATTTTGTGCTGCCCAGAAAGGACACTTATCCACATCAATTTCTCTAATAAAGTGGCAGGCAAATATTGTGTCAAACAACTGAAACAAATCAGATCATAAATGAAACTTAAAGTAATGCAGCTTTTCCTCATTTCTCTCAGACCATCTTGTATTTTAGGCTAAAATATCATGCACGCACACACACACCAATCCACAAAAAAGTCTGTCACAGCCATTTCCTCATATTCATGCTTTCCTCTTAGTTTCTTCACAGGAAAAGATGTCAACAGCTCATATTAACTCTCTATCTTGCAGAATCCCAAATAACTTAGCCAAGGAATATTATCCCTGAACTACAACTTAGAAAAATAGTAAAATAGGAGCAAAGAGGAATATCCTTGGGAGTATCTGAAGACAAATAATTAACACTTATTCAACAAGACCTGAACTTTAAATTAAAAGCAAACATCTAGTTCAAATATCAGACTAATGCCAGCAAGTAAGAATAGTTTTTAAATTAAAGCTGAACTCTCACATGAATCCTGACCAAGAGCTATTTCTAGCACAACGTAAGTACAAATGAGAAAGTCCCCCACAACATGTTATTCCCTCCATAGTCACTAAGACTGTCTTGGGCCAGGACTATGTTCCTACAAAGCAGTAAGAACTCTCCAGCTGAACATATAGTTTTGGGAATATGTCTCCTTGATCTAGGTATGATATGCACCTTTTTTCCCCACCTAAGCCTGTGTATCTTATGGCTTCTGGGCAATTCCACTGCCTGTTCCAACAGGAAGAGAATGAGCACCTTCACCTGCAACACCAAAACACTGGTCAGGATATATATTCACTGACTACAGGGGAACAACATTCACTACTTAAAGTTGCTCTGCCTCTTCTCTCTTGTTACATCCGGTGATAGCATGAGGTGTGTCTTGCCTGGTGAAAATAGCACCGGCAAACCACAAAGTTTGGTGGCATTCTGGGACTTACAGATTGTCGGCAGGGGCCAGGTGTCGGGCTGCGCCATGGAGAAGAGAGAGGAGGTCCAGAGTAAGTGGGGTACACAAATCTTTATTATTGGATCGGAGGGGGTGGCTCAGGCCACGTGGAGTCAGCCGACAATGGCCGTCCCCACTACCTCACCACTGGGCGAGAGAGAAAGAGAGAGAGGGAGAGAGAGCCTAGAGAGAGGGGGGGTGGAGTGAGAGAGCTTTTATTGGGCAACAACCAGGGGTGACGTGTGGGGGCAGGATTGGTTGAAGGGGGCACTGCTAGGATTTCGCGGGGCGTGGTAAAACCTGGGGGCAAAGACTGCATCAGAATAATTCCTCAGCATCAATAGATGGCAAACATAATCATGCCTTTTACTGTCCTCCAAGTAGTGGGACTCTACCTCTGGTAGTATAAGCAGGTGTCATGTGCCCCACTTCAAAAACATTCCCAGAATTAGATGTCTGGGTGAAATTCCAAGTGACTGTTTTAGTCACCTTATATGACCTAATCACACTTTTTTTTTTTAGTGTTAAACAGGCACATATGTGACCTCAGTGAATAAACTCTAGAGTTTTCTCAGGATCGCTGCTGCTGGTTCACAGAACATTGCAGATGGAGAAGGGGCTGGGTGCTGAGCTGAAAAGTAAGGCTGGATTCTAATCCCAACCCTATTTTATCTATCTATTTATTTATTTATTTGATAGGACAGAGAAACTGAGAGGGGGGAGATGGAGAGAGAAAAAGAAACACCTGCAGCACTAGTTCACAACTAGTGAAGCCCTCCTGCAGGTGGGGACTAGGGCCTTGAACTGGGTCCCTGCATGTGGAAATGTGTGTATTCTAACAGGTGTGCCTAGCTCTTATTAATTAAATCATCTTGTAATAAGTATTTTATACCTTGGTACTTCAATTATACAATAAGAGAATTTCTCCCATCTTATATGGCTACCACAAGAATTAAAATACATTGAAAATGCAATATAAAATTAGATCTTATTTATTCAGCAAGATTATATATACACACACACACACACACACACTATAAAACAACAATGGGCTCGGTGTAGTACAACCTACTACTAAAACCACCACCATCAAAACCACCCAATACACATTTCCATAAAGAGGTATTTGCAGAACATTCTGTTACAACACCTTATACCCAGCCTGTTCCCCACCTCCAAGCACCAAACAGTAACAAATCTTTCTCAGAGTTACTTTTGACTATTGTTCCTAAGTTTGTTTTACTGAGTCAGAATACTCATTTCCTTTCATATGAAAAGCAACCAGGTGCTTAGATAAAAGATGACTTCTAAGTCCCTCAACTTAAGATAGACCTATCCAACAAATGCCACCAATCTGAATCACTAACATCTATTAAATTCTTTCTTCCTTCATGTGTAAATATCACCAACCAGGTGTCTAAATAAAAGATGAATTCAAGGGCCATAAAGGTAACACAGAGCGAGTTGGGCAGTAGCACAGTGGGTTAAGCGCAGGTGGCGCAAAGTCCCCCAGCTCCCCCACCTACAGGGGAGTCTCTTCACAGGCGGTGAAGCAGGTCTGCAGGTGTCTTTCTCTTGCCCTCTGTCTTCCCCTCCTCTCTCCATTTCTCTCTGTCCTATCTAACAACGACGACATCAGTAACAACAACAATAATAATTACAACAATAAAAAACTACAAGGGCAACAAAAGGGTAAATAAATATTTAAAAAAAAGAAAAAAGAAAAAAAGGTAACACAGCATAGTACACAGAACTAGTAAGCTTAAAGCTTCAGGTTCAATCCTTAGTATAATATATGCCAGAACTGAATTCTTACAATATTTCAATTCTGAAAAGACAAATCTGCTTGGAAGTATCACTGTCCCACAAAGTTTCCACTCAATAAATGATTGTCAAATGAATTAATTAACCTTTACTTGAAAGGAAAATGCCCTTTGTATGGTATGTACTTATTAAATACGTACTGAAAGAACGAATGATTCTCTAGCCACTGGTTATTGTGGGTGGATCACTTCATATTTTTTATAATCTAAAAGCTTCAAAATATAGATTTTTCTTTTCCTATTTTCACTTTATCTTGATAGAACTAACACTAAAAGAACAAGAAATGCAGCACTATATTGTCAGTCCTCATAGACCAATACCTGCTCAGATCTAATACAATTAGTTACAAACAACAAACACTGATCTAACTAATGATCTATCTCTACCCATCTGTGATACCTTAATAAGTATTCAAACCAACCAAGGAGAAAGATAGCAATTTTTAAAAGGACTCCAGCCAGTAAGTATAAGGGTAGTGGCAGGGTATCACAAAATAGAGCCATGTGTTTTTCTCATCAGTTCAGTTTCTATAAATTTGTCCTAGAATAACTAACTACTATGATAAAAAAAAGAAAAAAAAAAGAACTGTGAAGCTAGGATAGCCACATTATCAGGTCACATTATCAGAAAATCTGGACTTCCCCCTTGGCCATCTAAACATCTGCTAATCATCTGATATGGATAGTTAACCCACTATTCAAATACCTCCACATTAGCAGCTCCAAAGCAACTTGTTACCAATAAGAAATGTGTTTATTCATTCATCAATTATTACTTAACAAGGGTTCTGGTCTACCTCCTAAAGATAAAATGTGAACAAGGCAAATCCCTTGCCTTCTAGTGGTAGGAGTATCGATCAACTTGCCAATGCCCATGTTCAGCAGAGAAGAAATTGCAGAAGCCAGACCTTCCACCCTCTGCACCCCACAACGATCCTGGGTTTTGCCAATGCCCATGTTCAGCGGAGAAGCAATTGCAGAAGCCAGACCTTCCACCCTCTGCACCCCACAACGATCCTGGGTCTTGCCAATGCCCATGTTCAGCGGAGAAGCAATTGCAGAAGCCAGACCTTCCACCCTCTGCACCCCACAACGATCCTGGGTCCATACTCCCAGAAGGATAAATAAGGAAGCTGGGGCCAGGTGGTAGCACACCTGGTTGAGTGCACATGTTACAGTATTCAAGAACGCAGGTTCAAGCCCCCAGTCCCCACCTGCAAGGGGAAAGCTTCGCAAGTGGTAAAGCAGATCTGCAGGTGTCTCTCTGTCTCTCTCTCCCTGTACCTCCCCTCCTTCTCCTCTCAATTTCTGGCTATCTCTATCCAATAAATAAGTGAAGATAATAATAATAAAAGAATAGGAAAGCTATCAAAGGGGGTATTGGATATGGAGCTCTGGGAAGTGGGCATTCTGTGGAAATGTATCCCCCCCCCCTTTTTTTTTTGTTACCAGAGCACTGTTCAGCTCTGGCTTATAGTGGTGCAGGGGATTAAACCTGGGACTTTGGAACCTCAGGCATGAGAATCTCTTTGCATAACCATTATGCTGTCTACCCCTGCCCCAAATTTTTTTTTAAGTCAGCTACAATTAAATACTATAAAGAAATAAAAACAATGTGAGGTAGTGATGAGGAAGGCTTGGGAGGGCAAAGCTAGTTTAGACAAAAAAATATATATCTGAAAGGATGACAATTGAGGAAAGAGGCCTTAATAAAGTAAGAACACAAAACATAAATATCCTGTGGGAAACGTTACCAGATAAGGAAATTATATATATATGGAAAGGAGTGATCTTAGATGAAGAGCAACAAAATTCAAAAGCACTAAAAAAAATAACAAAAAGACAGTGAAGAGAAAGGATAGTTTTACAAAATAAAATTCAACAAACAAAGGAACTAGATCTTGCCTTAGAAGTTGGAACTTACTCTAAAAAAAAGAAAGGAAGAAAGGGAGAGGGAGGAAGAGAAAAGGGGGAAGGAAAAAAAAAACCTTGAATTTCTTCTAATTTCAAGCAAACTGCTTTCAGCTGGCACATGCATGCTTTCTTATTCTGGGAGGGGAAAAGCAAAGTAGCTAGAACAATAATGACCAAATAATCACCACAACAATTCCTGCCTCCTTTATTTACTTTCTGCACATCTGTGTAAATACTAGCATGCATCAGGTCTTAAACAGATTTTGTGTCATAAAAAGATTTTGTGCAATCAACAAGTGAAAAACATGATTTAATTTTTCCATGTTCTAAAGATTTTAAACAGATAAAGCTATGCAAGGTGAAAATGTTTGTGGACAAGCAGAACAAAATAAATATATTTTAGCCATTAACAATAAAACCAATGTTCAGAAGATAAAATATTTGTAATATTATAAGGTACTTTAAATTAATGAATAAAATGCACCAAAACCTAGCGTCATTTTAGTGACATTAGAAGCATTCAGTATTGTCTTCTTCTGTCTTTAGTTTAATACTCGCTCACATTTCATTGCAGATTATATGGTCTTACTTATTTTCAAATAAAGAAATATTTCACATTTCAAAAGAAAGATGAAATACAAGCCTACTGGTGTAACACCTACAGTGTCTTTCCAGTCCAAAGTCCTCTGCAATACACAAATGGCTTTTCCCATTTTCTTCCTGCAGTATGAGCCTTTCCCTTCTTTTGTTTCATAGTTCGCTGAATGTCATAATCCACACTGTATAAAAGTCATATCAATGATGCCTTTTGCCCAGTATGTCTTTAATCCAACCTATAAAAACAAATTCTAACTTCTTGATGATCTGTAATTTTGAGTTGGTTTTTTTTTTTTATGTACCATATGTGATGAGTGTGTTTTCATGTTCATAATATTTTTAAATACTATTTCCTTTTGACAAGATAAGTAGGCATGTGTATTCCTTTTAAAAACAAGCCTGATGATAGGATTATAAGATATATTGTTTATGCTGCTGGCATTTCTCTTGGCTGCTGCTGCTACTGCTGTTGCTTAAACATTTTAATGAAAGACTGCATTGTGCTCATAGCCTGGGGCTTTAATAGAAGTCATAGTTTTAAAAACAGATAATGTGGAATCAAATGTCTTGTAGAAAACAATCTACTTTCCTACGAGGATCAAGGAGGCCATCTGGTGCTAATCCTCCACCTCCCTCTTTAAAAAAAAAAAAAATCTATTTTGGCACATCTATCAATTCCTTCCCTCTTGGGTCCATGAGAGATATATTTAATTTCCTTGACAAAGATAACATTTTCTTCTTTTCCTTTGGTGCTATGCCTAACTTGTCCCTTGTTGCTACCCCTAATATATCCCTCATATTTTGCTTCCTCTATCAAGTACCTTTGCTCTGAAACGTTGAAGTAATTTGTTCTTACATGAATATTGACTCTCTAATGTTCCTTTGTTTTCTTTAAATAAATATGCTTATTTTTCTTGTGTTGAAAAAACATCGGCCAGATTATTGACCTCATTTGTAGCTCATTTCCTTCAGATATGACATTGGTATGAAATGGTGAATTGAAATTCTTAAAATGTAATTTCAGGCTGGCAAAACTCACTTGGATAGTGCACTGCTCTGTCATGTGCCTGGCCCAGAGTCAAGATCAGCACCCACCTCATTCACTGAAGGACACTTCGGTGCTGAGATCTCTTTCACTCCATCTCTTGCCATCCTGCCTCTCTGTATCTTTTAAAAAGTGATCGGAAGGAATTTTTGATAATTTAAGATATTTTTTCTATCTTATGATATTTTTTCTATCTTATGATCACTAACAATCCTTCAAAGTGCAATTCATATTGTCTCTTCTTCCAAACACCCACTCTGTTCCCTCAACCATACATAGTCTCTCCTTTCTCTGAATGTCCTAACTTCTTCTTACTCTATCATGGAAATTGCATGTTCTGCCTATATTAGAGATAGAGAAAAATTTATCTTCCTTTCAGATTTCATGGAACTTCATATTCATGATAATATTACTCATATTTCCATCTTGGTAAGTTTCTAGTTGTAGACCTTGTCACTTAATAGGCAGTAAGTACTGGCTAGAGTTTCAATAAACTGTGCAAATTAAAAATAAAAGAAAACATTCAAGTCTTCATCTACAATCCCCTTAACCATCCAAGCATGATAAGTATCATGGTACATTTGAATGTTCTTTAATTATATATTCATTCAATTGAAAAGGGAAGGAAGGAGTCCTCGTTCCACTCTTAAAACAGTACTAGTAACATTTTAGATTATGCTTAAAGTATAGCTTTTAACATGAATAGCAAATGACCTCACTTATAAATGTAAACAAAGAAACAAGAAAAGAAAGAGAAAGCACAAAGTGAGACCTGGTTTTGGTATACTGCAGCAAAGTAAAACATTGGGGGGAAGACACCAAATGGACAACATTATATACCCAGTATACCATGGTGGAGAAAGGCTTAGGCGGGTGGTGAGACTGGTACACAGACACCTACCACAAAGAGATGAGAGACTGAACCCATGCATCAACTCTTTTTCTATAAAACATTATTTTCCCAATTCGCTGAGTGGGAGTAGGGGGAGTGGGGGGAGTGGGAGTGGCATCAGGCCACAGGATAAAAGAAAAGTATGACTTTCAAAAATCTCCAAAGAAAAACTGTAAGTTTCCTCCTGCTTATACAAGAAAACTAAATTCTCTCTCGACTCAGGCATGAGAAATAAGATGAATCATGAAGAGTATAAATAAAAGCAATTAACACATCACTTTTTTATTCCTGTTCTTGAAACAATTGTTCTATATTTTTATGTATTTTTGAGCACACAAAGTCACATAATGTCCAGAATTATCAATTGTTATATAAATAAATCAGCTCAGATAATCTATTTATTTTATGATAGAGAAAAAGAACCAAGAATACAGTCTAATCAGCCTAATCAGTGTTTAATCCAGGACACCAAATCATAAAACCATGGAAACAATCTTAGCCACTTCACAGAGAAACAGATTGAGAAATATTAAGGAGTTTGCCCAAGGGAATAGCTAATGTAATGACACTGATAAGTTTCAAGCCCAGACTTTAAAGTAGATACAAATCCAACTAAAATTCTCCTGCAAGTTTTGAGTTAAAGAAGAAAAAAAAAGTCATAGGAAGGTAAAATTAAATATTAGTAAAGTATGCTAATGTTTAAATATGTCAAATGTGTTTTCATATATAAAGAGAATATTTCTTATGTTTGTTAAACTTGTTACAACAAATATAAAGTATTTTATAGGAGTCCACCACAAAGCAACAAAATAAAGCAGTATAGTGGTTGTCAAGAGCACAGATCATGAAATTAAACTTAACTTTAACAACTTACTTACCTTATTTTTTTTTTTCAGAAAATAAGAAATCTTATACCATAGAGATTTCAGATGCCATGTATAGGCACTTTACTGAACTCAAAGGGAAAAAAAAAAATCAATGCAAAGGGGCCTGAACCTGTGTTCAAGGAGCCTCAGTGATGAGAGTTTGTTTTCATAACCATTATGCTATCTCCCCTGCCTTAAACTAACACTTCTAATCACATAAACAGACAGTCTGTTTTATTTTTTCTTTTCTTTCCTTTTTTTTTTGTAGCACTAGAGCCTCACATGCACAATTGTCCCACTCCAAGGCATTTTTTTTCCTTTTCATTCTTTTCCTTTTAGATAAAGAGTCATAACAAACATTGGCTTCCAGCACAGCAAGGTGCATAACCCTAATAGTTGATCTATCTCCCCAACCTATACTGCTTTCTTCCACAGAAATTAGTTTTAAATAAACATTTCTCTATCTCATGTGAGTTATTACTACTCATACAATAATCTTCTAGTATGCTACCCTTAGATATAAGTTAGCCTTTTATTAATTAACTAAAATGTTTATTATAATAGACTACAAATCAAAAGCATGTCAATACGAAAAACTACATGTGGTTGTCACATAAAATGTGCATTAAAATATTTTACACAAATGCTATCAATGAAGATGTTTTGGTTTCCCTTGAAGAGAGAAAAGTCCTATTCTATAGACTTCAAGTTTTAAAGGAACACTTTTGACATTTGCTGCTACTAATTTTAAACAATTTCTCCTATCACTTTTATTTAAGACTTATCTATGTGCTCAGGATGGGAGGTTGCACAGAGGGCAGAATACCAGACTTCTGAACATTATATCCTGAGTTTGATCCCTAGTACTGCATATGTTAGAATAATACTTTTATGCTTCTCTCACTTGCTTGCTTGTTTGCTTGCTCACTCTCTCTTTAAAATCATTTTTAGGAGTCAGGCGGCAGCACAGTTGGTTAAGCGCACGTGGCGCTAAGCACAAGGACCAGCATAAGGATCCCTGTTCAAGCTCCTGGATCTTCACCTGCAGGGGAGTCACTTTACAAGCGGTGAAGCAGGTCTGCAGGTGTCTATTTTTCTCTCCCCCTCTCTATCTTTCCCTCCTCTCTCCATTTCTCTTTGTCCTATCCAATAATGACAACATCAACAACAACAACTACAATAATAAAAGAACAAGGGAAACAAAAGGGAATAAATATTTTTTTAAAATCATGTTTAAAGATTTGTTTGTTCAACAAACGAAAGACCACAGTATATGCAGTGCCAGGAATCAAACTTGGGGCTTCAAGCATACGTGTCCTCTATTCAAGTGATTCATTCTCTCAGCCTTCTTTATTTTACTTTAAAATGAATACATATGTTTCAAACAAAAACTATTCAGATCTGTTTGTAAGAAAAACATAACACTGCACAGCAATATACAAATAATATCAAAGGACATAAATTATGGTGATGTTGTTTATGATACAGCAAATCCTAACAAAGGGATATTTCTTTTCCCTCCAGGGTTATTGTTGGGGCTGGTGCCTGCACCACAAATCCACTGTTCCTGGAACCTCTAGGGTGGGGCTCACTTTCCTGCATGCTTCTCTCAATTCTTACCAAATGACACTGCATCCGCCAATACCATCCTAATAAACACACCAAGTACCACCTCAGCATGCTTCACTTCAGACTGTGTCCAGAGAAGTCAGGCATGGAATGCCAACCCTTCACCCTCATTACTCAGGTGAGACCTTTCCTTTCATAGTATTCTCTAATTCCATTCCAGGAGGTTCACTTCCTTCTTCTTCTTCTAGCATTTGCCCTTCTTCCATAGCCAGTCAACAGCATCAGGAGCTGCTTGTTGCTGGCTTTGAAAGTGACTGGGATCCATGTGGATTCAGTCAGCTAGGAAGGATCATCAGTTTCCCCAATGAATGGGTACTCACGGGATGTACCACGGGAAGGTCGATCCAATGCATCCTGTTCACTTCCTAACAAAGTCCCAAAACCTAGATATAGACCAGGTCCCATGAGATAGAGCATATGTTCACAAATTATATCTATAAATTTGGCAAAATATATACCTGCAAAAATACACAATAGTCTGTAGTGAGTCAGTATCAAGTTCCTAATCAAATAATGTCTACTAGACTTAGATACCCTCCTCACCTACTTCCTATTACAGTTCTCTCACTTACTCCAAAGCTCACCTTAGCAAAGCAAGGACTGCAAAAGCTGAATGAGGGCAAGAAACTGGCATACTTTAACAATGACTCTTTAGTCACTGTCAGGCCATAGTCACTATTAGGCTGAGGCTCTAATCGGGGAGTCCTGAGACTCCCAAACAGACATGATGGGCCTAGACCTCAAAAAAAACCCTCTCTCCATTGTTACAGTTCATCTTTATCAGGAACAATAAAACAGACCCCTTTGTGGGCCCCCATAGGACCTTACCCTCAACTTGGATCAACAATGGTAGAGAATGTTCCATCCTCTGAAGGAAGGATGAACAACATACTCTATGCTACACCTGAGGAAGATGGGTCAAATATTGGGGCAGCTTGGAATGTTCCTACTCATGACCAGAGAATGTCAGCTCAGTTCTACAGGGATGCAGAGCTACTAATTTTTAAAATAAAAAAATTAAAAAAATAGGCTCCTAAGCTGAATATGGGTCCCAGATCACATCAAATTGATGGGATTTACAGTCTATAATATTTATACCCCTTTCTCATATTAGGGAGCTACTCTCTTCCCTGATCCAGCTTTCTGGTTATTGTCTGTTATCCCAGACAATAACTTGGATCCACCTGCATATCAGATTTCAGGCTCAGGGGGGAAAAAAACTAGTATAGCCACATGCCTTTGGAATATGACTAAAATATGACTACTAGCAATCTACAAAATGGAGGACCCCCCCCCCCAATTCTTCATCTACACTGTTCCAGCCTTTAGGTTCATGATTGGTCAACAGTTTGTTTGGCTTTGTATGTTAACTCTCTTTTCAACCACCAAGTTCCAGATGCTAGCATGATGCCAACCATACTTCCCTGGACAGACAACACCACCAATATGTCCTGGAGCTCCGCTTCCCCCAAGCCCTTCCCCACTAGGGAAAGAGAGAGACAGGCTGGGGGTATGGATCGACCTTTCAACGCCATGTTCATTGGGGAAGCAATTACAGAAGCCAGACCTTCCACTTTCTGCATCCCACAACGACCTTGGGTCCATACTCCCAGAGGGCTAAAGAATAGGAAAGCTATCAGGGAAGGGGGTGGGATATAGAATTCTGGTGGTGGGAATTCTGTGGAGTTGTATCCCTCTTATCCTATGGTTTTGTCAATGTTACCTTTTTATAAATAAAAAATTTTTTAAAAAGAAAAGAAAAACCTAACACCGACTTCAAAAACTAGGAATTAAATTTCACAAAATTCTTAAAAATCCAATTCATTCATAAAATTAAGCAAGCAAAGACTTTCCTGATTTCTTGGTTGCTAGAGTTTTAATCACATAATCATATTACTTACTCTACATGATATTTAAATAATGATCCAAGATGGCCTACAGAGTTTTTAGCAATAAACAAGATAAGTATATAGCTAAGCATTCCTTTGTCAAAGCTAATTTGACTGTATTATAAACACAATGGTGGTAGCAGTGTGACTGTTTTCCTATAGCATAATATTAACTCTAACAAACAGGAAAAGGTGACAGACTAGCTATAAAAATCTAACTGAAGAAAATGAATAGCATTTCAAAATAACCTAAAGAAAATTATTCTTGTGGCTCTGTAGTTCATTCAAGTGACTACAACTGGTATACATGCAGTGCTTATCAGGGTACGCAGAAGCAACAAGGTTCCCATCCATTAAACCTGTCTTTAATTTGAATTCCTGCTGAATTAAATAGTGTGGTATCACTATTAATTAAATAGTGTGGTATCATTATTAACTCGAAATTAAATAGTGTGGTATCATTATTAAATATAATTAAATTATATATAATTTATATATAATTATAAATTAAATAGTGTGGTATCATTATTAAATATTAAATATTAAATAGTGTGGTATCATTATTAACTCGAAATTGAGTAATTCCCAGGTGTCTGAGACTCACATTTTGATGTTCATTAGCAAGGGGGTGTGGGAAAGGGGCTGGTAGTAGGTGAACTTGTGAACTAGCTCATATCTAGGAGAGCCAAAGTCACTTAGTGAAAAAATTAAATAGTTAAATTTAAAAAAAGAAAAAGGAGAAGAAAAGTCCTAGCTAAGTTAGAGGCGAAAATGTTTTGTAGAAAACTATCACAGAGAGATGAGGAGTGTTGGTGGATTAGTAATGTCAGCAACAAGCCCCAGCAGTAATCCTGGTGGCAATAAAATAAACAAATATTTCTGTACTATAGATGTGTTACACTCACACTAGGCACTCAATAATAATATAGTAAATTCATACACACAAAAAATGAATGGTTCCATTTTATTCCACCCTAATAGTACAATTAGACTGGTACTTTGGTTTGTTCATAAAAGACATGACAATCAGTGTTGGAAGTCAGAGGAATATAATGTTGTGCCAAGACTGAATCACCAATGTGCTCTACACATAATTTATTAGCCTATGTTCATATAATAGAATTTTGGGTATAAAGAGGAATGAAATACTGACACATGCCCCCCCAAAATAGTAGACTAAGTAAAGAAGCCATAAAAGATCATATATTATATAACCTCACATGCAGCCATGCAACTTTATGAATATATTAGAAACCATTGGTCTATACTCTAAATGGGGGAGCTGTGTGTGAATTGTATGGCATGTGGATGACATCTCAATAAAGTTAGCAAAAAAAAAAAAAAAAGTCACCAAACTGTAATTACAACTACAAGTGGAATGGATTAAATAATTCTCTACAAGCCTTATTGGATAACCCCCTCATTCTGCACAAAACATGCCTGTATGCCTCAGTGCCAGAATGCTAAGAGAAAACAGTTGCTTGATGTTCAAGATTGGGTATTGGTGCTCAATATCCAGAAGGCTGACACAAGGCAAACAAACAGGTTCCTCTGGAAAGAAAGGGAATAATATCAGAAATTCTGTATCAAAAGAGGTCCACAATGAGATGTATAGAACAAGCTTAGAAAAGGCAGAATTGTGTGGTTTGAAAATTTACCTCTGGTAAAGACAAATCTGGACTCTTTCACCCACTAACTTTCATGTTCTAACATTAAGATTAGTGTGAGGTTTCAACTGGCCTATTCATGTGAAATACTGAACACTATTTAACATTATTTAACTAAGCTAGAAAAAACAAAGAAGAAAGAGAAAAAGAAATAAAAAATTCAAAAACAGAGCTGAGTGGTGTCTCACCTAGTAGAGCACACATTACCATGCTTGAGGATCTAGGTTCAAACCCCAGGCCTTCACCTACAGAGGGGAAGCTTCAAGAGTAGTGGAGCAGTGCTGCAGGGATGTGTGTCTGTCTCTGTTTCTCTCTCTTCCTCTCTCTGCTTCTTATCCTCCTTAACCTCTGTCAAGAAGGAAGGAAGGGAGGGAGGGAGGGAGGAAAGAAAGGGGAAAAAATGAATAAATCTTTAAAAAAAAATAAGTAGAAGAAAATAGGGGATTCCACCAATATGAGTATTATTAATATTCTCATTTGAGAACATTTGTGGCATCATTAAGGGACATCTGCTATAACTTGATTATTATTTCCAAATACATTCAAATAGATGATTAGAGCATAGTAGCATTAGTAGGTAACAAACACTAATTCTATTTTATTATATACAGTGCCAGAGATCAAACCAAGGGCCCCACACAATAAACCATGAACTCTAACACTAAGCCACCTCCCTGGTCCAGACAATTCTGTTCTTGTGTCTGTCTGTCTGTCTGTCTGTCTGTCTGTTTAAACCAGAGTACTGCTCAGCTCTGGCTTACAGAACCTATGACTTCAGAGCATGAAAGTCTTTTGCATAACCATGATGCTACTTCATCCTCCCATGGATGCTATTTCACCCTCCCAGGGTCCAGTTTCAAACAGACAGATGTAAATGATACAAAAATTTCTCAGGTGTTGTGACCTCAAAACTAAATGAAGTTCAATGAGTAATTTATAAGTAAGCTATAATGAAAACATGATATAAACCCTTATTTAATTTTCCTACACCAAAATGAAATTTTAAATATTCACATAGATCAAGAAAATTGTCAAAACCTCATTGAGAAGCAGATTCCTGGTAATTTTCTAAAAAAGATTGAGTTTAGCAAAGAAAACAGATTATACACTTTTCACAAAGGGGGTAGAATTATAAAAGTGAAGGAAGTTTTCATAGAAAAATTTATTCCTAGATAGAATCAGACTACTAGAGAAGCCTGAGAGAAAATAGTGCAGCCTGATTTTGCTCACCTGTTTGTTTGATCAAATGGCCTACTTGAAGTAGGATTATGAGAATAAGAAGCCAAAAACAAAGAAAAGAGGAGATCTAACTTTTCAAGTAGAAAGTCACTAAATATACCTGAGCGAATTGTGTCTGCATTCTTAACTACTCATTAAATTCAAGAAGGCATCTTTTAAAATACATTCATGCCCAGTAGTTAATTGTTCGGGCAGAGGGATTTATTTTGTTTAATGAGCTACCTAAGAGAGACTAAGGAGCAGCTGAGGTTGAGAGTCACTGAGTGAGTTAGAAACTGCATACAGGGGGCAGGTGGTGGCGCACCTGGTTAAGTGCATGCATTGTAGTGCAAAAGGACGCGGGTTCAAGTCCCTGGTCCCCACCTGCAAGGGGAAAGCTTTGTAAATGGTGAAGTTGTGCTGCAGATGTCCCTCTGCCTCTCTCCCTTTCTTACACCCCGTCTCTTGATTTCTGGCTGTTTCCATCAAACATAATAAAGATAATTAAAAAATTAAAATAAAAAAGAAACTGCATACAAAGTACAATACAAACCCCATACCTATGGATATATAATCTTTGACAATGAAACTGAACCACTACATTTCACCACACATAAAAGTAAACTCCAAATGGATCAAGGACTTGGATGTTAGGCCAGAAACTATCTAATACTTACGAGGAAAATACTGGCAGAACACTTTACCATCTATGTTTTATAATAACTCAAGTCCAACTGCAAGGAATAAAAAAACAAAAATAAACCTATGAGACTACATCAAACTGAAAATCTTCTGCACAGCAAAAGAAACCACCACCCAAACAAAAAGACTCCTGACAGAATGAGAGGAGATCATTACATGCCATACATCAGACAAAAGGCTAATAACCAAAATATATAAAGAGCTCACCAAACTCAGAAAAAAGAAAAAAAAAAGACCCATCCTAAAATGGGGAAAGGGTACAAACAGAACATTCACCAAAGAAGAGATCCAAAGGCCAACAGATATATGACAAAATGCTCTAAGTCACTGACTATTAGAGAAATTCTGAGAATGCCATACATCAGAAAGATAGTTACAACAAATGCCGGGGAGGTTGCCAGTGCAATGTAAATTGGCCCAATCCCTGTGAAGAGCAGTCTAGAGAACTTTCAGAAGGCAGAAATAGAACTACCATCTGGCTCCATAGTTTGCAATGAGTTAATAAATGAAGCAAGCAAGTAGAAAGACCCAAAAATGGGAGTCGGGTGGCAGCGCAGCCGGTTAAGCACACGTGGCAGGTCTGCAGGTGTCTTTCTCTCCCCCTCTGTCTTCCCCTCCTCTCTCCATTTCTCTCTATCCTACCTAACAGTGATGACGTCGGTAACAATAACAATAATAACAACAACAACAATAAAAAACAACAACAAGGACAACAAAAAGGGAAAAATAAATATTTTAAAAAATTTTAAAAAGACAACATAAAGTACCTAACAAAATAGTTTCTTAGATCTAGATACCTTCCTCATATACCTCCTATTCCACATCCCTCAATCACTCCAAAGCTAACCTTGTCAGACAAAGTAAGGACTACAAAAGCTGAATAAGGGCAAGAGACTGGCATACTTTAATGATGACTTTTTAGTCACTATTGGGCCATCCCATCACCTGGGGACCTAGTCAGGGAGCCCTGGGATTCCCACACAGACATGATGGGCCTAGACCTCCAACAGATCCCTCTAGCCATTGCCACTGGTCATCTCCATCAGGAACATAATGGACCCCTCTGTGGGTCCCTATAAGACCTTGTCCTTAATGTGGATCAACAATTGTAGGGAACGTTCCATTCTCTGAAGGGAGGTTGGACAACGTACTCTACCTATCACCCAAGGAAGATGGGTCCTGAAATTAGAGCAGCCTGGAATGTTCCTAGCCGTGACCACAGAATGCAAGCTCAGACCTATAGGGATGCAGAGGTTACATGGGCTCTTGTACTGAATATGGGCCCAGATAAAATTGATGGGGTATACAGTTAACAATATTCATATGCTTTTCCCATATTTGGGAGCTACTTTCTTCCCTGATCCAGTTTTCTAGTTTTTTCCAATTATGACAACATCTCCCTGATCCACCTGCATACTAGATGTTAGGCTCAGGCAAAAACTAGTATAGTCATGTGTCTCTTGGAATATACCTAAAATAGACCTACCAGCTTTTTCCAAAACAGAGACCCCAAATCTTCATCTGCAATATTCTTGCTTTTAGGTTCATGATTAATCAACAATTTGTTCTGCTTTATATCTTAACTCTTCTTCAGCCACCAGGTTCCAGATTCTCCCATGATGCCAACCTGACACCCCTGGGCAGAGGACCCCACAATTGTGTCCTGGTGCCCTGCCTCCCCAGAGCCCCACCTCACTAAGGAAAGAGAGAGACAGGCTGGGAGTATGGATCGACCTGCCAACACCCATGTTCAGCAGGGAAGCAATTACAGAAGCCAGACCTTCTACCTTCTGCATCCCATAATGATCCTGGGTCCATACTCCCAGAGGGATAAAGTATAGGAAAACTGTCAAGGGAGGGGATGGGATACGGAATTCTGGTGGTGAGAATTGTGTGGAATTGTACTCCTCTTATCCTATGGTCTTGTCAATATTTCCATTTTATAAATAAATTTAAAATATTACACAAATAAATAAATAAATCTTTGTAGGAAAAAAATAGAACTACCCTATTATCTTGCAATTCCCTTTCTGGGGATATATCCCAAGGATCAAACACATCTATCCAAAAAGATCTGTATATACCTATGTTCACAGCAGCACAATTTCTAATAGCACAAACTTGGAAGCAAACTAGGTGTCCAGCAACAGATGAGTGAGTGGCTGAGTAAGTTGTAATATATATATATATATATATATATATACACACAATGGAATACTACTCAGCTATTAAGAATGATGAATTCATCTTCTTCACCTCATCATGGATGGAGCTTGAAGGAATCAAGTTAAGTGAGATAAGCTAGAAAGAGAAGAATGAATATAAGATCATCTCACTCATGAACAAAAGTTGAGAAATAAGAACAGAAAGGGCTCATGAACAAAAGTTGAGAAATAAGAACAGAAAGGGGAAACACAAAGTACAACTTGGACTGGACTTGGAGGTTGTGGGGAAGAGGGCATTTTCAGATCCTGGTGCAAGATGGTGGAGGAGAACCTAGTCTGGGGGTAAGAGTATTCTGCAGAAAACTGAGAAATTTTACACATGTACCAACACTTGTATTTACTGTAAACCATTAATCTCCCCAATTAAATACAAAAGTACAATACAAAGTCTGGTATCCTACTGGAAGCACTAGAGACATCTGGTGGACAGATACTTTTTGATTAATGCCTTGCCATTTCACCTTCAAGAAATGTTGAGGGCCACCTCCTCATCACAAGACCAGTATGTATCTCTTCTAGTTAACTCATCATCCTAGAAACTAAGGTTCAAGCAATGCACATTTAAAGCCAAGAAAGAAGTTCTTGCTACATAAAGTACCTCTGATGAGATTTTAAAAGACAGGATTCACTATTTAGCATAAGACCTAATGTAAGCAATTCTTCTTCAAAAGGAGAATTTAGGTTTACTGAAGCAGAAAACTAAAAGCCTTTAATACAAAGCAGTAATTAATGGGTATTATAAATCATAGCAGTGCATCTATGATTTCAGGTTTGCAGGATGCACTGCATGCAACACAGTAATTCAACAACAAAAAAAGTGGCCTCCTGCCTGTAATTGCCTTTCTTGGAGAAAACCAATTTGATCCCAAAGAGGTTGGAAAGGAATGCAGATAATTACACATACTTACAATACAATTACTTCCTACTCTACAAAGCAAACTTTTCAAAGTGTGCTTTTATTTTAAGCAAAATAATTTTTCTTTTAGCTATCATTTTATACTCAATCTAATAGGGTAGGAAGGCCAAAGTTACACAGAGACCTATTATAGATTCAATTGGTTATTATAAGTCTTTGTATATTCTAAGATTTCATTCTGATTAAATTCCCCTACCCCCTCAATAGAATATAGTATGTAAAACTGCTACTATATTAAAAAAAAAAATTGTAAACATATCAAGGGGTCAAGAGATAGCTCATCCAGAAGAGTGCAAACCCTACTGTACAAGGTACTGAGTTCAAGCACTAGTACCACCTGAGAGGACTGTGGATGTGGTACCAGGGGAGCTCCACGGATAGTACAACAGTGCTGTGACATCTCTGTCTCTCCTTTCCTTTGTCATGTTTTCTATTTTTTCACTCTAAAAACTGAGCCAGTGTCAAAAATAGAGACAAATAATAAATAATCTCACTTATATGTGGGACTTAAACAGAGACAGGAAGGAAGAACACAAAACAAAACTTAGATTGGGCATAGTGTATTGCCTCAAAGCAAAGGACTCTGGAGAAGGAGAGAGGAGTGAGAAAGAACCTTGTCAGGTTGCAGGATGACATCATCATCATTATCATCATCATCTAGGTTGTAGGTGACTGTTCTGCAGAGACTTTTCACAGGGGGGTGAGAAATTGCACCCATGTGTTAGTGACTGAACTGTAAACCAGTAACCCCATGAAAAAAAATTGAAAAAAAACTCATAATAATTGGGCCAGTACTACTCAAGTACAAGGGCCAGGGTTCCTTACCTTTCACAGCATTAGTTTTATGTGATGTACACACACACACACACACACACACACACACACACACACACACACACACACACACACACACACTGCAAGGAATCTGGTAAGCGATAATTAGTAATCTCTATTCCACAACTGATCTTCACATAGACAGAAAACAATCTACCCTAGGCATAACTATGTTTTTCTTTTCCCCTTTGTTGCCCTTGTTGTTGTGGTTATTATTGCTGTTGTTATTGATGTCGTTGACTACCCTGCAAGTGGGGAGCTGGGGACTCCAACCAGGATCCTTAGCTTCCTGCCACCTGTGCTACTGCCCAACCCCCTGCATAACTATGTTTTGTTATTCCTTTTTACCAGAACACTGTTCAGTTCTAGCTTATGGTGATGCAGGGAATTGAACCTGGACTTTGGTGCCTCAGGCATGAGAGTCGCTTTGCATAACTATTATCCTATTGGCCCCCTACCAAGGCATAATTATGTTTTAATACATAAAGGACCTCCACAGGGGATCCCTTCTTCCCTGCATGGCAAAATTTACACCTATACCTCCAAGCAGATCTCTAATCTCCTCCCCCTCCTTTTCCCTCTTCTTTCATCCCCTCTCTCTTTCCTCTCCTCCCCCCTTCTTCAACATCAAAGTCATCTACATGGTAGTTAATTCCAGAGTAACTCCAGTTCAAGGCAGACATTATATACAATTTAAAAATTAATACCTGGGGGAGTCAGGCAGTAGCACAGCGGGTTAAGCGCATGTGATGCGAAGCACAAGGACAGGCATAAGGATCCCAGTTCGAGCCTCCAGCTCCCCATCTGCAGGGGAGTCACTTCACATGCAGTGAAGCAGGTCTGCAGGTGTCTCTTTCTTTTCCCCGCCTCTCTCCATTTCTCTCTGTCCTATTCAACAACGACAACAATAACTACAACAACAAAACAAGGGCAACAAAGGGGACTAAATATTTAAATAATAATAATACCTGATCCAGAAGGGCTGTGAGATAGTTCATCCAGTAGAGCACACACTTTACAGTGTGTTTGAGGACCTAAGTTTTGAGTTCCAGCATAACATGAATGCACCATGGAGAGTATTTGAGAGCTGCATAGGTGTCAGAGCAGTACTGTGGTCTCTCCCCACCCCCAACTCCCTCTCAAAAAAATAATAATAATAATAACAAAACAAAATTTTCAAAAGCACCAGGAGGAAGTTCAGTGGTACTGTGCACACAGGAGGCACACGAGAAACTGGCTTCATTCCATGGCAATAATGACGTTCTCCAGATGAACAGCACATTGAAAAACAAGTGCTCCAGAATAATGCTACCAAAACTTGCTTCTGAAGGACTTGCATACTCTGGTTGCTCTTCTTAAAGTTCACTTATATCTGTCAAAAATGGGTGGCTTGTGTTTTCCTTCCTTTAATCTACTAAGGGGGAAATCTATGAAATTCATACACTAATTACCATGTAAGCAATAAATCATTTTCATCACAGAAAGAGCTTCAACTTACCATAGTGAATGCTCAATATTTTTCAAAGTAGAATAGGTAATTTGGTGATTCAGCAGTCTCCGATGAACCTGCTAACTCAATGCAGAAGTAAAGGATGCCTATCTTTCATGTTTACCCATTCTTCTTCAAAAGCTGTTCAGGGAGATCGCTTCACAGGAGGTGAAATAGGTCTTCAGGTGTCTTTCTCTTCCTCTCTCTTCCCCTCCTCTCTGTCCTATCCAACAACAGCAGCAATGGCAACAATAACAACAACAACAACAAAATGGGGAAAATAGCCTCTAGGAGCAGTGAATTCATAGTACAGGCACCGAGCCCCACAGAGCTGAGGTTTTACTTTCAAACACTAGGCCACAGGGAGACATGCCCATTTTAGCAAAACAACAGAGGACCAGTATCTTCCTTCTGCAACAGGCTCTTTTTTTTTTTTTCCTCAACAGGGTTTTAACCTGAATTTTTTAAACTTCCCCCTACTCTGTACCACCTACTTTTTGTCTTTGTCTTTTTTTTTTCTGGAGGGGTGTGTTTTTTGTTGATTTAACACTGATGGATGAGACTGTAAAATCTTGGAAGTAGTTCAACACTTATATGTATATGACTACCCACACGTACCATCAAAATTCCAGTGACAGACACTGCACCAAAGACACCCCTCTCCCCACCTAACCTGTCAATTGTCCTCCAAGTTTCCTACAAAAACTGCCACAATTTCCAGAGTCCAAGAGTCACTCTGGTTAATATTTTTAAGTCATATTCATATTCAAAATTTTAAAATGTTTTATAAAAACATTTTTATAAAAACATTCAATATTTAAAATTTTTTAAAAGGGGGGAGTCGGGCTGTAGCGTAGTGGGTTAAGCGCAGGTGGCACAAAGCACAAGGACCAGCATAAGGACCCCAGTTCAAGCGCCCGGCTCCCCACTTGCAGGGGAGTCGCTTCACTGGTGGTGAAGCAGGTCTGTGGGTGTCTGTCTTTCTCTCCCCCTCTGTCTTCCCCCTCCTCTCTCCATTTCTCTCTGTCTTATCCAACAACAATGACATCAATAATAAGAACAGTAATAACTATAACAACAATAAAACAAGGGCAACAAAAGGGAATAAATATTAAAATTTTTTTAATTAAAAAAAGGGCGGAGTTCTATTGCATTATGTATTTATCTCACAGCTTACTTAACCAGACTTTAATTGATTTGATTCCATGTTTTGTCTATTATGAACACAGAAATGCAAATATCTTTTTAAATCACAGGTTATCCCCCCCCCCCTCTCTCTCTCTCATTAGTGATTAACAGAGTTTTAAAAAACTGTAAGATTTCATGGGTATAGTTTCACAACCAAAAACTGGTCTGTTAAATCACTGCTTTCTTATCCTCTGCATAAATGCCTATGAGTGGTATTAAAGAATTATTAGGCTTTCCCAATTTGATTTGGTTAAAGACTCCTCGTACTATTTTCCATAAGGGTTACACCAGTTTGTACTGCCACCAGTGATGTACCAAAATACCTTTTTCTCTGCATCCTTGCCAACTCCTCTCTCTCTCTCCCTCTCTCCCTCCCCCCTCCCTCTCTCAGATTTATTGATTAAACATGAAAGCAAGAAAGAATTTTTACAAGAGAATCTTTTCAATATAAGCCATTTCACTAGTGTGAAGTGATATCTCATTGTGGTTCTACTCTCTATTATCTGCTCCTTTGCTACTAGCTTTTGACTTTGAATCCATTTTACCTCCAATCTTTCCTCACCACAAGGTTTTTCTCTAGATTCTCTTTCCTTGGGGGGGGGCCTTATTCTGCAACCCTCTATCTTTTCTTAGTTCTTATCCTGTTATCTCTTTTCACTTTGGCACTCCTATTCTTACTTAACTATTTCATTTCATTATCTGTTTAGGGCCCTGTTCTAGTATTCTTTCCACAGCCTCACATTTCATTTCACACTCCCTGAAGATGAGAACCAAAATTCAAAGACACTAGGAAAGAACAGAATTATTTTCTTTTTAGTGTTACTACCTCTCCCTATTCATTTGTGACATGTGGGGTTGACTTAATTATTACTATTCTTGTAATTTCCCACCAATACTTGTTCAAAATTTTAGTTGAATTAGAGTCCCATCTCACAGAATTAAACATAAATTTGTATTCATCTTTGTATCTGCTCTGTGAAAGCTATTAGACCCAAACTCATTCAGGCTTCTAGTATTCAGTCTTAGAAAGTTCTTATGTAAAGAGGGAAGTTAGGGGAAAGGGACAACTGGAATGCCAGACACTGAAAGGAAAGAATAGTTTCATAAAAATCTAAAACTCGAGCACAATCTGACATATAAAAATGAAAGTACAAAAGAACATGTTTTAACTAAAGCTAATTATAACTGAAATCTAGCAAGATTTTTAAAAAACAATGTAATTCTGCCAAGCTAGAACTAATATCTGCTATCTTTTCAAGTTTCAGTTCTGGCATTTAAAGACTAAAAGAGAATCCTGGGATTTTGGATTTCTAAGTTATCTTGAAATATAATGGTTCTTACTCTCAGAATATTGCTGCTTTGATAGAACAATGTGCAAACAGTAAGTGTTGGCAGAAATTACCTAAGTATTAGCCCCACCAAAAAAAAAAAACTATCATAAAAATAACTGCTCCTTCATTTTACTTAAAGCACTAGCACAATAAAAACCCAAGCCAACTAATTTGTGATTGAGTTTAAATGAAGAACTAGCAGCAGAACACAGCACCACAGAGAAAACAAGGTGGCAAGGACAAGAGGGTTGTCCGATGTACAGCAATAAAAACATCCTCAAATATTTGAAAATGAGATAGAAAAATACTGATAAAAATGCTACAGTGTCCAAATCAAAATCTATCCATATTACTATTTCAGGAAGCAGAATTTATTGGACACTGTTTCTCAAAAAAAGATAATCTATGTTTCTTAAGGTGAACTTAAGTGAAAATGGAAAAATTTGCTTAATAGGTCAGGGCGACTCAAGTCATTGTATTTCTAGCTTCCAAAGTATTAGAAATTGACAAAACTCTACATGGATGATGTTACAAAAGAGTCAAATCTGTAAGGATGAAGGTGAAGAAAAGATAAAGGTTCAAATATGCGCAGAATAAATTACCATTCTATCTTGCTTTAATCTTTTTAAAATATAAGATACAGGGGGGCCAGCCAGTGGCATGCCCGGTAAAACACACATATTGAAGTGTATGAGGACCTGGGCTCAAGCTTCCAGACCTCATCTGCAGTAAGAAGCTTCATAAGTGTTGGAATAGTCCTATAGATGTCTATTTCTTTCTCCCCATACTCCCATAACTTTCTGTCTCTATATGAGAGAGAGAGAAAGAGAGAGAGAAGCCACTGTTGGTGATAGAGTAGTCATATTGCAGGAACCAAGCCCCAGTAATAACCCTGGGGCAAAATAACTAAGAAAATAAAGGGGGAAAAAAATCTAAGATACTATGCTAGATTCTTATAACAGCATATATCCACTAATGGTTTCATATTATTCTCAAAACAGAAATTAATATGTAAATACAAACTGTTTTAAACACATACTTAGATATGTATACATATATATAATAAAACTGAATATTCTTTCTGTGTATATATTTATACATATATAATATTAAAGTATTTATAATTCAGCATAAATTCAAATCTACTGCAAAGGATTCTGACTCTCACTGCTTATTCTGAATCAAGGACAAAAACTCATACTATTTTCATACCTTGCATACAAAACAGCTTTACTCTCCAAAAATCAATAAGTCAAATATTTGACTGCTCTGTATGCTCTGATTAGAGAATTCACATCACTAAGGTCACAATGTTCTACCTACTTTTTTTTTTTTTTAAGTTTTTCACATTACCAGTTGAATTTTCCTAGGTTTAAATGTCACTATCTGTTCTCATTGTAATGGTGATAAAACATAAATGTGATTCAGTAGTGTTTTTATACTGAGGGTGGTAAGAATTTGCCTGCTGTGAAAATACCAACAGTTCACCTTGTATGACATTTTCCCATTTGCAAGTATCTGCTTTCACAGACTGAAAGCTAATGTGCCAGAAGGCATTGTGCTTCTCAGCAATATAAAGAAAGGTTCCAGAGGGTAATTCAAGGTATGGATGGCCCTTCACTGGGAAAAGTGAATCAAACAGCCTTTTCTCAAATAATATTGATTATCGGCAATAAATGTATGTAGAGATAGTTATGACAGTAAAGATAATGAAATCGCACTGACATCCTAACATCAGTGATGCTTCCCTCATAAATTAAGACTCACCCTCAGGAAGAATCTCATGTTTTAGAGTTTATGAACAAATACTGCAATAAGCCCAGAGTCAAAACCTGAGGTCTTGAAGGAAGTAAGTCAATCCAAAAAAGTTAGACAGCAAATTAAGTTAAGCATTTTAATAAAAAACAGTTTAAGTCTTGAACTTGGGCATGCATGGGGAAATGGTTCCTTATATTCCTTCTAAACAAAGAATCCCAGGATTATTATTTGATAAGCAGCTCTCTCTCTCTCTCTCTCTCTCTCTCTCTCTCACACACACACACACACACACACACACAAACAGGGTGTGTATTATAAGCAAAATGCCACAAGAGAAATAATTTTCTAAAACTTTTAGAGACTACTCATAGGACTAAAGAATAATTTTTAAAATATTAATATGCATTATAATAAATATGTAAAATACCATTTTAAAATTTCCCTTTCATTACTTAGCTAGTTCCTGTAACAATCTTAGGAGGTATAAATTATCTCCCTCCTTCAACATTTGAGGGAACTAGGCACAGTGAAATTAACCTCCTATGCAAGGTTATAAATACTAGTGAGATTCAACCTGGTATGTGACCTCAACATAGCAGCAGAGTCCATGGTCTAGGCTAAGTCTCTCAGATAACCAGATCAGGAAGAAAACCCAAAATCCTATCATAACATTTAACAGGAATAAATAACTACTGCTTCTAGGCATGGACACTATAGCTTGCACTGCAAGCACAGGTAACTTTGTACCTGCCATGCCATTTCAAGGCTGACAGAACTTGCTTTTACTGAAACCCAATAAAGCTACTGTTCTGCCTAATGCTCAGTAGAATAGATTCCCATCACTTTCAGATTTGTAAACTGGGGCAAATAAATTATATTCCTGTCTTGTAGCTACAAAAAAAAACTGAGTAGGCAAGTACCTGACATTTCCCACATATAAAGAGGTGAGTTTTGACCTCCTGGGAGGAAGGAAGAATTGCCTCACTAAGGCCTGTAATAGTAAGTTAGATGTATGGTAACCAAAATAAAGAGTAAGATATATACTACATTCTAGTGGTGGTGGGAAATAAAGAAGGAAAAAATTAATAACCAAAAGGTAGAACTACTCTACACTTCTGTGCATAACAGTGCTACAAAAACTTTTTTTCTTTTTCTCTAATAGCCCTAGTTTACACAGCATGGTTACCAAGAAGGTGGATTCTAAGGCTTATGCTTGGGCTAAAAGAAGAAAAAGTATCAATAATGACAAGAACAGTTAAGAAAGTGTCTGGCACACTGGAAGTATATAATAGTAGTAGCTACTGCTGCTATTACTTGTTATAATAGTCATCATTACTTATTCCAAGTCAATAGATTCTGGTAGCTCTGACTAATGCAGTCATACAACAAAAATATACTGCCCACTTACTAGGTTCTAGTCTCTAAGTCAAGCATTATACAGTTAAGAGATGGCAAAAATAAGCAAGAAGGGAGGCATAAAGACTAGGAAAGCTTCTAATGGAGTGGAGAGGATACAGAACTCTGGTGGTATGAATTGTATGGAATTGTACCCCTCTTATCCTATGGTTTTGTCAATATTTTCTATTTTTATTCTATAAATAAATTTTTTAAAAAAGGAAATGACTAAGACATTACCTAACCTCCCCTTCATTTTGTAATGGAGAAATGCATATTGGTGGTCAATGACAAAACCAAGACTAGGTCTCAACCCCTCTGCCACTCATTTCATCTTTTGATGACATCAATAACTACAACAATAAAACAAAGGCAACAAAAGAGAATTAATAAATAAATATTTTTTTAAAAAAACTTCTATAGCATACATTAACTAACCACCATAGAAAAAAGTCATAATCCCAATACACAATGTTGGAGAAGGACCTAAATTGGAAGGATAAGAAATTATTGTACCCATGTAACAACTATTTTGTAAAACTTTATTTCCCTAATAAAAGACAGGAGGGGAATAATATCACAGTCAAAAGAGCAGTTCTATTAAAGTAACTAATTAAACTCTCTACCACTAAATACTTTCTGCTATAGCCTAGAGCAATGACAAGAATCAAAGTCAGGTGAAAGAGAAAAAAACTAGGAACACATCCACTGACGAAATCCCAAATCAGGATTGGACGAGACACATTAAAGAAACACTTGTCGTTTTGATAAATGGTAACAGATCAATGAACACCATTTTTCTGAAAAATGAAGATTTTTGATATTCTGTTAAGACAAACATGAAAAAGTATATAGTAAGATTAATTCAAAGCTTTCAAGACAATTGTTGGTGAATCCAGTATTACCTTCAAATGGATGAAACTGAAAATCTAAGAAATGAGTTCTGAAAATCTAAGACTTTTTTCTTCATTCCAACTGTCACACAGATAAGACCTCAACAACATTAATCTTTTCATACCTTTTTAGGTTTAATTTTAACCTAGTGTCACATTCTTCTCTCCTGTTTGCCAAAATGGTCAGAATATATGTTTAACCAGTTCTTTGGAATGAGCTATGCACCCCCACCCCACGGATATTGTAACTATTCCCATTGCAACTATGTCTGAAGATTGGGTGGTTCAGAGCTAATTAAGACTAAACAAGGGTTTTTTTTTTAGATAGCTTAGATTGTGCTGCGTTCTACATGAATAAAGAGATACTGCTTTCCAGCTCAAAAAAAAAAAAAAAAAAAAAGACTAAACAAGGGTTTAAGGAATAAAAATAAGGCCTATTCTAATAGGATTTATAAGATTTATACTTCTTACCACCCCTTAGCTCAAGCCAAGAAAAGACTTCTCATTTGAAACTAGGGTATATTCTGTTCTACTTCCTAGTCTCCTAGAGTATGGGGGGGGGGGGGAGTTCCTATTATTTATACCACCAAGTCTATGATACTTTGTTATGACAGATATTATGCTTCCTGCACGTGTTTCACGCTATTCAAGCAATGAGAATGCTACTTCGGACCATTCAAGGGAGATGAATGGAAATCATCATCTTTACCACTATCAAGACAACTAACACAGATTGAGGAGGTATATGTGTCAAATGTACCTTCTATATTTAAAACCATTTGCCTAGCACTGAGAAAACGGCATAATGGACTCTCATGCCTGAGGCTCCATAGTCCCAAATGCAATCCTCTGCACCACCATACACCAGAAATGAGCATTGCTATGGTTAAAATAAAAAATAAGAAACTCTATAGACTATCATGCCTGAGCTCAGAGATCCCAGACTCAATCCCCAGCATTACCATAAACCAGAGCTGAACAGTTCTCTGGTTTCTCTCTCTCGTAAAAAACAAGTAGATTTTGTAGATTAAAACATTAATTCCCCAATAAAGAAATTTTAAAAAATAAATAAATAAAATAAATTTTTTAAACCAGCTTTATACTTCTAAAAAAAAAAGTAGATTAAAAAAAATTTAAGTTTTCCTAGTACTATCCTTATATTGCAGAAAAGGACTCTGTAGATGGAAATCCTTAAACAGTACAAGAGAAGGATATTTAAGTCCTTGTAGTCTGGTTCGAGAGCCCAAGCTTTGAATCTTTTATGTGTGAATTCCTTGGGTAATTTTTCAAATTTTTCAGGTACTAGTCCATGTAAATTGATAATGACTACTATCATATTTACAAATATGTTATCCCACAACGGGCTGATGAAATTCTACAAAAAGGGAAAAGCAGGCACTGACTGCATCTAAAGTGCACTATCGTTTTTATATACAAACTTTTTTTTAGAGTTTGAAGAAGAAACATGAATTCTCAGTTATCTTATTAAATGTGCATACCCTCAAAAGTTAACAACAATCTTAGTGAAACAGAACCACAATAGCCGATCTTGATTTCTAACATCTCTCCTCTTTAAAAGCTGACTTACACAAAACAAATTATTGGATCAAGCTACCCTGGGAGTTCTGCTATACTATTCAGACATTCAGAAACACTAGAAATTCACTTGCACATCTGCCAGAAGGTTCTGTTGCCAGAACTTGTCAGAGCGAGAATGATTTAGTACTAATTGCAATGCCCTTGACAGTCTCAAACTACAAGGTTTATCCATCTTAGTAAGACGGAGCAGGTGAGGTAGCATGAGGGGGCAGATATAGGAAGCAGCATACTCTTTTCTGACAGCTAAACAAGACAATCAGTGACAGTGTTCACTGTTGTACAATGTCAGCAAGCCACTTACTTAGCATGGTTTTTCTGTAATGTTTTGCTGGCTGCCCAGATGGTTCCTCTCCCTTCCCACAAGTTATTTTCAAAATGACATCACTGCATGAGTTCTCTCTATCCTTCTGTCTCTCCACATTGCTTAACTAAACCTGACTTTTCTTCTCTTTCATGGATCATATCATTCTTAAATAGAGATCTTCAGCTATCTTGAGATGAGAGAAAGTACTGCTAGTTTCCTTGAATTTAATCCCCCTGCAACAAAGTACATTCTTCTTATCTATGTCATTAACCAATAAAAGAGGTGATGAGAGAATCACTCACTATTATGAGGCATTCAACTGAGGTGGAACATCACTCAGGTAAAATTCAGAATATGAAATCGTCAGGCTTCATAAAATTGATCTTATCCCAGTAAAAGTTGGTTAAGAAATCCTTCTTCATTTTTCATAGGAAGATACAAGAGCAAGAAAAACACAGCTTAGAAGTAGGCTCATAAAATTAATAGAGTTACATTTGGAGTAAATCAAACCCATGGAGAGATTTCAGAAGTTATACCTATAAGTCAATCTTAAAGTTCAATTTAAAGACACTTTTTAAAAAACTAAAATCAGGCAGTTTTAAGCCTACCAGAGATTAAATCAGTAAACCCTTAAAAGATACTTTTTAGCAGCCCAGGAAGTGGTGCAGTAAGTAAAGCATTGGACTCTGAAGTATGAGGTCCCAAATTTAATTCCCAGCATCACGTATGCCAAAGTGGTGCACTAGTGTTTTCATTCTCTCCCTGCCCCCATCTTCCTCTATCACTGAAAAATAAGTCTGGGGGGGGGGGACTTTTTAGAATGACAGAGGTTTAAAATCCAGTAGATATCGTACTTAACCTGCTAAATGACACAGAGCCAAACAAGCATTACAGAATACTATCATTCTGATGATTTCCAAAGGTGTTATCTGTGAAATTGTAAGAGACTGTTCAATTCTCAAAGGGAATACCTACTGAGACAAGGGCATACTACTGAATACCTGAGAAAGCTCACAAAAGCCCTCCAAAAATATCACAAAATTAGCAACTCAACAAATTTAACATGTCCCAACTTTAATCCTGGTAGTAACTGACAGACAGCAGTAGAAAAATCTTTTCTAGACCCATCCTTTTGATACCACTTTTAGCCTTAATTATGAAGAAATTTTAATTTAAAATGTAAATTAGAGAAACAGAGCACTGAGCTTGGAGAGCACAACAGAAGCCATTCACACTGGTTTATCTGTTACTGCCCCCACCCACAAGACATCAAATGTACTAGAAAGGTAACAAGAAAATGCTGCAAGAGCCTAGAATGTTTCATTGTTTCTCAGTTTTCAATGGAAGGAATGGGGACACAGAACTATGGTGGTGGGAACAGTGTGGAACTGTACCCACTATTTTTTAATTTTGTAAATCATTAATAAAAAATAGAAGAAAAGGCTACAACAATCTTCAATACAAATGGCTGGCAGGTGGGGGGGGGGTATAGCATAATGGTTATGCAAAGAGACTCTGATGCCTGAGGCTCCAGGGTTCAATCCCCATACCACAAGAAGCCAGTGCTCAGGTATTAAAAATAAAAAAATAAAAAATAAAAGAATTTTTTTAAAAGAATATTTTTAAAAATGGGTGGAGATGGGTGTCTCTGGTTCTCTATACTCTTCACAACTTCTCCCTCAGGCAATTCCTTTTCACTTTCAGGATGATTAATATGAAGGGCCAGCTTGTCTGGCTAATGATGCCCAGTTCTGTGGACAAATACTAAGCTAGATATCTATAAAGATACTCTTTTATATGATTATCATTTATAATCAGCAAACTGATTGCCATTTTGATAACTTAGATGGACTTCACCCAATCAGTTGAAGCCCTTATGAACAAAAAGAATTTTCCTAGAAAAGAGAATTCTGCTTCTGTAATAAAGAAATCCTGCCTGAGTTTCTAGAATGGCTCTGTGCCCTCCAAATTTTTAATTAAAAATGTAGATTTCTATTCTTATCCAAGTTTCTAGCTGATCAGCAGACAGCTCCACCACAGATTCCTGACTTGACAACCTCCCTAGACATGTGATCCAATTCTTCTAAGTCTCTCCTTTCCTTCTCCTCTCTTTCCCTCTCTCCTTTTTCTCTATATACTATAACCTATTGGTTCTGCTCCTCTGGAGAACCTAGACTAATAACACTTTTTTAAGTTCTACTTCCAGAAAATAATTACAATAATAGCTTGACTAAACAGCTGGAAAAGTATTGGGGTAGAAAATAAAAGGAAAGGGGGCTGGGCAGTGGCGCACCAGGTTAATCGCACATAGTACAAATGGCAAGGATGCTGGTTCAAGTCCCTGGCTCCCGACCTGCAAGGGATCACTTTACAAGCAGTGAAGCAGGACTGCAGGTATCTGTCTCTCTCCCTCTCTAGCCTCCCTTCCCCCTCACAATTTCTCTCTTTCCTAACCAATAAAAATTTTAAAATGTCCACCAAGAGCAGTGGATTAGCAGTACTGGCACTGAGTCACAGTGATAACTCTGGAGGCAAAAGAGAAGAGGGGAGGGGAGGGGAGGGGAGGGGAGGGGAGGGGAGGGGAGGGAAGGACGTATCATTAATAAAAATGTCTTTAGGAACTAAAGAGATGACTCACTGTGTAGAGCATATGAGTTGTCAAGCAAGTGGCTCAAGTTCAAGCTGTAGAACTGTAAAGAAGAGCAAGGACACCAAGGGGGAGTTCTGGTGCTGTGGTGTTTCTCCCTCTCTCTGCCTCTCTATATTACTGTAAAGTTTGTCTAGAGAGGGCTGAAATCACACATGCATGAGGTCTAAGTTATACACACACACAGTTTTCAGATAATAAGGCAGAACATTTATTTTCATAATAGACTATAATTTTCATCTGTGAAACTCCTTTAAATGCTAACTAAAAATATTTTAGAAAAATGAAATATAAATTAGCTCATGTCATTAAAAAACACTGGATATATAAACTTGAATAAACTAAGAGGAGAGGGAGGGAGGGAGGGGAGGGAAGGGATAAAGAAAGTAAGAAAGGGGAATGGGGGAGAAAGAAAGAAGAAAGAGAGGCAGATGGACAGGACAGACAGGCTGGCTCACCTTCCTCAAAAGTTTCATTTTTGAAACTACCAGAGAAGCTGATTCTTTCATGCACATGCTGATCTTAACAAACTTCCCAAGGAAAGTCTTAAGCACATGAAAGTACTCATTATATTACTAGACTCAGACCTGGATTGATACTTACATGATTATCATGTAAATCATTAGGGAAAGTATTTCATAAATCATTTAATATATCCATTCATACTTCAGATTCCAGATATAAAGCTACTAGAAATGATGACTGTGTTGGCTGACTAATAGGCCCAATACTCTAATTCTAGATCTGAGAGCTGAATAGAAATTAACATATTAAACTATACAAATCAAGTTCAAGAGCCTATTGCACTTAATTTTTTTTAAAGATTTTCAAGCTTTTTTAAACTAAGGAAGGAAGTAATAAAAAGCCACTTCACTGTTGCAAAACCTCTTCACAGGTAAGAATCAAAGTTTAAAATTTTTTTATAAACTATAGTATAATTCTGAAACACAGAAATGTTTAGGAAATCTATCGCATTAGTATCAAACTACATGAAATTGGTTTCCAACAGGTTTGAGAACTTATTAACTCAAAAAGTATAGTGGTCACTTCAATTGAATTTTAAATGCAATTAAAAATCAGTAAATTTAAAGCTGCTACTTTTATAATCTGTTTGCTTGCTTGCTTGCTTGCTAGCTTGCTTGCTAGCTTGCTTACTTACTTACTTACTTACTTAAATCTTGTTTTTATATTTATTCAGCTAGGTTGATAGATAGGAAATTTACAAAATTTATACAGAATTGATATTTAAAAGATTAGATAAAGTTTCACCTTTAAGTAACAGGTTCTCTAGAATGACAAGTCATGTGACAGGTAAAAGTAAATAAAACAAAATTGAATTACCCTTGTCATCTATCTTATTCCTTTATGTAGTAAATCTCATCTCAGAATGACACACTTTGAATTTTACTATTCAAGCACTAAATGAATCTGTCTCTTTCACAATAATAGTTCCAACACAGCAATGATACATATTCTCATTTTAATTAACCTAATGGTCTATTCACCGATCATACTTGGAGGTCTATTTCATTACCCTAAATTAACATTTTCTTTCCATTAAAGTTACAGACAATATAAAAGGCATTGCTTTTCATGTGTAGTTTACAACACATTTAATCTATATTACTCCTTTGCTTAGTGATTACAAGTATTTAAATGCTCTTTGAAAAGCATTTCAAACTACTAGCAGCCTGATAATTTATTTACTTTTATGCAAGTAGTCATTAAAAAGAATTTTAATGCAATACTTAATTTTTTTAATCTATTCATTATATCGATAAAAACAACTACGGAAAAGGTATTGATTGATCTCATTTTAAAAGGTTTGATGGTTCTCCTTAAAGTATATGGGTTTATATTTACATTTAAAAACTGAATAATCTTGATATTTTATCACTTTATTCACCTTGCAGTGAGATTTATTTCCCCATATCTAGAGACATAACAGGAACAATAAAGTAATTTTAATTGCTCAAGAGAACTGCTTAAGGACCTTCCCAGCAAATGTTTGCCAATTTAATGAGAAATTATTTGATCATAATTCTTTTATATAAAGTCAGCACCTAGGGCTAAATTGTCAACCCTAGGATCGAAATTTACATATAAATATGTCTATTATTGTTTATTTTCCAAATAAATCCGTTGATCAAAATGAAAACATAAAGCACAAATTGACTTAAAGTGATTTTAAAACATCTACATATACGCTAACAACATATCCTCAGAAATGTCACTTGTTGGATAAAAGTATATTTCTTTGAACACTCTCCTTCATCCCTCCTCCCCATCTCTCTCTCTCTCTTTCTCTCTCTCTCTCACTCACTCACACACACACACACACACACACAGACACACAGACACACACACACACACACACACACACACCTTATTTCAGAAACTATTCCCAAAAACTATGTTGATGTCTCAAATAAACAAAAATTTTATATGGATATTTTGTTTCACTACATGGTTAAAATCTGTCTGATTAAAATTGTCACGAACATATAATAATATTTTCTAGAAAATTCTCTATGTACTCTGATAGTTGTAGGAGTTCTGAACTGTAGAAAGTACTTACTACACATTTGAAAACAGTATTGTTATAGTTTTGCAAATTTACTTTGCTAGGGACAAAATCAGGGCAAAATGTGGACATTACAGAATTACTTGAGACTCAGAACTGTTTTTTTCACTTAGACAATCTGCTTTTGTTTCCAACAATGACAGGGAAGAAAAAGGAAGGACACTTAAAATAGTAATTATTATGGGATGTGTGTGGACATGGTGTAGAAAAGAAGAAGGCAAGGCCACATAGAGTCTCACCTGGAGTGCAGGACCAATAGAAGAGTCAGATCATTTAAACAGACAATGAAAAGTTCATTGTAGGTAGACATGCTGAAATAAAAGAGCCCAGCTCTATCAACTAGTCCCATTTTTATCTGAATGACCTGCTTGTGCCTGTGCTTTCAGTGTCCTAAATAAAGTATGTGATGCCTGATCACGGTCTCCCTAGTTCTTTGTGGAACACACCAGGATGAACCAGACATTGATCTCATCCCCCTACAACTTCATAAAATTAAATGATTTGGCTCTTTTGTTTTCCAAAAACAAATGGAATTACTACCCATAAACATGATGAGCTTTCCCCAGATTAACTCTGTTTCAAATAAGCCTAGAAAATCTGGGAATAGTTTTACTGTCTATTAGCATAATATTCTAAACAAAAGGTTTTTCATGTTGAATGAAATAAGGAGGAGGATTAAATATCAGATAATCTCCTGGAGAACACCTGAACTGAGGACGTCAGGCACAATTTTGCTTATCTGTGAGGGAAGAGGAAAAAGGAAGGACAACTATGGGATGATTTCAGTCAGAAATGGAATATAGAGAATTGAAACACAGGAACTTGAAATACACGTATATATGATCTTGGGGAAACTATGGTGGTTACCATTGGGCATAGGGACACAGAACTTTGGTGGCAGAACTGGTATGGAATTATACCTCAAAGCTGAACAGTGGTCTGGTTAAAAAAAGAAAATTTAAAAAATTGAGGGGCCAGGTAGTAGCACTTCTGGTTGAGTTAGAATGTTAGAATATACAAGGGTCTGGGTTTGAGCCCCTGGTCCTCACCCGCAGGAGAAAGCTTTGAGAGTGGAGAAGCAGGGTTGCAGGTGTCTTACTTTACTATCTTCCCATCTCCTCTGGATTTCTGACTATCTCTATCCAATAAATGAATAAAGATAATAAATTTTAAAAAGAAAAAAGAACGAGAAATTTTAGACATGTATCCATTAATCCCAATTAAAAAAAATTAAAGTAAGACTAAAATACTGTTTACTTTTGGCCTCTATTTCTAATCTCTTCACCTTAATATATACTTTAAATGTAGGCTAAAATTTTTCTATAAATTACCTTTGAAAGTAAAAAATTACGTATCACAGACTTTACATATAAGTTAATTTATTATTACTAGTAGAGTTATATGGCTATTTTCCACATTTTAACGACTTTATAAAAAATTACATTTCTCACAACAAAGCTGAGTTTAACAAATACACACACAGAGCGAGAGAGAGATAGAGAGAGGTATATATATTAAATCAATAAGCCAACAGTTCAAATGTTCTGCCAAGAGTTCATTCTACTCAGTTATGAACAAACATAGGTCCTAGAACAAGAATGATTCAGCAGAAGTTCTTTTTCTAAAGGAATCTGGAGAAATAACTATATAACAAAGGAAAATGGTTCTTCTAGAACATGAAATATATTTGGTTATCTATATTAAATATTCTCAAAGTAAAAAAAATTTCCTGATTCATTCTTTTTTCCTAATCCTTTTCCCTTTGTTTTCTTTTTCCTAAAGGCAAACATCATATATTTTCATTTTTACTTAAGAAAAAGTATCTAAAACTTGTAAAATATTTGAACACATTTTTTGAATAGCATGTGTGGAATAGAGCATGCTAAGTTAATGTACCTAAAGAAACTCAGTATTTATTCTTGATTAATAGCCCAGAATAGGTGAAGTCACTTGTTAACTTGTAGATTTTTAGCCAACTAAATGGAAATAGTTTCTGTCCTGTGGAACAGATAACCACAAAGATTTAAACTATGTTGAGTACTAACCCATTTTCTAACACTGAAATACTCCTTTGTTAAATTGCTTAGATGTACCTAAGTTTACAAATGTTCTGAATCAGTCATACCATCTTACTGGTTTTCTCATTATTTTCAAGAGGTAAATAATCTTTGATAAATGTTCATTTTATATTTATCCAAGTTGTTATTTTACCTTTTTAAAAATGTATTAACACTTATAAAAGCAGAAACAAAATCTATGAAGAATTATAATGAGTTTACTTATGTACCCTCTATTAATGATAACTACTGAGCTCAAACATCTAAGCCATTTGCATACAATCAAATGTTATTGTCTCTTGCAGAACTCATGATTTTCAGAGTGAAAAAATTAATATATTGATTCATTTTATTCCACTGATTTTATCACAATTTCTCTGCTACACTCTGAAGCTAGAAAGAAAAAGGTGTCAGCCATTAAGTCTGACAAAGTGAACTCATAGATAAGCTGTACTACCTCTAGTAGCTAGAAAGTTCTCTTAGTTGCATTTCTCACAGAATTATGTTTGGGGGGAGTACAACTAGAGATTTGGAGAAAACATACAAACATGTAAGTTTGTAACCAATGAGACATGACCAGCTATCGTACAACATGCCGACTCATGAAAGACTAACTTCAGTATGTGACTTCAGCAAATAGCAAGCAGCCTATAATTCAATAGCTTCTCACAGAGATACTGAACAATGCAGACTTTTTTTTTTTTTGGTATTAAGTTGAGTGAGAACCAAGCCAGTATGATTTCTGTCCAGCTATATTTATTTTACCCATGAGCATTATTTAAATCTTGCTGATAAATGGCAATTAGAAAGGTCCTTTAATACTTATCTATAGAAATTTCTATAGGGAAAGGATTTAAAGTAAAATCACAGAGGATGAACAAGGAAGGTTATCATGAAGCAATTTAACTGAAGCCATAGAGTTACTGGAAATACTTGTTAGATGATCATCCCATAACTAAGAGAAAATCTAAGTCAGGTGCACAGAGGGATGGAGATATATATATATATATATATATATATATATATACACATATATATAGTGTTTCAAAGTAAATCAGCTATCTACAAGTATATTTATTCAAAAGAAAGAATTAAAGGGGAATATAATCAAAATCAAGTACTAATCACTAAATCTTTATCATATTTCTTTCTTACTGTCAGCAAGTAACCAAGACTATTGTTAATATCCTTAGTTGCAAGTATTTACTTAGAAGTTCTAATATACAAACACCAACCTGGATGCTGCACACAAGAAGCATACAAGAAAGGCATGGCATATTTTTCTATGTTTTTCTATATAATGTTATATGTCAATTATACCTCAATTTTAGAATGGAGCTTCCCCTAAAACTAAAAATAAAAACTGAGCTAAAAAAAAAAGTAATGAAAAACTATTCTCCAAGAAATAAATTGAGCGTAAGGACCCAGGTTCAAGCCCCTCATCCCCACCTGCGGGGGGAAAGCTTCACAAGTGGTGTAAAGCAAGGCTGCAGGTATCTCTCTGTCTCTCTCCCTCCCTATCTTCTCCCTCCTCTCAATTTCTGTCTGTCTCTATCCAATAAATAAGGACTTTTTTAAAAAGTATAAATAAATAAATAAATAAATACCTTTGAAAAAGAAATAAATTGAGTTAAAAAACTCTGTGACAGAATTTTAAGTTATTTCAATTTTCCTACTGGACTTTTCTAAATTTTCCAAAAGGAACATCTATTATTCTAGCCATCAGGAAAAAAACTAGCAGTTTATAACAATATACGTATGTGTATTTATGTACATATATACATGCATAAAATTTTAATGTTATGTCAAGGAATGAATCCAGAGAATTCTATTGTTGAGCCACCTTTAGAGACTAACTTTTATTCTATATTTTAAAAGAGAATAAGAGGGTAAGACATCAAAGCATCACTCCAATACTCATGTTCTCCTGTGTAAGATCAAGCCAGGGCCTCACACAATACATACAGTGTGCATTTTACCCACAGTGTCATCTTCCAGAACCATTTTAAATAATCTTAAGTAAGCAGTGGTCATTCAAACTCTAAAATAATTTAGGAAGTAGGCACATATCTTGAACTGATAACTTAGTTATTTTCAAAAACATGCTTCAAAAGCTCAGGACGTTAGTGACTGGGAAATGGCTCACCAGGTAGAATGCACACTTTATCATGCACAAGGATCTGGGTTCAAGCACCCAGTACCACATGTACCATCTATAACAGGTACTATGGTGTACATTCTCTCTACCTTTATCTTAAATGAGGAAGAAGAGGGGAGTCGGGCTGTAGCGCAGCGGGTTAAGCGCAGTTGGCGCAAAGCACAAGGACCGGCATAAGGATCCCGGTTCGAACCCTGGCTCCCCACCTGCAGGGGAGTCGATTCACAGGCGGTGAAGCAGGTCTGCAGGTGTTTATCTCTCCTCCTCTCTCCATTTCTCTCTGTCCTATCCAACAACGACAACAATAATAATAACTACAACAATAAAACAACAAGGGCAACAAAAGGGAATAAATAAATTTAAAAAAATTTTTTTTAATTTAAAAAAAAAAATGAGGAAGAAGAGGAAGAGGAAGAACCACTGCCACCCACCAGAAGTGCTAGAATCATGCAAGCAAAAAGCTCAGTGTGTATGTGTGTGTGTGTGTGTATATATATATATATATATATATATATATATATATATCAAGATGTCTGCATTTAATGCATGAAGACAAAAATTTTGACATCATCTTTAAGCACATTTTACATAATCTTAAAGCACATGCATAGGAGGTAACTCAGTTGTAAAGCAAAGAGCATACATGTGAGGTTCCATGTTCAACCACTAGCACCACATATACCTGACATATACCAAAGTGATATTGTTTTCCTCTTAGTCTCTCTCATGAAATAAATTTCAAAGCGGGAGTCGGGCGGTGGTGCAGCGGGTTAAGCGCACATGGAACAAAGTACAAGGACCGGTGTAAGGATCCGGGTTTGAGCGCCGGGCTCCCCACCTGCAGGGGAGTCGCTTCACAAAAGGTGAAGCAGGTCTGCAGGTGTCTATCTTTCTCTTCCCCTCCTCTCTCTATTTCTCTCTGTCCTATCCAACAACAACATCAATAACCACAACAATGTTAAACAAGGGCAACAAAAGGGAAAATAAATATATAAAAAAATTTTAAATAACTAATTTCAAAGCACATGGTATGACAACGTTTACATAAATTTTCAAAAGGCAAACAAAATCTGGCCTCAAAGCTCATGTTTGTCTAATCATCTCAGTATAGCCAATAAATTAATTCAGATTACTGAAGAGAATATAAAGATCTGTCTGAGAAAAAGGTTTTCTGGGCAGGGGTAGATTAGCATATAGTTATGCAAAGAGACTCTGGGGCTTGAGGTTCCAAAGTTCCAGGTTCAGTCTCCTACATCATCATAAGCTAGAGCTGAACAGTGCTCTGGTAAAAAAAAAAAAAAAAAAGGGAAGGGGGGGTGGGGGGTGTTGGGCCAAGCAGCAGCACAGCGGGTTAAGCACACATGGCAGTAAAGTGCAATGACTGTGTAAGGATCCCAGTCCAAGGCTCCCCACCTGCAGGGGGATTGCCTCAGGAGCCATGAAGCAGGTCTGCAGGTATCTTTCTCTCCCCTTCTCTGTCTTCCCCCTCCTCTCTTGATTTCTCTCTGTCCTATCCAATAACGACGGCAGCGATAACAATAATAGTAACAACAACAATGATAAACAACAAGGGCAACAAAAGGAAAAATAGCCTCCAAGAGCAGTGTATTCATAGTGCAGGCACTGAGCCCCAGCAATAACCCTGAAGGCAAAAAAAAAAAAAAAAAAAAAAACTTGCTTAGATAAAAAGAAAGAATAAATGTGGAATTTTCCCATTTAATATTGCCAACTCTGTAGCCCCCGAAGTAGCAGATTATAAGAACTTTGAACTTGCAAAAATGAAATCCCAATTGTGATACCCCACACAGAGTGCTTCTCTGGCCTATCTCACTCAGCAGTCTCTCTCTAGCTCAAGAAATACTGCAAATCTTTACTATATTTAGTGTGTGTGTATGTATGTGTGTTTCTAATTCCACTAGAAATACAAAATATCTAAATTTCTTCAACATAAAACCAAAGTCAAACTCACAACAACTACAAATTTTAAACCAAATAGTGTGTGATCTATTTATAATAAATCCAACCTATGGATGCTGAAATCTGTTAAAAACCAATAGTGAGTAAGAAATCTCTACAGGAAGATGCATTATTTGCATGCAAAATAGAATCTACTGGTCTAAGTGAACACTGCTTTTAAGGAGACTTCATAAACATCTCCAAATTTCAGACCCTAGTCATTTTAAACTAAATTTCTCAAGAAACATTTAAATGTATTCCATTTTTCCTTTATTCTTGAGGTAATAATTTCACTTTTTTTAGTTTTTTATATATATTTATTTTTATTTTCCCTTTTGTTGCCCTTGTTGTTTTTATTGTTATTGACGTCATTGTTGTTTGATAGGACAGAGAGAAATGAAGAGAGGAGGGGAAGAGAGAGGGGGAGAGAAAGATAGACACCTGCAGACCTGCTTCACCGCTTGTGAAGTGATTCCCCTGCAGGTGGAGAGCCGGGCCTCGAACCGGGATCCTTACACCAGTCCTTGCACTTCACGCCAGGTGCGCTTAACCCACTGTGCTACCGCCCGGCCCCTGAGGTAATAATTTCTATTATCAATACTCAGAATTGGGATGATTGCTGAAATAACTTGTGTTCATATTTGTCAAGACTATGAAACAGATACAACTTCAGGCTAAGCTGGAAGGTAATAAAGAGGCAATCATCTCTTCTGTGGAATTCAAAGAGCCAGCAAAAGCCATTTCTCATTATTTTTATCAACAGGTTTCTTTCTCCTTCATACAGTTCCCAGGACAAGAGTGTTGAACCCAGGTCCAAGGAATATCACTTATTTAATGAACTTATTTTGAAGCAACGATGCAAACATTTCAGCAGGAATTTTTTTAGTTACTATGAAGGGATGGTAACATCCCCAGCTAAGCATGCTTAAGCACCCCTTTGAGCCACCACTGCAGGGGGGAGACTTCATGAACTGTCAAGCAGTTCTCCCTCCCTCTGTATCTCCACCTCCCCTCTCTCAATTTCTCAATGACACCATTTAAATGAGGACTAGAGTTATATTTTAGAATCCTTTCCACAAAACTTAGTTGCCAGTGTTTTATTAGCTGGCTGCTTATAACTATTTCAACCACTTTATCTCATTAAAATGGTCTACACTTGGGAGTCGGGCGGTAGCGCAGCGGGTTAAGCGCACATGGCGCAAAGCGCAAGGACCCATCCAGGTTGGAGCCCTTGGCTCCCCACCTGCAGGGGAGTCGCTTCACAAGCCGTGAAGCAGGTCTTGCAGGTGTCTATCTTTCTCTCTCCCACTGTGTCCTCCGCCCCTCTCTCCATTTCTCTCTGTCCTATCCAACAACGACGACATCAATAACAACAGCAGCAACAATAAAAAGACAAGGGCAACAAAAGGAAAATTAATTAATTAATTAATTAAATAAAATGGCCTACACTTAAAATGAAATGTGTTATCCCTCCCTGAGAAATTTTCCACTTCTGTTACTCTACTCTGGCAGTAAGCAAAGTGTATGAAAGAAAGTGAACAAGAATACATAAAAGTAAGGTGAATGAAAACAGTGATTGAGGAAGAGAAAGAATGAGCGAATGAAGGAAAAAACAGTATTACCATGCCAAACCTTACCATAACAGCAAGAAAATATATGAAATGCCTACATAATGATTTTCTATGAAAACTGTTTTAACAAGAAATAGAGAATCTTACAATAGCAGCACTTTCATCTACTTTTGAAAACAGCTACACAACATAATGTTATGTAAGCATCTACAAGACTCATTAAATTACATAAAGGAATACACAAGGAAAATACCCATTTTAATTCTTTGCCCCAGGTTCTTTGCCAATAGTAAAATAAGTGTTTATCAAAACAAAAAGGGGGTTAAACCTTAACTTGAAATGTATCATGCAAAAAAGCATTCAAAACTAATGCTCAACACAAAGACTGTAAGAACTTGGTAAGCAGCATCCAATCTAAGTCGTCAGTCTGCATTTCTCTTTTGAACACTGCACAGTGGTCAATAGTACCAGTGGGAATCCAATTCATTATTGCTCAGAAATTCAATGACTTTAAAAAAAAAAAGTTGAAAAAAAAATCAGTTTCTGAAGACAAATGATCAAGATTCAAATAGGAATTTTACCCTCTTGTGATTAATGTCATCTATACCTCACAAAGGGTGACAACTGACAAGTTAGATTATGCTCAGAAAAAGACTTACGGACCTTAAAAGAATTCATAAAATACGATGTATTTTTTCCACACATTTACTCATTCAAATCCACTTCATCCAAAATAAATTTGTCCCCACAGCTCTTAAAAATTACAACCCAATCAATACCACTATTGGCAAATTCAGCAAAAGCCATGAAATCAAATACTACCTTCACTTGCCTAATACATAAGAAGTGAATCCATGGATGACAATAACACGAAAACAGAAAAGGAGCACAGAGATAAGAGTTATAGAGGGAGGAAATGGGAGATGGGGTAGTATTTAAAATTTATAAACTGAAACTTAGAATTTTATTAATGACATGAAGATGGCATAATTTTGCTAGAATGTAATTTGCCAGTCATTGACAACAAAAATTAATCAGCAGCTCCAGAGAATTCAAAATTAAAAATGATCAGTCACTACACTTCAGAAGTATAATAAAGTCCACTGACAGAGTAAAAGTGAATGTCACAAAAGTTACATGGGTGATGTCTAGTCACACAAACACGGAAACATGAAAGTTCTCAAAGTCCGAATGTACCAGTGTAATTAATCAATATTAAAAGACTATTAAAAGAAGCTTTGAATAATATACAACTTGATAATGGTAAGGAAAGTATTAAAATCCATCATGCTGATTAAATATTAGAACAGATTATGTTGGCAGGTTGTGAACTTGTCTTTTCTTAGAGACATTAAAAATAGAATAAACAAAGTCCTCTCCATAGACAGAAGATATACATAGCAAGGGCCACTCCCAGCATTCAAGACTCTTTGTGGCAATAAAAAAGAAAAAAAAAAGAGCAAGAAGAAAAAGATACAGCATCTACAGATGGAAATTTTGCAGTGATAGTCACTGAATAACTCAATTGGCCAAATAGTGGGACCCTAGAATATATAGTTAAAAAAGCAAGCTTGCTCCTCAAAACATACCTAAAATAGACTTCCTAGTATCTTCCTACATGAAAACCCCTAATTTCATCTACTCTATTCCTGCCTTTGGGTTCTGTTTATTAAACATTTGTCCTGCTTTATATCTTACTCTCTTTCAGCCACCAAGTTGCAGACACTACTATGATTCCATCCTGACTTCCCTGGGCAGACAAGCTCATAAATGTGTCCCCAAATGTCACCCCTGCAGAGCCCTACCCCACACTAAGTAAAGATAGAAACAGGCTGGGATATGGATCAACCTGCCAACATTCATATCCAGTGGAGAAGCAATTACAGAAGCCAGACCTCCCACCTTCTGCAAAGAATTTTGGACTATACTCCCAGAGCGATAAAGAATAGAAATGTTTCCAATGGAGGGAATGGGATACAGAATGCTGGTGGTGGGAACTATATGAAATTATACCCGTTACCTTACAATCTTGTTAATCATTATTAAATCATTAATTAAAAAGTAATTTTAAAATGCATTTATTTAAAATTTTAATTTTACAATATGTTTCTTCTTTAAGTTCCTTTTTTTCTCCTCAAATTCTTTTAAAATTATCAAGCTATTTTAGAATTCTCTCAATATAAGCATGATGTAGACTAGCAGTTAAAGGAAGAACGACTAATCCTCAAGAAAGAAAGAGAACCCCAGGACAAGGACATCAAGAAAGAAGCAAGAATGTTCACACAGTTTTGACATCATTTCTCTCCCTAGATATTCTACCACAATCTCAATTTACTTTTTTGTTTGTTTGTTTGTTATTGCCAGGATTTTACCACTCTGAGCCAACATTTTTGGGCAGTTATTACTGGGGCTCAGTACCTGCATGATCCCACTATTACCAGTCATCTTTATTTTTTCCTTTACCTATTTTCCTTTTGATATATGATAAGAAACAGGGATGGTGAGGGGAGAGGAAGAAGACACACCCACAGCACTGCTCAAGTTTCCCCCCTGCAGATGGGAGCTAGGGGCTTGAATCTACGTCCTTGAACATGATGTGTGCTCTAAAGGGTGCACCATACATAGCTCAGCCCCCAGAGTTTTGTTTTTTATTTCTTTTAATTTATTATTGGCTACAGACAGAGGGAAATTGAGAGAGAAGGGGAAAACAGACACACCTGAAGCCCCAATTCACCACTCATGAAACTTTCCCCCTGCAGGTAGACAGACCAGGGGAGCTTGAACCTGGGTCCTTGTGCACTATAATGTGTGTGCTTAACGAGAAGCACTTCAGCCTGGCCCCTCAAGAGTGTTCTTAATAACCCTAATTTGAGTAGCTTTATTTGCATATGTATGAAACTTTAAAGTGATTCTCATTAAGATTTAGCAATATATTTTACCTGTCTCTAATTATGCTGACTGCATCAGGATTAATCATATCTTTTTTGAAGAGGCTATCAGCATCAAGAAAAGTATAGCAACTGAATCAAGAAATATTTTAATTTAATCTCTTCAATTTGAATTATCCAACTCAATGTCTTTTTAATATAGTACACTATATAAGATCCCTTTAAATCACAGACATGTTATTTTTAAATGTTTCCATGATTTACTGGTATTCTAATCTCCTTTAATATGAGTTTCCTAAATTTGATAGTCTTTTAATGAAGCTGTTGCAAAAACCTCTATATTTGATAAGCTATTTACCAATTACTTGACAAATTTAATTACCTTTATTGTAATACTAACTCATATTATGTCCTACAGTCAGACATTTGCTCATCTTTGTTGCATCTGTTCTCACAAAATTAACTAAATATTTAAAATCTGGTTGTTTTTTCTATGCCCAGGCTCACCATTATTTTTTTTTAAAGATCTTTCCCTTGATAAAAACTTGAAAAGCTTTTTCTGTATCTTCTTCTCTGACTAGAATTTTAATGTCTTTATGGTAATAAAGTCCATTATTTCAAGCATTTTAAGATATGCTTACTAGAAACAAGAATTTAATACATCATCATCTTTCAGTTAAAACTCAAAGTGTTAATTAAGAGTGAATAAACAGAAATACTCTCTACTTTCTAGAAGTACTGGATACTGGAATTAATGTTTTTCCCCATCTGAAACAAATGAACTTTTCCACAGTCCATGCTGTCTAAATTTCAACCACCCCGTACATCTTAACAAAACTTCAAAACCTAAAGACCAGGACCCATGAGATAGGGCATATTTACATGTGTCCATAAGTTAGGGGAAAATATATGCCTTAAAGCTAAAGTGCAAAATAGTTTGCAGTGAGTCAATAAATGAAGCAAGCAAGTAGAAAGACCTCTTAAAAAGACACTTTTAGTACTTAATGACATTGTTTCTACTTAGACCTAGATAACCTCCTCACCTACCTCCTATTACACGTCCCTCAATCACACCAAAGCTAACCTTGTCAGACAAAGGACTACAAAAGCTGAATAAGGGCAAGAGAATGGCACATTTTATGATGACTCTTTAAGTCACTACCAGGCCACCCCATCACCTGGTGGCGCAGGCGCTGCCATGCAAGCTGCTTGACACGGTACCAGCTTCACAGGAAGTTCAGCACAGCTGGACTCTCCAGGCCAAACTGAAACCTTCTCACCTTTTGCCATGATTAAGCTCTGTGTAGTCTTAATAATATTATGAGATAGAAGGGAGAGTATAAGATGAGAAAGTAAAGTACTGCTCCAAAATTCATGGATTTTGCTCATTTTTGCCCAGCACCTCATGTGGTACTAGGGATAAAACTCAGAAATACATTTATGCAAGGCAGTTACTGTACCTACTTTCCTAGCTCTGAATATATTAATAATCAAGTTCTCTGATAGGTAATTCTAGTCAGATCATTATTTTCATAATTGAAGATAGACTGCAATTAATGTTCTAAAATGACAGACTTTATAAATAAATCTCTATTTCAGAAAACTACTGACTACACTACAACATCTAAGAAAAAAAAATCTATAAATTTAAGCTGTGTGTGATAAAATTCCATGACTCAAAGTAAACCAAACCCCCAAATAACTTGGTTACAACAATAACTATTGCCTTCTTAAACTCTTAAGACAGCAGGAACCTTCCCCATTCTATAATACCCATATTTCTCCCAGTCCCTCCTCTCTCTCTTCTCCACGGCACACAACATGTCCCCATTCTCTCCATTTGAAACTGCATTAGTTTTCCCAAGATCACAGATAGGAAGTTCAGAGCCCCTAACATTTTTTTCTTTCTTTATTGGGGGATTAATGGTTTATAGTCAAAAGTAAAATACAGTAGCCTGTACATGTATAATGTTTCTGTTTTCCATATAGTAATTCAATCCCCACTAGGTCCTCCTCTGCCATCATGTTCCAGGACCTGAACCCTCCTCCTCACCCCAGAGTCTTTTACTTTGGTGTAGTACACCAATTCCAGTCCAAGATCTGCTTTGTGTTTTCCCTTATTTTTCAATTTCTGTCTATGAGTGAGATCATCCCATATTCATCCTTCTCTTTCTAACTTATCTCACTTAACATGATTCCTTTAAACTCCATCCAAAAACCCCTAACATTACCCCCTCTGGGAGTATGGGCCAAAATTCTTTGAGGTGCGGTAGGTGGAAGGTCTCGTTTCTGTACTTGATTCTCCACTGGACATGGATATTGGCAGGTCCATCCATGCTCCCAGCCTGTCTCTGTCTTTCCCTAGTGGGATAGGGCTTTGGAGGGGTTAAGTTCCAGGACACATTGGTGAGGTCATCTGCTCAGAGTTCAGGATGAATTCATAGTAGTATCCATAACTTAGTGGCTGTGGCTTAGTGAATTTCTAGAGAAATCTTGGTTGTATTTTGTTGTGTTTTTAGGTGATTTTCCAATGATATATTTTTTTTCTAGTTTATCAGAAGCATGACTTGAAATGGCTCCTACTCCATAGCCAGCCTCTAGAATTATCTCTATTTTTTTATTTTTATTATTTTTTGGTCATCTGGGGCTTCACCACTCCTGGCTGACTTTTAGAAGGAGGGAGGGAGAGAGAGAAGGAGGGAGTTAAGGAGGGAGGTAAGGAGGGACGAAAGGAGGGAAGGAGGGAGGGAAGGAGGATAAGAGGGAGGGAAGGAGAGAAAGAGAGTAGGAGGGAGAATGAATACAGCTCCAAAGTTTCCTTCAGTGAGGTGGGGACGACTTCGCTCAAACTTGGGACTTGAGTTATGCCTATGGCAAAGCAACACATTATCCAAGTGAGCTATTTTTCTGGCCTTATATTTGCTCTTTTATAAAACTCCCCCCTTCACAGTCTATTGCTGTCTATAAATAATGGTGTTATATGGTAGACAAGATTTTTCTTAGATACAACACAGCTCTGTTTATACTGTGACCTTTCAGAATAAATTGGCAAACGTGTCAGATACTAAGAGCTTAGAAGAGATGGGAAACTTAGGGCTTTTTTTTGCAGGTGAATCTTTGGAATGCTTCATTAACTTGAAATTTTAAACAATGAGTTCAAAGACTTCATACTGAAGCATGAATGTTTCAAAATGATGATTAATGAGAACCTTGCTACTTGGAATTCACTTCAGGTACCTTGTTTCCAGTGTTAGCTCAGAGTAATTCCTTATAACACAAATGAATGATTTTTATAATATGCATACACAGGGCTAGTATAGTGAGGTGATAATTTAGCAACATATTAAAAGCTTGATGTCCTTTGCCTTTTTCTTTGAAATTGATTTGTTAGCCTGTTAGGAAGCTTATTTTAATTTCCTTATTAATATTGTACTGTGGCATATTTCTGACAATTTAAGGTCTCTCTTTTTGAAAAGATATCTTTGTAGAATTTCAATTTCTTTCTAAATAAATTTGATATATTTTACAACTTACAGCTCCTATCTATCGTGTGAGAAAGATCCAGAATATTACTTCTTTTAAAAAAAGACTTTATTTATTTATGAGACAGATAGGAGAGAAAGAACCAGACATCACTCTGGCACGTGCTGCTGGGGATCGAACTCGGGACCTCATGGTTGAGAGTCCAATACTTTACCCACTGTACCACCTCCTGGACCACCCAGAATATTACTTTTGCATCTGTGGTGCTGGGGATTTAACTTAAAATTTATGTCTTGCAAAGAAGTACAGTGTACTCCTGAACAAACTACCTCTTCTACCCCCTACCCCAGTGCACAGTTTATGGTCTCTAAAACAGTTATATCTTTGTCCAAGAAACTCAGAGTTTAGGAAAACATTTTAATGGACATTTGCATACTTTCAGATAATTCACTTTGTCATAATTATGTAAATGAACATTATGTATACTTCATTTTAGATCAGTAAGCTGAGAAATGTTGCAGTTGAAAATATATAAAATTAATCAGGGTCAAACAATTCAGTAATAACACAAAAGTAATCTAGAAAGCCCTCAAACAAAATATGTCATCACACAAACTTTACAATAAACCCACTTTCTCTGGATGAATTTGAGGGAGGGAACCTTGACAGTGTTATGGTGTGCAATAAAGGAGATTGTATCAAAGATGAGGCTTTATTCGCTCATGTATTTGGTAGATATGGACATGGTGGTAGAGAAGCAGGATGAAAAAGATCACAGTAACCCCTGTGGAGAGCAGTCTGGAGAACTCTCAGGAGGCTAGAAGTGGACCAACCCTATGACCCTGCAATTCCTCTCCTGGGAATATATCCTAAGGAACCAAACATACCCATCCAGAAAGATTTGTGTACACCTATGTTCATAGCAGCACAATTTGTCATAGCAAAAATCTGGAAGCAACTCAGGTGTCTAGCAACAAATGAGTGGCTGAGTAAGTTCTGAACTCATTGTTTAAAGTTTATATATTCACAATGGGATACTACTCATTTATTAAAAACAGTGAATTGGCGTATCGCACCAAAATAAAAGACTCTGGGGTGGGTGGGTGGTGAGAATACAGGTCCAAAAAGGATGACAGAGGACCTAGTGGAGGTTGTATTGTTATACGGTAAACTGGGGAATGTTATGCATGTACAAACTATTGTATTTACTGTTGAATGTAAAACATTAATTCCCCAATAAAGAAAATTAAAAAAAAAAACAGTGAATTCACCTTCTTCACCTCATCTTGGATGGGGCTTGAAAGAATCATGTTAAGTGAGGTAAGCCCAGAAACAAAAGGATGAATATAGGATGATCTCACTCATAGAAGTTGAAAATATGAACAAAAGCAAAAACACAAAGCAGAACTTGAACTGGAACTTGGACTGTACCTTCTTTCTAAGAGCCTAAGGAGACTGTCATTGATCTTCCTCCTCTCTCCCCATTCCCTGATGCTACCCTTGGTAAGAGAAAAGGCCTTGAAATAACTGTCAGCTGAATGGCATCTCACTTCTATCCCAAGTCTCTTTTTCTGAATGTTAGAATCACATTTCTATTTACATACCAGTATCTTCGGAAGTGAATGCCTCTAGAATACCTTAAATTAAGAACGTATAGTGGATCAAGGATTTGGATGTTAGGCCAGAAACTGTAAAATACTTATGAGAAAAATATTGGCAGAACTCTCTTCCATCTAAGTTTTATAAGTATCTTCAATGCCACAAGTCAAATGCAAGGAAGACAAAAATAAACCAATGGGACTACATCAAATTAAAAAATTTCTGCACATCAAAAGAAACCACCACCCAAAGAGACTCCTTAAAGAATGGGACAAGATTTTTGCATGCCATACATCAGACAAAAGAGCTCATCAAACTCAGCAACAAAAAAAAAAGAAGAAGAAAGATAGATGAGCCCATCCAAAAGTGAGGGTATAAGCAGAATATTCACCAAAGAAGAGACCCAAAAGGCCAACATACATATGAAATAAAAGCTCCAAGTTATTGTTAAAAAATACAAATAAAGACAATAGTGAGATATCATCACTTCACTCCTCTAAGAATGTCATACATCAGAAAGGATAATAACAAGTGATAGAGAGGTGTGGAGGCAAAAGAACCCTTCTGCACTGCTGGTGGGAATGTAAATTGGTTCAACTCGTGTGGAGAGCAGTCAGGAGATTCTCAGAAGGCTAGAAGTGAACCTATCCTATAACCTAGCGATTCCTCTCCTAGGGATATATCTTAAAGATTCAAGCACACTCAACCAAAAAGATCTGTATATGCTTATGTCCATAGCAGCACAATTTGTAATAGACAAGACCTAGGTGTCCAACAATAGATGAGCAGCTGAGTAAATTGTGGTATACTGCTCAGCATTCATCTTGAATGGGGCTTAAAGGAATCGTGAAAAGTAAGATAAGCCAGGAAGAGAAGGTTGAATATGGGATGATCTCACTCATGGACATAAGTTGAAAAATCAGAACAGAAAAGGGAAACACAAAGTAGAACTTGATTTTTTTTAGTGTATTGCATGAAAGTAAAGGACTCTAGGGAATGGGGAGGCTTCCAGGTTCTGGTGCATGATGACAGAGGAAGACCTAGGCTGGGGTACCAAGAACTGTATTTACTATAAACCATTAATTCCCCCCCGCAATAAAAAATTTAGAAGTTAAACATCCAAAACAATCTATTATTACCACAATTATTCAACATTTTTCTTCCAATGTACCTCAAAACACAATTTAGAATCTTTATTCTTAGCAGCAGGCATTGACTGACTAGCACACTTAGGCTCAGCGGTAAGCAGTCTAAGTGTATTTTAATGAAGCCTATAAAGGCTTGTCTTCCTTTGCTTCCTCATCAGCCAGGGTCAGATATAATGCTTAGTTCGCCACAGAAGATATTGACCCCAGCTGATTAGGGGGTGGGGGGAGTTTATTAAGGAGTCATTGGCTGTCTTACAGAATTATTCTGGAATGATGAATTTATTCTCAAGTTAAGCTTCTTGGAACAATGTTCAAACCATACCACAAAACTGGACTCATTACAAAATTCCCACCATTACTTTTTTTTTAAAAAAAGATTTATTCAGTTATTGGGGGATGGGGAGAAGAGGAAAAGAGACCAAAGTACCACTTTGGCATATAACAGCACTGGGGCTCATACCAAAGGTCTCCCATATGCAAGTCCTGCTCTCTCCTCTGAGTCACTTTCCCAACCACCACCACAGTCACTCCACAGAGAACTCAAGAAAAACTTTCCTACTAAAAATCATTTTTGTAAGAACTGAAAAGACACTGCTGCCACCCACCACCTCCACCACCAAATTGGAAAACTGTCTCCTCAGTTTCAAACTGAAATCTAGTGAGAAGTAAAGTTAAACTATATGTCCATAATCTGGCTACAACACCGGATTAAAATCTGTTATGTTCTCTCTAATGCTGATTCCCATGTTACATAGGCTGAACATACAGTGGGAAAAGACTATTCAAAAGGTAAGATTAAAGAAGAAGATAGTTACTACTACATACACCTTTCCTTACTGTGCCCAAGCCTATAGTGAATGTATAGAAGACCCTGCCAGAGTTTGTTGAACACACTGCAATGCATTTGCTAGAACTAGATCCAGCCTGGGGTACAGATCACTTGACTGAAGCTCAATTCCCACCTGAATATTGTCAGTCCTGAGAAATCACTCCTTGATTCTGAGCCCAACACCCCCTTACCTCATCACAGTTCTTGCTATATACAAAGAACACCATCCAAAAATCACATCGACTTCACCAAACACTTTAAAACACTGGCACTACTGAGAACTTGGTTGTTGTTCCACCCCACTAAACTGAACACTTATGGTCACCAAAACCGATCTAGACTAAGTCTGAGTTCAATATGCCCTTTGAATGCTATGATCTGATTAGTAACTCTCCTTACTTTCTTCTAGACTTCCTTCCCCCATCAACTTATGGAGAAAATTCTAGGACTCACACCTCCTGCTCATCTCTTTCCTTCTATATAGATGTCACCATTCTAGTCTGGGCACTCATACTTCATTTGAATAATGAAAATTTATTCTTAAAAATATCCCCTATGCAGGCAGGGGTAGATAGAATAATGGTTATGCAAAGAGACTCTCATGTCTGAGGCTCCAAAGTCCTAGGTTCAATCCTCTGCACCACAATAAATCAGAGCTGAACAGTGCTCTGGAAAAAAAGATGTCGGGCTAGCACTGCGCACAAGAGAAAGAGAGAGAGAGAGATGACGCAGGAACCAAGCTCATGGCGGCAAGGCAATACAAATCTTCATTCATCCAAACGCCCCAGAGTCGAGCAGTAGCACACCTGGCTAAGCCATGTGGCGCAAACCACAATGGCCCTCCTCCAGCTGGGGACACAGAAGAGACAAGACAGAAACGAAAGTGGCTTGACAATACCATACATGGTTAGGAAAGGGGCGGAGAAAGGCAAAAGGGGCCGGGAATGGTATGGACCTCCCCAGCAACTGTTGCTAGGGTTTCAATACCCTGTGGAGAATTAGGAAGGAGACCTTTAGTCATTTGTAAGACAAAGCAGAAGATTGATATGTAGATAATAAAAGGAATACAGGGTGGAGCAGGCTTAATGTTTTAAGGATTTCAGGCTCCTCGAGATGGGAAGATGCAGAATGTTTTGTGAGGCAGGTAAGTCTTATATGGCTGGCGACCTTTTGAGGTTCCTGTGTCCTCCCATTTTGCTCAACCCCTCTGTAGAGAGACAGACTAATAGGATGGACCCACCTCTCAGGTCAAGTCCTGCCAGGCTCCACCACATCCCCACAACCTCCCTAAATAATAATAATAATAATTAGATAAATAAAATTATATGTATACCTATCCCCTATGCCAAAGTCCCCCTTATACCGCCACCACCACATATGTGTACAAAATTTGCAACAAATATACAATCTTTAGAAGGGTGAATGCCTCAAAGAAGCTCTGTGTAAACACAGAAAACACTGTGGAAAGCATGCTCCAAAGTAATTAGATTTCAATATTCTTTTTTTTTTTTTTCCTCCTCCAGGGTTATTGCTGGGCTCCGTGCCTGCACCATGAATCCACCGCTCCTGGAGGCCTTTTTTTTTCCCCCTTTTGTTGCCCTTGTTGTAGCTTCGTTGTGGTTATTATTATTGCCCTTGTTGACGCAATTCGTTGTTGGATAGGACAGAGAGAAATGGAGAGAGGAGGGGAAGACAGAGAAGGGGAGAGAAAGATAGACACCTGCAGACCTGCTTCACCGCCTGTGAAGCGACTCCCCTGCAGGTGGGGAGCTGGGGGCTCGAACCGGGATCCTTACGCCGGTTCCTGCGCTTTGTGCCACATGCGCTTAACCCACTGCGTCACCGCCCGACCCCCAGATTTCAATATTCTAATATACATTGTTAAAAAAAAAAAAGTTAAATTAAGTACTTATCACAGAAGAAGTTATACAAGTTGTGATAACTGTCTGGTAAATCATTATTTCCCTAATAAAACACTTTTAAAAAGTAAAAGAAGTAGAAAGTGGTGTACAATCAGTTTTCTATCATTCACATCACTTTTATAAATGAGCTTGTGTAAGTAGATATAGGAGAGACAATATCTCATTTGGAAGGCAAATAATAAATCTCTTTTCAGACCTACTAGGCAAAACTAAAAGGAGAAAAATATATCCAACTTCCTCTTAACAGACTGAACTGAGGAAACCATCTTAAAATATTTAACAAAAAAGAACACAAAGCATATGAAACATAACTTTATTCCATTACAATCTTCAAATTTCTTATCTACATTTTAAGATCATCCCCTACCCTTTTAATATAATTCTAGGCTACTTTTCTTTTTGAAAAAAAAACAAAAAACTCTTTTGACTAAGACACTTTCTTAACAGTTGAGTAGTATTCTGATATATATATATGTGCCATGACTTTCTTAGCCATTCGTCATTGGACATCTTGGTTGCTTCCAAGTTTGTGCTATTACTAATTATGTTACTATGAACATAGGCGTACAGATTGTTTTCCACAGACATTAGACCAATTTGGACCAATTTGCATTCCCACCAACAGTTTAGAAGAGTTCCGTTTTCAGGACCTACTGGGGTTGTATTATTATATGGAAAACTGGCAAATGTTATGCATGTAGAAACTACTGTATTTACTGTCGAATGTAAGACATTAATTCCCCAATAAAGAAATAAAAAAAGAAAGAAAGAGTTCCTTTTTCCCCGTATCCTCACCAAAACTTCATGCTTCTGACATTGCTGATGTATGACATTCTCACAAATATAAAGTGGTATATCACTGGTGTCTTTACTTCTGTTTCTCTCATCATCAGTGACTTTGAGCACTTTTTCATATGTGTGTTGGCCCACTAGATCTCTTCTTTGGTGAAAATTCTGTCCATGTCTTCTCCCCAATTTTTAATGGAGTTTTTTTGTTTGTTTGTTCCCTGGTAAAGAATGTTTTCTTAGAATTTACTTTATACTACAAATTTTCTCAGGGTTTCCTTATATTTATCTTCTAGCTATAAATATTCACATATCTGCACCAAGACTGAGTTCACACAAACCTAACAATTTACAATTATTGTGTTCTAGTAGAATAGCAAAGAAGTGGCTGCATACATAATTGTCAAAAAGGAAAGTCGTCATTACTTTCTTTTAACTTATTTAGTTTTTAATATTTTTATTTATTATTTGATGAGAGAGCTACAAATACAGATAGTGAGAGCTAAGAGGCCAGAGCACCATTCAGTTCTGGCTAATGGTGGTGCTGGGGGAAAAAACCATGGGCGTTCAGAACCTCAGACATGAAAAAAGTCTTTTTGCATAACCATTATGCTGTCTCCCCAGCCCTCCTTTTCTTTCTTTAACCACTAAAAAGTATTTGACTAAATTAATGAATTCGCCTTTAAGATTAATCAGTATTTCTTTCAATCTTTAACAAATCAGAACATCTTTCCTTTTTCACACTGGCAGAGTAATTGAGTGACATTTTTATTATGCTATACTGACTTAGCTGTTTAATTGCTCATGTCAAATAGAAGAATATGTTACTCACATCAGGAATCCTTAACCTAAACAAGAAAACTCTACTAAATAAAAAATAATACTTCACCAGCTATTAAATTCAACAACTCAAAATCTGTTTTTTTTAACCAGGTTGATGAAAAGAAAAACTCATATGAAATCATTTTGTAATATATAATTTCCTATAAATCAGAATGGCTTCATTGAAATATAGGCAATAAACTAATTAAGAAAAACATTCACAATATATCACCACAATCATATTAAAAAAAAACCAAGCAGCTCATCATTCAAGTCTTGCTTCAAAACCCTCCCTTTAAAGAGTTCCACTTGTTGTGGGCAATCAGATGGCTCTCCACATAGAGCAGATTCCTTGCATGTGAGAAAACTAAGGTTCAGTCTCAGGTTCACATACGCTTTGTCTACTTGCCTGCCTGTCTTTCTCTCTCTTATAAAGTCAAGTAAATCTTTTTATAAGATCCTATTTTTACTTGATTAATAATATGTGTCTCTTAGAGTTGTTAACATCTCTTTCTAGTTTTCCCTTTAATCATTAATTCAATAAACATTATCAAGCTTTCATAGCACGCACTGGTAATCTAAAGATAAAAAATAATCATTCATCTTTTTCAGCCTATGCTTCTCAACTATAATAAAAAACATGCTTGTCAAATGGTGTAACTTGTGATCACCCTTTGCAGATGATATGAAAAGCAGTCTCGGTTATTTCAAAGAAAGAAGTTCAGCTACACTTCACCTTTGCCAGAGCAGAAATCAAACAGGACTTCTATCACACAAGTCATTCTCCACTTAATTATTTTCAGATCCAGACCAAGTAATGTGCCCCATCCACATCAATGAACTAGCAAGTGCCTTTGAGTTTACATTTATTTTTTTAGCTGTTTCTGTTGTTCATTTGCCTTCCTACCTGGAACTTAAGACTTTCATGATACAGGGACTAAATTAATAAATAGATCTATGTCCTCTAGAAGTCCTGGCAACAATGCTGAGTTATAACAGCTTCTCAATGAACATTAGAGAGATGAGACAACTAAATGTCCAGAGTCCAAGTCATGTGTCTACTATAAAAGAGACTATAACTGAACTTATTACTATAGAAAATATATACATCAACTTTATATGTAAAAGTTCGCATTTTCCTTTCTCCACCAAAGCATACTTTAATTCTAACTTACTGCCCTCCATTTTGTCTTCTCTAGATTTCTGCCAGTCCATCTTTGTTCTTAAATTCTCAATCAAATTCACTAGAAAGACCAAATTTTCTGCCTATAGCTTGACAGTTTGATTTTGACTGCTATTTTCTTTCACATCAATACTATTGAGTGGCTCAATATTACAGTCTTAAGACTGAGTGACGGTTGTACTGTTATGTGGAAAACATTAATTCTTCAATTTAAAAAAAAAAAGCGTGCAGTCTCTCTCTCTCTCTCTGATCTAGACACCTACTTTCATTAACAGGCAGCTGTTACCTATACCACAAAAATTTTGGTAAGCAACATAAGCCATAAGAAGCAAACTTATAATTTTCATAACCTTCAAGTTATGAAAGTATTGTTGTTATTATTATGACTCACAGTTCTTAAATTGTTTGTTATCTGATCCCTATCTTAGTAAACCAGTAGGGACATTTAATGTCTTGCCCATTCCAAGTTAAACATTATTTAAATATTTTATTTTATTTGAGATAGAGACACAGACAGACAGACACTGACCACAACACTGTATAGCTCTGACTTATGGTGTTGCTGGGGATTAAAACTGGTATAATGTGGTCAAATGTAATTCAAATTTTCTCCGTACTATTTTCCAAGGATATGCTATAAATCTTTAACAAGTGGGGAAAAACACACACTCTCTCTCTCTCAATTAAACACCTTTCTGTTTGATGACTTTTATTTCACAATCATGGGGAAACTACATCTGATTCTTAAGAAGCAAAACTGTGAAATCAGGAACAATGATTCTTAAGTGAATTAGGATCCAATTAAGATCCAGCTGTTGAAAAGGAAACCTCATAGTGAGGCATTTCTTAACAAAATGTCAGTTTCAATACTTCAGAATCCTAGGATGGACTTAAAAAGAAATTCTAAACACAGTTAAAACAAATAGAGTAAAAACAGCAAAAAAGAAACCTGGCATTGTTCCCCTTAGGGAAACACACACAAACACACGCGCGCACACACCACACACACACTGGAGTTTTATTTTGTTTGGGTATTTTTGTTTGTTTTTTAATGATTTTTCAGAGGACAATATAGAAAGAGCAACACACATAAAGAACAGAACAGTTTCTATTAATAAAACAAAAAGTAGTAAGGACATATAATTGGGATGATTTCTTCTAAGTCTGTAAGTGTTGCTGGCCAATTGAATAATAATAAGCATTTGAATAATTTCTTTTTTTTTTAAGATTTTTTATTTATGAGAAAGATAGGAGAAGAGAGAAAGAACCAGACATCACTCTGGCACATGTGCTGCCGGGGATTGAACCCGGGACCTCATGCTTGAGAATCCAAAGCTTTATCACTGTGCCACCTCCTAGACCACTTGGATAGTTTCTAAGGAAGAATGAAATATTTGCAGAGCAACAGACCTTTCCTAAACGAAAGACAAATGCTGTCCCTTAAGTCTAAAATAGTTTAAATTAAACTACCTGTTATTTCATAGTTGCATCTCCCAGAAGCTGTTAATCTTTTCTACCAAAATATTGTGGCAAACTAGCAGAATCATGATGAGAAAGATTTAAAAAACAAAATGAAAGAATGAATCTATGTAAAGGTGTGTCATAAAATAGAGAATGTTTTCTATCTTCTCTTTTTTGCTTTTATGATCATACTTGCTAAGGTGAGTCATATAACAGTATAAAATGTCAAGACACTGGGGCCAGGCAGTGGCGCACCTGGTTAAGCCCACAGGTTACAGTGCACAAAGACCTGGGTTCAAGCCCTTGCTCCCCAACTGCAGGGGGGGAAGCTTCACGAGTGGTAAAGCAGGGCTGTAAGTGTCTCTCTGTCTCTCTCCCTATCTCCCTCTCCCCTCTCAATTTCTGTCTCTATCCAATAATAAATTATATATATATATATATATAGAGAGAGAGAGAGAGAGAGAGAGAATTTTTAAATGGCTGACACAATCCATTCTCAGAAGTATATAGGGCTCTTGTGTGACTAGTCTCAATCTAACACTCAGAGGATAATCTGGATTTAGTGATTCAAATAATAAGAATAAAGCCAATACGATCATTTCTAAAGCACTTACTAGGAAGCAAATATATATATACATATATATATATATATATTTATTATTATTAAAAATCAGGTGTAAAGTCCCAGAAGGAATAAAGAAGTTACTTCATCTTTATCAATTTCAGTTTCTTCATCTGCAAAATTCTATGAGTCATCTTATAGTTTGACTGGAAGGATTAAGCCAGCAATGCATGTAATAAATTTAGTTTAGTATCTAGGATACAGTGATTAATTTAAGGAAAATAATAAAGGAGGAAAAACCCTGTATCCATCACCATAATCCAACCATCATCATCCAGCAGGTCAATTCTTCAGACTTCAAGATTATGTAGTACCCCATGAAACTGAAATATAGTTTCAGTTTTATTTTTTTCTGTCTTCCTATATGTATCTTTTCTGTGTGTGTCCAATATGTCTAATCCATAACATGGAACTGACAAATATTTGCTCAAAAATTACTGAACCAAAACATTATGATATAAAAACATGTTAAGAACTGTCATCAAGGTAAAGAAGCAATTTCTATGACTTTCAAAGTATGTAATTATTTCAGTCATCTTCAAGAAGTGGAGATGATTTCCTTAATATTTTCAGCTAAACTCAAAAGTAGCCTGAAGGATTAATGAAGATGTATTTACAAAGCTTTAAGCTACTTGGAAAAAGACTCTAAATCAAGACTGTTATCTCTCTTTGGGATTACAGCTGCCCTAACAAAACCCAAAACTATATGAAACTGTCTTTTCCTCAAAGGCTCGGTATTATATTAACTACTTTCCATTATTTGAGCCTTAAATAGTCAATATGATAAGTGTATGGCTATTGATGAAATGGTTACAGAAGATGGCACCATGGTTATCAATCATGCTTGCTATCCTTTTGTTTTCAAACTTCTATGCAAGAAATTGGTCTCCTATTATTTTCTTTCAATTTGAGTTATTTTCTAGGTCATTCTCCCATCACACCTCGGACTAGTAAGCTCAATGAAAATGTTCATCAAACTTCTGCAATTCAACAAATAAAATCTTACATACAGACAAAAAAAAAAATCATAGCTTCACAAATTTCAGATAAAGACTTTGGCTTGGTTTTTTTTTTTTCTTGTTTGTTGTGCTTTTCCTAAGCATTCAATATGTGTTCATACTTACATGACTCTACCACTCCAGCCCAGTGGAATTAAAAAAAAAAAATTTTGTTTAGAGAGTGAGAGAGCAGGTGAGACAGAGAGGAACAGAGAAACCAATCACAGCACTGCTCAACAGTTCACGATATTTTCCTTTTATAAGTACTCTCATGTAGTTGCTGGGGGGCTCAAATTCAGGTACCTGCACACAGTAAAGTGTGCATACATTCTACCAGGTAAGCAATAAGTTATCCCCTCACACATATTCTAACCTGAGCTTAATAGCTTTCTATTTCACTATGATCTCAAACACTGTAACTGACAGGTTTCTAAGTTATAATGTAGACATGAATGCACTGAAACTCCATTAGCATGTTTTAAAACTACTCTAAAAGTATAAAGATAAAAATAACTTTATATAAACAGCAACCTCAATTTTAACAAAAAAAATCATTTAATTCAACTTAGTACCTTTTTTTTAAATTAGGGTAAACCAAACCTATACGTTTCAATATTCTCAATTCTATCATTCCTTGATTATTTCCAGTACCAACTAGGCTGAGAAAACATTTATTTGCTGTTTTTATATTTGTGTTGAACTTACACACTACTACCCCCTGTAGATCATATCAAATAATATTTTCTGCACTCCAATTTTTCATATATATATATATATATATATATATATATATATATATATATATATCCCTTGTTCAGAGTTTTCTGGTTCTCTGTGTCATTTAGATAAAGACATAAAATCTTAATAAGACATTTTTCTGAGACACAAGATTTGCAATACTTATAAATCAGAACATGAATTCTGCACTTCCTGACAAGTTCCTCAAATATATAGGTGCAGTAAAAGAGACAAGTAGTGAAATTTGAAGATACCAAATTAGAAACTGGTAATATGGATAGTAGTCACCTGCTTGAATGGGACAATCAGAAGAGAAATGTCAAGGCGAGTTATAGGGCTGGGAGACAGTTAACTTAGCAAAGCACACACCTTGCTACGCTCATGGACCCAGGTTTGAGTGCCCACTGAACATCATGCATCATATCAACAGAAGCTCCATGAATGGTAGCGCAGTGCTGTGGTATATGTCTTCTGTTCTCTCACCCTCTCTCTGTGAAATTTAAAAAAAAAAAAAAAGTCCACATGGGTATTGCAAAGGCACAAGGACCCTGTGGTCAGCAAATAACAACAGTATTTATTACCAGTGAGGAAGGAAAAATAACAGTATTTATTACCAGTGAGGAAGGAAATAAGAAACAAAGAGAACATAAAACTGAAGACAAGTAACAATAGTTCTATATTCTATCCCTAACTCATCTCCTAAAAAAGATAAAAGATACAGTACTGTTCATACCTAAGAAAGCCCAGCAGGGACTGTGTGGTGGCACATCCAGTGAAGCATATGTTATCATGCATAAGAAGACAGGTTGAAGCCCCCAGTCTCCAGCTGAGCAAGAGAAGATTCACAAGTGGTGAAACCAGAATAGGAAGAGAATGGCCTAACAAAACCCAACTCAAACATGACATTCTCTATTAAAGTCCTAGGCCCCAAAGAACATACCTAAAATAGACATCCTAGTTTCTTTCCACTCCAGAGACCCTATTCTCATTAACTCTATTCCTACTCTTCCGTTCTTGTTTTTTAAACATTTTGTTCTGCTTTATATCTTATTGCCCTTCAGCTACCAAGTTGCAGATGCCACAACAATTGCATCCTGATCTGTAGCTTCACCTCTCCAGGCCCCTAACCCACACTAAGGAAAGAGAAATAGGCTGAGGGTATGGATTGACCTACCAGTACCCATGTCCAGCAAAGAAGCAATTACATAAGTCAGAAGTCCCACCTTCTGCACCCCAGAAAGAATTTTGGCCCATACTCCCAGATGTTAGAGGAAGATGACCAGAGAGCTCTGAACCTCAATTTCACCAGAACCCAAAACGTTTGTCCACAGGAATCTTTGTTTTTATACCATCACTGAAAGGGAAAAGAATTTGAAAGACTAGAGGAAGTCAGGCACTGTTTCACTCATCTGAAAGGGAAGAAAAAAAGGAAGGACACCTGGAAGTATTAATAGAATGGGAGTGTTGTGGAATTTTACCCTATTATCTTTTAATTTTGATAATCACTAAAAAATATTTTTTAAAAAATATGACAATCTTGATGCTCAACAATCCTCAGACTAAGCTCCTCACTCTTTTCTATGATGCCTCTGTACTTAGTACACGCTCCTTTTTGACTGACCACACTATGTGATGACCATTCACTGACCACACTGTATGATGACCATTCATATCCCCCCACCACTATCCCCTCATATATTCTGAGCACCCTGAAAGTTCACTTAAATTATGCCCCCAGTTTTTTTGGTTTTTTTTGTTTGCTTTTGTCTGACACAGTGTATTCCAGAAATGTTACTGAAGTGAACTTGGAAAAATATTTTTTAGGGGTCAAGGCGGTGGTATACCCGGTTAAGTACATATAATACTAAGTGCAATGACTCCACACAAGGATCTGAGTTCCAGCCCCTGGCTCCCCACCTGCAGGGGGGAACCTTCACAAGCCATGAAGCAGGTCTGCAGGTGTCTTTCTCTCTCCCTCTTCTCTCAATTTCTCTCTGTCTTATCCAATAAAATGAGAAAAATGGCCACCAGGAGAAGTAGATTCATAGTGCAGGCACCAAGCCCCAGTGGTAACACAAGAAGCAAAAAAGGAAAAAAAAAAATTCTGAACATTTTAAAGCCATAGCAAAAATGACTGGGTTACAATGAAAAGCAAAATGGGATATATCCAAATACTTGCTTTACTATTTGTTTTCTTAGGCACATACTAATTAAAAGCCATAGGTTTAAAAATAAATAAATAAAGCAGACCTGGGTGATTTAATACAAAATGCAGATGACCTTATTTCTACAAGATAAAATTAGTTTAATTAGCATTTTCCCTTGGTTTAAATCCCTCTGTGTCAAGTGAATGTGTTTTCATGTGTCTTTTCTTCTCGCTCATTAATAATAAGTCAAAAAAAAAGGAACCTCAAAGACATTTAATCACTACATTTCAACATCCAGTTGCTGTCAAAAATTATACTCTCAACACTTTATCAGTACTACAGCATTTTTCACATTTCTAGCTCCCTCTGTGCAGAATTTTTAAACTAGAAAGCTAACAAGTGATGCCTCTTTCTTTGTAGTGGCTGAGGAAAAATTTTCACTATGGGGTAGAATTGACAAAGAACTGAATTGATAAGTACACCCCCCCAAAAAAATTTTTTTTCAGTATTCAGCTGTTTCCTAGAAACTGAATCTGCTGACATTTTCTCATCACAAATAAGTAGTATGGGGGGAAAAAAATCTGTGTTTTGGTGAACTCAGATGGCAGTGAAAGCACTGCACCTCAGGATGGGGGAAGAACAGACTATAAATAATGTGCAAAAACAATACCCATTTCCTAGTCAACCTAGACTCTTAAATATCATCAATGACATGGAGAACAGGGGGTTATTTTATAAAAGACTATGGGAGGAGTTTTTTTGTTTTTGAATGACATAGCCAGCAGAGGGAGAAACACAAAACTAACCTAAAAATCACCCTGAATCATGCTGAGGTATTTGTTCAACAATAAAAAATGAAGCTGCTAGTCTCTGGGTAGCAACTATTAAAACCTGGTTCATACTGCATCATACAGATATAAACAAAATATGAAACTCACATTTCATACTGCAAGAAAAAAAATGTCAAAAGAATGATAATTTTAACTACTGCAGCCAACTCAAACAAAGTCTTCAGAAGTATTCTGAGGTCACAAGTATTTGCAACTGAGCTTACAGAAATATTCTGCGTGTATAGCACTTCACACATTGTCAGGTACTTCACTTTTCCATTTTATAAATAGTACTGAAATTGCACTGACAAGCAACCCCACTTATTAACTACAGTTTGCTCAACAAATCTCCTAACTCTGGGAAGGGGGAGAAAGGAAAAGACAAGAACAAGTGGAACTCCACTTGAATGGTAGAACAGTGTTTCGGTATTTCTTTCTACCCTCACCCCCCACACCTCATAAAACTGCAAATTTTTTTATTTTAAAATAAATTAGGGAAACACAGAGGTGACTTGGTGGTCAGGAGCATTAGCAAAGCCCTAGTTTCAGTCCCCAAAAGAGCCAAATAAATAGCTTATAAAGCTCTAATGTAGTTAATTTTTTTAGCCTAATGTTGCCCATTGTTCCAATTTGATCTTCTATATTTTGTAGCAGAAGAAAATAGGCCCCCTATTAGCTATCTACAAAATGGAGGACCCCCCCCCCCAACTCTTCATCTGCACTACTACAGCCTTTAGGCTCATGATTGTGCAACAACTTGTTTGGTTTTGTGTGTTAACTCTCTTTTCAGCCACCAGGTTCCAGATATTAGCATGATGCCAACCAGACTTCCCTGGACAGACAATCCCACCAATGTGTTCTGGAGCCCTGCTTCGCCAGAGCCCTGCCCCACTAAGGGAAGAGAGAGACAGGCTGGAGTATGGATCGACCTGCCTGTCAACGCCCATGTTCAGCAGGGAAGTAATTACAGAAGCCAGATCTACCACCTTCTGCACCCCACAATGACCCTGGGTTCATACTCCCAGAGGGATAAAGAATAGAAAAGCTATCAGGGCAGGGGATGGGATACGGAGTTCTGGTGATGGAAATTGTGTGGAGTTGTACCACTCTTATCCTGTGCTTTTTGTCGGTGTCTCCTTTTTATAAAAATAAATAAATAAATAAATTAATTAATTAATTAATTAAAAGTTATGGGAAAAAATGAATAAATAAAATATTTTTTTTAAATCTACAAAAAAGAAAGAAAGAAAGGAAGGAAAGAAGGAAGAAGGAAGGAAGGAAGGAAGGAAGGAAGGAAGGAAGGAAGGAAGGAAGGAAGAAAGAAAGAAAGGAAGAAAGAGAGAAAGAAAGAAAGAAAAAGAAAAGGAGCCCCAGATCACATCAAATTGATGGGGTTTACAGTCAACAATATGTACACATCTTTCCCATATTTGGGAGGTACTCTCTTCCCTGATCCAGATTTCTGGTCTTTTTTCCAGCCATGACGTCATCTCCCCCAGACAATAACTTGGATCCACCTGCACATCAGTTTTCAGACTAATTGGGTGGGGGAGACTAGTATAGCCACAGGCCCTTTGGAATATAACTAAAATATGCCTACTAGCTATCTACAAAATGGAGGATCCCCCACCCCCAACTCTTCATCTGCACTATTCCAGCCTGTAGGTTCATGATTAGTCAACAATTTATTTGGCTTTGTATGTTAACTCTCTTTTCAGCCACCAGGTTCCAGATGCTGGCATAATGCCAACCAGACTTCCCTGGATAGACACCACCACCAATGTGTTCTAAAGCTCCAGATTCCCCAGAACCCTGGCCCACTAGGGAAAGAGTGGCAGGCTGGGAGTATGGATAGACCTGTCAACACCCATGTTCAGCATGGAAGCAATTACAGGAGCCAGACCTTCTGCATCCCACAATGACTTTGGGTCCATACTCCCAGAGGGTTAAAGAATAGGAAAGCTATCAAGGGAGGGGATGGGATATGGAGTTCTGGTGGTGGAAACTGTGTGGAGTTGTACTCCTCTAATCCTATGGTTTTGTCAGTGCTTCCTTTTTATAATAAATAAATAAATAATATACCATTAACCAATCCTCTAAGGTTTTTAGGCATTAAGATCCTATCCCATAAACCTCCTGTGAAACACATTACCAAGATATTACATAGTAAGGCTGATAATGTGTTTCTCTAAGTTTAGGGAGATAGCACAGTGACTATAAAAATGGCATTCATCCCTGAGGCTCCTAAATCCCAGTTTCAAATCCTGCCACTGCCTGCCAGAGCTGAAGAGTGTTCTAATGAATGAATGAATGAATACCATTCCTCTAACAAAGTTTATACTATCTAGCACCTACCGACTTACTTATACTTCCCTCTGCAAATCATTCATCTCCCTCTAGCTAAATTATTTGAAGTCAGTATCAAATCTACCTTTTCTCTAAACTCCCTCAGCCTAAGGAATACAATTCTAAGAACAATACTTATTTTCTCTTAAGTCACTGAGTCCTCCTATATGTACATGTCAGCTTCCCCTATTGGACAAGAGGGTTTTTGAAGATTAAGGTCCTATCCCATAAACTTCCTGTGAGACATATTACCTAGACATTGCATAATTAAGTGTGATATATGTTGAAGACATGTTAAACAATAGTAAACTCGATACTATAAAGGGTTCAGTTGTTGGTCTGCTTCTAAATTCTGCTTCTAAGACCCCTTCTGTGGCATTGCTTGATGCTGTGATCTATTTACATAACCACTGTTACCTAAGAACCACCCTGCCTGCAAGGCACTGGTTTAATTCCCACTGGTTTGCGCTTTTTCCACTTCGCCCCCTCTCCTAGTCACATCTGGTTTTCCACCATTTAATCCCCACAGGTTCGCGTGCTTTTTCCTTCTCCCCACCCCCTATCCTACATACATCCTCTTCTGACCTGACACTTCCACCTCAGGAGATATAAAGGACAGGGCTTTCTAATGAAGAGAGATTAGATAGATAGCTTGCTATGCATTCCTCATCAATAAAGATTGAACTGCGTCCCACTCATCCATGAGTCCCTGGGTCGTCTCTCTCCCACATGCGAAGCTAGACCAGCATATGGCGCACCAACGTGGGACGTAACCCGCCCATTCCCCAGATAAGTAAAGCCGTTTGGCTACCTATCCACTATGGGCTGCCTTTCTACTTATGAAGAGGTTTCCCAAAGCCTCTACTCTTTCTTCATGAGACAGTTTCTCTGTCTCTGGAACATTCTGCTCTGGGCCACACTTTGGTTCCCTGACCCCTTCTGTGGCATTGCTTGATGCTGTGGTCTATTTACATAACCACTGTTACCTAAGAACCGCCCTGCCTGCAGGGCACTGGTTTAATCCGCACTGATTTGCAGTCTTTTTCCACTCCGCCCCATCTCCTAGTCACATCCGGTTTTCCACCATTTAATCCCCACAGGTTCACGTGCTTTTTCCTTCTCCCCACCACCATCCTACGTACATCCTCTTCTGACCTGACACTTCTGCCTCAGGAGATATATAGGACAGGATTGTGATTAGAGATAGATAGCTTGCACTGCATTTCTCATCAATAAAGATTGAACTGCATTCCCAGCTCAGCCATGAGTCCCTGGTCATCTCTCTCCCATCCATGAAGCTAGCCCGGCATTCAGAACAATAGAACAATCAAGTTCACCCTCAGTCAGCAAAGTATGTCTCAAAATAGAAAGAGCACACTGATTTAAAAGAAAAAAAGATTTCTTTGTTAATTTCATGACTTTCAACTGCAATACTATGGGAGACAATAATCTGATGCCTGATAGTAAAGGCAGAGGTGAAGGTGTGTTTTCCATCCCATACTGATTGACAGATTAGCTGTGAAACAGACCAGCTCATTACAATCACTTTAAAACTTTAAACTGATTAGAAGTAATAATACGAAAGACATGTTAATCAATTGAAAATCTAGGAAAATTAAGTAGCTAGAAATAAGTAGGAAAATGCTTACAAATACAAAGTAAGCATTCAAGAAAATTAACTCTATTTAACCAAAGTTTAAAGAACTAAACTGGTGGCCAAGTGGTGGAACATCTGGTAGAATACACATGTTACAGTGTGTAAGGACTCTGGTTCAAGTCCCTGGTCCCCATTTGCAGGGAGAAAGCTTCAAAAGCAGTGAAGCAGTGCTGTGTCTTCCATTCTATTTCCACCTCTATCTCCCCCTTCCCTCTCGATTTCTCTCTGCCTCTATCCAATTTTTTTAATTAAATATTAAAAATAAAGAAAACTAAACTGAACACTCCTCTTAAAGAGAGGACAAACGATTTAAAGAAAATGCAAGCTCCTTAGAAACAAAAATCACATGATCAAGTCCCTACCAAAATAAAATTTCTAAAACAAAAAATATATATATTTGATGAGCCACAGATTCACTAGTATTTTTAAAATGTGGGAAAAAAATTCTTTCAAAAATAGAAATTTCTTACTTTTCTCTAAGACTAACAAAGAGCTGCTTACTTGCCTGTCAATTGTTTCCTTTGGAACTTTTAAAGTCCTTTTCTTCAATATTTAGATAAGAAGGATACAAACATATTTTCAGAAAGTCTATTTACTTAAAGTTTTACCAGTACTTATGCCTTCTAGTGGTGAGTCTCAGAAATAGAAAGTGAAATCAGCTATAATATGTGAGAAGAAAGTTAATTTGCTACAAGAAATTGAGTTGCAATTTAATAGTCTCATCTTTTAAAAACACAGACACACACTTCTGCTATTCCTCTCTTTACAGACAAGTCATACTCTCACAATGTGATCTCTTATAGTCTCTCAAAGCTTCAAATCTCCCTGCCCAGAAATACAGACTGTTTAATTTACATTCTTGCTATCTCAATTTGGATTACTAATAAGTACCTCTTGCTAACATGTTCAAAACAGAACTCTTAGTGTTATTTGATGTACTCATCTCAGTCTTATACATCCTGATAAAAGGCATCACCTTTAATTAGCTATCCAGACCAAAAATCTAGGCAATGTAACATAGTGGTCAGAAATACAGACTCTGAGTCATACTAAATGTATTCATCCTGCCATGTTAAAGGTATCACAAAACTCCACCCAATAGGGGTTACTAGGAAGATGAAATGTGTTCATTTGTGAAAAGCACTTAAAGGGGCCACGGGTGGCACAATCATCAGAGCACATATGTTATCAAAGGCAAGGACCAATGTTCAAGCCCCCAGTCCTATTGGGGGGAGTTTCACAAGCAGTGAAGCAGTGATGCAGCTATCTTTCTTTCTCTCTCCTTATTTCCCCTTTCCTCTTGGCTTCTATCTCTGTCACTAAAAAAAAAAAGAAAAAAGAAAAAAAAGAAAAAGGAAAAGAAAAAGAAAAAAAGAAAGTAAAAATTACTACAATGCTGGCACCAGGCCCCAACAGTAACTCTATGGTAATTAAAATGAGAAGATGAAAATCACACAGGGAAAGGACAGAATAGAGAGGAGCTACACAGTGTTCTTCTACCTACAATAATAGTTAAGTCAAATTAATAGCAGGTAAAACCCTCAAAGATATGGATTTGAGGGAGGCGGCCATAGCGCAGCAGATTAAGTGCACATGACGCCAAGCACAAGGACCAGCATAAGGATCCCATTTCGAGCCCCCGGCTCCCCACCTTCAGGGGAGTCACTTCACAGGCGGTGAAGTAGGTCTGCAAGTGTCTTTCTCTCCTCCTGTCTTCCCCTCCTCTCTCCATTTCTGTCTGTCCTAACAACAACAACATCAATAATAACTACAACAATAAAACAACAAGGGCAACAAAAGAGAAAATAAATATTTTAAAAAAAAAAAGAAGAAATGGATTTGAATTTACAAAAAGTTTCCACAGCAAGGAGCAAAATATCACCAGACAATGGTGGGGTTGAGAGGAGCCTATATTCAACAATCCGCAATAGGAAAATTACCAAGAAAACACAAAATTATAATCTCACAAATAGTGAGCTAGCTCTACCAAATTCCCAGCCCTCCAACCCTGTAGTAATAACTTTACAAGAAGGAATGGGATATTAAAATCTACAAACCAATAGCCTTCCTCAGGGCTCCTTTCAGCAAGCTAAAGACATACTGAAATGAATTCTCCACAGTAATAGGCCTAGAGGCGGGATTTTGGAAAAAGAGTTCTCTTGCCACTACACAGCCTGATAAATCTGTCCCTTGCTACCCTCAAATTTCTGTTCATTACCAAGATTACCTCAGCCTTGGTGTTGACCACAAACTCCTGGTCACTGCCCAGCTCACTCAAATACAGACCTCTGGTCATGGTCTTCAAAGAACATCAAATGTAGCAGGAAGACAGGAAATTGTATATACTATGGACCAACACAGAAGCCTGAAGAAAACCCCAAATTCAACAGAGCATGTAAACTTATTGAAGACGTCAAAGCTATGGTACTAAGAATGTCCACTGAAGTAATGGAAGGAGAAATCAACAAAGTCAGAGAAAGTACAAAATAAGTTCTAAAAAAAAAAATAGATGTAAGGATACACTAGATAAAAAGAGGTGCAGTATATGAATTTGCAAAAAAAAAAAAAAAAAAAAAAAGTAGCCAAACTGCAAGCTGTTTCTAAGACTGTGAGAATCATGGTGCTTTGTCAGTGGGGAGTGGGGACACAGAATTTTGATGGTATTATGTAGAACTATACCCTATTTTTTTTTTACTTTTATTAGTGATTTAATATTGATTTAAAAAATTATGAGATAACAGGGGTATAATTCCACACCTTTCCCAAAGCCAGAGTTCTGTATCCTCATTCCCCCCCCTTCGAAGCTACAGTAGTTCTCCCAATGTCACAGATATGGGCTATTATTTCTATAACTATCTATATTTATATTTAGTTACCCTTTTTTTCTATGGTCCTACCTTCTCTTCATTTTTTACAATTTTTATTATCTTTATTTATTGGATAGAGACAGCCAGATATTGAGAGGAAGGAGGGTGAGAGAGGGAGATAGAGATACCTGCAGCCATGTTTCACCACTCATGAAGCTTCCCCTTCTGCAGGTGAGGGTAAGGGGCTTGAACCTGGGTCCTTACACATTGTAACATGTGCTCAACCAGGTTTGCCACTACTCGGACCCCTTTTCTTCCTATTTAAGTCATTCCAATGTCCTTCGTTTATTCTTCTTCTCTTTCTGGGTCCTGATGGAATTGGAGTTCAGAGTCCTCTGCTCATCTTCCCCTAAAATCTACCCCTCTGGAAGTATGAACCAAAGTTCTTTATGGGGTGCAGAAGGTGGAAGGTCTGGCTTCTATAATTGCTTCTCCATTGGATATGAATGTTAGCAGGTCAATCCACATCCCCAGTCTTGTTTCTGTCTTTCACTAGTGGGGAAGGGTTCTAGAGAGGTAAGGTTCTGAGACACACTGGTGAGGTACTCTGCTCATCCTGTGTCCTTATAATCTTCAAAATCACTATTAATCACAAATTTAAAACAAAAATAAAATTAAATAAGAACTAATGAAAATGAGAGTTAAGAGACAACACCAAATAAACTTCTATTTGAGTTGTACAGAAGTGACGGAAGGAAAAAAGAGAAAGGGATAGAATTCTTAGTTGAGGAAATAATAGTCAAGAACTTCCCTAAGCTAAAGCAAATAAACCATTATACCCACAGATTTCTAAGCAAAATAAACTTATAAGAAAGCATGCCAAAGTACATAATAATTAAAAAAAAAAAAAAGCAAAGAGAAAGGGAAAAGAGAATTTAAAAAGGATCAATAGAAAAAAAGAACAGAGATTTACAAGGGAAACCCCATAAGACTATCAACTATCTTCTCAACAAAAATTCTAAAGATAGAAAAAGCTGGCATGTATGTCCAAAGTTTTGAATGAAAACCTCCACCCAAAAATACTCTAATCAGCTATTAATCAGATTTGAAGGACTGGAGAGCTTTCCAGACAAACACTGAAAAGACTTCACTATCACTAACTTAGCCCTGTGAGAAATAATACAAGGACTTATACAAAAGGAAAATGTGCTTCCAAGTTTGAATTATTATAAATTGCACTGCTATAAAAACAGATATACACAGGTCTCTGGATAAGTGACAAAACATAAGTGGCTAAGAAAGTTGTGGTATATATAGGTATATATACACAATGGAATACTACTCAGCTATTAAGAATGATTAAGCTACTAAGAAGTCACCTTCACCTCATCTTGCTTGAAAGAATCATGTTAAGGGAACCAGGCAGTAGCACAGTGAGTGAAACGCGCCTGACACCAATCTCAAGGACCTGTAAAAGGATCCTAGTTCGAGACCCTGACTCCCCACCTACAGACGGGTCACCTCACAAGCAGTGAAGCAGGACTGTAGGTATCTATCTTTATCTCCCCACTCTGTCTTCCTCTCCTCTCTCGACTTCTCTCTGTCCTATCTAACAACAACAGCAGCAATAAAAACAACAATGGAAACAAAATAGGAAAAAATGGCCTCCAGGAGCAGTGGATTTGTAGTTCAAGCACCGAGCCCCAGCAATAATCCTGGAGGAAAAAAAAAATCATGCTAAGTGAAATAAGCCAGAAAGAGAAGGATGAGCATGGGATGCTCTAACTCATGGGCAGAATTTAGGAAGCAAGAATAGAAAGGAGAAAAACAAAGTAAAACTTGAATTAGAGGCAAAGAACTCTTAGAACGGAAAGCAGAAAAGAGACTGCTGATAGGGGAGGTTTTCAGGTCCTGGTACACAATTGATGGGCCTAATTTGGGATTGAGAGTGTTTTTCAAACATCTATTTCAGTGAGGTGAGAAAATGGACCCATGTGCCAACAAGTGTACTATAAGCCATTATAAAAAGGAAAGAGGCAAGGCAGTGAAACACCTGGTTAAGTGCGCACATTACAAAGTGCAAGGGACACGGGTTCAAGACCCTGATCTACACCTGCAGGGGGAAAGCTTCACAAGTGGTGAATCAGGGCTGTATGTAAGTGTTTCTCTTTCTCACTGTCTATTCCTGCCTGCCCTCTCAATTATTGTCTCTATCAAATAATAAATAAGTAAAAATATGTTTTTAAAAGGAAAGCATGTGATTATCTCACTCATGTGGGTTAAAAAAAAAAAAGAAAGAAACAGCAAGAGAACAAGTTAAGTAAATGAAGGTAAGCCTTTGGACACAGATTACAGAACAGGGGGCCAGGTGGTGGCGCACCTGGTTAAGCACACACATTACAGATTACAGAACAGAAGTTACCAAAGGGAACTGAGAGCTGTGGGTTCCCAGCATGGAAAGGATCCGAGGGATGTTGGTAAAGAGATAACAATACTTTGGTGGTGGGTGTGGTAATACATTAGAAGACATGTAAAACCATACTTCTGAAAAAGTTTATAAACCAAGGTTACCTCAAGAGCAAATAAAAATGTTAAAATTTTAAAAACTCATAAAAGAACAGTAACTAGCAAATTGTACTTTCCTCTAAGTTATTTTTTAATATTTATTTATTTATTTCCTTTTGTTGCCCTTGTTTTATAGTTGTAGTTGTTATTGTTGTTGATGTCATCGTTGTTGGATAGGACAGAAAAATGGAGAGAGCAGGAGAGAGAGGAGGAGAGAAAGATAGACACCTGCAGACCTGCTTGACCACTTGTGAATCAACTCCCCTGCAGATGGGGAGCCAGGGGCTCGACCGGGATCCTTATGCTAGTCCTTGCGCTTTGTACCACGTGCGCTTAATCCACTGTGCTACCACCCGACTCCCCCTCTAAGTTATTATTATCATTATCATCATGTTCCTTTTACTCTCAAAATTTTTTCTCAGAAAATTCTATCATGTGACTCTTCTTTTTCAAAGTATCCAAAATTCTTCCACATACAAAGCTAGAAAATAAACTCTTTACCTAAGTTCACTAAAAGTCTTATATCTACGATTGCAGTCTGATATTCTACCACTCTTCCCTAATATACTACACATTGATCTTTTGCAAAAAGGAAAAAAAAAAAAAAGATTCCTTCTTTACTGTCTTAGAATTAGTAGTTTTTCCACTAACACAGACAATAATTTCCTCTGTATTTGTTAAACTTACTCCACACCACATATTATGTTGTTATTATTTATTTCTTTGGTAATTGTCTATCTCCCACTAGAATACAAACTTTATAAGAAACTCTAACTATCTTGTTAAGTATTGTGTCCCTAGTACCCAAAGCAATACACTGGTGAACAAATAAAAAGTTATTAAAAAAAAAAAAAACCATTAAATGAAAGAACTGGCTAATGCTTCTAAAATTGCTATGTGAAGCAAAGAACTATAACTTTCTCTTATTCTTTTCCCTAACTGAATATCAATTTATTGCATCTCCGTTCCAAATTTTCCCGTTTTGTCTGTTCTATAACAGGACTCTTACATGCTAACCTTTCAATATTTATTCAGTGTTTGAAGATCCAAATCCCCTAATAATACAAGTCCTTTTTAACAGCTCAAGTCTCAGAAAAGATCACAAGGATTATAATTAGAAAGCCTGAGATCCAGTCATGGCTCAGCAACTACTCATAATCAGAACCTTTAAAAAAATTAGTTTTCGGGAGTCAGGTGGTAGGTAGTAGCACAGTGGGTTAATCGCACATGTCGTAAAGCGCAAGGACAGCATGAGGATCTAGGTTCCAGCCCCTGGCTCCCCACCTGCAGAGGAGATGACTTCACAGGCGGTGAAGCAGGTCTGCAGGTGTCTGTCTTTCTCTCATCTCTCTGTCCCCCCCCCTCTCCATTTCTCTCTGTCCTATCCAACAACAACGACATCAACAGTAATAACTACAACAACAATAAAAACAATAAGGGGAACAAAAAGGAAAGTAAATAAATATTTAAAAAAAAGAATTTTAAAAAATTAGTTTCCTAAGATGAATTGTCTTTACCTATATTACAAAGACTATACTCACTGCCTATCTCAGAGACTTATGGTAAGTTAAATAAGACATAAATACATAGGAAGTCGGGCGGTAATGCAGCGGGTTAAGCACATGTGGTACAAAGCTCAAGGACCAGCGTAAGGATCCCGGTTGGAGCCCCGGCTACCCACCTTCAGGGGAGTCACTTCACAAGCAGTGAAGCAGGTCTACAGGTATCTCTCTTTCTCTCCCCCTGTCTTCCCCTCCTTTTTCCATTTCTCTCTACCCTATCCAACAACAATAACAATAATAACTACCACAATGAAACAAGGTCAACAAAGGGAATAAATAAATATTTTTAAAAGTTTTTTTAAAAAAGACAAATACATAGTAGACTCAAAAGTAAAAATTATTACATTATTCAGTACCTCTCAGATCAACAAAATTTTACTGACACCTACATGTCAAATGTAGTTACATTCAACAGAAAACTAATTTAGACAGAGACCTTTTGTCAAGGGGCTAATATTTTAGTTGAGAAAAACATACCATCAGAACAATTTCATCACCATAGTGTAGAATTCAGTTGGTATACAGGAGAGACATACTTAGTACAATCTTGTGGCTTATGAGACTTGCAGGAAGAAGTAGAGATACAACTGAGTCTCAAAGGATGAGTAGGGTGAAAAGAATTAGTATCAAATGGGAAGTATCTTTTACTAGTCCCAATGCATGTTTGAAAGCCAGATTAGTTATCATAAAAATTATGTGATTAAATATTAAGTACAAGTTTTCAAATAACACCAGAGTAAAATTCTTCTATCAACTTAGATTTTCCCCAGCACTATTTATTTTTCTCTACCACTAATTACAATTCCCTGTCTTTAAATCTTTAGGGCAGTTTTCCTTATCCTATAAGAGTAATTCCATTAGTAAGTCTAAAATTTTTCAGCTACGTACTCCAGGGTCAAACCTCTCGTACCAAATAGGACAATAAAGCAGAGGCCATATGTAACTGTAATGAAGCTTAGAAAGTAGATCACAGGACTTGCATGCATGGCGCCAGGGGTTCAGTCTCAACCTTGTGTGTGTATATATATATATAGTACTCCAATCTTTCTTCCCTCTCTCATAAAATAAACAAATAAGATTGAAGCAATAGGATTAGATTTTTACTTCTAACCAGAACAAAAAGAAACTCCTCTTTATCCTAGTTCCCATCTTTAGTTATCAGGACAGACTGCCAGGTAATACATTCCATCCATTCTTTTTTGTTTTTGTTTGTTTGTTTTCCTGAGCACTACTTAGCTCTGGCTTATGGTGGTGCAAGGGATTGAACCTGGGACTTCGAAGCCTCAGCCAAGAAAGTCTTTCTGCATAACTATTTATGCTATCTACTCCTGCCCACCATCCATTCTCTTACATGATAAAACAGAGACTCTCTGGACAACTTTCTTAGTATAAAGTTCACCTTAACCTACCCAGGAAAAAACCAAGTATGCCTCAAGTAGGAAATTATTGTCCCTCTTCTACTAAAACAAAGATACTGGGGTCAAGATATTCCAAAAGCTATGAGGGGGTAGATAGCATAATGGTTATGCAAAGTGGCCCTCAAGTCCTCTTATCCTCATCAGCAGGAGCTCTAGATTACCAAGCAGAAATGATGGGCCTAGACTTCAAATAAATCCCTCTCCCCAATGTTACCAGTCATCTCTATCAGGAACAACACAATAGATCCCTTTGTGGACTCCCATAGGACCTTGCCCTCAACCTAGATCAACAAAGGTAGACAATGTTCCATCCTCCCAAGGGAGGCTTGACAACATACCATATGCTCCACCTGAGGAAGATGGATCCTGAAATTGGGACAGCTTGGAACGTTCCTATTCATAAGAATAGAATGTGAGCTCAGATCTACAGGGATGCAAAGGTCAAGTACTTTCCTAAGCTGAATATGCCCCCCCCCCAACTCTTCATCTGCACTATTCCAGCTTTTAGGTTCATGATTGGTCAACAATTTGTTTGGTTTTGTATGTTAACTCTCTTTTCAGCCACCAGGTTCCAGATGCTAGCATGATGCCAACCAGACTTCCCTGGACAAACTACCCCACCAATGTGTCCTGTAGTTCCGATTCCCCAGAACCCTGCCCCATTAAGGAAAGAGAAAGGCTGGCTGGGAGTATGGATCGACCTGTCAACGCCCATGTTCAGTGGGGAAGCAATTACAGAAGCCAGACCTTCCACCTTCTGCAACCCACAATGACCTTGGGTCCACACTCCCAGAGGGTTAAAGAATAGGAAAACTATCATAGGAGGGGATGGGATACAGAGTTCTCGTGGTGGGAATTGTGTGGAGTTATACTCCTCTTATCCTATGATTTTGTCAGTGTTTCCTTTTTATAAATTAAAAAAAAGAATATAAAATATCCTGGGGCCGGGTGGTGGCATACTGGGTTAGCATACATGCTACAATGTGCAAGGACCCGGGTTCAAGCCCCTAGTCCCCACCTGGAGGGGGAAAGCTTTACAAGTGGTGAAACAGTGTTCTCTCTCTCTCTCTCTTCTGTGTGTGTATATATATATATATAAAATTTCCCCTACCCTTTCGATTTCTGGTTGTCTGTATCCAATAAATAAAGATAATAATATAATTTAAAAAAAACACACACACACAATATCCTTTCCTGGAAATAGAATATAACCCAGGATAAGACACAAACAAAATGGGCAACTATTTTAAAATATCAACTTTACTTAGGATTTTTTTTTAAATTAAGTTTATGATCTTCAATAGTTAACTGTCTATTATGCTAGATGTTTTCATAAACTGTTCTCCCTAATAAAACCAGAGTTCATATTTTAATCTTCTCAAATGCAGATGTCGCTGAGTTATACATATCTAGATAATTGCAGGAAGTCAGTACTAAAAATTGTCTACGCCATAATATATTACCAATTAAGGACAGAAATCTAGGGATTCTATCCATCACAAGCTTAACACTAACTGTTAAGAACCATACATGGAATCCATTTCCAAGGAAAAAGGACCCAGCTTTGAAGAAACCTAACAAGATCATTAGTGAAATTAATCAGCTCACCATTTGTGTTACTATTAGAAAGAAAAAGTAAGAAGGCTATAGGATATCACAGCAAACCAAAACCTAAGGTTTCTAGAATTACCAAAAGAACATCCTAAGCAACCTGAGTATAATTACAGAAATTAAATCAATATTTCTTAAAAACTATACAACAAAAGTGTCAAGGGTCTATAACTGAAAATTTGAACATATAGAAATAAAATGAAAAACTTACTGCCAAAGCCTTGGATAGTTTGGCTCTAAATTCATTTAGGATAATTGCCACAATGTCTCTAAGTGGCACATAAGCAAAACCATCTTCCAAATAAACTTTCCGGGTTCGGAATAAATCCAAGGCATCAGCAAAAGGAATCTGAATTAAGAGTACAGGGAGAAAAATAAGTCAGTATATGTCATTTAAAAATCCTTCTATTAGATATACTAATCTCAACAAAAATTTTCCTACAAAAAAAAAAAAGAAGAATCAATTTATATTCCTTAATGCTAAATAAGAAGTACAAGTAAAATAATTCCTTGGAATGTGTACTGCTTTCCATATTTATGACCCAGGTTCAAGCACAGTCCCCAATGCACTGGACAAAGTTTTGGTGCTACAAATTCTTTCCCTCTCTCACTCTGTCTCTATCTGTTTGAAAAAGTAAGCCCAGAGTGATGACACACCCCAGCAAGAACAATAGTTAAATAAGCATTAGGAAGGAGTGTCAATGCAAAATGTGTTTGTTGCAGATAGACTTTTTGAAAAAGAATAAACCAAATTAGATGCATTATTTTTACCTTTATTTCATGTACATACAAATTATAAACTCTTGGATTTCAAATTCCTAATTCAAGCAACCTAAGTACACTACATTCTCCTTATTCCACATTTGGTTCTGTATCAAGCAGAATTCTAATAAGTATACAATATGTTCAGTGCCGAAAATTACTAGCAAGAAAAGTAATTTTAAATTTCTTCATCTATGTTTCCATCCTTTCTCTAGAGAAATATATTGGAAAAACTAATCTCAACTGTGAGAAATGGAAATAGTAAGAGTCCAGTTTTGCTATTAAAATAAGTATTTTCCAGTAAGTAATTTTTATAACGAATACTACTGTGCAGTCTTCATTAAAGTTCTATGAACTATGCTAAAATTTTAAGAGATGAGCAAAATATGACTTAATTGTGAAAACCAAGACTCTGTTATTAACTAAACTTAAAATTGTTATATTTAATAAGCATTTCTCAACCTCAGCAGTCCAATCTAGAAAAGAAGGCATAGTCTAAATGATTCTTATAGGCTCTTAAATTTTTAACAGTGATACTAGCTTATTAGGGTGTTCACAGCAGAAATAAAAATACACAAACTAAAGATGACATAAAGGTAAAGAGAGATGGGAAATGTATAGTATGAGAAAATAAATATTGATTCCTATACTTTAAAAAAAAAAAAGATTATATATTTAAGGGAGAGAGATGAAGGACCAGAGTACCATGCTAGCATATATAGTGCAGGGCACTAAACCTGGTACCCTGTGTATGTCAGACTGGGCCACTTCCCCAGTTACTGACTGCTACACTTATAGATTTGGAAAGGTGACTACTTGGAAGCTGGGCCATGGAACTAAGATGGAAGGAGGATTTTTAAATAGTAGGGTTCATCAGTAGTACTCAATATATATGTTGTTTTGAGAGGAAAATGTAATTTTGAAGCTAAGAGTTCTAGATGTACTTCAGATCTCCGAATTCTCCTTCCAGAACTATGCCATCTCAATGTCATAGTGGGTCCAAGCAAAGTAAAGAGGCTATACAAATGAGATAATATGCATAGAAAGCATCAAGTCATATATTTAACAAAAAGCTATGAAGCCTTATAGAGCCTAATACCTTATAAACAGATTCCAACTCCAGCTTGGTCCCACTTAAACTAGGTGATGAAGCAATGATCTCCCGTTCTCGAAAAGTCTTCTCTTCATCACTTATCTAAAAGGAAACAGATTTCATACCATTTGAGAAATTAAGTCTTCCTTCAGTTTCAGTAATTTCCTAGCCTAATTAAGTTCATACTTTTATTTTAAAAAATGTAAGCCCTGATAACTTCAGTCATTCCTAACATGACTACTGAATTATTACAACCATTAATGAAGGCAAAACATAGGCCAAAACTTCAACATACTTTCAAATCTCTACTGTTAATTTCTGAGAACATCTACAAAAATATAATTTTCAAAAAGAAACAGTAGCTAGAAAACCACTTCTGTCCAGAAAAATCAAAGATCTGTGCATGAAATTAAAATATAAAATGAGAAACTGGCAGAAGTATTTCTATCCTTTGATATCTGAACTACTCTAAACCTTGTGTAGTAATAAAAAGGTAATATAATTGAAAGGTAAAACACAACCAATATTCACATAAGTGAAATAATTAAAGCAAAGGGGCCAACATAATAGCTCAAATAGATGGTACACCTGTTTTGTCATGCATATAATTTCTCTAAGTCTGGCCCCCACCACATTGATAATGTATCTTTCTTTCTCTCACTCTAACTGAAGAATTTGGCTTGGAGTAGTGAAGCCCCAGGGATGGTAATAATAAGTAAAAAAGCAATAGAATATAATTAATATACTAAGATGTGGCATTATTTTCAATCCATTAAGCAAGCAAAAGTGCTAGAGAGAAAGTGGAGTGGTAGAGCATTTGCATGAATTGGTCACAGATTCAATCAGCAAAACCACCATATACAAGAACCAAATGATGCTCTGATGAAAAAAATATTTAAATAAGAAAAAATAAATAAAGGGACATTTTTATAAGTGTTTAGAGTACGTAATGTTGGGACAGTCTGCATATCAAAGTCTAAGAAAATATATAAATAACTTCCAGAATTAGTCATAAGAAGTAAAAAACAGAACAAATAATTCCAGTCCTCTTCCCATATTTGAGAGCTACTCTCTTCCCTGATTCAGCTTTCTGGTCTTTTTTCCAACCATGATACCATGCCCCCAGACAACAGCTTAGGTCACCTGCCCATTAGATGTCAGGCACAGGCAAAAACTAGCTGGGTCATCAGCCTCCTGGAATATACCTAAAATACACCTACTAGCTTTTACCAAAATGGAGACCTCAACTCTTCATCTACACTATCCCAGCCTTTAGGTTCATGATTAGATTTGTTTGGCTTTACCTGTTAACTCTCTTTTCAGCCACCAGGTTTCAGATGCTAACATGATGCCAACCAGACTTCCCTGGACACCACCACCAAAGTGTCCTGGAGCCCTACCTCCCTCCTCAGATCCCTACCCCACTAGGGAACGAGAGACGGGCTGGAAGTATGGATCGACCTATCAACGCCCATGTTCAGTGGGGAAGCAATTACAGAAGCCAGACCTTCCACCTTCTGCACCCCATAATGACCCTGGGTCCATGCTTCCAGAGAGTTAAAGAATAGGAAAGCTAGCAGGAGAGGGAATGGGATATGGAGTTCTGGTGGTGGGAATTGTGTGGAATTGTACCCCTCTTAGCCAATGGTCTTGTCAAAGTTTCCATTTTGTAAATAACTTAAAAGAAAAAATTTTCAGTCCTCGAAATTGTTTTAAAGTGGGTCCTGACTCAACTATCTCAAACACTTGGCTGAAGCAAACTCAAATTCTCTCTGTGAAGTACGTTCACAGCATATTTCAAAGAAGTGCTACAAACACATAGATATAAGGCTATACACAGTATATTTCATATAAACAGATATGCAAACCACTTCTTCATGAGCAAAAAGAGTCTCAAAGTATACAGATAATAACCATGTTATTACATGTAAAGAAATATCATACAAGTATAATAGGTGAATGATTCAGAAATTTTAAGAAGTGATTTGGAAAAAGGTCCAGACCCAGGGGGGAAAATGCAGAAAATTAAAAACTCAGTAGAGTCATAAAGAAACATCTTAAATTTCCATAACCATATTTAGACTTCGATTACCTAACTGCATCATGAATTTCATATGACACTTACAAACTGACTAACCAACAGCCAAGTCCTGTGATTTGAAGCCCAGTTTTATATCTGCTCATTCTGGGAAAGCAACTTCAAAGAGACTACCTAAAGTGGATAAATTATCTTCTACACTATAGACTCAGATGTAAAGACTTAGATGTAGGTGAAAACAGATGTTTATCAACATTCATATGGGTTTGCATCCCAGTTTCAATATAAACAGAAGGCCAGGAACTTCAGATTCTAGATGTGAATTAAAGTTATTCAAGGTTCATCCATGCCCCTAGATTATGAAAGAAATGAAAACTTCTCAAGGGAAAGATAAAAACTGTCCAAGGTCCCAATACAGTCCTCCAAATAAATTCTCCAGCACACAATGATAAAGAACTCAGCAAACAACTATAAAGAGAGCCAAACAGGTAAGAACAGAAAGGAAGGAATTAAGAAGAGAAGGAAAGGAAGAGGGGGAGAAGGAAAGAGAGAAGGGAGGGGATAAGGACTGAAGAAGAAACTAAATGGTCACTTCACAGATACATGATTAGCATCTTCACAAAAGCCAAAAGAACTTAACAGATAAATTACTAAACTGATTGGCCTAAATAAGAAAAGTTTCTGCAAAGGGTACAATGAGAAAAATTCCTACAAAATAATTAAATAGACAAACAACACTATGAAGACAATGACAATAGAACTACCAAGACAAGATCACTGTCTGCGAAATAGCTATGTTATGGCAGGAAGTATTTGCTACATTAGAAATGCAGCAGAGAGAAGTAGCATAGGTGAAGAGTCAGCTATACCATTTGCTAAATAACACTCTAGACATTCAACTTACACTACACTTCACTTAATACTACCAACAGCCCAACAAGGTAGATGCCTTCTTACTTTTACTGTTCACCAATAAGAATAGAAAATAAAATGGACTTCCAACAAAAGTCTAACACTAAACTGCTGGGAAATTATGCAGATGAGGTCACATTCACCATGTTGTCCCCGCAGGGCACTGTCAATTCCCCGAGATAGCCCTACTTCTTCCACCCCTTTGCTCTCTTAGCCCCTTCACCTATGGACACTCCCCTTCACCTATGGACGCTGAGGAGGGTTGCTGCGCTGGGAGGCGGCCTTTTGCTAGCTCCACGTGGCCCAAACCACTGACCTCACATCCACCTCTGAGGTACCAGTGCGAATAAAGATTTGTGTTCCCTCTTCACCCCGGATCTCCTCTATCCCTCCTCCACAGCACAACTCAACACTAAACCCCACAAAACCATGGCATCTCAAAAAAAAGTGATTATTACTTCATAAGAAAGTTGAATGTGGGAGTCAGGCCTGCGGAAGGATTCCAGTTTGAGGCCCCAGCTCCCCACCTGCAGGGGAGTAGATTCACAAATGGTGAAGCAGGTCTGTAGGTCTTTCTCTCTTCTTCTCTGTCTTCCCCTCCTCTCTCCATTTCTCTCTGTCCTATCCAACAACGATGACAACAATAGTAACTACAACAATAAATAAAATAAGGGTAACAAAAGGAAATAAATAAATAAATTTAAAAGAAAGATACTGTCAAGATTTATTTTGAGTTAATGTTGATGTATGGTGTTAAGCAGTAGTGTAGTTTCATTTTTCTACATATGGCTGTCCAGCTTTTCTAGCACTGTTTATTAGCAAAGACTTCTCCCTACTGAATACTTTTCATCTTTGTTTTATTTCACTCTCTCTCCCTTTTCCTCTCCCTCTCTCCTGTTCCATTGATCTGAGTGCCCATTTTTGTTCCAGTACCACACTGTTTGATAGTGCTTTGTAATACAGCATGAATTCAAGGATCCTGATACTGCCAATCTCCCTCCTTTTTCCTCAAGGGTACTCTGGCTTTTCATGAATTTTAGTGATTACACATACATTTTTAGATAAATTGTTCAATTTCCTTGATTTGGGGGATTCTGATCTGAATCTAAATATTACTTTTGGAAGGACAGACATTTTGATAAGTCCATGATAAATCCATTAACAAGGGATGTTTTTCCATTTCTCTGTGCCACCTTATATTTCTTTTAACAATAACCTGTAGGTTTCTTTTTTCATTATCTTTATTTATTTGATAGAAACGGCCAGAAACTAAGATTAAAAGGGGGATATAGAAGAGAGAGAGAGAGACCTGCAGCACTACTTCACCACTCGCAAAGCTTTCCTCCTATAGGTGGGGCCTTGTGCATTGTAACGTGTGCTCAACCAGATGTTCCACCACCCAGCGCCTGCAATTTTTTTTTTCTTTTCTTTTTTCTTTGCCTCCAGGGTTATTGCTGGGGCTCAGTGCCTGCACCATGAAACCACGGCTCCTGAAGGACATTTTTCCCCTCTTTTGTTGCCCTTATTGTTGCAGCCCTGTAGTGGTTATCATTGTTTTTGTTGATGCCGTTAGTTGTTGGACAGGACAGAGAGAAATAGAGAGAGAAGGGGAAGGCAGAGAGGAGGAGAGAAAGACAAAAACCTGCAGACCTGCTTCACAGCTTGTGAAGCGATTCCCCTGCAGGTGGGGAGCCGGGAGCTCAAACCCAGATCCTTACATGGGTCCTTGCGCTTGCACCATGCGCGCTTAACCCGCTGCGCTACCGGCCCAACCCCCTGTCATTTTTATTATAGAGGTTCTTCACCTCCCTTGTTAGATTCACTCCAATGTATTTAGTATTTTAGGGTTTAACTGGAACTGGGATTGCTTTATTTCCTTTCCTGTGACTCATTATTCATGTATAAAAATGTCACAGATTCATGTATATTGACATTTGTGCTCTGCTACTTTACTGAAGTTATTGATTTCTAGTGGCTTTTTAGTAGAATCTGTAGCATTCTCTAGATATATTACATCATCTGCAAATAGCATTATTTTAACTTCCTTTCCAATTTGGATTCCTTTAATATCCCTTTCTAGCCTGACTACACTGGCAAGGACTTCAGGACTATGTTGAATAGTAGTGGTGAGAGTGGACATCCTTACCTAGTTCCAGATTTTAAGGAAAAAAACTTTCAGTTTTTCTCCATTGAGAAAAGTACTAGCTTTGTCATATATGGCCTTTATTATGTTGAGGTGTTTTCCTTCTAGTCCCACTTTCGGTGGGTGTGGATCTTTTGCATGCTCATGATCTAAATCTTTTTATCTTTTTTTGATGGAGTCCTTTCCTGCTTTAAAAGTCAAAGTGAAAAAAATAAAATAAAATAAAATAAAATAAATAAAAGTCAAAGTGATACTGGTCTCATAAAATGTATTTCAGAGTGTTTCCCTTTTCAGTATTTTGGCAGAGTTTGTGGAGGATGGTGTTGGTTCTTCTTTGGGGTCTTAAGGAATTCATTAGTAAAGTTATCTGGATCTAGGTTTTTATTCTTGGAAAGACTTTTTTTTTTTTTTTAAATCACTGCTTTGATTCCCACACTCATGATTGGCATATTTAGGCTACGTACTTCCTCTTGGGTCACACTCGGCAAGTCATACAACTAAGAATTTCTCTACTTTAGCTAGATTGTCCTTTTTTATCTCAACTTTTAGACAGTAAATTATTAAAGAATGTAGTAAGATTTTTGTTTCACTGAAACCTACCTGTCCAAAAAGTCTAGTATTGCATATATTATAAATAACGGACAAAATTATAAGGAACTAGATGTCTATAAACCACTCATACAAAATAGCAGTGCAGGGGCTGGGCTGTAGCACACCGGGTTGGGCGCACAAAGTATGAAGCTCAAGGGCCTGCACAAGGATCCCAGTTCCCCAACTGCAGGCGTGTCGCTTCATAAGGGTTGAAGCAGGTCTGCAGGTGTCTATCTTTCTCTCTCCCTCTGTCTTCCCCTCTACCCCTTCCCTCTCAATTTCTCTCTGTCCTATCCAATAAAATGGGGGGGGGGGGGGGCCATATGGCCAAAACAGCAATGCATTCTGAATCATATATGCTCAATCTAAAATTCCTGGCATATGATGGATTATAACCTTTAAGTGTAAATTATCTTTTTCCTTGGTGAAATAGAAACTTCATTCATCAAACACATTCTAAATCTTGACTTATCTACTTAGATATAATCAAAATTTAAATGGCTAGAGCAAAAGAATCCTCACTGGAAAAGGTATGATTGCCTGAAACAGGACTACTAGCATAAAATGAAATAATCTTGAGAGTATTCTCTTCTGCTCAGTCTAAAACCTATAGGGAAGGGGGCCAGGCAATGGTGTACCCAACTGAGCATGCACATTACCAAGGACCTGCCCAAGGACCCAGACTCAAGCCCCTGGTCCCCACCCACAGGGCAGAATCTCTGGGAGCAACAAAGCAGTGCTACAGATTCTTCCTCTCTTTCTCTCTCTCTCTCTATCTCTATCTCTCCCTATCTCCTCCTTCCTCTGGATTTCTGTCTCTAGCCAGTACATTTATTAAAAATTAAAACTAAAAACATCTATGGGGAGGATATAAGTATATTTTATTTTCTATGGCTTCTCTAACGAAGTTACCTACTGAATGTCTAGAAAGTACTTATCCTCTAAACAATACAAGATTAAATGGCTTCTTGCTTCTACTAACATGTAAAAGAGTAAAAATAGATATAGTGGAACAATTATGTAAGGAAAGTGCTGGAGGAGAAAATATTTTTTTATGAATTCAAGTTAAATAATCAACCACTTTTCAGTTTCACAAGTAAATAAAATGTCTATTTTGTATAGCTTTTGTCAAAAATATGGAAAGTAATTAAAGTAGGCATAGTAAATAGAATGTTTTTAAGAAATGGTATATGTTTATTATTACTTTCAATAATGTATATTTTGGTTAGTTTCTGTTTAAGTGTTTTGCTTTTTCAGGAACAAAAAAAAAGTAAAAGATTTCCTGCAACTAAGCTGTTTTCTATAAAAACCTATCATTTCACTAGTTAAAACCAGTTTATCTGCAAGGGATACTTAAGTAAACTATGCTAATCTTGTAATATCATACAATCAAGATTTATTATTCTTCAAAAAATAAGCATCCTTCTGAAAAGTATATAAACAAATTGTTCTAAATGGAATAATATTTCCTAAGTGAGTTTTATTACTATTCCAGAGATGTTTGACCTTCACTCTGATTAGTTCTTAATCAGCAAAGACCTTGAATATCTAAGTTTTGAATTCTCTCCATTTCCACCACTGTTCACAATCTGCCACACAAGCCCTATTATCCCTACCCACCCACTGTCACTAATGTAAAGGACAAATCTCAGGGAAATCTCTTTTCCAAAATACACTTATATCTTGAAAATACTGGTATCAATTGTAGTGTGTGTGTGTGTGTGTGTGTGTGTGTGTGTGTGTGTGTAATTCTTTCTACAACAGTGAGGACCTAGTCAAGCACCAAGCACATATCCAGCAGATCAGATTGGGCTATAAGCAATTATTCTCATGAAGCTTACATTTTGATGGGTGACACACAAAATACCAGGAAGTGGCCAATGGGGGGAAAAAAATGAAACAAGAGTAAGTACTATGGATTTGAAAGCTAATACTTCTTATTTGTGTGACCAATTAAAAGTTCTCTACAAAAATAGCATTTAAATAGAAACCTGGAAGGAAAAAAGACTGTGCAAAGCCAGTGGTAAGAAGATCCCAGCTACATTAACAGCTAGAGCAAAGATCCTAAAAGTATTTTATCCTACACAGGAAAAAAGACTAGTGGATTGAAGGGACAGAAAAGTAATCGACAGAGTGGCAGCACGCAGAGTGATGGGAGCAAGAAATGGTTAGAGAGGCAAACAAGATTGACTCTCAGACCTCAGTGAGGAAGATTTTCACACTAAGAACAGTACACTAAAGAGAGCTTAGGCAGAAGAAAATAGGTCTGATTTACATGATTCTTAAGAGATTGCTGTTATATAAAATGTAAACGAAATTAAAGGAGAGAACAAAGATTTACTTAAGAGGGCTCTCTCCAGAGTGTAGGGAAAAGATGACAGTACTGGCAGAAAAGATACAAGTAAACAAATTTAGAATCTATTTTGGAAGTCACACAGACTGATGAATTGCAAATGGAGAGAAAAAATATTCCTAAGACTGAGACTCTAGTCACTAGGCAAATGATCATTAACTGTTTTTCTTGGTTTGCTTGTTTTTGTTTGTTTGTTTCTTTTTTTTTTAGCTTCTGTATAGATCTGTAGATCTGTCATGTGTGTCTTTCCTTGAAACTCAATTCAAACCCTCTGGAGAAAGAGGTAAGGCATCAATAAACATAAATGTGTTGAATTTTAAGTATCATTTTTCTTAAAATTAAACACATGTATGCCAGAAGGTATAAAGATGTGGTAATAGTTAGAGAGATAGCAAAATTATACAAATAACTTTCATGTCTGAGGCTGAGGTCCCAGGTTCAACTGTCAATACCACCAAAGCCAAGAGTGAGCAAGGCTCTGTATTTTAAAATAAGAATAAATAAAACACATTAATTTTAAGAATATTTAAAAGTGTGGGGAGTCCGGCTGTAGCACAGCGGGTTAAGCACAGGTGGCGCAAAGCACAAGGACCAGCATAAGGATCCTGGTTCGAACCCCGGCTCCCCACCTGCAGGGGAGTCGCTTCACAGGCGGTGAAGCAGGTCTGCAGGTGTCTTATCTTTCTCTCCTCCTCTCTGTCTTCCCCTCCTCTCTCCATTTCTCTCTGTCCTATCCAACAATGACAACAACAGTAATAACTACAACAATAAAAACAACAAGGGCAACAAAAGGAATAAATAAATAAAATAAATATAAAAAAAATTTTTTTAAAAAGAATATTTAAAAGTGCAATTGTAACAAATGATTAATGTAGAGACTGAAACATTCAAAGTAGGGCAGCAAGATAGCATACTGATTATGCAAACAGACTGTCATGCCTGAGGCCCCCAAGACCCAGATTCAATCCCTACACCACCATAAGACAGAGCTCAACAGTGCTCTGATAAAAATAAAGTATAGTCAAAGTATAGTCAAATGAGGAATAATACCTTTTTAATAAAATTCAAAATGAAGCAAATGCCAAGTAATTATCATTATTTCAAACACTGTTGGTGTTATTTCTAATAAATCTATATTGACAGTAAAAAGACCCTATATTTATGATCTATAAAAGGAACTTTTACATTTTCAAATGCATTGACTCAATTATTATATTTACTGTGGGAATTAAAAATGGCTGCAAAACTCTCTGCCAGCTTCTCCCATTTAGAGATGAAATACATTTGCCCTCCCCTCAATCTGGGCTGGCTAACACAGTATGGTACAAGTGACACCATGCCAGGCCCAAGACTTTGTGTTTAAGAGGACTGATAGCTTCTGCATTATTCTCCAAAAGTCCTAAAACACAAGTTCAACCTCGTTTGAAAGATCACATAGAATCCCAACATGGTCTAGACTGCTTCAAGTTGGTGCCTCATATCCATGCACATTAGTGAAGCTATCTTAAATATGCTAGACAGACTACCTACCAACAAAGCAACTTTCTGACTTCATGAATAGTAGAATAGGCCTGTTAAGCCCAGTCTGAACACTTGATCTTCAAAACCTTATGGTTATCATATTATAAGATGGTGATATGATAAAATAGTTATTCTTTACGTTTCATGGGTAAGTATTAATCTTAAATGTTGATACGTTTTAGACTTGTTTTAGGTTTAGAGGTAATTGTCACACAATAGTATTAAATCACAACATTTATCAACCTGAAATAAAAGCTACTTTAAAATGTTTCTGGATTTGCAATCCAACTTATACACCATAGTTTCTTCATTTAAATACAAAAAAGAGTTATGTGCTAGGAAAAACTGAAGAAAAAAATAAACCATGAATAATTGCTAAATCTTCTGGAAAGAGAAAAACATAAAAGAAAAAAGAAAATAATTATCACCGCACGGTTGTGTTAATTAACCAAAATTGATAGGATGATACGTTATTTCATTTATAAGTTGTCATTTATAATCACTCAAAACATTAAAACTTACAAAATGAACAATAATTTAATATCCTGACATTCTAATTAGTATGCTGATGTCTCAGTAAAGTCTGCCAAGCTGATCAATATAAAAATCAATTGTCTGTTTACTACAGCTTTTTTTAATAGCATAAGCACATTTGTAATATACTAAAAATTACACTGAAAAGGAAAGATGCATTACTTATACTCAATCACAATTTTTTTTAAAAAAATACTTCTTTTAATGGATAATTTATAGAAGTGATTTTTTTTTCCTTTAAGTGTCTTCTAAATAAGTTAACACAGCAATAACTTCTGATCTGGGCATGAAATCTAACAATGTGATTGGACAGATTAGATATAGATTTCATTCCATTACATTCCAACCTATTCAACAAAATTTTTTTTCTTTTTCAGCACCTTCTGTGAGCTATGTACTATGCCAACAGAGAATACAAACCAAAGTATGATGCCACTTGGTAAATTAACTTTTATTTAACCATAACAAAGCTTAGAAGCTAAGTTGTCTCCATTATCAGTGAAACCAAAAGGAGCCACTCACAAGAAGAAAAAAGTCTGATTTTCAGCATGCAACTACAGAAAAGAGCTCTATGAGGGCTTGAATGTATGTCCACTAGGCCTGAAACCAATGAAAAGCAGAGGAAAAAGAACACTTTTTTTTGGCCTACTGAAAGTACAAAGGGAGGAAACCATCATAGCAGCCCAAGATAGATTAAGAATGCTACTCAGCGGGCAGGGGTAGATAGCATAATGGTTATGCAAAGAGCCACTCATGCCTGAGGCTTCAAAGTCCCAGGTTCAATCCCCTGAACCACCTTAAGCCAGAGCTGAGCAGTGCTCCAGTAAAAAAAAGAATGCTACTCAGCTTTATTTATAAATTAAGAGATGAGCAGAAGAAACAGAACCACATGTGGGGGGAGCAGGGAGCGGGGAGAGACAACAGGGACACCTAACTCAGAGGCTATTTGTTCTAACAGCTGGAGATAAACCAAGCTGAAAGTCACCACTGACACCACTAGAGCCATGGCTTAATGATTTAAAGAACAGCACTATACACAAAAGGTATGAAACTTTAATCTCATGAGCAGGAAGCAGACTTAACTGCAATCCCAGCAACCCAACCCTATTAGAATTTTGTACCAACAACTTTACATCAAGAAATAGGATATTAAAAGCTATCAGTCAGGTATTAATGTTCATGCCTGCTTTCCTCAGGACCACTACAGCTTGCTAAAAGAAACCCTTGAAAAAGCCATATTAGAACTCAGTTTCCATAGTAACAGACCCTGGAGGCAGATTCCAAGAAGAGAGTTCCCTTACTAGCTCATATTCTAGCCAGATTCTATTCCCTGACAGTCCAGAGCCCTTGCAGTCTCAGACTTCTTAATGCCATCCCGGTTGAACTGACTTCACTGCTGTCATCTAAACCAAATATTTAATTGTCGAATAAGTCATGACATATTTTTTCTATGCTTTTCTATTCAAAAATGCGTCATGACTTTTCCAATAACCCAATACCTAAGATCACAAGCCACTGGTTACTTCCCATACTTAACACGAACAGAATCCCTGGCTCTGCTCCTCATGGAACATTAAATATAAAAAGAGGACAAAGTTACCTACACGATGGTCCAAGACAGAAGCTTAGAAGAAAAAATAAACCACAACAGGACTATATAAGCTTGCTAAAGAAGACTTCAAAGTTATGGACTAAAAATTAAATAAAAACAAAGAATATGAGAGGAAGTCTGAAAGAAGTCAAAGCAGAAATCAAAAAGATAAACAACAGGGGGTAGCAAGATAGCTGACCTAAAAAGGTTCCTGATTTGCCATGTGTATGTTCCTAGTTCAATCCCAGTTTCTATCTGATTAGAAGAAAATGTCAATGCTGTGGCTCCTTCCTCTCTCTACCTCTCTCAAAAAGTCAGCCTGGAATGGTGAATACTCTATCCAGCTAAATTGAGGCTCCAAAGGATAACATTCCCAGTTATGGGGGGCTGGATGGTGGGACACCTGGTTGAGTACACATGTTACAACATTCCTAGTTAAAAAATGAACATGAATTGACCTACCATCTCTCTTGCAACTATGATAACAAAGAAAAGGTTTTTTGGCTCTCAGCAAAGAAGGGGTGTAAAATAAAGGAAAAGAGAGTCTTTGAAAAGTTATAGTCTTCACATCTCCAGAGCCCTACCCAACTACAGAAAGAAATATGTTGGGGGTATGCATCAACCTGCCAATGTCCATGTCTGGCAGAGAAGGAATTACAGATGACAGAACTCCCACTTTCTCCACCCCAAAAAGAATTTTGGTCCATACTGCCAGTGGGGAAGAAATGGTAGGGGGAGATGACCAGAGGGCAGAACTGGAAAGAGAAGAGGAAATACTACATCAAGACCTGGAGAGAGAAGAGAAAAAGGGAAGGACATTCGGAAGTAGCAATAGGTGTCAGTTAAAGTAAGAGAATGTGGGATGGTAATAAAAGGGGGGGAGGGGGGAAATGAGTAAATATATACAGATAATTCTAAAAATAATAGTCAACCCATTATTTGCAACCTTGGGAGAATGGTGGAAATGGAAATAAAGAACTCTGGTGGTGGAAACGGTGCACAATTATACCCTTATCTTATAATCTTGTAAATCAATATTGTCACTAATAAAATTTAAGTGTGGATAAACCAATTCTAAATATGGTTTTAAAAGAATCCTGGGGACCAGGTGGTGGTGCAACTGGTTGAGCGCACATGTTACAATGTGCAAGGACCCAGGTTCAAGCCCCAGTCCCCACTGCAGGGGGAAAGCTTCACAAGTGGTGAAGCAGTGCTTCAGGTGTCTCTCTGTCTCTCACCTTCTCTATCTCTCTTCCCTCTCGATTTCTGACTCTCTATTCAATTAATAAATAAAGATAATTAAAAAAAAAAAAAAGAATCCTGACAGGTAATACACCCAGGAAGTCTGGCAGAAACAAACACAGTACCTCTTAGAAAGAATGAATATTCATTCTAAGAACCCCCTAGAAACCTGTGTTAAGATCAATAATCAAAGATGATAAAGATGATCAACTATGGTGTACTCAAACAAAGCAGCACAAGTGATAAACAAGCACAGAGTAACAGGAATAGACTATACAGACTTTAAATCTTAAAACCAACAGACATTGATTGAAAGGTAACCCACAGAATTTAGAGAACAACAACTTTTTTTTTCCACCAAGATTATAGCTGGGGCTGTGTCTTAACTCCACCTGTCACAATTGCTACTTTTTTTTTTTTCTTTTCTTTCCTCTAGGCAAAGGAAAAGACAGAGAGGAAGAGAGAAAGGAGACACCACATGTGGTGGCAAGGGGCTCAAACCCAGGTGCTTGCACATAGTAACATGTGCTCTACTGGGTGAGCCACCTTCTGTCCCTCAAAAAGGACAAATTTTAAAACTTCTGTAAGGCACAAGAAGTCTTTTTTTTTAAGTAGCATAGTAGATTATTTAACAGGAAAAAAACAGACTTCTAGAAGTTACAATCAAAACTAAAAACTCCACGGCAGCAGAATGGACAAAACAGAATAGAAAAATAACAATTTGGGAAATAGTTCAGAATAAATCATCTATATCTCAGCAGAAATAGAAAAGTAAAATAGATATAAAAATGAAGTGTGAAAGACTAATAACATCTAAAGTGCACTGCAACCCCAGACAGCAGAGAAAGAATGGGCAGATGGAAATTTCTAAGCAATATAATAATAAAGAATTTTCCAGGAAATCTTAAAACTTTAAATCTACAGATTCAGGAAACAGTGAAATCCAAGCAGACTAAATAAAAAGAATGTCACTCTTAGACAAACTAAGGGTTTTTTTTAATCAAGTAGAAGAAAATCAGAGTATCTTTAGGAGGAAACAAAAAGTAGGGTGGCTGCCTTATACTCACATGAATTACACTTAGACTAAGAGGTGATTCATCAAAAAGTAAGTGCCAGAGTACAGTAGGGTCTCAGGTCTTCAAAGTGCTAAATAAAGTGTCTGCCAATCTAAATTTCCACACGAAGCAAAAACATCTTTTCATAGAAAATGCGGTCTTTTTCCTCATTTTCAGTTTGGGCAAAAAGCATTTTCACCCAAATAATGGAAACAATATAGTGATAAAATCTAAAAGATACAACCTGAGAACAACTGAATTAATCTATGGAAAGAAAAAACATTTATTATTTCCCTGAACATCACATATATGAGAGAAGTGTGTGTGCTTGGTAAAATCATGACTTTTTTTTGTTTTTCTATGCAAAAATGTGTCATGACTTTTCCAATCCAATATATACATATACATATACATTCTTTTGTTGCTAATTGGTTACTTATATAATTGTATAATGTTCTTCAACAGATAAAATCTAGGGACCAGGCACTACTCAATGCCTCACTTAATCTCATTCTTTCACACTTAAACCCACTTGTACTCCCTTATGGAGAATATATTGATACACTGACTACTAAACAGTCAAGAACTCAAGACTGAACTCCTATGATTATAGTTCATTTTCACCCAAATGTACCTGGAATGTTATATTTCAATGATTCTAACATAAATCACTAGATTAACAACTCTTCTACATTATTAAACTACAATTTTGACTTTATACTTTATTAAATTTTATAATCACTATTTTGAAGCAATCTTTAATGAAAGACAAGTAGATTTTACAAATAAACTGATGTTTGTGCCCTTCCTTCAATTCCCCTATAAAGTTAATCAAGTCTTTGAAATTTGCAACTGCTTCTTTAATTCTACAATCTATTTATTTGAAGTACCCAGTGAATTGGCAGAATGCCTATTTTTTCACAGTTTTCTATTACTGAGCTTAAAATTTTCTTCTTTATAACATCTCCCTTATGTTATCTTCTGCAATAACCTTTTGGTACACAATTAAAGGCCTACCAAACTCAATCATTGCTGCGTTTCCAACTGGCAAATGCCTTAAAAAAGAAAAAACGTAATTTTCCTTTCCCAGTATTACACTGTAGCCCAGAAGAAAATGGCTAAACTTTACTTAAAGCTTGTAAACAACAAACCACAACAGACATTTTCAAGGTCACTGGGAGAGAGGCAGCCAAACTCTGATCCATGAGAGACGTGGCAATGACTAAACCTTGCCAACTTAAACATCTGAAAGAGATAATTTAAAAATATATATCTTTACAGAAAAGGGCAAGAGACTGGCGCACTTAATGATGACCCTTTTGTTCAATACCAGGCCAACATAATATCTGGATCCATAGTCAGAGAATCCTTGGATAGTCACTAAAATATGATAGGCCTAAAACTAATATTTACTAAGACTTATTCAGACATTTGAGGTTGCCATTGGTACAATATTCCACATGTGAAATTATCTCTGCTACCTCCTGTCTACTTCTTATCTTTTAAGATTCAGTTCAAATACTATCAGCTCAATACTGCCTTCCTAGATTCTCTAAGCCTATAGCAATAACCTCTTTAGTTTTTCATAACTCTTACAGATTATAGCAAATATTCTGGCATATAATTATTTTGGCTTATTATCTGAGTCACTTCCTGCTCTCCCAAACTAAAAATGTTATTTTAAATCCCCCAGAACATATATTGCCAAATATATATATATATATATAGCGTTTATTTAATAATTATAAACTAATATAAAGGACAACAGTGGCTCTAGAATTCCTATATAGGTGGGCTTAGGAGTAGAATTCTGGAATCTTGAAGAAATACTTAAAGATACAATTTTTAATTAGTGATTTAACAGTACTTTGCAAAATTATAAGATTCAGGGATATAATTTCATACCTACACAGTGTGTGCAAGTTATCATATCCTACACAAGTTATGTGTTCCCCAAACCCAATAGCCAACCAAAAAAGTCCAAAGAACAGTCTAATTCCCATCTTTTTTGCAAGTTCATCTGAGCAAGCACACGTGTAATAAACTATGCTAATTTGGGGTACCTCTAGGTAGGAGAGGAGTTGGTAGATTCACTCCTCGTCACTTTCTGATGTTGGCAGGGACTTAGATAAGTGTTCCCCCATCATTTATTATGTCGAAGAGGAAGAGAAAAGCCACTCATCCACTTACTTTACTTCAAAGTCATCACTAGCTTCCTCCTCTTCGTTATATCCTTCTCAACACACAGCTCTGTCCCTCATTACAACTCTACAATGTTCAAGTGCTTCATTTGTACTTAAAATATGAATTCAAGGGGCCAGGTGATGGTGCACCCAGTAGAGCACATGTTATAAGAAGCAGGTTCAAATTCTGGTCCTCACATGGAACAGGGAGAGCTTCATGAGTGGTAAAGCTGTGCTCCAGGCGTCTCTATTTCCCTCTCTCAATGTCTACCCTACCCCCAATCTCCGATCTCTATCTTAAATAAACAAAATGAAATTAAGAAAAAAAGTCATGGATTCAGAGTGAGATTACATATGAGCAGTAGTCATGGTGTTGAAAAGATAACAGAGAACGAACAAGAAAAATTTTTGTTTTCAGAAAAATCTCTTGAAAAAGAGGGAGGCTTATCAGGCCCAGAAATCCACCCAGGCAAGACAAGCACTTCTGGGGCGGGGCGGGGATGGGTTAAGAGCTCACAAATAGGGAGTCGGGTGGCGGTGCAGTGGATTACACGCATGTGGCGCAAAGCACAAGGACCGCCGTAAGGATCCCGGTTCGAGCCCCTGGCTCCCCACCTGCAGGGGAGTCGCTTCACAGGCGGTGAAGCAGGTCTGCAGGTGTCTTTCTCTCACCCTCTGTCTTCCCCTCCTCTCTCCATTTCTCTCTGTCCTATCCAACAACGAATAACATCAACAATGGCAATAATAATAACCACAATGAGGCTACAACAACAAGGGCAACAAATGGGGGAAAAAATGGCCTCCAGGAGCGGTGGATTCTTGGTGCAGGCACCGAGCCCAGCAATAACCCTGGAGGGGAAAAAAAAAAAAAGAGCTCACAAATAAGTTCATGGTTCCTACATGATTGCTGGTAGCAACAATGTGACTGAATACTTTAAGGTTATAAACTTCATAACATACGGGGCAGCCATACTCGAATGTGTGAGAAATCTGATGATGACCGAGTTCAATTTGCTCAGAGGACTAAAAGTGAAACATCATGGCTCGGAAATGCCATATATTCCTTAACCTTTGTTGTGCACATCCAAAGGATTAATGAAATGGGTTTACCAATACAGAGAACCACTGCAAGACTTTCCTAGGAAGGACCTTCAATGGTCTTTGTGACAATGACCCCACAATAAAAATATTTCATACAGTGAAACAGTGTCGTGGGGAGTTCCAAAACCGAAGTCTCTAAAAACCTTATTTTAAAATGTGGAAACACTAAAGTCAAAAAAATAGGGATACTTCTCTTACAACATAGTGATTGAGGAGCACTTGGAGTACTCCAGTTCCAGGGTGAAGATTCCATATTTTTCTATGTAGAACACTGCTGCCTTCTCTGAAGTGAGCAAAGCACTTGTACCCTGAATGACTGAGGCCTACTTTGTCCTATCATCAATCCTGAGGTTTGATGTTGCTGAATGAATATCCAAACATATAGATGAAAAAGCAAAGGGATATACATAAAACAAGGTACTTAGGGACCTTGTTTTAGAAAGAATTTGGCAGATAATTAGAAAAAGCACCAAGAAATATTTATTTATTTACTTATTTAACAAAAGACCTGGATTTGTTCTAGGGAAACAGTACCATAGCAGTATACCAGAACTGAAATGCAGGTCCTAGGTTCAGTCCCCAGCACCACCATACATCAGAGCTGAGTAGTTCTTCTTCTAGCGTTTGCCCTTCTTCCGTGCTCTAGTTTCTCTCTCTCTCTCTTCCTCTCTCTCTCCCTCTCTCTCATTGAAATAAATCTTTAGTGATAACCCTGGTAGCAAAAAACAATAATGAAAGGTTAAGTCTAAAAAAAAAAAAAAAAAAAAAAGGCATGAATTCAAACTCAGAAAAACATCACAATGACTCTCTGAAGAGATGGTGTTATTCACAAGCCATCAAGTTCCCCAAGTATTACAACACTATAGTGGGCCAGGAAGCAGCAACAGCTCTACTGTCCAGGGACCACACTCTGGACCCATCAGAACACTGCCTTATTTCTATTCCTCTTTAGCAGGAATATGATGTAAGCACTCATTTAATCCTTGGGGTACCTATAACATTCAAATGAACCTCCCTATAAATGCCATAATTCTAGGAATGTTCAAAATATGTATTTTTGTTGTTGTCACTCGAGTTTTACTGCTATAAGCCAATTTTTTCAGATAGACCAAGACAAACAAAAATAGAGATAAATGTTCCATCCTCTAAAGGGAGGCTGGATAACATAACCACCTAAGGAAGGTGGGTCCTGAAATTGGGGCAGCTTGGAACATTCCTACTAATGACCACAGAATGTGAGCTCAGACCTACTGGGATGCAGAGGTTACATAGGCTCCTAAGCTGAATATGGGCCCCAAGATGGAATTGATGGGGTCTACAGTCAATATTTATACACCTTTCCCATATTTGGGAGCTACTTCTCTTCCCTGATCCAACTATCTAGCCCTTTTTCCAGCCATGACATCATCTCCCTAGATAATAACTTGGATCCACCTGCATATCAGATGTCAGGCTCAGGAAAAAACGAGTATAGTCATGGGTCCTTTCGAATATAACTAAAATAGGCCTACTAGCTATCTTCAAAACAGAGACCCCAACTCTTCATCTGAACTATTCCAGTCTTTAGGTTCATGATTAGTCAACATTAGTTTGGCTCTATATGTTAACTCATTTTTCAGCCACCAGGTTCCAGATGCTAACATGATGCCAACCGGACCTCCCTGGGCAGACGAACCCAACAATGTTTCCTAGAGTCCTGCTTCCCCAGAGCCCTGCCCCACCAGGGAAAAACTCCATGCTGGGAGTATGGATCAACCAGTCAACGCCCATGTTTAGTGGGCAAGCAATTACAGAAGCCAGACCTTCCACCTTCTGCATCCCACAATGACCATGGGTCCATACTTCCAGAGGATTAAAGAATAGCAAAGGGAGTCGGGCTGTAGCACAGCGGGTTAAGCGCAGGTGGCGCTAAGCTCAAGGACCGGCGTCAGGATCCCAGTTCGAGCCCCCGGCTCCCCACCTGCAGACAGGTCCCTTCACAGGCGGTGAAGCAGGTCTGCAGGTGTCTGTCTTTCTCTCCCCCTCTGTCTTCCCCTCCTCTCTCCACTTCTCCATTTCTCCAACAACAATGACATCAATAATAACTACAACAATTAAAAAAAAAACAAGGGCAACAAAAGGGAATAAATAAATAAAATAAATTAATAAAAAAAATTTTAAAAAAAGAATAGCAAAGCTATCAGGGGAGGGGATGGGATACTAAGTTCTAGTGGTGGAAATTGTGTGGAGTTGTACCCTTCTTATCCTATAAATAAAGTTAAAATAAAAAAAAAAGAAAATAGAAAAAAAAAAGAGAGAGAGAGACAGGAAGGGGGAAAAAAAAAAGGCACCACAGCTCCAAAGCTTCCTCCAAGATGGTGGGGGGGTTGAATTCAAACCTGGGTCTTGTGCAGGACAAAACAAGCACACTCAGTAAGTTATCTTGCTGGCCCATAAAAATATATTTTATGCACATTAGTATACCTTTTCCATCTCATTTCTTTCTCATTTAAAGGTGACCATTTTTACTTTATGTTCTCAAAACTACAAAAGAGACAGAACAGAGCTTATACATTCTAGATCCATTATACTGTCCTCTGTAATGATCTTGATACTGACTCCTTAAAGTATCAATTATGGGGCAGCAAGTGGCTCACCTGGAAGAGTGCAGGCATTACCAGGCATGAGAACCTGGGTTTGGGCCCTGCGTTACCACATGGAAGTACCTACAAGGGGAAAATTTCATGACCAGTGGAGCAATGCTACTGTATCTCTCCTCTGTCTTTCTCTCCCTCTCTGTCTGTGTTCCTCGCCCTCTACCTAGAGGAAAGAAAAAAAAAATGGCTGCCAGGAAAGGTAGAACCATGCATACACTGAATCCCAACAACAACCCTTGTGCCCTCCAAATAAAAAAACATTGTTCCTCATTTATATTTTCTTTCTGTTATATTTTTTTAAATTACAGAAAAGGGAGAATTACTATTTTTATTTTTGTAGAAATAAGAGAAGCCTTAAACTTAGAAGGGACTTTTAATGTTGCACCTTATTCACTTTGTTTCTTGCCGCTAGTAGGGGGATCATAATCTAAAAGTTATATAGTTAAGAAATACAAAAGGCTGAGCAATAAATTTAAAGGTATACAGGTGTTTGCATTCACTCACCATTCCCCTCTTCATCAGTGAAGTGCTATAATAGCAATAAATATATCTGCCAATATGAAAGGATTTGACTAGGCCTCAAGGCCCTAGACTTATGAAAGTTTCTTTAATCTATTTTCATTTTTTCAATAAGAAATAATTTCCATGGACTTTCCATATGTATTAAAATCTTCCTCTTACTTATGACAACGCAAACTTCATACAGGGTCAATATCAAGCATTAAGTGCAGAAATTTAAAATAAAAGTCAGGCCTGGCTCCCGCCCCATTGAAAAAAACTATGGGGAGTCGGGCAGTAGCAAAGTGCACATGGCGTGAAGTCCAAGGACCAGGATCCCAGTTCAAGCCCTGGCTCCCCACCTGCAGAGGAATCGCTTCACAGGTGGTGAAGCAGGTCTGCAGGTGTCTATCTTTCTCTGTCCCTCTGTCTTCCCCTCCTCTCTCCATTTCTCTCTGTCTTATCTAACAATGACGACATCAATAACAACAATAATAACTACAAAACAATAAAAAGCAAGGGCAACAAATGGGAAAATAAATTTTAAAAATGTAAAAAAGAAAAAAAAGCTATGGTGCTATGGAGTCTTTTCCTCTATATCTTTCTCTCTTTACACATACACATTTTTTTCAAAAGTAAAAATCTGCAACCATTTCAAATGGGCACAGACAAGGATAGTGCAAGGTATGGTACTAATCATAACTTAGGAGTGTTTTAACAAAGTTACTTATGCTCCCTTTCTATTTAAGAAAATGTTGGCTTTCTAAAACCTGGAAGCAACCCAGGTGTCCAACAACATATGAGTGGCTGAGCAAGTTGTGGTCTATATACACAATGGAATACTACTCAGCTGTTAAAAATGGTGACTTCACCGTTTTTAGCCGAACTTGGATGGACCTTGAAACAATCATGTTGAGTGAAATAAGTCAGAAACAGAAGGATGAATATGGGATGATCTCACTCTCAGGCAGAAGTTGAAAAACAAGATCAGAAAAGAAAACACAAGTAGAACCTGAAATGGAATTGGCATATTGCACCCAAGTAAAAGACTCTGGGGTGGAGGTTGGGAGGGGGGAGAATACAGGTCCATGAAGGATGATAAATGACATAGTGGGGGTTGTACTGTTAAATGGAAAACTGGGGAATGTTATGCATGTACAAACTATTGTATTTACTGTTGAATGTAAAACATTAATTCCCCAATAAAGAAATAAATTAAAAAAAAAAAAAAAGAAAAGAAAATGTTGGCTTTCTATGTTAACTCTCTTTTCAACCACCAGGTTCTAGATGCTAGCAGGATGCTGACCAAACCTCTCTGGACAGACAACCCCACCAATGTGTCCTGGAGCTCCACTTCCTCAGAGTCCTTCCCCATTAGGGATGAGAGAGACAGGCTGGGAGTATGGATCAACCTGTCAATGCCCATGTTCAGCACGGAAGCAATTACAGAAGCCAAACCTTCAACCTTCTGCATCTCACAATGACCTTGAGTCCATAATCCCAGAGGGTTAAAGAATAGGAAATCTATCAGGGGAGGGGATGGGATACAGAGTTCTGGTGGTGGGAATTGTGTGGAGTTGTACCCCTCTTATCCTATGGTTTAGTCAATGTTTCCTTTTTATAAATAAAAAAAAATTTTTAAAAAGAAAAGAAAATGCTTTTAGATACCTACTGCCACCACCTAACAGTATACTGAGTATGATAGTTCACTATCTCTTACATGATTACAATTTAGCAACAGAAAGGTTTATCCACAATCTATTCTGCAAAATAAACTCATTAATTTGATCTACTTTAGTTTTAAACAAACAGAGGATAAGTGTGCCGTATCAACTACCATATAACTTCTTAACTATCTTCCCAGGGTCCTGAACCATAAAATGGCATCTCTAGAAGTTAAAAAGTTCTCAAAGGATTATCAGACAGAGATCTCAGAAATGAGGAAAAACCCTCTTCTTCAAAACTAAAGTCAAACATGCCTCAATTGTTTAAGCACTGTCACCAAACTTCTGAAAGATTTAGAGTATATTAACAACTTCCTTTCTGTTCATTCTTAGCAATCTGAGCTCCTTCATCCTTTCATTTTCACACTATTAACCAGACATTTAAATTAATTTCTTTACATTTCATAAGTTCTTTCCAAATCATGACAAGATCATTTAAGGTTATTACTGTTTTGTTATTTTTCAGCTCAAACTTAAGAAGTCAGAGGGTTTAGTTTTGCTACTGATTTCATTTATATATTACTACATAGAAAATTACCCAAAATTTTAGCAGCTTAAAATAATAACCATGTTATTATATATCTCCCAATTTTGTCAATCTGAAATCCAGAAAGGACGCAGCTGGCAATTCATCTGTTCTATGTGGCTTCAAATAAGGTCATTAGAGATATTGAGCTGATGAATAGCCTGATGTAGAGTCCAAAATGGCTTCACTCATATCTGGCAACCTGCTAGAGAGAGCTGAGGCTGGCCTCTGTTCAAAATGTCAAAGAATGCTGGGACACACCCTCTCTAGCACACCAGTTGCTGATTTATGTCCAGTTTCAGAACAAAGCTCTCCAGTAAGTTGGTCTCAGCAAGTCTAGTCCAACTTGTTAACATGGCATCTCAAGACTCAAAAAAAAAAAAAAAAGAATGCCAAATGAAGTAGAAGGTACAGGTTTATTAAAGGCTGGTATACTGTCACTTCAACCAGGTTCTATTGGCCTAAGTAATCTTCTAGGAGCTCAAACAAAGCAATTTTATAATAATCTCCCTTTTGCCCTTTGAATTCAGATGTAAAATGTACGCATGACCAGGAAATCTTCCAGTTGTCTAAGCTATATCCCTGTCGCCTTATTTTATGTATATATTAAGAAGCAAGCTTTGAGCCAAAAGCTGTGCTACTTAACAAAACTTGGTATTTCAAAAGCTATTAGTTTATCTTTTAGGAATGAAACCATTTGTTGCAATTACACATGTATTTGTAGCTGCCATATTTATTTATTTATTTATTTAGCCTCCAGAGTTATTGCTGGGGCTCGGTGCCTGCACCACAAATCCACTGCTCCTGGAAGCCATTTTTTTTTTCTTATGTTGCCCTTGTTGTTGTATTGTTATTGTAGTTATTATTGTTGTTGTTAGTGTTGTTAGATAGGGCAGAAAGAAATGGAGAGAGGAGGGGAAGATAGAGAGGGGGAGGAGAAAGATAAGACAACTGCAGACCTGCTTCACCACTCAAACCGGGGTCCCTATGCCAGTCCTTGGCGCTTTGCGCCATGTGCGCTTAGCTACTGCCTGACCCCTTGCAGCCATTGTTAAATGACTCAAAGATATTGGGGGGAAAACTCTAATATTCTCTGTAAATGCTATCTTTGTCAAATTTCGTAGAAAAACTGGAATGGAATCATAAAGATACTGATAACAAGTAGCTAACAATTATTATGTGCTCATTATTTACCAAGCATTGTTCTAAGTGTTTTTTATGTATTGATTTACTGAAACTTCCCAACATTATTATATGAGAAAGAATTATTATGTTTTCTAATTCCTAACATTATTATATGGGGAAGTATTATTATGTTTTCTAATTTGCTGACAGAGAATCCAAGACAGAGGGGAAAAAATTGTAAATTGTGGCACTACTATTCAACTACGGGCACTATGACATCCAGGGTCATACTCTTCATATCCAGACTATATGACCACTTAGCATGTTGCTCTTCTGGCTACACTTGATTTTGACATAGGTCCAACTAGGATACCTATGATCCCTCTATCTTGATACCACCAAAAACAAACAAACAAAAATGGCAGGCATATTCTATTATAGGTATTATAGGGTCACATATCTAACTCAGATTAGGAGTAATGCACTTTCTGCCTTTACCTTGACCCTGAACTCACATGCATGACAAGGCATGTGCTCTACCCACTGAGCAATCTTCCAGCTCAACCTACTAAATCTTAACCCTAAATCAGCTGCAGACAGTTGATCACTCTATAGATAGTTTTCTCTTTGAAAAAGAGGAGCTAGAAAGAATAGTCTTGCTCAGTCATTGAACTAAAATGATCCCACTGCTTCTTGGCCTTAATACCTACCCATACCAGTTGATTACGTCCTGTCACATCTCTTAGATTTGTAACAAGAAAATTCAGTGATCTGTGTGGAGAGTGTGGAATACTTGTCCATTCAGTGCATGCTCTGAATGCATGGGCACAGGACTGTCTTGACTCCTTTATGCTGTCTGACTCACAGCAGGAGGGGGGAAAAAAAAAAAGAGGCAAAGACCCAAAACCAACAACATCATGACAAAAAATTCAGTTTAGAAAAAGTCAAAGTTCAATTCTTAAACTTCGGGAGTATTGAAATTCATAATGACTTTGTATACATCATGTTCCTGATACACTGCATCTGTAAAATCATTCAGGCCTGCATTACATCCAAAGTCTGTAGATAACTGCTAGTATTTATTATTCCTTAAGTTTATGTCTTAATTAGTTTGACAAGTTGGTTTTCAATAATGAAAGCCATCTTTCAAAGGTCCATTTAGACCTGTGCAGATAATCAGCATCTGCCTCTAATCAAACTGAGATGATTAGCAAATTAAACCCTTTAATTAGCATTTTGCATAATTTAAGCAAATTAAGCTTCCTTGGCTTAAGAAGGTGAAACAGTGAATTTATCAGTTAGATATTCCTTTAAGTCTTTATTAATTGCCTAATTTTACCACACATACAGGAGAAGTAAGGAAATACAAATTAAGTATAGGTTATTTTGCTCAAGCCTAGCACTTCTCATTCAACCTTATTCTTTCATTTGGGGCAAATCAACACAATATACAGAAGAACAGTATTTCCATCTCACCAAGAATTCTCCCAGAAATCAACTTTACCCAAGCTAAATCCAAATAGCACTTTTTTTTCTGTTACTGTTGTTGGACAGGACAGAGAGAAACAAAAGAGGGGAAGACAGAGATAGGGAGAAAAAGACACCTGCAGACCTACTTCACAGCTTGTCTCAAACCAGAATCCTTGCACTGGTCCTTGTGTTTGGCATCATGTGTCCTTAACCCAGTGAACCATTGCCCAACCTGCAAATAGCACTGTTTAAGAAAAAGGAAAGAAGGCAGAAGGAAAGGAGTTTCTACCCACTTTTTTTTTTTCATCAGCATTGCAGAGGCCAAGGTTAATTTTACTAGGCATGTAAGCATTTAGTTTTACAGAAAAGTACTCATAAAAAGGTAAATAGCCTGTCAATTTCCCTTGTTAGTCAAACAGAAACCCAAGGGCAATGAAGTAACAAAGTTACCCTTGCAACAAATCAAGCTAAGTATTACTCTCTCTAGAGCTTACATTCTTTCTAGCACAGAGTGACAATTGCTTTTTACAAATCAGTTTCTCTCTTAACTCACCCCAAACACCATTAGCTAACAAAACAAAAGTAAGCAACACTGGGGTTTGATACACAGAAGTCTAGTTAATAACATAAAGGATGGTAGAGAAATCATGTAACATTTATAATATATATTAAACTCCAGTTTCTGAGGAAGGCATGGTCTTGGAGACCATGAATTAATCCTCTTACAATGAAAGTAGCAGCAAAATTCAAAAGTAGACATTCTCATGTAAAAAATGTAATGATGTAAAAACTTCAAATAAATCATATCTTTATCCTGCTATAAATAATATGCAAACTATAACTCATGTATGTATGAACAAATAGATGTCTATGTATCTGAGGCAATAGTATATAAAAAGAAATGAAATGTCAAATGTCTATTTAAAAACGATGGTAGGAGGAAGCCAGGCAGTAGCACAGCGGGGTAAGTGCAGGTGGCGCAAAGCGCAAGGACCAGCGTTAAGTATCTTGGTTCGAGCCCTGGCTCCCCAACCTGCAGGGGAGTTGTTTCACAAGCTATGAAACAGGTCTTCAGGTGTCTCTTTCCCCGTCTTCCCCTCCTCTCTCCATTTCTCTCTGTCCTATTCAACAACAACAACAATAATAACTACAACAATAAAACAAGGGCAACAAAAGGGAAAAAATAAATATTTTTTTTAAAAAAGGATGGTAGGGCCAGAAAGAAAGCTCATCAGCACATAGGACTTAACAGTACTTGAGATGTCAGAGGTCCCAGAGTTAACCCCCACTCAGCACTACCAACTGCAAGAGCTGAATGGTACTCTAGTGCTGCTTGTTAAAATATAATCTATGAATTTTTAAAAAGAACTAAAAAGTGATACTTAAAGTAAATTCTGATCCATTTTATATAGTACACAACAAACTAAAACCTAGACAGAATAAAATAAACAAGATCTCTTCTTTCCAAATCCAAATTCCAATTTATTTGTATGCAGCTCTTATTACATCCCTGGGTGACCCATATCTAGAGAGTCCAAACAATAGCTCTGATGTACACTAATCAACCAAACAGTACTGAAATTGTTTCTTTAAGAGCTCACTCAAGTGGCAATATATTTAATATAATTTACAGTACTTTGCATCTACAGGCACTCAGAAAATATTAGTCGGTTCATTGACTGGAAAAATCAAGCCTACATTCCAATTTCTTTTTTTTTTTTTTTAGACATTTCACAATGGTTCTCAATTAGACAAGGAATCAACAGCCTAATTTGAAGCAACTACAGACCTGAAGTTTTATGACACATTTTTAACTGAAAATACTGACTTCTTTTAACCCTTAAAATATCAACAGGACAGCCAAGATACAAATATAAAAGCAGTTAAAATTCTATCTATCTATATATATATATACATATATATATATATATTCCTAGCACTTCACTTTATTCATTTACTATTTAACAAACCCCTTTACCTATATACTTATAAAGCAGAAGGAAGAAATATATAAACACCTGGAGAGTATGTACTTCAATTCATTTTACTACTTTTTTCCCCATCTATACTAAAATAACAATTTGAAGATATACTGCAGTGCTTTGGCTCCCCCAAATGACACTTCTAGAGCATAATCCCTTCACAGAAAAATCTAATACAATGATTCCTTACAGCCCCATTATCTGAAGAAACCTGATAAATACCAGGTTCCGTTTTAATAGTTAGCCCTCAATTACTGCCCACTCTCAATCAAATACAAATTCACCCACGACTTTATTTTGACATACCAGAAGATGCAAGAATTGTCTAACTAAGAAATAGAAAAGTAAAAGGTTGACTATTATACCGAAATTTGCATCACCGAAATAAAGAGTAGCAAAAACTTTCTATAAAAGAAAAGTGAAAGGGGAGTCAGGCTGTAGCGCAGCAGGTTAAGTGCAGGTGGCGCAAAGCACAAGGACCGGCGTAAGGATCCCGGTTCGAACCCCGGCTACACACCTGCAGGGGAGTCGCTTCACAAGCGGTGAAGCAGGTCTGCAGGTGTCTATCTTTCTCTCCCCCTGTCTTTCCCTCCTCTCTCCATTTCTCTCTATCCTGTCCAACAACAACAGCAATGAAAACTATAATAATTAAACCAACAAGGGCAACAAAAGGGAAAAAATTTTTTAAAAAAGTGAAAACTTGATTTCTCCCCCCTTTTTTTTAATTGGCACCAGAGTTATTACTGGAGCTCGGTGCCTGCACAGTGAATATACTGTGTGTGCATTCTATAAGGTGCACCACATCCTAGCCCCGAGTGAAAACTTTCTATAAAAGTACTTTTATGTGAATTATATGATTATCACAAAAATAAGTATCAAGGGATCAGGCGGTGGTTTATTCAGTAGAGTAAACCATTTCACCAAGTGCAAGGAACCCAGGTTTAAGCCCCCAGACCCCAACTGCCAGGGAAAGCATCACAAGCAGTCAAGCAATGCTACAGGTGTCTCTCCTCTCTCACTATCCTTTCCCTCCTAATTTCTCGGTCTCTTTCCTATAAGTAAAATAGTTAAAAAATAAACAAAAAATAGTGTCAAAATTAAAACTAATCAGACCTTCTGAAACAAAATTATTTTCAAATTAGAGCTCAGGTCTTTCCAGTCATACTCTCTCCCTTTTCAATTTTCCACAGTTCAAAATATTATAGTCATGTGGCATTTTGACTATATATTTTCAACCATAACCTCTTGAATGCAGCCTAGTACTTTGGCATTTCCACTGTCGATGTCCACTGGCCTATCAGGTCTCATAAGCAACATTTTCATAACCAAATGTACTAACCACCACTATCCCAAAAGTATACTCCTTTTCAACCTTTCATGCCATCACTGACATCAATTGTTCTCTACATCAACTATGTTAGAGCCATCCTCAATTCACATTTCATTAATCATCAAACTTTCAGGCTATGTTTTTAACAGTGATTTAATAATGATTAACAAAACTGTAAGATAACAGGAGGTAAAATTCCACAAAGTCCCCACTACTATCAGAGTTCAGTTTCCCACCCTCTCCATTAGAAGCTTCCCTATTCTTTACCCCTCTGGGAGAATAGAGCAAAATCCTTTATGGGGTGCAGAAGGTAGAAGGCCTTCTGTAATTGTTTCTCTGCTGGACATGGACATTGGTAGGTGGATCCATACCCCCAGTTCAGGCTACTTCTATGTCTTCCTTTACTGTCCACCTCCTTCACTGTCATAGTCACTACACTATGGCTAAGATCCTCATTCAGTCCTCCATTTAGTCAGTCACTCACTCAAGAAATAAATTTCCTTTTAAAACCCAGACACTGGTAATAACCTAAATAAAACTGCCATAAGTGTTAACATTCTGCTATTTGACAATACTTCCAAAACTTTTCATTTAAAAAATAATAGGTTCACAAGAAGTTGCAAAAATAGTATGGAGGTGTCCATGTATAGTTCACCCAGAAGCCTTCAATGGCTGCATCTTACATAACTACAGTGCAATATTAAAACCAAGCTAAATGGCAAAGGTACAATAAGTATATATAGTTCCATGCCACTACATCACTTCAATGGATTTGTAAAACAACTACAATTAAGAGTAATTGCTTTTACCCTGAGGGCCCTAACTGCTAATTAATTTATCTCATTAGTCCTTTAGTAGACTCATTCTCATGTTTGATTAAAAGGCAGGTTCACTAGAAGATAAATGAGTATCCAATATTACCTAATAATCTTAAATTTCAAACTAGGTTCAACCCATAAATTCTTAAGTCCAATGGTAACACTATTTCAATGGTTTTTAATGGTTGAAGTCCCTCTATGGCATTGTTTACAATCATTTTTTAATTTAATATAAATACTAAAATTCTTGTACTAATATTTCTCAAGACTAAGTCATGATTATAAACAGATAATTTCTAGAAAATATTTCTGTATGTGTCATAAGATCAGAAATCTCACTATATGGATAGTAAAATCTCAAGAGAAAGGCACATTCACTACACGATCTATGAAGAAGCCCTGACAAAGAACAGGAAAGCCTACCCCAGGCCTATTAAAGAATCTGTGGACAGAGGTAGTCCTAATTTTTCCCTCCTAAGATGTTTGCTTACCCTGCTTCACTGGGAAGATATATATATATATTAGAAGAGCTTTGAACTCTATGAAGGGAACTTCAAAGTAGTATTGTAGTATTGTAGCCCCACATGGGCTATCTCCTTCATCTGCTATGCTCACAAATTCTCATTTCAGTAAACATCATTAGGATCATTGCTTTGAATTTCCTACCGGGTACATTATATAGCTCTGTTGTGTTTGTGGCAGTCCCTAGGCTATGGGTTTGATTCATTGGTTTTGCTAGTGCAGGTGGGTTCCTCTATTTCATGATGTCTGATGTTGTGTGAGGGTCTGAGTCTGAGAATGGCCCTTAGAAATATATCTGGATAACAACTGCCTCAAGATGGAGTTGTCTTTCCTGGTAGAGAGTTTCTCCCTTCTCTCTGCCTAGATGTTTTATCTTTGTTCCTTGCTATAGAAACTCCGTAAAGGTTTCAGAATGATTTCAGTACCAATTATTCCCCCACACTTGTTTACTTTGTGTGTTCTATGGAGGAGGTGAACACAAGTTCTCCCTATTTGGTCATCTTGCCAGAAGCCCTCTAGAAGTCTTATTACTAAATTCTGAGGAGGTTACTTTCTCTCTCTAAACTTTAGTTTTCTCGTGAACCTGTTATGAAAATTAAATCATATAATATATAAACAGAATCTAACAATGCTTGGCATTCCATGAGACATTTAGTTTCTAGCCATTAGTGACTAATTTTTCACTTGTTTCCTTATTTCACAAACATTTTAAGCCTGCTGGTCATTCAGTCATCAAGTATTCCTCAGGAAACAAAGAACCCACTGCAAATGTGGAAATAGCTCTATTTTCTAACATTCATATAGATAGATGCTTTACTTACTGAAACTAAGAAACACTGAACTTATTTGGCTATTAAACTCCAATATAGGCAGTGGAAGGATTCTCTTATCCAAAAATGCCATGTGGCACTGGAATTAAGAAACTACTTTGACCAGACATTAATAGAAAAAACATCAAGAGTCTAAAAGTCAAGATCAATAATCAGCAGTTGGTAAATGGAGAAAAGTCCAGAAATGGAATTTTAACTATTCTTTCTGTATGACTCCACAAGAGTGAAGAATAACAGAAAAGATGTATTCATAAGGCCTGAGTTAATTGGATAACTTTTCTTCCTATAACTATGTCCTCCTGCCTCTGTAACTCAGATTTAGTCACTCAATGACTGGAACATAAAATGATACTTTTTCCCCAATTCCATTAGCCTTATTTTCTCACTCAAAGGACATAGCATAAGACAATACAATCTAAGCTCTGAAATTTCATGACATAACTTCAACTGAAAGGACTGATTTTTCAGGGAGCTTGAAGGGCAACGCAAAGCTAGTAAGATTACAAAACAAACATAGCATATACAGGTTCAAGCCTAGCCCCCATCACATTGAAGCAAGCTTGGTATCTGAGAGATATTTATTGACCCAGAGCAATGAATCTTGAAATAAGAAAACACACACACACACACACACACACGTGCACCTATGTATTTTTGAAATCTCAATATTTATAAAAGGTAATGACAACTGTCAGTACAAATGTGGAGAGAAATGAATTAGTGTACACTATTGGTGGGAATGAAAGCTGGCACAGGCACTATGGTAAACAATTTGGAGGATACTTAAGTAAACTTGGAAATAGTCTATAATCCAGCAATACTATTGCTAGGCATGTACCAAAAAGACATTGAAGCCCAAATCTGAAAGGATATATATACATCCCTCTATTTATGGCTGCATTATTTACAATAGCCAAAATAAGAAAACAACTGAAATGCCCAATGACAGATGACTAGATAAAGAACTAAAGAGATAAAAGACAACTACTGCATGGTTTCCTCTTTTGTGGAATATAGAGAACTGATACATGAAATTGGGGAGGGTGGAAACAGAAGCAAGCAAGCTGTTTCTAAGATTCATAAGAATTATGGTAGTTATCTATGGGAGGTGGGAAGGTGAGTATACAGAATTTTAGTGGTGGGTCTAGTGTGGAACTAGAAGCTATAATCTTACAAAATTGCAACCCACTATTAATCATAAACAAAAAAAAAAAAAAAGAAAAAAGAAAGGGTTGTGGCACATGTATACAATGAAATGTTACTTCTAGCTACAAAAGACTATCAGAGGGAGTTGGGAGTAGCGCAGTGGGTTAAGTGCAGGTGGCGCAAAGCACAAGGACCAGAGTAAGGATCCCGGTTCAAGCCCCCGGCTCCCCACCTGTAGGGGGGTCGCTTCACAAGCTGTGAAGCAGGTCTTCAGGTGTCTTCCCCTCCTCTCTCCATATCTCTCTGTCCTATCCAACAACGATGATATCAGTAACAATATTAACCACAACAAGGGCAACAAAAGGGAATCAATAAATAAATAATTATTTTAAAAAAGACTCAGAATATTAGAGATATCTAATAAAACTAATTTAACTTTACAGGATCTAAATATATTTATCTTTATATAACACTATGTGGCAATTAGGACATCTCCTTATATATGGGAAATTTTAATGTACACATACATTTTCTCAAGAGCAGGCTCAGAGGCATAGAGTCATCAACAAAGAGAATACAAGGATTTAACTTTATAAAAAGAGAAGTAACTCTCACAAGTTATCTTGGTAATGTATTCCTGTGTTAACTTTAGCTTTCAAGGGTAATTCAGCTTCAAGTTTCACATTTATTCACAGCATCTGTAGGTTTAACCATCTTTTAATGAGCAGAATCTAATTTTATAGTTTGATGAAAAAAACACAAACTCTATGAACAATGAAAATATTGCCACTAAAGACCATCTGCCATCAATTATTTTTAGAATCATGCATGTGGACTTTCATTGTTTGTGGACTCTTGGCACATGCATGATTTTTACCACTCCTGGGCTGCTTTTTTTATTCAGCCAGAGAAAGAGAGAACAAGAGTGAGTGAGAGAGAAAAAGATATCACAGCACCAGAGCTTTCCCTGATGTGCCACGGTACTCTCATGAGGTACTGTGACTTGCACCTGGATCGCATGCATGACAAGGTGTATGCCCTACCCAATCTACTATCTCTTGTCCTGGATTTTGAATCTTCATGAGATACAAGACAGCCTTCATCTGAACTATTAAAAGTAATATTTTAGGGAGTCGGGCGGTAGCACAGGAAGTTAAGCGCCCCTGGCTCCCCACCTGCAGGGGAGTCGCTTCACAGGTGGTGAAGCAGGTCTGCAGGTGTCTATCTTTCTCTCCCCGCCTCTGCCTTCTCCTATTCTCTCCATTTCTCTGTTTTATCCAAAAACAACGACATCAATAACAACAATAATAACTAACAAAAAGCAACAAGGGCAACAAAGGGGAAACTAAATAAATAAATATTTTTTAAAAATTTAAATAATGTTTTAGTTCTTCTCTTGGACTTAAATATGTAAATAACCTGAATTTTTAATCTGGGATTTCTAAGGACAAGCAATGAATCAATATTGCTTTGTGTGGGAGCCCTTATGGGTCTCTCATTGCTGAGCTGATTGACAATCTTCTGTCACATTAAAGGTGAGTGGATAAGGTTAAACAGATTCTACTAATGCTTCTTCAGTTGACCAGCTAAGGAAAGGTCAGGATTTGACAACTGTCAGCCATACAGAAAGAGAGTTTGTGCTCTTGCAGTTCAGACTCTTGATAGCAGCATATAATTTATCTTGATTTGTTTAACCTCATTAAAAAAAGTAAAAACAATTTGATTTAAAATACCAGTAGATCTAATGGTGTTTATTGGATGCATTGGATCGACCTTCTCGTGGTGCATCCCGTGAGTACCCATTCATTGGGGAAACTGACGATCCTTCCTAGCCGACTGAATCCACATGGATCCCAGTCACTTTCAAAGCCAGCAACAAGCAGCTCCTGACAGCTTTCAACCTGACCTGTTGACTGGCTACGGAAGAAGGGCAAAAGCTAGATGAAGAAGAATTAGCATAGTACAGGATGACAGAAGCATGAAGGTGGGCATCCTAAGAGATGTTGGGAGTGCCCTGTCTGTCAAAGTATAAAAATGTCCCAAGTAGAACACAAAAGTCCCAGATCTTAGAACTATTCTCACTCATGACCTCCATATTTTCATCCACGAAAACTACATCCATTATGACAATCTGAAAACAAAATTTAAAAGAAGGCCCCATGACTCTACATTCTCCACAGCTTCTTTCTTACCTGATTCAGGCAATGACACCTATCACACAAAGATCACAAAATGCAGCCAATGCTGACAACTTTCCCCAACCCATGCTTCACCCTACATCTAAAATCATGGACATCACAGTACAAGCTTTAACAGTTGTCAAATGCAAACCAAATATTCCAAGTGAATATTTTCACTGAAGTGGGGGGAAAAAAAACCGACATGTTCTTAATAGTAAAATGACAAAAGCCAAAAAAGCCTAAAATAAAATAGGAAAAAACTATGGAATTCTAAGGGCAAGCTAATCAATAGCACCTGTAATAAAGTAACACCTCCCCACCCCAGAAGAGAGAAAAGTTCTCTGTCAGGAAGGTGATTACAATCACAGACATGACTCTGGCTGGGCCCTCCTCTTTCATTCTATCTTCCATGAAACCCAACCAGCTACAAACAATTAGGCCTTACATTCTGAAATGTATACAAAAACAAAATGGTTTTCACACTCTACACACGTTCACACACCACCAGAATCTGAGCTGTTATCCAATATGAATAAAACGGTTTCAAAAATCCAACTCTGTCCCCAAGTTATCACTGTAATTACTGAAGTCACTGAGGATTCTGGTTAAACATGACAGACTGAATACAGGCATTTATATCCAATATAAATCACCAAGGTTCACATGTGTATTCAAGAATCTAAACTATCAGGTCCAGGTGGTAGAAAGAGGGAAATATGGACAATGGACACCTACAGACCTGCTTCACCATTTATGAAGCACCCATCTAAGATGGAGAGCATGGGCTGGAACCTAGGTCCTTGTGCATGGTAAAACATGCATGCTTAACCAGGTGCACCACCACCCTCCCCCCCCCATTATAAATTTCTTAACACCATACTAGAAGGTGGGAGTGACAAAGCATACAACAGCAAAAAAAAAATCAGAAAAAAGGAGTTAAGCTTCTCAAAGGCAAATCTGGAAGCTAAAACGTAAAGCAATAATAGCTTCATAATTCCTTTTTTTTTTTTTTTTAACCAGAGCACTGCTCAGCTCTGGCTTATGATGGTGTAGGGGGCTGAACAATGGGACCTTAGAGCCTCAGGCATGAGAGTCTGTTTACATAACCATATGCTATCTCCCCCACCTACCTTCAAAATTCTTATGAGAAATCATATCCACCCTGGAACTGTATACCAAGGCAAATTTCACATAAGTGTAAGAGAACAAAGGCATTTTCACAACCCAGAACTCAAAAAGCTTTATCTGTGTTGCTATATAAAGATATACTTTCATATCTCCATATATGTCTGAAGGAAATGAAGATAGCCAAGCAAAAATGTGTGCACAAATAATAGCATTTCACATAAAATCAAAAATATAGAAACCACCCAATGTATATCAACTGTGGAGATGAAAAATAAAATACTATTGGAAAAGGAATGAAATACTGATACATGCAACACAAATAAAACCTTAAAATAGTATGCTAAGTGAAAACATCAGTAACGCACACACACAAATCCCACACATTAAATAACTGCACTATATAAAATGTCCAGAATAGGCAAATTCAAAGAGACAGAGTAGATTCACAGTTATCAAGGGATGAGACCAAAATGAAGAGCAACTTTTAATGGGTAAAGGCATCTTTTCTAGGGTAATAAAAATCTTCTAAATAGTGGTAAAGCTTGCACAATTCTGTGATTATAATAGAAATCAATGAATAGCACATTTTAAAAGGTTGAATTTCAAGGTATGTGAATTCTATCTCAATAAAGCTATTATAAAAATTACCTTATTACTTGTGACATAAATTACATATAAAGTTCTAAAAAGCCAAACTCATAGAAGCAGAGAACAGAATGATGGTCACCAGGGGCTGTGAAATGGAGCATTTGAAATGTTGGTTAAACAGGAGAAATCTCCAGCTATAAAAAGAATGTACTACAGGGAACTAATGTACAACACAGTGACTGTATTTAACAATGCTCCTGTATACTTGAAAGTTGCTATGAGAATAGATATCAGGGGTGAGGTGGTGGTGGTGTACCAAGCTAAGTGAACATATTATAGTGCACAAGGACATGGGTTCAAGACCCTGGTCCCCACCTGCTGGGTGAAAGCTTCATGAGTGAAGTATGGCTGCAGGTATCTGTCTCTATTTACCTCCCCCTCTCAATTTCTCTCTGCCTTTATGCAATAATAATAATAAAATGATTTTTTAAAAATTACATATTTTACGGGGCCAGGTGATAGCGGACTGGAATAAGTGCACATGGCACGAAGCACAAGGTCCGGCTTAAGGAGCTGGTTCCAGCCCCCAGCTCCTCACCTGCAGGGAAGTCACTTCACAAATGGCGAAGCAGGTCTGCAGGTATCTTTTTCTCCCCGTCTTCCCCTCCTCTCCCAATTTCTCTGTCCTACACAAAAACAACAGCAGCAATAACAATAACAACAAGGGCAACAAAAATGGGAGGAAAAAATGGCTTCCAGGAGCACTGGATTCATGGTAGAGCCACCAAGCCCCAGCAATAACCCTGGAGGCAAAAAAATAAAAATAAAAAACTTGTTTAATATATGACAAAGGCAACATGTCAGTCTAGTGGGGGAAAGGTTAAAAATAAATAAATAAATAAAGATTTAAAATGCTCTCAGGGAGTCGGGTGGTAGGGCAACGGGTTAAGCGCAGGTGGCACAAAGATCAAGGACCGGCATATGGATCCCGGTTCCAGCCCCCGGCTCCCCACTGCGGGGGAGTAGCTTCACAGGTGGTGAAGCAGGTATGCAGGTGTCTGTCTTTCTCTCCCCCACTCTGTCTTCCCCTCCTCTCTCCATTTCTCTCTGTCCTATCCAGCAACGACGACATCAATAACAGCAACAATAGCTACAACAATAAAAAAAAAAACAAGGGCAACAAAAGGGAATAAATAAATAAAATGCTCTCAACATAAAAACAAAAAAATGAAAGTTATATGAGATGAAGGATATGCTAACTAACCTTACTATAACTATTTCACAACATATGTGTATCAAATCATTACATGATGTACCTTAAACTTACATGATATCATATATCAATTATATCTCAATAAAGTCAGAGAGGAAAAAGATATAAGATGGTACTATTTAAATAAAGACTAAAAACAGGCAGAAATAATTTATGATATTAAGTCAGGATAATGAATACCTCAGGACTTTCAGGTGAAGGTAATGTTTGTTTTTTTAATTTTTATTTGTAAAATGGAAACACTGACAAGACCTTAGGATAAGAGGGGTACAATACCACACAATTCCCACCACCAGAACTCTGTATCCCATCCCCTCCCGATAGCTTTCCTATTCTTTATCCCTCTGGGAGTATGGACCCAGAGTCATGGGGTGCAGAAAGTGGAAGGTCTGGCTTCTGTAATTGCTTCCCCACTGAACATGGGAATTGGCAGATTGATCCATACTCCCAGTCTGTCTCTCCCTTGAAGTTACTATTTTATTTTTTTAATCAATAGTAATGTTCATTTTATGATATTTCATAGAACTATATATTTATGATTTACACATTTTTAAATATTGTAGTCCAATTTAAAAGACTTTATTAGGAGTGGAGAGATATTATAGCAGTAATGCACAGGACTTGCACAAAAGATCACAGGTTTACTTCCTGTTCCCACCAACAGCCATTGCTGAGTAGCGCTCTGGTCAAAAAGTTTTTAAACATTATCTTTAACTAAAAACTGATATTCAAAACATGCTGAGGGATTCTGGAACAGTATCTTCTCAAGGGCACTTTTTGTCTATGACCTAGTAAATTCTTCTGAGCATGAAAAGGTAAGTTAACTGTAAACAGTATTTACAATTACAGACTTCAGTAAGGATCAAAATTTAAATTCATACAAAAAATGCATACATAATATTTAGGTAAAATGGTCCTGGGCTTGACACTTTTATATGCCTATGAATATATTATTTACAAAAATTATAGAACTTTATGAAAAATGAGAAAAACTATGTAAAGTGCTTCCCTAGCATTCAGTAAAGACTAAATGTCTAATAATGTTTACTTCCCTTATGCAGTCTCTTTCCCTCAACTCAATAAACCAATACCGCTTTCTTGCTACAGATCTATATTCCACTTCTCAGGCAATATAATGTCTTTCTGGATATCTATACCAGCTTAGCATAAATCTACCTACAAGACAAATTCTATTTCTACCCACAATATATATCCCTTCTAAATATGTCCCAGACATATAATTACAGTATGCAAAACATTCAGATTTGTCTGCAAACATATGTTTGAAAACTATTCAGATGGGAGAGGGAGATGGCTATGTAGAAGACTTTCTTTTTTTAATATTTATTTATTCCCTTTGTTGCCCTTGTTGCTTTACTGATGTAGCCATTACTGTTGTTATTGATGTCATCATTGCTAGACAGGACATAGAGAAATGGAGAGAGGAGGGGAAGACAGAGGGGGAGAGAAAGATAAGACACCTGCAGACCTGCTTCACCGCTTATAAAGCGACTCCCCTGCAGGTGGGGAACCAGGAGCTCAAACAGGAATCCTTATGCCAGTCCCTGTGCTTTGCGCCACCTGCGTTTAACCTGCTGCACTACCACCTAACTTCCTGTAGAAGATTTTCATGCCTGAGGCCCTGAGGTCTCAGGTTCAATCCCCCACACCCCAGTAAGCCAGAGCTAAGCTACGCACTGATCTTTCTCTCACTCTTTCTATGTCTCTCATTGAAATAAAATAAAATAATTAAAATAAATAAAACTACTCAGGCATATTTGACTAACAACTGACTTTTATATTATCGGGAGTCAGGTGGTAGCACAGCGGTTAAGCGCACGAACCAAAGTAAGGATCCCGGTTAAAGACCCCGGTTACCCACCTGGAGGGGAGTTGCTTCACAGGTGGTGAAGCAGGTCTGCAGGTGTCTATCGTTCTCTTCCCCTCCTCTCTGCATTTCTCTGTCCTATCTAACAATGATAGGACATCAATAACAAGAACAATAATAACAAACAACAATATAAAAACAAGGGCAACAAAAGGGAAAATAAATAAGTATATTATCATCCTCTCTAAACTTCACTACTGGAACACTTCTCACTTCTATTTTCTTAGTTATTTTTATTTTACTAATAGTGGTGAGACAGAAAGTAAGAAAGAAATAAGGACACATACATCAATGTTTTACCACTTGTGAAACTTTCCTCTTGCAGGTAGGGAACAGAGACTTGAACCTGCATGCTCGTACCTGGTAAGATGCACTTTCTACCAGATGAACCACCACCTGGTACTCTCCTTAGTATATTTTTAATAAATTTTAGCTTTAACTTTTTGGTCTAGAATTTTTTTCAAGATAAAATTTTATAAATTAAGCTTTTTCATGCTTTTTTAAAATCACATATTTAATAAAAGAACTAAATGTGAAGTTTGGGTACAAAAGAGTCCTCTTCTAGTCACATTGTAACAAAACAAATTGATATTCTTTCTGGTAGGTACTTAAGAGAATGAAAAGAGAATAAATTCCACACATTAATACTAACACTTAAGGCAACAGGAAGGAATAAATGGTAAAGAAAATACATATACACACACACACACACATGTAAAACAAAAGTATACTTACAGCCTCAAAGTGCAAATGACTATCCTTTAAGAAATTTTGAATTTTGTCCTTAGGTAAAATATTAAATCGAAATCGAAGGAGATCCATTTCTTGTTGAATGAACCAACGTCTAAGATCTTCCCTGGAGTGGAAATAACAGAATAAGCAACAATGAAAAGTTTAATGATTGTAGAAGGTTCATTGATTATTAAATTCAAGAAAACCGGGGGGGGGGGGGGGGCGGGGAGGGGAGTAGATAGCATAATGGTTATGCAAAGAGACTCTCATGCCTAAAGCTCCAAAGTCCCAGGTTCATAAGCCAGAGCTGAGCAGTGCTCAGGTAAATACATATATACATACATACCTGACTTTCCTGGGCAGACACCTCACTAATGTGTACTGAAACCCCACCTTCCCAGAGCCCTACTCCACTAGGAAAAGATGGAAACAGGCTGGGCGTATGGATCGACCTGTCAACACCCATGTCCACCTGAGAAGCAATTACAGAAGCCACATCCCCCACCTTCTGCACCCCATGAAGATTTTTGCTCCATACTCCCACAGGGATAAAAAATGAGGAAGCTTCCAGGGAAGGGTATGGGATATGGCATGCTGGTGGTGAGAGTTGTGTGAATTGTGCCCCTCTTATCCCATAATCTTGTCTATCAGTTTAAAGCACTAATAATAATTTAAGAGAGAGAGAAAAACTGAAAAGTAAGAAAACACAAAGCAGAACTTGAACTGGGTTTGGTGTATTGCACCAAAGTAAAGACTCTGAGGTGGGGGGGAGGGTTCAGGTCCTGGAACATGATGGCAGAGAAGGACCTAGAAAGGGTTGAATTATGTAGAAAACTGAGAAATGTTACACATGTTCAAACTACTGTACTTTAGAGTTGACTGTAAACCATTAACCCCCCCAATAAAGAAAAAAATAAATAATAAAAAAAACCTTACTTTCCTGGACAGATGACCTCACCAATGTGTCATAGAACACTACCTCCCTTCGAACCCCGGCTTCCCACCTGCAGGGGAGTCGCTTCACAGGCAGTGAAGCAGGTCTGCAGGTGTCTATCTTTCTCTCCTCCTCTCTGTCTTCCCCTCCTCTCTCCATTTCTTTCTGTCCTATCCAACAATGACAACAACAATAATAACTACAACAATAAAACAACAAGGGCAACAAAAGGGAATAAATAAAATAAAATAAATATTTAAAAAAAAAAAAAAAAAAAGAACACTACCTCCCCAGAGCCCTACTGCACTGGGAAAAGATGGAAATAGGCTAGGGGTATGAATCAACCTGTCAACACCCATGTCCAGAAGAGCCCTACTCCACCAGAAAAAGATGGAAATAGGTTGGGGATATGGATCAACCTGTCAACACCCATGTCCAGAAGAAGCAATTAAAGAAGCCAGACCTTCTACCTTCTGCAGCCCATAAAGATCTTTTGCGCCATACTACCAGAATAGGGAACCTTCTAATGGAGGGGATGGGACATGGAACTCCAGTGGTGGGAATTGAGTGGAATTGTACCCCTCCTAGCCCACAATCTTGTCAATCATTATTAAATCACTAATAAATTAATAAATAAAATGATTTTTTAAATATCTGGTCTAATTGGAACTAGCCCGGATAGTTTAATTCCTAAACACCTATGCCAAATTCAAGTATATATTTGCTACAAAACTTCTTAAAATCACCTTTACCCTGCAAGAAAAAATACCATCAAAATTTCCTCGACTCTGAAAATCAATGAATAGGATGAGAAGGGAGGTGGGGGAATAAGTAGAAGAGTCTGTAGTGCAGTGGAACTGGAACTATGGTTGTGGGTATGTGAGCCATATGTACGTGTTTGTGAGTATGATAATATACTAAAGTCTTCTAATATTGTAAATCAATATAAAATCAATTATAAAGATCCCTGCAAGTTGACATAACTGTGACTAACTCTGTGAGATCTAGAAATAAATTACAATAGAAAATAAAAACTTGCTAATAAAAAAATTCTTCTAATGAAAGCCCTTCCATATTTAAATTCCAAAAGGAGGATTTTTCCTATAAATTGATGTATTTCAACACACAAGATTTGCAAATGGAAATGTTTTTTCATTTTTGGGGGGGAAGGAGTACACAGTTTATTGCAAACAATTTACTGCATCAGTATTCACTCCATGAACCACTGGTTTCTGATGTTTAGTCTGAGTTTTCCTTTGTTCATTATAATACATGCCAGTTTTCTATGTACCTCCCCACTTATAACTCAATATATCAAATTTAACAATCTGAATAAAATGTATACTCACGATTGACAATATGCTAGGCGCAAAATAAAATGAGAAATATGATCCCTCCTTCTTGGTTCATATTCATCTTCTAAATTTTCCTTAAAAATAACAATACATAAAGTAAATGCACTGAAATGGTAAGAGGTATAAAGATATACTGAGTCAGCATAAGCCAGTGGTGATACGAAAGTTTTAAAAACACAAATTTTGTATGCTTTCCAGCATACATATCATTTCATATCATTACCTTATATACTTACATATCATTTTATATGCTATACTTCAGTCAACAGTCAGGTAAAACTAAGAACTGAACAAATCTCAACAAAATCTTTAAGTCTGAATTCCTCTATTTTAACTCTGTCACTTATCCTCTTAATTTTCCTCTTTATTCCACCTACACCCATGATAGTCTCTACTTCATCCATACTTCTTACATCAACTTTCAATTACCTGGCAAACCTAGATTATAAATAAATTACAGCTACATTCTGCAATATAATCCCAAAATGCTGAGAGAACCTCTGGAAAAAAATATACATATACTGAGAATTTGGAATATTAAAAATTCATAGACTCTAACCTTTACTGAATATTTACCCACCCAAGGAATCCTTATCCAAGTACAAAATAATGAAAAACAAACACAAACCTTGAGAACTTAAGAGGTAACAAATGCTTCGAGTCTATATTACAATCATCTTAGTACATGGCAATCACCTCTAGGAGAACCTAGTTACCATCAGAAATTTTATACTGTATTAGTTGTCATATAAGTTCTATACATAATTCAGGACTTTTCTCACTTTATATCAAGCAAATGAATACATACAAACCCCTCTTATTTACTTACTCTATAGGAAAACTTGAGCTTTCGAATCTCAGCCTCCAGTTTTGTCTGGTATTGCTCTGTTCCTTTCACATAACTTACACCAAGATTTTCAACTGCTTTCAGCACTTTAAAAAAAAAAAGTTAAAAAGAAAATAAATACAAGATAACTTTTTAACTAAATGAGACAAAAATCTATGAAAAACAACTCCATAATTATATTGAAAAGATGTCAAGTTATAACAGTTTTACTTTTTATAAGTACACTATATAGTCTATGCTTATAAGAGAATAATCTCCATCCATCTGCAAAAGTCTATAAATCCCCACAGCAAATTCTAATAGCAGGGATTATCGAACAAGAGAAAAGAAGGCATGATGGGTCATCACTGCTATGCTAAGTCATTGTTATTAAGAAACAGAGTTGTCAATGCAAAAAAAAAAAGATTAAACATTTCTTGGTTTTCATCCTTTAACTGTAGCTGTCAGTTGGACTGTCAGTTTTGTTTATTTTTCATTTACTTAGCATAAATTAAACAGAAAGACAGCCATTCCTTTCCTGATGAAGCTCAACAAACTCAATGGTGAAGAAAAGGACTCAATGGTCATATAAACGAACCATCTTCAATATTTATACACCCTGTTCCTACAGCTCCTTCCTCTGTGCAATTCATCCAACAAGCATTTTTTTTTTTAATTCAAGAATGAAAAACTTCTAAAATGTCTCTTGAATGTAAACTCAGGGTCCCAGAGGTACTTCGTTATTAAGGCATTCAAAACCAACTATTATCCCTTCAATTCTGCTCTTCATCACCCATCCACAACCAGAATTTTTTTTATATTTATTTATTTATTTATTTATTCCCTTTTGTTGTCCTTGTTGTTTTATACAACCAGAATTTCTATCCACCATATCATTAAAGTTAAAATTTAAGTCCTTTATCTTTATTCTTTCATCCAACAAATTGGTACTAAGCACCTCATTTTCTGTACTAGAACTTCTCACACTATTCCTCTAAAAAATTATTATAACAGCATCTCACCTCTCCTTCAGAGTTCCCAACAAGAATGTTCTGAAACAAACTGTCAAGACCGTGCTATTATTTCAGTTTCATTTCATTGCTAACTCATCTTTTTCTTTCACCCACACAGAGGATAAACATGCTCCTGGTACAGTTACATTCTTACACCCAAGATTATACAACTAGCTTAACACAAAAGACCCTTGGGTTATTCATACTTTTTCATGCAACCTGAACTTTTCACTGTTCTATCAGATATGACATTCTCATACCTCAAAGCCTATATATATATATATATATATATATATGGGAAGGCTTTGTATATTTATCTTTTAATTATATACATTTGGTCTATTAAGCAGGAATAAAGACCAACTGGGATAAAACATACTGTATATCTGTGCTCTTGACTGTAAAATCTGCATAATGGTTTCTATAAATGTTTTATATGAATCTTTACTAAGTAACTCTCAATCATTATATAATACTGCAAAAATAATCTATAATGTATTTGCTTAATAAAAGTTGTCAAACTTTCCCTGGGGAAAAAACACACACACACACACATATATATATATCAGCTTCAGGGGCTGGGGCTGTCACTGGCAGAGCAGATACTTTGTATATTTAAAGCCCTGAGTTTAACCTGTTGCAAGCAGAGGGGGAGGGGGGATCCCCTGGGGGAGACCGTGCATTAGTAGTATTTAAGACTTGATGCAAATGGCCCCAGTTCAACCTCCAGAATCACTAGTAACCAGTGTTGAATGATACTCTGATCAAAGTAAAAACACATACAAGCACAGCTTGAAGGTAAAAATTGTTCTTCGCTTCAAAAATCAAATATGCACTGAACAGTAAACAAACGAACAGCAAACCATCTGTAACATATCCTCACTATGTGCAGCATAAAGAAAGCCATCTTCAGCGCTTCCCTAAGAATATGAAGTGTTCAAGAGTATGTAAATCTGGGAGTCAGGCGGTAGCGCAGTGGAGCACAGCCTACGTAAGGATCCGGATTCGAGCCCCCAGCTCCCCACCTACAGGGAATTCGCTTCACAGGCGGTGAAGAAGGTCTACAGGTGTCTTTCTCTAACCCTCTCTTGTCTTCCCCTCCTCTCTCCATTTCTCTCTGTCCTATCCAACGACGACGACAATAAAATAATAAGGGCAACAAACGGGAATAAATAAATACTTAAAAAAAAAAAAAAGAATATGTGCTGTAGTCCGGGAGGTGGCGCAGTGATAAAGCTTTCGATTCTCAAGCATGAGGTCCTGAGTTTGATCCCCAGCAGCACATGTGCCAGAGTGATGTCTGGTTCTTTCTCTCCCCTCCTATCTTCCTCATTAATAAATAAAATCTTTAAAAAAAATAGTTAAAAAAAAGAATATGTAGATCCTAATTCCAATATCACTCACATTTAAGTCTATCAACAGCCAAGGTTTCAAACTCCATCAAAGATATATTTTCAGAAGGAGGCTTCAAATAAAACTGAAGACTGTGTGGGTAGCAAGAATTCCTCAGGTCACCTGCCAACTTCAGTTTCCTCCGCTTTCCACCAGAAAACTGCATCTTGTAACCTATAAAAGATTCACATGATGTAGAATAAAGTCGTGAAGCCGAAGAAACAACAAAATAATTCCATACACACACACAAAACAAAAACGAACCTGTAGCTGAAAGGTACTGACTGAATGCTAGCAGTGGTTACTTCTGAGTGATGTCTCCAGATAGGTTTTCTACAACACACCTGTAAACATTTTGGAAAGGGGCGGGACAGAGATAGGGTGCTAAGTATGTGCAGGTGTGGTCAGTAACTCCCACCAAGATTAAATTCAGGTGATGTGGCCTGCTCACTACAGGTCTGTGTACCACCGCTACGTTGTCTCTACAGTTCCAAGAGTTCAAGATGAGGTTTTTATAAAGGCTGCAATCCTGATCTCAGAGAAAAGTTTTAGGTCAGGCAGAGATTTAATGAAAGCGGTCACTTAGAAACTATTGTATTTACTGTCGAATGTAAAACATTAATTCCCCAATAAAGAAATTAAGAAAGAAAAAAAGAAAGCAGTTACTACCTTTTAACCCTGGTAAACAGAAAAACTGTCTTGAATCTCATCTTTCAGAACTTCGTGTAGGTTTCTTACAAAAATCTACAAGTTTCTTTTTTATATTTTTTATTTATTTATTTTTAAAGACAGAAAAATACAGAAAGCTACAGAGCACTGCTAAACGCCAGCTGAGAATGGTGCTGGGGATTGAACCTGGGACTTTTGTGAGCTTCAGGCATGCAAGTCTTTTGCATAACCATTATACTATCTCCCCAGCCCTACAAATTTCTTTAAAACATTTCCAACCCCATCTTCCCCCCTACCAGCCTCTTCCCGACTCACTGCCGTCTCCTCCCCAACCAACCAACACCCAACACTCAAATCAATACTTACGCTGCTACCAACGCCAGCAAAGAAACCTCACTGGCAGTCCTAAATCCGCGGGAACTTCTATTTGAAGCTCCACCAAAAGTGGACAAGTTCAATAGCTGAGAGCAGCCTTTCCCCAATGGCGGGAGATTTCATTTCACGCCGGAAGCGGAAGTGACTAGCCCCAAAGGCCCACCCCCAGGCTCCACCCGCCTATCACAGGTCTCGAGCATGCTCAGTAGGCGTAACTGAAAACAGGCTATTTCCTTCTCTTTGCCCGTTTGATTTTTTTTTTTTTTTTTAACCTAAGTACTGTTGTTTCCGAATTTTAAGACACCCCTCCTATATGTGGAGTCTGTCGCTTTTGGTTGTTGAAACTGGAGCTCGAGTGCACGGGGCAAAAATTTCTACACTCCGATGAGTGCGCCAGCATAACTTAGTCTGCGGACACTAACAGATTCCAAAATTTAAAGACAGTGTGACACTTAAATCCAGAAAGCTGGCATTTTCTTGCATCCTGCCCACTACTCCTTTTTCCTATGTCAGAGACACTAGCAGGTAGATCGTATCCTCTACCCCAACCCCCCCGTCTTACAGACGAGAAAAAGATCTTCCAAACGTACAATAAATCGTTTTTCTATTAACTGACAAGTCCCCACACGAACAGATTGTCAGTTCTCTCCCACCTTATCCGCACAAATGCGAGAGCATAGTGAGCACGCACCCAGTAAGGGAGCTGAATGTTCTGTACTAAGTAAACAAATGCACGCACACAGGCATTGGAAGTGATAAGACTGGGGTGGGGGTGGGGTGGGGCATAGGGTCAAAGAAGTCAAAGGACTCTGAGGAGAATGTGGGTCCCAGAAGACAAGACTTGTGGAAGGGGGCTTCAGAGCCACAATAGTGATGGGAATGCGAATCCTAGAGGTTTCCACAGCTGAAATGAAACTTCATTTATGACCTCTAGAGGGCGTAGCCTGCTCACAAAAGTGGCTGTAGAAGCTAGTCCTAGAAGGTTAAAAAAAAAGTAAATGTTCATTCTTAGAAATGCACATATTCTGAAACAATATCAAGCTTCAAAACATCTATTCAGCATGATCCAACCTATGCATGGCACTGATTAGGTACCAAGATCATTTTTCATCCATGCTTCTTACTACAAGAATGCAGCTCTCTGCAATCCCTGTCTAATGTGCACAAATCCTTGTCTTGTTTGAGGAAAACATCTGTTGCAATCAGCATTTTAAGTACAAGATAGCCTCTCTGAGCTTTACCTGTTTTGTGTAACGTTTCTTGACTTTATCCTCAATCTAGTCTTAAATGTCCCTACATTTATATTTAAATAACGGTGCTCCTTTCCCTGCACTATTTCCACTGATGTCTATTGAGTATTTTTTGAGCAGCTTTTTTTAAAAGTTTACAGCAAATATAAAAACGTTATGTTAGTAACAACTAAGACACGGTTATATATAGGAACCCTTGAGGTTAAGGAGACAGCTCATTTAGGAGGACACCTGCTTTGTCAGGCATACCAGGTTGGAACCCCCAGGAAACCACACTATTGATAGCAGAGTACTAAGCAAAACTTCAGTATTATGGCGTCTTTTTCTCTATATATAAAAAGTCAGTGGCAGCCAGGCAGTGGTGCAGCGGGTTAAGCGCACATGGTGCGAAGCTCAAGGACCCTGGTTCTACCTGGCTCTCCACCTGCAGGGGGGTCACTTCACAGGCAGTGAAGTAGGTTTGCAGGTGTCTTTCTCTTCCCCTCTCTGTCTTCTCCTCCTCTCTTGATTTCTCTCTGTCCTATCCAACAACAACAGAAATAACAACAAGGGCAAAGACAACAAAATGGGGAGAAAAAATAGCCTCCAGGAACAGTGGATTTGTTGTGCAGGCACCAAGCCCCAGCAATAACCCTTGAGGCAAAAAAAACAAAAAGTCAGAATTGTGAATCCCCAGCTACAACAAAATAAAAGAAACAAAAACAGTAAAACAGGAGCACTTGATGGTATTATAAAAGATATACTTTCTCTCTCTCTCTCTCTCTCTCTCTAGCACAACCATTATGCTATTTCCCCAACCTGAAAGTTTGGATTTTGCTACCAGGTTTATAGCTGGTGATTGGTGCTTGCAGGACTCCTCTTTAGCAGCCTTTTCTCTTCTTGCTTTCTTTTTCCCTTTCTTGCTTTCTTTTTCTCTTTCTTTTTTTCTTTGGAGGGTGAGAGGAGAGACACCTTTAACTGCTCATGAATTGCCCATACACACACACACACACACACACACACACGCACACGCACACGCACACACACACACACACGTAGGAACTGGGGATATGAGCTTGCATCCTCAAACATGGTAGCTTGTGCACTATATATACACTGCAAACTGCCACTAGGCCCCTAAACGTTCCATTTTAATCATTTAATAAACACGTGAAGGTTTTACCAAGTATGGCTCCAAGATTTTATGGCTTTCTACCTATGCCTACCTTCTAGCTTATTCTCTGAACTACAAGCTCTTCCCCAAAGGGGATTCCGCACATTCCTACTTTATGTCTCTATGACGATCTCACCACTTCAGGAGCCCTAGCCTCTCCCTCCTGTTAGAGTCCTACCTATCCTTCAGTAGTCAAGAGTTCCCTTCCTCCAACCTATTGAGCCTTTACTTGTGCCACCTGGGTCATGCCCCTCCCCCACTGCATTCTATAATTCCTATATAATTTCTTCTCTAGTTATATTTCTCTTCTACACAGGTCAACAATTTTTGGGGAGTATGAACTACTGGCAGAACTTCATGAATTTACTACTCAGAAAATTATACCTACACAACAGTTCTGTACAGTATTTCAAAACATTTGTGAATATATAGGTGGCTAGTTAAGAATATTAGCATCACTAGATTTTTTTCCCCTTTTGTTGCCCTTGTTTATCATTGTTGTGGTTATTATTGTTGTTACTGTTGCTGTTGTTGTTGGATAGGACAGACAGAAATTGACAGAGGAGGGGAAGACAGAGGGGACGAGAAAGACAGACACCTGCCGACCTGCTTCACCGCCTGAGAATCGAACCCCCTGCAGGTGGGGAGCCAGAACCAGGATCCTTATGCCTGTCCATGTGCTTTCTGCCATGTTCACTTAACCTGCTGCACCACCGCCTGGCTCCCAGCATCACTAAATTTTAAGCTCATTCTGGACAAACCCTTTTGCTTGTCTTCATGATCACTAAAGCACTTACTATAGGGTCTTCCAAATTAAATAATTAAACAATTAATGTAATTTGATAACCAATATAGAATTGATTTTAAAGGGGCTCATGTTTAATATTACTACCATCTTACTAATTTTTTCAATAGATAAGCATAACAGTTACTTTTTTCATCATTTTAAAACTCCTTTAAACCTCAAGGAACAAAATAGTTTGTGTCTGTCAGCTATTTTAATTGATCTAGCATCTTTATTGACTTCTCTATTTTTTAAGTAAAAAGGGTATACTTAAATCTCCAGAGCACTGCTCAGCTGTGGTTTATGGAAGTGCAGAGGATTGAACCTGGGACTTTGGAGCCTCAGGAATGAGAGTCTCTTTGCATAACCATTATACTATGGAGATCCTGCCCTTATTGTTTTCTATTGTCACTGTTTTGGTTGTTGTCTCACTATGAAGAATGTTTTCTGTATCCAAACACAATTGAATCTGCATAACAAACTACCAAAATATACAATAACATTATGTATTTTAGAAGCCACATTTGGTAAATCACTACAAATTCTTTCATTTATTCATTTCAACAAAAATGAATTTACACAGTGATAAAGTCTGGTAATGGAGATGGATATAAATCACAAGGCCTGGCTTCACTAGCAGAGGAGAAGAAAACACATATAAACAAATAACTCTTGCCTCCACTAGACAATAAGCATCTCAAAATTAGGGACCTCAGAATCATTTATCTTTGAAACCCAGTGGCTGACACTCCATAGGCACTCAGCAAATATTTATCATACTGAATTAATGTAGTGTAAGAACGAGTGCTGGGTTTAGTTTGATGTTCAACAGATGGTTTGAATCAAATGTAACTCTAGCCTATAAAACTGCAAGTCTTCATCTGGAACTTTACACATGTTCCTTCCAGAATGACTTGGCTCAATGTAATAAAGCACAGAGTACCTTCTCTAGTAGAATTTCCATGACTCATCACTGCTCAATTCAGTGACTGCCCTGAGCATTCACCAGCTCCTGGCAGACTTTCCATAAAGCACTCACCCTTAGATGTCTCCAAAGTTGCAGGAACTCTGTCCTATAGTCACACTTGAGGTGAGAAAAAATATTTTTCATTTTTCATGCTTATAAAACAGTGTTTATTCTTTCCCTGTGTGGGTTGTATCACCCCTGCTTAACACAAAGGTGTGGTGAGGTGTTTTGTTTTGTTTTGTTTTGTTTTGTTTTGTTTTGTTTTGTTTTGCCCAGTGAAGACATTGAAAGCTGTAGTTCCTGCCAGTTCTGTTTACCATAGAGAGCAGAGAAATGGGATGTATTTCTACAGGATACTTACCTAGTAAAAGCTAGTGTAGTCAGCCAACTGGTGTTCCCTCCACCCCTTCCTTTTCATGGATCACCTCTGAGAAATGTCTAGAAAAGAAATGTAATGGAACATCTTGTTCTTCCTCCCTCTGCTTCAATTTGTTTTTATTAGTCTACCATCACAGAGCAAAAGAAAGTAAAAGCATGCTCTTTATTTTTATTTTTTGGAAAGAAGTTAACGAGTTACAGTACAATTGCTGACACATGGGTACAATTTATCATCTCCCTGTGATAGGTGTCTGCAAAAGCATACTCTTTAAGGGAAGCACAGAGAGAGAGGGTTAATTTTTTCAGATATTGGTACTATATGATTTGTCCCATAAATGCTAGTTGAGTGTCAAGCAATATTTTTCTTTCCTAGGGATACACAAGTATAAAACAGCCAAGATTCCCTGCCCTCATAAAGCTTAAAGAAAGACAGACAATAAGCGCTGTAAAAATAGCTCATTTGGCTAGTTCACTGTTTTTGCCATATCTGCAACCCAGGTTAACGTCTGGCTCTCATTCATTGACAGGAGCTTCAGTATATGGCCTCTGTCTAACTATCTACCTATCTATCTATCTTTCTCTTCCTCTATACTCTCTGTTTCTACCAAGAGAGAGAAAGTAATATACCTGTAAACTATTTACCCAATAAAATGATTTGGAAAACATATATATAGATATAGATATATTACATAATAACTGCTGAGCACAGAAAGATCTAAAATTTTTGGACAATACTTTTTAAAAAAAATTTTTAGTTTCACCAGGGTTATCATTGGGGCTCAGTGCCTGAACAATGAATTCACCACTTTTGGTATATATATATATATTTTTGCCTCCAGGATTATTGCTGGGGTTTGGTGCCTGCACTACAAATCCACTGTTCCTAGAGGCTATTTTTCCCCCTTTTATTTCCCTTGTTGTGTTGGAGAATGGGGCCCACTGTCCCGGGAAGTCCAGGACATTGTCTCCATGAGGTTCAAACGGGTAGGACGTTGTCTCCATGAGGTTCAAGCGGGTTGACCCCCAACTCTCCCTTCAGGTCAAGATGAGGGCAGGTTCCCCTGACCTTTTGAACTAATGATGGATGGCTTCTCCGGAATGGGGGCTACCTTTCTGCACATGCCTCTCCTCTCCCCTTAAACAAAGGCCATGAATTACTGTACATTGTGCTTGGCCTAACTTGAAAGCCACCACATACATTCTTGCTCAACTGCCCCTTCCTCCTCCCCCTTCCTCTGAAGTGCCTGTAATTTGCCCCCAGGGAAATATGCATTATGAAGCTTATGATCAAACCTTGTATGGTAATTCTTCATTTGTGATCAAATAGCTTATTAGGTCAACATGAGTTATGCATTGTGTTGCTCTGTGCTTGGGCTAATGATTACCATCTATCTGGGCAATGGGTATAAGTACTTGCTTTCTCTCTCAAATAAACGAATTGCCTTCCAAGGCTTTTCCCAGAGCTGACTGCTTGTTTCCCTGTGCATGTTGCCCTCGACACACTAAGCTCCCCCGGGACCCTCTGGATCCCCCCGACTCTGACCCTCCGTCACCCAACATGGCTGGTAAAGTGTGTAATCTGGAGCGAGCTGCCCTGCATTGCTGTTTATGATTGTTATTATTGCTGCATAGGACAGAGAGAAATAGAGAGAAATGGGGGAGGCAGAGAGGGGGTAAGAAAGACAGACACCTGCAGACCTTCTTCACCTGCTTGTGAAGTGACCCTCCTGCAGGTGGGGAGCCGAGGGCTCCAACTAGGAGCCTTACGCTTGGTCCTTGTGCTTTGTGCCATGTGCCCTTAACCCACTGCACTATGGCCGACTCCTGGTAACTTTTTTTTAATGGAGACAGGAAAATTGAGAGGGGAGGAGAGAGAGAGAGAGAGAGAGAGAGAGAGAGAGAGAGACTTACAGAACTGTTTCAGTCAATGCTCATGAGTCTTTCAATACTGTGGGGACCAGGTCGCACTACATAATACCCAGCCATAGCACAGTTTCAGTTCATAGCAGCACAATTTGTAATAGCTAAAACCTGGAAGCAACCCAGGTGCCCAACAACAGATGAGTGGCTGAGAAAGTTGTGGTATATATACACAATGGAATACTACTCAGCTAAGCTGAATATGGGCCCCAGATCAGACCAAATCGATGGGGTTTACAGTCAACAATATTTATACACCTTTCCCATATTTGGGAGCTACTCTCTTCCCTGATCCAGCTTCCTGGTCCTTTTTGTAGCCATGACATCATCTCCCCAGAAAATAACTTAGATCCACCTGCATATATATCAGGGTCAGGAAAAAAAAAAAAACTAATATAGTCATGGGCTCTTTGGAATACAACTAAAATAGGCCTACATCTACAAAAAGCCTCCAAGTCTTGATATGAACTTTTCCAGCCTTTAGGTTCATGATCAGTCAACAATTTTTTTTTTGGCTGTATATGTTAACTTTTTTTTTTAGCCACCAGGTTCCAGATGCTAACATGATGCCAACCGGACTTACCTCGGCAGACGACTCCACCAATATGTCCTGGAGCCCCACTTCTCCAGAACCCCACCCCACTAGGGAATGAGAGAGACAGACTGGGAAATGGATCGACCTGCCAATGCCCATGTTCATCGGGGAAGCAATTACAGAAGCCAGACCTTCCACCTTCTGCACCCCCTAATGGGTCCATACTCCCAGAGGGATAAAGAATAGGAAAGCTATTAGGGAGGGGATGGGATACTCTGGGTCCATACTTCCAGAGAGATAAAGAATAGGAAAGCTATTAGGAAGGGGATGGGATACAGAGTTCTGGTGGTAGGAATTGTGTGGAGTTGTACCCCTCTTTTTTTTAAAGATTTTGTTTATTTATTTATGAGAAAGATAGGGGAGAGAGGGAAAGAACCAGACATCACTCTGGCACATGTGCTGCCAGGGATTGAACTCAGGACCTCATGCTTGAGAGTCTAATGCCTTAGCCACTGCACCACCTCCTGGACCACTGTACCCCTCTTATCCTACGGTTTTTTCAGTGTTTCCATTTTATAAATAAAATTTTAAAAAAGAAGAATAGGGAAGCTATCAAGGGAGGGGATTGGATATAGAGTTCTGGGAGTGCAACTGGTGTGGAAATGTACCCCTCTTATCCTATAATCTTGTCAATATTTCAATTATACAAATAAAAAAATTTAAAAAGTAATAAGTCTAGGGGGCCAGGCGATAGTGCACCAGGTTAAGCGTGCATAGTACCAAGAGCAAGGACCTGTATAAGGATCCTGGTTCGAGCCCCCAGCTCCCCACTTGCAGGGAGGGTCACTTTACAAACGGCGAAGCAGGTCTGCAGGTGTCTATCTCTATCTTCCCCTAATTTCTCAATTTCTCTCTGTCCTATTCAATAAAATGGAATGGCCTCCAGGAGCAGTGAATTCATAGTGCTGGCACCAAACCCCAGCGATAACCTGGAGACAAAAAAAAAAATTCTTAAATGAGACAAAAAAAAATAAAACAGAAGCATAGGGAATAGCATGCTAGACTTAAATACATGAGGTCCCAAGTTCAATACCTGATTTTAAATAATGCTCTGGCACACATACTGTCTCTCTCCTCTCTCATTAATAATATTTTTAAAAGACTAAAAATATAGGATAAAAATAAATCTTAAAGTGACTGAAATCCATGGAGCTAGATTCACTAAGACTCACCTTATTTGTGCTAAAATAATTTAGGTGGAGAAAGAACATAAAATAAAAGTACTACCCCGAACACAATTTTCCTTTATGCTCTATAAATAATGACATTTCCCAAGGTACTGTCCATCTAACCTACTAAATATAACTTTAAAAAGTGAACTGATCATTCCTCGTAAGTTCAACTAGATCTAGGCAACACCACTGTTCTTTGGGCTCAAACTACTTTGAATATTTGAATTCTTAATATAAGACTGATTATTAGACCATGAGTTCTTTGAGATGAGGCAGATAATCACATTCATTTTTTGCCCACCTGCTTTGACCAGAGTTCTGGCTCAGAGCAAATATTTCATGTCTGCTAAACTGAATTGAACTCTTCTGTATTTATCCCTAATTCCAGATGGGCTCTCATCCACTTTATGATGTAATTCTTCACAGAAGATGTGTTTTCACTCTGAAATTTGGCTTTCTCGTTGAAATTCCTGATCAAAATATTTTCTCTCAGTTGGCTGATTTTTAGAAACTGAAGTAGGTGTAAATATGGTACTGTTAATATGCCAGGATTTAATTCCAACTTAATTGACTGACAATAGTGTCCAAAAGCCACCTAGAAAAATGATTTTAAGGAAAAGCAAAATAAGAAATAAAATCTACCTACTCTGACTAATACAAATACTTAGGGATCAATGTTCAGTTTATCCTAACTATAAGGAGGAAAGATATTCTTAGTATGTATGAAGTCACCTCATCTGCATTTTCTATTTAAACAAGAAAATAATCTGTCAATCAAGAACATATGTGGTAAAAGTGTCTTTCACCTAACAAGAACATGCTGTTTTCCCACCAAGGCAACTATATTAAGATCAGAGTTCCACAAACAGTGTAGTGTTTTACTTGGGAATCCATCCTTCATGGGCTTCTCATCTACTGCTCCCTGTCCTCTCTGCTCTGCTAGCTATGAAGCAATGAACCCCCAAATGCCTTTGCTTTGCTTTGTTTTGCTTTGTTTTGTTTTGTTTTTTCCAAACAGAAAGAGGAGGATTTGTTCTCTCCTCACTGAACACCATATCTTCCTTACCCAATCCACACATACAACCAAAGACACAGGTAACTCTTAGAAACTATGTCAATATTCCCCAGAGTGTATTTATGAAAGAAATTATTCTATTTGTGCTTTTTCCAGTGGAATGATTAGAGCAGCTGTTTTCCTGGAAACTTTTTTTTTTAGTTTTTTTTTATTTTAGTTATTTATTCACTTTTGTTGCCCTTGTTGTTTTATTGTTGTAGTTATTATTGTCATCGTTGTTGGATAGGACAGAGAGAAATAGAGAGAGATGGGGAAGACAGAGAGGGAAAGAGAAAGATATACACCTGCAGACCTGTTTCACCGCTTGTGAAGAGACTCCCCTGCAGGTAGGGAGCCGGGGACTCGAACCGGGATCCTTATGCAGGTCCTTGCGCCACATGCGCTTAACCTGCTGTGCTACCGCCCAACTCCATGGAAACTCTGTTTAATTACCTTAAGTAGGGAGTTTCCTATCTACTACATAGGATTAATTCAATACTGTAAACATTACACTAGGTCCAGAATTTTCTAATTCTATTTGTTACCTAATAATAATGATAATGGCATGTTTGGATTTATAGCTTTAAAGCAATTTCATTTATATGATCTACACATGGATTTCTCAGAACAATTGAATCTCTGGAGTCTCTTCATTAAAATGTATTTTTCTGTGGTGCCAAGCGCAAGGACTGGAGTAAGGATCCCGGTTCGAGCCCCTGGCTCCCCACCTGCAGGAGAGTCGCTTCACAGGAGGTGAAGCAGGTCTGCAGGTGTCTGTCTTTCTCTCCCCCTCTCTGTCTTCCCCTCCTCTCTCCATTACTCTCTGTCCTATCCAACAACAAATGACATCATCAACAACAATAATAACTACAACAAGAGTACGACAACAAGAGCAACAAGAGGGGGAAAAATGGCCTCCAGGAGCAATGGATTCATGGTGCAGGCACTGAGCCCCAGCAATAACCCTGGAGGCAAAAAAAAAAAAAAAGAAAAAGATGTATTTTTCATTCTTTTCCTTTTTTCACTCTTTTATAATAATCTTTTAAAAGTTAATTTTAAAAGATTATCTTGTGTCATCAGAGCACCAGAGTTTCCCCTGTGCCATAAACTAACTTCCTTTGGGTTTCAAAACTGGGTCATGTGCTTAAAAAGCATGTACCCAATGAGCTATCTCTCCAACCCTACCTTTGTTTTTAATTTGGACTTTTGGTCAACAGTTATAAAGACAAAATTAGTCCCTACTTTGCAGTAAAAAAAAAAAAAATGAAATTGCAAGTCATAAGTAAGACTATTTCTTTTCTTTCTTTCTTTTTTTTTTTTTTTGCCTCCAGGGTTATCACTGGAGCTCTATACCAGCAGTATGAATCTACTGCTCCTGGTAGCTATTTTTTCCATTTTATTGTATAGGACAGAGAGAAACTGAGAGGGGGGAGACAAAGAGGTAGGAGAAGTATACCTGTTGTTGTGGTGGTCTGGTGTCGGGCTGCACCGCGGAGAAGAGAGCGGACGTCCAGAGCAAAGGGGTACACAAATCTTTATTATAGGATGGGGGGGGGGTTGGTTCGGACCACGTGGAGCCAGCCAGCAATGGCCGACCACGGGGGGAGAGCAGGGAGCGAGACCTCAGAGAGGGAGAGCTGAGAGCCCAGAGGGGGGGGGGTGAGGGGACTTTTTATTGGGCGACAACCAGAGGTGACATGTAGGGCCAGGACTGGTTGAAGGGGGCAATGCTAGGGTTTCGCGCGGCGTAGTAAAACCTGGGGGCGGAGACTGCATCAGAATAAATCCTCAGCAACATCTCCTCCTATCCCTTTATATCTAAATGGACACAGTAAAGAAAAATGGAATGGAGCAGGCTTAAATGTTTTAGAGGAATGCCATGCTCAGGTGGGAAGATGTAGGACTTTCTGTGGAGGATGGAAGGCTTAAATGGCTGCAAACCTTGTGAGATTTATGCGTCCTCCTGTGCTCAACCCCTCTTTAGAGAGAGAGACTTACCTGGAGAGACTCATCTCATAGGTTTAAGCGTAGCCTGCTCAACCATCTCTTCACAATATCTCTACATCTTTTCTATCTTTCTATCTAGTAATTGCATAAGATGTACAAAGTCTGTAAAAGACTATCATGGGGCAGAAACCTTTTGAGCATAAGCCTAAATGATATAACAAAGCAGGAAGGGACAAGTAGGGGAGTAGTAAAAGCCAGTGTGGTGTGAAGGGAGGGATTGGTGTGTAAAGGAACATTCCCTGCTTGGGTGGGGAAAGGGGCAAGGGTACATAATGAGGGGGAGGCGGGAGGCATGACCCACCAAACAGAGGGGCTATTTGGCATTGTATAGTCCTCAAGGCAACAGTCTGTAAAGTCTATGAATTACTCAGGATCAGTCTATGAAAAACCAGCAGCGTGAAGGGAAATAAGCTGCTTCAAAATTGTGTAAAATGTATATAGGGTATGTCAGAAAGTCCGATACAAGTCTCAGTCCGAAGTAGATGGCTAGGGGAAGAAATTGGCAGGGGATGCAACACTGCATGAGGGAGGTCAGCCACTGGAATGTTGCTTTTCTGTAGATAGCCAGCTGGAACTGCCAACACGTGACAAGCAGGTCAGAAGCAGGAACGGTAACCAGGCATGAAGAAAGTTCTGTCCTTGGAGTCTGTGTATCAGGTTCTTCAGATCTCGTTGAGTGACATCTAGGGTTTCGGGGGGTGTGCCACGGTAGTCGTGCCATGTAGTGGGTGACGTCAGGGTGTGCAGGGGTTCAGATGGTTTTTCCGGGATTCCTGTGAAAGAAACACAAACAATCTGCTTCTCGTGGTTAATTTGAACGTGTAACAAGTTATAGGTTTGTTATAGTTGATACCTCGATGATTATAATTGGTTTAGGATCTCTTTATGATTTTATTTAAAGGTCATCTAATGTGACCTCCTGTAGCAGCCTCTACCGCAGGATCTTGAGACCAATTTTAGCTAAAATATGTATTTTAAACAGACTCAAATTGCTTAGAGAGTTAACGCATATTCGTGACAATGATTTTAACGTTTACAGTGCCAGATTGATGCCAGATCTGTTGTGGATTAATTTCCACAAGATAGTTTACAGGGCACCTTTGGGGGCCCTTCAAAGGTGTCCTGTATATAAAATTTATATAGTTTAGTTTTGGGAATGAATAGTCACGTTGAACATTTAGACTTTTACCTAAATAGTAAGTTACCTTAACAAATTAATTTTTACCTAATCTGGTAAAAGTGTAGCTGTAGGGTTACACTTTTGACCGTTAAGTTAGTGTTACCAAACTTGAGACATACCCATAAACATTTAGTTATAACAAACTGGAGGAAAAAGAACTTTTGTTATAAAAACATATTATTTAAAAACAAATTTAAATCTGTCATTAGTCACACAGTTTAAGACTAAACACTTACATATATACCAAAACTATATATAAAATTCAAAAGAGGGAGAAAGAAAAAAAATTTGGAATGTTTCTGGACGTCTCCAGAAACTTTGGCTGCGTCCAGCATTTTTATATAAAGCCAATTAGCTTTTAGAGTACTCCAAGCAGATGGGTCATGCAAAAAAATTTTTTTTGTCATTCAACACACTCACTCACAAAAACAACTGGTCAGTTATAACATAAGACATACAGGGAAAGGGTAGGAGAGAGGTCTCTGTGAGCCAGATTTTGTAGGTTCTACCATGTTGTATTACGGGTCCTGGGATGTATCCTGCATCTGGTCCTCTTGTAGTATTTCTTGTTCTTCAGGAATAACAGCACCATCCTGCGGGTATTGTCGGACATGGCGGGCAGGAACCCAGACAGGTTTAGAGAAATTTTGAGGGAAAATGCATGCGAAACCCCTTCCCATGGTCAATAATGGGTCAGGCCCTTTCCAAATTTTATTGAGTGGGTCTCTCCATTTGACCTTAATAGATGGGAGGGTAGATGGTGTTTGCCAGTGAAGAATAATAGGGGGTAAGGCCGAGTTATTGTAAATATTAAAGAGATTTAACATAGTTACGGCTTTTGCTAGCTGGATATTGGGGGGATATGTTCCTCCTTTATCTTTATTTAATTGAGCCTTCAGAGTTTGATGGGCCCTCTCGACAATGCCTTGTCCCTGTGGATTGTAGGGAATACCTGTGGTATGAGTAATATTCCAGAGGGAACAAAAATCTTTAAATTGTTTGCTTGTAAACATAGGTACATTGTCTGTTTTCAAAAATAATGGGACCCCCATAACAGCAAAACAAGAGAGCATATGGCTTACAAGCTTTTTAGCACTTTCTCCTGTCTGAGCTGTAGCCCACATAAATTTAGAAAAGGTATCAATTGAGACAAACACATATTTTTGTTTGCCAAAGTTTGGTATGTGGGTGACATCAATTTGCCAAATAGCATTAGCTTTTAAACCTCGGGGGTTAACCCCAAGGGTCTGGATAGCAGGTGTCTTTATGAGACTTGCACATGCTCTGTAGCGAGGATATGTTTTAACTGTGGTACAGGAACATTAGGGAATCGAGCTCGAAGGCCTTTAAGATTAACATGGGTTAGAGAATGAAAATTAGCAGGATCAGAGACAGAGACTGGGAAAATTCCTGTGGAGGCAAGGCGGTCAACTGCGGCATTCCCTTTGGACAGGGAACCAGGAAGAGGGCCATGGGAATGAAGGTGTTGAATATATAGTGGTTGGGTTCGAGAACAGAGCATAGAGGCGATTTGAATCAAGAGAGGGGAAAGTGGGTTGTCATCAATTTTCACATAAGAATGAGCAAGCCATGGAAGTAAGTTAACAGTATACACACTGTCAGAAAAAAGGTTGAAGGATTCTGGTACAGCTTTTAGTGCAAGAAAAACAGCATAAAGTTCTTTGTACTGAGGGGAATTATCAGGAAGCTCAGTAAAAAGAGGTTTAGGAGATTGTTTGTCTGGGTAATATATAAGGGCAGCAGCTCCCCTTTTCCCGCCATCAGTAAAGATTGTAGGAGCAGAGGGAATGGGATCCCGAGAGAAAAGTTTAGGTGCTAGTAGAGGCAGAAGAGGTAAAGAAGCTATCAATTTATTAGAAGGAAAATGGTTATCTATTTGTCCTGGAAACCCCACGAAGCTGATGGCAAAGCGGGAATGATGGCATATAAGCCACTCTGTATCTGTGAGAGAAAAGGGCAGAATGATTAAATCCGGTTCTTTCCCTAAGACCTGCACAGACCTATTTCTCCCTTGGCGAACCATGAATGCTAACGCGTCTATCTCAGTGAGGAGTCTTGGAGCTCCTCCTACTGGCATGTGAAGCCATTCGAGAACCCCATGGTCTTGCCACAGTGCCCCTACTACTGTGGGGGTGGAGTTGAAGATTAGAAGGTATACCAGAGAGGAGGGGGAGAATCGAACAAGGTGCATGTCCTGGAGGGTCTGGTTAACCCTTTCCAGTGCCAAGGAGGCCTCAGGAGTTAACTTACGTTTTGAAGAGGGCTGTTTGTTTCCTTTCAACAGGTCAAACAGTGGTTGGAGGCAGCTTGTGGGCAGATAGAGATACTGCCTAAGCCAATTTAAATTTCCTAGAAAACTTTGTAAAGAAGCAAGAGTAAGGTTAGAAGGGAAGGTAACATTAGGTTTTAAGGGACAAATTTGCGTTAGAGAAATCTCTGAACCTAGGAAGGATATTGGAGGGATTAGCTGTATCTTCTCAGGGGCTACATTAAGGCTGCTTTTCTTTAATGCAGGAATGAGAAAATCACGTAAGGCATAGAGATCCGTATCTGATTTTCCCCATATTAAAATATCATCTGTATAATGAAAAATATTAAGGCCCTTATGAATATACGGGACAAGGGCAGATTTAACAGCCTCCTGACAAATTGTAGGACTATTGGCCATACCCTGGGGCAGCACCACCCATTCAAATCTATCAGCAGGGCTGGCGTTATTAATAGACGGAACAGAGAAGGCAAAACGTTTACAATCTCGCGGATGCAAGGGGATAGAGAAAAAACAATCTTGTATATCAATAGCTATGATTGGAATTCCCGTGGGAATTGCAGAAGCAAGAGGCAAACCCCTTTGGGGGGAGCCCCAGACCTGCATGGTTTTATTTACTGCACGGAGATCTTGAAGGAGGCACCATTTTCCCGAGCGCTTTTTAATCACAAAGACAGGAGTATTCCATGGGCTTCAAGAATGATGAATGTGTCCCAAGGACAACTGCTCTCGGACGAGCTCTTTTAAAATTTTTAGCTTATCCCTAGGTAAAGGCCACTGTTCCACCCAGACAGGCTCATTAGAAAGCCAGCTTAAGTGGGGTGTTTGGCTACGAACAATGGCATTTAGTATTGGGGGTGCTGAATAGACCTGGTATCGCGGGAATGAGTTTTACGCTCTGCAGAGGCATCTGTGGATATCCTAACATCAAGACATTCCAGAAGATCCCTGCCCAGTAAGTTTGTGCTAATATTAGCTACCAAAGGTCGGAAGTGTCTGGTAGAACCTTCTGGGTCTTCCCACATGAGTGAGTCTCGTGTGCAAAATGCTCTGGTCATCCCTCCTATTCCATGTAAACTTGGTCCAGGGATAAGTTCCCAATCTTGGGGAACCTCTTCTTGCCTTAAAATCGTCTTTGCTGCCCCCGTGTCAATCAAAAATTTAAAAGGAATATTGCCAATCTTTACTGTCATAGAAGGGTGGCCCCGTTCTAAAACAGGAGTGGTCCACAATATCTCATGCCCCAAATTTGTACCATTCAGGGGCGAACCATCTTTATGAAATTGGGATCAACAATCTCTCTTCCAATGAAACCCCTTACGACATTTTGGACAAACAGTACGTGGTCTTTGGCTCCCTGACTGAAAGCAGGGTTGCTCTGGCTGGAGGCATGGTTTCCCTGACTGGAGGCATGGTCGCAACTTATCAGGATATTGGTTACGCCAATGTCCTTGGCGACTGCACTGAAAGCAGGCCCCGTTTTGCTTACGTGGGGCAACTGCATAGACCTGTGTCGTAGCGGGTGCCCCATAATTGCCTGATGTAAGTTCCTGTGTCGCTAGAATCCAATTATCTGGGTGTAGGTGTTTAAGATTAAGGCATACCTGACAGAATTGTGGTGTCATGCCTTCCCAGACAATAGCGCGCAGGAGTAGTTTGCGGACATCAGGATTATAAGCCTTTCTCTCTAAGCTTCTTTTCACCCTTAAGATGAAGCTCGCCAATGATTCATCAGAGCCTTGGTGAAAAGAGTTAATGGGAGCTGACAGATCTACATCAGGTGTGGTCACCCTTTCCCATGCTTGTGTTGCACAGATGCGTACCTGTTCAAAATAACCGGTTGGAAACCTGGCTTCTGCCTGCTGAGCTCCAGATTCATAAGCTCCTGCTCCAAACAAGGCATCAGAATTCCATTCTACCTGTTTGTTACTATTTTCCTGCGATTGTCTAGAGCACTCATCGCGGAAGCATGCCTGCCACTGAAGATAGAGTGGGTCTGGGAGTGCAGCACGAGCCAGATCTTTCCAGTCTTGTGGTGTATTTAAATGCTGGTAAAAGCTCCTCAAGACGGACTTGGTCCATGGAGAATGCATTCCGTCCTCCCTGACTGCTTATCTGAGTGTTCCAAATGCTTTAGAGGCATATGGCTGCCACGGATGAGGGTTTTGTTTAGAAGGGGCCACGTTTACCGGGAATGTGTGGATTTGGTCCGATGGCGTGGGAGAGGGAGCTACAGAAGTGGAAAGTGCCGTAGAAACTGCTGTAGTGGCTGCAGGGAAGACTAAACGCATATCTACGGGGACGGAGCTTCCGGGGTGTACTGCACATGGTTTAAAATCCTTAAATGCTGAAAAAATATCCTTTAGCTCTCATATCTCAGCCACTAGGTCCCTTAATGGTGACGTATCAGCAGGGGGCGGGGTCAGGGACGAGGAAGCCTCAGGCAGAGCTGAAACCGCAACGGGCCGGGGGCGGGGTCAGGGACAAGGAAGATGCAGGCGGAGCTGAAACTGGGGCAGCAGGGGCAGGGGGGGATTCAGGGTCGCAGAAACCTCAGGTGGAGCTGAAACCGTGGCGGCAGGGGCCGGGGGTGGGGTCAGGAAAATGGAAGCTGCAGGCGGAGCTGAAACCGGGGCGGCAGGGGCCAGGGGCAGGTTCAGGGACACAGAAACCTCAGGCGGAGCTGAAACTGGGGCAGAAGGGGGCGGGGTCAGAAGAGGAGCATCCGAACATGTGTGCGTGTCTGTGGGAATGGAATTCTTGGGTTTAGCCGCTGATCGCTTAGGACATCTAAGTCTTCAGCACATGTGATTTAACTCTCGTACCTCAGCCTCAAGGTCACTTATCCTTATGGCATACCACGTTTTACATATCTTGAAAGTGGCGACCACAGTTAAAAAAATCCAAGGGGTAGCGAAAATTAAACCGTTTATGACAGCGCAAATCTGTCCCAGGCCAAGAGATAATGACTGGGACACCTCCTCATAAAACGAGAAATTTCCCATGGTGGAGGGAAACGCAGGGCCACAGAAGTGGGCGGATGCCACTTACCTGTGTCTGGGCGGTTTCGGAGACCTCAGGCCAGGCGTGGTGTGGGTACGGGACACGATGGGCGCCAGATGTTATTGTGGTGGTCTGGTGTCGGGCTGCACCGCGGAGAAGAGAGCGGACGTCCAGAGCAAAGGGGTACACAAATCTTTATTATAGGATGGGGGGGGTTTGGTTCGGACCACGTGGAGCCAGCCAGCAATGGCCGACCACGGGGGGAAAGCAGGGAGCGAGACCTCAGAGAGGGAGAGCTGAGAGCCCAGGGGGGGGGGGTGAGGGGACTTTTTATTGGGCAACAACCAGAGGTGACGTGTAGGGCCAGGACTGGTTGAAGGGAGCAATGCTAGGGTTTCGCGCTGCATAGTAAAACCTGGGGGCGGAGACTGCATCAGAATAACTCCTCAGCAACATATACCTGCAGACCTGCTTCATTGCTTGTGAAGTGAGATAATAGTTTTTCTTTTTTGATCTACTAATGCTTTGTCGACATTGTAATTAATATAGTTCTTAATATCAAACTATATTTGCATTTCTTAAATTAAAAAAGTAAGTTTCTAAAAATTAAATGCATAGACAAGCATCTTAATAACAATGATTCATTTAGTAAACCATTATGCTAAAAATTAAAATAAAAATAATTTACTAAATTGCACTATTATTTTATAAATATCTGTTTATGGTAGATAGAGGAAGAAGATGATAGAGAAACCAAATCATTGTCTTGTCATGCCTAGAATGGATTTCCTAGCTTTTTTCCACCCTAAGATCCATATTCTCATCTGCTTTACTCCTACTTTTTCTTTTCCTGTTCATGAACCATTTTGTCCTGCTTTGTATCTTGCTGCCTTTTGCCCACCAAGTTGCAGATGCTACCATGACACCAACCTGACTTCTCTGGGCAGACAACCTCACCAGTGTGTCCTGGAATTTCACCTCTCCAAAGCCCTACCCCGCTAGTTAAAGACAGAGCAGGCTGGGGTTATGAGTTGATCTGCCAACACCCATGTTTAGCAGAGACAATTACAGAAGCCAGACCTCCCACCTTCTGCACCCTAAAAAGAATTTTGATTCGTACTCCCAGTGGGGGAGAAATGATAGAGGGAAGATGGCTCTGAACTTCAACTTTATCAGGAACTGAGAGAGAGGAGGAAAGAGGGAGGGACATTTGGTTGTAATAATAGGTATAAGTGTGACTTGAAAAGGAAGAAAAGATGAAATCCATATTTAAAAAAGGCCATATATATACAAATATGCAGATAGTTGTTGAAGTAATAGTTAACTCATATCTACAACCTTGGGAAAACTGCTATAGCTTACAGTGGAGGGATCCAGAGTACTGGTGGTGGGAATGGTGCAGTATTGTACCCCTATTATCTTGTTGTTTTTTATTTATTTATTAGGAGATTAATGCTTTACACTAAATAGTTAATACAATAGTTTGTATATGCATGACATTTCTCAGTTTTCCACATAACAATACAACCCCCACTAGGTCCTCTGTCATCCTTTTCCAGGACCTAGATACTTTTACCCCCCACCCACACCAGAGTCTTTTACTTTGGTAAATACACCAACTCCAGTTAAGGTTCTACTTGTGTTTTCTCTTCTGATCTTGTTTTCCAACTTCTGCCTGTGAGTAGGATCGTGTAATTTTGTAACCAATAGTAAATCACTAATTTTAAAAACTGGATTAAGAAAAAGAAAGTTGTGGTATATATACTACCCACTTTTTTTTTAAGGTATGGGCCAGGGACATCTGTCTTTGTTCACATTTTATTTATTTTATTTTAATGAACGATAGAGACAGAGAGAGAGTGTGTGTGCGTGTGTGTGTTACAGAGCAACATACAGGCAGACCAAAGCATTGCTCAGTTCTGGCTTATAATGGTCAAGGGACTGAACCTGGGACATCGAAGCCTCAGGTATGGTGTCTCCCTTGCCCATACGTACCCACTCTTGACACTGATTTGCACTCAGGACTAAATATAGGCTTCAGCTTTAGTAGAAATCTTTAAAATGAGAAATGGGAGGGGCTAGGTGGTAGCACACCTGGTTAAGTGCACACACTGCAGTGCACAAGAACCAAGGTTCAAGCCCCTGGTCCCCATCCGCAGGAGGAAAGCTTCACGAGTGGTAAAGCAGGGCTGCAAGTGTCTCTCTGTCTCTTCCCCTCTATATTCCCACTCCCCTCTCAATTTCTCTCTATCGCGATCCAATAATAAATGAATAAAAAATTAAAAAATAAAGAAAAAGAAATAGGACAGATAAAATGAAGAAAAAGATATAACGGATAGTAGTTCCTGAAACAATGACCATTCTGAACTCCAAGTAACCAGAAATTATTTCTGTTTTTCAGAATGAAGATCTTTAAAAAAGAACAGTAAACCTTTGAGAACTAAAAGGTAACCAATCAACTTGCATCTTTCACTATTCAAGCCCCTTAGCGGACCTGAATGTAGCCAATCGGCTTGCTCCTTTCGCTGTTGTATCCCTGTTCCTTAGCTGACCTGACTGTAGCCAGTTTACTTCGTATTCACAACCATTGGCAGACTGGAATGTAAGCATTCTTCTTGCACTTCCACTGGTACCTGTTAGAAGCAGTAGTTTTAAGGAATGTTAGAATTAGTTTTAAAAGTTCTCTTTCATGCAGTTATTTGTTAAGTGCTTTTAGTATATGTTGTTTGTGGTGTGAGATGGAAAATTCCTTGCCCTTTCCCCCTTGGAAAACAGGACCTAATCAGTAAAGGCCATCAGTTGTTTTGCAGGTTGCTTGAAGGACCCTGCATAGGGCAAGCCTATCAGGGCCATTGCACAGGGTTTGAGGAATGCTGCTTTCCCTGATGGGTGCAGCAGAAGGCCGGATGGTTACAGCAGATGGTGGGAGGATGTGGTGACCCTACCTGGCTAAATTCTATTGGTTGTGTGACTTTGCAATGTTTGAAACTAGCCCGCGCTTTGCTTTGAATGGATCATGCTTGAAATGATTGGGTTTTTGTGTTCTCAATAACCTGTTATTGGATGTAGGTTGATAAGGTGATGTGTTCCCTCCCTGAATGTATTAAGAAATCCTATAAATTGTATGGTTTGAGCCCTGTTCGGGGTCGAGCTTGGTGGACTGCCGCCAGTCACCATCTCTGCCCGGATTCGAATTTGTGAATAAACATCTTTGCTTCCTTGCAGTGGATGGTGGTTAATTCTCACTCTGTAACAGTACCTACCCACACCTGATTTATTACACTCTGTAACCAATCAAAACGTGCCCTTTTTCTTTTTTAATTTATTTTCCCTTTTGTTGTCCTTGTTGTTCTTCACTGTTGTTGTAGTTATTGTTGCTATTGATTTTTGTAGTTATTGTTGTTGTTATTAGATAGGACAGAGAGAAATGGAGAGAAGAGGGGAAGAAGGGACAGAGAGGAGGAGAGGAGAAGGAGAGGAGAGGACAGAGAGGAGAGGACAGAGAGGAGAAGAGGGACAGAGAGGGGGAGAGAAAGACCAATTGTGAAGCGACTCCCCTGCAGGTGGGGAGCCAGGGCTTGAACCGGGATCCTTTCGCCGGTCCTTGCGCTTTAGGCCACGTGTGCTTAACCCACTGCCCTACCACCCGACTCCCAAAACGTGCCCTTTTCAAGCTCTTGCCACTACCAGCTTGAAGAGAATAAAAGCAGTTTTCCAAATTCCCACCAGTGACCAGATGTGGTAGGGATCCACCTGGTTCTGCCACCATATAACAAACATAACTCCTTCTCCCTGCCCTCTACGCGGCCTCAAATTCATTCTTTGATTATTTGGAGGTGTAACATTCAAGAGCTGTAACACCCGAGAGCTGTAACACTTGAAGATGCACTGCGGATATTTCCGTAACACATATAGTAAAAGAAAATGTGTGTTAATCAACCATCGTGTCAGTTAAGCTTCCAATTAGCACTGAGTTATAGGTGACTAGGCTTGGGGGAGAGTAAAAAGCCATGGACTTTTCACTTTAGGTTGGAAGGAGCCAGGACCCTTGTCAGCTGAACTTATTTATCCAAAACCATCCTCTTTCATAACGATGTTAACAGAAGGACGTTAAAGATAACTGGAAACCTCCCTGTTCCATTTCGATAACAAGTCTTTTAATCAAGACAATTTAGTGAAGATTAGTAACCCCACCCAAGGAGAATTTTAAATTAAAATTAAATTTGTTACTGCTGCTTTCCTTGAGGCAAAACTGAAACTATTTCATCCAGCTGTAATTGCAGCTTTGCCTTTCAGTGTGGTGGTAAAAACCTGGTTCCCCTACATACACACACACACACACACACACACACACACACACACACACACACACACACACACACACTTTTCCATAGTTTTCTTCTGTGGTGAATTCCTGAGTCTTCCTTTGGTTTTCATGGTCTTGATACCTTAAGAGTTATACCCAGTTATAGCATAGAAATGCCCACATTCACTGTAATTTTACAAGAGATGCTGTTCCCTCTTCAGTACTTTGTATCAGGAAAGCAACTGACATCTGTTTCATTACTGATGATGAAAACTTGTTTCTTTTTGAGATGGTGTCTTCAAAGTTGCTTCACTGTAAAGCTACTATTTTTCTCTTTGTAATTTCTTCTTTTTCTTTTATATATATATATTTTTTTAATATTTATTTTCCCTTTTGTTGCCCTTGTTGTTTTATTGTTGTAGTTGTTATTGTTGTTATTGATGTCATTGTGGTTGGATAGGACTGAGAGAAATGGAGAGAGGAGGGGTAGACAGAGAGGGGGAGAGAAAGATAGACACCTGAAGACCTGCTTCACCGCTTGTGAAGCAACTCCCCTGCAGGTGGGGAGCTGGGGGCTGGAACCAGGATCCTCAAGCGGGTCCTTGTGCTTTATGCCACATGCGCTTAACCCGCTGCACTACCGCCAGACTCCCTCTCTTTGTAATTTTTTGGGGGGACCTATTTGAGAGTATAAATATCAGTAAAATAAATATATGAGTTTCTAATCATATATTTGTTACTAATTTTAGTACCTTTTCATGGTTCTAAAAACAATTACTACTAATATGTTTGCCAATGATAGTTTTTTCTACTTTCATCATTTCAACTATATTTATGAACTGGAATTTTCTTTTTAGGAAGTGGTCTCTGTGTCAGAAGATGGCTCCCACCATATAGTACATACATTGTCAGGTTAGAGGATTGGGTTCAAGCCTCCAATACCACATGGAAGTACCTTTCATGTTGAAATGCTCCACAAATATTAGAGAGGTTCTATGGGGTCTCTCCACTTATTGTTCCTCCATCTCCTTCTATGTCTCTGCCTAGTTGGAAGTGAACATGAGGAAACCTCTGGCAGCAGTGGAATTATGAAAGCAAGAAATTTTAGTGAGCAGGGGGAAAAACAGTGTTTCATTCTTTCACTATTAATTTATGCTAAATTATGTCACCACTGGATTCTTCCTTGGGTTCCTCTTATGTTTTATGTCTTATGTCCAGATTAGTTTCTGAGCACTCCATTTGGGGATGGGGGAGCACCATGAGATATGGCAGTCTCAACTTTCCTTTCTCCAAACAACCCTGGTATCAAACATTTCTCTAAGAAAGACATTTCTTTTTATGAGAGAAGAGCAATTAGGAATCAAAACCTGAGTATTCAATGTGCTCACTATTACTATGGTGTCACTGACCCTAGGCCCTCTCTGAATGCAGACTTAAGATGCATAGCCTATGTGCATATACACATATGGCCACCACCATATATATGCTTGAATTCAGTATTTAAAATGAAAGATCCAGTGCTGTAAGATTCATTTTACTCTTCTCTCTGGCTTTTTTTTTTTTTTTTTTTTTAATAAAGACAAAGGCTGAGAGACAGAGAAAAAGAGTGAATGAAACCACAGCACCAAATCTTCCTTCAATGTGGTAGGGGCCTGGTTTGAACCTGGGTTGCATGGCAAAGTAGTACACCATCCAAGTAAGTTAATTTGCTGGCCCCTCTCATCCCCCCTTTTTTTTAAATATAATTATATCGCAAAGTTAATGGCTTACAGTATAGTTGTTGATACATGGCACAATTTCTCATCTCCCCATGGTAGTTGTCTGTAAAGCACTCTCACCCCCCAACTTGGGTCCTTTCCCACCACCATTCTCTCTCTCCAACTATGAAAATTTTGGTTCTCATTATTCAAAGGTTCCTCTGCCTTTCTTTTAATTATTTTGTCATTGCTGGAGTTTCATTGTTCCAGGATGACTTTTTTTTTCAGATAGAAAGAGAGAGGGAAAGACACTATAATACTGTTTCCCCCAGTGCAGTGGGGCCTGGGTTCAAACCTGGGACACACATGATGCTTTTCTGCCTTTTAAGATGTTAAATTGTTCTCTCAATCGCTTAACATGACAAAGAAGATTCAGAATGTTCATCCCAGTCAACAGCAAAAAAACAAACTTAGTAACTAGCAATAGTTAATTCTCTATGCAGAGTTCTATTTATATGCATTTCTAGTTGTATGAAGATATTTTAGTCTTAGCTGTAGAGCACTTAGTAAAAACACTGTTTTCCAATGTTATTTAGATTAGTTCTCCACACTCTTCATTGTAGTTGTTATTTACTTATCATACAATTTAATTCATTTTTTGTTGTTAGCATTCTATTTCAGGTTCCATTTCTTATTCCTCTGGTACCTCTCTCACTTCCCCAATTCAAATTTAAAACTTTACTTATCATCAGGTTTTGGGTGGGTGGGGTTGTTGGTTCTGCTCTTTGATATATTAGGGAGCCAAGGAATATATGATAGATCTGAGGTTAGATAAATGGTGACTCTTTCGATTTTTTAAGTAAGAAATTATGGTGCATTTAATTTCCCTAGAATCAGTTTGTTAAGAATAAAATTAAAGATTCTGGTGCCAGCCCCCACACTTATGGACATCTAATCTTTGACAAAGGTGCCCAGACTATTAAATGGGGAAACAGAGTCTCTTCAACAAATGGAGTTGGAAAAAATGGGTTGAAACATGCAGAAGAATTAAACTGAACCACTATATTTCACCAAATACAAAAGTAAATTCCAAGTGGATCAAGGACTTGGAGGTTAGACCACAACTTATCAGATACTTAGAGGAAAATATTGGCAGAACTCTCTTCCGCATAAATTTTAAAGACATCTTCAATGAAACAAATCCAATTACAAAGAAGACTAAAACAAGCATAAACCTATGGGACTACATCCAATTAAAAAGCTTCTGCACAGAAAAAGAAACTACTACCCAAACCAAGAGACCTCTCACAGAATGAGAGAAGATCTTTGCATGCCGTACATCAGACAAGAGTTTAATAAACAACATACATAAAGAGCTTGCCAAACTCAACAACAAGACAACAAATAACCCCATCCAAAAATGGGGGGAGGACATGGACAGAACATTCACCACAGAAGAGATCCAAAAGGCTGAGAAACACATGAAAAAATGCTCCAAGTCTCTGATTGTCAGAGAAATGCAAATAAAGACAACAATGACATACCACTTCACTCCTGTGAGAATGTCATACATCAGAAAAGGTAACAGCAGCAAATGCTGGAGAGGGTGTGGGGTCAAAGGAACCCTCCTACACTGTTGGTGGGAATGTCAATTGGTCCAACCCCTGCGGAGAACAGTCTAGAGAACTCTCAGAAGCCTAGAAATGGACCTACCCTATGATCCTGCAATTCCTCTCCTGGGGATATATCCTAAGGAACCCAACACACCCATCCAAAAAGATCTGTGTACACATATGTTCTTGGAAGCACAATTTGTAATAGCCCAAACCTGGATGCAACCCAGGTGTCCAACAACAGATGAGTGGTTGAGCTAATTGTGATATATATATATATAACTCAGCTATGAAAAATGCTGACTTCACTGTTTTCAGCCCATCTTGGATGGACCTTGAAAAATTCATGTTAAGTGAAATAAGTCAGAAACAGAAGGATGAATATGGGATGACCTCACTCTCAGGCAGAAGTTGAAAATCAAGATCTGAAGAGAAAACACAAGTAGAACCTGAACTGGAACTGGCGTATTGCACCAAAGTAAGACTCTGGGGTGAGTGGGTGGGGAGAATACAGATCCAGGAAGGATGACAGAGGAGCTAGTTGGGGTTGTATTGTTATATGGAAAACTGAGAAATGTTATGCATGTACAAACTTTTGTATTTACTGTTGAATGTAAAACATTAATTCCCCAATAAAGAAATAAAAAAAAAAAAGATTCTGGTGCCAAGTCATTAAACCATAGTATATTATAGAGTTGACTTTTTGTCATGCCAAATATATCTTCTAGCAGAAGAGATTTAGAACTCTTTTTCTAAAGAATTAATGTGGACCAATTCATTCCAAATTAAGATCGTAGTTTGTTCCTGGCTAAACATCTAAATACTAGCTCTCCATATGAATCTAAATACTAACTCTCCATATGAATTACAGGTTTTGTATGACCCAATTCTTGCTGATAGATGATAACCTTGGGCCAGTACTAAGAATTATTTAATAATAGATGTAATTATTAATACCAAAATCTTAGCAGAATTTTCTTACATCAGTTGAAAGCAAAAACAATTTGTAAAGGAAAGACTTATGGTTAAAGTTTTCAAATTGGGCTGGGGAGGTAACATAATGACTATAGTAAAGGAAAAAAAAACTTTGCCTGAACACCACTAGCTGACATTGTTCTAGTGGAAAAAATGAATAAATAAAGTCAGAAACTTTGCTTTAAAAAAATAAAGTTTGAAAACTGAAATTCTACTAAATATTTTTCTGATTATGACAGCAATATATCTTTACTTTAAAATTAAGTTGGGGGAGTCGGGCTGTAGCGCAGCGGGTTAAGTGCAGGTGGCGCAAAGCACAAGGACCGGCATAAGGATCCCGGTTTGAACCCCGGCTCCCCACCTGCAGGGGAGTCGCTTCACAAGTGGTGAAGCAGGTCTGCAGGTGTCTATCTTTCTCTCCTCCTCTCTGTCTTCCCCTCCTCTATCCATTTCTCTCTGTCCTATCCAACAACGACAACAACAATAATAACAACAACAACAAGGGCAACAAAAGGGAATAAATAAATAAAATAAATATTTGAAAAAAAAATTAAGTTGGCACCCTACCCCACTAAGAAAAGATAGAAATAGGCAGGGAGTATGGATCTACCTGCCAAAAATGTCCGTGTCCAGTGGAGAAGCAATTACTGAAGCCAGAACCCCCACCTTCTGCACCCCATAAATAATTCTGGTCCATACCCCAGAAGGGGAGATATGTTAGGGGAAGAAGACCAGAGGGTTCTGATCTCCAATTCCATCAAGACTCAGAGAAAGACAAGGAAAAAAGGAAGGACATTTGGAAGTAGTAATAGATATAGGTGTGACTTACAAAGGAAGAGAAGAGAGAACCATAGGAAAAAATAGGTAAATATATATAAATATAGATAGTTGTAGAAATAATAGTCAACCCATATCTGAGACCATGAGAGAACTACTGCTGAATGAATGAAGTTGGAAGAAAATAAATTTGCATAAAATAAAATAAAATAAAAAGGTAAACTGTCTTGGATTTTGTGAATACTATGGTATCTATGAGAGGAAGAGGAGCAGAACTTTGGAGAAAGAATTTGATGACTTACACACAATGTGTGGGTGTGAAACTATAACCTTGAAATCTAATAATTTTGTAAAACAATATAAAATCATTAATAAAAATGATTAGACAAGGATACTAAAATGTATACAAAATGACATTCATCCTAATATGCAGTACTGAAAATCTAGATGTGATTTAATATGACATTAGCAGGAAAATGATTAAATACCCATGGTATAATTATTTAATGAAGTCCTATGGATTTTTTAAAGGTGATAATATAGTGCAATGTTTTTTTGATAGGAAAGAAAACCCACAGTATGTCACTGAACAAACAAAAGGAAACAATAAACAGTTTATATGATTTGATCACATTTTATATTATATAAGTATATTTTCAAATATAACTGGGCAACTGAATATATGGGAGATATTTGCACATCAGACAAGTGACTGGTATCAAACATCTATACAGTATTGGTACAAATCTACAAAAGAAGCAAAATTAACCCAATAAAAAAGTGAGCCAAAGAACTAAACAGAAAGTTTTCTGAAGAGATACACATGTCCACAGACACATGAAGAAATGCTTAACTTATCATTAGAGAAATGCAAATTAAAACTACACTGAGATACCATTACATGCCTAAGGGACTGGCTTACGTCCACAAACCAGAAGTGACAGGTGTTGAAGATGTTGTGGAGAAAAAGGAAGTTTGCAGCACTGCTGGTGGGAATGCAAACTGGTGCATCCCCTTTGGAAGACTGTATGGAGAGTTCTTAAACAAATAAAAATGAAAGTAACTTATGATCTGGCAATACCACTCTTAGATATTTATCCAGTGGACACTCAAGCACTAGAGAAAGGACATATGCACCCCTATGTGTGTTTCTTTCTTTCTTTCCTTCTTTTTTCCTATGTGCATTTCTAATAGTCTACCAGGCTTTCTTTTTCTCCATGTTTTTGCCAACACTTGTCATCTCTTGATTTGTTGATATAGACCAGTCTGACAAATGTAAGATATCTCACTGTGATCTTGATTTGCATTTCCATAGTGACAAGTTATGGGTGCCATCTAGATGCCTTGTTGAGAGAACCATCTACTCAGATCTTTTGTCTATTTTTAACCGTTTTGCTGCTGTTGAGTTGTATTATTTCTTTATAAATTTTTAATATCAATCCCTTGTCAGATATTTGATAGGTAAAAATCTTCTCCCAGTTGCCTGGTTAGCTTAATATCTTTGTGGACGCTTCGTTCAATGCACAGAGCTTTTTAGTCTAAGGAGTCCCATTTATTTATTCTTTCTTTCTGCCTGCCCCTGGGGTTGAATCACCTAATACAACTTTGATGTTAAGATACTAATGTGTTTCACTTAGGTCTTCTTCTATGTGTTTTATAGTTTCATGTCTGATATCTAGGTCTTTAATCCTCTTTGAGTTAATTTTGGTGTGTGGCATTAAGTGATGGTCTAGTATTATCCTTGTACATGTGGTTGTCTTCTCAACACCATTTGTTATAATTTTCTTTTTCTATAAATTGGTTTTGGTTTCTTTGTTGTCTATGATATTTCTGTATGTGTATGGATTTATTTTTGGACGCTTTAGTCTATTCCACTGATATGAATGCCTATTTTTGTTAAAATGCCACAATGTTTTAATGACTATTGCTTTACCATATATTTTTTTAACCTGAAAAAGAATAAAAGCTCCATTTTTTTCCCCTTGACTGTCAAAATTTCTTTGACTGGTCTAGGTGTTTTATATTTACACACAAATTTTAGGATTCTTTGTTCTATTTCTTTAAGGAATTTTATTGGTATTTTGATTATGGTTGCATCTAATTATTTCTCTAAGCTGAAACTAGTAAACAAACAAAATGTGTGTTTGACATTTTCATATAGTTTCCCAGATTGTTTTCAAGAAATTTTGGAATGATTTATTAAATGTTGCTTTTACAGATTTAAAAATTATTAGGGGATTAATGATTTACAGTCAACAGCTAATACAGTTATTGGTACATGTGTAAAATTTCTCAGTTTAGTGCAAAACACTCTAACCTCTCACCTAAGCCCTCCTCCACCATTATGAATTAGGACCTGGACCCCACTCTCCCCGTCTCCCACCCCCAGAGTCCTTTACTTTGGGGGAATACACTAAATCCAGTCCAAGTTCTGCTTTGTGTTTCCCTTTCTGTTCTTATTTCTTAACTTCTCACAGACTATTTTAACATGTATAATGTAGTTATTATCAATCTTTATTTTGTACTGTTTTGGGTTAAGATGGTTTTATTATGGAAAGGTGGGATTAAGTAGATAATGTGTCATTAAAGGAGAGATTGATTTTTATGTTTATATACTCTTAATTAGACACAACAAATTGTGAACATAAACTTTTATTAAAAACAAGCACAAACTGTTTAAAGTCAGAGTAAAGGTTACATCTTTAATATTTTAACAGTGCACATTTTAACAGTTTAATTAATCATTCTGAGTTGTATGGCATCCAAGCAGAGCTGCCAAAAGTTAAACACAAAGACTAAATTTGGCAATATTGCAGTGGAATGCAGCTGGTTTATCTTATCTGACATCCAAACATTTACATAAAATGAATTTACCCACAGCCCTTATAATGTTTATTAGCTGATACAGTCTTTTGAATGAAACACATTACTTTTTTTTCTTTTTTTTTAAATTTAATTTAATTTAATTTATTTATTCCCTTTTGTTGCCCTTGTTGTTTTATTGTTGTAGTTATTATTGATGTCGTTGTTGTTGGATAGGACAGAGAGAAATGGAGAGAGGAGGGGAAGACAGAGAGGGGGAGAGAAAGACAGACACCTACAGACCTGCTTCACCGCCTGTGAAGGGACCTGCCTGCAGGTGGGGAGCCGGGGGCTCGAACCGGGATCCTGACGCCGGTCCTTGAGCTTAGTGCCACCTGCGCTTAACCCGCTGCGCTACAGCCCGACTCCCACTTTATTTTTTCTTTTAAACATTTTTTCTTTTATTGGGGAGTTAATGTTTTACAGTTACCAGTAAATACAATAGTTTGTACAAGCATAACATTTCTCAGTTTTCCACATAACAGTGCAACCCACACTAGGTCCTATGTCATCCTTATTTAACATATACTCCCCTTGCCCCCCGTTCCACCCCAGAGCCTTTTACTTTGGTGCTTATTTATTTTAATGAGAGAGATTCAGAGAGAAAAAAAAAACAGAGATTAAGGTCAGAGTACTGATCAGCTCTGGCTTATGGTGGTGCTGGGGACTGTACCTGAGAACCTCAAGACTGAAAGGTTTTTTGCATAACTGTTGTGCTATCTCCCCAGCCCCAGCATGATGGTATTTTTTTTTTAATTTCTTTATTGGGGAATTAATGTTTTACGTTTAACAGTAAATACAATAGTTTGTATATGCATAAAGTTTCTCAGTTTTCCATATAACAATACAACCCCCACTAGGTCCTCTGTCATCCTTTTTTGGACTGTATTCTGCCCCCCCCCCCACTCCAGAGTCTTTTACAGAGTCAGGTTCTACTTGTGTTTTCTCTTCAGATCTTGATGTCAACTTCTGCCTGAGAGTGAGGTCATCCCATATTCATCCTTCTGTTTCTGACTTATTTCACTTAACATGAATTTTTCAAGGTCCATCCAAGATGGGCTGAAAACAGTGAAGTCAGCATTTTTCATAGCTGAGTTTTATATATATATCACAATTAGCTCAACCACTCATCTGTTGTTGGACACCTGGGTTGCATCCAGGTTTGGGCTATTACAAATTGTGCTTCCAAGAACATATGTGTACACAGATCTTTTTGGATGGGTGTGTTGGGTTCCTTAGGATATATCCCCAGGAGAGGAATTGCAGGATCATAGGGTAGGTCCATTTCTAGGCTTCTGAGAGTTCTCTAGACTGTTCTCCGCAGGGGTTGGACCAATTGACATTCCCACCAACAGTGTAGGAGGGTTCCTTTGACCCCACACCCTCTCCAGCATTTGCTGCTGTTACCTTTTCTGATGTATGACATTCTCACAGGAGTGAAGTGGTATGTCATTGTTGTCTTTATTTGCATTTCTCTGACAATCAGAGACTTGGAGCATTTTTTCATGTGTTTCTCAGCCTTTTGGATCTCTTCTGTGGTGAATGTTCTGTCCATGTCCTCCCCCCATTTTTGGATGGGGTTATTTGTTGTCTTGTTGTTGAGTTTGGCAAGCTCTTTATGTATGTTGTTTATTAAACTCTTGTCTGATGTATGGCATGTAAAGATCTTTCCCATTCTGTGAGGGGTCTCTTTTGAGTAATGGGTAGTAGTAGTTTGGGTAGTGGTTTCTTTTGTTATGAAGAAGCTTTTTAATTGGATGTAGTCCCATAGGTTTATACTTGCCTTAGTCTTCTTTGTAATTCGATTCATTTCATTGAATATGTCTTTAAAATTTATGCGGAAGAGAGTTCTGCCAATATTTTCCTCTAAGTATCTGATAAGTTGTGGTCTAACCTCCAAGTCCTTGATCCACATGGTATATACTTTTGTATTTGGTGAAATGTTGGTATGCTTCTAAGACCCCTCTGTTTCATTGGTTTAATCCCCCCTGATTAACACTGTATTCTATTTACATAACCACTGTTAACTAAGCATCACCCTGCCTGCAGGGCATTGGTTTAATCCCCACTGGTTCATGATGTCTTTTTGCTCCACCCCCTCTCATAGTACACCCTGATTTGCACCAGTCACTTTTCGCTCCACCCTCTCTACATCACATCCTGTTTATACCCTACTTGGCAAGTATATATATAAGGACAGGATTGTGATTAGAGTTTAGTTTAGTTTTAGCTTAGCTTGGCTTAGATTGTGCTGCATTCCGCATGAATAAAGAGATACTGCTTTCCAGCTCAGCCATGAGTCCCTGGTCTTCTGTCTCCCGCTCGTGAAGCTAGCCGGGCAGTGAAATACAGTGGGTCAGTTTCATTCGTCTGCATGTTTCAACCCATTTTTTTCCAACACGATTTGTTGAAGAGACTCTGTTTTCCCCATTTAATAGTCTGGGCCCCTTTGTCAAAGATTAGATGTCCGTAGGTATGGGAGCTCACTTCTGGGCTCTCAATTCTATTCCATTGGTCAGTGTGATTTCGGGGTGTCTCTCTCCTTTTCTGGCAGGGTGGCCTCCAGGGGAAAGGTAATGGGCTGGTTCTTTCTCGCTCATGACAGGGTTGACACAAAGTAAAAGACACCAGGGGACTCTTAGCGTGTCTAGAATCTGAGTGCTAGAATCCCAGAATCCTAGAATCCATTTATTAGCAAAGTGGACATGAGTTAAATAGAAAAGCAATGAAGTTAATTATTGTTGAAATATGACAGAAATTACAGGTTTCTTAACAGTCAACATGCCCCTAAGGTAGGGGGTTGGTATGACAGGAATTGATGAGATACAAGACAATTATTCTCCATAACACAAGCAACTTAATTATCCAAAGGTATTTGAGAGAAGCATAGGGGTTAAACCTGTAGGGTGAGACAGAAAGAAGATGGATATCAAAAGGCCATATAGTTTGGAATTTCTCTTGTCTGGGGTCTGAGGTATGTGATGAAGTGTGTGATAAGGTGTGTTCTTCTGTGATCAGAAGGTGACTTTGAATAAGTGAATCTGTGTTTGTCTTGTTGAGTTAGGTGGGTTTCCTGTAGACAGCATATTGTTAGGTTGTGTTTTCTACTCTGTGTCTTTTAATAGGTGAATTCAGGCCATTGACATTTATTGATATCAAAGACTGAAGATATTTTAACGCCATTCTTGTAGAGTTTTCGAGTGTTCTGGTATATGTCCTATTTATGATAGTCTGACTGTTTATAGAAGACCTTTCAGAACTTCTTTCAGGGTAGGCTTGGTGATAGTTGATTCCTTCAACTGTTGCTTGTCTGAGAAGGTTTTGATGCCTCCCTCTAGTCTGAATGACAGTCTAGCAGGATATAGTATTCTTGGTTGAAAGCCTTTCTCATTGAGAACTCGATAGATATCTTGCCATTCTCTTCTGGCCTGTAGTGTTTGTGTGGAGAAGTCTACTGCTAATCTTATGGGTTTTCCTTTGTAAGTGACTCTTTGTTTTTTTCTCTTGCAGCATTCAGGATCCTTTCTTTATCCTTATTCCTGTTCATTCTACATATGATGTGTTTTGGTGTCTTTAAGTCTGGGTTACTTCTGTTTGGGACCCTCTGGGCTTCTTGAATCTTTATGTCTTTGATGTTGTCTAGACTAGAGAAGTTTTCAGCTATTATGTCCTGAAGAAGGCTTTCTTCCTCTTCCTCTCCCTCTCTTTCTTCCTCTGGTAAGCCAATAATGTGTATATTGTTTCTTTTGAAGTCATCCCGTTCAAGCCCTTGATCCCCACCTGTAGGGGGAAAGTTTCATGAGTTCATGAGTGGTGAAGCAAGGCTGCAGATGTCTCTCTGTCCCTTACCTTTTCTTTTCTTTGTTTCTTTTATCTTTTTCCTTTCTTTTTGCCTCCAGGGTTATCGCTGGCCTCAGTGCCTGCACCACGAATCCACTGCTCCTGGAGGCCATTTTTTCCCTTTTGTTGCCCTTGTTATTTATCAGTGTTGTTGTTACTATTATTGTTGTCATTGTGGTTGGACAGGAGAGAGAGAAATCGAGAAGGGAGGGGAAGACAGAGAGGGGGAGAGAAACACACCTGCAGACCTGCTTTACCACTTGTGAAGCCACTCCCTTGCAGGTGGGGAGCCAGGGGCTGGAACCCGGATGCTTATGCTGCTCCTTGCGCTTTGCGCTACGTGTGCCTAACCAGCTACACTACCACTCCGCCCTGTCTCTTTCCTTTTCTAACTTTCCCCTCCCTTCTCATTTTTTTGTCTTTATCCAATAAAAACAAGTACTTTAATATTTATTTATTTATTCTCTTTTATTGCCCTTGTTGTTTTTTTATTGTTGTAGTTATTGATGGTGTTGTTGGATAGGACAGAGAGAAATGGAGAGAAGAGAGGAAGACAGAGAAGACAGAGAAAGATAAACACCTGCAGGCCCACTTCACCACTTGTAAAGCGACTCCCCTGCAGGTGGGGAGCCCAGGGCTGGAACCAAGACCCTTACACCGGCCCTTGCACATAAATACTTTTTTTTATAGTATACTGGTTGTCTTGGGTTGTCATAATGAAATGCAACAGAACTAGTAGCCTTAAATAACATAAATGTATTTACTCATGGTTCTGCAGGTACAATGTCCAAGATTAAAGTACCAGCTGAATTCATTTCTTTAGAAGTCTCTCTCCTTGACTTCTAAATGGTTATTTTTCTCTCTTTCTGTGCATGATTTTTCTTCTGTAAATCTTTGAGTCCTAGTCTCTTTTTATCAGGACAACCAATCACAGTAGACTAGAAACCACCCAAGAGACTGCATTTTACCTTAATTATCTCTCTAAAGAGGCAAGGGAGGTCAGGACTTCAACATTTGAATGGGGAGCCCAACACAGCCCACCACAGGAATAGATTAAAGAAGTGATAATTTCAACATTGGTCTTTTGAAATTTGCACTGAAATTGGTTATGAAAGTAGAACTACTTAAGAACAGTAGACACCCCCAACAAAATTTACATATTAAGAGATATTACTTGAAGATGTGGTATTCCATGATTCCTCAAAGAAAGAGTGTAGAAAATGAATATACTTAAATGAAAACCTATTTTTCATTCAATAGCAAGGCACCATGTTAAACACTGCAATACGTAAAAATGAAGATATAGGAGGCTGGGGGTATCGCAGTGGGTTAAGTGCACATGGAAACAAAGTGCAAGGGCTGGCATAAGGATCCTAGTTCAAGTCCCCAGCTTCCCATCTGCAGCAGGTTGCTTCCCAAGTGGTGAAGCAGGTCTGCAGGTGTCTATCTTTCTCTCCTCTACCTTCCCCTCCTGCCTAGATTTCTCTCTGTCCTATCCAACAAAAAAATAATAGTAATAAAAATAAAAATGAAGATATAGTTTTACTCTCAAGAAAAAATAGATACACCCTTGTCCATAAGCACATATGGGAAAATCATAGCATGAAATTGATCTCAAGTAAGAACAAATAAGTGTTCAAGTTGTTTATAAAAAGAAGTAGTAGGGGTCAGGCAGTAGTGCACTTGGTTAAATGAACATGGCATAAAGCTCAAGGACCGGCTTAAGGATCCCGGTTTGAGCCCCAGGCTCCCCACCTGCAATGGGGGGGGGGTCACTTCACAGGCAATGAAGCAGGTCTGCACATGTCTATCTTTCTCTCTCTCTGTCTTCCCCTCCTCTCTGAATTTCTTTCTGTCCTATCCAACAGCAATGACAATGACAACAATAATAATAACAACAACAACAAAGGCAACAAAAGTGAAAAAAATAGCCTCCAGGAGCAGTGGATTCGTAGTGCAGGCACAGAGCCCCAGCAATAATCCTGGAGGCAAAAAGAAAGAAAGAAAGAAAGAAAGAAAGAAAGAAAGAAAGAAAGAAAGAAAGAAAGAAAGAAAGGAAGGAAGAAAGAAAGAAAGGGAAGAAGTAGCAGCAACAGGTAGGTGGAAAGGAACATGCAGAGAATCCAGGACTGAGGTTTAGGGACAGCTTGTTGAATTTGTTTCTATCATTGCAGTAATTTCTGACAGTATGTGGTGTTTTCCTTTATGAGAATCAAATGACTTAAATCAAAACTTTAGAACTAATCATAAACTATTTAATATTGCCTTCAAACAGTGCCAGTAAATGATGAATCAATCATGAGATTTAAGTTGGTCCAGACCATGTAAAAATTCAGGTATAGATACAGGGATATAGATACAGACATAGATATATAGATATAGATAGATATATGACTGCAGAGCATTTATCAGTGTCTTAGTGAATAAGAACTCATCTGTAAATAGTGCTCACAGGTACACAGCATACCAGGCTAACCTGTGGAGTCCTGAAAAACCCTATCTGCTCAAGAACTCCTACCTGCACAATACATTATTTTGCCCCAAATCTCCAACTTCTGCCTGAGAGTGTGATTATCCCGTATTCATCCTTCTGTTTCTCACTTATTTCACTTAGCATGATTTCTTCAAGCTCCAACCAAGATTGGCTGAAAACAGTGAAGTCACCGTTTTTGATAGCTGATTAGTATTCCATTGTGTGTATATACCACAACTTGCTTAGCCACTCATCTGTTGTTGGACACCTAGGTTGCTTCCAGGTTTTGGCTATTACAAATTGTGCTGCCAAGAACATAGGTATACACAAATCTTTTTGGATGGGTGTGTTGGGTTCCTTAAGATATATGCCCAAGAGAGGAATTGCAAGATCATAGGGCAGGTCCATTTCTAGCCTTCTGAGAGTTCTCCAGACTGCTCTCCACAGGGGTTGGGCCCATTGACATTCCCACCAGCTGTGCAGGAGGGTTCCTTTGTCCCCTCTACCACTCCAGCATTTGTTGTTGCTACCTTTGCAGAAGGTAATTTTAATCTGAGACCCCAGGAGGGGTTTTAGCATACAAATCATTGAACTATCTCACTGTCACTGAAAAAGTAAATATTTAAAAGAAATAAAATGAGTGTTTGCTTCTTCAATCTTTTTCTTCCCTCATAAAAAATTCCATAGAATAAAAATGAGAAGATACAGAAGGGTGTAAAGATAAAATATAAAATCAACTTTAGGGCAGGGGTTGATAGCATTAATGGTTATGCAAAGTGACTCTCATGCCTGAATCCCCAAAGTCCCAGGTTCAATTCCCTGAACTACCACCATGAGCCAGAGCTAATCAATGCTCTGGTAAAAAACAAAACAAAACAAAACAAAACAAAAGAACAACTTTAATCCCACCACATAAAGATAAGTACTATTACCTGAGTATATTTGCTATGTAACTTTTTATGTTTGTGGTATGTATATATATATATATATTGCTTTTATCACAATTTCCTGATCATTTCTCTATTTTTATTCTTCTTACTAATGCATTTATAATGTAAAATATTGAAGTCATTATAGATTTACAGAAGAATTCTAAAGACAGAATTTCTATTTGCTTTTCACCCACTATTCCTGGTGACACCATTATACTTTCTACCATCCGGCTCTGTTAAAATACACTTATCCCCATCATGTTTCCACACCGACTTCTTTTTAAAAATTTTTTTTTAAATTGTCTTTATTTTATTTGATAGAGACAGCCAGAAATCAAGAGAGAAGGGGGTGACAGAGAGGGAAAGAGATAAAGAAACACCTGCAACACTACTTCACCACTTGCAAAGCTTTCCCCTGGCAGGTGGAGACCAGGGGCTTGAACACGGATGGGTCCTTGTGCACTCAACCAGGTGCGCCACCACCTGGCCCTGTCGAATGTAAAACATTAATCCCCCAATAAAGAAATTTTTAAAAAATTACCTTCTGCACCCCATAATGATCCTGGGTCCATACTCCCGGAGGAATAAAGAATAGGAAAGCTATCAAGGTAGGGGATGGGATACGGAGTTCTGGTGGTGGGAATTGTACCACTCTTATCCTATGGTGTTGTCAGGGATTTGATTTTATAAATAGAATTTATAATAATAAAAAAGAAAATAAAATTTTAATTTTATGAGCTACAGAGAGTGAGACAGAGAGGTAGAGAAAGACCAGATCACCACTCAGCTCTGTCATATGGCATTGAAGGGATTGACTTTTGGGACAGTAGGGCCTCAAGAATGCAAACCCTGAGTTCTAGCTTGGAGCTAGCTTCCCAGTCCCCAATCACCATTTTATTTGTTTTTATTTAATTTTTTAATTGTGATTAATAGTGGGTTACAAGATTGTCAGATTACAGTATATAGTTCCACACCACACCCACTATAAAAGTCCTATATCCCCACCCTCCCACTTCCCAAAAATAACTACTATAGTTCCCACAAATCTTATAATTTGCTTGCTTCTGTTTTTTTTTTCTTTTTTAAAGTTCATGTAAATCAGCTCTCTGGATTCCACATAGAAGTGAAATGATCTTATAGTTGTCTTTCATTTTTTACTTACTTCACTAGGCATAATCACCTCCAGTTCCATCTATTTTCCCAAAGGACACAATATCATCTTTTTGATTGCAGAGCAGTGTTTCAATGAAATATATATGCCATAACTTCCTTAGCCAGTCATCTAGTGATAGGCATATATATTCCACTCTTTGGCTATTGTGAATAATGGAGCTATGAACATATTGTGATGTAGCCATGAACATATGACCCTTAAAACTGGTGTTTTAGGGAGTCCCACAGTAGTGCAGCTGGTTAAGCACTTGTGGCGTGAAGCACAAGGACCAGAGTAAGGATCCCTGTTGGTGCCCTGGCTCCCCACCTGTAGGGAAGTCCCTTCACAGACGGTGAAGCAGGTCTGCAGATGTCTGTCTTTCTCTTCCCCTCTCTGTCTTCCCCTCCTCTCTCTCCATTTCCCTCTGTCCTATCTAACAATGATGACATCAATAACAACAATAATAACTACAACAATTAAAAAAATAAGGGCAATAAAAGGGGAAAAAATGGTGTTTCAGTTCCTACTCATGGCCACAGAATGCGAGCTCAGATCTACAGGGATGCAGAAGTTACATAGACTCCTATGATGAATATGGGCCCCCAATCCAATCGATGGGGGTTTATAGTCAACAATATTTACACACCTTTCCCATATTTAGGCGCTACTCTCTTCCCTGATCCAGCTTTCTAGCCCTTTTTTCAGCCATGACATCATCTCTCCAGACAATAACTTGGGTCCACCTGCTCAGGCTCAGGGGAAAAAAAAAAAAAACACTAGAAAACTAGGGTGGGGGTAGAAGCATAATGGTTATGCAAAGAGACTCTCATGCCTGAGATTCCGAAATCTCCCAGGTTCAGTCCCCAGCACCACCATAAGCCAGAGCTGAACAGTGCTCTGGTTAAAAAATAAATAAATAAATAAATAAATAAATAAATGAATAATAAAACTAGTAAAGTTGTGGGCCCCTTGGAATATACCTAAAATAGACCTACTATCTATTACCAAGACGGAGACCCCAAATCTTCATCTGCACTATCCCGGCCTTTAGGTTCATGATTAGTCAACAATTTGTTTGGCTCTATATGTTAACTCTCTTTTCAGCCACCAGGTTCCAGATGCTACCATGATGCCAACCAGACCTCCCTGGGCAGACGACCCCCACCAATGTGTCCTGTAGCGCTAAGTAGCCAAAGCTCTGCCCCACTAGGGAAAGAGAGAGATAGGCTGGAAATATGGATTGACCTGCCAACACCCATGTTCAGTGGGAAAGCAATTACAGAAGCAATTTCATACCTTCCACCTTCTGCACCCCGTAATGACCCTGGGTCCATTCTCCCAGAAGGATAAAGAATAGGAAAGCTATCTGGGGAGGAGATGGGATGGTGGTGGGAACTGTGTGGAATTGTGCCCCTCTTATCCAATGGTTTTGTCAGTGTTTCCATTTTATAAATAATTTTTTAATTGGTGTTTTATTATTCTTTGGATAAATGCCTAAGAGTGATATTGTTGAAACATAAGGTAATTCCATTTTTATTTGCTTAAGGGTTCTCCATACAGTATTCCAAAGGGCCTACATCAGTTTGCATTCCAACCAGAAATCAGTGCAGCAGAGTTCCTTTTTCCTCACAACCTTGCCAAAACCTGTCATTTCCTGATTTCTCAACCCCCATTTCAAATGTTCACTACCTCACTTAAAACTCCACAGTGTTTCTGTGAACTGTTGAGGAGAGTGTCCATTTTCCTTTTTTTTTTTAGCATGATCAATGAGATATATCTGGGCTGTCTCCCTCTTCAAATTTATCTCTTGCCCTTTTCCCTTCTAGTCATCCTGTGCAGTTTATAGGCTCTATCTACTTGGTGTGTGTAGAATGTCCTCAATAAGCAAAGCCCTACTCTACATCTTCCAATGATTAAGGACTATTTTCTCAGAGTTCATCTCAGGCCTTTCCTGACATTCACACAATCCATACTACTATAGTACCAAACATTGCTGTTAACATGTACACATACTGATCTGCCTCATCCACTAGTCTCTGATTTCCTTGACAACAGAGCTCTATGGTTGTTAATCACAACCCTATTTTCTAACCCCCCTGCACCCCCTGCAGCCCTGTTTTTCCTTTAACATCCTCATATCCATAGAGAAACTTGCTTCAACTTAGTTATCATCTCTCCAAAAGAGGGGATGACCACATTCTGCCAAGGATAGATGGAATGATCTAGCAGTCATGAATTCCTAGAAATACTCCCAAGAGCACTGGTTACTAACCCACAAATGGTTCCTTCTGTTCAGAATGCTAAGAGAAGCCTCTCTAAATGTTTCATAAGCTATTTTGCTACAGTTTAAAACTACCTCATCTGGGAATTGAACAGTGGTGAAGCAGGGATTTCCTTTTCTCACAGGCCCATGGGATACAATTTCCTGAAACTTCAAAAATAAAAAAAAAGAAAAAGAAAAGAAAAGAAAAAAGAGCCAGCAAAACCAAGCAGTAATATTTTCCTACTCTTATGTGGTTTTCATGATATAACACATATATAACCTTTACATGCTCAAGTTCTTCTTAAGACAGGGTCTAAAAATATGATTTTAAAGTATTTTGGAAGCCAAACCTTTAGTACCATGGCTTCATTAAAATGAGTGTAAAATTTCACAGATTTTTGTTGTTGTTGCTAAGTTTGGAGTGCTCCTTGTATATTTTGATTATTAATCTTTTGTCTGATATATGATATGTAAAGATCTTTTCCTTTTCCATAAGGAGTTTCTCTGTTTGGGTGGTGGTTCCTTTTGTCATGCAGAAACTTTTCAATTTGGTGTAGTCCCATTAGTTTATTTATTTATTTTTTGTGTGTGATTGGTCTTGAGTCATCAAAGATGACTTTAAAACTTAGATTGAAGGAATTCTAATACTGTTTACCTCTAAATATTTGATGAATTCTGGTTTAACATTCAAATCCTTCACCCATTTGGAGTTCACTTCTTTGTAGTGAAACATCGTGATTTGGTTTCATTCTCCTGCATGTTTTAGCCCAATTTTCCCAACACCATTTGTTGAAGAGATTTTATTTTCTTCACTTACTATTTTGGGCTCCCCTGTCAAAGAAAATTGTTAAATAAATGTTCATAGGTTTCAGGGTTATTCCTGGGATCTTCATTCTATTCCACTGTTCTATGAGTCTATTTTTGTTCTAGTACCAGGTAATTTTTATTACAATGTCCTAAAATACAGTTTGAGACTTGGGAACATGATGCCTTCAGTCTTGTTTGTTTTCTGAAGACTGCTTTGGTGATTCTGGATATTTTCTTTCTTTAAAAAAATTTTTTTAATAATCTTTATTTATTTGATAGACAGCCAGAAATGGAAAGGGAAAGGGGAGGTAGGGAAGAAGAGAGACAGAGAGACACCTGCAGCACTGCTACACCACTTGCAAAACTTTCCCCCTGCAGGTAGGGACTGGGGGCTGGAACCTGTGTCCTTGTACATTATAACATGTGTGCTCAACCTGGTGTGCTACCTACCACCCAGCCCCTGGATATTTTCTAATTCCAGATAAACTTTTGTAGCTTTTGATCTATTCGCTTAAAAAAAAAAATTGGTGTGGGGGGCCAGCTGGTGGCACACCCCATTAAGTGCACATAGTACAAAGCACAAAGACCCACACAAGGATCCAGGTTTGAGCCCCTGTGCCCCTCCTGAAGGGGGAAAGCTTCACAAGTGAACCAGGTTTGCAAGTGGCTCTCTTTTTCTCTCCTTTTCTATCTCCCCCTCTCTCAATTTATCTCTGTCCTGTACAATAAAATGGAAAAATGGCCACCAGGAGCAGTGGATTCACAGTGCTGTCACCAGCCCCAGACTTAACCCTGAAGGTAATAAATAAATAAATAAATATTAAAAATAATTGGTGGTACCTTGAGGAGAGATTTTTATCTATTTCCTTGAATAATACCTCATAGCTTTCAGTATACAAGTCTTTCACTTCTTTTGTTTGATTTATTTTTACTGCTATAGTTAATGGGATTGATTTTTGAGTTTCTTCTTCTGATTTAGTATTTATGTCAAGCAATGCTGATTTTTGCAACATGCCATTTTACTATGCTGCTTAATAATCCCAGGAGCTTCTCAATGGATACTTTAGGATTTTCTTTTTTTTATTTAAATTTTTTAATTAATTAATTTTATTTATTCCCTTTTGTTGCCCTTGTTGTGTTATTTGTTGTAGTTATTATTAATGTCGTTGTTGGATAGGACAGAGAGAAATGGAGAGAGGAGAGGAGACAGAGAGGGGGAGAGAAAGACCCCAGCAGACCTGCTTCACCGCCTGTGAAGCGACTCCTCTGCAGGTGGAGAGCCAAGGGCTGGAACCCGGATCCTTGCGCTGGTCCTTGTGCCACCTGCGCTTAACCCGCTGTGCTGCCATCTGACTCCCAGGATTTTCTTTCTTTCTTTTTTTTTTTTTTTAAAGATTTTATTTATTTATTAGGAAGATTGGAGGAGAGAGAGAAAGAACCAGCATGGCTCTGGAACATGTGCAGTTGGGGATTGAACTCACAACCTCATACTTGAGAGTCCAGTGCTTTATACATTGCGCCACCTCCCAGACCACTCCCAGGATTTTCTATGTATTCTATCATATCATATGCAAACAGTAATAGTTTTACTTCTTCTCTTCCAGTCTGTATCCCTTTAATTACTCTCTCTCTTGACTAGTTACTATGATTAGAACTTCCAACACTATGTTGAATAGTAACTGAGGGACCAGGCGGTAGCACACTTGATGAAGTCATATAGCACTAAGCTCACAAGGAACCAAGCAGAATCCCGGTTCAAGCTCCCACTTCCCCACCTGTGGGAGTGTGTGTGTGTGGAGGGGAGGGGACTCTTCACAAGCATCGAAGCTGGTCTACAGGTGTCTTTTTCTCTCCCTCTCTATCTTCCCCTCCCCTCTCAATTTCTCTCTGTTCTATCCAAAAAGAAAAAAAAATAGTAACAGTGAATGTGAACACCCTAGTGCCTGATCTAAGTAGGAATGCTTTCAGTTTCTCATCATTGAGTACGATGTTGGATGTAGGTTTGTTGTATATAGACTCAACTAGATTTAAGAATTTTTCTTCTATTCCCATTTTTATAGTGTTTTGATCATGAAAGGATATTGAATTTTGCCAAAGGTTTCTCTGCATCTATTATAATAATCGTGATTTTGGTTGTTCTTTTGTTAATGTTGTGGGTCACATTTATTAGTTTATGTATATTGAATCAGTCTTGCGTCCCTGGGATAAATCCAACTTGGTCATAATGTACAATATTTTCTTTCTTTTTTTAAATATTTTATTTATTTATTCCCTTTTGTTGCCCTTGTTGTTTTATTGTTGTAGTTATTATTGTTGTTGTCGTCGTTATTGGATAGGACAGAGAGAAATGGAGAGAGGAGGGGAAGACAGAGAGGAGGAAAGAAAGATAGACACCTGCAGACCTGCTTCACCGCCTGTGAAGCGACTCCCCTGCAGGTGGGGAGCCTGGATTCGAACCGGGATCCTTATGCCGGTCCTTGTGCTTTGCGCCATCTGCGCTTAACCCGATGCGCTACAGCCCGACTCCCCAATATTTTCTTTTCTTTCTTTCTTTCCCTTCTTTACAGTTAACAGTAAAATACAGTACTTTGCACGTGTGTAATATTTCTCAATTTCCACATATACTCTAAACCCCACCCTCCCAGATCCTCCTCAGACATCATGTTCCAGGACCTGAACACCCCCACCTCAGAGTCTTTTTTGGTGCAATACACCAACTCCAGTCCAAGTTCTGCTTTGTGTTTTCCTTTCTGTTCTTATTCTTCAACTCATGTCCATAAGTGAGATCATCTCATATTCTTCCTTCTTTCTGGTTTATCACACTCAGCATGATTCCTTCAAGCTCCATCCAGAAGAGGTGAAGAAGGTGTATTCACCACTTTTAATAGCTGAATAATATTCCATTGTGTATATATACCACAACTTACTCAGCTACTCATCTGTTGTTGGGCACCTGAGTTGCTTCCAGGTTTTGGCTACTACAAATTATGCTGCTGTTAGCATAGGTACACACAAATCTTTTTGATGGGTGTGTTTGGTTCCTTAGGATATATATCCCCAAACGAGGAGTTGCCAGGTCATAGCCTTCTGAGAGTTCTCCAGACTGCTCTCCACAGGGCTTGGACCAATTTACATTCCCACCAGCAATATAGGAGTGTTCCTTTGCCCAAACAACCTCTCCAGCATTTGTTGCTGCTACCTTTTCTGATGTGTGACATCCTCACTAAAGCAAAGTCGAATCTCATTGTTGTCTTTATTTTCACTTCTTTGACAATCAATGACTTGGAGCATTTTTTCATATGTCTATTGGCCTTTTGGATATCTTCATTGGTGAACATTCTATTTATATTCTCTACTCATTTTTGGATAGGGTCATTGTTTTTTTTTCTTTATTGGTGAGTTGAATAGTTTACAGTCAACAATTAAATACAGTAGTTGGTACATGTATAACATTTCTCAGTTTTCCACATAACACTCTAGTCCCCCACCTAAATCCTCCTCCACCATCATATTCCAGGACCTGAACACTTCCCCCTCTCCTCAGAGTCCTTTAATTTGGGGGCAATACACCACATTTTATTGTTGTTGCTGAGTTGGGTGACTTCTTTATATATTTTAGTTATTAGCCTTTTGTCTGATGTATGTCGTGTAAAGATCTTCTCTCATTCTGTAAGGGGTCTCTTTGTTTGGGTGCTGGTTTCTTTTGCTGTGCAGGAGCTTTTTGATTTGATGTAGTCCCATTGGTTTATTTCTGTTTTAGTGTTCCATGCAATTGGATTTGTATCACTGAATATGCCTATACAATTTAGATGGAAAAGAGTTCTGCTAATATTTTTCTCTAAGTAGTCAATAGTTTCTGGTCTAACAACCAGATCCTTGATCCATATGGAATTTACTTTTGTGTCTGGTGAAATGTAGTGGCTCAGTTTCAACATTTTGCAAGTTTCAAACCCATTTTTTCAACACCATTTGTTGAAGAGACTCTCTTTTCCCTATTTAATACTCTAGGCACCTTTGTTGAAGATTAGATGTTCATAGGTGTGGGGGCTCATTTCTGCACTCTCAGTTCTACTCTAGTGGTCTGTGTGTCTATTTTTGTTCCAGTTACCCGGCAGTTTTGAGTACAATAACCCTCTAGTACAATCTGAGATCTGGGAGGTTGATATCTCCAGTTCTGTTCTTTCTTCTCAAGATTGTTTTGACAATTCTAAATATGTCTGGTTATTCATAAACATTTGTAACTTTTGTTCCATTCTCCAGGAAGCAATTTTTGACATACAGTATTTTCAGATTATAATGGGTTTATCAGGATGCAATCCTACTCTAAGTCAAGAAAAACCTGCATATAAAATAATTGAGTAATTGTGTAGTATATCTGAAATTAATAGGTTGTTTTAAGTCAATTATATCTGAGTTTTTTAATGTGATAGTTCATTGAATATATGATAAATTCATGTCTTGAGAGTCAAGTTATAAAATATGTTCTGTCTTTTCATTTTGTATTTCATTATTCTCATATCTTACAAGAGGTCATGGAAGTCTATACAGTAATTTTGAGCACCACCTAGTGAGCATTTGGGTTACATTCTTAACCTGAATAAAAGTTACCAAAACTGATTTAACAGTGGTTTGCATTATTATACAAATTTAGGAATACTGTTTCACATGAGAGAGAGAAATGTCTTGAAAGTTAATTTCCTGTATTTGAATTCACACTATTTCATTTTATTTTTGTTTCCTTAGCTGTGATGCTGTGATTATAGTGGGTTACAAGACTGTAGGATACAGGAAATAATAGTTTCACACCATACCCACCACCAAAGTTTTGTGTTACCTTTTTGTTTTGTCTCCAGGGTTATCGCTGGGGCTCGGTGTCAGCACTACTAATCCACTGCTCCTGGAGGCTATTATTCTCATTTTGTTGCCCTTGTTGTTGGCCTTGTTGTGGTTGTTATTGTTATTGTTGTTATAGCTGTTGTTGTTGCATAGGACAGAGAGAAACCGAGAGAGGAGGGGAAGGTGGGGGGTTGGGGATAGACACCTACGGACCTGCTTCACTGCTTGTGAAGTGACCCCTTTGCATGTGGGGAGCCAGGGGCTCGAACCGGGATCCTTACGCTGGTCCTTGCATTTTGCACCATGTGTCTTTGTTACCTTTAAAACCCAAACAATGCTGAGTAGATTAAATAACTATTTATGCTTACACAAGATTAGTAACAATAGTTTAGTAATCTTTCTTTCATAGCAGACTTCATTTTATGTGGCTCTCAAATTTTTTCCCAACAATTCAATGTAATTTGTCCATCAATGTATTTCATATCTGAACATTATTCTTATCTCCATTTCTTTATTGGTTAACAACTTTTTCTTAATTTTTTATATTATCTTTGAGTCCTTAAGCTATTAACTGATTTAAATAGTATATTACAGGATAACTAAGGGCAGATGGTTAAAAATAAACACTACAACTCATATCAAATCAAAGGCATTTTAAAAATAATAAACAAGAACTTAGTTTTAATTTAAGAAATAAACCATTCTTGATTTAAATGAAGTATGGAGATCTAACATGTAACAGTTCTTCCACAGTTACATAGAATCATAAATGGCAGAAAGTAAGTCATGTGGTTCTTTACAGTGGTACAATAATACATGCTGTAATTTTCATATAATCAGTCAGTCTATGCTTGAATGTTTCCTGAGAGACAGAGCTAAGTTTAATCTGAAACGAAGAAAGAGAATGTGTTATACTATCAAATATTAAGTTCTAATTTTCACAACTATAGTTAATGCTTTTGTGATTTGGTATGAACAACAAAACTTCTGAAACATTTCTTCTTTTATCAGCAAAATAGTATGGTTGAAGATTGGGGTGTTTGAGTAAAGATTCCAACCCAGATATTATGATCTGTATAAGAATTAAAGAATACACTTTAGCTTCTTCACTATCCGTCTGTTTTACCTTGTGGCAGCTGTGATAGAAACGTCTCATTGTGAGCCTGTGTTTTACAGTAATTGTCACTCTCTCTACCTGAATTCTTCTTTTCCAGTTTCAAGTGTACAGAGAATATAAGGCTCTAACCTTTTTGTGTGTGTGTGTGTGTGTGTGTGTGTGTGTGTGTGTGTGTGTGTGTGTGTGTGTGTGTGTGGGATTTAATAATGATTGACAAGACTGTGAGGTAAGAAGGGTATAGTTCAATACAATTCTCACCACCAGAGTTCCGTATCCCATCCCCTCCACTAGAAGCTTTCTTATTCTTTATCCCTCTGGAAGTATGGAACAAAGATATTTATGGGGAGAAGAAAGTGGGAATTCTGGCTTCTATAATTGCTTCTCTTCTGGGCATGGGCACTGACAAGTCTATCCATATCCCCAACCTGTTTCTATCTTTCCCTAGTAGAGCAGGGCTCTGGAGAGGTGGGGTACCAGGGTATATTAGTGAGTTTGTTTTAGCCCAGGGAAGTCAGGTTGACATTATGGTATCATCTGTAACTTGGTGGCTGAAAAAGCATTAAGCTATAAAGCAGAACAAATTATTTAATAATCAGGAACCTAAAGGTAAGAATATAGCAGATGAGATTTGGTGTCTTCATGTTGGAAGAAGCTAGGAGGTCTATTTTAGGTATATCCCAAGAGTCCTATGACTTTATCAGTTTTTGCCTGAGCCCCACAGCTAACATGCAGGTGGGTTTAAGGTATTATCTGGGAAGATGGTGTTAGAATTAGAAATAAGACTAGAAAGTTGGATCAAAGCACCCTCTCATCTCACTATTTAAGTCCGTTTCCTTTCTCTAGGTTGGGTCTCTGCATATCACTCAGCCTTTTTTTTTTTTTTTTTTAATATAGGGAGAGAAGACAAACTGAGAGCAAAGAAATAAAAGAGACCACAGCACAAAGTCTTCCTTCAGTGCAGGGGCCTAGGCACAAGCAGGGTTGTACATATGTCAAAGCAGAATACTATTCAAGTGAGGTATTTCAATATCCCTCAGTCTTTTGTTGTTGTTGTTGTTGTTTTGTTTTGCTTGTTTGTTTTGCCACAAGGGATATCATTGCCTGCCCATGCACTCACTGCTCCTAGCATTTTTTTTCTTTTTTGAATTATTTTCTTTATTTGATAGGACAGGAAGAAATTGGGGAGGTCTAGAGAGGGAGGGAGAAAAGGAGATACCTATAGTACTTGCTTCAACACTTGTGAAGCATCCTCCCTGAAGGTGGGAACAGGTGGGCTTGAACCCCTGTTGTTGAGCACTGTAATGTATGCACTCAGCCTTTTTATTTTATTTATTTATTTATTTATTTATTGCCTCCAGGGTTATCACTTGGGCTTGGTGGCTGCACTATGAATCGGCTGCTCCCGGCAGCCAACTTTTTGTCCATTGTTGTTGCTGCTGTTATTGTTACTGTTGCTTCTGTTATTGTTGTTGGATAGGACAGAGAGAAATTGGGAGAGGAGGGAAAGACAGAGAGGGGAAGAGAAAGCTAGATACCTAGAGATCTGCTTCAACACTTTCAAAGCAAACCCCCTGCAGGTTGAGAACCAGGGGCTCAAACCAGGATCCTTACACAGGTCCGTGCACTTCGCACTTAGTCATTTTTTATAACATTTGCAAGTTGTTTTGCAAGTTGCAAGTGGTGAAGCAGTGGTGTGCTGGGAAATTGTGCAGATGCAGTCACATCTGCCATGTTGTCCCCTCAGGCTATTGCTAGTTCCCGCAAGAGCTGGGACATTTTTGGAGGGACTTTTCCGCCATGGTGTGCCCTCAGGCATTGTAAATTCCCCACGATAGTTGGAATGCTTTGGTTACTCCTCCCCCTTCCCATTCCCGCGAGAGTTATTATCCTACCGTGGAGTGCTATAGTTACTCCTCCCCCTTCTCATTCTAATGAGAGCTATTCCCATAAAAGCCCTTCTTCTGCCCCTCGTTTTCTTGCCTGCCTTTCACTTCAGTGATTAGATGCAGGGAAGGTTGCTGCGTGAGGCGGCCATTTTTGCTACCTCCACGTGGCCCAAACAGCTGCTCTCTCACCCAACTCTGAGGTGCCAGGGCAAATAAAGGATTGTGTTCCCTTTCTGCTCCAAACCTCCTTTTTCTGCGTCCAGCCGCCACCGTGTCTCCTCGCACTGACGCCCCTCAGGGCGGCCCAGCATGAGGTCCAGAAAAGCCACCCAGACACAGGTAACTGGCAGCCACCTGACTCTGCGGCCCCACGTTTCCCCCCACCATGGGATTTTCCCCACTTTACGAGGAGGCGTCCCAGACATTCTAATCTTTTCTCATGGGACAGGCTCTCTATCTCAGAGATGCTTTACTGGGGGCTGTACTGGGGGCTGCACTGTGCATTATCTTGGCTATGTTTGCAGCTTTCAGGATATATATAAGGTGCCCTGCTGAAAGGTTAAGAGACCTTGAGGCTGAGATACAAGAGTTAAAGAAGATGTTCTCAGCGCTTAGCCACCCTAAGCCTTCTGTATTTTGCCCCGAGAGTTCTGTTTCGGAAGAAACCTGTTCGGTTTCTCCGACAGCCGCTTCTCCAGCGGCTTCCACTTCCATAACTCCTTCCCCCGATGATACCTCGTCATCAAACCAAGTCCACACCTTCCCAGTAAATGTGGTCCCCCACCAGACTATTACATGGGGAAAGCAGAGTCTCTTCAACAAATGGTGTTGGAAACAATGGGTTGAAACATGCAGAAGAATGAAACTTAATCAAATACAAAAGTAAATTCCAAGTGGATCAAGGACTTGGATGTTAGACCATAAACTATCAGATACTTAGAGGAAAATATTGGCAGAACTCTTTTCCGCATAAATTTTAAAGACATTTTCAATGAAATTAATCCAATTACAAGGAAGACTAAGGCAAGTATAAACCTATGGGACTACATCCAATTAAAAAGCTTCTTCACAGCAAAAGAAACCACTACCCAAACCAAGAGACCCCTCACAGAATGGGAGAAGATCTTTACATGCCATACACCAGATAAGAGTTTAATAACCAACATATATAAAGAGCTTGCCAGACTCAACAACAAGACAACAAATAACCCCATCCAAAAATGGGTGGAGGACTTCGACAGAATATTCACCACAGAAGAGATCCAAAAGGCTGAGAAACACATGAAAAAATGCTCCAAGTCTCTGATTGTCAGAGAAATGCAAATAAAGACAACAATGAGATATCATTTCACTCCTGTGAGAATGTCATACATCAGAAAAGGTAACAGCAGCAAATGCTGGAGAGGCTGTGGGGTCAAAGGAACCCTCCTGCACTGCTGGTGGGAATGTAAATTAGTCCAACCTCTGTGGAGAACAGTCTGGAGAACTCTCAGAAGGCTAGAAATGGACCTACCCTTTGACCATGCAATTCCCCTCCTGTGGATATATCCTAAGGAACCCAACACATCCATCCAAAAAGATCTGTGTACACATATGTTCTTGGCAGCACAATGTGTAATAGCCAAAACCTGGATGCAACCCAGGTGTCCAACAACAGATGAGTGGCTGAGCAAGTTGTGGTATATATACACAATAGAATACTACTCAGCTGTAAAAAATGGTGACTTCACTGTTTTCAACCAATCTTGGATGGACCTTGAAAAAATAATGTTGAGTGAAATAAGTCAGAAACAGAAGGATGAATATGGGATGATCTCACTCTCAGGCTGAAGTTGAAAAACAAGATTAGAAAAGAAAACAGAAGTAGAACCTGAAATGGAATTGGAGTATTACACCAAAGTAAAAGACTCTGGGGTGGGTGTGGGTGGGTGGGGAGAATACAGGTCCATGAAAGATGATGAATGACATAGTGGGGGTTGTATTGTTAAATAGGAATCTGGGGAATGTTATGCATGTACAAACTATTGTATTTACTGTTGAATGTAAAACATTAATTCCCCAATAAAGAAATAAATTATTTAAAATAAAAAAAATTTTTTAAAATGTGGCCCCCAATAGACAGAACCCTCAGGTGTGGTATCCATATTCCTCCAAAGAACTCAGAGAACTCAGGAACACAGTGAAGGAGTATGGGATTCATGCCCCGTGGACCAAGTCCATTTTATGAGGCTTTTTCCAACAACTTAATACCTCTCAAGATTGGAGTGACCTAACTCTTGCTGCGATCCAAGACCCCCTCTACCTGCAATGGGAGGCATGTTTTTGTGATGAATGCTCAAAACAATCCCAGAAAAATAGTCAGAAACACCTAGAATGGAATTTTGATGCACTGTTTGGAGCGGGAGAGTTTGAAACAGGAATTCAGCAGGCAGAAGCCAAGTTTCCAGTCGGTTATTTTGAACAGGTACGCATCTGTGCAACACAAGCATGGGAGAGGTTAACCCCATCGACAGGAGAGGCCTCAGTCCCCATTAATTCCCTTTGCCAAGAAACTGATGAATCCTTAGCTAACTTCATTGCCAGGGTGCAGTCAACCTTAGAGAGAAAGATTTATAATCCTGAAGTCCGCTCTCTCCTCCTGCGTTCTATTGTCTGGGATGGCATGATTCCGCTATTCCATCAGGCATGCCTCAAACACCAACACCCAGATAATTGGATTTTAGCAACACAGGAACTTAGACCAGGCTCTTATGGCACAAGCTTATGCAGTTATCCCACATAATCAAAATGAGGCCTGCTTTCAGTGCGGTTGTCAAGGGCATTGGCGTAACCAATGTCCAGATAAGCCGCGACCATGCCTCCAGTCAGGGCAACCACGTCTCCAGTCAGGGCAACCACGCCTCCAGTTAGGGCAACCATGCCTCCAGTCAGGGCAACCCCGCCTTCAGTCAGGGAGCCAGAGGCCACGAACACCTTGTCCTAGATGTCAGAAAGGTTTTCATTGGAAGAGAGATTGTTGGTCCAAGTTTCATAAAGATGGCATGCCCCTGAATGGTACAAATTCAGGGCCTGAGATTTTGTGGACCACTCCTGTCTTAGAACAAGGTCACCCTACTATGACAGTAAGGACTGGCAATATTCCTTTTTAAATGTTCAATTGACACAGGGGCAGAAAAGTTTTTTTTTAATTTTTTAAAAAATTTTTTATTTATTTATTCCCTTTTGTTGCCCTTGTTTTATTGTTGTAGTTATTATTGTTGTTGTCACTGTTGGATAGGACAGAGAGAAATGGAGAGAGGAGGGGAAGACAGAGAGGAGGAGAGAAAGATAGACACCTGCAGACCTGCTTCACCGCCTGTGAAGCGACTCCCCTGCAGGTGGGGAGCTGGGGTTCGAACTGGGATCCTTATGCCGGTCCTTGTGCTTTGTGCCACCTGCGCTTAACCCGCTGCGCTACAGCCCGACTCCCAGAAAAGATGATTTTAAGGCAAGCGGAGGTTCCCCAAAATTGGGAATTCCTCCCAGTGCCCTGGTACAAAGAGTTGAAGGGGAGACCCAAGCCTTTCTCACACGAGATTCGATCATGTGGGAAGACCCTGAAGGGACTGCCAGACACTTCCACCCTTTGGTAGCTGATATTAGCACCAACCTACTGGGCAGGGATCTTCTGGAATGTCTTGATGTTAGGATATCCACAGATGCCTCTGCAGAGCATAATACATGCTCCTGCGAGACTAGATCTAATCAGCACCCCCAATACTAACTGCCACTGTTCGTAACCAAACTCCCTACTTGGACTGACTATCTAATGAGCCTGTCTGGGTGGAACAGTGGCCTTTGCCTAGGAATAAGCTAGAAATTTTAAAAGAGCTCATCCGAGAGCAGTTGTCCTTGGGACACATTCGTCATTCTCGAAGCCCATGGAATACTCCTGTCATTGTGATTAAAAAGCACTCGGGAAAATGGTGCATCCTCCAAGATATCCATGCGGTAAATAAAACCATGCAGGTCTGGGGCTCCCCCCAAAGGGGTTTGCCTCTTGCTACTGCAATTCCCATGGGAATTCCAATCATAGCTATTGACATTCAAGATTGTTTTTTCTCTATTCCCTTGCATCCGAAAGACTGTAAATGTTTTGCCTTCTCTGTTCCTTCTACTAATAACGCCAGCCCTGCCGTTAGATTTGAATGGGTGGTGCTACCCCAGGGCATGGCCAATAGTCCTACAATTTGTCAAGAAGCTGTTAAATCTACCCTTTTTTCATATATTCATAAGGACCTTAATGGTTTTAACTATGTGGATGATGTCTTAATATGGAGAGAATTAGATACAGATCTCTGTGCCCTACGTGATTTTCTCATTCCTGCCTTAAAGAAAAGTGGCCTAAATGTAGCTGCTGAGAAGGTACAGCTAAACCTCCAATATCTTTCTTAGGTTCAGAGATTTCTCTAACACAAATTCATCCCTTAAAACCTAGTGTTACTTTTCCTTCTAACCTTACTCTTGCTTCTTCTTTTTTTTTTTTTTAGTACTTTTTTTTATTGGGGAATTAATGTTTTACATTCAACAGTAAGTACAATAGTTTGTACATGCATAACATTCCCGAGATTCCCATATAACAATACAAACCCTGAATCCTTCTTAGACCTGTATTCTCCCCACCCACCCACACCCACCCCAGAGTCTTTTACTTTGGTGAGATATACCAATTCCATTTCAGGTTCTACTTCTGTTTTCTTTTCTGATCTTGTTTTTTACTTCTTCCTGAGAGTGAGATCATCCCATATTCATCCTTCTGTTTCTGACTTATTTCACTCAACATTATTTTTTCAAGGTCCATCCAAGATTGGTTGAAAACAGTGAAGTCACCATTTTTTACAGCTGAGTAGTATTCTATTGTGTATATATACCACAACTTGCTCAGCCACTCATCTATTGTTGGACACCTGGGTTGCATCCAGGTTTTGGCTATTACAAATTGTGCTGCCAAGAACATATGTGTACACAGATCTTTTTGGATGGATGTGTTGGGTACCTTAGGATATATCCCCAGGAGAGGAATTGCAGGATCATAGGTTGGGTCCATTTCCAGCCTTCTGAGAGTTCTCCAGACTGTTCTGCATAGAGGTTGGACCAATTTACATTCCCACCAGCAGTGTAGGAGGGTTCCTTTGACCACACAACCTCTCTAGCATTTTCCGCTGTTACCTTTTCTGATGTATGACATTCTCACAGGAGTGAAATGATATCTCATTGTTGTCTTTATTTGCATTTCTCTGACAATCAGAGACTTGAAGCATTTTTTCATGTGTTTCTCAGCCTTTTGGATCTCTTCTGTGGTGAATATTCTGTCCATGTCCTCCCCCCATTTTTGGATGGAGTTATTTGTTGTCTTGCTATTGAGTTTGGCAAGCTCTTTATATATGTTGTTTATTAAACTCTTGTCTGATGTATGGCATGTAAAGAGTTTCTTTTTCTATGCAGAAGCTTTTTAATTGGATGTAGTCCCATAGGTTTATACTTGCCTTAGTCTTCTTTGTAACTGGATTCGTTTCATTGAAGATGTCTTTGAAATTTATGCGGAAAAGAGTTCTGCCAATATTTTCTTCTAAGTATCTGATAGTTTGTGGTCTAACATCCAAGTCCTTTATCCACTTGGAATTTACTTTTGTATTTCATAAAATACAGTGGTTCAGTTTCATTCTTCTGCATGTTTCAACCCATTGTTTCCAACACCATTTGTTGGAGAGACTCTGCTTTCCCCATTTAATAGTCTGAGCCCCTTTGTGAAAGATTAGATGTCCATAGGTGTGAAGGCTCTCTAAAGATTGTTTTGGCAATTCTAGGTCTTTTCTGGTTCCAGATAAACATTTGTAGCTTTTGTTCTATTCTCCTAAAAAAATGTGCTTGGGATCTTGATGGGGATAGCATTAAATTTGTAGATGGCTCTGGGTAATATATTCATTTTGATGATGTTAATTCTACCAACCAATGAACATGGAATATCTTTCCACTTCTTTCTGTCTTTTTCAATTTCCTTGAGTAGTGACTCATAATTTTCAGTATACAAGTCTTTCACTTCTTTGCATAGGTTTACTCCTAGGTATTTTATTGTTTTAGTTGCTATAGTAAAAGGAATTGATTTCTGGATTTCAATATCTTGTAGCTTAGTGTTTGCATAGAGGAATGCTACTGACTTTTGAATGTTAATTTTGTAGCCTGACACCTTATTGTATTGTCTGATGATTTCCAAAAGCTTCTTGCTGGATTCCTTAGGTTTTTCTGTGTATACTATCATGTCATCTGCAAAAAGGGAGAGTTTGACTTTTTCTCTTCCAATCTGTATCCCTTTAATTCCTTGCTCCTGCCTGATTGCTATGGCAAGAACTTCCAACACTATGTTGAATAGTAATGGTGATAGTGGGCAGCCCTGTCTAGTACCTGATCTGAGTGGAAATGCTTCCAGTTTTTCACCATTGAGTATGATGTTGGTTGTAGGTTTGCTATATATAGACTCCACTATCTTGAGGAATTTTCCATCTATTGCCATTTTTTGTAGTGCTTTGATCATAAAGGGATGTTGTATTTTGTCAAAGGCTTTCTCTGCATCTGTTGATATGCCCATGTGGTTTTTGGTCTTGCTTTTGTTGATGTGGTGGATCACATTGATTGATTTATGTATATTAAACCAACCTTGCATGCCTGGGATAAACCCCACTTGGTCATGATGAACAATCTTTTAAATATACTGCTGTATCTGGTTGGCTAGAATTTTGTTTAATATTTTAGCATCTATGTTCATCAGAGATATTGGTCTGTAGTTTTCTTTTTTGGTTGTGTCCCTGTCTGCTTTTGGTATCAGAGTGATGTTGGCTTCATAGAAACTGGCAGGGAGTATTCCAGTGTCTTCAATCTTCTGGAAGACTTTTAAAAGTAGAGGTATTAGTTCTTCTTTGAAGGTTTTGTAGAATTCATTTATAAAACCATCTGGTCCAGGACTTTTATTTTGGGGGAGATTTTTGATAACTATTTCAATTTCATTAGCTTTGATGGGCCTGTTCATGTTATTGACTTCCTCTTTACTTAGTTTTGGAAGGTGGAAAGTATCTAGGAAATCGTCCATTTCTTCCAGGTTCTCTAGCTTGGTGGCATATAGTTGTTCATAGAAGCCTCGAATGATATGCTGAATTTCTGTGGTGTCTGTTGTGATATCTCCTCTTTCATTTACTATCCGATTTATTTGGGTCCTCTCCGTTTTTTGTTTTGTGAGTCTGGCTAAAGGTTTGTCAATTTTGTTCATTCTTTCGAGGAACCAACATTTACTTTCATTGATCTTTTGTATGGTTTTCTTATTCTCAATGTTATTTATTTCTGCCCTAACTTTAGTGATTTCTGTCTTTCTGGTTGCTTTAGGGTTCCTTTGTTCTTCTTCTTCTAGGTCTTTAAGATATGCAATCAGGCTGTTTATTTGTGCTTTTTCTTGTTTCCTAGTGTGTGCTTGTATATCTATGAACTTCCCTCTCAGTACTGCCTTAGCTGTGTCCCAAATATTTTGATAGCTTGTGTCTTCATTTTCATTGCAGTCTTCCTACTCTGTGTTTTTTAATAGGTGAATTCAGGCCATTGACATTTATTGATATCAAAGATTGAAGATATTTTAACGCCATTCTTGTAGAGTTTTAGAGTGTTCTGATATATGTCCTATTTATGATGGTCTGACTGTTTATAGAAGACCTTTCAGAACTTCTTTCAGGGCATGCTTGGTGATAGTTGATTCCTTCAACTGTTGCTTGTCTGAGAAGGTTTTGATGCCTCCCTCTAGTCTGAATGACAGTCTAGCAGGATATAGTATTCTTGTTTGAAAGCCTTTCTCATTGAGCACTCGATAGATATCTTGCCATTCTCTTCTGGCCTGTAGTGTTTGTATGGAGAAGTTTGCTGCTAATCTTATGGGTTTTCCTCTGTAGGTGACTCTTTGTTTTTCTCTTGCAGCCTTCAGGATCCTTTCTTTATCCTTATTCCTTTCCATTCTAAATATGATGTGTCTTGGTGTCTTTAAGTCTGGGTTAATTCTGTTTGGGACCCTCTGGGCTTCTTGAATCTTTATGTCTTTGGTGTTGTCTCGACTACAGAAGTTTTCAGCTATTATGGCCTGAAGATAGTGTTTTCTTCCAGAGTCTCATTTGTTGTCCTGTATTTCTGATTACAATTCTTTCGAACTCTTTTCTCACTCCTGTAATTATTTCCTTAGCTAATGTTTGGATGTTGAACTTGTTATTTTGTGCTTCACCCTTCAGGGGGGCTTTTAGCTGGACTGTTGTCCTGGTTGGTTTCTCCAATATTTCTTCTTGTTGGTTTACCCATTTTATATATTATGTTATGTGTTCCCTCTCTTAGTACTTTTCAAATTACTGATCACTATTTCCTGGATTGACTGGAAATAGTAAGTTAAGTAAGTTAATAGTAATTTAATAGTAAGTTAATAGTAATTTAAGTAAGTTAATTAAAGGGTTCACAGTGGTGGAAGTTAACAGTTGTTTTAATCCCTGAGTTTGAGCTCAGTGATTTAAAAGCCTCTTTTTTTTCTCTGTAGGCTATGGGAGCCTGAGGTCTCCTAAACTATAAGTAGGCTTCCCTTCGTAGCTTAATCACTGACTCCTGACCAAGAGATAAGGCAGGGTGTGGCAGAGATAGTCCAGTGGTTATGCAAAGAGACTTTAACAGCCCCACAGCTATGCCACCGAGGTATTGGTCTTCTCCTGAGTTTCCTGGTTAGATCTCTTTCCCCCAGTGTCCCTCCCTGCCACTGCTCCAGATTCTGAGGGCAGTTTCAATGGAGACTCAGAGTTGCACTTGGTGAGTCTCTGGGGAGTCCTCTCCTCCCTTCAGCTGTCCCCTTGTTGGTGGAACAGACTAGAGGTGGTGTCTCAACTGATAAACCGCCAGACTGTTACTAGCCACTTAGTCTCTCCCTAGGCTCCTCTCTGTCACCAGCAATGTGTGTTTGCACTCACTGATGATTTGGTGGGTTCCTGTAGTTGTTCTATTCCTGTCTTGTTGTGGTCCCAAGTGGTCTCCTTTGGTATTCCTAGTTGATCCGGGAAAGGAGAGGAGAGACACTCTTGCTTCTTTACAAAGTTTTCTTGGAAATTTAAATTGGCTTAGGCAGTATCTTTATCTGCCTGCTAGCTGCCTCCAACCACTGTTTGACCTGTTAAAAGGAAACAAACAGCCTCCTCAAAATGTATGTTAACTCCAAAGGCCTCCTTGGCACTGGAAAGGGTTAACCAGGCCCTCCAGGATATGCACCTTTTTTGATTCTCCCCCTCCTCTCTGGTAAACCTTCTAATCTTTAACTCCACCCCCCACAGTAGTGGGGGCACTGTGGCAGAACCATGGGGTTCTTGAGTGGCTTCACACACCAGTAGGCAGAGCTCCAAGACTCCTCTCTGAGATAGACATGTTAGCATTCATAGTTTGCCAATGAAGAAATAGGTCTGTGCAGGTCTTAGGGAAAGAACCAGATTTTATTATTCTTCCTTTTTCTCTCACAGATACAGAGTGGCTCATACGCCATCATTGCCATAAGCTTCGTGGGGTTTCCAGGACAAATAGATAACCATTTTCCTTCTAATAAATTGATAGCTTCTTTACCTCTTTTGCCTCTACTAGTACCTAAACTTTTCTCTTGAGATCCCATCCCATCTGCTCCTACAATCTTCACTGTTGGTGGAATAAAGGGAGCTGCTGCCCTTATATATTACCCAGACAAGCAATCCCCTAAACTTCTCTTTACTGAGATTCCTGATAATTCTCCTCAGTACAAAGAACTTTATGCTGTTTTCCTTGCATTAAAAGCTGTACCAGAATCCTTCAACCTTTTTTCTGACAGTGTGTATACTGTTAACTTACTTCCATGGTTTGCTCGTTCTTATGTAAAAATTGATGACAACCCACTTTCCCCTCTCTTGATTCAAATCGCCTCTATGCTCTGTTCTCGAACCCAACCACTGTATGTTCAACACCTTCGTTCCCACAGCCCTCTTCCTGGTTCTCTGTCCGAAGGGAATGCTGCAGCTGACTGCCTTGCCTCCACAGGAACTCTCCTAGTCTCTGTCTCTGATCCTGCTGACTTTCATTCCCTAACCCATGTTAATCTTAAAGGCCTTCGAGCTTGATTTCCTGATGTTCCTTTAACGCAGTTGAAACATATTCTTGCTACATGTTCTTCCTGTGCAAGTCTCATAAAAATACCTGCTATTCAAACTCTTGGGGTTAACCCCCGAGGCTTAAAAGCCAATGCTGTTTGGCAAATCAGTGTCACCCACATACCAAACTTTGGCAAACAAAAATATGTGTTTGTCTCAATTTGATACCTTTTCTAAATTTATGTGAGTGACAGCTCAGATGGGAGAAAGCTCTAAAATGCTTACAAGCCATATGCTCTCCTCTTTTGCTGTAATGCTCTTCAACTGAAAACTGACAATGATCCTACATTTGCTAACAAACAATTTAAAGATTTTTGTTCCCTCTGGAACATTACTCATATCACAGGCATTCCCTATAATCCACAGGGACAAGGCATTGTCGAGAGGGCCCATCAAACCCTTAAGGCTCAACTAAATAAAGATAAAGGAGGGATTTACCCCCCAATATCCAGCTAGCAAAAGCCTTAACTACATTAAATCTCTTTAATATTTACAATAACTCAGACCTACCTCCTATTATTCTTCATTGGCAAACACCATTCACCCTCCCAGCTATTAAGGTCAAATGGAAAGACCCACTCGATAAAATTTTGAAAGGGCTTGACCCCCTATTGACCATGGGGAGAGGTTTCACATCCACAGAATTACTCCAAACCTGTCTGGGTTCCTGCCCGCCATGTCCGACAATACCCGCATGATGGCACTGCTATCCCTGAAGAACAAGAAATACTACAAGAGGACTAGATGCAGGATGCATCACAGGATCCATAATACAACATAGCGGAATCTGGAAAATCTGGCTCACAGAGCCCTCTCTCCTACCCCTTCTCCGGATGTCTTATGTTATGACTGGCCAGTTGTGTTTTGTGAGTGAGTGTGTTGAATGACCAAAAATTTTTGTATGACCCATCTGCTCAGAGTACTCTAAAACTTAATTGACTTTATATAAAAATGCTGGATGCAGTCAAGGTTTCTGGAGACGTCCAGAAACATTCCAAAATTTTTTTTCTCTCTTTTAATTTTTTATATATAAGTCTTGGTATATATGTAATGTGCTTAGTCTTAAACTGTGTGAGTAATGACAGATCTAAATTTGTTTTTAAAATTATATGTTCTCATAACAAAAGTTTTTCTCCTCCTGTGTGTTATAACTAAATGTTTATAGGTATGTTTTGAGTTTGGTAAACACTAACTTAATGGTTAAAAGTGTAACCTTGAAGCTACATTATCACCAGACAAGGTAAAACTAATTTGCTAAAAGTAACTAACTATTTAGGTAAAGTGTAAATATTTAAGGTGACAATACATCCCCAAAACTAAAATACAAATTCTCTATACAGGGCACTTTTGGAAGGCCCCCAAAAGTGCCCTGTAAACTATCTTGTGGAAATTAATCCACATCAGATCTGGCATCAATCTGATACTGTAAATGTTAAAACCATTGTCACTAACATGTGTTAACTCTCTAAGTAATCGGAGTCTATTTATAGTCCAAAGTAAAATGGTTAAAAAATCAATATATATATTTTAACTAAAATTGGTCTAAAGATCCTGCTGTAGAGTCTGCTACAAGAAGTCACATTAGATGACCTTTAAACAAAATCATAAAGATACTTAAACCAATTATAATCATCGAGCTATCAATTATAGTAAACCTCTAACTTGTTACAAGTTTTTTTTTTCACTAATAAGTGATTACAGCTATCAAGCCTTCACATGAAGAATCATCTGTTCATATGGTAAGGTATTAAACTATAAAAAGTTCCTCCATATACAACTTATGTGAATTAACAACATTCACATATTCTTCTACACTTAACTGATGTATCTCTTCTTGCCAATATAGGCCTGCCTTTGTCAGCCAACAATTTAAAGATATTTCCTTTTATAACATCACCCATGCCACGGACATCTCTTACTACCCCCAAAGACAAATGGCTGTTGAGAAAGCCCACCAAACACCTACGCTCAATTAAGTAAAATAATAATAATAATAATAATAATAATAATAATAATAAACAAATAGGGAAGATGCATCCCCCAATACTCAGTTGGCTAAGGCACCAAATCTCTTCTTCTATAAAAAATTCAAATCAGATGCCCTGCTAACCACGAGAAGCAGATTGTTTGTGTTTCTTTCAAAGGAATCCCGGGAAAAATCATCTGGAACCCTGCACACTCTGACATCACCCACTAGACAGCACAACTACAATGGCACACCCCCCAAGACCCTAGATGTCACCTGAAATGATCCAAAGAACCTGATTCACTGACTCCAAGGACAGACTTTCTGACTGCCTGTCTGCCCTTCCTGCTTCTGCTTTGCCTGTCACATTTTCATGGTTCCAGCTCACTCTCTACAGAAAAGCAGAATTCCAGCGGCTGACCTTCCTCATGCAGCATTTCATCCCCTGCCATTTCTCCCCCTAGTCGCCTACTTTGGACTGGCACTTCTATTGGACTTGCTGGTTTACCCTTTGGACACTTTACACAATTTTACAGCAGCTTCCTTCCCTTCCACTGCTGGCTTTTCAAAGACTGACCCTGAGTAGTTCATAGACTTTGCAGACTGTTGCCTTGAGAACTATACAATGCCAAATAGCCCCTCTGCTTGGTGGGCCATGCCCTCCCACATACAAGTCCTGCCCTTTGAGGCAGGAAACACCCCCTCATTATGAACCCTTGCCCCCCCCAGAGATAGGGAATGTTCCCTTGACATCACAGTGGTTCTTACTGCTCCCCTACTTGTCCCTTCCTGTTTTGTTATATCATTCAGGTTTATGCCCAAAAGGTTTTTGCTCACCCCTACACTACTATTCCTCTTCTTCTAGCGTTTGCCCTTCTTCCATAGCCAATCAACAGCGTCAGGTTGAAAGCTGTCAGGAGCTGCTTGTTGCTGGCTTTGAAAGTGACTGGGATCCATGTGGATTCAGTTGGCTAGGAAGGATCGTCAGTTTCCCCAATGAATGGGTACTCATGGGATGCGCCACGAGAAGGTCGATCCAATGCATCCCACTATTCCTCTGTCACAGATGGAGTCTTTTACAGGCATTGGCCCATCCTAATGCAATGACTAGATAGAAAGATAGGGAAAGATGTAGAAATATTGTGAGGAGATGGTGGAGCCTGGCAGAGCTTAACCTATGAGATGAATCCCTCCAGGTAAGTCTCTCTCTCTACAGAGGGGTTGAGCACAGGGGGGACACATAAATCTCACAAGGTTGGTGGCCATGTAAGTCTTCCCTCCCCCACAAAAACATCCTACATCTTCCCACCTGAGCATGGCATTCCTTAAAAACATTTAAGCCTGCTCCACTCTAAATTTCCTATACTGTGGTCATTAGATATCAGGAAAGGGGGAGATGCTGGGAAATAGTGCAGATGCAGTCACATCTGCCATGTTGTCCCCTCAGGCTATTGCTAGTTCCCACAAGAGTTGGGACATTTTCGGAGCACCTGTTCTGCCATGATGTGCCCTCAGGCATTGTCAATTCCTCACGATAGTTGGAGTGCTTTGGTTACTCCTCCCCTTCCCATTCTCACGAGAGTTATTATCCTACCCTGGCGTGCTATGGTTACTCCTCCCCCTTCTCATTCTCATGAGAGCTACTCCCATAAAAGCCCTTCTTCTTCCACCCCCTTGCTTTCTTGCCTGCCTTTCACTTCAGTGATTAGACACAGGGAAGGTTGCTGCGCGAGGCAGCCATTTTTGCTACCTCCATGTGGCCCAAACTGCTGTTCTCTCACACAACTCTGAGGTGCCAGGGCAAATAAAGGATTGTGTTCCCTTTCTGCTCCAAACCTCCTTTTTCTGCATTCCGCCGCCGCCGCAAGCAACAGTGGTGCCTGTGTTTCTCTGTCTCTCCCTACCCTTTAGATTTCTGGCTGTCTCTATCCAGTAAATGAAGATAAAACAGAATTTTGGGGGGGACAGAGTCAAGCTGATGACTTGGAGGCAGCTGCTAGCCTGAGCTCCAACAATCAGTGGCTTGTGACCTAAGATTGTCTGGATAGGGTAGGATACTGGGCCATCAGCAGGAGGGTGAATAAGGGGTCCTAAGTGTGACACCAAAGAGTGTGGGATTAATTGTGAAAGCATGGTAAGAACATAGGGGAACTCGCATCATACAGATGGAGGTCTGAAAAGATACACCACCTGTCAGCCTCTCCCTTTCAGGGGTTGAGCACAGAGGGAAAAGCTTTCCTGACTCAGTTTCCCCTTGTCAGTCTCCCAAGCATCACAGGAACCTACACCCCCTAACACAACTCATTTCCTTGTTGTAAACCAAATGGTTTGCCTGCTTAAAGTTCACTATAGTTCACCTGCTTTTGATCACACATACTCCATTCTGCCTTGACCAAAAGGCCTTTCTATTTCCTTAACCCCTCCTCCACTTTGGTCTAACTCCTCTCTTATCTCTCTGCCTTCAAGTCTCCTTTTCTGTCTGCTTCTCTCTTGCCACTAATCACTCCGGAACTCCCCTTTACCACTATCAATTCTCTTCATTCCTTAGAACTTTCACCATGAATGTTCTGACTTTCAAAACCCATCACTATCACCATATGTGAAAAATGTCCTTTGTTCCCTTCTGCTACTTAAACCCTGCCTTCTGTACAATAAAATAGATCATTTGTAACTGAATGGTCTCCTGGTCTTTTCCTGTTGTTAGCCACTAGAGTTAACATGAGAGGCTAGTAACAAGGCTTACCTGTGCTGTGAGGCCCCCCCCCACAAATGAGTAGCAGCAAAAGAGGGGTCCTATAGCTCACTCTTGTGTTAAAAAAAAAAAACAGAGGCCAGGAGGGAAAAAAAGAAAATCTTTTGATTATTTCTGAATCTCACCCCTCCCCCCACCCCAGAATCAGCCCCCAGGGTCTGGACAGCCGCTCCTAGCAGGCTTCCCACTAAGCTATTTTCCTTACCAAGATTCCTGGCTCACTACCGGTGTCATTCCAATCCTTTAACTTTTTGCTTTCCTTCTCGTTTTTTCCAAGTGGCTGGAGCTCTATTTGACTGACAATATTGAGCCTCACCCCTGCTTGGGAAAGACTACCTGGAGGTTTTTGTTTTTCTTTTTGTTTTTGGATACTTCCTACAACTGACTGTCTTTGCTCAGGCTGCCTGAGCCAATTTGGAACTGTCCAAATTGCAGACTGACTGTTAGGGTTTTTTACTCTATTCTATTTTATTATTACTATTATATATACGTATGTCCCTCTCCCCCTTCTTCAGGTTGACCAAAATTAACTGTTATTGTTTTTTTGATTGCTAGGTGACTGGGTGTCCTATCCATTGTGAGAGGAACTTGTTTTGCTCTACTTCTTACCTCCACTCTCCGTTTTCCCTCCTCCTAGCTAATTAAAAAAAAACAACCTCTTTCCTTTCACTTCTCTTTTTTGTTGTTGTTGTTGTTGTTCTTGTCTTCTTTTCTTTCTTCCTCCTTCTTTTGCTTTCTGAATTTACTGATACTCATTTGTGAATTATTTTGGGGAAGAAATCTGACTCAGAGTGGACTCTCTGTGTGTGTCTCTCTTCTCTAGTTCCCTTTCTCCTTTTGCTATCCCTAGAATTTGTAGTGGACAGTAGATTTGAAGAATTGTCTATTCGTGCTTTCCCTTTTTTCCTTTCTCTTTTTTTTTCTTTTGGATTAGGTTGCTACTTTTTCTTGGACTGGAGGTGTTGTTTGGCTAACTGGTATTGGTTAAACTGCATCAATCCTTGCTTCAGTTACTATAGTTGTAATTTCTGAGGTTGGTGACTGCATTTGTCATAAAGGTGTTTAGTATAGCATGGCTTGTAACCAAAACACAACAACTGAAGAACAACATAACAGAAAAATAAAAAACACATCAGTAAAAAAATGGTTAAATCAAGAGCAAATATAACTGCTACCACAATAAATCAAGACAGGAGCCCAGAAGAAACTACAAATCAGTCAGAAGTAACCATAGATAAGAAAAGTATGCAAGCAATAGTAACTCCAATAATCACAGAAATGAAGACATCTATGGAGGAAAGGGCTATCAGAATTAGGGAAACAACAGATGATACCCTCAAGGAAAATATTAGCTACCTTGAGGTAATTAGAGAACTGAAAGCTGACATAGCTGAACTAAAAGGTCAATTAGCAGAACAAGCAAATACTATAACAGAAATGAAGAAAGAAGCTGAGGGAAGGGAAAGCAGGCTAACAAAAGCAGAAAATAGAATTAGTCAGACAGAGGATGAGCTAGAGAAAACTAAGAAAGAAGTACAAGAGCTCAAAAAGAGATTGAGAGACACTGAGACCAACAACAGAGACATATGGGATGATCTCAAAAGGAGTAACATTCATATAATTGGCCTGCCAGAGGAAGAAAGAGAGGAAGGGGAAGTAAACATTCTAGAGGAAATAATAAAAGAAAACTTCCCAGACCTAAAAAACAGAAAGGACATTAAGATTCAAGAGGCCCAGAGAGTCCCAAACAGAATAAATGCAGACCTGAAGACACCAACACACATCGTAGTTACAATGAAAAGAAGCAAGGATAAAGAAAAGATCCTAAAGGCTGCAAAAGAAAAGAAAAAGTCACATATGGAGAAAACCCTTAAGATTATCAGCAGACTTCTCCACTCATACTCTGAAAGCCAGAAAAGAATGGCAAGCTATTTATCAAGCCCTGAATAAAAAAGGATTTCAACCAAGGATAATATATCCTGTTAGACTTTCTTTTTTTTTTTTTTTTTTTTCTCCCTCCCCCCTGTTAGACTTTCATTCAAACTAGATGGAGGGATCAAAACCTTCTCAGACAGACAACAGTTAAAGGAGGCAACCATCACCTAGCCTGCCCTGAAAGGGGTTCTAAAAGACCTCTTATAAACAAGAACATCACCATAATACTTGCCATATATCAGAGCAAATAAAAAATTTGTTGAATAATGGCACCACAATACATTAAATCCATAATATCAATAAATGTCAATGGCTTAAACTAGCCCAATAAAAGGCACAGAGTAGGAGGATGGATCAGAAAACACAACCCAACCATATGCTGCTTGTAAGAATCCTATTTGACCCAACAAGACAAACACAGACTTAAAGTGAAAGGATGGAAAACTATCCTACAGGCTAATGGACTACAAAAAAAGGCAGAACGGCCATTCTCGTCTTTGACACAATAGACTTTAAATTAAATAAAATAATATAAGATAGTCAAGGCTATTACATAATGATTAGAGGTTCAATTAACAAAGAATATTTAACAGTTATTAACATCTGTGCACCCAGTGAAGGACCATTTAAATACATCAAACACCTACTACTGAAAGAACTACAAAAATACATCAATACTTATACAATAAGATTAGGAGACTTTAACATCCCACCCTCACATTTAGACAGATCAGTGAAGCATAGAACCAACAAAGAAACAAGACAATTAAATGAAGAGATGGACAGACTATACCTCATGGCCATTTTCAGAGTTCTTCACCCCAAAAAACTGGAATATACATTCTTTTCAAATCCACACAGCATGTCCTCAAGGATAGAACACATATTAGGTCACAAAGACAGCATCAACAAATTCAAGAGCACTGAAATCATCCCAAGTATCTTCTCAGACCACAGTGGAATAAAGCTAATGTTTAACAACAAAAAGAAAATTATTAAAAGTCACAGAATTTGGAAACTAGACAACATACTGCTTAAGAACCGTTGGGTCAGAGAGACACTCAGCAAGAAATTCAAATGTTCCTGGAAACAAATGAAAATAAAGACACAAACTATCAAAATATTTGGGACACAACTAAAGCTGTACTGAGAGGGAAATTCATAGCCATGCAATCACATATTAAAAAACAAGGAAAGGCTCAAATAAACGATCTTACTGCACACCTTAAGGACTTAGAGGAAGAGGAACAAAGGAATCCTAAAGCAACCAGAAGGACATAAATCACTAAAATTAGAGCAGAAATAAACAACATAAAAAATAAGAGAACCATACAAAAGATCAATGAAGCCAAATGTTGTTTTTTTTGAAAAATTAAACAAGATTGACAAACCCTTAGCCAGACTCACAAAAAAAAGGGAGAAGACTCAAATGAATAGAATTGTAAACAATAGAGAAGATATCACAACTGACACCACAGAAAACCATGTGAAACTTCTATGAAGAACTATACGCCACCAAGCTAGAGAATCTGGAAGGAATGGAAGAATTCCTAGAAACATATTCCCTTCCAAAACTTAACCAAGAAGAACTACAAAACCTAAATGCACCGATCACAGACAAAGAAATTGAAACAGTTATTAAGAGTCTTTCCAACAACAAAAGTCTAGACCAGATGGCTTCACAAACAAATTCTATAAAACCTTCAGGAAACAGCTAATACTTATACTTCTAAAGGTCTTCCACAGGATCAAAGAAACAGGAACTCCCTTCCACCTTTTTTTTTTTGCCTCCAGGGTGATTGCTGGGGCTCAGGGCCTGCACCATGAATCCACTGCTGCTGGAGGCCATTTTTTGTTTTCCCCTTTTGTTGCCCTTGTTTTTGTAGCCTCGTTGTGGTTATTATTGCTGTTGTTGATGTTGATGTCATTTGTTGTTGGATAAGACAGAGAAAAATTGAGAGAGGAGGGGAAGACAGAGGGGGAGAGAAAGATAGACACCTGCAGACTTGCTTCACCACCTGTGAAGCGACTCCCCTGCAGGTGGGGAGCCAGGGGCTTGAACTGGGATCTTTACGCTGGTCTTTGCACTTTGTGCCACGTGCCCTCAACCCACTGCACTACTGCCCAACCTCTCCCCACCACCTTCTATGAAGCCAACATCACTATGATACCAAAAGCAGATAGGGACACAAAAAGGAAAAATACAGACCAATGTCTCTGATGAACATAGGTGCCAAAATATTAAACAAGATCCTGGCCAACTAGATACAGCAGTATATCAAAAAGATTGTTCATCACAACCAAGTGGGACTTATCCCAGGAACGCAAGGCTGGTTCAACCAATGTCACTCACTACATCAATAAAAGCAAAACCAAAAAACACATGATTATCTCAATAGATGCAGAGAAAGCCTTTGACAAAATCCAACACCTATTCATGCTCCAAACACTACAAAAATGGGAATAGATGGGAAATTTCTCAAGATAGTGGAGTCCATATACAGCAAACCTACAGCCAACATCATACTCAATGGACAGAAGTTGAAAGCATTCCCCCTCAGATCAGGGACTAGACAGGGCTGTTCACTATCACCATTACTTTTCAACATAGTATTGGAAGTTCTTGCCATAGCAATCAAGCAAGAGAAAGAAATCAAAGGAATACAGATTGGAAGGGAAGAAGTCATGGTCTCACTATTTGCAGATGACATGATAGTATACATAGAAAGACCTAAAGAGTCCAGCAGAAAACAACTAGAAGTTATTAGGCAATATATCAAGGTGTTAGGCTACAAAATCAATGTACAAAAATCAGTGGCATTTCTTTATGCAAACACTACATCTGAAGAAGAAGACATCCGGAAATCACTCCCACAGTGGTTGCAGTAAAATCAATAAAATACCTAGGAATAAAGCTGACCAAAGAAGTGAAAGACTTGTATACTGAAAATTATGAGTCACTATTCAAGGAAATAGAAAGTGATACCAAGAAATTGAAAGACATCTCATGCTCATGGATTGGAAGAATAAATATCATCAAAATTAATATCCTTCCCAGAGCCATATACAAATTTAATGCGATACCCATCAAAGTTCTACCAAGTTTCTTTAAGAGAATAGAACAAAAATTACAATCATTTATCTGGAACCAGAAAACACCTAGAATTGCCAAAACCATCTTGAGGAAAAGAAACAGAAATGGAGGCATCACACTCCCAGATCTCAAACTATATTATAAGGCCATCATCATCAAAACAGCCTGGTACTGGAACAAAAATAGGCACACAGACCAGTGGAACAGAATTGAAATCCCAGAACTAAACCCCCACACCTATGGACATCTAATCTTTGATAAGGAGGCCCAAAGTATTAAATGGAGGAAGGAGGCTCTCTTCAATAAATGGTGCTGGGAAAACTGGGTTGAAACATGCAGAAGAATGAAATTGAACCACCTTATCTCACCAGAAACAGAAATCAACTCCAAATGGATCAAGGACCTGGATTTTATACCAGAAACTATCAAATACTTAGAGGAAAACATTGGTGGAACACTTTCCCACCTAAACCTCAAGGATATCTTTGTTGATTCAAACCCAATTGCAAGGAAGACAAAACCAAAAACAAATCAATGGGACTACATCAAATTGAAACACTTCTGCACAGCCAAAGAAACCATCACACAAACAAAGAGACCTCTCACAGAATGGGAGATCTTTACATGCCATACATTAGACAAGAGAATTAATAACCAAAATATACAAGGAGCTCAGAAAACTTAGCAACAAAAAAGCAAATTACCCCATCCAAAACTGGGCAGAGGATATGAACGAAACATTCACTATAGAAGAGATCAATTTCTGACTGTCTATCAAATAAATAAAGCTAATACAATAAATTTTTTAAGAACAATATTAAAAACACTAGGGGGGGAGTCAGATAGTGGCACACCCAGCTGAGTCCATATTACAATGCATAAGGACTTGGGTTCAAGCACGCAATCCCCACCAGCAGAGTTAAAGCTTCAAGAGCAGTGAAACCAAGCTGTAGGGGTCAGTCTCTCCCTCTCTCTCTGTCTCTCTGTCTCTCTGTCTCTCTCTCGCCCCTATCTTTCCTTCCCACTTGATTTCCCCTCTAAATAAAAAAATACATATATGTGGTTTTGCCTCCAGGATTATCTCTGGTTCTCAGTGCTTGCACTGTTCCTGGAGGCCATTTATCCCATTTTGTTGCTCTTGTTATTGATATTCTTGTTGTTATTGTTGACACTGCTATTGTTGTTGTTGGGTAGGACAGAGAGAAATCCAAAAAGGAGAGGAAGACAGAAAGGGGGAGAGAAAGACACCTGAAGACCTGCATCACTGCCTCTGAAACAACCTCTCTGCAGATGGAGAGCCAGGGACTCAAACCGGAATCCCTTATACAGGTCCTTGCACCTAGCACATGTGCTTAACCTGCTCTGCTCATCCAGTCCCCAAATAAAAAATTTTTTTAAACTACATTAGGGATCTGTGAAGTTGCACACCCAGTAAGAAAACATATTATAGTGCACAAGGGCCTGGATTTAAGCCCCCCAGTCTCCATTTGCAGGAAGAAATCTTCATGAGTGGTGAAGCAGTACTATAGGTATCTCTTTCTCTCTCCCTACCTCCCCATTTCCTCTTAATTTCTCTCTGTCTCTATCTGAAAATAAATAGAATAAAAACACACCAGACACTGTAATAAATGCATTATGCCTATAATTTAATTATTAAAAAGTTTCAAGATTTAGAAGTAAGTAAAGAGACCAACTATAAAAAACTCAAAGCATTTTAGATATATAACACTATTTCATTAAATTAAAAATGCTGTCAAGTTTAAGACCCACTATTATTATTTTTTCAGAGTTTCTCATATGCATTTTTTTATTTATTTATAAAAAGGAAACATTGACAAAACCATAGGATAAAAGAGGTACAAATCCACACAATTCCCACCACCAGAACTCTGTATCCCATCCCCTCCCTGATAGCTTTCCTATTCTTTATCCCTCTCGAAGTATGGACCCAAGGTCAGTGTGGGAGGCAGAAGGTGGAAAGTCTAGCTTCTGTAATTGTTTCTGTAATTGAACATGGGCGTTGACAGGTCAATCCATACTCCCAGCCTACCTCTCTCTTTCCCTAGTAGGGTGGGGCTCTAGGGAAGCCCACCTCTAGCTCCAGGACACATTGGTGGGGTCATCTGTTCAGGGAAGTCTGGTCTGCAGCATCATGCTAGCATCTGGAACCTGGTGGCTGAAAAGAGAATTAACATACAAAGCCAAACAAATTGCTGATCAATCATGAACTTAAAAGCTGGAATTGTGCAGATGAAGAGTTGGGGGGGGGGGTCTCCATTTTGTAGATAGTTAGTAGGCATATTTTAGTTATATTCCACAGGGTCTGTGACTATACTGTTTTTTTTTTCTCCCCTGAGCCTGAAATCTGATATGCAGGTGGACCCAAGTTATTGTCTGAGGAGATGATGTCATGGCTGGAAGAAGGACTAGAAAGCTGGATCAGGGAAGAGAGTAGCTCCCAAATGTGGGAAAGGTATATAAATGTTGTTGACTATAAACCCCATCAATTTGATCTGGGGCCTATATTCAGCATAGAAGCCTATGTGACCTCTGCATTCCTGTAGATCTGAGCTCACATTCTGTGGTCATCAGTAGGAACATTCCAAGCTACCCCAATAGCAACCCATCTTCCTCAGGTGTAGCATAGAGTATGTTGTCCATCCTCCCTTTGAAGGATGGAACATTCTCTACTATTGTTGACCCAAGTTGAGGGCAAGGTCCTATGGGGGGCCCACAAAGGGATCTATTTTTCTATTTTGTTGATAGAGATAACCAGTAACAAGGTGAGAGGGATTTATTTGGGGTCTAGGCCCATCATAAGACCCACTATTATTTTATGCATCACTCAAGAAGGGAAAAAGAGCACTGGGAATTATATTGACACAATTCAGCTCTATTTCTGAGAATGTCTATGTTTATAGAAGGAGCTCATTTAATCTGAGACCTAGTTTTATATCAAAAATTATTCTGCTGCATACAAAAAGTAATAATATAAAATTAAAAATAAATTCACTTACTCAGATTGTAACAAATTGTGCTGAGTCAACTCAAGAGTTTTCATCTCAAATATAAGATGATCTCATTCATGGGCAGAAGTTTAAAAACAAGACCAGAAGAGAAAACACTAAGCAGAACCTGGAGTGGAGTTGGTGTATTACACCAAAGTAAAAGACTCTGGGGTGGGTGAGGGGGAGAGTACAGGTCCTAGAAAAGGATGACAAAAGACCTAATGGAGGTTGTATTGTTATGTGGAACAGAGAAATGTTATGCATGTACAAACTATTGTATTTACTGTTGAATGTAAAACATTAATTCCCCAATAAGGAAAAAAATAAATTTTTAAAAATTCCAACTAGCAGGGCCCTAGTGGGGGAGTCCTGAGATTCCCAAACAGACATGACAGGCCTAGATCTTGAATAGATCCCTCTCTCCATAGTTGCTGGTCATCTCTATCAGGAACAACACAATAGACCCCTTTGTGGGTCCCCATGGGACCTTGCCCTATGGGTCAACAATGATAGAGAATGTTCCATCCTCCAAAAGGAGGATGGACAACCATACTTTATGTTACACCTGAGGAAGATGGGTCCTAAAATTGGGGCAGCTTGAACGTTCCTACTTATGACACAGAATGTGAGCTCAGATCTACAGGGATGCAGAGGTTACATAGGCTTCTATGCTGAATATGGGCCCCAGATCACATCAAATCGATCGGGTTTACAGTCAGCAATATGTATACACCTTTCTCATATTTGGGAGCTATTCTCTTCCTTGATCCAGCTTTCTAGACCTTTTTCCAGCCATGACATCATCTCCCCAGAGAATAACTTAGATCTACCTGCATATCAGATGTCAGGCTCAGAGGAAAAAAAAAACTGGTATAATCATGGGCTTTTTGGAATATAACTAAAATAGGCTTACTATCTACAAAATGGAGCACCCCCAACACTTCATCTGCACTATTCCAGCTTTTAGGTCCATGATTGTTCAACGATTTGTTTGGTTTTGTATGTTAACCCTTTTTTTTTTCAGCCACCAGATTCTAGATGTTAGCATGATGCTGACCAGACTTCCCTGAACAGATAACCCCACCAATGTGTCCTGGAGTTCTGCTTCCCCAGAGCCCTTCCCCACTGGGGAAAGAGAGAGAGAGGCTGGGAGTATGGATCAACCAGTCAACACCCATGTTCAGCGGGGAAGCAATTACAGAAGCCAGACTTCCACTTTCTGCATCCCACAATGACCTTGGGTCTACACTCCCAGAGGGATAAAGACTAGGAAAGCTATTGGGGAAGGGATGGGATATGGAGATCTGGAGGTGGGAATTACGTGGAGTTGTACCCCTCTTAGCCTATGGTTTGGTTAATGTCTCCTTTTTTAAATAAATGAAAAAAAAAAAGAATAGGAAAGCTATCGGGGGAGGGGAAGAGATATGGAGTTCTGGTGGTGGGAATTGTGTGGACTTGTACCCCTCTTATCCTTCTGGGATATTGTGCAGATGCAGTCACATCTGCCATGTTGTCCCCTCAGGCTATTGCTAGTTCCTGCAAGAGTTGGGACATTCTCGGAGTGCCTGTTCCACCATGTTGTGCCCTCAGGGCACTGTCAATTCCCCGCGATAGTTGGAGTGCTATGGTTAATCCTCCCCCTTCTCATTCTCATGAGAGTTATTATTCTACCCTGGAGTGCTATGGTTACTCCTCCCCCTTCCCATTCTCGCAAGAGCTATTCCCATAAAAACCCTCCTTCTTCCGCCCCTCACTCTCTTGCCGGCTCTTCACTTCGGTGTTTAGACGCAGGGAAGGTTGCTGCGTGAGGCGGCCATTTTTGCTGCCTCCACGTGGCCCAAACTGCTGCTCTCTCACTCAACTCTGAAGTGCCAGCGCAAATAAAGATTTGTGTTCCCTCTTCGCTCTGGATCTCCTCTCTCTCTTGTCCACGGCGCAGCTTGACATTATCCCATGTTTTTTGTCAGTGTTTCCTTGTTTCCTTTTTATAAATAAAAATTAAAATGAAAAATAAAGTTAATCAGCAATAATAATAATGATAAAAATTCAGAATCTCCTAAATACAGAAAACCCCAGAAGTACACTTTACCATGCTTCTTTGAGGATAGGGATGGTTTTGATTACTGAAATACTAGGTCTTTCCCAGTTGAAGATGATTGTTTCACACTTTTAAAAAAATTTTTACTTTCTTTTCTTCTTCTAATTTTCCTTTGTTTGATATAACAAGAGAAACTGACAGGGAGAGGGAGAGAGAGAGAGATAGAGAAACCTGCAGCACTGCTTCACCACTTGTGAATTGAATGTAGTTGATGATGCAGTTGCTTCAATTCATGGAGGTTCTTTGCTTTTTGTACTTGCAGACATCAAATTTGTGTATAAATATGCATATGATAAAGTGTAAAATGTTGGTCTAAAAAATATCCAGCTAGCAAGTCAAGAAAAAAGAGAGTTTTCATCTCAGAAATTGTTGATGTCTGTGTTTTTTCTATTTTATTTCTCATTAGCAGAATCATGTGTTTGTGAACGTTATTGCTTAGTAAGAAAATATGGCACTGAGTAATTCTGGTTTTGATGAATATTATTTCAAAGACAATCATCCAACATGAAGATGATAAATGTGCCTGAATAAAAAATTCAAGAAGTTGCTTTTTGAAGATGTATTCAAACTGTAAGGAAAAATATCTCTGTAACACAAGGTACATCCTATTTCATAAAAAGTAGATATAATTTGTATTTGCAAGGGACACTGGTAAAATAAATAAATGCATTACAAAAAAGTTTAATGACATCCTCATATTTAACATCAAAAGTAAAAATAAGATTCACTGCACATTTAATACATAACAAGCGATATATTGAATGTGGTGTGCCATTCCATCAGTCATTATAACACCTTATTCCCATTCAAAACTGTTATTACACCTACTGCAGAAATGCAGCAACTGAATATCAAAGGAACTGGTTCAAAGTGGTGTCAGTCAAAACCAAGAAAGCTTTGAACTAGCAAATAAAAAGAAGAAAGACAAACTATTTTTATTTTTTTTTATAATGTTTTTTATTAATTTTTATTTATTTATTCCCTTTTGTTGCCCTTGTTTTATTGTTGTAGTTATTATTGTTGTTGTCACTGTTGGATAGGACAGAGAGAAATGGAGAGAGGAGGGGAAGACAGAGAGGAGGAGAGAAAGATAGACACCTGCACACCTGCTTCACCGCCTGTGAAGCGACTCCCCTGCAGGTGGGGAGCCGGGGTTCGAACCGGGATCCTTATGCCGGTCCTTGTGCTTTGCGCCACCTGCACTTAACCCGCTGCGCTACAGCCCGACTCCCGTACATTATATGATTAACTTTGAACTTCATCTTAAAGAAACAGTACTTTGGTCAGTCCCATAAGCACCTACAGATGCAAAAACTGTCAAGGTGTTTGAATAGGTAGAACTACAAATTCTGGTATTTTTCAAAATTGACATTATTGGCACTTTGGTAAAATGAGTTCTTCATTCTTAATTTTGCAGGCCTTCTGGTTTTGTTTTCTAGAGATAGAGGCAGAATTTTGCATCGAAAAATCTAAATACAGAAAGGCCTAAGCATATGGCCAAGTTTTGACATTTTGCTTCTTAAACATTTATCTACCCACATGGAAATGTTGTTGTCTCCCATGAATCTTAGTTCCTTGGTTTGTTTATATTGAATCACATAACAGCTATCTGATATTTAAAGCAAAATGGAAATCTGGCTGCATTCTACTAAAAACCAAACAATTTATAGATTTCCCTGTTGTTTCTGGATGTCTCATTTGTTCCAGTCTCTTATAATAATAGTTCTGAGCTTGGAAATTAGTTAGGTTTCTGATGGCTCTTTTTTCAATTCCTGTTCTTACTATTTAAAGCTTAAATTGTCCGACTTCATTCTGTTTTTGTAAGAGTAGGAAAGAAGTCTATTTTCTGCTAATGATAAATTGACCATATTCTGACAGCATACTAAAGAAGAGTTGGACAACATATTAACAAGAGAAAGTCAAGTGGGGAAAAAAAAAAAAAAAAGCATGCCTGGATTTGGAAAATGAGTCAGTGTCTAGGAACCAACTATGTTTAACACACAAAATTTGGTCCAAATGAGCAAGTCAAAAATGTTTCAAGAGAAACTGCATAAGTAAATCTATAATTGTCAGGCAGAAGATTCTTTATAAAGGACTCTACTTAATTTTGATATTGAAAAACTAAAATGCATAAATAAATCTTTACATGCATTCAGAGTTCTTCCCTAGAACTGTCAAATGCTGCATGTATAAATGTGCCCTAACAACATTTTGATTGTTATTTAGACTATAGAATCATGATTGAATAGATAGCCTAAAACAAAATACAAAGAAAAGACCCAATGATAGCTTTTAGTAGGAGCAAAATCAGAACAGCACATGACAACAAACCAAACTAGTAAAAAATATATTAAAAAAATAATTTTAACATATTTTTTAAAATCACTATTTCCAGGAGTCAGGCAATAGTGCAGTGGGTTAAGCACAAGTGGCGCAAAGTGCAAGGACCAGAGTAAGGATCCCATTTAGAGCCCCCAACTCCCCATCTGCAGTCACTTCACAGGGGAGTCACTTCACCAGCAGTGAAATGGGTCTGCAGGTGTCTATCTTTCTCTCCCCCTCTCTGTCTTCCCCTCCTCTCTCCATTATTTTAATTTTTTTTATTTATAAAAAGGAAACAATGACAAAACTCTCTGTCTTCCCCTCCTCTCTCCATTATTTTAATTTTTTTTATTTATAAAAAGGAAACAATGACAAAACCATAGGATAAGAGGGGTAAAGCTTCGCACAATTCCCACCACCAGAACTCTGTATCCCATCCCTCCCATGATAGCTGTCCTATTCTTTACCCCTCTGGGAGTATGGACCCAGGGTCATTGTGGGATGCAGAAGGTTGAAGGTCTGGCTTCTGTAATTGCATCCCCGATGAACATGGGTGTTGACAGGTTGATCCATACTCCCAGCCTGCCTCTCTCTTTCCCTAGAGGGTAAGGGCTCTGGGGAAGTGGAGCTCCAGGACACACTGGTGGGGTTGTCTGTCCAGGGAAGTCTGGTTGGCATCCTGCTAGCATCTGGAACCTGGTGATTGAAAAGAGAGTTAACATACAAAGCCAAACAAATTGTTGACCGATCATGGACCTAAGGTCTGGAATAGTGCAGATGAAGAGTTGGGGGTCCTCCGTTTTGTAGATAGCTAGTAGGCATATTTTAGTTAAATTCCAAAGGGCCTGGGGCTATACTAGTTTATTTTCCCTTTTTCTTTATGTCCCTGAGCCTGAAATCTGATATGCCAGTGGATCCAAGTTATTGTCTGGGGAGATGATGTCTCTTCAACAAATGGTGTTGGGAAAATTGGGTTGAAACATGCAGTTGAAACATGAAACTACATTTCACTACACACAAAATTAAATGGATCAAGGTCTTGGATATTAGAGCAGTAGTGATCAAATACTTAGTGGGAAATATTGGCAGAACTCTTTTCCATCTAAAGTTTATAGGCATTTTCAATTATAAGAATCCAATTGAATAGGAGACTAAAACAAAAATAAACTAATGGGACTATATCAAATTGAAAAGCTTCTGCACAGCAAAAGAAACTACTACCCAAACAAAGAGACCCCTTACAGAATGGGAGAATATCTTTACATGCCATACATCAGACAAGAGACTAACAACCAAAATATATAAAGAGCAACAACAAAAATAACAAAAATGACCCCATCCAAAAATGAGGAGAGGATATGAACATAACATTCACCAATGAAGATATCCAAAAGGTCTACAAACATGAAAAATGCCCAAGTCATTGTCAGAGAAATGCAGATAAAGATACCACTTCACTTTTGTGAGAATGTCACACATCAGAAAAGGTAACAGCAACAAATGCTGGAGAGGTTGTAGGAACAAAAGAACCCTCCTGCACTGCTGGTGGGAATGTAAATTAGTCCAACACCTGTGGAGAGCAGTCTGGAGAACTCTCAGAAAGCTATGACTCTGCAATTCCTCTCCTGGGGATACATATTCTAAGGAACCACACTCATCCAAAAATATTTGTGTATACTTATGCTAATAGCAGCACAATTTGTAATAGCCAAAGCCTGGAAGCAACCCAGGTGCCCAACAACAGACGAGCAGCTGAGTAAGTTGGAGTATATATTAGAAAACCACTCAGCTATTAAAAATGATGAATTCATCTTCTTCACCTCACCTTGGATGAAACTTGAAGGGATCATGTTAAGTGAGGTAAGTTAAAAAGAGTAGGATTAATATGGGATGATCCCACTCATAGAAGTTGAGGGGCCAGGTAGTGGCACACCTTGTTGAGCACATATGTTACAATGGGCTTCCCAGGTTGGAGTCCCTGGACCCCAACTGCAGGAGGAAAACTTTGTGAGTGGTAAAACAGTGTTGCAGGTGTTTCTGTATCTATCTCCCTCTGTCACCCCCTTCCCCTCTCAATTTCTGGTTGTTTCTAACCAATAAATAAATAAAGATAATACAAACTTTTTTAAAAAGCTTTATAAAAAAATAGACAGAAGTTAACAAATAAAAAATGAAAAGAAAACACAAAGCAGAACTTGAACTGGGATTGGTGTATTGCACCAATGTGAAAGACTCTGGGGTTGCGGGGGAGGGGTCAGGTCCAGGACCATAATGGCAGACAAGGACCTAGTGGAGGTTGAATTGTTATATGGAAAACTGAGAAACATTACACATGTACAAAGTACTGCATTGTACTGTCAACTGTAAATCAATCTCCCAAGAAAGAAAAAGTTAATAATAATAAATGTCACCCAAAAAAATCTGTTCCCAAAAAAGATACTAGCCCAGAATACTGAAGAATGTGACCTTATTTTGAAATAGTCTCTTTGACATTATAATCAAGTTAAATGAGGTAGTTTTGCAAGGACATGGCTTTAAGTCCCTGATCCTCACATGAAGGGGGAAGCTTCACAAGTGATAAAGCAGCACTACAATGTCTCAGTCTCATTCTTTCCCTCTCATTCTCCTTCCCTCTCAATTTCTCTCTGTCTCTATCTAAAATAAAAATTTAAAAATAAATTAAAAAATAAAATGAGATCATTACTGTGAACTCTAACCCAGTATGAAAGACACTTCTTTCAGAGCTAGAAGAACCCTATGTGAAGAAAAGACAAACAGGAAGAAGACAGTCACGAGACAATGGAGGTGTCGATTACACTGATGCAGTTAGAAGTCAAAGAACACCAATGACTGTCAAGGAACATGAGAGGATGAGAAGAGGAAAGCACTCTTCCCTACAAGCAACAGACAAAGGATGGTTCCAATGATTCTTTGATTTCTTTCATACTTCTAATCTCCAGTACTGTAAGGGGATATTTTTCTGTTGTTTGAAGTTACCTAGCTTTTGGTCCTTTATAAACACAGCATTAGTAAACTAACAAGACAGATACATTACTTCATACCTAAGAATTATGGTCAGATCTCTTGTGAGAAATCACATATAAATAAAAGAACTGATAGTCTTCTTATGTGATAGCAGCATCTAACATTTATTGAGAGTCTACTATGTATCAATTATTATTCTAGAATGCATTTGGTTTTTTTTTAAATATTTATTTCTATTTATTTTATATGAGATAGAGTTTCACATGTGAGAAAGAGAGAAAGGGAGAGAATAAAACCAGAGCATCACTCTAGCACATCCAAACCAGGAATTGACCTCAGAGACTCAGACATGTTAGGCCTATGCTCCATCAACTGAGCTGTTTTCCTGGCTGCTTGAATGTATCTGTACATGACTGGGATGGATCCAAAAACATAGGGCATTAAGGCCTCACCTCTATTCTATCCCTAAGGTTTACATTGTATAGAAGTTTTAGTTTGAAAAGTGAGAAAGGAAGGACTGTTTTGGGCTTTGGGGTGAGTTGCAGTAGGAAAGTAGAGAAAAAAAAGATGGTGCAGATAGCAAAGTATCTGTTCCTTTTCTAGAGCTGGCCATGATTCTGATCTAGTAGAGAGGGTGGAAGCAAGTTCTAGACTCTCCCTCAGTTGTTTAGTTTTCATGTGGAATTAGGTGAGGAACTAGACAAAGAGACTCTGAGAGGGTTGGTATATTTGAGGTTGAAAAGACTCAAAGCCAACAAAAGCTATTCTTCCTTCCTTTCCACAAAACTGAGCTGCCTGGAGGTCTCCCAAAAACCCGTCTCTTTGCACATTAGCGACAACACCCTTGGCATGAATTGTGTCCTCTTGAAGGACAGTGATCCTGGAAAAACTTCAGCCTTGGCAATGTCTCAGTGAGTGACCTCGCAAGCAAATGCTAGACATGTGGGAGCTAGAGCTTAAGAAAAATAACAGGAGCCTATGACTGTAGAAGAAATGTAGGTTAGCAAGGAACTTCTGGAAGACAGGAGAAAATATTTTGAAGGGAGTTCGTTTCTTGCCATCAAGTATGACAGGGATGCATGCTGTAAAAATCTGAACATAAAACGAATGTGGGTTCTTGTTTTGTGACAACAAATTGACAAGACTAGGAAAACAGGTTAGGCATCGATTTTCTAATCTAATCTAACCAAAACAGCATCATTATACCAGTTGTACAGTCAAGAAAGTTAAATAACTGAGTTAAAAGTGAAAAACAGATTCAGTTAAATAACTTCCCCAGCCAGCAAATGATTGAATCAGAAACAAAACTATGCCTGTCTGCACCAAGGCTAGTGCTCCTTTACTATGTCATACCAGATCACAATGTCGATCTAGGCAGAAGGGGAAATATGGCATTTTTGAGGAATTTATAAAAGAATGCAAAAGCGCACATATTACCATGTGTAAAAACCCAGGTTCAAGCATGGGGGGGGTGTCTTCATGAGTGATTAATTGGGGATGAAAGGAAGGGAAGAGAAGGGAAGAGAAGGGAGGGGAAGGGAGGGGAAGTTAGGGGAGGAGAAAAGGAAAAGATGGGGAGGGAAGAAAAGGAATGGAAGTGGAAGAATAAGGGAGAGAGAGCAGGTGGGTTAGAAGTAAAGAGGGAGGAAGGAAAAAGAAAAGGAATGGAGAGAAAAGAAGAGAAAAGAAAGGGAAAAAAAGAATACAGTGACTCACTGTATCAGTCACAACTCCAGCAGAAATAAAATAACAGCCCAAATAGTTCAAATGAAGAGATTTTAGTAAATACTACTGCCATGACTATGGGCAGGATTAAGAGAATCCACAGGGAGTCAGGTAGTAGCACAGAGGACTAAGTGCACGTGGCACAAAGCACAAGGACAGGCGTAAGGATGCAGGTTCTAGTCCCCTGCTCCCCACCTACAGGGGAGTCTCTTCACAGGCAGTGAAACAGGTCTCCAGTTGTCTTTCTTTCCCCCCTCTGTCTTCCCCTCCTCCCTCCATTCCTCTCTGTCCTATCTAACAATGACGACATCAATAACAACAATAATAAAAAACAAGGGCAACAAAAGGGAAAATAAATAAATATTTAAAAAGTGAGAGAGAGAGAATCCACAAAGAATATTAAAACACTTAAGACCGGGGCCGGGTGGTGGCACACCTGGTTGAGTGCACAGGTCACAATGCGCAAGTACCCAGGTTTGAGCCCCTGGTTCCCATCTACAGAAGGAAAGCTTCACTAGTGCTGAAGCAGTGTTGCAGGTGTCTTTCTGTCTCCCTCTCTATCATCTCCTTCCTTCTTGACTTCTGGATGTCCCTATCCAATAAGTAAATAAATATAATTAAATAACAAAAATTCAAAAAAAACTACTTAAGACCAACACTGAGAGAGATTACTCTGCTAATGAATCCTAATGAGACTGAAAATATAGAAGAGAAACCACCAGAACTTAGATTATGGTGGGACTATCAACCTTGCCAGAGCAGGAAAAGGACTGAGAAAAATAGCATCCCAGAAAAAATAGCTGGTGCCACCTATTGGATATGCCTAAGTAGAAATTATCTATCAAGGAAGTACAAGTAACGCAGGGATAAGAGAGATAGAAATAAAAATAGAAGAGAGGAAGACATTATCTTGAAAAGTGAAGCTGAGGGACTCCAGCAGTAGCGCAGGCAGCAGGCTAAGCGCATGTGACACAAAGCACAAGGACCAGCATAAGAATCCTGCTTAAGAATCCTGGTTGGAGTCCAGGATCCCCACCTGGCAGGGGCGTCACTTCACAGACAGTGAAGCAGGTCTGCAGGTGTCTGTCTTTCTCTCCCCCCTCTGTCTTCCCTTCCTCTCTCCATTTCTCTCTGTCCTAGCCAACAACGATGACATCAATAACAACTACAACAATAAACAACAAGGGCAACAAAAGGGAATGAATTTTTTTTTTTAAAAATTAAAGAAAAAAAAGAAAAGTGAAGCTGAGCCCATGTGCTAATCTTACCATTTTACTCTATCTGCATTTTCTACCCTACTCTGCCCAGTTCTGTATCACAAAGAATTACTTATCCCAGGTTCCTTGCACTGTAGTTCCTGATTCAATTCAAAGAGAGACCCTATAAGAAGACTTGAGGACAGATGGGGAGAAGTCAAGGTACTCCCCCACTTGTCTTTCTGTTTCAACTATTGTCTGTGGTAGTGGCTGTCTCCTACACTGACTCTGCTTGCTACAAGGCCTTCTCTGGTTCCAGCTGGTGTGGTGATTCTGGATCCTTTTGTTCTGTACATTGTAAATAAGAGTAGTAACTTTCTCCTCTTAGAAATCTCAAGGAGCCTACTCATGACCACAGAATGTGAGCTCAGATCTATAGGGATGCAGAGGTCACATAGGCTCCTTAGCTGAATATGGGCCCCAGACCAAATCAAATTGATGGGGTTTACAGTCAACAATATTTATATCCCTTTCCCATATTAGGAAGCTACTCTCTTCCCTGATCCAGCTTTCTGTTCTGTTCCTTTTCCAGCCATGACATCATCTCCCCAAACAATAACTGGGATCCACCTGCATATCAGATTTCAGGCTCAGGGGGAAAAAATCCTAGTATAGCCACAGGCCCTTTGGAATATAACTAAAATATGCCTACTAGCTATCTACAAAATGGAAGACCCCCCCCCCCCCCCCGCAACTCTTCATCTGCACTATTCCAGCCTTTAGGTCCATGATTGGTCAACAATTTGTTTGGCTTTGTATGTTAACTCTCTTTTCAGCCACCAGGTTCCAGAAGCTAGCAGGATGCCAACCAGACTTCCCTGGACAGAAAACTCTACCAGTGTGTCCTGGAGCTCTAGCCCCACCCTACTAGGGAAAGAGAGAGGCAGGCTGGGAGTATGGATTGACCTGTCAACATCCATGTTCAGTGGGGAAGCAATTACAGAAGCCAGACCTTTCACCTTCTGCATCCCACAATGACCTTGGGTCTACACTCCCAGAGGGATAAAGAATAGGAAAGCTATCAGGGGAGAGGATGGGATACGGAGATTTAGTGGTGGGAACTGTGTGGAGTTGTACCCCTCTTGTCCTATGGTTTTGTCAGTGTTTCCTTTTTATAAATAAGAAAAATAAAAATTAAAAAAAAAAGAAATCTCAAGGAGGGGGCTGGGCGGTAGCACAGTGGGTTAAGTGCACATGGTGCAAAGCACAAGGCTCAAGGACTGGCCTAAGGATCCTGGTTCGAGCCCCCAGCTCCCCACCTGCAGGTGGCTTGCTTCACAAGCGGTGAAGCAGGTCTGCAGGTGTGTTTCTCTCCTCTATCTTCCCCTCCTCTCTCCATTTCTCTCTGTCCTATCCAACAATAACAATAATAACAACCACAACAAAGGCAACAAAATGGGAAAAATAACCTCCAGGAGCAGTGGATTCGTAGTGCTGGCACTGAGCCCCAGCGATAACCCTGGAGGCAAAAAGAAAGAAAGAAAGAAAGGAAGGAAGGAAGGAAGGAAGAAGGAAGGAAGGAAGGAAGGAAGGAAAGGAAGGAAGGGAAGAAGGAAGGAAGGAATAAAGAAATCTCAAGGAGATCACACTATTCTACTTTAGGCTTCTTAGTTATGTCATCTCCTATATAAGCAATTCCTTTTGCTAATTTCTTACTCTTATATAAAGAATCAAGACTGTTTCCTGGGTCCAAATTCATACAAGAAATTGACACTAAAGGGTTTCAACCTTTCCAGTTTAAAAATAATAATAATAAAATAATAATTTGCTTATCATAAATACATACTTAAATATATTTTTAATTAAATATACCATTATCATGAACCTATTCCTTCCTCTCTTGGGGTCTTCAGTTTCTCAATCACCACTTTTCTAATTTTCTCTTGGCCCTGCTTGACCATCTCACCTCTGCAGATCACAATCAGTCATAGAAGCAGAATTGGGATTCTTGATTTTCCTGCTGACTCAGCATTCTAAACTAGGTATACCTAGCGCTGAATTGAACAAGTTATCAATTTCCTCTTATCCCTTTCTACTGAACATACACTATATGACCAACTGTTTCTTCTCCTGGGGTGTTTATGTGTTCTATTCACTAGATGCATAGCTTCCAATTCAAGAAACACTGAGCCCCTATCTTTTAGGAATCCTTAAATCTGTTAAAGAGAATAATAGTTGAAAACTGATGGGCTCATCTTGTTGACTACTATTAAATCAATACATACACACACTGACAGGCTAGGGAGACAGCATAATGGTTACACAAAATATTCTTCTGCCTCAGGCTCCAAGGTCCCAGGTTTGATCCCTAGCAGCATTGCAAATCAGAGTTGAGTAGTGTTCTGGTCTTTCTTTCTGTATCTCTCTCAAAAAAGGTAAAGTAACATAAAGTAAAGTAAAAGACTAGTATAAAAGAAATCTGAGAATCAGAGATAAAAACAAATTTACACAAAAATTTAAAACCACATTAAGAGTCCACTTCAAGTTTGGGAATTACTCTCTACCCTAATCAGCTTTCTGGCCCTATTCTCAACTCTGACACCATCTTCCCAAACAATATTTTTAGCCCACTTGCATATTAGCTACCAAGTTCAAGTAAAAATTATTAGTCATGGACCCCCTAGGACTATACCTAAAACAGGCATCCTAGCTTCTTTCCACCCTAAGATCCCTCATTTCAACTGCTCTAATCTTACTATTTGCTTCCTGTTCATTAAAAAATTTGTCCTGCCCTCAATTTGGAACAACAGTTGTAGGGACTGCCCCACTCTCTGAAGGGAGGTTGGGTCAACATACTATGCAACTCTAGGAAGGCTAAAATGAGTGCAGCCTAGAATATTCCTAGCTATGACCAGAGAATGCAAGCTCAGACCTATAGGGATGCAGAGGTTACACAGGCTCCTGTGCTTAATATGGGCTCCAGATCAGACTGATGGGGTTTACAGCTAATGATATTTATGTACTTTTCCCGTATTTGGGAGAAATTCTCTTCCCTTATATAGCTTTCTAGTCCTGTTTCCAACTCTGACATCATCTCCCCTGATAATACTTTTCTTCCACCTGCATGTTAGTTGTTGGGCTCAGAAAAAATTTATAATAAAGTCATGGGTCTCTTGGAATATAGCTAAAATAGACTTCCTAGCTTTTTCCAAAATGGAGACCCCCAAATCTTACCTGCTGTATTCTTACCTTTAGGTTTCTGATTATTAAACAGTGTGTTCTGCTTTATATCTTAATGCTTTCAGTCACCAAGTTGCAGATGTTACCATGATGCCAACCTGACTTCCCTGGGCAAATGGCCTCACTAATGTACCCTGGAACCCCACCACTCCAGAGCCCTGCCCAACTAGAGAAAGACAGAAACAGGCTGGGGGTATGGATCTACTTGTCAATGCCCATGGCCAGCAGCGAAGCCAGACCTTCTACCTTCTGCACCTCATAATGATCCTGGGTCCATACTCCCAGAAGGATAAAGAATAGGAAAGCTTCCAATGAAGTGGTTGGGATATGGAACTCTGGTGGTGGGAATTGTGTGGAATTGTAGCCCTCTTAATCCAGCGGATTTGTTGATCATTATTAAATCAATTTTAAAAAATGAGTCCATCATTTACAACAGCTGACCAGTATTCCACTGTGTGTGTATATACCACAGTTTTCCTAGCCACTCATCTGTTCCAAACCTTTTCTTTTAAGACTCAAGTTCACCCTTGATGTGGAAATAATAATATCTATTCTATAATGAAGAATCAGAATAGTGCATGGTAACTTGGGAGATAACATAAAATCACTATGTATTTTAGTCAATACTTGTAAGATCTTATTTCTAGGTGCTAAAAACATGATCCTGAAGAATACTGATGAATAAGTGGATAAGGCAAAGAATGGATCAGTTTCCATTGCTAGTACTCCAACTCCTTAGTCAGTCTCTATCCTGCCCTCTGTCATCCAATAACGGAAGTGATAGAATTATGTCCAGCAATGTCAATAGCAAATTGGGGTATGATTTCTACACTACTGAGTCAAAATTAATATCAGATGGAAGAAGAAAGAAGACAGGTATCCTTTACTCCTAGCCTGGTATTTTCCTGAGGCTTTCAGAGTCTCAGTCTTTCTTAACTTTGAAAACATGGTGTTCTTACACATCAGGAATATCTCTCATTATGCTGTCACTGCAAACATTACTGTAGGTGGAGACTATTTGCTTACTAAAATTCTATTGCCAAGTTTTTGCAGAGTGCCTTGCTTTTTTCCTCTTCTTTTTATATCTGACAAAGATAAACAAAGTTCAGAAGAAATGTTAATGAAATGAAAAGCCAATATTTTTTTATTCCATTTGCCTCAGATTTATTCTCAGACTATAACCAGAAGAGATTACACATATTCCAAGCCCTACAAGGGAAAGTTTTAATTATATGCTTCATATTTTATGATCAGTGGGCCCAAACATTGGTTCCAAAGAGAACTGAAACTTGGACCATCTTCACACTTCTGAAATCTTAAGTATGGCACACTGCTTGGAATTATTAGGTTATTTCATTTTAAACAGGAGTGAAACAGACTTTTCCCCTTCACTTCCCAAACTGCAAAGACAGATACTAACTTTCTTTTTAATGGTGTGTGTGAGAGAAGAAAACAGTGCTTTCCTGAAACATTGCAAAAGACCAACAGAAGAGAAGCAAGTTCAGAGCATTAGAGAATCCTAGAAAAGGACTTCTAGAACTTTTGTGTCAAAATGTCTTTAAAAAAAAAAAAAAGAAGAACAAGAAAGAAAAGGAAAGCGAAAGTATTTCCCCTGAGCCATCTGGAAGCATAAAGAAAAATAGCTAGTTAGTAAGAGTTGTCTGTATGTCAGTTTCCTAATATTTAACATATACTTGTCATTATTCTCATGATAAGCCTTTGAGGCATATAATATTGTTCCTATTTTATAGATGAGGAACAAGAAGTTAATGCTTAAGTAACTTGTCTAAGGACATGGAGTTAGAAAAAAAAGTAGTAAAGCTGATGATCATTCTTTTTTTTTTTTTTTTTTTGCCTCCAGAGTTATTGCGGGGGCTCAGTGCCTGCACCACAAATCCACTGCTCCTAGGGATCATTTTTTCCCCTTTTGTTGCCCTTGTTTTTTGTTTTTTTTTAATCATTGTTGTGGTTATTATTGTTGTTGCTGCTGCTGTCGTTAGATAGGACAGAAAGAAATCGAGAGAGGAGAGGAGACAGAAAGGGGGAGAGAAAGATAGACACCTGCAGACCTGCTTCACCACCTGTGAAGTGACTCCCCCGCAGTTGGGGAGCCTGGGACTCAACCCGGATCCTTAAGACGTTCCTTGTGCTTCAGGCCACTTGCACTTAACCTGCTGAGCTACCGCACAACTCCCCTGATGATCATTCTTAACCTAGAATCTACAGTTTCAGTCACAAACTGCACCAGCTCAAAATTTCATTGAAGTTTTACCTTAAAAAATACATATGATTATTTCTCTTATCCCAATATAGATTCATATTTGCTTTAAGGTATCAACATATACTTTTGGGGTCAGGATGATAACAGGTGATTATGCCTGGGGCTCCAAAGCCAACATTCAATCCCCTGGCACCACTATAAGCCAGAGTTACGCAGTGTTCTCATAAGAGATATTTTAAAAATCTTCCTAGATCAATGAAACCCTGGTGACAAACAAATGAATATATATTCCTTTCAAAGAAAGAAATCTATATGTTTTCAATCAAACTTTTGTTCAAAGACAATACAACAAGAATTTCATGTGTTGTACCCAGCTTGAGAAACATTAGCCAAAGTAGCTAGAAAAATGAAAATAACAGGTTCGAGCCCTTGGACCCCACCTGCAGGAGGAAAGCTTTGCAAGTGGTAAAAAAGGGCTGCAGCTGTCTCTCTTTCTCTCTCCCTATATCCCCCACCCTCTTGATTTCTGACTGTCTCTATCCAATAAATAAAGATAATAAAAAAAAAAGAAAAATGGGAGTCAGGTGGTAAATAAAACAACAAAGGCAACAAACGGGAATAAATAAATATTAAAAAAAGAAAAAAGAAAATAAAGTTTATTGTTGGACTTAACATATCCAATTAACCAAATGTATGAGAAAATTAATTTACTTCCCTGTGTCAAGACAACTGATTCTAATAGGTTGTAGGCAGCAAGGAATTGAACAAAAAAAATAGATTAATAAATTAGGAGCCAGGGTAGATAGCATAATGGTTATGCAAAGAGACTCATGTCTGAGGCTGTAAAGTTCCAGGTTCAATCCCCTGCACCACCATAAATCAGAGCTGTTCAGTGCTCTGGTTTTAAAAAAAAAAAATTTAATTAATTAACAGAGGAGCTGGACAGTGGTGCACTGGATTAAGTGGTCACATTACCATGCTCAAGGACCTGGGTTCAAGCCCTGTCTCCCTACATGCAGGAGGGAAGCTTCCCGAGTGGTGAAGCAGGTCTGCAGGTGTCTATCTAATCTTCTCCCTCTCCCACTTCCCTCTCAATGTCTTTCTATTCTATCAAATAAAATAGAAGGAACTGGGTATGGCAGATTTGTATTACTGGCACCAAGTCCCAATGACAGACCTGTTGGCATAAAAAATTTTTTTTTAATTTAAATTAAGTTAGCAGGGAAAAAAAGAGAATAGCACACCAATTAAGCATATGAAGTTCAACATGGTTAAACCCAAAATAAGTGTAAGATTTGACATCTTACTAGTAGGATATTTTTAGTTTTGACTGAGATATAAGGACATGCTGTGTATATGTTTTGGAAAGAAAATTTGTATTTGTGTGTATAAGAAGAGGAGAGAAAAGATTGGAAAAGTCTGCTTTTGTGTGGTCTGGAAGGTGGTGCAGTGGATAAAGCATTGGACTCTCAAGCATGAGGTCCCAAGTTCAATCTCTGGCAGCATATGTACCACAGTGGTGTCTAAAATAATTCCTTTTTAAAAAAGTCTGGGGATTCGGACGGTAGCGCAGCGGGTTAAGTGCACATGGCGCAAAGCACAAGGACCGGCATAAGTACCCCGGTTCGAGCCCAGGCTCCCCACCTGCAGGGGAGTTGCTTCACAGGTGGTGAAGCAGGTCTGCAGGTGTCTGTCTTTCTCTCCCCCTTTCTGTTTCCCCATCCTCTCTCCATTTCTCTCTGTCCTATCCAACAACGACGACATCAATAACAATAGTAACTACAACAATAATGAAAAACAAGGGCAACAAAAGGGAAAATAAATAAATAAATAAATATAAAAAAATTTTAAGTCTGCTTTTGTTAGAAAACATAATGCTATTTACTAAGAAAAAGTACATGATTTAGTCAGCTCAACCATGAAGTGGATCTGTATAGGATATAAATTTTTTTGGTAAATTCAGAATTTCCAAACATAGATTGAATTACATAATATGTTGACTAGTCTTACTAAGTTGTCTGATTTTTCTTTAATCTCATTAAGGATTTCAGAAATAATTACATGCTCACTCACTTGCTCAAGTTACAAATATATTCAGAGTGACAGTTTATTTTGGAAAACTCAGGGAGTAGGCTTCTGTTGCTAAGGAAATCAATCCTTTGGATCCTAGAGAGACTAGCTGCCAAAGGTTTCTAGATCACGTCAAAAGAAATTCCAGTATTTTTTAAATAATAACTTGAAAAAAAACTGAGATGTTCAAAATGGTATCTTTTTAATTTTATTTTTTAAAATTTATTTTCCCTTTTGTTGCCCTTGTTGTTTTATTGTTGTTGTAGTTACTATTGTTGTTGTTGATGTCATCATTGTTGGATAAAACAGAGAGAAATGGAGAGAAGAGTGGAAGACAGAGAGGGTAGAAAGACACCTGCAGACCTGATTCACCACCTGTGAAGCGACTCCCCTGCAGGTGGGGAGCCAGGGCTCGAACCAGGATCCTTACACCAGTCCTTGCGCTTAACCTGCTGTGCTACAGCCCGACCCTCACAAAATGCCATCTTAAGGGGGCCCAGCAGTGGAACACCGGGTTAAGTACACATAGCAAGCCCAAGGACCCACGTAGAGCCTCTGGTTCCCTACCTGCTGGGGAACATTTCACAAGCAGCAGGTCTGCAGGTGTCTTTCTCTCTCCCTCTCCACCTCCACCCTCCTCTCTCAATTTTTCTCTGTCCTATCCAATAAAATGGGAAAAAATGGCCACCAGGAGCAGTAGATTCATAGTGCTGGCACTAAGCCCCAGCAATAACCCTGGAGATAAATAAATAAATAAATAAATAAAATCTTAAAGGTATTCCTCTGAAGCTCTAGCTCATACAGAAAAGTCATGTTAAGAACATTACCATTTTATCTACAAAAGTTGTTAGTGTGAATTTATGGTATTTCACCAATTTTTATTTGACATTTATCTGGTGCTCAAAATATACCAAAATAATTTTTCTCTGAATACGCCTCAATTATAACTGCCATTTATTTCATAATACCTTTTTAAATCTACTTTCAAATCTTACTCATTGATGGATAATTATTAAGTACTTTTCAAATTTCCAACAATGTGTGTAGTATGAAACAGAGCCTTGGAATTTGGCAAGCCGTAAAACTCATTACAATCTATGCAGGCAGTGAAGTAATGAATACTTCCATATAGCTCAATCAATGTCACCCCTAGCTATAATGGCAGTGAAGTAGAGGTACCTTTAAAGGACCAAGGCTCCGTAGCAGAAAAGTAGAAGAGATGATGGATATCCTAGTTCTTTTTTTTTTTTTTTAACATTTTTTCCTTTATTGGGGAATTAATGTTTTACAGTCACCAGTAAATACAACAGTTTATACATGCATAACATTTCTCAGTTTTCTACATAACAATACAACCCACACTTATCCTAGTTCTAAGTAATCAAGAAATAATGTCCAGATATGTTAACAGGGTCAGAAAGGAGCATATGAGCACTGCAAGAACAAATGTAAAAATCACTGGGTGAATTAACAGGAATGGTTACCATGGTAGGCACCTTCCTAGCAGTCCTTACAGTGGTAAGCTGCTCCTCTCTGTTTCTGTCTGGTCATTTTGGCAAGGACGGCTTCTCCTTTCATTAGTCCCCATCTACTTGGACACAGTAAAGGAATCATGAGCTCAGATTTCTGAGAAAATCACAATGCCAGTACATTAGCAATAGTAGTATTTTAATTAGAATTTTATGTCTGTAAAATTTTGTGATTCCCAGTGAACTTTGAAAATGAAATTAATAAAAATGTATATCTTCATAATCTACTTAATGTTCATAAATACAAGCCAGAAAAATGATTATGTAAATTAATAAATACATTAAATCGGGGCTGGGCAGTGGCGCAGCAGGTTAAGTGCACAAGGAACAAAGGGCAAAAATGGCATGAGGATCTAGGTTCAAGCCCCTGGCTCCCCACCTGCAGAGGAGATCATTCACAGGCAGTGAAGCAGGTCTACAGGTGTCTGTCTTCCTCTCTGTCTTCCCCTCCTCTCTCGATTTCTCTCTAGCTTATCCAACAACAGTGACAGCAATAACAATAACAAAAACAATAAACAACAAAGGCAACAAAAGGGGAAAAAAATAGCCTCCAGGAGCAGTGAATTCATAGTGCAGGCACTGAGTCCCAGTGATAATACTGGAGGCAAAAATAAATAAATAAAATAAAATAAAATATGTTAAGCAAGTTAGTTATTATTAGTTATTATTAGTTATTATTAACAATAATAATGACATCAAAATTTTACTTTTTCACTTGTAAGTTGTTGTTGTTTATTACTTTGAATTACCTTTCTTATGTAAAAAGTTTTTGTTTGTTTGTTTTAACCAGAGCACTGCTCAGCTCTAGTTTATGGTGGTGCAGGGAACTGAACTAGGAACTTTGGAACCTCTGGCTTCAGAATCTCTTTGCATAACCATTATCTTCCCTACCCCAATAGTAAAAGTATTTTTAAATAAAAAAAGAAAAACTTTACTTTTAGTTGCTTTAATGGCTTTTCCCCCCTGCATTTTACTTTCAGCTCTCTAATAACCTTGAGATAATTAGTGTTTTCTCCCATAATCTCATTTGATGTTTCTGCATTTCTGATGAAATTCTTTCAAACTCTTTACTCACTCCTATGGTTATTTCCTTAACTAGTGTTTGGATGTTGACCTCATTATTTTGTGTTTCAACCTTTGGGGGGGCTTTTAGCTGGACTCTTGTTCTGGTTCATTTCTCCAATATTTCCTCTTGTTGGTTTAACCATTCTATATAGTATGTTATGAGGTCCCTCTCTCAGTACTTTTCAGATTACTGATCACTCTTGCTTTGATTGACCTGTGTCTAAGTAAGGTACTTACAGGGTTCACAGTTGTGGAAATTGACAGTTGTGTCAATATTATTTTAATCCCTGAGTTGGAGCACAGTGGCTTAAAAGCCTCTTTTGTTCTTTTGCTTCCCTGTAGGCTATGGGAGCCTCAGGGCTTTTAAACTCTAAATAGGCTTCTTAGCTTTATCCTTCACTCCTGACCAAGAGATAAAGTAGGGTGGGGCAGAGATAATCCAATGGTTATGCAAAGAGACTCTCACAGCCCCACTGCAAGGCTACCACCAAGGTATAGACCTTCTTCTGAGTGTTGTGGTTAGTTCTCTGTCCCCTGGCATCAGCGAAGGGCCTCCCCCTGCTCCTCCAGCTTCTGTGGGCAGCAGCAATGGAGACTCACAGATGCAGAGGTCACATAGGCTCCTATGCTGAATATGGGCTCCAGGTCACATCAGATCGATGGGGTTTACAGTCAACATTTATACACCTTTCCCATATTAGGGAGGTACTCTCTTTCCTGATCCAACTTTCTGGTCCTTTTTCCAGCCATATCATCATCTCCCCAGACAATAACTTGGGTCCACCTGCATATTAGATGTCAGGCTCAGGAAAAATAAAACACTAATATAGTCATGGGCCCTTTGGAATATAATTAAAATAGGCCCACTAACTATATACAAAATGGAGATCCCCAAATCTTCATCTGCTCTATTCCAGCCTTTAGGTTCATGATTAGTCAACAGTTTGTTTGGCTTTGTATGTTAACTCTTCTTTCAGCCACCAGGTTCCAGATGCTAACATGATGCCAACCGGACTTCCCTGGGCAGATGACCCCACCAATGTGTCCTGGGGCCCTGCTACCCCAGAGCCCAACAAAGAATAGGAAAGCCATTAGGGGAGGGGATAGAATACGGAGTGGAGTTCTGGTTGTGGGAAATGTGTGGAATTGTACCCCTCTTGTGCTATGGCCTTGTCAGTGTTTCATTTTATAAATAAAAATTTTTAAAAAAAAAGCTGTTCAAGCACAGATGACATGATGCTTGTGCACCAGCATAAGGATCCTGGTTTGAGCCCCCAGCTCCCCAGCTTCAGGGGGGCCGCTTCACAGGTGGTGAAGCAGGTATGCAGGTGTCTATCTTTCTCTTCTATTCTCTGTCTTCCCCTCCTCTCTTGATGTCTCTCTGTCCTATGTAACAATAGCAACAGCTATAACAACAATAACAACCACAACAAGGGCAACAAAATGGGAAAAATGGCCTCCAGGAGCAGTGGATTTGTAGTGCTGGCACCGAGCCCAAGCAATAACCCTGGAGGCAAAAAAAAAAAAAAAGCCCTATGGTTTTGTATAGATATAAGGAACTGGAAGAGGGAGGTGGAGGAAGAACTATGGGAACATCTACTTATGCTTGTCCAACTTTCAAGTGTCAGTAAATAACTTACCTAGGTAATAGCATACCCTGATGGGTAATTTTTCAGAGCAATATATTTTTTTTACTACAAAACTGAAGCTAATTATGTACCAAAATACAAAAAGGGTCAATAACTATTCTTTTTCCTTTCTTATGTTGTATCCAGAAATCTCATCACAGTAACTAGTAAGATACTTTTACTACTCTCTTCCTGTGGCTAACATTTCCATTTTCACTTTAATGGTATTAATGTATATGTGACATGAAACTTTGATAGAATTAGCAGTGAGACACAATAATCTACAAATGTCTCTTTCTTTTCAGCGAAGATTGTCATGTGATGTTGTCATCAGATGGGCAGTCATAAAGTTATTGGTTTAATATTGCTTCTATCTGCTGCTACTACTAACTGAGGAGACCTGACCAACTGTGGCAACTGTTGTCTCCACATTTATTTATATTTACCTATTATGAGGGTGGATCCCACATTTGTTTGTTTATATATTGGCACCAAGGTTAAAGTTGGGGCTTGGTGCCTACACAACAATTCCATCACTCCCAGTAGTCTTTTTCTCTCATTTTTTTAACGTAGATATGCCACAACACTTCTCTCCTTAATTTTTTTATTATCTTTATTTATTTATTTATTTATTGGATAGAGACAGCCAGAAATAGAGAGGGGAAGGGGTGATAGAGAGGGAGAGATAAGCAGAAAGACACCTGCAGCCCTGCTTGACCCCTGCAGGTGGGGACTGAGACTCAAACCCAAGTCCTTGCACATTGTAACAGGTGCGCTCGACCAGGTGCACCACCACCAGGCTCTCATTTTTCTTTTTGTTGTAAGGTTAGACACAGAGATAGAAAGGAAAGGAGAGGGACCTGGTGGTTGGGCATGTGGTTGAGCACATATATTGCAGTGCCCAAGGACCTGGGTTCAAGCCCCTGGTCCCCACCCGCAGGGGTAAAGTTTTGCAAGTGGTGAAGCAGGGCTGCAAGTGTCTCTCTGTCTCCTCCTCTTTATATCTCCCTCTTCCTATCAACTTATGGTTGTATCTATCAAATAAATAAAGATTTAAAAAATTGAAATAAAGAGAGAAAGGAAAAGAGAGACAGAGAAAGGCAAGACACCTTCATCACTGATCCACAGCTGGTGAAGCTTCACCCCTGCAGGCAGAGAACAAGAATTTGAACCCATGGGATCTTGTGCAGTACCATGTCCCCTACACCAGGTACACCATCACCCAGCTTCTAGACCCCACTTCCAGATGCTGATACAAAGTCAGATTCAATGTCTAGCTCATATGCTTATGTTCTTCAAAATGGAGCATGGGGAAATGATTCTGTCTTTTTTTTTTTTTTTTGAGAGAGAGATCAAGAGAAATCAGTAGGGATGAGGGAGCTAGAGAGGGGAAGAAAATGAGAAACACCTGCAGCACTGCTTCAGCAGTAATGAACCTTCCTTCCTGCAGGTATCTGCTACTTACAACTAATAATCCTGATCTAGAAATATCTAAATGGTTCAAGAAGATAGTGTAATGGTTATGCAAAAGGCTCAATCCCCCACCTGAAGCTCAATCTCCTACACCTCCATATCCAGAGCTGAGCAGAGTTCTGGCATATATATACATATGTATTTTTTTTCTTTTTTCCACTAAGGTTATTACTGGGGCTCAGTGCTGCCACTACAAATCCAACAGCTCTCAGTGTGTATTTTCTTTCCTTTTCTTTCTTCCCTTCTTCCTTTCTTTTTAATTTTTATTAAATAAGGTAGAAAGAAACTGAGAGAGGATGAAGATAGAGGTACACACCTGCAGTGGGGAGCAGGGTCTGAACTTTGGTCCTTGTGCTTTTACTATATGCACTTAGCCAGGTAAGCCATCACCTGGCCCCCGTTAAAATAATTTTTAATAGCTTTACAAATGTTTTAAAACATTTTGATGGCTGGGAAGTGGCACAAAGGATTAAGTGTTGGACTCTCAAGCATGAGGTGTTGAAATCAGTCCCCAGCATCTCATGTGCCAGAATGATTCTCTGGTTCTTTCTCTCTCTTTCTTTCATTAATCCTCTATCTTTCATAAATAAATAGGCAAACAAATACATCTTTAAAAATATCAAAGACAACTTTCTTCACTAGTATTTATGATTAATTTTAAATGGCTGCAAGAAACAAATCCAGTGACTAGTTTTGAAATAGTATTACAAGCACTTAGTGCTGATTACCATATTAATCTAAAAAAATCAAACTTTTGTAGTAAACTAATATGATTATGATAATCTTTATGCAATGAACTCACTTCAGTTTCAGAAGATTCCGGGTGCATCTGGGTGACAAGTCTAGCAGATGGAGACTTGTCTCAAGTGGCCTCCCCCAGGGCTCTGTTCTGGCTCCTACGCTATTTAATATTTACATCAATGACCGCCCAGAAACTTCTTCAAGGAAGTTCATCTACGCCGATGACATCTGCTGTGCAACTCAGGCATCAAAGTTCGACATCCTTGAGGAAACACTCACGAAAGACATGTCTCTGATATCTGATTACTGTAAAAAATGGCAACTAATCCCTAGCACTGCAAAAACGGTATCATCTGTTTTCCATCTACACCATGCCTCGGCCTCGCATGAGCTTAATGTGCAGCTTGGCGATACGAGAATCCGGCATGAAGCCCAGCCAGTCTATCTTGGCATTACTCTCGATCGCACTCTGTCATTTCACAAACATCTCATAAAAACTGCAGCTAAGGTGGGCGCGAGGAATAACATCATTGCAAGACTGGCCAACTCCTCATGGGGCGCGAGCGCTTCCACACTACGATCATCATCTCTGGCATTATGCTATTCCACTGCAGAATACTGTGCCCCAGTATGGTTCCGTAGCCCCCATGTCCACTTGGTCGATTCCAAATTATATTCCTCCATGAGGATAATTTCTGGAACCATCTGTTCCACCCCGGTTCCATGGCTGCCAGTTCTTAGCAACATCGCCCCGCCAGATATTCGTCAGGATGCGGCATCATCTAAGTTCATTTCCCACGTCTACGCTCGACCGGACCTGCCAATATACGCGAATATCTTTGCCCACCCTGTCCAACACTTGACGTCTCGTCATCCAATCTGGTGCCCTACGCCTACACTGAACTTCTCTGTTCCAGACTCTTGGAAACAGAGCTGGCAGTCAGCTGAGGTAAAGAACAAACACCTCATCACAGACCCCTGCAAGCGTGAACCCGGCTTTGACCTAGCACGTTATGATTGGGCCCTCCTCAATCGCTATCGAACAGGCCATGGCTGGTGCGCCGCTATGTTCCATCGCTGGTGAGCCAGAGACGACCCGAACTGTCCCTGCGGCTACAGACAGACTATGACCCACATAGTCAATGACTGCCACCTCTCCAGATTCAAAGGAGGTCTCGAAACTTTACATCAGGCTCAACCTGACGCTGTTGACTGGCTACGGAAGAAGGGCAAACGCTAGAAGAACTTCAGTTTCCCAGTAAGTAAAAATATTGTTTTTTTATAAAATTTATAGTATAAATTAATAATGTTTTGTTTTAATTTAAGATTGATTTATTTTTAAAATATTTATTTATAATAGCAAGAGAAGAAAGAACCAGAGCATCTCTCTGGCACATGCGATGCCAGGTATCAGACATGGGACCTATTGCTTGCAAGTCAAGCACACTGCCTTCCAAGCTGTTCATTTATCTATCAATGAGAAATGAGCAAGAAAGAAAGCAGAAGAGATTGAGAACTAGAGCATCTAATGATGTCATAATTGGCACATACAATGTCAGGGCTTGCTTGAGAAACCAACATCCTAACCACTACACACACCTCCCATATCATGATTTAATAGTGTCTTATTTATAAGCAATTATTTATGAGTACAATTGTAGCCAAGAATGAGACACACTAGTACAAAGTGAGGATAAAATCTTTTTTGTTTGTTTGTTTGTTTGTTAATTTCTTTATTGGGGAATTAATGTTTTACATTCGACAGTAAATACAATAGTTTGTACATGCATAACACTGCCCAGTTTTCCATATAACAATACAACCCCACTAGATCCTCTGTCATCCTTTTTGGACCTGTATTCTCCCCCACCCCCCAACTCACCCACCCCAGAGTCTTTTATTTTGGTGCAACATGCAAATTCCAGTTCAGGTTCTACTTGTGTTTCCTCTTCTGATCTTGTTTTTTGACTTCTGCCCGAGAGTGAAATCATCCCATATTCATCCTTCTGTTTCTGACTTATTTCACCTGACATGAATTTTTCAAGGTCCACCCAAGATCGGCTGAAAACAGTGAAGTCACCATTTTTTTATAGCTGAGTAGTATTCCATTGTGATGATGATATAATCTTGGCTGATCTTAATAATAAATTCAATTTCTGTGATCTGGGAGGTGGTACAGTGGACTAAGCACTGGACTCTCAAACATGAGGTCCTGAGTTCCATCCCCAGTGCACATGTACCAGAGTGATATCTGGTTCTTTCTCTCTCTTTTTCTATCATTCTCATTAATACTGAATAAAGTATTAAAATAATAATAGTAAATTCAATTTAGTTTGCAATAACTTCCGCAACAAAGATTCTGAAAGCAGTCTAGGACAGGTCATATTTGCAAGAAACTTACTCCACAATTGCATCTGCATTTGTACAACCCTACAGATTCACGAGATCTGAACTGAATGTGACACGAACCTTTAACCATTTGTATCTCAGTCTGATTTAACTATTTTCAATGTGTCAGGATACTCTGGTGAGTCCTTAGTAGGGTTCCAGTTTTGTATGGACCTCTAGCTACATAAACACCAGAAATGTGGGAGGGGGAGATAAGACAGAGTATATCTTACCAACAAGACATCCTCTATTCAGGGAGCAAGCATTGTACTCGGCAAACTACCAGCAAGGCAGTTCCTGCTCAGCCATCTTAAACAACAACCCTTCTTCACTTGTTGAAAACCCACAAGTCCTTGCAAGACCAAATCACAGAAGTATGTATTGCAACTCTACCATTCCATTTCTCTTCTCTCAAGCTTCCACAGTCACAGCTAAAACTGTAATAAAAAATATAACTAACTATACAGAATAAGGTCTTGACTCCTTGTTTAAATTCATAATCTAGATGTATCATATGAACTAGTAATTCTATTCCTATATGTCTATTCAGAGAACACAAAAACACTAATCAAAAAGGAGTATGAATATCTATGGGCATTGCAATGCTATTTACAAAAGCCAAACTATGGAGACAATCCCAGTGCTCAATGCCCAATGCACTAACTAACTATAATAAAAGTTGGAGTTTTTCCTTTTGCTACAACATAAATAGAACTCAAAAGAGGTCATACTAAAAGAAACAAGTCATAAGAAGTAAGACAAACACTGAATCATCTCACTCATGTGTGATATAAAGAAACAAAAGAACAAAATAAAATGAAAACAAACCCTTAAACTCTGACCACAGAACCAAGGTTACCAAAGGTTGGGGGTAAAAAGAGTGGGGAGGTGTCTTATAAACAGTCATGGAAAGACTTGGTGTGATTGCATACATTTTGAAGAAGTATGAAAATATACCCATAAAATATATTGATATTCTTGCAAACCAAATGTTACCTTGATAAAATATTTATCTTTTCATCTGCGCTAATACTCCTATTAATGTACTTTCTTTGTCTTTATCTTAATACCACCCCTTTTGGTTTTTTGGCGTTTTTTTTTTTTTTTTTTTTGCCTCCAGTGTTATCACTGGAGCTTGGTGCCTGCACTATGAATCCACTGCTCCTGTGGCTATTTTTTTCACTTATTATTTTTTTTATAGGACAGAGAGAAATTGAGAGGGGAGGGTATGATAGAGAGGGGAAGACAAAGACACCTGAAGACCTGCTTCACTACCTGTGAAGCTACAGCCCCCTGCAGGTGGGGAGCCGGGTGCTCGAACTAGGATCCTTACTTGGGTCCTTGCACTTCGTACTATGTGCACTTAACCCGTTGTAATACTATCCGGCCCCCAATACCACTCCTTTTGTGAAAGGATGTGCCTTCTCTCTTTCCCAGATGTGTACAGAATCTCATTTTGTCCTCATTCTCATAGTTATCCAGCATCACTTTCCACACACACTCTTCATCCTTCTCATCTTTCCCTTATGCTTCCTTTTCCTGATCACAGTCAGTTAGCAGTCAATGACTGACCATTACTCTTGGAATATTTTCTAATTTGAATTTTAAGAGGATTTGTAATACTGATATTCAAAAAGGATGAACATGTGAAATGATGCATGAAAGTTAGCACATGAGAACAGGTTGAACATTTGAACCTTCTTGAAGTCACTAATATTTTATAGTGGGCTAGCCTTGATAATTGGAATCACCCATGGAACACATATTTTGGGAAAATATCATATTGTTTGAGGGTATCTATCAAATTTACAGGGTGGGGGGAGTTAGGCAGTGGTGCACCCTGTGGAGCACACACATTACCATGTTCGAGGACCTAGGTTCAAGTCCTCAGTCCCCTGTGTGAGGGGAAGCTCTACAATTGGTGAAGCAGTGTCTATCTTTTCTCTCTCCCTTTCCGTGTTCCCATTCCCTTTCAAATTCTCTCTGTCCTATCAAATAAAAAATAAAGGAAATAGTGACTGCCAAGAGCAGTTGATTCATCACATAGGCACTAAACCTCAAGTGATAAACCTTGTAGCAATTAAAAAAAAACACAGATATAGACCAGGTCCCTTGAGATAGAGCATAAGTCCACATTTATCCATAAACTAGGGCAAAATATATACCTGAAAGCAAAAGTACACAATAGTCTGCAGTGAGTCAGTATAAATATTCCTAATGAAATAGTATCCAATTAGACTTAGATACCCTCCTCACTTACTTCCTATTACAGTTAACTCACTCACTCCAAAGCTAACTTTATCAAAGCAAGGACTGCAAAAGTTGAATAAGGACAAGAGACTGGCGTACTTTAATGATGATTCTTCAGTCACTATCAGGACACCCTATCAGCTGGGGCCCTATTAGGGTAGTCCTGAGATTCCCAGACATGATGGGCCTAGACCTCAAATAAATCCCTCTTGCCTTGTCACCGGTCATCTCTATCAGGAACAACAAAATAGACACCTTTGTAGGCCTCCATAGGACCTTACCCTCAACTTGGATCAACAATGGTAGAAAATGTTCCATCCTCCAAAGAGGATGGACAACATACTCTATGCTACACCTGAGGAAGATGGGTCCTGATATTGGGGCAGCTTGGAATGTTAATACTCATGACCACAGAATGTGAGCACAAATCTACAGGGATGCAGAGGTCACATAGGCTCCTTAGCTGAATATGGGCCCCAGACCAAATCAAATTGATGGGGTGTACAGTCAACAATATTTATACCCCTTTCCCATATTAGGGAGCTACTCTCTTCCCTGATCCAGCTTTCTGTTCTGTTCCTTTTCCAGCCATGACATCATCTCCCCAAACAATAACTGGGATCCACCTGCATATCAGATTTCAGGCTCTGGGGAAAAAAAAACTAGTATAGCCACAGATCCTTTGGAATATAACTAAAATATGCCTACTAACTATCTACAAAATGGAGACCACCCCCCAACTCTTCATCTGCACTATTCCAGCCTTTAAGTTCATGATTGGTCAACAATTTGTTTGGCTTTGTATGTTAACTCTCTTTTCAGCCACCAGGTTCCAGAAGCTAGCAGGATGCCAACCAGACTTCCCTGGACAGAAAACTCTACCAATGTGTCCTGGAGCTCTAGCCCCACCCTACTAGGGAAAGAGAGAGGCAGGCTGGGAGTATGGATTGACCTGTCAACACCCATGTTTAGTGGGGAAGCAATTACAGAAGCCAGACCTTTCACCTTCTGCATCCCACAACGACCTTGGGTCTACACTCCCAGAGGGATAAAGAATAGGAAAGCTATCAGGGGAGAGGATGGGATACGGAGATCTAGTGGTGGGAACTGTATAGAGTTTTACCCCTCTTGTACTATGGTTTTGTCAATGTTTCCTTTTTATAAATAAGTAAATAAATAAATAAAATTTACAGAAGACATTGAAAACAATTTCTAGGGGTCAGGCAGTGGCACACGTGGTTAAGCACACATTACAGTGTGCAAGGACCCAGGTTCAAGCCCCTGGCCCCTACCTGCAGGGGGAAAGCTTCACAAGTGGTGGAGCAGGGCTTCAGGTGTCTCTCTTTCCCTCTCTATCTCCCCCTCCCTTCTTAACTTCTCTCTGTCTCTCTAATAATAAATAAAATTTTAAAAAGAAAAAATTAAAAAAAAACAATTTCTAGAAATTACTTTTATCCATGAGAATTCATCCCTAACACATAGCATTTAAAGTAAACATAACTGTGGGATTGCCTCACTACTTCAGATACAAATTCACTTCAGATTACATCATGATTTAATTATAATGTAAGGAGCCTGAGCTTTTCAGGGCTCTAAATAAAATATGGTTAGGAACATGGTTAAAAAAAGAAAAAGCACATGACATGTTTCTAACATTCCTGCAAGAGTTAAGAGAGTACACACCCTAATATGTCATACAGTAAAAATTTAAAATTGTTTATACCATATTAGGGGAAAAGCTTATCCTATGATTAACTAGCAAGTCCTTTTGATTGAGTAACCTATCATAATGGTTAGAGAAAAGATGACACAATTTAAGTCAAATGGAAATCATTTGATTCCCTTATTCTAACTATGGACTTAATTTTTCAGCTTTGAGTTATTGTTTTTTAAAAAGTAGCCTAATTTACATTATAATATTTCCTTCAAGAAGTATATGCTACAGAATAAAAAAGTGCAAACATCTCACTTTTCCCCATTTGTTAAGACAAAATGGTATTATTTTTTGGCAGAAAGTTTTATTTGAGTACATATTGATATGAGAAAAATCTCTACATACTTCTATTAAAAATTCTAGGGCCAGACAGTGGCACACCTGGTTAACTGCACACATTACAGTGTGAAAAGGTACAGGTTCAAGCCCCTGGTCCCTACTTGCAAGGGGAAAGCTTCACAGGTAATGGAGCAGGGCTTCAGGTGTTTCTCTGTCTCTTTCCCTCTCTACCTCCCTCTCCCTTCTCAATTTCTCTCTGTCTCTATCCAATAATAAATAACTAAATTAAAAAATAAATAGTCTAGAGGAAATGTTATTTATCAAACATTTACTATGTGTTAGGCATTGTTCTAGATGTGTCAAATCACATTAAAGAGTACAGTATGCAAACTTACATAGGCAGAGTCTGTTAATTAACTGGCTTCACTACAGAACAATCTGGCTGAAAATATTCTTGGGAAAACCCCCAATTATTACTATCTCTAACCTTTTCTTTTGGAATTCTTAGACTTCCAGAGAATTGATCTCCTTGGAGACACTAAGTATCTTTGCAATGGAGCAGGGTAATTTTAAGTTATTTTCTTCTAAATGAAATTTCACTTGTTACTCTTACTTTCAGTGTGATACCCTCACACTCCTCTTGGTCTCGCACTCCCTCTGGTTTACTTTTATTCAGAAAGTACACAGAATCTACTGCTGCAAGTGGAGGGCATTGGCCAGTTATACTTAATAGTAGGCAACTGGAGAAAGTGGGAAAATAGCAAAGGAGATAGGTAGTATCTAAGTACTTCAAACTTTTCAAGCAAACCTTCTGTCTAACCCTTTTTTATTATTCTTTATTGGAGGATTAATGGTTTACAGTCAACAGTAAAATATAGTAGTTTGTACATGTGTGACATTTCTCAGTTTTCCACATAACAATTCAACCCCCTCTAGGTTCTCCTCTGCCATCATGTTCCAGGACCTGAACCCTTCCCCTGACCCCACCCAGAGTCTTTTACTTTGCTGCAATATACCAAACCCAGTCCAAGTTTCTGCTTCATGTTTTCTTATTTTTCAACTTCTTTTTTATTATTAGTAGTAGTGATATACAAGACTGTAGGATAAGAGGAGTACAATTCAGACAATTCCCACCACCAGTGTGCCATATCCCATCCCCTCCATTGGAAACTTCCCTATTCTTTATCTCCCTGGGAGTATGGACCAAAGATCTCTATGGTGCACAGAAGGTGGGAGGTCTGGCTTCTGTAATTGCTTTACTGCTGGACATGGGTGTCGATAGTTCGATCCATACTGTCTAACCCTTCATTTTCAAAGATCCCCAAGTGTTAGTTTAGATTTTATTATTCAGATCAGAAAATGACTGCCATTGAAAAGACAGTGTATTATTCTCACTTCCCAAAAGTAGGTCACACAACACAAAGCCACAAGGGGAAAAACTAAGGCTGGTCAGTGGTGTAGGGATTGAGAGGAAAACATGGGTAAGTGTTGTTAAAAATTCGGAGGCTCTAGCTCGCCGGGCAAGCTTCACGGGCGGGTAACAGAGACGACCAGAGACATACGGCTGGGCAGGGAAGCTGTATTTCTTTATTCAGGAACAACGATTCATAAACTAAACCAAACTAATCACCAAACAGAACTCTGCTGTCTCTTTGCGGCGCAAGCACTCTAACTCTCGAACTCTGGAACTCAGGAACCCTCTCGGGGTTCCTCAGGGTGGGGCCAAGCAGGCCCGCGAAACTAACAGGACTGATCCAATTCTCTTGGCGGGGGAGAACTAGAACCCAATGTAAAGCATACAACAGGTAAGAACCTTTATTGTGGTTTTCACATGAATAGGAAAGGCACATAAGCAGCCTAGGGACTGGCTAGGTGGAATAACTTCAGTTAGATTCTGGGGCATAGAAGCTGTCTCTAGGTGCCTGGTAACTGTTCTGAGATGTTCAGTAGTAGCACAATATTGACCCAGAATACAAGAATTTGATTGAAAAAAGGGATTGGGATGTGGATGTGGATGTGGGCTCTGGAACGATTCGTTTACATATGAAAGACATACTGCATATGAAAGACAGACTGGAGGGAAAACTGAGCAGCTAGAAAAAAGAAAAGCTTGCTTAGGAAATACATAAATTGCATTACAGAGCCCATACTGTTTAATGGAAATAGAGCAACAGGGCTGTCAGTAGGTAGCATCTCCAGAGGAAAGGCAGTGAACAGAAAGGATGATGGCGCATTTTTAAAAAGGTGGAGGAGCAGTGGTAGCACAGCAGGTTAAGCCACATTGCACAAAGCACAAGGACAGACGTAAGGATCCCAGTTCAAGCCCCTGGCTATCCACCTGAAGGGGGGTCGCTTCATGAAGCAGGTCTGCAGGTGTTTATCTTTCTCTCTCCCTCTATGTCTTCCCCTCCTCTCTCAATTTCTCTCTGTCTTATCCAACAACAATGACAGCAAAAACAATAATAGTAATAACAACAATAAACAACAAGGGCAACAAAAAGGGGAAAAAAAACCCTCCAGGAGCAGTGGATTTGTAGTGCAGGCATTAAGTCCCAGCAATAACCCTAGAGGTTAAGAAAAAAAATAGCAAGAGTGACTGAAGGAAAGTGGAGGCAGGTGCAGTGCCAAGGAACAAGCTTTGAAAGTTCTCAGTTGATTAGCTATCAATTGGCAACATCAGTGATATTCTGTGAGGTTTCTCTCTACTACAAAGATAATACTGATAAAACACAGAACATATACGTTTTTCCATCTTCTTTGGGGGCAAAGATCTGCACAAAGATCCAGACAATATGTGGTATAACTTTACACAAATTCCAATACTAGACTATTTGTGTTAGAATGAACAAAAAACTAACAAATTTTTTAAAAGTTTACTAATATACAGAGAGACTTGAATGACTCAGTACCACAAAGAAGACAAATAACATTCACTGTACTCTGCTGAAAAATAGATGTCCAGGGCTGGGCAGTGGCATATCCAGTTAAACACACACATGGTAGCACAAGGACCCGGTTTAGAGGCCCTGCTCTCCACCTGCAAGTAGGATGCTTCATAAGTGGTGAAGGAAGTCTGCAGGTGTCTTTCTCTCTACCTCCCCCTCCTCCCTCAATTTCTTTCTGTCCTATCCAATAAAATAGAAAGAAGAGGGAGTCCAGCGGTAACGCAGCAGGTTAAGCACATGTGGTGCGAAGCAAGGACCAGTGTAAAGATCCTGGTTCTAGCCCCCGGCTCCCCACCTGCAGGGGAGTAGCTTCACAAGTAGTGAAGCAGGTCTGCAGGTGTCTTTCTCTCCTGTCTCTGTCTTCTCCTCCTCTCTCCAATTCTCTCTGTCCTATCAAACAACAATGACATCAATAACAACAACAATAATAACTACAACAATAGAACAAGGGCAACAAAAGGGAATAAATAAAAATTAAAAAAAATAGAAAGAAGAAATGGAAAAATGAATACTGGGAGCAATACTGGCTCTGAGCCCCAGAAATAAACTTGCTGGCAATTAAAAAATAATAAGAAAGAAAGAAATGAAAAGAGAGGGTAGGGAGTAGACAGCATAATGGTTATGCAAAGAGACTCTCAAACCTGAGGGTCTGAAGTCCCAGGTTCAATCCCCTATACCACCATAAGCCAAAGCCGAGCAAAAAAAAAAAAAAAAAAAGAAAAAGAGAAAAAAAATATCTAGACACCTATCATGGTGAGATAAAAGATTATACCTCCACCTTCTGCATCCCACAATGACCTTGGGTCCATACTCCCAGAGGGTTAAAGATCAGGAAAGCTATCAGGAGAGGGGATGTGATACGGCATTCTGATGGTGGGAATTATGTGGCGTTGTACGCCTTTTATCCTATGGTTTTGTCAGTGTTTCCTTTTTATTAGTAAAAAATAAAAAAATACAGACAGAAAAAAAATATTGTACCTATGTATCAACAAATGTATTATAAATCATTAACCCCCTGTAAAGTATATTATAAAAATTCATTATCATAGGAAACTACGAGTGTCCTATTGTTGTTGTACAACTACCATCAACTTAATGTTTTTTAAATTTTTTAAAGATTTTATTTATTTATTTATTTATTAGTGAGAAAGATAGGAGGAGAGAGAGAAAGAACCAGACATCACTCTGTTACATGTGCTGCGGGGGATTGAACTCCAGACCTCATGCTTGAGAGTCCAGTACTTTATCCACTGCACCACCTCCTGGACCACTCAACTTAATGTTTTTAAACAATGAAAATCTATTATTTTACCATGCTAGAAACCAGACATCCAAAATCAGTCTCACTGATTTTTGGACACTCTTGGGTAGACCCTTCTGTTCCAGAGACCACCTGGGTAACTTGACTTGCAGTACATTTCTCCACCTTAACAAGCTTGAAACAGTTTCAAGAATTTGCCAAGTTTCTTCAAATCTCTCTCTTTCAACTTTACTCTTATTTAAAGAAACTTTGTGATTATTGTCCTAGATAATCCAGAATAATTTCCCTCTTTCACCATTTGTAAATCAATTACACATACAACTATTTGGGGGCATGTAAAGTAATATAACCACAGTTTGAATATTAGATGTCAATATCTTTGTAGGGAGGGTGTTATTTTACCTATTACAGATACTGAAGCCAAAACTATTTTGTGTTGAACACAATTATCTTTAAATTTCATGAAGTTCTACATATTAAGATTATCTTCTCTTTGTTTTGAACAGATACCTCTTTATTATAGATGAACTTCTGTCATTTCCAAAAAAAATCTTCGTGAAGCATACCAGATATTTCAGATCCGTTACCCTCTGAATCCATGGCACTGGAAAAAAGCAAAACATCAAAAACAGATGTAAAAGCATTTAAAAGTTCTAAACACAGAAAACTCAGCCCTAGTGAAGGCAAGTTCCCATTCCTAACTCACAAGCCACACAAGTAGATCTGATGTGGAAGTGTAATTAAACATAACAATAAAAGAGAACTAGCAGTAATATAACAATATGAAAAGATCTAAAATAATTATGCTTAAAATAAACAAAAGGCAAGAAGATTAAAATGCATAATGAATAAAATAATTTGACTCAAGTAAAAAGAACAGACATATTAACAAAACAGTGAGCATCTGAACATGAAAAAAGATATCATCAGTGTGATTATAAACTCCATGAAAAAATTTTAACTGTAAAATAGAAACAATTGATCATAACCTCATTAATAAACTTCATTCTTTGCACACACACACACAGAATAGAAACAATTGGAGAGGAAACTAGTGGGTTAGAATATCAGTCACCACACACAATGAAATCATAAAAACATGAAAAATATGGGAGTGTAACAGAAGAATGAGCTGGTCTAGGGTATAGCTCCCCGTTTTTTTTTTAATTTAATATTTATTTATTTATTGACTAGAGACAGTTAGAAATTGAGAGGGGAAGAGGAGAGAGAAAGGGAGAGAGATCTCCTTTCCCAGGTCCTTCCACATTCCTCAGTATGAGGAGTCTGGCTGCCAGCAAGCATAAGAAGTATTGTGATGACACCTTTCAAGCTAGGAGTTCTCACACTTATTGGCCATCAGAGTCACCTGGAGAAATTGTTTAGGCAGGGATCGTGGAACCATTGTCTCCTGGAGTTTCTGACTTTTGGGTCCAGGGTAGGGACTTGTAAGGGAAGTGTGTGGAGTTGCCACATTCCTGAGACCACATACTGTCAGGAGCAAAGGCTCCTCATGGAACATATTTCCCACAGGTGAGCCGGTGGAGGCTTCCTGCTTGGTAATCATAGTTACCATGGAACGACTTTCTCCCCTCTCTCTTTCTCTCTCCCTTGTGAAGGCACAGTGAACCCCCCCCCACACTCCCGGCCCCCTGTACTAAAGGTAGAGCAGCCTCCCCTCTGGAGGTCTAAGCAGAGGGTGGAGGGAAAGTCACAAACACGCTCAGGCTATGTGTCGAGGCTGTAAGATCATATGTGGTGCTGCACTTACAGGGCTCTGACAGCTCCCTCTGCCCGTCTGAGCACATGCAAGCTAATCATGAACAAATATGTGCACATAGCTACATAACACACATACAGTAATGCTCACCATAGACAAACACTGTTGTTTTCGCCGGGCTGGCTTCACGGGCGGGTAACAGACGACCAGGGCTGGGTTGTACGCAGTATCTCTTTATTCATGCAGGACGCAGCGCAATCTATACCAAGCTAAGCTAAACTAACTACTACAAACAATCTTGTCCTTATAAATATACTAGCCCAGTAGGGTGGGAACAGGATGCGACACAGAGAGGGTGGAGAGAAAAATGACTGGTGAAAATCAGGGTATGACAAGGAGAGGGGGCAGAGCAAAAACATATCATGAACCAGTGGGGATTAAACCAATGCCATGCAGTGGTTATGTAAATAGAATACAGTGGTTATGTAAATAGAATGCATACCAACAAAACACATGTAGGCACCTGCATACCTCACAGACACTCACACATCTACACATATAGAGTTCCATGCTTGCAAACATGTGCCTATGAATAGGAACACATGTGCACACACCCAGATAAACAAAAGCACACATGACTTTCTGTTACTTCTCACACACAGGTGTACTATTCATCGCATGCTCGGCCCTTCCAGGAGAAGATGGACTGTTTTGGAATTCCTTTGATAGATCCTGTAACTAATAAAAGTCAGGTAGTACTGGTCATTAATGCTGTACTACTTGCTATCTCCCTAAGGAATAGTAAGAGCTGTATGCCACACCAGGCTCCCCAAAGTTCCAGACTTGAATCTTTGGCTAGTTGTTTAATTGTGAAATTGTATGTAGAGGCTGCAGTCACTAAGACCCACAGAGGCAGAGAGATAGCTCATCTGGTGGAACAAAGGATTTGCATCCCTGAAGCTCTTGGTCTGATTCTGGTGCCACATGTGCCCAAGTGGTGCACAGATATTTACCTCTTATCTTTAAATAAAAAATATATATATATATATATTAAAATGTAAAAAAAAGAAAAGAAAAGAAAGGGAGAGAGACACCTGCAACACAACTTGAAAATCTTTCCACCTGCAGGTGGGAACCAGGAGCTCGAACTTGAGTCCTTACACACTGTAATATGTGTGCTCAACCAGATATGCGGCCACACCAGCCCTCAGCTCCCTGTTTTCTGGGAATTTCTCACTAATCACTATGTAGAAACAATGGTGCTTGAGATTTCAGGTTCAGGTAAGCAGGAGAAAGTTTACTAGGGAAAGATATACAAGTACAGATATATGCAAGCCCACTGAGAAGTAGAAAAGGTATGTTACATATTTTTAAATTAAATTAAATTTCTGATGCAGAGGAAACTTGAGAGGGAAAGGGCAAATAGAGAGGGGGAGAAAAAAAAAAGAAGCACCTACAGCACTGCTTCACCATTTGTGAAGCTTCTTCTCTGCAGGTGGTGACCACTGGCTTGAAGTTTGGTCCTTAAGCATGGTAATTTCTGTGCTCTATAGGATGTGCCACTAGGCAACCCTGGAACTGTTACATTTTAAGGTTTTTTTTTTTTGACATTATAAAGAATAAGTTTACTTATTTTTTAAATAATTTTAAAATTTTATTTATTGGATAGAGACAGAAATTGAGAGGAGAGGTGCTGGGCTAGCGTGGGGGTGCCTCTTCCCAGGTGTGTACTCTCTGGGCTGGAGAGAACTCGACCAGAGTCAGCCTGGGCTGCTACTCACTCAGCAATGTGAGGGAGATGAATCAGGAGCCAAACATGTGGTGAGACAATGCAATGTCTTTATTGATCAGAGAGCCACAGCTTTTAAAAGACAGACCCGGGTCAGTGAGTGAAGTCTTGGTCAGGGTCTTGAAATCCTCCTCCATCCGCGCCCAGGTGGTCAAGTTACCTGTGTTTTCCGTTTCTCAGCCACTGGTGACTCCGTTGTGCACGGCCTGGAACGGAATGGCAGTGAACACAGCCTGAAATTCCACGCCGGCAACCTGATCTTGTAGCCAGGAGCCAGTTCAGAAAAGTTTGGCCCTTCATATTTCTAAAGCGGCCTTTTCTCTTTTCGCTACAGAAATGGGCAAGTTTATGAAACCCGGGAAGGTGGTGCTGGTTTTGGTCAGATGCTACTCTGGATGCAAAGCCATCATGGTGAAGAACATTGATGATGGCACCTCAGACCGGCCATACAGCTGTGCTCTGGTGGCTGGGATCGACCGTTATCCACGCAAAGTGACAGCTGCCATGGGCAAGAAGAAAATCGCCAAGAGGTCAAAGATCAAGTCTTTCGTGAAAGTTTATAATTACAATCACCTTATGCCCACGAGGTACTCCGTAGATATCCCCTTGGACAAAACTGTTGTCAACAAGGATGTCTTCCGAGATCCTGCCCTTAAACACAAGGCACGATAAGAGGCAAAAGTCAAGTTTGAGGAAAGGTACAAGACTGGCAAGAACAAATGGTTCTTCCAAAAACTATAATTTTAGACATTTTGTTTCAGTCATTAAAAGTTTAAAAAAAAAAAAAAAAGACAGACCCGGAAGTGGCAAGTCGGGAATGGAAATGGCTAGGAAAGGGGCGGAGAAAGGCAAAATGGGCCTTCCTTAGAAACTGTTTTGAGGGTTTTAACTGGTAGGATTAATAATACCCTGGAGGCAGGGAGGGTCTTGAGGGTAGAAAGAAGATAGATCAAAGGAATGGAATGAGTGGGGATCTTTCAGGCAAAACAATGATTATGTAGATAGGCCATAGTATCAGGAACGCAGGGTGCATTGTGAGCCCTGCCAAGCTCAACCACATCCTCACAATTTCCAGACATCTCCCCCTTTCTTTTTATCTAATGGCCATAGTATCAGGAATGCAGGGTGCTTTGTGAGGCAGGGAGTCTAATAAGATGGGGCACACCTTTGGGGTTACTCCTGTTTTTTCTTGCTCAACCTCTTGGTAGAGAGAGAGACAACAGGATAGATGCACTCCTCAGGTCAAGCCCTGCCAAGCTCCACCACGTCCTCACAATTTCCAAACAGAGAGGGAGAGGTAAGGAGGGAGAAAGAGAGGCCTATAGTCCTGTTTTACCACTCGTGAAGCTTTCCCCCTGCAGGTGGGGACCAGGGCCTTGCACCTGTGTCCTTGCACATTGTAATGTGTGCACTTAACCAGGTGCACCACCACCCAGTCCCCAAGTTTACTTATTTTAAAAAAAAACTACTAGTGATTTAATAATGATTAAAAAGATTGTAATGTAGCAGAGTACAATTCCATACAGTTCCCACCAGTAGAGTTCTGTGTCCCATCCCCTCCACTGGAAGCTTCCCTATTATTTATTCTTCTGGAAGTATAGACTGAAGTAAAGTCCTGGGAGTTGGGCAGTAGTGCAGCGGGTTAAGCACATGTGGCGCAAAGTGCAAAAGACCAGCATAATGATCCTGGCTCAAGCCCTGGGCTCCCCACCTGCAGGGAAGTCGCTTCACAAACAGTGAAGCAGGTCTGCAGATGTCTATCTTTCTTTCCCTCTCTGTCTTCCCCTCCTCTCTCCATTTCTCTCTGTCCTATACAACAACAATGGCATCAATAACAACAACAACAATAAAAAAAATAACAAGGGCAACAAAAGGGAATAAATAAATATTAAGAAAAAGAAGTAAAGCCCCACACCTGTAAACATCTAATTTTTGATATGGTGCCCAAATTATTAATTGGAGAAAGGAGAATCTCTTCAACAAATGATGTTGAGAAACTTAGGTTGAAATGTGCAGAAAAAGGAAACTGAAGTGCTATCTCACCAGAAATAAGAGTAAATTTCAAACAGATCAAGGACCAAAAACTATCAAATACTTAGAAGAAAATATTGGTGTAACTCTTTTTTTATTTATTTATCTTCATTTATTTGTTGGATAGAGACAATCAGAACTAGAAATCAAGAGGGGCATATAAGATAGAGAGGGAAAGAAAGACCTGCAGTATTGCATCACCATTAGCAAAGCTTTCCCCCTGCCAGTGGGAACTGGGTCCTTGTGCATTGTAACATGTGCACTCAACAAGGTTTGCCACTACCCAACCCCTTTGGTGGAACTCTTCCATTTAAATTCCATAGGCATTTTTAATGATTCAGACTCAATTTCAAGAAAGACTAAAACAAAAATAAACCAATAGAACTACATCAAATTAAAAAGCTTCTGCACAACAAAAGAAATTACCACCCAAAGAGACTCCTCACAGAACCGGAGAAGATCTCTACATGCCATACATCAGACAAAAGGCTAATAACCAAAATAAATATACAAAGAGCTCGCCAAATTTAGCAACAAGAAAACAAATTACCCCATTCAAAAGTGGAGTGAGGATATGAACAGAATAGTCACCAAAGAAGAGATACAAAAGGTCAACAGACATATAAAAAAAATGCCCCAAGTCACTGATTTTCAGAGAAATGCAAATAAAGACACCAATGAGATACCACTTGACCCCTGTGAGAATGTCATACATCATAAAATGATAGCAACAATAAATGCTGGAGAGGTTGTGGAAACAAGAAAACCCTGCTGCATTTCTGGTGGGAAAGTAAATCAATCCAACCCTTATGGAGAGCTGTCAGCTAAACCCTCACAAGGCTACAAATGGATCGCCCTTAAATGAGATAAGCCAGACAGAGAAAGATTAGTATTGGATGACCCCAATCATAAATATAAGTTGAGAAAGAAGAACAGAAAGGGAAACAGAAAACAAAATTAAGTTTTCTTTTATAGAGCAGTGAGCCCTTGGGTTATTGTCCAAATAAGATAGTCAGTGGAAATTATGGTATGTTTCTTGATAGTTCCTAGACCTCCTGCTGTTGCTCTGGAAAGTATGGTTGTTTCTAGGTTACCAGAAGCAGCACCAGTCTGCAGCCCCACACCTGCATTCTGTTGTCCAGTCAGCCATCTGGTCATGTCTCGCTCAAGACCTCAGACCCTCACACTCTACTAAGATAAAAACAAGAGGTTATGGATCAACCTGTTTTGACTTAACTAGTATGTCATGTACCTCGCCATACACAGAGCCTAGGTTCAAGCTCCTGCACCACACCAAAGCCAAGCACCACAAGACCTGTTGAAGATCGAGTGATATGTTATTTCTCCCATCTCTCTCTGCATCTTAAATTTTAAAAGAATGAAAACGTTGACCTAGAGTTGCACATGTGCAACTTCTCAAAAAGGGAAAAGGTAAAGTGTGGGGTAGAGGATGAGGGGAAGAGAAAAAATAAGTTAGAAGAATATTTAGGGAGTCGGGCTGTAGTGCAGCGGGTTAAGCGCAGGAGGCACAAAGCACAAGGACCGGCATAAGGATCCTGGTTTGAACCCCGGCTCCCCACCTGAAGGGGAGTCGCTTCGCAGGTGGTGACGCAGGTCTGCAGGTGTCTATCTTTCTCTCCTCCTCTCTGTCTTCTCCTCCTCTCTCCATTTCTCTCTGTCCTATCCAACAACAACAACAACAATAATAACTATAACAATAAAACAACGAGGTCAACAAAAGGGAATAAATAAATAAAATAAATATTAAAAAAAAGAATAAGAAAAAAAAGAATATTTAAAGATATAAAAGCAGGGGACCATTGATGGTGCACCCAATTAAGTGCACATAACACCATGAGCAAAGATCTGGGTTCTAGCCCCCACTCACCACCTGGAGGTAGGAAGCTTCACTAGTGGTGAAGCAGGTCTGAAGGTGTCTACCTTTCTCTTCCCCTGTCCTCCCCTCCTCTCTCAATTTTTCTGTCCTATATAAAAAAAAAAAGTGTGGAGGCGGGGCTACAAGCAGCAGCAGATCTGTTTCTCTCCTCTCCTCTCCTTTCCCAGATCAACTAGGAATACCAAAGAAGACCACTTGGGACCACAACAAGACAGAACTAGAATGACTATAGGAACCCACCAAATCACCGGTGAGTGCAAACACACATTGCTGGTGACAGAGAGGAGCCTAGGGAGAGACTAAGTGGCTGGTAACAGTCCAGCGGTTTATCAGTTGAGACACCACCTCCAGTCTGTTCCACCAACAAGGGGACAGCTGAAGGGAGGAGAGGACTCCCTGGAGACTCACCAAGTGCAACTCTGTGTCTCCATTGCTACTGCCCTCAAAATCTGGAGCAGTGGCAGCGAGGGACACTGGGGGACAGAGATCTAACCAGGAAACTCAGGAGAAGACCAATACCTCGGTGGCATAGCTGTGGGGCTCTGAATGTCTCTTTGCCTAACCACTGGACTATCTCTGCCACACCCTGCCTTATCTCTTGGTCAGGAGTCAGTGATTAAGCTAAGAAGTGAAGCCTACTTAGAGTTTAGAAGCCCTGAGGCTCCCATAGCCTACAGAGAGAAAAAAGAGGCTTTTAAATCACTGAGCTCAAACTCAGGGATTAAAACAACTGTTAACTTCCACCACTGTGAACCCTTTAATTAACTTACTTAGACACCAGTCAATCCAGGAAATAGTGATCGGTAATTTGAAAAGTACTAAGAGAGGGAATTCATAACATAATATATAAAATGGGTAAACCAACAAGAAAAAATACTGGAGAAACCAACCAGGACAACAGTACAACTAAAAGCCCCCCAAAGGGTGAAGCACAAAATAACAAGTTCAACATCCAAACATTAGCTAAGGAAATAATCACAAGAGTTAGTAAAGAGTTTGAAAGAATTGTAATCAGAAATACAGGAACAACAAATCAGACTCTGGAAGAAAACACTAACTATCTCAAGGTTATTAGAGAGCTGAAAGCTGAAATAGCTGAGCTAAGAACACAACTAGTTGAACAAGCTAAAACAGTATCAGAACACGGAAACAAAATAGATGAACTCCAGAAAACAGTAGAGGGCAGAGAGAATAGAATCAATGAGGCTGAAGACAGAATTAGCAAGACTGAGGACGAATTAGAGACAACTAAAAAAGAAGTAAGAGATCTCAAAAAGAGATTAAGAAATGCTGAAAACAACAACAGAGACCTATGGGATGACTTCAAAAGAAACAATATACGCATTATTGGCTTACCAGAGGAAGAAAGAGGGAAAGGAAGAAAGCATTCTTCAGGCCATAATAGCTGAAAACTTCTCTAGTCTAGACAACATCAAAGACATAAAGACTCAAGAAGCCCAGAGGGTCCCAAACAGAATTAACCCAGACTTAAAGACACCAAGATACATCATATTTAGAATGGAAAGGAATAAGGATAAAGAAAGGATCCTGAAGACTGCAAGAGAAAAACAAAAAGTCACCTACAGAGGAAAACCCATAAGATTAGCAGCAGACTTCTCCACACAAACACTACAGACCAGAAGAGAATGGCAAGATATTTATCGAGTGCTCAATGAGAAAGGCTTTCAACCAAGAATACTATATCCTGCTAGACTGTCATTCAGACTAGATGGAGGCATCAAAACCTTTCAGAGAAGCAACAGTTGAAGGAATCACTATCACCAAGCATGCCCTGAAAGAAGTTCTGAAAGGTCTTCTATAAACAGTCAGACCATCATAAATAGGACATATATCAGAACACTCTAAAACTCTACCAGAATGGCGTTAAAATATCTTCAATCTTTGATATCAATAAATGTCAATGGCCTGAATTCACCTATTAAAAGACACAGAGTAGGAAGATGGATCAGAAAATACAACGCAACAATATGCTGTCTACAGGAAACCCACCTAACTTAACAAGACAAACACGGACTTAAAGTGAAAGGATGGAAAACTATCATACAAGCCAATGGCCCACAGAAAATGGCAGGAACAGCTATTCTCATATCTGACACAATAGACTTTAAAATCGATAAGATTAAAAAAGATAGGAATGGACACTACTTAATGCTCAGAGGATCAGTCAATCAAGAGGACTTAACAATCATTAACATCTATGCACCGAATGAGAAGCCATCTAAATACATCAAACATCTACTGAAAGAGCTACAGTAATATATTAACAGCAACACAGTCATGGTAGGGGACTTCAACACCCCACTCTCTCAACTTGACAGATCATCCAGGCAGAAAATCAATAAAGACATAAGGGAGCTAAATGAAGAGATAGATAAACTAGAACTATTGGACATTTTCAGAGTCATTCATCCCAAGAAACTGGAATACACATTTTACTCAAGTCCACATGGGTCATTCTCAAGAATAGACCATATGTTAGGCCACAAAGACAGCATCAGCCAATTTAAGAGCATTGAAATCATCTCAAGCATCTTCTCAGACCACAGTGGAATTAAACTAACACTTAACAATCAACAAAAGATTAGAAATAGTCCTAAAATGTGGAAGTTCAACAGTACACTTCTTAACAGCCTCTGGGTCAAAGAGGAAATAAAGGAAGAAATCAAAATGTTTCAAGACTTCAATGAAAATAAAGACACAAGCTATCAAAATATTTGGGACACAGCTAAAGCAGTCCTAAGAGGGAAGTTTATAGCTATACAAGCACACATTAGGAAACAAGATAAAGCACAAATAAACAGCCTGATTGCACATCTTAAAGACCTAGAAGAAGAAGAACAAAGGAACCCTAAAGCAACCAGAAAGACAGAAATCACTAAAGTTAAGTCAGAAATAAATAACATTGAGAACAGGAAAACCATACAAAAGATCAACGAAAGTAAATGTTGGTTCTTCGGAAGAGTGAACAAAATCGACAAACCTTTAGCCAGACTCACAAAACAAAAAAGGGAGAAGACCCAAATAAATTGGGTACTAAATGAAAGAGGAGATATCACAACAGACACCACAGAAATTCAACATATCATGCGAGGCTTCTATGAACAGCTATATGCCACCAAGCTAGAGAACCTGGAAGAAATGGGTGATTTCCTAGATACCTATCAACTTCCAAAACTAAGTAAAGAGGAAGTGGATAACATGAACAGGCCCATCACAGCTAATGAAATTGAAACAATTATCAAATATCTCCCCAAAAATAAAAGTCCTGGACCAGATGGTTTTACAAATGAATTTTACAAAACAATAAGTTCTCAGTTCATTTCAATTCCCCACACACAAACACATTCTCAATCTTTTTTTTTTTTTGTCCACAAGGTTGATAGAAACTCAGTTTCAGGGAGTCGGGCAGTAGTGCAGCGGGTTAAGCCCACGTGGCACAAGGATTCGGGTTCCAGCCCAGGGCTCGCCACCTGCAGGGGAGTCGCTTCACAAGCCATGAAGCAGGTCTGCCGGTGCCTATCTTTCTCTCTCCCTCTCTGTCTTCCCCTCCTCTCTCCATTTCTCTCTGTCCTATCTAACAGCGATGACATCAATAACAACAACGATAACTACAACAACAATAATAAAAAGCAATAAGGGCAACAAAAGGGAAAATAAATAAATAAATAAATAAATAAAAGAGAAATTTAGTTTTATATGATAGCTTCAAGTATGACACCCCAATCACTACTGATGTGGAAAGGAAAAGAAATACTATTATTAGCATGTGTTTCACTGTTACTCTAAGCAGGAGATTTTTTCACTACTATACTTAACCTGCTAATTGCACTTCCCAAATTGTTGTGTATAAGTGGAGGAGTTTGAGCTCATAATGGTCAATCAAGGGAGCTGAATTCTTACACCTAATCAACCTGCAGCACATATGGCCTTTATCTACATTATTTGTATATAAAAATAGAACACGTATTTCCCAACTTTATTTTGTGAAATTAAGGAAGGAATAACAAAATGCTTTGTTAATCCTTGTTAATACATTCTTGGAAGTGCATCAACTGCTGGATTATTTGAATGGCTATCTAACAAATGTTCCAAAGGATGTTTAAGAAAGACACACTTTTATGAAATCCTTGAAACTTAGAGTTGTCATTGATAATAGCTAAAATGTGAGATCAACCTAAATATCCATCCATAGATAACTAGATAAAGAAGCTGTAGTACATATACTCAGTGGAATACTACATGGTCATAAAAAAGATGACATTGTGCATTTTAGGACAAAATCGATGGAACTTGAGGTAATTGTGCTAAATGAAATAAAGAAATGAAAAATAGTTATCAGGTCTGGAAGATGGCGCAGTGGATTAAGCACTGGACTCTCAAACATGAGGTCCCAAGTTCAATCCCTGGCACTACGTGTCCCAGAGTGAGGTCTGTTTTTTTTCTATCTTTCTCATTCATAAATAAATAAAATCTTTTAAAAAAAGAAAAAATAATTATCAGGTGGCTGCATTTATATATGAAATATAACTAAAGCAAATGAACTTGCAAAAAGTGACAATAACAAAACTAACTCTGAGACCCTATATAAACCATGGTAGGAAATAAAAAGAAAGGAAATGGGGAGAATAGGTAGAAGGGTCTCTTTGATGCAATGGCACAGGAAATTGGTGGTGCATGTGGAGTCTTACACATATATGGGTATGAAACTGTATTCCTAAAATTTTACAATATTGTATACCAATATTAAATCACTTAAAAATAGATTTGAGGGGGCTGGGAAGTAGTGCACCTGGTTAAACGCACATAGTGCAAAGAGTAAGGACCGGTTCAAGGATCCCGATTCAAGCCCCGGGTTCTCCACCTGCAGGAGGTCGCTTCACAAGCCAGTGAAGCAGGTCTGCAGAGAGTCTATCTCTCACCCTCTCTGACTTCCCCTCCTCTCTCAATTTCTCTCTGTCCTATCCAACAACAATAGCAATAGCAGCAACAACAACAGGAAAAAGCTGGCAGCCAGGAGCAGTGGATTTGTAGTGTTGGCATGGAGCCCCAGCGATAACCCTGGAGGCAAAGTAATAATAATAATAAATTTGAAATAATTAATTATGCTTTTTAAAAGTTAAAGTTGCCTAAGCAGCCAGTCCTTTGAATCAGAAAGATTCCTCAGCAGATGTATATATGAAAAAGACTTAGTGGAGTAAAAAAACTTATTATATCCAAATAATTTCTTTATTAAGGGAAGTCCTAAATCCAGTGTGTGTGTCAAAAACAATTTGTGACAAATCAAAAAGGAATCTAGAGGGGCCAGACTTAGTTAAGTGCATATATTACCATGCACAAGAACGAGGGTTCAAGGCCCTGCTCCCCACCAGCAGGGGGGGACACATCATGAGCAGTGAAGCAGGTGTCTCTCTGTCCTATGCAATAAAAACTATTTTAAAAAAGGAAAAACAATAGCTGTTAGAAGCAGTGGACTCAGAGTACTGGCATCTAGCACCAGCAATAACCCTGGTGGCAAAAAAAAAAAAAAAGAATCTAGAGAACTATTTTCTGACTCACACTAGTTAAGGGCTAAGGCTAGATCCTTAGTGACTATCAGCAAGGAGGTGTGATTTTATAATTAATGATAGAATAATAATAGGTATATTCATTCTATTCCTAACAGTTCCTAAAACTCTTGTAATTCCTAAGTGGATGGAGTAACAAAGGTGTTGATTGTCACGGTAATGATGTAACTTCTGGTAAACCTCTAACTGTGGGGCTGGTTGTTAGGGGAATCACCCACAAGATTAGCAGGTTAGAAATTTAAAAATTGGGGGTCAGGCTGTAGCGCAGTGGTTTAAGTGCACATGGCATGAAACTCGAGGACCGGCGTAAGGATCCCGGTTCGTGTCCCTGCTCCCCACCTGCAGGGGGGTCTCTTCACAAGCAGTGAATTTAAAAAATTTTTTAAATTGGGAGTCAGGCGGTAGCACAGCAGGTTAAGCACATGTGGCACAAAACACAAGGACCAGAGTAAGGATCCCAGTTTGAGCCCCGGCTCCGGACCTGCAGGGGAGTTCCTTCACAGGCGGTGAAGCAGGTCTGCGGGTGTCTATCTTTCTCTCCCCTTCTGTCTTCCCCTTTTCTTTCCATTTCTCTCTGTCCTAGATAACAAAGACAACATTAATAACTACAACAACAATTAAAAAAACAACGGCAACAAAAGGGAAAATAAATAAATAAATATTTTTAAAAAGAAATTTAAAAATTCACCTTCTGACCTGTAGGAAGAATGGAAAGGGCTGATGACTGTGTTCAATCAACAAGTAATGTCCAAGTTTTTAAAAAAATATTTATGTATTTATTGTTGGAAAGAGACAGTCAGAAATTGATAGGGGTAGGGAAGATAGAGAAGGAAAGAGACAGACCTACACCTGCAGCCCTGCTTCACCAGTTGCAAAGATTTCCCCCTGCAGGTGGGGACCAGAGGCTTGAACCTGGGTCCTTGTGCATTGTAACATGTGCGCTCAACCAGGTGTGCCACCACCTGGCCCTACAATGTCCAAGTTTTAATCAACCATGCCAAAGTAATAAAGCAACCATAAACTCCGCCCCCCCCCCCAAAAAAATACTAGATTTGGAGACCTTCCAGTTTTACTGGAATTATTCATGAAGAATCTGTGTCATTTCTCTGTATTGCCCTATGTATTCCTTCCATCTAGTGGTTCATGTATTAGAAATTATTTTATAATAATAGAGAAATTGAATAAGTAAAATGTTTCTCTGAGTTCTCTGAGCAGCTACAGCAAATTAATTGAACCCAAGGTGAGAATCACTATAACCTACATTTTATACAGGTAGTACTTGATTTTATGTACCATTTTATACATATTTATCAGGTAGTACCTGATCAACAGGTGCATACAGGTACTACCTAGACATTCAGTTGGCATCTGCAATTTGAGTGAGCTGCCGTCCCTTATGACTGAACCCTCAACCTGTGGAATCCAATACTATCTCCAGGTAGAGAACATAGAATTGAGAGGAACGGTAGGACACCAGCTGGTGGAAAAGGAAGGAAAAAAAACATATGCTGGAATTGAGTGCCAGAATAACAGATGGCTACTTAAGAACCTCATCATTTCTAACAATTTCTCTTGTTCCTGCTCCATAGTGAAGTCCTATATTATACTGACAAAAGTTTAAAAAAAAAACTGTTCACTTTCTGTATCACTCTTATTATCACCTCAGTCTAAATCTCTACCATCTCTCACTTGGACTAGCCTTCCACAGGTCTCCCATTTCCCATTTTCCTCTACTTTTTTTTTTTATTTTATTTATAAAAAGGAAACATTGGTGGTCCAGGAGATGGTGCAGTGGATAAAGCATTGGACTCTCAAGCATGAGGTCCTGAGTTCAATCCCCAGCAGTACATCTACCAGAGTGATGTCTGGCTCTTTCTCTCTCATCCTATGTTTCTCATTAATAAATAAATAAAATCTTAAAAATAAAAAGCTGCTTAAAAAAAAGGAAACATTGACAAAAGGATAGGATAAGAGGAGTACAACTTCACACAGTTCCCACCACCAGAACTCTGTATCCCATCCCTCCCATGATAGCTTTCCTATTCTTTAACCCTCTGGGAGTATGGACCCAGGGTCATTGTGGGATGCAGAAGGTGGAAGGTCTGGCTTCTGTAATTGCATCCCCGATGAACATGGGTATTGACAGGTCGATCCATAATCCCAGTCTGTCTCTCTCTTTCCCCAGTGAGGAAGGGCTCTGGGGAATCAGAGCTCCAGGACACATTGGTGGGGTTGTCTGTCCAGGGAAGTCTGGTTGGCATCATGCTAGCATCTGGCACCCTATCCAGAGAATCCCAGGTCACTGCTTCCAAGTCGCCATCTTGGCTCCAACCCCCATTTTCCTCTACTTTATGCTACAGTTAAATATCAGTCAGAAGAATCTTAAGTGAATCTTAAAATCCTACAGTGTCTTCCAGTTCTTCCCTTTTCCATTATGTTGGAGATAAAAAATCAAAATTGTTTAGTACAACCCACAGTCTTCATGATCTGGACTTTACCTCCTTCTATGGTTTATTCTATGCTACTTTCCACTTCACTTCTACAAACTAGTTTTCTTTCAATTCTTGAAACTGGATTTCCCAAAAAGACAGGTGTACTGTTTCACATGGCTGCAAGGTGTGTGTGTATTGGGGGGGGGGGGGGATGAGGGTGAAGGGAGGGTACTGAGATTGATAAATTTCACTGATTTTTTAAAATTTATTATTTTTATTTATTTATTATATAGAGACAGAAATTGAGATGGAAGGAGGGTGATAAGAAGAAAAGAGACACAGAGACACCTGCAGACCTGCTTCACCACTTACAAAGTTTTCCCCCTGCAGAGGGGAAAACGTGGGTCCTTGAACATTGTAACATATGCACTTAACCAGGTACACCACCTCCCAGCCCCAATTTCACTGAACTTGACGTTAGCTGTTAATATGCTAAGACAGAATTTGGAAAACAAAAGAACAAATATTAGAGGCTCACTGAGTTCTTGGGCCCTTAACCTTATTTTAATTTGTTTGTTGGTTGGTTGGTTGGCTAGTTTATTCATGAACTGGTACCTTGCACATGCCCAGTTTCACTCTGGATCCCAGCGACTTGCTCATTCAGATATAGAGAAAAAAAGGTAAAGATATAAAAAAGATCCTCCACACCACCACAAGCCAGAGCTGAGCAGTACTCTGGTAAAACAACAACAACAGCAATAATAATATAAAAACAAGGCATCTGAGACATAAAAAAAAGAAACAAAGATCAAGAGTCACCACAGTACTGGAGCTTCCCTCAGTGTCATAGCAGGGATGTGTGTGTGTCTGTGTTTGAACTGGGCCTCTGGCATGGCCCTTAAATAATAGAAGAATTTTTCCTTCTCTTTCCCATCCCTAGTGTCCAGCACAGTACTTGGTACAACAGATATATTTTTTAATGAAAGAAAAATCTTGTAAAATAGATAAATCCATGTTATAGATGAGGACATTATTAGCAGTATCATTATTAGACATTTTAAAGTTTCAGAATGAAAAGCACTTTTTTATTAATATTGGATAGAGACAGAGAGAAACTGAGAGGGAAGGCAGAAATAGAGAAAAAGAGGAAAAGGAGGGGAGAGAGAGAGATACCTGCAGCCCTGCTTCACCACTCATGAAGCTCTCCACTGCAGATTGTGTCACATTGTGACAAGTGCTTTCAACCAAATGTGCTACTGCCTGGCCCTGGAAATGACTTTTAAGAACTGGAGAAGCCAAGATAGAATCAGACTAACAGATATGCTTTCCTTGGCCTCCACAACAAAACACACACACACACACACACACACACACACACACACACAGAGTAGGGGTGGGTGACATCAATCTTGAGCAAGTTTTAACAAGGGACAGGAGTCCAGCATCCAGGTGGTAAAGACACAGAGGAATTTAAGCTTCAAGTAAAGATTCCATCTCCATCCCTTACCTTGTGCCACCTTACCTGGCTAAGTTTCAAGCATACTGTAGTCACCATCTAGTACAGGACTACCATTTCTTGGCTCCAACACTGTTGCAACTCTATGCTTACAACTTTACAACAGTGGGAAAATGGAAACAAAAGCTTTAAACAGGGAGTCGGGCAGTGGCACAGAGGGTTAAGCGCATGTGGTGTGAAGGGCAAGGACCAGTGTAAGGATCCTGGTTCAAGCCCCTGACTTCTCACCTGCAGGGGAGTCACCTCACAAGTGGTGAAGCAGGTCTTCAGGTGTCTATCTTTCTATTCCTCCTCTCTGTCTTCCCCTCCTGTCTCCATTTCTCTCTGTCCTATCCAACAACGATGACATCAATAACAACAACAATAACTACAACAATACAACAACAAGGGCAACAAAAAGGAATAAATAAAATAAATATTTTTAAAAAACCCTTTAAACAGCAGGGGATTTATAGGTCAGTCTTTCAGAAGAGCAAGGTACCTTGAAAACAACTACATTGGAACTCTGCCTACAGCCCTGTGGGGTGAAGCCACAGAGAACACTCCTTTTATTACTAAGTCGAAGGAACTTCTAGCATTCCGCACCACACCTGGAACCTCAAACTTCTGGTCTGGCACAATCTTGGAGCTATAGTGTGAGCCAGGCATTTTTGTGAGAGTGAACTGCCTCGACCCTTCCAAAGAGTGAACTGCCTCGACCCTTCCAAACAGACTCTAGTCTTCATGGAGAATTAAACATAATCGGAGCACAAAGGAAGCCATCCACAATACTGAACCAGAGCAGGAAAACTCCAAATGTAACAGTTACATAAGCATCCTAAAAGATTTCAAAGCTAAGATTCTATGCACGCTCACTGAGATGAAAAGTCCAATGGAAGAAAACTTCTGTGAATCTGGGGAAAATATAAACAAAATAATAGCAGAAATCAGAGAAATAAAGAATAAAGTAACTAAAATTAAAATGAGCAGTAAAGCAGTACTAAAGGTGTCTTTCTCTCTACCTCTCCCCTCCCTTCTTGATTTTTCTTTGTTCTATCAAATGAAGTAAGTAAAAAAGTATATAATATTAAAAAATGCAGTAGAGTCAGACACTTGCATCATAGGGGCAGCAGAAAATAGAACTCCTTTTTTTTTTTTTTTTTGCTATCAGAGTTACTGCTGGAGTTCCATGCCTGTATGATATGATTCCACCACTCCCTAGGAATTTTTTTTTTCTTTTTACATAGAGAGTGAGACACAGAAAGAGAGGCATTGTAGCACAACTTTACCACTTGCAAAGCTTTCCCCAGTGTGGTGGCTTGGGACTCAATCCCACACTGTTGTGCATGGTAAAGTATGTGGTTTACTAAGTGAGACATCACCTAGCCCTCTAGGTCAGATCTCTCTCCATGTCTCTCTCTCTCCCTTCTCCTTGCCACCAGGGCTTCACTGAAGCTTCTCACCTACACAATTTCACCACTCCTAGATTAGTTGTTGTTTTTTTTTAATTTAGATAAAAGGCTAAAAGGAAAAGAGAGACAAAGAGAAGGAGGAGGCACCACAGCACTGCTTCACTACTGGTAAAGCTTCTTCTTTGCATTGTGCTCCAACTTAGAGGCCATTGGTCTAAACCCAGGTCCTTGCACAAGGTCAAATGTGGGCTCTACCTGGTGAGTCATATTTTGACCCCTTGGGTCAGAATTATTTGAAGAAACAGTTGAAAATTTTCCCCCAAATTAAAGGGGATAGAACTCCAGACCCAGGGGTTTCTAAAAGTTCCAAGAAAAATAAACCTAGACCTAATTTCACCAAAGTACATGATAATTAAAATGATAAAGTTCTAAGATAAAGAGAAAATACTAAAAACAACTAGAGTTGGTATATTGTTCCAAAGTAAAAGACTCAGGAGTGGGGTGGAGGTTTCAAGTCCTAGAACATTATGGCAGAGGAGGACCTAGTGGGATTGAATTGCTATGTGGAAAACAGAAATATTACACATGCACGAACTATTGTATTTTACTGTTGACTTTAAACCATTAGTCCCCCAATAAAGAAATTAAAAACAAATATAAAAACATGTAGAGAAACGTCACCTATAGGGAAATTGCAGAAGACTATCATTTGGCTTCTCAAAAGTGCTCAAAAGGCTATAGAGGACAGGCAGGTTGTATTCAAAATTTTGAATGGAAAAGACCTCCACACTCTATCTGGCTAAGTTATCAGTTAGGACTGAAGGAGCATTGAAGAGCTTCTCAGACAAATATTAGTTAAAGGGATTCACTACCACTAAAGTTACCTATCAAAGAAATGTTAAAAGAACTTATGTAACACTTAATAATCTCTCTCTCTCTCTCTCTCTCTCTCTCTCTCTCTCTCTCTCTCATGGAGGAAATAAGAAACAAAGCAGCAGCCAAAGAAATAGCTAAACTGATAAATCATGGGACTCCCATGTCCAAGGTTCCCAGTTACAACTTAGAGTTGCAAATACCAGAGTGGTGCTCTGGCAATTTTCTCATGTGAAACTTTCTGGCTATCTTATATGAAATAAACAGAATTAATCTTTTAAAAATCAGAAAGAAAAAGGAAGCAGGTGAATATACAGAGTACACATATTACCATCTGCAAGAAACTGAGTTTTAAGCTTCTTGTCCATACATATGGGGTGGGGGGAACTTCGGAGTTATGAAGCAATGATGCATGTATCTCTCCTTCTCTTTCTCTCTGTCTCTGACTGCATATAAAAAATAGCCACCAGGGGAAGCAATTACAGAAGCCAGACCTTCCACCTTCTACAACCCACAATGACCCTGGGCCCATGCTTCCAGAGGGATAGAGAGTGGGGAAGCTATCAGGGGAGAGGGTGGGATATGGAGATTGGGTGGCGGGAATTGTGTGGAGTTGTACCCCTCCTACCCTATGGTTTTGTTAATTTATCCTCTCTTAAATAAATAAATAAAAATAAATAAATAAATAAATAAATAAATAAGAGGGAAAAAAAGCCACCAGAGGGAGTCAGCGGTAGTGCAGCGGGTTAAGCGCACCTGGCGCAAAGTACAAGGACCAGGATCCTGGTTTGAACCCCGGGCTCCCCACCTGCAGGGATTCAGTTTACAGACAGTGAAGCAGGTCTCCCCCTCTCTGTCTTCCCCTCCTCTCTCCATTTCTCTCTGTCCTACCCAATAACGACATCAATAACAACAACAATAATAACAACAATAAAAAACAAGGGCAACAAAAGGGAATAAATAAATAAATAAATGGCCACCAGAAAGGACAGAGTCAGACACACAAAAGAAAAAGAAAGCAGGGAAATAATCAAAGTCAAATTAAGGTGAAACTTTGGGTTTGAACTGTAGAAAGAAAGTTATGTAAAGGGATAAAGGGGCCAGGTTGTGGCGCACCTGGTTGAGCACACATGTTACAATGTGCAAGGACCCAGGTTAGAGCCCCTGGTCCCCACCTGCAGGGGGAAAGCTTTGCAAGTGATGAGGCAGGGCTGCAGGTGTCTCTCTCCTTCTCTACCTTCTCCTGCCCTCTCAATTTCTGACTGTCTCTATTCAATAAATAAAGATAATAAAAAATATTTTTTAAAAAAGGGATAGAGATGTGGGTTTCAATGTGCATGGGTGTCCAGTGGACATTACAGAGGGGATATTAGTGTTCAGTGGGACGGCTAGGTATGATAACACATTTTGAAGTGATGAGACACTGTGCTTCTAAAAGATTTATAAACTTGAATACCAAAGTTACTTCAAAAGTAAATAAAAGTAGGGCTGGAAAAATAACTTACACGGATAGTGTGTTGCTTTGCCATGTGTGTGATCCAGGTTTGAATCCAGCTCCCACTGCACTGAAGGAAGCTTTGGTGCTGTGGTCTCTTTTGCTCTCTCTGCCTCTACCTAAGAAAAATTTTGCTGAGTCAGTGAATACATAGATTTGAGCAAATGGACTAGGAAAACAGCTCAGTTAATGGTGCACCTGCTTTGCCATGTCTGTGATTCAGGTTCCAGTCCATGCATTACATGGGAATCTTAAGACACTATAGAAAGCAGAAAGCTTCAGGAATATTAGGACAGTGCTGTGATCTCTCTGTCTGTCTGTCTTTCTCTGTATATCTGGAAAAAAAAAGTCAATTGAAGAGTACTCACAGGTGGAGCTTTGGATCCACAAAAGTTACCATATATTGTTACTATACTTATAAAATAAATGTTACTATGTGTTAAGTATAATCTACACAGAGATTGTAAGTGTATAGTTTGGTAGATATTCAAAAATGACTTTTACACATTTTAGCTATGTCATAATCATCACAGTGTCCAACACACTTAATTCCTTCTTCCAGTCATTATTCATAAAGGCAACTATCACTGTATCTTTTAGCAGTTTAATTTCTCTGTTTTTGTGCTTTCTGGAAATAGGATTATTAATTACTCAGTACTTACTTTCTGTGTCTGACTTCGTGTGTTCATCTTTATATTGTTCCAGTTCATCCATGTTGTCTGTATTTGTAGATCACTTCTCATTCCTGCACACCATTCCAGCAATTCATTATAATAACCCTTTGAGGATGTATTATTCCATTGACGGTGTGTGTGTGTGTGTGTGTGTGTGTGTGTGTGTGTGTGTGTTTGTACTTGTTATTTTTCTATTTGGAGACTATAAAAATAAATGCAACTATAGGGGCTGAGTGGTGGTGCACCTTGTTGAGCACTCGTTACAAATGCAACTGTGAACATCATGATACTTGGCCTAAAGGTTGATTATATGTATGCAATCTTTGTAGCTGTAAACAGAGAGTGGGGACTGCTGGATTGGGGGTTATGTTCTTTTAGGTGATAATGTCAAATCACTAAAGAAAATTGAAATGTCCTATTCTAGCAGCAGTTAGTTACTACATATCCCACACACTCAGAATTGTCAGTCTCTCCTCTCCACCCTCCCCACTATTTTATTATGAAATATGAAAACAAGTGAAACAAAACTTGGAATATTTTTTGTGGGAAACTTTCTACTTAAATTCTCTGAATTATTAACCAGCTCTGGCTTCTACTTTGCCCAGACACGAAGTGTTGACTGAGTGCTCTCTCGACTTTGCTCAACATTTTTGCTCACTCGGTCACTTGGAAGACATCTGCTCAAGCAAAGAAGGTGATGACTGCATCCTAGGCGGGGAGAGTCCTTTGAGGACACTGGAATTCTCATCACTGTGTAAGCCCACATTTAAGGAGACCTTCTCTCATCACATTATTATTAGTATTATTTTTTTATCAATATTAGAATCCCCAAGCCAGGCTGCACACCAGCGTCCACGCAGAGGAAGCTTGCGACTGCTGAGCCTCAGGGTCGCCACAACCAGTCACCCTAGGGGTCGAAAGGGGCGGGGAGCTGGGGGGGAGGGGGAACCCAGTCGGCAGCAGAGCATGCGCACACCAAACCCTGCGCATGCTCCAAAGTGCGACGAGTCTACAGATGTGGGGTGTCCAGACTATCGCGCCCCGCCACCCCCGGCGCAGCTAGTACTGAACCGGTTTGTTCTAAGTCCCGGTTGCCAATAAAGTTCATTTAAAAAAAAAAAAATCACAGTCATTCTTAAAAGAGCAAAAGACGGCGCCAGCCAGCCGGGCGGTCCCGCTGGGGCAGCTGGTCCGCTGGGAGCCGGAGGAGGAGGCGGCGGCGGCGGTTGCGCCGCGACCAGAAGGCGCGGGGCAGCCGGGCAGCGGGGCGGCGGCTGGCGCGGGAAGGTGAGTAGCGGCTCGCTCTCCAGGGCTGCGGCGCTGCGCTCACTGGTCATCTCCAGGGGCTGAGGGCTGTCGGGCTGCTCGGGCTGCTCGGGCTGCACGGGAAAAGAGCGCGTCCCTTCCCGGGACCCTCGGATCTCGGTGGATCCGAGAGGGGTGTTGGGGCAGGGGCCTGCAGGCCCACGATCCCCCACCACCACCACCCTGGCCGGGCTGCGGAGAGTCCTTGCATCCCGTATCTGAACGTGGCGACCGAGTTGCAGCCCGAGGCCCGGGCCCCCTCCCTGTTCCCAGCGGTGCAGTGGCCCTGGGTGCGGGTCCCTGGACTTGCATGGTGGGCGGCAAGGAGGAGGTGGGGCGGAGGCGAGGCGCTGCGCCTCCAGCCTGGAAGAGCCCTCGGCTGCTGGCTGTCCCCAGGCGGGGAAGGGGCTGCCCAGGCCGTGTAAAATAACCTGCAAGGGGCGTTAAGTGCCCCGGGTAGATCTGATGGGGAAGAGGAGAGGGGCCCAAGCTCTTCTCTGTTCTGTCCTTTGAGCCTGGTGCTTCCCGAGGTGGGGTTCCCTCCTTACCCTCGGCCCCACCCTTCCCTAGTTTTTCAGCCGGGAGATGGCTGGAATATAAATGAGCCAGACTGCGCGATTTCATTGACATTGGCTGCCACATAATTACTTTACTCAGAAATTCCCGGAGCCTTCAGCAGCTCCCAGGCATGTAAGAACCTGAGGGTGTGTGACTGAGTAATCATTTCACTATCAAGTGGCAGTAGAGTCTGAAAACGGTTAACTTCTCTAGATTTTATGTAACTCCTAATGTGTGGTTAAGTTCTTTGAATTTAAGTTTTTCAATTTCTTTTAGATAAATAAAACTATAACCTGTACTTAAGCGCAAGCTTTTTAAAAAAAATTATTAAAAGACATAACCTATTTGATGAGTGCTACCTCATCCATTCCATGTCGAACTGATATTGATTGGTAGAATCTTTCAGACTAGGAAGTGTGTTTATATAATGCATAACTCAGGTTTTTTTCTTTGTTATTAAGAATTATGCTTGTCTTATAAGAACTTATATGATGCTTTAATTCTGTAGAATAATAGTGGCTGGTAGTCATAAGAGCCAGTTAAAACCTGACTACATTTTTTTGTCTTCAAATTTTATTTTTAAAAATTATCATATGGTAAAATTAACTTTTTAAAAACTTTTTTAAAAGCTTTTATTAGTGATTTTATATTGATTTGCCAAATTATAAGATAACAGGGGTGTAATTCCACCTTTCCCACTACCAGAGTTCTGTGTCTTCATTCCCTCCATTGGAAACTGCAGTAGTTTTTCTGCCATCACAGATAAGGGTTGACTATTATTTCTATAACTACCTATATATATTTACCCACCCCCTTTTTTTCTATGATCCTACCTTCTCTTCCTTTCTAAGACACACATACACTACATCTGAATGTCCTTCCTTTTCCCCTCCCCCCTTTTCTCTCTCTGGATCCTGATGGAATTGGAGATCAGTGCCCCATGGTCATCTTCCCCTAACAGTTACCCTTTGGGAGTATGGATCAAAATTCTTTATGAGGTATCGGAGGTGGAAGGTCTGGCTTCTATAATTGCTTATCCGCTGGAAATGGGCCTTGATAAATTGATCCATACCTCCAGCCTGTTTCTGTCTTTCCCTAGTAGGATGGGACTTTGGAGAGGCAGGGTTCCAGGAAGCATTGGTGAGGTCATCTGTTCCCTCACCTGAACTGAGTGAGTTCAGGATGAATTTGTAGTAGCATCTGCAATTTGGTGGCTGAAATGCAATAAAATATAAAGCAGGACAAAATGTTTAATGGACAGGAACTATAAAGTAGGAGTAGAGCAGATGGGAATAGGGATCACAGGGTGCATAGAAGCTAGGAAGCCTATTTTAAGTGTGTTCCTAGGGGCCCATGAATGACTATGGTAGTTTTTGTTGTTGCTTGATAACTAACTAACCTGCAGCTGGAATAAAATTCACTGGAAAGGTGGTGTCAGAGATGAACAGGACTAGAAAGCTCCATTAGGGCAGAGAGTAGCTCCCAAACTTAAAGAAAATATATAAATACAATTAACTATTTACCATATTGATCTGAGCCTGGGCCCATATTTAAAATTAACTTTTTGAAAGGTGTGTAGCTCTATAGTTTTTTTCACAGCAGGATATAGAACACTTTTTATCCTGCCCCTCTTAAAAGACTCTGCTATCCACTAAAAACTTCCCCTTGCTCTAGTTTCTGACAATTCATCTTTTCTAGAATATCATTTAAGTGGAATCATACAGTATGTTGTCTTACTTGAGTCAGCACAAAGCTTTAAGAGATTCTTTAAAAGAGAGAGAGAGAGAGTGAGAGAAGAAAGATTCTTTTAAGTTGTTGTTGCATGTATCAACATTTTTTTAGCAGTGCCCTGATTCCACTAACTGATTTTTTCTTTTCTCTTTCCCTCCTTCACCACTCCCACCCTCTCATTTTTGGAGAGTGTGGAAGAGTCACCAAGCACCTCTCCACCACCTATGTGCTGAGTTCAAACCTTGGACTTTGTTCATGATCAGACACTGTTCTATACAAGAGGAACTGTCTCCCAAACACTCAACATTTTTTTATTATTATATTTTTTGGTTGCATGTACTATTCAGTTTGATAGATCTGCCCTTTTTTTTTTTAAATATATATACCCGATGTAGGACATTTGTATTGTTACCAGGTTTTGTGATTAGGAATAGTACTAGTAGATGTACATTCATGTATAAATTTTTTTGTGTGTGAAAATAAGTTTTTATTTCTTAGGGTATTTCTAGGAGTAGTATTGCATAGGAAATGTATATTTAACCATATAAGAATTTATCAAACAGATTTCCAGAGTGGCTGTATGATTTTACATCCTCAATAGCAAAATCTGAATATACCACTTCCTCCATAGTATTTGACATTGTCAGTGTTTTTTTATTTATCCATTTTTACAGATAGATATATGGTGTCTTATTGCAACTTCACTGTGCCTTCAACAGGTAAATGGATATCATGTACTTATTTGAGCTACAGTCTTTATTGAATTTCTTTTTTTTTTTTAATTAGTGATTTAATAATGTTTGACATGTGGACCAAAGATATTTATGGGACTCAGAAAGTGGAAGGTCTGGCTGGCTTCTGTAATTTCTTCTCTGTTGGACATGGGCATTGACAGGTCAACCCATACCCCCAGCCCATTTCTATCTTTCCCTAGTGGGGACAGGACTCTACGGAGGTGGGGTTGCCCATATTTTATTTCTTTTATTTTTTAATATATTTTTAATTTATTTTAACGAGAGATACAGGGAGAAAGACACGAGAGACCATAGCATTGTTCAGTTTTGGGTTATGGTGGTATTGGAGTTTGAACTCGAGACCTTAAAGCCTCTGACATGCTTTGCATAGCCATTATGCTATCTCCCTAGCCCTGGTTTTTTTGTTTTTTTTTTAAAGAAAAAGGGAAAGAGAAAAGACCAAAACATTGCTTAATTCTGACATTAAGTGGTACTAGGAATTGAACCTGACACATCTGAGACCTTAGGCATAACCCCACCAGGGTTATCCACTGGAGCTTGGTTCTGCATGAAGAATCCACCACTTCTGGTAGCTATTCCCCCCCCCCCCCATTTGCTAAGGTAGAGAGAAATTGAGAGAGGACGGGGAGATAGCTAGAGAGACACCTACAGTACTTGCTTCAGCGCTTGAAGCTTCCCCACTACAGGTGGGGGAATGGGGGCTCAAACCCTGGTATTTGTGCATAGTAATGAGTAGGCTTAACCAGGTGTGCCACTTTCCAGCCCACAAATATTTTCTTATAGTGTCTTTGAGAAAGCAAACTTTTTAATTTTTTTTAAATGTTTTTCCTTTTGGTAAAATGTGGTTTGTAATATTTTTTCTCTTAATGGGTCTTTTGGTATTTTATCTAAGAATTCTGCATAGCCTCAAGCAAAAAGATTCTCCTAATAAAATTTTCCTCTATGATGTATTTTGAATGTTTGAATTAGATTTGAATTGGAGTTTTAGTTGAGTGTTGATTTTTGTTGAAAAGCCTGTCTTTTCTTCATTGGATTGTTTTTTGCACCTTTGCCAAAAATCAATTGGCTGTATTTGTGAAGATCTATATTGGGTCCCTCTGTTGTGTTCCATTGATTTATATCTTTTTGCCAGTTACACTGTCCTGATTAATGTAACTTTATAGTGTCTTAAAATTGGATAGCATGATACCCTACAATTTAGTTATTTTTAAAAATTATTTTGGCTATTCCATATACAATTTAGTATTAGTTTGTTTTTATCTACAAACATTCTATCTGTGCTTTATAACTGCTTTAAGCCGTAGATAAATTTGGGGAAGGATTGATATTTTAACTTTGTTGAGTCTTCTAGTTTATAAATATATAAACTACGTAGGTCTTTATTCCATTAGTATTTTGTAGTTTTCTGCATACAAATCCTGTATATGTTTCATTGGAATTCTACCAAAGTATTTAATTTGGGGGGATCTATTGTAAATGTCACTAAAAGTTTTTGGTCTAAAATTGTACCTTGTTAGTATGTAACAGTGTAATTGTGTGTTGTTTTTGACCTTGCTAAACTCAATAGTTCAATTTTTTTTTAATTCTTTAGGTTTTTCTACATAAGTAATCATTTTATCTGTGAATAGACAGTTATATTTCCCTTTCCTCTAGTCTGTAAACATCCTGATTTTTAAAAATTTTAAATTGATTAATAATAGGTTACAAGATTGTCAGATTACATACAGTGGATATAGTTCTGCACCACACCCACCACCAAAGTTCTGTATCCCTACCTCCCACCTCCCAAAGATAACCATCCTAGCTCTCACAGGTCTTAGAAACAGTTTGCTTGCTTCTGTTTTTTGTTGTTTGTTTCAAGTTAATGTGTATCAGATCTCTAGATTTCATATATGAGTGAGATCATTTGGTAGTTGTCCTATCACTTTACTGATTTCAATAAGCATAATCACTTCTAGTTCCATTCATTTTGTCCCCAAAAGCATATCATCTTTTGTGATTGATACATATTCCATAACTACTTTAGGCAGTCATCGTTGATGGGCATTTAGACTGCCTCTAATCTTTGGCTATTGTGAATATTGAAGTTATGAACATAGGGGTGCATATATCCTTTGAATTAGTATTTTAGTGTCCTTTGGATAAATGCCTAAAAGTTATGTTGCTGGGACATAAGATTAATCTATTTTTATTTAAGCACTCTCCATCCAGTCTTCCAAAGGAGCTTCAACAGCTTGCATTGCCAACACCTGTCATTTCCTGATTTGTTGATGTAGGCCATTCTCTCAGGTGTGAGATAATGTCAGTGTAGATTTAATTTGCATTTTGCTAATAATGAAGTGGAACATTTCTTTCTCCATGTGTTTGTGGGCTATGTGTATCTCTTCTTTAGAAAACTATTTAGTTCTTTAGCCCACTTTTTTTTTAATTGGGTTACTTTTACTTCTTTTGTAGATCTGTACCAATTCACATCCTGTTTATTTCTATTGTGTAAGGACTTCATGTGTGAAAAATAGGAATATTCTCAAATCTATGTGGGAAAACAATTAACCTTTCAGGATTGAGAATGAAGCTTTTTTATATATTTTTTAAAATTTATTTAAAAAAAGGAGACATTAACAAAACCATAGGATAAGAGGGGTACAACTCCACACAATTAAGTTTTTTTAAACACAATCTTCATTGGATTGAATATGTCCTCTTCTCTTCTTAGCTTGTTGAGAGTTTTCTGTTCTTAGTTTTCTTAGTTTTATCACATGACTAACCAATTAAAAAAAATTCATTTGCAGGAGTTGGGCGGTAGTGCAGTGGGTTAAGCACACGTGGTGCAAAGGACCGGCGTAAGGATCCTGGTTCGAGCCCCCAGCTCCCCACCTGCAGGGGGAGTCGCTTCACAACGTGGAGCAGGTTTGCAGGTGTCTTTCTCTCCCCCTCTCTGTCTTCCTCTCCTCTCTCCATTTCTCTCTGTCCTATCCAACAGTAATGACAACAATAATAACTACAACAATAAAAACAAGGGCAACAAAAGGGGATAAATAAATTAATTTAATTAAAAATTCATTTGCATCAATTCTTTATTGCTCATTTAATATAGTAGATTAAATTAATTACTTTTTTTTTTTTTTAGTATTGCAGTTGCCTTTCATTTCCAGAATAAATCCCAGTTGGTCTTTGTTATTCTTTTTCTATATTACTGGATTAGCTTTACTAATATTTTCTTAGTAAGTTTTACACCTTTATTCAGATACTAGATACTCCTTTATTCAGATACAAGGTGAGAGAATATTTGTTTAGTTTTCTTCTATTTTTACTGCTTGTGTGGTTTTTGTATCTAGAAAATGCATACTTCACTAAGTAAGTTAGGGCATATGTCCTCTTCTGTATTCTGGAAGAGATCATGTATCATGCAACGGTGGCAAAAATGACAGAAGCCAGGACATGTGATAAATAAGGTAGGATATACAGCAGGCATGGCAAATGATATGCTGAATGCAACACAAGGGAGGTACAATGTGTAACAAAATTAACATGCAACACATGACAGAAGTGACATGTGAAGTATAAAGCTCTATTCCCCTTTACATTTCTTCTTCCTTGTCCATATATAATTAATTGTTTGACTATTTTCTTCATCTATAATGAAAACCACATTGGACAGTGTTAGAACTTTCATTTCAGCTGTCAAACATAATTTAGAACACTTAAGAAAATGGAAATGTGTTACCCATGTTTTTCTTCCTACCATATTACTTTACTTGTTTTGATTGTGTATTTTTTTAATCATTTGACTATGTCTCAGGTTGAGAGCAACAGGAGTTTCTAGGTGATACTTTTGTTCCTGCAACACTAGGGACAAGTGTAGAGATTCAGGGACAAGGAAAAAAATGTTCTTCACGTTTCAAACTGTAGTAGTTACATAGTGGAATTTTCAGTTAAGATAGTTGGAATATAATAGCTACTAAATAGTCAGGAAACTAACTGGTAATTTTAAGATGAAATATTAAGAAATTGACTTTTAGTTCAAGTCTTAAAATGTACAGAACACATTCTGTTGCTTAATATGTCAAAAACTATATTTAGTCTAAAACAAGAGAGCATGCTTGATATAAAAGTATTTGTAGAGGATTCTTCATAACTTGAGCAGTAAAGCAGTGTACCTAAGAGACCAATGTTAGCATACCCTATACATTATCATACTAACCTTTTCTTTATTATCATTGGGGTGCTTTTCTGGAGATATTATTACTTATGAGATTGAAAAGCATTTTTCTGCAATATGCCAACTCCCGTTCAGGTTCTACTTGTGTTTTCTATTCTGATCTTGTTTTTCAACTTTTGCCTGAGAGTGAGATCATCCCATATCAGGAGCTGGCGTATTACACCTAAGTAAAAGACTCTGGGGTGGGTTGTTGTGTGTGTGTGTGGGGGGGATATAGGTCCAAGAAGGATGACAGAGGACATAGTGGGGGTTGTATTGTTATATGGAAAACCGAGAAATGCTATGCATGTACAAACTATTGTATTTACTGTTGAATGTAAAACATTAATTCCCCAATAAAGAAATTTAAAAAAAAGAAAAGCATTTTTCTTCAGTTTGTATTTTTCATTTGGAGGATTAATTTTGTTGTATAAATGATGCCATTTTTTAAAATACTTACACTGTTGGCTCTAGCCCCCAGCTCCCCACATGCAGGGGAGTTGCTTCACAATCGGTGAAGCAGGTCTGCAGGTGTCTTTCTTTCTCTCTCCCTCTCTATCTTCCTCCCCTCTCTCCATTTCTCTCTGTCCTATCCAACAACGACATCAGTAACGACAACAGTTAAACAACAAGGGCAACAAAAGGGAATAAATAAATATTTAAAATAAAAAAATAAAATACATACACTGTGCTAAGTATTTTCTGTGGTATCCTTGGGCAACAATTATGAGATGAGTATCTGTATGAAACTGAAGCATAAAAAGCTTAGCAATAACTTCATAGTAAATGACAACTCTAGATCAGACCTTCATATCAGTATCCATAATCTTTTCTCAATGAAAGGTAAAACTGTATAATCTAAGCATTTATTGATACCTGGCATTCTTATATTATGCTGTTGATAAGGACTAAAAAAATGAATTGTGTTATTCTCACTCTTAAAAAATTTACATCAGCTAAACTGGGTGTGAAAGGGTCTTCCATCATGGAAACTTATTTTGTACTGCAATATAATTATTTCCTTGTAAAATAGTTATAGTTTATTTCATTCAAATCTTATGTCATGAAAAAATAACTTCATTTTAAATCACAGATTTTAGAAAGAAGATCTGATCACCTTGAATTAAAATTGGTACAGAAACCTTTTCAACACCAAAAATGTTGGAAGAAGATATGGAAGTGGCCATCAAGATGGTGGTTGTAGGGAATGGAGCAGTTGGAAAATCAAGTATGATTCAGCGGTATTGTAAAGGCATTTTTACAAAAGACTATAAGAAAACCATTGGAGTTGATTTTTTGGAGCGACAAATCCAGTATGTATTTGGCTATCTTATCCCCTCAGTTTTCATTTAAGAACTATATGTAGGACTCCCATTGGAATAACAACAGTATAATCCACAGTTGGCATCTAATTGCTCAAGAGATTTTGAAGGTGGTTTTCATTCACTGTTTACTATGTATGTCTTTATTTTTTTAATGTTATTTATTTATTTATAAAGGAGAGAGAGCCAGAGCATCACTCTGCCACATGGGATACCAGGGATTGAATTTGGGACTTCCTGCTTGGAAAGTCCAGTGCTTTGTCTACAATGCCACCTTCTGGGTCACTACTATGTATATCTTGACTTTTCTTTTTTTTTTTCTTTTTGCCTCCAGGGTTATTGCTAGAGCTTGGTGCCAGCACTATGAATCAACTGCTCCTGGTAGCTATTTTTCATTTTTATTGGGTAGGACAGAGAGAAATTGAGAGAGGAAGGGGAGATAAAAAGGGAGAGAGACACCTACAGACCTGCTTCACCACTTCTGAAGTGACCCTCATCTGCAAGTGGGGAGCCAGGGGCTTGAACCAGGATCCTTGCACTTTGTATTATGTGTGCTTAACCCAGTGTGCCACTGCCTGTCCCACTACTGTGTATATCTTTATCCCTCTATCTTTTACCCTCCTTTCATCTCTTTTTTCCTTTTATTTGATACTCTCTATTTCAATTATGTATTTGTTAGTGCCAAATTGGGTACTTCGTAAGCACAGATAAATGCTCTATTTTAAGCTTTGTTTATTAGTAAGAGAAAGAAAGAGAGAACCAGTGCATCACTCTGACAGATACAATGGCAGGATTTGAACTCAGGAACTAACGACTGAGATTCCAATGCCACTTCCCCTAAGCCACCTTGATGCTTGATTCTAGTAAGATTTCTGTCCACTGTTTTATTTGGAAGGAAAATTGCCTGTATCTCAGAATCATTTTCATCATTTATTATATTATCCTTTTGTTTGTAATGTTTTTCATCCTTTCGAAATTGGGAATGATTATATAAAAGGATTCATAATTTATTTTTGACTTTAAAGAAACAAGAGCAAGCAGATTTGAAAGAAGTACTATAAAAAGTAAACCTTGGGGGCTGGGCAGTAGCTCAGCGGGTTAAAAGCACACATGGCGCAAAGCACAAGGACTGGCTTAAGGACCCTGGTTCGAGCCCTCAGCTCTGCCCCCTCCCCCACAGGGGGTCAGTTTGTAAGTGGTGAAGCAGGTCTGCAGGTGTCTATCTCTCCTCCTCTCTGTCTTCTCTTCCTCTCGATTTCTCTCTGTCCTAACAACAACAGCAGCTATGACAACAATAACAACTACAACAAGGACAACAAAATGGGAAAAATAGTGCAGGCAACAAGCCCCAGCAATAACCCTGGAGGAAAAAAAAAAATATCTTAGTTAATAAATCCAGTTGAATTTTCTCTCTCTTTTTTTTTCTTCTTTCTTCCATAAGCTCTAGGGCCTCATGTGCAGTTTCTTTCAAGTAGAGAGACACAGAGAGAGATAGAAAGATAAAGAGATACCACATCACCGGAGTTGCTCTGGACCTTAAGACACTACTCAATAGTTCCAGGACTCTAACCTGGGCCTTAGCGAGGCATGGTGGATTCTGTATGTGGTGAGCTATCTCTGGCCCAAGTCCTGGATTTTTAAAATTGTAGGGAACAATTGAAATACAGTACAGGAATAAGTAACATAAAACAAATCTGTTGTAACTAGCTCAAATATTAGTATCAAAATATTTGTGTTCACTGACTTAAAGATTATTGAATTTCTGGGTCCAAGAATTGTTACATGTGGTAGAGTGTACATGTTACCATGCACAGGGACCCAGCTTCAATTCCCTGGTCCCAAGTTATTTTGTCTGGGGAGATGATGTCATGGCTGGAAAAAGGGCTAGAAAGCTGCATCAGGGAAGAGAGTAGCTCCCAAATGTGGGAAAGATGTATGAATATTGTTGATTGTAGACACCATCGATTCGATCTGGGACCCATATTCAACTTAGGAGCCTATATGACCTCTGCATCCCTGTAGGTGTGAGCTCACATTCTGTGGTCATGAGTAGGAACATTCCAAGCTGCCCCAGTTTCAGGACCCATCTTCCTCAGGTGGAAGATAATGTATGTTATCCAGCCTCCCTTCAGAGGATGGAACATTCTCTACTGTTGTTGATCCACATTGAGGGCAAGATCCTATGGGAGCCCACAAAGGGGTCTATTGTGTTGTTCCTGATGGAGATGATTAGTAACAATGGAGAGAGAGATTTATTTGAGGTCTAGGCCCATCATATCTGTGTGGGAATCTCTGGACTCCCCAACTAGGGCCCCAGATGATGGGGTGGCCTGATAGTAACTAAAGAGTCATCATTAAAGTACGCCAGTCTCTTGCCCTTATTCAGCAAAAAAGCTGAGCTTCTAATGTACATTCTGCTACCTCCTTTAAGAAATTCGTATGTATCTGAGTCCTTTCATATAATGCATTTTTAGTTTAAAGTATTTATTTATTTATTTTCTGCCACCAGGGTTAGTTGCCTGCATGACTAATGCACAGCTCCCAGTGGCCATTTTTTATTGTTTTGATAGGACAGAAGAGAATTTGAGAGAAGAGGGAGAGCTAAAGAGCAAGAGAGACAATGATACCTGTAGTACTTGTTTCTCTTGTCTTTAAACTGCTCCCCTGCAGAGGGGAGTGGGGGCTCAAACCCAGGTCCTTGCACAAGTAATATGAGCACTTAACCAGATGCACCACCACCAGCTCCTGAATTTTAAGTTTTGATGATTTTTTTTCTTTGTACTTGTTCTCTTAGCCAAATTAATACTTTAAACAACCAATCCTCGTATGTGGATTCCATTCCCCCCAAACTCCTACACCCTGGAATTTTGATCCTGAAAGAGTTCACCACTCTTAACGGTCTCCTCTCACCCCACTCCATGTGCTTTTAAATTTAGATAAATACAAAGAGGGGGAGAGAATGAGAGGACAGATCCCACAACACTCTTCACTGTTAAAGAAGTTTTTCTTTTTTGGGGGTGTGGGTGGGTGGTGGCACACCTGGTTGAGTGCATGTATTACAATGCGCAAGGACCCAGGTTCGAGCCCCCAGTCCCCACCTGTAGGGAGAAAGCTTATGAGTGGTGAAGCAGGCTGCAGATGTCTCTCTGTCTCCCTCTCTACCACCCCAACCCCTCTTGATTTCTGGCTGTCTCTATCCAATAAATAAAGATAATAATAAAGAGAAAATTAAAAATAAAAAGTTTTTCCTTTGCATGTTTCTCCCATGTAGTGCTGAGGGTTCAAATCCAGTCCTGGAGGATGGAGACGTGTCTTCCTCTGGATGAGGTGGCCCCTCAGTTCCATATTTTTAAATACACAGCTTAATTTCATTATTTTTAGATTCTCTTACCTGTGAAAATGTTCGTGTAACCCCAGAATCAGTACTGCTGGTATTTTGGTAGTTATTTGTGGATGTACACAGAGCAACAAAATTTAAAAAATTTTTTAATTATTATTTATTTCCCCTTTTGTTGCCCTTGTTTTTTGTTGTTGTGGTTATTGTTGTTGTTGATGTCGTTGTCGTTGGATAGGACAGAGAGAAATCGAGAGAGAAGGAGAAGACAGAGAGGGGGAGAGAAAGACAGACATCTGTAGACCTGCTTCACCACCTGTGAAGCAACTTCCCCTGCAGGTGGGGAGCCAGGGGCTTGAACCAGGATCCTCATGCCGGTCCTTGCACTTTGCGCCACGTGCGCTTAACCCGCTGCACTACCACCTGACTCCCTAGCAACAGAATTTTTTAATTGAATCACGTGCATGTTCCCAGCTGAGATAAAATGAGAGAATAAAAAGATTCTCTTCCTCCTTGTCGCACCTCTCATACGATAAGCAACTGTTCTTTTCAGGTTTAATTTTTTGTGCTTTTTGTTTATAATTACACTGCCTAAAATGACCTCCAGACATACTATTAAAGTGTGGTCTAGTGTCAATTAGTGCAACAAGACCTCTTAGACATGAGTGCTCAGGCCTGTTGACCATGAGTCAAACGTTCATAAATAAACAGTGTGTATAGCATGTATTGTCTTTAAAAAGAACTACACATAAAACAAAAGCCATGTATCAGTATTAGTAATTTGACAGAAATTTTAGCGGGGACTTGCAACAACTTAACTCTATATTTCCCTTAAAAACAAAAGTTCAATATTTGATAACCTAGTGTTTGCAGTGATTTTGTAGAAAAATAACTATGTACCATAGATAAGAGGATGGGCTATCTGAAATTAATTTCTTCAACTTAGAGTTTTCAGTCATGCAAACTGCTTCTCTCATTTACTGCTTTTCCTCTACTGTTTTTCCACTAAACCCCTTGAAGCTGGCTGGCATAGTGAAAGTAGAGCAAGCACTGCCCTAAGGGAATTACCCTTTCACAATATTGCTAGCCTTAGAACCACCGCTATCTCACTGATTGAAGGAAAAAGCATGACAGGTAAATTCAAGTAATGTCTGAAGTTTTGAAGTAAGGACCCTTTCATTATCAGTAATAGTATCAATATTAGGAAGTAATGACTTTTTCAGCATGAAATTTACAATGTGATTTGAAAAATAAAAATGCAAAACTATCTAAAAACCATTCATTTATATATAAAATAATCTCTCTTTCAGAGTTAATGATGAAGATGTCAGACTAATGTTATGGGATACAGCTGGCCAAGAGGAATTTGATGCAATAACAAAGGCCTACTACCGAGGTAAATTGTACATGTTTGTATTTTTTTTTATTGATTTGGGCATATTATTATATATATATAAACAAAGATCTTTGCTTAATGTATTTTCCATGAAAGGATTTCTGATTTTTGTTTTGTTTGTTGTTGCCACCAGTTATCTCTGGGGCTTGGTGCTGGCACTACATATTCACTGTTCCCTGCAGTCACTTTTCTATTTTATTTAATAGGATAGAGAGAGAGAAATTGAAAGTAGAGAGGGAGAGAGAAAGAGAGACACCTTCACCACTTGTTAAGCTTCCCCGCTGCAGGTGCGGGCAGGGAGGGGGAGGATTGAACCTGGGTCCTTATGCATGGTAACATGTACGTTCAACCCAGTACCCCACCACCTGGCTTCTAGATACTTGTTTTTTAAAACATCAGCTTTTTTTTTCCTGCTGCTTTGTACATGTCCACAAATGACCATCAGAACACCGGCAATACTGATTCTGAGGTTACATGTACATTTTAGCAAGTAATAGCAGTCTCCATTGCTCAGCCTGCCAACTGTGATTTTAATAAGGGTAAAATAGTGACTGAGAACATAGTTCAACTGGTAAAACATCAGCCTTGTCTGAGAGTGAAATAGCTCAATACTTGATCTAGTTTCATAATTTAATAAAAGCAACAGATGCTGAATAAGTATATTATACTACCATGTAAGCAGCTAAAGACATTGCCTTGCTAAATCAGCACTGAGGAAGCTGCCATTATCTGCTCTAAAAGAAAAAAAAATTTTTTTGAGAGAATTACACCTTTTAGATGTTATCATAGTAATGCCAGCAGAAGATTCTGCTCACTCTATTTCTATGTCCTTAAAGTCTTTGATCATTGTTCTCCTATGAATGCTTATTTAGATCCTGAGTATCTGATTTTTCTTTTGTTTTGTTTATAAATTCAAGTCATTTTATACACATCCACCTCATTTTATTGAAGGGCATTAGTAGTACAGTTGTTGGCACATGGGTACAATTTCTCATATCACAGGCGATGAAGCAGGTCTGCAGGTGTCTATCTTTCTCTCCCCTTCTCTGTCTTCCCCTCCTCTATTTCTCTCTGTCCTATTGAACAATACTAACAACAGCAACAATAAACAACAAAGGGAAACAAAAGGGAAAAAAGAGTCTCCAGGAACAGTGGATTGGTTGTGCAGGCACCAAGCCCCAGCAATAACCCTGAAGGTAAAGAAAGAAAGAGATAGAGAGAGAGAATGAAAGAAAGACACCTGCAGCCTGGGACTGAACCAAGGCCCTTGCAAATGGTAACTTATGTACATTACCAGTTGTGCCACCACATACCCCTAATTATTTTTTCAATCAAATTATGAATTGCATCATCACTAACCTAAACATTAAGAGGTCCTAAAAATTAAGTTTGTTCATAAGTAATTTTTCCCCCTGATGGATTTATGACCACCAAAACCCTACCCACACCTCTGTCCACACACATAAAAATAGAACCTAAGAAACTATCAGATATTTAGAGGAAAATATTGGCAGAACTCTTTTCCGCATACATTTTAAAGACATCTTCAATGAAACAAATACAATTACAAAGAAGACTAAGGCAAGCATAAACCTATGGGATTACATCCAATTAAAAAGCTTCTGCACAACAAAAGAAACCACTACCCAAACCAAGAAACCCCTCACAGAATGGGAGAAGATCTTTACATGCCATATATCAGACAAGAGGCTAATAACCCAAACAAATAAAGAGCTTGCCAAACTCAACAATAAGTAAACAAATAACCCCATCCAACAATGGGAAGAGGACATGGACAAAATATTCACCACAGAAGAGATCCAAAAGGCCGAGAAACACATGAAAAAATGCTCCAAGTCTTTGATTGTCAGGGAAATGCAAATCAAGACAACAATGAGATGCCACTTCACTCCTGTGAGAATGTCGTACATCAGAAAAGGTAACAGCAGCAAATGCTGGAGAGGCTGTGGGGTCAAAGAAACCCTCCTGCACTGCTGGTGGGAATGTAAATTGGTCCAACCTCTGTGGAGAACAGTCTGGAGAACTCTCAGAAGGCTAGAAATGGACCTACCCTATGACCCTGCAATTCCTCTCCTGGGGATATATCCTAAGGAACCCAACACACCCATCCAAAAAGATCTGTGTACACATATGTTCTTGGCAGCACAATTTGTAATAGCCAAAACCTGGAAGCAACCTAGGTTTCCAACAACAGATGAGTGGCTGAGCTAGTTGTAGTGTATATATACACAATGGAATAGTACTCAGCTGTAAAAAATGGTGACTTCACTGTTTTCAACCCATCTTGGATGGACCTTGAAAAATTCATGTTAAGTGAAATAAGTCAGAAACAGAAGGATGAATATGGGATGTTCTCACTCTCAGGCAGAAGTTGAAAAACAAGATCAGAAGAGAAAACACAAGGAGAGCCTGAACTAGAATTAGCGTATTGCACCAAAGTAAAAGACTCGGGGGTAGGGGTGGGGGTAGGGGTGGGGGAGAATACAGGTCCAAAAAGGATGACAGAGGACCTAGTAGGGGTTGTATTGTTATATAGAAAACTGGGAAATGATATGCATGTACAGACTACTGTATTTACTGTCGAATATAAAACATTAATTCCCCAATAAAGAAATTAAAATTAATTAACTAAAAAAACTTTCACATTTAAGGGAGAAGACTCATTAACAAGCTTGTTCTCAATGGTTTAGATATTTTGTTTACAGTAAATCAGCAGTCCATCCTTCATGACTTAAAAAATAAATAAATAAAACTTAAAATCTCTGTAGAAACACCCAAAAGTAGTAAAATTTTCTTTATTCTCTTTTTACCTACTTTTTTCTAAGTTTTTTATGAGAGGAAAAAATTGTTTTTTGTGCTTCTGATAATTTGATATAGCAGTCCTACTTTTTAATTAGTGAAATTATTTTGGGATGCTGTTTTAATATTGTGTATCTGTAATTTGTTTATATTTAAGACAAAACCTTATTTTTAAAGTGTTATTCATTTATTTATGGGAAAGAAAGAGAATACATGCCAGAACATCGCTCTGGCACATGTGATGCCAGGGAATGAACCGGGGACTCCATCCTTGACAGTCTTATCCTCTATTCCACCTTCTGGGCCACTAAGTACCTGCAGTTTAAAAAAGGCAAGACTTGGGCAGGGGTAGATAGCATAATGGTTATGCAAAGAGACTCTCATGCCTGAGGCTCCAAAGTTCCAGGTTCAATCCCCTGCACCACCATAAGCCAGAGCTGAGCAGTGCTCTGGTAAAAAAAAAAAAAAAAAAAATCGAAGAAATAAAAGGGCAAGACTTGTATTTTCACTATTATCTTAAAATAAAAAATTAAATTGTTTTTAATGTCAAAACTGGCCATATGCCAAAATGATTTGTATAAATAAAGACTAAAAAATTTTGAGATTTTACCGTTAAGTAGATCATTTGAGTGCACAATTAAAGAAAGAAAGAAAAAAGGCGTTTGGGTGGTAGCACACCTGGTTAAGAGTATACCTTACCACATGCAGGGACCTGGGTTCATGTCCCCACTCCTTTCCTGTAAGGGGGGTGGGAAGATGCTTCACAAGTAGTGAAGCAAGTCTGCAGGTATCTATATTTCTCTCTTACCTTTTTTTTGGCTTCCAGGGTTATTGCTGGGGCTCAGTGCCTGCACTAAGAATCCACTTCTCCTGTGGCCATTTTTTTTTCTTTCCTCCTCCTTTTTTTTTTTTTGTATTTTTTGGATAGGACAGAGAGAAACTAAGAGACGGAGAGAGAAAGCTAGATACCAGCAGACCTCCTTCACCACTTGTGAAGCTACCCCCCTACAGGTGAGGAGCCAGGGACTTGGACTGAGATCCTTGAGCTTCATACTATGTGTGCTTAACCCAGTACACCACTGCCCACCCCGCACCCCTCCTCTCTGTTTCCTCCCTCCACTTTTTTTTGTCTTAGCCAATAAAAATAAAACGAAGAAAAAAGGCTGCTGGAAGTAGTGCTAGCACCAAGCCCTAGTGATAATCCTGGTAGCAATAAAAAAGAAGAGAAGAAAAAAAGACCAGGTGTCTAAAAACATTTTAATTTCCACAAGTTGAGATTTTAATATTTTTTCTTGTTTTGTCCTAAGACTATGTCAAGCATTATCTTTTGAGTCATCTAACTTGTTATGTTGCTTGATCTAGTACTTTTCTGGTGTTCAAAAATCATATTTTTAATCTTTAATATGTCAACAAAAGACTGTCATTGCCAGAAGCTAAAAAGGAAACCCATAATTACTGGTATTTATATCTTAATTTACTGTGGGTGATTTTTAAACTTTGGACTAAAAAGCTTTAAATAGCTTTGATATCCCTGTATTTAGCATTTTAACTTAGAGTCATCTTAAATATATAAATAGATAATTGTTAAACGCTTATTACAGAATACTACTTTTTTTTAGCCAACTATAAAAATGGCACAGTGGGTGGGATACAGAGATAGGTCTTAAATTTAAACTTTTTTTTTAACTTGTGAGTATGAACATTTATCACAACACAATTTGGTTATTGGACTGGGGCAGAAAAAGATTTTGGGTTTTTTGCTTTTGAACTAGACCCTTGCATAGTGTCATAGGTGGTTCCTGGAATTGAACCTGCAACTCATACAGGAAAGACTTTTACATAACCATTCAACTATCTCCTCAGCCCTGACAACACAATTTGAATTAAAGAACAAAAGGTGATAGTTATACATAAATTTGAGAAACAACTTACTGAACATTCTTTTATGAGTTCTGTCCATCAGTAACTATAACAAAAACAATTTCTTTTTTTTGTTTTGCCTCCAGTGTTATCACTGGGGCTTGAATCTGTCACTACTAATCCACAGTTCCTGGCAGCCATTTTCATTTTTTTCCTCTTATAGAACAGAAAGATATTGAGAGAGGAGGGGAGAAATATGGACATCCGCAGATCTGCTTCACCACTTGTGAAGTGCCCCCACTGCAGGTGAGGAGCAGGGGCTTAAACCTGGGTCCTTGCACATATTGCTGTGTTATGTGCACCTAACCAGATGTGCCACAACCTGGCCCCCTAAGAAAAACAATTTTGAACTGACTTAAAACTACAGGAGTTTGGTTTTTATTTAGAAGAAGAGCTTATTTTTTGTTTAATAGAAAAGTCTGAAAGACAGGACAGATCTCAGATGTAGAGGTTCTGTAATTTCATTGATTCTTCTGCCTTGTCTCCTTTCTTGAGTGAGTTCCTCCTTGTGCAGATTTTTCTCTTTTCAAGATTGCTACCACCAGCACTGGAAAAATACAAGTTTTGTTCACATCCTTGGGAAGAGGGAATTACGTCCTGCAATAATGGATTAAAAGTGCTGAGCTTTTTATTTGATTAGACTATCCTTGACCAGATTGCAGTAAGTAGTCTGAGTAATGTGATTATCCTAATTGGCTTGATACTCCTAGAGTCTCGCCTCCACTCCTAACAAAGGTTAGATTTGCCTGCCTAAACCAGACTGGCTATTATAGGTGAGGGAGAGGTGTTCTCAGAAAAGGTGAACTGGGTGCCAATGAGGCAACCTGAGACTAATATAGATTGAAATGATGACTTCATTAAATAAAAGTAAAAACTAGGAAGAGAAGGTGAAGAATTGGAAAAATAAGATAGAAACTATACCTTATCAAATTACAACTTAAAGACACTACCTAGAAATTATTTTTCAGGATTTAGAGAGACATAAGATTATAATTAGAAAAGAAAAATTATTTTAATTAAAAATCCATGATGCTAAAAACCATTGCTTTAAGGCATTATTACATTGTTAGAATGCTGGCTTAGTTGCTGGAAACATATTGAAACCCGACCTTCTTATAAAGTAGGTTACAGCAAAGCACAAATCATATTAGCAAACCTTTTTGGATTATAATACCCCCTCCTAAACTTTTTTTAAAAAGTCCGTTATTAGGAATATCAAAATAGAACACCTGGGACCACAACAAGACAGGTCTAGAACGACTTCAGGAACCCACCAAATCAGCGGTGAGTGCAAACACGTGTGGCTCATGGACAGAAAGGAGCCTAGGGAGAGATTAAATGGCTGGTAACAGTCAGGCAGTTTACCAGTTGAGACACCAACTCCAGTCTGTTTGAACAACAAGGGGACAGCTGAAGGGAGGAGAGGACTCCCTGAGACTCAACAAATGCAACTGTGAATCTCCATTGTTACTGCCCTCAGAATCTGGAGCAGCTGCAGGGAGGCCCTGTGCTGACACCAGGGGACAGGGAACTAACCAGGAAATTCAGGAGAAGATCTATACCTCTATGGCCTAGTGGTGGGACTGTGAGAGTCTCTTTGCATAACCACTGAATTATCTCTGCCCCACCCTGCTTTATCTCTGGTCATGAGTCAGTGATTAAGCTAAGAAGCCTACTTAGAATTTAAAAGCCCTGAGGCTCTCATAGTCTACAGGGAAGAAAAAGAACAAAAGAGGCTTTTAAGCCACTAAGCTCCAAATCAGGGATTAAAATAATATTGAAACAACTGTCAATATCCACAACTGTGAACCTTTTAATTACCTTTCTTAGACAAAAGTCAATCCAGGCAAGAGTGATCAATAATTTGAAAAGGGTTGAGAGAGGGACCTCATAATATGCTATATAATGAAGATTCAAGAAGGTAAAGAAAAGATCCTGAAGGCTGCAAGAGAAAAACAGAGTCACCTACAGAGGAAAGCCCATAAGATTAGCAGCAGACTTCTCCACACAAACACTACAGGCCAGAAGAGAATGGCAATATATCTATCGAGTGCTCAATGAGAAAGGTTTTCAACCAAGACTACTGCATCCTGCTAGACTGTCATTCAGACTAGATGGAGGCATCAAAACCTTCCGAGACAAGCAACCATTGAAAGAATCAAGCCTGCCCTGAAAGAAGTTCTGAAAGGTCTCCTATAAACAGTGAGACCACCGTAAATAGGCCATATATCAGAACACTCTAAAAATCACAAGAATAGCGTTAAAATATCTTCAATATTTGTTATCAATAAAAGTCAATGGCCTGAATTCACCTATTAACAGGCACAGAGTAGGAAGATGGATCAGAAAACACAACCCAACAATATGCTGTCTACAAGAAACCCACCTAACTCAACAAGACGAACAAACTCAAAGTGAAAGGATGGAATACTATTATACAAGCCAATGGCCCACAAAAAGACGGCAGGAACAGCTACTCTCATATCTGACATGATAGACTTTAAAGTAAATAAAATTTTAAAAAATAGGAATGGACACTACTTAATGCTCAGAGGATCAGTCAATGAAGAGAACTTAACAATTATTAACATCTATGCACCGAATGAGAAGTCATTTAAATACATCAAACATCTACTGAAAGAGCTACAGCAATATATTAACAGCAACACAGTCATAGTAGGGGACTTCAACACCCCACTATCTCAACTTGACAGATCATCCAGGAAGAAAATCAATAAAGACATGAGGAAGCTAAATGAGAAGATAAACTAGAACTATTGGGCATTTTCAGAGTCATTCATCCCAAGAAACTGGAATACACATTTTACTCATCCACATGGGTCATTCTCAAGGATAGACCATATGTTAGGCCACAAAGACAGCATCAGCCAATTCAAGAGCATTAAAATCATCCTAAGCATCTTTTCAGACCACAGTGGCATGAAACTAACACTGAACAATCAACAAAAGATTAGTAAGAGTCCCAAAATGTGTAAGCTCAATAGTACACTACTTAACAACCTCTGGGTCAAAGAGGAAATAAAGGAAGAAATCAACATGTATCAAGAATTCAATGAAAATGAAGACACAAGCTATCAAAATATTTGGGACACAGCTAAGGCAGTACTGAGAGGGAAGTTCATAGCCATACAAACACACATTAGGAAACAGGAAAAAACACAAGTAAACACCCTGATTGCACATCTTAAAGACCTAGAAGAAGAACAAAGGAACCCTAAAGCAACCAGAAGGACAGAAATCACTAAAACTAGGGCAGAAGTAAATAACATTGAGAATAAGAAAACCATACAAAAGATCAACAAAAGTAAATGTTGTTTCTTCCAAAGAGTGAACAAAATCGACAAGCCCTTAGCCAGACTCACAAAACAGAAAAGGGAGAAGACCCAAATAAATCAGATTGTAAATGAAAGAGAAGATATCACAGGACACTGCAGAAATTCAACATATCATGTGAGGCTTCTGTGAACAACTATATGCCACCAAGAAGAGAACCTAGAAGAAATGGACGATCTCCTAGATATCTACAAACTTCCAAAATTAAGTAAAGACGACCTAAATAACATGAACAGGCTCATCACACCTAATGAAATTGAAACAGTTATCAAAAACCTTCCCAAGAATAAAAGTCCTGGACCAGATGGTTTTACAAATGAATTCTACAAATCTTCAAAGAAGAACTAATACCTCTACTCTTAAAAGTCTTCCAGAAGATTGAAGACACTGGAATACTCCCTTCCAGCTTCTATGAAGCCAACATCACTCTGATACTAAAAGTAGACAGGGACACAATCAAAAAAGAAAGCTACAGACCAATAGCTCTGATAAACATAGATGAAGATTGTTCATCATGACCACGTGGGGTTTATCCCATGGATACAAGATTAGTTTAATATAGGTAAATCAATCAACATGATCCACCACATCAATAAAAGCAACACCAAGAACTACATGGTTATATCAATAGATGCAGAGAAAGCCTTTGACAAAATCCAACATCCCTTTATGATCAAAACACTACAAAAAAATGGGAATATATGGAATATTCCTGAAGATAGTGGAGTCTATATATAGCAAACCTACAGCCAACATCATACTCAGTGGTGAAAAACTGGAAATATTTCCCCTCAGATCAGGTACTAGACAGGGCTGCCCACTATCACCATTACTATTCAACATAGTATTGGAAGTTCTTGCCATAGCAATCAGGCAGAAGCAAGGACTTAAAGGGATACAGATTGGGAGAGAAGAAGTCAAACTCTCTCTATTTGCAGATGACATGATAGTATACACAGACAAATCTAAGGAATCCAGCAAGAAGCTTTTGGAAATCATCAGGCAATACAGTAAGGTATCAGGCTACAAAATTAACATTCAAAAGTCTGTGGCATTCCTCTTATGCAAACACTAAGGTAGAAGAAGTTGAAATACAGAAATCAGTTCCTTTTACTATAGCAACAAAAACAAGAAAATATCTAGGAATAAACCTAACCAAAGAAGTGAAAGACTTGTATACTGAAAATCATGGAAATAGAAGACACAAAGAAGTGGAAAGATACTCTATGTTCATGGGTTGGAAGAATTAACATCATCAAAATTAATGGACTACCCAAAACCATATACAAATTTAATGCTATCCCCATCAAGATCCCAACCACATTTTTTAGGAGAATAGAACAAAGGTTACAAATGTTTATCAGGAACTAGAAAAGACCTAGAATTGCCAAAACAATCTTGAGAAGAAAGAACAGAACTGGAGGCATCACACTCCCAGATCTCAAATTGTATTATAGAGCTATTGTCATCAAAAGTGCTTGGTACATCCAATTAAAAAGCTTCTGCACAGCAAAAGAAACCACCACCCAAACCAAGAAACCCCTCACAGAACGGGAGATCTTTACATGCCATACATCAGATAAGAGGCTAATAACCGAAACAAATAAAGAGCTTGCCAAACTCAGCAATAAGTAAATTGGTCCAACCTCTGTGGAGAACAGTCTGGAGGACTCTCAGAAGGCTAGAAATGGACCTACCCTATGACCCTGCAATTTCTCAACCCATCTTGGATGGACCTTGAAGAATTCATGTTAAGGGAGTCGAGTGGAAGTGCAGCCGTTTAAGCGCACATGCCGCAAAGTGCACGGACCACGGGACCAGCATAAGGATGGCAGTTCGAGCTCCCAGCTCCCCACCTGTAGGGGAGTCATTTCAGGGACTGTGAAGCAGGTCTGCATGTGTCTGTCTTTCTCTCCCCTTGTCTATCTTCCCCATCTCTCTCCATTTCTTAAAAACAACAATGACATCAATAGCAATGATAATAATAACCACAATGACAATATAAACAACCAGGGTAACAAAAGGGAAAAAATGGCCTCCTGGAGCAGTGGATTTGTGGTGCAGGCACTGAGCCCCAGCAATAACCCTGGAGGCAAAAAAAAAAAAAATTCATGTTAAGTGAAATAAGTCAGAAACAGAAGGATGAATATGGGATGATCTCACTCTCAGGCAGAAGTTGAAAAACAAGATCAGAAGAGAAGAGACAAGTAGAGCCTGAACTGAAATTGGCATGTTGCACCAAAGTAAAAGACTCTGGGGTATGTGGGGGGAGAATACAGGTCCAAAAAGGATGACAGAGGACCGGACCTAGTGGGGGTTATATTATGATATGGAAAACTGAGAAATGTTATGCATGTACAAACTATTGTATTTACTAATGACTGTAAAACATTAATTCCCCAATAAAGAAATTAAAAAAAAAAGAAAGTCCATTATTGACAGTAGGTAATATACTTAACACAGAAAGAAAATTGCCATTATGGTTTACTATTATAATTTGTTTCTATGGAAAAAAGCTTCCTAGTAGCAGTGTATGGGAATGAGGTTGCAAATTTGAGACCTGTTATCTTAGATTATGTACATAAGTAGAAGGAAATCCATCTTTTTTAAATTACCCTCAGGGCCATGGAGGAATGTCATCTATAGTTTATAAGACTTGCTAGTCTGTGGCCCCAGGTTTGATCCCCAGCTTTATTTTATATGCCAAAGTTGAGCAGTACTCTAGTCTCTCTCATGAAGACAAATATTTTTTAAATATTTACTTATTTATTTATTCCCTTTTGTTGCCCTTGTTGTTTTATTGTTATAGTTGTTATTATTATTATTGTCGTTGTTGGATAAGACAGAGAGAAATGGAGAGAGGAGGGAGACAGAGGGGGAGAGAAAGATAGACATCTGCAGACCTGGTTAACCGCCTGTGAAGCGACTCCCCTGCAGGTGGGGAGCCGGGGGCTCGAACCGGGATCCTTATGCTGGTCCTTTGTGCCACGTGCACTTAATCTGCTGCACTACCACCCGGCTTCCAACAAATCTTTTTTTTTTAAGTATGTTTTATTTATTAATTTTTAAATCTTTTATTTTTATTATTGGATAGAAATAGAAATTGAAAGGGGGACAGAGATAGAAAAAGAGTCAGAGAGACTCCTGCAGCCCTGCTACATCACTCACGAAGCTTTTCCCTGTAGTTGGGGATCAGGGGCTTGAACCCGGGTCCTTGGGCACTGTGGTGTGTGCGCTTAACCAGGTGCTCCAGTAATTCTTCACAAATGTAAAGTAGTGGAACTTGTTGAAATAAATAGCTCAGGACAAAAAAGTAATAATAATAATTGCACCAAGTATTACAAAAATTACAAATTAAGTGCAAGACTTAAGGAACAACAGATTTAGATTATGCAAATCAGTCAAATTTAGCCGATTTGAAATTATTTGGACATGGATGCAATCTGTGCTAGATTGGTTCATTAAATTACATTGTGTACTTTAGAATTCATAGTGTTGAAACTAGTAAAGGATATGCATTTTGTTTTATTTTTATTTACTTATAATATGATAGAGTTCACATGAGACAGGGAAAGAGAATGAGAAAAAGAAGCCAGAGCATCACTATATAACAAGGAGTGCTGGGAATCAGACTGGGAGGCTCAGACATACACATCCAAAGCTCTGCCAGCTGAGCTTTTTCCCCAATTGCATGACAAGTATTTTTAAATCCATAGTAGCATCTTTAATGGTGTATAAAGACTTAATGAGTTTTCATTGACTTTTGCCCTTATCAAGTTTTATGTCCTCTAAAGCAGAGTTCCTTAAACTTTAATATGTATATGACTCCCTTGAGACTTGTTTTATGCAAACTCTAATAGAGCAGATCTGAGTGGTTCTGAGATTCTGCATTTCTATATGCTTACAGGTGATACTGATTATTCTAGTCCTTAGCCACATCCAAAATAAGCCTAGAGCACCCTTTTTACAGTCTTTCCATGATGGTTTAGTAGTCACTGTTCTCTTATCTTTCAGGGGGTTGGAGAGAGCAAGAGTCCAGGAACTCATACTCTTTTTATTATTAAGGTGATTGCCTTTAAACTAAAGCACTGACTTCTTTTGTATCCCCACACACCCACCCTCCCACACACAAAATATTGTTTGGAATAACTGGGAGGGTAAGCTTTATTTGATAGGTTACCCCAGAAAATAAAAGTGAGAGGTTAGAAGAGAGAAAAACCAATAAAGGTTTATTTATTTATTTTTTATTTTGTATAGTTGGCAGTTGGGAATCTGTCTCTCTGGATAACCTCACTAAAGTAAAATTGAGGTATTTACTCCATTCCCCATAAGTTGAAGAGGAAGTAATTCCCTTTATGGCATATACCAAACCAACGGTCTTTCTGAAGTAGCAGAACAAGACTTGAGACAGATAAGCAGAGAACAGTCTTATACTTGAGTTCAGATACTCCCAACTATCCTCTATAACTGCTGAAACCAGCTGGGTCATGGAGAGTGGATAGGGCTTTAAGTGTCTTGATAGCTGTTTTTGTTTATTTACCTCTGTTGATTATTTAGACATATCAGTATTACTTCTCTCTCCACTTCAGATATGTACTTCTTTCTGTTTTTCTAGCACATTCCCACTTTTTTTGTTTGTTTGTTTTTTGGCTTTTCTTGTAATTCCCACCAAGTAAAGCATACTTTTTCATTTATTCTTCAATCCTTGATTTTTAAAAATTGTGCTTTTTTGGTTAACCATTCTTATCTACCCATGTCTCTGGAACTATACATATAACTAGCCATCTAAGATTTTTTGTTTGTTTGCTTGTTTTAAATGTCTAAAACCTCTTAATCTATGAGAATATCCTCTTAAATCCTGGGGTATCAATGATAACTGACTAAATAGACCTTACGTTTAAAATTAACAAGTAGTGTTGGATTTTCTTTTCCTTATTTATTTATTTATTTATTTATGTATTTATTTATTTGTTTATTACCAGAGCACTGCTCAACTCTGTGACGCTTGAGTGTGACCCAGGACTTCAGTACTGGTATAAAGTGGTGCCAGAGATTGAACCTGCACCATTTTGGACCCCAGGCATGCAAGCTGAGTCATAGTGAAATGCTCTCTCTCTCTCTCTCTCTCTCTCTCCTTCTTCTTCCTCATTCTTCTTCCTCTCTCTCTCTCTCTCTCTCTCTCTCTCTCTCTCTCTCTCTTTCTCTCTCCCTCCCTCCCTCCCCCTTTCTCTCTGCCTCATGGCTTATGGCTGGAGCTCCATGCCTGCACTATGAATCCACTGCTCCTGGCGGCCATTTTTTTCCATTGTTGTTGGATAGAACAGAGCAAAATTAAAAGAGGAGGGAAAGTCAGAGAGAAGGCAAGAAAGATAGACATCTGCATACCTGCTTCACCACTTGTGAAGTGACCCCCCTGCAGGTGGGGTGCCAGGGGCTCAAACCTGGTTCCTTACACTTTGCACTATGTGTGCTTAACCCACTGCGCTACCTCCTGGCCCCTCTGTTTTTCTCTCCTTATTCTTCTCTCCCTCTCCCTCTCCCTCTCCCTCTCCCTCTCCCTCTCCCTCTCTCTCTCTCTCTCTCTCTCCTACCAGAGCACTGCTCAGCTCAGGTTTATTGTGGTGCAGGGGATTGATTCTGGGACTTTGGAGTTTCAGGCATGAGAATCTGTCTGCATAATCATTAATGCTATCAACCCCCCCGTAATTTATTCTTATTCTTTATACCTTTGACAACATACAAACCTTTTTGACCTTAGAGTGTTTCAGGTAGCTCAGATGTCTTGAGTTGTAGGAAATTTTTGTGCTTGAGGGACCTGGAAGGAGGGAGTAACAGTAGTAATACATACTTTGGTCCTAGGAAATCCTTTTTCTTTTTCTTTCTTTTCTTTATGACACTCTCACACCCAACTGACGTCCTTTTCTTCCATCATCCACCAGAACTGCAGCAACCTCTTCATTCCTCCTCCCCCCTCCTTCTCTTCTGCTGTAATATTAGCATACTCATAGTTGTTTTCATCACTGGACAGCCTGATTTAGCAGGTAATCATTTGTAGAAAGAAAGGAGGGGAGAGAGAAAGAAGCAAGCTTTCAAAAGGTTGCTGCCAATTCTTAATCTTAGAGTTTATTAGCCTAATGTAAGATGTAATGTAATGTTTAATGTAATATAAAATGTGATGTTTATTAGAATATTGCCAGTGTGTACAGTGTGGGAATTGCATAGTTAAGAATTAAATTGGAGTGGTCCAGGAGGTGGCACAGTGGCTAAGGCACTAGACTGTCAAGCATGAGGTCCTGAGTTTGATCCCTGGCAGCACATGTACCAGAGTGATGGCTGGTTCTTTCTCTCCTCCTATCTTTCTCATGAATAAATAAATAAATTCTTTTAAAAAAAAAAAAGAATTAAGTTGGAGTAGGGCACCAAAATAAAAACCCTGGGTTGAGGGTGAGGTTGGATGTTCAGCTTCATGGGGCGAGGTTGGGGGGGTGAGGGGGGGTGGGACACAGTCTTTTGGTGGTGGGAATGGTGTTTATGTACACTCCTATTAATTTGTAGTCATATAAATCACTATTTAAGTAATATGAGAGGGAAAAAAACTGATTGAATGTCTCAAACTTTGTAAAGCACAGACTGAGTCTTTAAAATTTTTTTTTAATTAATTAATTTTATTTATTTATTCCCTTTTGTTGCCCTTGTTGTTTTATTGTTGTAGTTATTATTATTGTTGTCGTCGTTGTTGGATAGGACAGAGAGAAATGGAGAGAGGAGGGGAAGACAGAGAGGAGGAGAGAAAGATAGACACCTGCAGACCTGCTTCACCGCCTGTGAAGCGACTCCCCTGCAGGTGGGGAGCCGGGGTTCAAACCGGGATCCTTATGCCGGTCCTTGTGCTTTGCGCCACCTGTGCTTAACCCGCTGCGCTACAGCCCGACTCCCAGACTGAGTCTTTTTAATACATTGGCTGAGTCTTTGATATGTTGACTCTCTTAAAAGCTTAGTCCAGGGAGAACAGAAGCAACCAGTGGGGGGGGGGGGGGTTAAATTATGATAGGATGGTATGGTAACATACATTTTAAGTGAGAACCTATACTTCAAAAATATAAAATTTTATAAACCAGTCTTCACTAAAAATGAATTTATAAAGTTAAAGCAGATGCTGGGGGATGGCTCAACTAGTAGAGTATTGGACTTGCATGCCTGAGGTTTCTGTTTGTTTGTTTGTTTGTTTGTTTTTGCCTCCAGGGTTATTGCTGGGGCTCAGTGCCTGCACCACAAATCCACTGCTCCTGGAGGCTATTTTTTTCCTTTTTGTTGTCCTTGTTGTTTTATCATTGTTGTAGTTACTATTATTGTTGTTATTGATGTCATTGTTGTTGGATAGGACAGAGAGAAATGGAGAGAGGAGGGGAAGACAGGGGGAGAGAAAGGTAGACACCTGCAGACCTGCTTCACTGCTCGTGAAGTGACCCCCCCCCCACAAGTGGGGAACCTGGGGCTTAAACTGGGATCCTTACATCGGTCCTTGCACTTCATGCCATTGGGCTTAACTTAACTGCTGCACTACTCCCAGCCCCCTGATTTTAAGCACTATGCATACCAGAGTGATGCTCTGGATTTTCTGTCTCATGAAATTGCCTTTCCTATGTAATAAATAAAATACTTTTTTAAAAAGTCAAAGTGAATTAACTTATTTTTTCCTTGTATATATGTGTATACGTATTCATTGTATGTGTCTTGATACTGAAACAATACAGATTTTTGAGAAAATAATTATAACGAGAAAATTATCATTGTTTTCCTAACATGTTTTTATTAAGTCTGTGCAAAGAGGAAGAAGCAAATGGCACACATCAACAGTAGGAGCTTGACAAAATCCTCTCTCACACTTAGTTTACCATTCTCTTTAGCTCTTGGACTATAATTAACTTTACCAGTATTTCATGGTGTTACAAAAAATAGAATGTATAATTTTGAGGATATTTTGACACTTGAAAAAGTTTGAGTCACTGTATACTATAAAGTATACAGGGGCAGGGTGGTGGCACACCTCATTGAGTGCACACCTCACCATGTACAGGGAGGGATTTAGGTTCAAGCTCCCTGTTCCCTTACCTGTAGGGGAAAAGCTTCACAAACAGGGAAATAGTGCTAAAGGTATTACTTTTTCTCTCTCCCTCTCTATCTCCCCTTTCTCTCTTGATTTCTCTGTGTCTAGCCAAAATAATAATAATAATAATAATAATAAATTTCAAATACTTCAATTAAAAAAGGCTCCTTCAAAAAATAAAATAAATATAATTTATATGCTTTGTAATCAGTATGCTATATAGATGAGCTCAGCATTATTTACATAAAAATGGGTTTGAGTATATAAAAAATTACCCTTACCTTACAGAGAATTGCTTTGTTAGGACCATGAGATGTTGCAGTGGATAAGGTGTTAGGCTCGCAAGCATAAGGTCCTGTGTTTGGTCTCAGGCACCACATAATGCCAGAGTGATGCCGTGTTTCTCTCTCCCTCTCTCTTTCTCATCAATCAATAAGTATCTCTTTTATTTAAAAACAGTTATGGCAAATAATATATTGGGGGTCAGGCGGTAGCGCAGCTGGTTAAACATACGTGGTGCACGTGGTGTGAAGCACAATGACTGGTGTAAGGATCCCGGTTCAAACCCCCGGCTCCCCACCTGCAGAGGAGTTGCTTCACAGACAGTGAAGCAGGTCTACAGGTGTCTTTCTCTCCCCCTCTCTGTCTTCCCCTCCTCTCTCCATTTCTCTCTGTCCTATCCAACAACGACGACATCAATAACAACAATAATAACTACAACCATAAAACAACAAGGACAACAAAAGGGAAGAAAAAGCAAAAAACTAAATAAATAATGAAAATATTATGTCATTAATGTAAATAACATTATTATTTTGTGACTTTACAGGAGCCCAGGCTTGTGTGCTTGTATTTTCTACCACAGACAGGGAATCCTTTGAAGCAATTTCCATCTGGAGAGAGAAAGTAGTAGCTGAAGTTGGAGATATACCGACCGTACTTGTGCAGAACAAGATTGATCTCTTGGATGATTCTTGTATAAAAAAGTAAGATTGTTACATCTGATGAGATGGTAGTAATCCTATAAAATTAAAAGTCATTTTAATTTTTATATGTTCTTACTTTTTTTTTCTTTTTTTTTTTTTGCACATCCAGGATTATTGCTGGGGCTCGGTGCCTGCACTACAAATCCACTGCTCCTAGAGGCCTTTTTTTTTTCCCTTTTGTTGCCCTTATTTATCATTGTTGTGGTTATTATTGTTGTTGTTGTTATTGTTGTCATTGTTGGATAGGACAGAGAGAGAAATGGAGAGAGGAGGGAAAGACAGAGAGGGGGAGGGAAAGATAGACACCTGCAGACCTGCTTCACTGCTTGTGAAGCGACCCCCTGCAGGTGGGGAACTGGGGGCTCCAACCAGGATCCCTACCCCAGTCCATGTGCTTTACGCCATGTGCACTTATAAGACCCACTGCGCTACCGCCTGGCCCCCATGTACTTACATTTTTTAGGAAAAATTGGGGGGGGGCTAGGAGATAGCTCATCAGGTAGAGAGTATGCTTTATCATGCTTGAGAACCTGGATTCAAGCTCCCAAACCAAATGGGAGCACAATGCACAGCCCTGAGAAAGCAAAGTGGTTCTGTGGTGTCTCCCTTTCTTTCTCTATCTCTGTCTCTCTGAGTTTAAAACATTTAAAAAAAAAAAAAAAAAAAAAGACCATCTAGTTATAGTGAAATTACACAGGCATGAAATCCCAGCCAAAAAAAAATTGGGAAGGATTTTTATAAAGACTGTCTCCATTGGGGGGCCGGATAGTAGTGTATTCGGTTAAGCACAGGTAGTACAAAGCAGAAGGACCCACACAAGGATTCCAGTTGGAGTCCCGCTCCCCACCTGCAGCGGGGGTCGCTTCATAAGCGTTGAAGCAGGTGTCTTATCTTTCTCTCTGCCTCTCTATTTTCCCCTCCTTTCTCAATTTCTCTCTGTCCTATCAAAAAAAAGGCCTCCAAGAGCAGTGGACTCCTAATGCAGGCACCAAGCCACAGTGATAACACAGAAGGGGGAAAAAAAAAAGATTGCCTACATTTAAAATTTCTAAGTTACTGTGTGTGATTATTTTGAATTAGAAAAATTCATACTCAACCATCTTAAAAAGATATTTTACTTAGGTCTAGGAAGATAATACAATGGTTATGCAAAAAGACTTTAATGCCTGAGGCACCAAAGGTCCCAAGTTTAGTCCCCAGCACCACCATAAGCCAGAGCTGAGCAGTGTTGTAGTACTAATTAATTGATTGATTGATTGATTAATTAATGTAAATATCTTACTTGTTTATTGAGTAGAGATAGGTCCAACTCAAAAAGGAATGGAGGAGATAAAGGTGAGAGACAATGTAACACTGCTTCATGGTTTGTAAAGGTTCATCCTACAGGTAGGGGCCAGGACTGGGGCTTGAACCCAAGTCCTTGCACAGTTGGACCTGTGCACTAAATCAGGTGTACCGTCTCTTAGCTCCAAGGAATAAATTTGAAGATGCTTTTAAGACCCTAGGTCCATACTGCCAGAGGGTTAAAGAATAGGAAAACGATCAGGGGAGGGGTTGGGATACAGAGTTCTGATGGTGGTAATTGTGTGGAGTTGTACTCCTCTTATCCTATGGTTTTTGTCACTGTTTCCTTTTTATAAATAAAAATTTAAAAAAAAAGGAATTCTAGTCCAGTCCTTGCACCACAAATCCAATTCTGTTTGTTAAGTGAAACCTAGATATACTACAGATATTAAGAAAAACATCTCCAGATATTTAAAAATCTAGAGTAAATACCATCTGTGTTGATGAATGTAAATAAATTCAGATTTATATTGTTTTATATAATTCAAACTATTGTGCTCAAATATGAGAACATTGTTTAGCATTCAGATAACTTCTAATAGTATTTACTTATGGTCTTAATTATGCTAGCTTTGAAAATTACTGCTTTTTTGTTTTGTTTTGTTTTTGATTGTGGGGTTGTTTTTTTTTTGCCTCCAGGGTTCTCTCTGGGGCTCAGTGCCTGCACTATGAAGTGCTCTCTTGTTGTAGTTATTAATGTTGTCATTGTTAGATAGGACAGAGAGATGTGGAGAGAGGAGGGGAAGACAGGGAGGGAGAGAGAAAGATAGACACCTGCAGACCTGCTTCCCTGCTTGTGAAGCGACCCCCCTGCAAGTGGGGAGCTGAGGGCTGGAACCAGGATCCTTATTCTGGTCCTTTCACTTTGTGCCATTTGCACTTAACCCACTCCATTACCGCTCCCCCCACCCCTTTTTTTTAGATGCGGTGTCAGAGATCAAATCCAGGGTCTTACACATGTACTGTAATGCTAAGGCACTTCTCTGACCCAAGTTTTATCACTGACTTATTTTCATGATTGAGAAAGAGCAAGAAGGAAAGCTTGCACACAAGCAAAAGACTGCTTGCACCATCCATGGAGTTATCTCAGTTTTTTGTTGTTGTTTTGCTTTTGTCTCTGCCACTTTCATATAGTACTGGAGATTAAACTCAGCATCTTCCATATGTAAGGCAGGTGGCATTCTACCACTAAACCATTTCCTTGCCCCATCTTTGCTCCGTTTTTATTTATTTCTTAATATTTTCTTATACTCTTTAGCTGTTACTATATAGTAAATCAGCCCAAAACATAGTGGCTAAAACTCAGATATTCACAGTTAAATTCATTTTCAGTAGGCTAGAAATCTGGGTATGAGTTGGTTAAGTTCAGGGTTTTTCATGAAGATATAATCAAGATGTTGGCCAGGCTTTATACTTATATATAAAGATTTAAGTGGAGCAGAAGGATTTACTTTCAGGCTGATTTGCTCACTTGACTGTTAACAGGAGACCTTTGCTCCTCACCTTAGGATTTTTTTCCCCACATAGGCCACTTGAATATTCTCACAGCATGACAACTGGCTTTCCCTAATATATGGTCAAAGAGAGAGCTAGGCAGGAGCTACCATCTCCCTCTCCCTATCTCTCTCTGTCTCCCATCCCTCCCTCTCTCCTCTCCTCCCTTCCCCTCTTTTCTCTCCCTCCCTCTTTTAAAAGATCTTATTTTGGGAGTCGGGCTATAGTGCAGCAGGTTAAGCGCAGGTGGCGCAAAGCATAAAGACTGGCGTAAGGATCCCGGTTCAAGCCCCCGATTCCCCACCTCCTCCCCATCTCTGTCTTGCTCTCCTCTCTTCATTTCTCTCTGTCCTATCCAATAACAACAATAATCACTACAAAAATAAAACAACAAGGGCTATGAAAGGGAATAAATATTTTTTAAAAGATTTTATTGTACTTCCTTTTTATTTGATAGGAAAAAGGGAAATTGAAAGGGGATGGGGAGAGGAAAGAGAGAAACCTTCAGACTTACTTCGCTGCTCATGAAACATCCCCCCTTACAGGTGGGGACAGGAGGCTTGAACCTTGGTCTTGTGTATGGTAACATGCACTCAACTGGGTGTGCCACTTTCTTGTTTACTTTTATTTTAAGGAGAGAGAAAAAGAGATGCTGACATAAAGAGAGTGACCCCAGAATACTGTTCAACTCTGGCTTCTACTGGTTCCATGGATTCAATCTCAACCTCCAGATTTTAGACATGAAAGTCTGTTGTACAACCATTGTGGTATCTTACCAGACCATAGTGTCTCTTCTGACCGAGCCAGGGGTTTGAACCAGGATCCATATGTCCGTCCTTGCACTTTACGCCATGTGCTCTTAACCCACTGCGCTACCTCCTGACTCTCTCACGATATCAATAACAAAAATAATAACTACAACAACAAAAAAAAAACAAGGGTAATAAAAGGGAAATAAAAGCGAAAATTTTTAAAAATTTTAAAAAAAGAATATAAGGGAGGGAGTTGGGCAGTAGTGCAGCAGGTTAAGTGCATGTGGCACAAAGTGCAAGGACAGGCGTAAGGATTGTGGTTTGAACCCCCAGCTCCCCAACTGCAGGGGAGTCGCTTCACAAGTGGTGAAGCAGGTCTGCAGGTGTCTTATCTTTCTCTACCCCCTCTATCTTCCCCTCCTCTCTCCATTTCTTCTGTCCTATCCAACAACAACGACATCAATAATAACAATAACAAAAAAACAAGGACAACAAAAAAGGGAATAAATAAATATTTAAGAAAAAGAAAAAGAAGAGAGAAAAATAATATAAGGGAGAAAACCATATTAAAGGGAAGTGATAGCTATTTTAAGGCTAGAATATGATTCTGGAAAAATATCTATTTACCATTATAGTTTAGTGATTGGTGTTTGTTTACTTAGGTAAAGAGCAGGAACATTACTATTGTACATGCAATTTCTGAGACTCAAACTAAGGAGTTCGTGCTTACAAGTTCAATGCTGTCTTCACTCTGCCACCTCACAGGCCACAGTGGTTGGTCTGAGAGTAGTAAAATCTAAAAATCCAACCCAAGAATTGAAAAATATAGCTTTCATAGTTGCTATATTCCGTATTTGTTGCTATATAATAGATCAAACCAGAATCTAGTGGCTAAGAACCACAAGTATTCACAGTTAAATTCAACTTCTGTGGGATGGAAATAGGGCTGGGAAATACAGCATTACTGGCCGTACAACCATCTTTCATGTTTGATACCTACATTCTCCCACCAAACTGTGTTCAGTTAATGTAATAAAAGTGATTGATATGTATCTATGTTTTGATTGTTTTATTATTAAAATGAGGTAACTGATAAATGACATTAATTTTAGGTATACAGTATAATGGTCACATACGTTTTATATTATGGTGCAGTAAGTTTAAACAATAAGTTCTGTTAATAGCTGTTGTCATACACAGAATTTGTTAAAGTGATTTGTAAATGCAAGCTATTAGAGGGTACCTTCATAAGCTCTCCTTCTTCTTTTAATCAATGTGTAGTGAGGAGGCGGAGGCACTGGCAAAAAAGTTAAAGCTAAGATTCTACAGAACATCAGTAAAAGAAGATCTAAATGTGAATGAAGGTAAATTGCTATTATAAAAAATAACCAGTTGCAGAAATTTTGTTTTTGCTTATGTTTTTCTTTAATGTTTTAAATGTTTGTTTTGTTCATTTTTGGATAACAATAGAAACTGAGAAGGATGTGGGGGACATAGAAAGAGAGAGACTGCTTCACTGCTTGTAAAGTGTTCCCCCTACTGGGGATGGCAGGGGATGGGTAGAGCTTGAACCCTGGTCCTTACTCATTGTAACACGTACACTAACAAAGTGCACCACCACCCAGCCCTGCTTATTTTTTTCTATTATATCCAGAAATTACTTTTGTAATGAGATCAGTTTTCTTTTTTTAATTTTATTTTAATGTATTCATTTATTCGATAGAGGCAGAGAGAAAATGAGAGGGGAGGGAGAGATAGACAGGGAGGGACAGAGAGACACCTTCAGCCCTACTTCACTACTCCTGAAGCTTTGCCCCTGCAGGTGGGCACTATGGGCTTGAACCTGGGTCCTTGCACACTGTAATGTATGCACTTAACCAGGTGGCCACCAACCAGCCCATCCACAGTTTTTTTTTTTTTTTTTGTCACCTATCACTAAGTAAATTTAAATACCTAATGCTTCTTTGAGTTAGAGTTCTTATTTCAGTTTTTCTCCACAGCAAAACACAAAGGAGGCTTTTATTTTGTTTTTGATCCTTAAAATCTAACTATATGCATATGTGAGTGTGTATCATGTGGGTATTTTTTTTAGATATTTATGATAACCTTAAATTGTTTAATATTTTCCAGTTTAAGAAAGTTAAGAACAGAGAAAAAAATCAAATTTTCCCCTCTCATATTAATTAGTGATTTATGTGAGTACAAATTGATAGGAGTGTACATAAACACCGTTCCCACCACTAAAAGACTATGTCCCACCCCTCCTCCCCCCAACCCTGTGAAGCTGAACATCCACCCTCACCCTCAAACCAGGGTTTTTGGTGCCCTACTCCAATGCATCTTTTCTGGTGTATGACATTCTCACAGGAGTGAAGTGGTATCTCGTCTTTATTTGCATTTCTTTGATAAAGACTTGGAGCACTTTTTCATGTGTTTCTTGTCCTTTTGGATATTCTATTCATGGCCTCTCCCCATTTTTAGATGAAGTTATTTCTTTTCTTGTTGTTGAGTTTTGTAAGCTCTTTATATTTTTTGGTTATTAGCCTCTTGTCTGATATATGGCATGTAAATATCTTCTCCCATTCTGTGAGGGGTCTCTTGGTTTGGGTAGTGGTTTCTTTTGCTGTGAAGAAGCTTTTTAATTGGATGTAGTCCCATAGGTTTATGCTTGTCTTAGTCTTCCTTGTAACTGGATTTGTTTCATTGAAGATGTCTTTAAAATTTATGCAGAAAAGAGCTCTGCCAATATTTTCCTCTAAGTATCTGATAGTTTGTGGTCTAACATCCAAGTCCTTGATCCACTTGGAATTTACTTTTGTATTTGGTGAAATACAGTGATTCAGTTTCATTCTTCTGCATGTTTCAACCCATTATTTCCAACACCATTTGTTGAAGAGACTCTGCTTTACCCATTTAATAGTTTGGGTACCTTTGTCAAAGATTAGATGTCCATAGGTGTGGGGGCTTACTTCTGGGCTTTCAGTTCTATTCCACTGGTCAGTGTGTCTATTCATGAACATGTACCAAGCACTTTTGATGACAACAGCCATATAATACAATTTGAGATCTGGGAGTGTGATGCCTCCAGTTCTGTTCTTTCTTCTCAAGACTGTTTTGGCAATTCTAGGTCTTTTCTGGTTCCAGATAAACATTTGTAGCATTTTTTCTATTCTTCTAAAAAATGTGGTTGGGATCTTGATGGGGATAACATTAAATTTGTATATATCTCTGGGTAGTCTATTCATTTTGATGATGTTAATTCTTCCAACCAATGAACATGGAATAGCTTTCCACTTCTTTGTGTCTTTTTCTATTTCCCTGAGTAGTGACTCATGATTTTCAGTATACAAGTCTTTCACTTCTTTGGTTAGGTTTATTCCTAGATATTTTCTTGTTTTTGTTGCTATAGTAAAAGGAATTGATTTCTGTATTTCAGCTTCTTCTAACGTAGTATTTGCATAGAGGAATGCCACAGACTTTTGAATGCTAATTTTGTAGCCTGACACCTTACTGTATTGCCAGGCTAGCATGGAAGTGCCTCTTCCCGGGCGCGTACTCTCTGGGTTGGAAAGAACTGGACCGGAGCCAGCCTGGGCTGCTACTCACTCAGCGAAGCGGGAGAGATGACTCAAACTCTTGGTGGAGTGGCAATGCAATGTCTTTATTGATAAGAGAGGCAATGCTTTTGTAGGATAGACCTGGAAGTGGCAAGTCGGAAACGGAAATGGCTAGGAAGGGCGTGGAGAAAGGCAAAAGGGGACTGGGATGGTAGAAACTTCCTTAGCAACTGTTGCAAGGGTTTTAACTGGTGGGATTAATTAATACCCTGGAGGCAGGGAGGGTCCCAAGGGCAGAAAGAAGATAGATCAAAGGAATGGAATGGGAGGGGATCTCTCAGGCAAAACAATGATTATGTAGATAGGCCATAGTATCAGGAACGCAGGGTGGAACGGGGGGGGGGGGGGGCTGGCTTAACAATTTCCTGACACTGTATTGCCTGGTGATTTCCAAAAACGTCTTGTTAGATTCTTTAGGTTTTTCTATGTATACTATCATGCCATCTGCAAATAGGGGAAGTTTGACTTCTCTTCCAGTCCGTATCCCTTTAATTCCTTACTCCTGCCTGATTGCTATGGCAAGAACTTCCAACACTGTGTTGAATAGTAATGATGATAGTGGGCATCCCTGTCTAGTACTTGATCTGAGAGGAAATGCTTCCAGTTTTTCACCATTGACTATGCTGCTGGCTGTAGGTTTCCTATATATAGACTCCACTATCTTCAGGAATTTTCCATCTATTCCTATTTTTTGTAGTGTTTGTTATCATAAAGAGATGTTGGATTTTGTCAAAGGCTTTCTCTGCATCTATTGACCACATGGTTTTTGTTCTTGCTTTTTTTTTAATATGTAATTTTTTTTTTGAGTGAGATGAAGAGAGAGATGACACAGAGAGAAACACCAGAGCACTGTTCAGCTCTGGTTTATGATGGTACAGGAGATTGAACCCGGAACTTTGGAGCCTAAAACATGAGAGTCTCTTTGTATAAACATTATGCAATCTACCCCCTGCTCTTGCTTTTATTGATGTAGTGGATCACATTGATTGATTTACATATAGTAAACCAACCTTGCATGCCTGGGATAAACCCCACTTGGTCATGATGAACAATCTTTTTGATATACTGCTGTATCCAGTTGGCTAGAATTTTGTTCAATATTTTAGCATCTGTGTTCATCAGAGATAATTGGTCTGTAGTTTTCTGTTTTGGTTGTGTCCCTGTCTGCTTTTGGTATCAGAGTGATGTTGGCTTCATAGAAACTGGCAGGGAGTATTCCAGTGTCTTCAATCTTCTGGAAGACTTTTAAAGTAGAAGTATTAGTTTTTCTTTGAAGTTTTTGTAGAATTCATTTGTAAAACCATCTGGTCCAGGACTTTTATTCTTGGGAAGGTTTTTGGTAGCTGTTTCAATTTCATTAGGTGTGATGGGCCTTTTCATGTTATCTAGTTCCTCTTCATTTAATTTTGGAAGTTCGTAGGTATCTAGGAAATTATCCATTTCTTCCAGGTTCTGTAGCTTGGTGGCATAATTGTTCATAGAAGCCTCGCATGATATGTTGAATTTCTTCAGTGTCTGTTGTGATGTCTCCTCTTTCATTTATTTCATTATTCCTTTCCATTTTAAATATGATGTGTTTTGGTGTCTTTAAGTCTGGGTTAATTCTGTTTGAGACCCTTTGGGCTTCTTGAACCTTTATGTCTTTGATGTTGTCTAGACTAGAGAAGTTCTCAGCTATTATGTCCTAAAAAATGCTTGCTTCCCCTCCCTCTCTTTCTTCCTCTGGTAAGCCAATAATGTGTATTTCTTTTGAAGTCATCACATAGGTCTCTGTTTTTGTTTTCAGTATCTCTTAATCTCTTTTTGAGATCTCTTAGTTCTATATTAGTTGTTTCTAATTTGTCCTCAATCTTGCTAATTCTGTCTTCAGCCTCATTTATGCTATTCTCTTTTCCCTCTACTGTTTTTTGGTGTGCATCTATTTTTTTACCCTGTTCTGATACTGTTTTAGCTTGTTCAGCTAGTTATGTTCTTAGCTCATCTATTTCAGATTTCAGCTCTCTAATAACCTTGAGATAGTTAGTGTTTTCTTCCAGAGACTCATTTGTTGTTTCTGTATTTCTGATGACAATTCTTTCAAACTCTTTACTCACTCCTGTGACTATTTCCTTAACAGGCATTTGGGTGTCAACCTCACTATTTTGTAGTTCATCCTTTGGGGGGCTTTTAGTTGTACTCTTGTCCTGGCTCATTTCTCCAATATTTCTTCTTGTTGATTTAACCATTTTATATAGCATGATATGAGGTCCCTCTCTCAGTATTTTTCAAATTACTTACCATTCTTGCCTGGATTGACTTGTGTCTAAGTAAGGTACTTAAAGGGTTTACATCTGTGGAAATTAACCATTATTTCAGTATTATTTCAATCTCTGAGTTAGATCTACAGAGGCTTTTAAAAGCCTCTTTTGTTCTTTTTCTTCCCTGTAGGCTATGGGAGCCTAGGGCTTTTAAACTATAAGTATGCTTCTTAGCTTAATCCCTCACTCCTGACCAAGAGATAAAGCAGGGTGAGGGAAAGATAGCACAGTGTTATTCAAAGAGACTCTCACACCCCAAGGATCCAAATCTCCGGGTTTAATTCAGCTTCTCTGCCAAGTGAGGCAGCACTGCTGGGCCCTGTGTGTTTCTAAATAAGTCCCATTTATTAGTCTGTAGGTTCTGAGGCAGTTATTCACCATGTTCTGATCAGAACAATGTGGAAATGCTCCCACTGTAGAGTCCCACCACTAGACTACTGGGCTATAGATCTTCTCCTGAGTTTCCTGGTTAGTTCTCTGTTCCCTGGATGTCAGCACAGGGCCTCCCCCCTGCTGCTCTAGCCTCTGAGGGTAGTAGCAATAGAGACTCGCAGTTGCATTTGGTGAGTCTTAGGGGGTCCTCTCCTTCATTCAGCAGTCTTTTTGTTGGTAAAACAGACTGGAGGTGGTGCTTCAACTGGTAAACTGCTGGACTATTACCAGCCACTCTATCTCTCCTTAGGCTCCTCCCTATCCTCCAGCCCCACGTGTTTGCACTCACTGGTGGTTTGGTGGGTTCCTGAAATCGTTCTAGTCCTGCTTTGTTGCGGTCCCAGGTGTTCTCCTTTGGTATTCCTAGTTGACCCAGGAGAGGAAAGAGTTTCTGATTATTAATTACTATTCAAGTACCTGATACTGAAATTCCAGTGACTCAAGTATTTCCCTTTTTAGTAATAAAAATCATTGTGTATTTTGAGTATTACCATTGTACTTCTCAGGTACTGCTTAAATACTTTTTAAAATTTTTTTTAAAAATATTTATTTCCCTTTTGTTGCCCTTGTTTTGTTTTGTTTTTTTTTCCTCCAGGGTTATTGCTGGGCTCGGTGCCTGCACCATGAATCCACCACTCCTGGAGGCCATTTTTTCCCCCTTTTTGTTGCTCTAGTTGTTGCAGCCTCGTTGCGGTTATTATTGCCATTGTTGACGTTGCTTTGTTGTTGGATAGGACAGAGAGAAATGGAGAGAGGAGGGGAATACAGAGAGAGAGGGGAGAGAAAGATAGACACCTGCAGACCTGCTTCACCGCCCGTGAAGCGACTCCCCTGCAGGTGGGGAGCCGGGGGCTCGAACCGGGATCCCTATGCCTGTCCCTGCGCTGTGCGCCACGTGCGCTTAACCCACTGCGACACCGCCCGACTCCCGCCCTTGTTGTTTTTTATTGTTGCTGTAGTTATTGTTGTTGGATAGGACAGAGAGAAGTGGAGAGAGGAGGGGTAGACAAAGAGGGAGAGAGAACGATAGACACTTGCAGACCTGCCTCACCACCTGTGAAGCAATCCCCCTACAGGTGGAGGGCGGCTTGAACCAGGGCCCTTACACCGGTCCTTGTGCTTCGTACCACATGCGCTTAACCTGCTATGCTACTGTCCGACTCCTACTCAAATACTTTTTAACGGTTGATTTTTTTTCTCAAGTAGATTGTACACATCTAGTGTATCTTTAGATTTATTTACTGAATGATGTAAAATTTACTGAATGAGGGCTTTTAAGAGCAGAAATCATACTGACCTGGTAGGATTTAAATATTTTTATTCTAGTTTTTAAATATTTGGCTGAAAAATATCTTCAAAAACTCAAGCAACAAATAACTGAGGATCCACCACTAAGGCACTCAAGAAGTAACAAAATTGGTAAGTACCCAAGAAATTTTAACCCTGTGCTTAAGTGGTAAATTTATTTTTCATTGACTGCTACCATCTTGACTATTCTTAATATTCTACATGTCTCTTAAAGATTATGACTAGAAACTATTAATTCATTATTTAAATATTTAGAAGTAGGACTAGGAGATACCGCCATTGGCATTGAAGCAGATGTTCATGTTTTGAGGCCCCAGTGATTCCAAGTTCAGATCTTGCAGCCATCATAAACTAGAGTCAAGCAGGACACTGGTTAAAAACGAAAAGATAGGAGTATCAAGTTTTTTTAAAAAGTATATTGAGGGGGCCAGGCATGCACACCTTGTTAAGTGCACATATTACCATGCGCAAAGACCTGAGTTCAAACTCCCAGTCTCCATCTACAAGGGGGAAAACATCACTTGGTCTGCAGGTATCTCTGTTACTCTCCCTCTCTACCCTCTTTCCTCTCAAATTTTCTCTGTACTTTCAAAATGAATAATAAAATAAATTTTTTCACTATTAAACTTTATATATCCACTTCATATATTAAACCAACACAGATAAAACTTTTTTTTTGCCTCCAGGGTTATCGTTGGGACCCGGTGCCAGCGCTATGAATCCACTGCTTCTGGCACCCATTTTTTCCATTTTATTGGATATCACAGAGAAATTGAGAGAGAAAGAGAAAGGAAAGAGAGAGAGAGAGAGAGAAAGATAGACACCTGTAAACCTGCTTCACTGCACGTGAAGCGACCTCTCTGCAGGTGGGGAGACTGGAGCTTGATCCAGGATCCTTGTGTGGGTCCTTGTGCTTCCTATTATGTACACTTAACCTGGTGTGCCACTGCTCAGCCTCCGGATGCAACTTTTTCTAAAGGTCTTTCCATTATATAAAGGCACATTATAAACTATTCCTCTGGCTCGATACTTATTTTCTCTTTATACCTTTACCTTTCTTACCATCTTGCCCGCTGCATATTGCCTATTACCTATTACCTACAGAGTTCCTTTCCTTCTTTGATACTAACTGCACAAAATTTATCATTACTGAAGAAGTGTGTTGTGTGGTTTTCTTTTCAGCAAAAATGAATGGACCATATCTTGCTTTTGTGCTTGGGTTGCTAGGATCAAATTTTCTATTTCTAAAACTTCTGTATAGTTTAAGAACTTTGTGTCTGGGGGTCGGGCAGTAGTGCACCAGGTCAAGCGCACATAGTACAAAGCGCAAGGACCCATTCAAGGATCCTGGTTAGAGCCCCTGGCTACCCACTTACAGGGGAGTCACTTCACAAGTGGTGAAGTAGGTCTGCAAGTTTCTGACTTTCTCTCTCCCTCTCTGTCTCCCCACCCTCTCTCAAGTTCTCTGTCCTATCCAATTAAAGAAAAAGAAAATTGGCCCCAGGAGCAGTTTATTCATAATGTAGGCACTGAGCCCAGCAATAACCCTGGATGGAAAAAAAAAAAAAGCTTTGTATCTGTATTCTGTCTCTCTTACTACATATAAACACATCATTTTTCTTGACCAGTGTGGTTTTATATTCTTTGCTGTTTTTGTTTCATATATACTTACCATCAGGCACTTCAAGTGTTTTCTGGAACAAGATAGAACTGTGTCATAAGATTCTGCTTGTTTTAATCTCCTGAGCCCACTCTTCCCCCTTGTCTTCTAACAGACTGATTAAAGCCTTGTGATAGATTCTCTATGGAATAATTAAATGGAAGCTGTATTCTTATTAATATTTAAAGACAGCTGTATTCATCCTTCCTGTGCAGTCATACATCCTAATTTTCTCTGTGTAGTGACTCTGTTGGAAGTCTTGTTTTGTCCTTTCTTTTGCATGCCCGGTACACTCTTACTGCTTCACTTTTGCTTATTTTAGTTATTCCATCAAGAATGACCTCCTTTTTCATCTCCTGTTAAAAAAAATTCTGTTCTTTAAAAACTATTTAGAAAGTCCTCTCAGCTATGTATCTGACTAAAACTTCGGCCTCCATTCTTTTGTTCTAAATGAACAGTCTAAATCCAGGATATCTGCCAGGTGTCCAGTTCTGCCTTCAAGTAGTTTGTGCTTTTGTATGAATTAGATATCATTGGACTTTCCTTTGAATCTCTGGGATCTTGTGTTGTTGTTTTTTTCCACGGCTCAAGTATGTATGTCTGACTGCGTTACTTGTATACTACCTCACTTCACTCTTCTTTCTTCCCTTCCTTCCTTATTTCTTCCCTTCCTTCTTTCAGATAGAGAGACAGAAACAGAATGTTAGGGGGTCGGGTGGTGGTGCAGTGGGTTAAGCGCTTGTGGCCCAAAGCACAGGGACCGGCGTAAAGATCCCGGTTCGAGCTTCCGACTCCCCACCTGCTTCATGGGCGGTGAAGCAGGTCTGCAGGTATCTATCTTTCTCTCCCCCTCTCTGCCTTCCCCTCATCTCTCCATTTCTCTCTGTCCTATCCAACAGCGAAAAACAACAACAATGGCAATGATAATAACCACAGTGAGGCTACAACGACAAGGGCAACAAAAGGGGAAAAATGGCCTCCAGGAGCAATGGATTCTTGGTGCAGGCACCGAGCCCAGCAATAACCCTGGAGAAAAGAAAAAAAAAAGAAGCAATGTTAGAGACCACAGCACCAAAGCTTCTTTTAATGTATGAAGGCTGGGCTTATACCTAGATCAAGCACATCGCAAAGCACTACACTATCCAAGTTAACTGTTTTATCAGCTTTTGTTTAGTGTCTGTGTATATGTACCTGGGATCTTGTAGATGTGCAATCCCACTGCGTGTGATCAGTTTTGTTGTTGTTGTTTTGTTGTTTTTTAAAATATTTTTTATATTTATTTTATTACCTTTTGTTGTCCTTGTTGTTTTATTGTTGTGGTTATTATTGTAGTCATTGTTGTCAGGACAGAGAGAAATGGAGAGGAGGGGAAGACAGAGAGGGGGAGAGAAAGACAGACACCTGCAGACCTGCTTCACCGCTTGTGAAGCGACTCCCCTGCAGGTGAGGAGTCGGGTGCTTGAACCGGGATACTTATGCCGGTCCTTGCGCTTCGCACCACGTGTGCTTAACCCGCTGTGCTACCGCCCGACTCCCCTGTTTAAGAAAAAAGAGGGGGTTGGGCTTTTAGCACAGCAGGTTAAGCACACATGGCACAAAGTGCAAGGACCACGTGAAGATCCTGCTTCCAGTCCCTGGCTCCCCACCTGCAGGGGGTGGTGCTTCACAAGGGGTGAAGGAGGTCTACAGGTGTCTATCTTTCTCTCCCCTCTCTGTCTTCTCCTCCTCTCCATTTCTCTCTGTCCTATCCAACAACAACAGCAATGACAACAATAATAATGACAACAAAAATAACAAGGGTAACAAAATGGGAAAAATGGCCTCCAGGAGCAGTAGATTCGCAGTGCAGGCACCGAACACCAGCAATAACCCTGGAGGCAAAAACCAAAAAAAGAAAAAAGATAGCATAGTATGACTGCTATCTGTGGATCTTCCCCCTGGTTTTGTCCCTTCTACTTTAGTTGTTTTTTTTTTTTTTTAATATTTATTCCCTTTTGTTGCCTTTGTTGTTTTATTGTTGTAGTTATTATTGTCGTTGTTGGATAGGACAGAGAGAAATGGAGAGAGGAGGGGGAGAGAAAGATAGACACACGCAGACCAGCTTCACAGCCTGTGAAGTGACGCCCCTGCAGGTGGGGAACTGAAGGCTTGAATCTGGATCCTTAAGCTCGTCCTTGCACTTGGCGCCACATGCACTTAACCCACTGCGCTACCACCCAACTCCCCCATGCTACTTTCATATGGTACCAGTGTTTGGGTCAGATCCTCACGCATGTCCCATACCAAATGAGCTATCTCATTGCCTTCACCATTTTTTTTATGACTACAAATTTATAGGAGTGTACATAAACACCATTCCCACCACCAAAAGACTGTGTCCCACCCCCTTCCCCCCCCCCCACCCCATGAAGCTGAACATCTACCCTTGCCCTCCACCCAGGTTTTTTACTTTGGTGCCCTACTACAAATTTAGTCAGATCCTGCTTTGAGTTTCCCTTTCAGATCTTCTTTCTCAACTTCTGTTTATGAGTGGGATCATCCCGTACTTGTCTTTATCTTTTTGACTTAGCTCACTTAACATAATTTCTTCTAGCTCCATCCAAGATGGGTCAGAGAAGGTGGGTTCATTGTTCTTAATAGCTGTGTAGTATTCCATTGTGTATATATACCACAGCTTTCTCAACCACTCATCTGTTGTTGGGCACCTGGGTTGCTTCCAGGTTTTAGCTATTATGAATTGTGCTGCTATGAACATAGGTGTACACATACCTTTTTGGTTGGGTGTTATGGAGACCTTGGGGTATATCCCCAGGAGAGGGATTACTGGGTCATATGGAAGGTCCATGTCTAGCCTTGTGAGAGTTCTCCAAGCTGCTCTCCAGAGAGGCTGGACCAATTTACATTCCCACCAGCAACACAAAAGATTCCTCTGTCCCCACAGCCTCTCCTGCATTTGTTGCTGCTGTCGTTTTTGATCTATACCATTCTCACAGGAGTGAGGTGGTATCTCAGTGTTGTCTTAATTTGCATTTCTCTGATAATCAGCGACCTAGAACAATTTTTCGTGTTTGTTAGCCTTTTGGATCTCCTCTGTAGTGAATGTTTTGTTCATATCCTCTGCCCAGTTTTGGATGGGGTAATTTGCTTTTTTGTTGCTAAGTTTTCTGAGCTCCTTGTATATTTTGGTTATTAATTCTCTTGTCTGATGTATGGCATGTGAAGATCTCCCATTCTGTGAGAGGTCTCTTTGTGTGATGGTTTCTTTGGCTGTGCAGAAGCATTTCAATTTGATGTGGTCCCACTGATTTGTTTTTGGTTTTGTCTTCCTTGCAATTTGGTTTGAATCAACAAAGATGTCCTTGAGGTTTAGGTGGGAAAATGTTCCACCAATGTTTTCCTCTAAGTACTTGATAGTTTCTGGTCTGACATTCAGGTCCTTGATCTGAATGGACCTTTTGCTTCTGGTGAGATAAAGTGGTTCAGTTTCATTGTTGTGCATGTTTCAACCCAGTTTTCCCAGCCTCCTTCCTCCATTTAATACTCTGGGCCCCCTTATCAAAGATTAGATATCCATAGGTGTGGGGGTTTACTTCTGGGCTTTCAGTTCTGTTCCACTGGTCTGTGTGCCTATTTTTGTTCCAGTACCAGGCTGTTTTGATGATGGTGGCCTTTTAATATAGTTTGAGATCTGGCAGGGTGATGCCTCCACTTCTGTTTTTTTCCCTCAAGATGGTTTTGGCAATTCTAGGTGTTTTCTGGTTCCAGATAAATGACTGTAGTTTTTATTCTATTCTCTTATTAAAGAAGCTTGGTGGAACTTTGATGGGTATTGCATTAAATTTGTATATGGCTCTGGGGAGAATATTCATTTTGATGATATTTATTCTTCCAATCCATGAGCATGAGATGTCTTTCCATTTCTTGGTATCAGTTTCTAATTCATTTTTTTTATGCAACTAGAGTTATTGTTGAGAATCAGTGCCTGCACAGCGAGTCCACTACTCCCAGAAGCCTTTCTTGTTCCTTTTTTTTTTAAATAGAGGCAACAATTGAGAGGTAAGGTGAAATAGAAAGTAATAGAGGTATCTGCAGCCCTGCTCCACCACTTGTGAAGCTTCCCTTCACATGTGTGGTCTGGGGACTTGAACCTGGATACTTGTACATGATAACATGTATGCTCTAGCAGGTGCACCACTGCCCAACCCCATGACTTTTACTTTTTAAATTATAAACTTTTTGTTAACAAAATTTGGTCTCAGTTATCTCTTTACCACAACTAGTATCTCTTGTTTTTATGAGACAAATACTAAATAGTTCACAATCCTTTATATGTTCAGTTTAAACTTGAAGTTATTTTATAGTTTAACCCTTTTATTTATTCATCATTGTAATTACCTGTAGACCATTTTATTGTTTTAATCTAGCTACAAATGCCCTATACTGCTCTCAGCATTGTATGATGTAGTTGATTTATTAACACGAACTTTTACAAATACTGTTATTAGCCATAAGTCAGGCATTCTTAAGGAAGTTAATATAAAGTTTATAAATGGAATTATTAAGCTATTGAATTACTGATTCTAGATTTAAATGTTAAGATTTATTTTATTTATCAGTGAGAGAGAGAGGGTGGGGGAGAGAGAGAAGGAACACACTGGAGCATCACTGTGGTACATGCTATGCCAAGGATTGAACAGGGAACTTAATGCTTTTAAGTCCAGCATCCTATCCACTGTGTCACCTCCCGGGCCACTGATTTCAAATTAAAAAGGATTTCAGGAAAATGTGTAGAGCATGTTACCATTTGGGTAGAAAGGGGGAGGAAATATATATATTATATATATATATATAAATAATGTATACATATATATTAATACATATATGAATAAGTATGCAGTATACCTTGGAAAGCTGGTGGCATGCTTGCCTTGATGCCTTGCAGGGATTGGAGGAATGTGGCATTTAAGGGGCTGGTGTGGGAGAGGTACTTGCTTCACCCTGGCTTTTGTTCATATAACTTTGAACTATGTATATTGGCTCTGGAACATAAAAATGAAAATTTAGAATCGTCAGTATTACTGATGTACTAAGAAGCTGGATGTAAAGGCTGCAACAGGTAAACCTAACATATTGCAGTGTCAATCTCTGTGTTTTCTCTCAATTTATGCAGGTGTCTTTAATTCATCCGGTGGAAATCACTTGGGTCAGAATTCAAGTACCCTTAATGGTGGAGATATCATCAATCTTAGACCCAACAAACAGAGGACCAAGAAAAATAGAAATCCTTTTAGTAGCTGCAGCATCCTCTAAATATTTCAGGGAGAAAACTTTTTTTTATTGTGCAGTTCAGTAAGAAATACATCCAGCTGTCATGGTATATCACAAGTGCTTTTGGAAAGCTTTGCTCCTAATGATTGTCTGAAAGTTGACAGACTTAGATATTGTTCTGTAGTACTCTTCAAAAAGGAGTAAGATCTCTAGTGGAAAAAATTACTGCCTGATGGACTCTTTTAAAAAATTTTTTTATTAGACAAAGCTTCTATTTTTTGAAGGAATGTTGTTAACAAATGTCAAAAACAGGTTTTGCCGAATTTTAAATTCTGGCAAACAGATGCAATGTCTGAATATATTGATACTGGTTTTAATACTGTGGCTCCAAGAAGGATAGAAAACATTATTTTTCTTTTTATTGGTCATCTAACTTTACAGGAAAATAGTATAGATTATGAATACTTACCAAAATATAACACTGAAAATGGTAACCCCTACATCTTGCCAGACTGCATTAGTATTTTGGCAATGTGACTTGTGCAATATCTGTATAACATGTAATATGGATGTGTGCATGCAGATGGGATTTGGTACTGAAGTATCATCTGGAGGTATGAGCAGTATTTAAGGAAACATAGAATCTAATGAATCCATTCATAAAACCATTTAGACATTGTGTGTATGTGAAAAGTTTTTATTTTCAAATAAGAAATTCTAGACATATATTTTGCAAAATGAGCTTGAATTTTAAAAGAAGCGCTTTGTGCCAAAAAGTATCGGACCTAATTTTTACAGTGCTTTACTATCAAAATTTGTATAGTTTGTAATCTCTTTTAAAAGTAGCTTTTTTTCCCTCTCTCTCTCCCTCTCTCTCTTTGGCAGGGTAGGTAAAAGAAGACTATAAATGTTTTAATACTAGAATATCTTCCCAGATGAAACTTTTTGCAAAATATTTTTTGGTTGTCCATCTGTTTTCTCAGTGAGGTTGTGCTGGTCAGATTCCCTTTGAAGATACAGCACGTCTACAGTTACTCCTTATGTTCAGTGAAGTGTGGTGGTGGTGCATCAAGCTGCTGACTGGAAAATGCAGTTTTGAACTTATAGAATTATGCTGACAGGTTTTTTTTAATGCACAGAGATGTCTTTTGTCTTAAACCACACTATGGATTTTATAATGTCTGACAATTCCCAAGCATCTTTTCCTTTACACATTTTGTATGGTATTTTAAGGTTGTAACTTAAAATTTCTGTAACCTTCAGTTTACAAATCACTTTCTCAAGAGCTCGGTCAGCACTAGATACAAGATAATTTCTGCTAAAGAATCATTTTAATGTGTAGTCATATGGCAAAGCTTGCATTTTGTGACCTGGGACAGTAGCCTTCCAACTAAGATAATTGCATAACTAAGATAATGAACTCTGTTAAAACTGATTATCATTTATCTATAACTTTATTTTTAACCCCTTCCTGGATTTTACAGGTTTTCAAAGTATGTAAAATTAATTTTTCTTGAAAAAATGTGTCATTCTTTTATTGTTTGTACTAAATATGTATTATATATATATATATTTTTTTTTTTAAGTCTTCCATCTGTACGGTCCTTCTCACCCTGTCTAGATGAATATTGAGAATACAGAAAAAAATTTCTGGTTCATGCCCTTTAAGTAGTCAAGAGAGAATCCTTTTCTTTTCAAAATATTGGAATAATCTGATGTTAATCTGATGTTATCTATTTCAAAATAATATAAAAATGTATATTTTTATGTCACCATTTGTTGCCGCTCCCATTGCTGGCAGTGGGATAGGTGCTGGGGTGGGGGTAGGAATCTCAGTTCCAGCTATGTTGGGGAAAATAGTCAGTTCCTGTTAGTGACTCATCTTTTCTATTCTCTTTAATTTCTGCATAAAATATATTTTGCAGCAAATAATCATACTGCCTTTAGTGCAGAAAAAAATCACTTCATATCCTATGTTATAGTTCTGAGTCATATTAGTTAAGTGTGTGGGTAAAATCTTGTACTTTTCTGTATAAAAAAAGATTACTTTTCTGTAATCTCTGATAATGTTTGCGATTTCCCTGATGTTTGTTATGTAATTCTATGTATGTAGATTTTGTTCTTTCTATAACTGAAGAGGGGTTTTTGTTACACATTTTAATTTTTAATTTGCACTGATATATTTTAAACATAACCAAAATTAGTCATTTTACACAATTGAGTATTCCTGAAAATCAGCCTCAAATGATATGTTAAATACTTTCTGATTTTAATTAATTCTAAAGCTCTCAAAATTGATATTAAAGTTTTTTTCTCTTAAGACCCTTGATTCTCTTAAGTAACTTTATTGCTAATCTCAAATGAGTCATGGATGCTAAAGAAGTACTTGTCTAAGACTCCAGGATATTATTCATATATACTCTAATATCTATTACATTATGGCTAATTTTTAGCATACAGACACACAACTTTGAAATCATTGCTATATTTCAGCGTACCTCAATTTTTTTTTTTTCTTTTTTTACCAGAACACTTAAGTCTTTGTTCTATTAAACAGCATACAGAATAGAATAGATAGCTAGTCTTCACTTAGTGGTCTGCTTGCTTTCCAGCTGCTCTGAGTTATAACCAGATTTCGAATGAGTCTGCAGTATATTCAATATAAGAACCTTGGTCATGGAAACCAGCATCACAAGGGCTCAGCTTCAAGCACTATTAAATCACCGCACTCTATTTAAGTCTCATTCCTGCAGTCAGTTAGTCCACACTATACTAGTGTTTTTGGCCTATGTATATTAATAGTACTTTATACCCCAAAGCACAACCTATTTTTATTACAAAACAACACTGAATGAATATTAAAAATATATTTGAAATGTAGGGGCCAGGCAGCGGCACCCCTGGTTAAGTGCACACATTCCAGTGCGCAAAGACCCAGGTTCAGGTTCAAGTCCTGGTCCCCACCTGTGTGTGGGAGCATCACTAGTGGTGAAGTAGGGGTGCAGGTGTGTCTCTCTGCCTCTCTCCCTCACTATTTCTCCCTCCTTTTTAATTTCTATCCAATAGTAAATAAATAAAAATATTTTTAAAAGATCATATATATGAAATACTACAAAAGATCCAAATGTGACCTTAAATTGTCTCAGGATGGTTGACAAACCTACTACCAGTAATATCATTCCTGAGATAGTTAATGAGTGCTCCTCATTCATTAACAAATTTATTTATCCACCAGGTTTCAAGAGGGGAACACAGTCACTAAGTATTGCCATGTAAGGCAGTATAGTGTTTTTTTATCTACCCAGATTTAAACACACATGTACTTTTTCAAAATAAAATAAAATCAGTACTACCCAACAGAGGATGAATGTCTTTGCTAGCTGTGAAAGGAAGTTCAGTGATTGTTTCTGAAGTTGACAATACAATGCTTAGAATGCACTCTTTATTAATTTCCCCCACTGTGTCTTTTAGTAACTGGGACCTTTTCTGAAGATCTTAGGGGAGATGCCATCAGGACCTAGTACTCTAACTTAAAAAGTAAACTAATTTATCAATAGCATAAAATATTGCTAGCCTCCTTTCCAAAACCTCAGTTACTGGTAACCTGCTGAAGTACTCCTATTACTGTATTATTAGGTTATCTTTTTTTGTTTTTTGTCTACAGGGTATTGCTGGGGCTGGGTGCCGGCGCTATGAATCCACTCTTCCTAGCAGCCTTTTTTTTCTCCAATTATTTTATTTATTTATTTATTTATTTATTGCCTCCAGGGTTATCACTGGGGCTCAGTGCCTGCACTATGAATCCACTGCTCCTGGAGGCTATTTTCCCCATTTTGTTGCCCTTGTAACCCTTGTTGTCATTATTATTATTGTCATTGTTATTGTTGTTTTTGGATAGGACCGAGAGAAATGAAGAGAGGAGGGGCAGACAGAAGGGTAGCGAAAGCTAGACAGCTTCAGACCTGCTTCACCACCTGTGAAGAGACCACCCCCCCTGCAAGTGGGGAGCCAGGGGCTCGAACTGGGATCCTTATGCCGGTTCTGCGCTTTGTGCCATCTGTGCTTAACCCTCTGCGCTTCCACCCGACCCCCTTTTTTCATTTTTTATTGGACAGAGCAGAGAAATTGAGAGGGGACAGGAAGATAGAGAGGGAGGGAGAAAGACAAACGCCTGCAGACCTGCTCCACTGCTTTTGAAATGACCCTCTGCAGGTAAGGAACCGTGGACTTAAACTGGGATCCTTGAGCGGGTTCTTGCGCGTTGCTTAAACCTGTGCACTCTGGCCCTGGTCCTCTCTCTCTCTTTTTATTATTATTATTATTAACTTTTTTTTTCTTTATTGGGGAATTAATGTTCAACAGTAAATACAATAGTTTGTACATGCATAACATTCCCCGGTTTCCCATTTAACAATACAACCCCCACTATGTCATTTATCATCCTTCATGGACCTGTATTCTCCCCACCCACCCACCCACCCCAGAGTCTTTTACTTGGATGCAATATGCCAATTCCATTTCAGGTTCTACTTGTGTTTTCCTTTCTGATTCTGTTTTTCAACTTCTAGCTGAGAGTGAGATCATCCCATATTCATCCTTCTGTTTCTGACTTATTTCACTCAACATGATTTTTTCAAGGTCCATCCAAGATCGGCTGAAAACGGTGAAGTCACCATTTTTTACAGCTGAGTAGTATTCCATTGTGTATATATACCACAACTTGCTCATCCACTCATCTGTTGTTGGACACCTGGGTTGCTTCCAGGTTTTGGCTATTACAAATTGTGCTGCCAAGAACATATGTGTACACAGATCTTTTTGCATATATGTGTTGGTTTCCTTAGGATATATCCCCAGGAGAGGAATTGCAGGGTCATAGGGTAGTTCCATTTCTAGCCTTCTGAGAGTTCTACAGACTGTTCTCCACAGAGGTTGGACCAATTTACATTCCCACCAGCAGTGCAGGAGGGTTTCTTTGACCCCACAGCCTCTCCAGCATTTGCTGCTGTTACCTTTTCTGATGTATGACATTCTCACAGGAGTGAAGTGATATCTCATTGTTGTCTTGATTTGCATTTCTCTGACAATCAGAGACTTAGAGCATTTTTTCATGTGTTTCTCAGCCTTTTGGATCTCTTCTGTGGTGAATATTCTGTCCAAGTCATCCCCCCATTTTTGGATGGGGTTATTTGTTGTCTTGTTGTTGAGTCTGGCAAGCTCTTTATATATGTTGGTTATTAAACTCTTATCTGATGTATGACATGTAAAGATCTTCTCCCATTCTGTGAGGGGTCTCTTGGTTTGGGTAGTGGTTTCTTTTGCTGTGAAGAAGCTTTTTAATTTGGATGTAGTCCCATAGGTTTATACTTGCCTTAGTCTTCTTTGCAATTGGATTCGTTTCATTGAAAATGTCTTTAAAATTTATGCGGAAAAGAGTTCTGCCAATATTTTCCTCTAAGTATTTGATAGTTTGTGGTCTAACATCCAAGTCCTTGATCCACTTGGAATTTACTTTTGTATTTGGTGAAATACAGTGATTCAGTTTCATTCTTCTGCATGTTTCAACCCATTGTTTCCAACACCATTTGTTGAAGAGACTCTGCTTTCCCCATGTAATAGTCTGGGCCCCTTTGTCAAAGATTAGATGTCCATAGGTGTGGGGCCTCATTTCTGGGCTCTCAGTTCTATTCCACTGGTCAGTGTGTCTATTCATGTTCCAGTACCAAGCAGTTTTGATGACAATGGCCCTATAATACAGTTTGAGATCTGGGAGTGTGATGCCTCCAGTTCTGTTATTTTTTCTCAAGATTGTTTTGGCAATTCTAGATCTTTTCTGGTTCCAGATAAACATTTGTAGCATTTGTTCTATTCTCCTAAAAAATGTGCTTGGGATCTTGATGGGGATAGCATTAGATTTGTAGATGGCTCTGGGTAATATATTCATTTTGATGATGTTAATTCTTCCAACCATGAACATGGAATATCTTTCCACTTCTTTGTGTCTTTTTCAATTTCTTTGAATAGTGACTCATAATTTTTAGTATACAAGTCTTTCACTTCCTTGGTTAGATTTACTCCTAGATATTTTATTGTTTTTGTTGCTATAGTAAAAGGAATTGATTTCTGGATTTCAATTTCTTCTAACTTAGTGTTTGCATAGAGGACTGCCACTGACTTTTGAATGTTAATTTTGTAGCCTGACACCTTACTGTATTGTCTGATGATTTCCAAAAGCTTCTTGCTGCATTCCTTAGGTTTTTCCATGTATACTATCATGTCATCTGCAAATAAGGAGAGTTTGACTTCTTCTCTTCCAATCTGTATCCCTTGAATTCCTTGCTCCTGCCTGATTGCTATGGCAAGAACTTCCAACACTATGTTGAATAGTAATGGTGATAGTGGGCAGCCCTGTCTAGTACCTGATCTGAGTGGAAATGCTTCCAGTTTTTCACCATTGAGTATGATGTTGGCTGTAGGTCTGCTATATATAGACTCCACTATCTTGAGGAATTTTCCATCTATTCCCATTTTTTGTAGTGTTTTGATCATAAAGGGATGTTGTATTTTGTCAAAGGCTTTCTCTGCATCTATTGATATGACCATGTGGTTTTTGGTCTTGCTTTTGTTGATGTGGTGGATCACATTGATTGATTTATGTATATTAAACCAACCTTGCATGCCTGGGATAAACCCCACTTGGTCATGATGAACAATCTTTTTGATATACTGCTGTATCCGGTTGGCTAGAATTTTGTTCAATATTTTAGCATCTATGTTCACCAGAGATATTGGTCTGTAGTTTTCTTTTTTGGTTGTGTCCCTGTCTGCTTTTGGTATCAGGGTGATGTTGGCTTCATAGAAGCTGGAAGGGAGTATTCCAGTGTCTTCAATCTTCTGGAAGACTTTTAAAAGTAGAGGTATTAGTTCTTCTTTGAAAGTTTTGTAGAATTCATTTGTAAAACCATCTGGTCCAGGACTTTTATTTTTGGGGAGATTTTTGATAACTGTTTCAATTTCATTAGCTGTGATGGGCCTGTTCATGTTATCCACTTCCTCTTTACTTAGTTTTGGAAGTTGGTAGGTATCTAGGGAATCACCCATTTCTTCCAGGTTCTCTAGCTTGGTGGCATATAGTTGTTCATAGAAGCCTCGCATGATATGTTGAATTTCTGCAGTGTCTGTTGGGATATCTCCTCTTTCATTTACTATCCGATTTATTTGGGTCTTCTCTCTTTTTTGTTTTGTGAGTCTGGCTAAAGGTTTGTCGATTTTGTTTACTCTTTCGAAGAACCAACATTTACTTTCGTTGATCTTTTGTATGGTTTTCCTATTCCCAGTGTTATTTATTTCTGCCCTAACTTTAGTGATTTCTGTCCTTCTGGTTGCTTTAGGATTCCTTTGTTGTTCTTCTTCTAGGTCTTTAAGATGTGCAATCAGGCTGTTTATTTGTGCTTTGTGTTGTTTCCTAATGTGTGCTTGTATAGCTATGAACTTCCCTCTTAGGACTTCTTTAGCTGTGTCCCAAATATTTTGATAGCTTGTTTCTTCATTTTCACTGAAGTCTCGAAACATTTTGATTTCTTCCTTGATTTCCTCTTTGACCCAGAAGTTGTTAAGAAGTGTACTGTTGAGCTTCCACATTTTGGCACTGTTAATAATCTTTTGTTGATTGTTAAGTGTTAGTTTAATTCCACTGTGGTCTGAGAAGATGCTTGGGATGATTTCAGTGCTCTTGAATTGGCTGATGCTGTCTTTGTGGCCTAACATATGGTCTATCCTTGAGAATGATCCATGTGGATTTGAGTAAAATGTGTATTCCAGTTTCTTGGGATGAATGACTCTGAAAATGTCCAATAGTTCTAGTTTATCTATCTTTTCATTTAGCTCCATTATGTCTTTACTGATTTTCTTCCTGGATGATCTGTCAAGTTGAGATAGTGGGGTGTTGAAGTCCCCTACTATGATTGTGTTACTGTTAATATATTGCTGTAGCTCCTTCAGTAGAAGTTTGATGTATTTAGATGGCTTCTCATTGGGTGCATAGATATTAATAATTGTTAAGTCCTCTTGATTGTATTTAGATGGCTTCTCATTGGGTGCATAGATATTAATAATTGTTAAGTCCTCTTGATTGACTGATCCTCTGAGCATTAAGTAGTGTCCATTCCTATCTTTTTTAATCTTATCTATTTTAAAGTCTATCATGTCAGATATGAGAATAGCTGTTCCTGCCCTTTTTTGTGGGCCATTGGCTTGTATGATAGTTTTCCATCCTTTCACTTTAAGTCTGTGTTTGTCTTGTTGAGTTAGGTGAGTTTCCTGTAGACAGCATATTGTTGGGTTGTGTTTCCTGTAGACAGCATATTGTTGGGTTGTGTTTTCTGATCCATCTTCTGTGTCTTTTAATAGGTGAATTCAGGCCATTGACATTTATTGATATCAAAGATTGAAGATATTTTAACCCCATTCTTGTAGAGTTTTAGAGTGTTTTGATATATGTCCTATTTGTGTTGGTTGTTTATAGGAGACCTTTCAGAACTTCTTTCAGGGCAGGCTTGGTGATGGTTGCTTCCTTCAACTGTTGCTTGTCTGAGAAGGTTTTGATGCTTCCATCTAGTCTGAATGACAGTCTAGCAGGATATAGTATTCTTGGCTGAAAGCCTTTCTCATTGAGCACTCGATAGATATCTTGCCATTCTCTTCTGGCCTGTAGTGTTTGTATGGAGAAGTCTGCTGCTAATCTTATGGGTTTTCCTTTGTAGGTGACTCTTTGTTTTTCTCTTGCAGCCTTCAGGATCCTTTCTTTATCCTTATTCCTTTCCAATCTAAGTATGACATGTCTTGGTGTCTTTAGGTCTGGGTTAATTCTGTTTGGCACCCTCTGGGCTTCTTGAATCTTTATGTCTTTAGTGTTGTCTAGACTAGAGAAATTTTCAGCTATTATGGCCTGGAGAATGCTTTCTTCCTCCCCTTCTCTTTCTTCCTCTGGTAAGCCAATAATTCGTATATTGTTTCTTTTGAAGTCATCCCATAGGACTCTGTTGTTGTTTTCAGCATCTCTTAATCTCTTTTTGAGATCTCTTACTTCTTTTTTAGTTGTCTCTAATTCATCCTCAATCTTGCTAATTCTGTCTTCAGCCTCATAGATTCTATTCTCTCTGCCCTCTACTGCTTGCTGGAGTTCATCTATTTTGTTGCCCTGCTCTGATACTGTTTTAGCTTGTTCAGCTAGTTGCATTCTTAGCTCAGCGATTTCAGCTTTCAGCTCTCTAATAACCATGAGATAATTAGAATTTTCTTCCATTTTCTCATTTGTTGTTCCTGCATTTCTGATTACAATTTTTTCAAATTTTTTACTCACTCCTATTATTATTTCCTTAGCTAATGTTTGGACTTTGAACTTGTTGTTTTTTGCTTCACCCTCTGGAGGACTTTTAGCTGGACTCTTGTCCTGGTTCGATTCTCCAATATTTTTTCTTGTTGTTTTAACCATTTTATATATGTTAACAGTTTTTTCAATCCCTGAGTTGGAGCTCAGTGGTGTAAAAGCCTCTTTTTTTTCTCTTCCCTGTAGGCTATGGGAGCCTGAGGGCTTTTAAACTATCAATAGGCTTCTTAGCTTAATCACTGACTCCTGACCAAGAGATAAAGCAGGGTGTGGCAGAGATAAACTAGTGGTTATGCAAAGAGACTTTCACAGCCCCTCATCTATGCCACCGAGGTATAGGTCTTCTCCTGAGTTTCCTGGTTAGATCTCTGTCCCCTGGTGTCCCTCCCTGTTGCTGCTCCAGATTCTGAGGGTAGTAGCAATGGAGACTCAGAGTTGCACTTAGTGAGTCTCTGGGGAGTCCTTTCCTCCCTTCAGCTGTCCCCTTGTTGTGGAGCAGACTGGAGGTGGTTTCTCCACTGATAAACTATTGAACTGTTAGCAGCCACTTAATCTCTCCTTAGGCCCCTCTCTGCTCTCTGTCACCAGCCGCGCGTGTTTGTACTCACGGGTGATTTACTGGGTTCCTGTGGTCATTCTAGTCCTGTCTTGTTTCGGTCCGGGTGGTCTCCTTTGGTATTCCTAGCTGATCCGGGAGGGGAGAGGAGAGGAGAGGAGAGGAGAGGAGAGGAGAGGAGAGGAGAGGAGAGGAGAGGAGAGGAGAGGAGAGGAGAGGAGAGGAGAGAAAGTGATCTGCTGCTCTTAGGTCCGCCTCCGGAAGTCTAATCTGAATGTTAATTTTATAGCCTGACACATTACTGTATCGTCTGATGATTTCCAAAAGCGTCTTGCTGGATTCCTTAGGTTTTTTCATGTATATTATCATGTCATCTGCAAATAAGGAGAGTTTGACTTCTTCTCTTCCAATCTGTATCCCTTGAATTCCTTGCTCCTGCCTGATTGCTATGGCAAGAACTTCCAACACTATGTTGAATAGTAATGGTGATAGTGGGCAGCCCTGTCTAGTACCTGATCTGAGTGGAAATGCTTCCAGTTTTTCACCATTGAGTATGATGTTGGCTGTAGGTCTGCTATATATAGACTCCACAATCTTGAATTTTCAATCTATTCCCATTTTTGTAGTGTTTTGATCATAAAGGGATATTGTATTTTGTCAAAGGCTTTCTCTGCATCTATTGATATGACCATGTGGTTTTTGGTCTTGCTTTTGTTGATGTGGTGGATCACATTGATTGATTTATGTATATTAAACCAACCTTGCATGCCTGGGATAAACCCCACTTGGTCATGATGAACAGTCTTTTTGATATACTGCTGTATCCGGTTGGCTAGAATTTTGTTCAATATTTTAGCATCTATGTTCACCAGAGATATTGGTCTGTAGTTTTCTTTTTTGTTTGTGTCCCTGTCTACTTATGGTATCAGGGTGATGTTGGCTTCATAGAGACTGGAAGGGAGTATTCCAGTGTCTTCAATCTTCTGGAAGACTTTTAAAAGTAGAAGTATTAGTTTTTCTTTGAAGGTTTTGTAGAATTCGTTTGTAAAACCATCTGGTCCAGGACTTTTATTTTTGGGGAGATTTTTGATAACTGTTTCAATTTCATTAGCTGTGATGGGCCTGTTCATGTTATCCATTTCCTCTTGACTTAGTTTTGGAAGTTGGTAGGTATCTAAGAAATCATCCATTTCTTCCATGTTCTCTAGCTTGGTGGCATATAGTTGTTCATAGAAGCCTCGCATGATATGTTGAATTTCTGCAGTGTCTGTTGGGATATCTCCTCTTTCATTTACTATCCGATTTATTTGGGTCTTCTCTCTTTTTTGTTTTGTGAGTCTGGCTAAAGGTTTGTCAATTTTGTTTACTCTTTCGAAAAACCAACATTTACTTTCATTGATCTTTTGTATGGTTTTCCTATTCCCAGTGTTATTTATTTCTGCCCTAACTTTAGTGATTTCTGTCCTTCTGGTTGCTTTAGGATTCCTTTGTTGTTCTTCTTCTAGGTCTTTAAGATGTGCAATCAGGCTGTTTATTTGTGCTTTGTGTTGTTTCCTAATGTGTGCTTGTATAGCTATGAACTTCCCTCTTAGGACTTCTTTAGCTGTGTCCCAAATATTTTGATAGCTTGTTTCTTCATTTTCATTGAAGTCTCGAAACATTTTGATTTCTTCCTTGATTTCCTCTTTGACCCAGAAGTTGTTAAGAAGTGTACTGTTGAGCTTCCACATTTTGGCACTGTTACTAATCTTTTGTTGATTGTTAAGTGTTAGTTTAATTCCACTGTGGTCTGAGAAGATGCTTGGGATGATTTCAATGCTCTTGAATTGGCTGATGCTGTCTTTGTGGCCTAACATATGGTCTATCCTTGAGGATGACCCATGTGGATTTGAGTAAAATGTGTATTCCAGTTTCTTGGGATGAATGACTCTGAAAATGTCCAATAGTTCTAGTTTTTCTATCTCTTCATTTAGCTCCCTTATGTCTTTATTGATTTTCTGCCTGGATGATCTGTCAAGTTGAGAGAGTGGGGTGTTGAAGTCCCCTACTATGATTGTGTTACTGTTAATATAATGCTGTAGCTCTTTCAGTAGATGTTTGATGTATTTAGATGGCTTCTCATTGGGTGCATAGATATTAATAATTGTTAAGTCCTCTTGATTGACTGATCCTCTGAGCATTAAGTAGTGTCCATTCCTATCTTTTTTAATTTTATCTATTTTAAAGTCTGTCATGTCAAATATGAGAATAGCTCTTCCTGCCCTTTTTTGTGGGCCATTGGCTTGTATGATAGTTTTCCATCCTTTCACTTTAAGTCTGTGTTTGTCTTGTTGAGTTAGGTGAGTTTCCTGTAGACAGCATATTGTTGGGTTGTGTTTTCTGATCCATCTTCCTACTCTGTGTCTTTTAATAGGTGAATTCAGGCCATTGACATTTATTGATATCAAAGATTGAAGATTTTTTAATGCCATTCTTGTAGAGTTTTAGAGTGTTTTGATATATGTCCTATTTGTGGTGGTCTGGTTGTTTATCAGAGACCTTTCAGAACTTCTTTCAGGGCAGGCTTTGTGATGGCTGATTCCTTCAACTGTTGCTTGTCTGAGAAGGTTTTGATGCCTCCATCTAGTCTATCTTGCCATTCTCTTCTGGCCTGTAATGTTTGTATGGAGAAGTCTGCTGCTAATCTTATGGGTTTTCCTTTGTAGGTGACTCTTTGTTTTTCTCTTGCAGCCTTCAGGATCCTTTCTTTATCCTTATTCCTTTCCATTCTAAATATGATATGTCTTGGTGTCTTTAAGTCTGGGTTAATTCTGTTTGGGACCCTCTGGGCTTCTTGAATCTTTATGTCTTTGATGTTGTCTAGACTAAAGAAGTTTTCAGCTACTATGGCCTGGAAAATGCTTTCTTCCTCTCCTTCTCTTTCTTCCTCTGGTATGCCAATAATGCGTATATTGTTTCTTTTGAAGTTATCCCATAGGATTCTGTTGTTGTTTTCAGCATCTCTTAATCTCTTTTTGAGATCTCTTACTTCTTTTTTAGTTGTCTCTAATTCATCCTCAATCTTGCTAATTCTGTCTTCAGCCTCATAGATTCTATTCTCTCTGCCCTCTACTGTTTGCTGGAGTTCATCTATTTTGTTGCCCTGCTCTGATACTGTTTTAGCTTGTTCAGCTAGTTGCATTCTTAGCTCAGCGATTTCAGCTTTCAGCTCTCTAATAACCATGAGATAATTAGTATTTCTTCCATATTCTCATTTGTTGTTCCTGCATTTCTGATTACAATTTTTTCAAATTCTTTATTCACTCCTGTGATTATTTCCTTAGCTAATGTTTGGATGTTGAACTCGTTATTTTGTGCTTCACCCTCTGGAGGACTTTTAGCTGGACTCTTGTCCTGGTTCGATTCTCCAATATTTTTTCTTGTTGTTTTACCCATTTTATATATTATGTTATGAGTTCCCTTTATCAGTACTTTTCACATTATTGATCACTATTGCCTGGATTGACCTGTGTCTAAGTAAGTTAACTAAAGGGTTCACAGTGGTGGAAGTTAACCGTTATTTCAATCCCTGAGTTGGAGCTCAGTGGTGTAAAAGCCTCTTCTTTTTTTTTTACCTTCCCTGTAGGCTATGGGAGCCTGAGGGCTTTTAAACTATCAATAGGCTTCTTAGCTTAATCACTGACTCCTGACCAAGAGATAAAGCAGGGTGTGGCAGAGATAATCCAGTGGTTATGCAGAGACTTTTACAGCCCCTCAGCTATGCCACTGAGGTATAGGTCTTCTCCTGAGTTTCCTGGTTAGATTTCTGTCCCCTGGTGTCCCTCCTTGTCACTGCTCCAGATTCTGAGGGTAGTAGCAATGGAGACGCAGAGTTGCACTTGGTGAGTCTCTGGGGAGTCCTCTCTTCCCTTAAGCTGTCCCCTTGTTGTGGAGCAGACTGGAGGTGGCGTCTCAACTATAAACTCCTGAACTGTTAGCAGTCACTTAATCTTTCCTTAGGCTCCTCTCTCCTCTCTGTCACCAGCCACACGTGTTTGTACTCACCAGTGATTTAGTGGGTTTCTGTGGTCATTCTAGTCCTGTCTTGTTTCAGTCCTGGGTGGTCTCCTTTGGTAATCCTAGTTGATCCAGGAGAGGAGAGGAGAGGAGAGGAGAGGAGAGGAGAGGAGAGGAGAGGAGAGGAGAGGAGAGGAGAGGAGAGGAGAGGAGAGAAAGCGATCTGATTATTATTTTTTAAAGCAAAATGAAGTAGCAAGGTGAAAGTGTTCCCACACTGCACATTCATGTAATGAACAGGTAGAATTACTCAGCTTTAATTGTTACACATGTCATGTGTAACTGCTTTCACTCTTTAGGTTTTCATGCTGAAGCACATAAGCCTATCATACAAATGAATTTATTTGCTGACAGACAATATTTAAAATCACTGTGGGCTGAAATAAATATTCAATCACCTAACTCCTGGGTTGCTTGATGATTTGGCTATTGAAATCTTTAGTAGGTAGTGCTCTTTTTTTTTCTCTCTTGAAATATCTCTTATAGGATGATGGTGAGTGGTCTTTTAAACATAAAAACTTTGGATTAAAAAGAAAATTGAACCCCTTCTATATTTTTGTTACTATTAAATGATGCTTTTGTAAATTTGGGTGGGGAACTACTTTTATGTATTATTGTTAATGGGTTGCATTATGTCCTCAATCTTAATTTAAAATATACTACATAATGAAAAATTCATGAAAGGAGAATTCTAATAATAAAAATTGCATTTTAAATCTAGAAGTTTGTGTGATAATGTATTACCAGTGGGGGATCTAATAGTGAAAGGTATAAAGGGGGACCAAGCGGTGGCACACTTGATTTAGTGCATATTACCATGCACAAAGGCTCAGTGTTCAAACCCCCAGTCCCACCTGCAGGAGAAGTTTCACAAGTGGTGAAGTGATGCTGCAGGTGTCTCTCTTCCTGTATCCCTCTCTCTCTCTCTCTCTCTCTTCCTTCTCAATTTCTCTATGTCCTATCAAATAAATATTTTAAAAGAGGGTAGTCGGGCGGTAGCACAGCGGGTTAAGCGCAGGTGGCACAAAGTGCAAGGACTGATGTAAGGATCCTGGTTCCAGCCCCCGGCTCCCCACCTGCAGGGAAGTCGATTCACAAGCGGTGAAGCAGATCTGCAGGTGTCTATCTTTCTCTCCCCCTCTCTGTCTTCCCCTCCTCTCTCCATTTCTCTCTGTTCTATCCAGCAACGACGACAATAATAATAACTACAATAGAACAAGGGCAACAAAAGGGAATAAATAAATAAATATTTTTAAAATATTTTAAAAGATATAATGGGACTTATTTAAAAATTAAAGCAACATAAAAATGTATTTTAATTACTCTTAGTATTTAGCATACTGATTTTATTGGTAGTGGGTATTTAATACAGTTTAGCACTGCAATTTAAGTAGTTTTGCCTTGGAAACTAAGTTTTATAATTCTGTTACTATTAATCTGTTTTACCTTATTATTATTTTTTCTGTGCAGAGTAGGGAGCCCAGGACTTCATGCTGTCTCCTGGGCCGGTTTGTTTGTTTTTCTATATTTCTTTATAGAGAGACAGGATATAGAGAGCAATATAAGACACAACTCCACCATCTGTGGAGTTATATTCATGCTTTCTTTGGTACTCTCATGTTGAATTTAGGATTGAATCCATGGACTGGAGCATGGTAAGATACACTCTCTGCTCACTCCATTACCACTTTGGTCCTCATATCAGTCTGCTTTAAAGGAAATTTGTTTTGTTATAGTACCCCCACCCTCACTACCAAATAATAGTAAATTTTTTAAATTATTTATTATTTTCCCTTTTGTTGTCCTTGTTGTTTTATTGTTCTAATTATTATTGTTGTTGTTATAATAATAAATTTATCTTAACCTGTGGTGCAGAGTAGCTTTAGAGCTCAAATTTATTTGATAAGTTCTTTTTTTTATGTTAGCCACCATGCTGAGCATATTGCATCTCATTTAAAGTTCATAACTCAGGAACATTATCACCCATTTTTAAAAATATTTTTATTTACTTATTGGATAGAGAAAAATTGAAGGAGATCTGAGATGGAGATAGAAAGACACCTGCAGTACTGCTTCACCATTCATGAAGCTTGCCCTCTGCAAGTGGGGAACAGGAGCTTGATCCTGGGCCCTTATGAAATATAATGTGTGCTCTTAAGTATGCCATTGCCCAGCTCTGATACCCCAATTCTATAATTAGGGGGTAGAGAGTAGACTGATATATTAAAGGACTTTTGCCTATGTGTGTTGTGTTTTGTCCCAGGCCACATATATGAAAATAGTATCTTCAGACCTGAGATCTGACAATTACATAAGGAGATATGTTTATTCCTGGATCCAAACATATGGTCAGTGTTTTACTTTTTTTTTTTCCAATGGATTCATTTTATTTATTATTTTTCTTTTGACAGAAGCAGAGGCAGTAAAAGACCACAGCATCAAAGTTTCCTTTAATGTGATGAGGGCAGGGTTTGAACCTGGGTCTTACACAAGGCAAAACAACACAGTACCCAAAATGAGCTATTTCACCAACCCTTGGTGGGATTTTATTTATTTATAGGACAGAGGGAAATTGAGGTGGGGGGGGAGACAACACCTGCAGCCCTGCTTCACCTCTCATGAAGCTCCTCTGAAGCTGCAACTGGGGATAAAGGGCTTAAACTTGGGTCCTTGCAACCAGTTGCCCCCACCCTTGGGCAGATTTTTCAGTCTTTCCTGACACACTTTGTCATATTCCTGAATAAACTGTGCCCAACTTGACATCTGGCCACCCCTGGAAAATTGCATATTAAAGCTGATAGGTTACTGAAATTGACCTTCACTAAACATGGGAGTGGATGTTCCAGTGATTTGAAAGGCCACTGCATGTGAAAGAGGCACATTTGTTATTATTATATTTAGCAGTTTGAAGAGTATATTAAAAGATTTCTGTGGTCCAGTTCAAGATATATATTCTTAGTTTATGATAAAAACCTTATATCTATGTCCATGTCTCTTAAGAAGAACATTCATTTTATTTTGCTTGCTGTTATGAATGGACACACAAAAAGAATGAATAAGTTCAAGATCAGTGTTATCTTTGTTGCCTTTTCCAAAATGCTTTTTAAAAATTTTTTTAATTAATTTTATTTTTGAGAGAGATACATAGAGACACACACACAGAAACACCAGAGCACAGCTCTGGCTTATGGTGGTGCGAGGGATTGAACTTGGGACTTAGGAGCCTCAGGCATGAGAGTCTGTTTACATAATATTATGCTGTCTCCCCCCGCCCTTCCAAAATGCTTTTTTATGTCTTTGAATAATTGTAAAACCTAGATTTCAAAAATACCGTTATAATTATTTACTCCAAACGTGTTAGCATTTGTCACAGCTAGTCATCTGAAAGAGATAAATGCATGAATATCCTCATTAACATTAAGTGTTGGGGACTGGGAGGTACGCAGTGGGGATCTGACGCTGTTGACTGGCTACGGAAGAAGGGCAAACGCTAGAAGAAGAAGAAGAAGTGGGGACTGGGAGGTAACACAGTGGGTTAAGCGCAAGGACTGGAATAAGGATCCGGGTTTCAAGTCACTGTTTTTGAGCCCCCAGCTCCCCACCTGTGGGGGGGGGTCACCTCACAAGCTGTGAAGCAGGTCTGTGGGTGTCTTTTTCTCCCCTTCTCTGTCTTCCCCCCTGCCCCCTCTAGATTTCTGTCTTATCCAACAACAAGAGCAACAAAATGGGAAAAATGGCCTCCAGTAGGAGTGGATTCGAAGAGCAGGCACCAAGCCCCAGCAATAACCCTGGAGGCAAAAAAAAAAAAAAATTGGGGGCCAGGCATTGCCGCACCGGGATAAGCAACCATAGTACGAAGCACAGGGATCCCAGTTCAAGCCCCTGGCTCCCCACCTGCAGGAGGGGGGTCACTTCACAAGCATTAAAGCAGGTCTGCAGGTATCTATCTTTCTCCCTCTCTATTTTTTCCCTCTCTCAATTTCTCTCTGTCCTATCAAAGAAAACTTTTTTGGAAAAAAAAAAAAATGGCCATAGGAGCAGTGTATTCGTACTGCAAGCACCAAACCCCAGCCATAACCCTGGAAGCAAAAGAAAAAAAAATGTTGTAGCCTGGGAGGTGTCATGTGGATATAAGCACTAGACTTGTAAGCATGAGGTCCTGAGTTTTGATATCCAGCATCATATATGCCAGAGTGGTACTCTAGTTTTCTCTCCCTGTCTCATTAACAAGCTTTTAAAAGCCATTGTGTGTCAACTGGAGAGATGGTACAGCAATTGAGTGCAGGACTTGTATGTGTAAGGTCCCAAGTCTTGATTCCTAGCACCTTGTGCAAATGCCAGAGTGATGCTCTAGTTCTTCCTCTTCTTGGTGGTGGTACACATGGTAGAGTGCACACATTGCCATGCAAGAGGAAAGAAAGTATGAACTTGGAATAGGACTGTTAAGCAATGTAAGGCAAAAACACCTTAGAGTCTAAATCTTTTACCTGTACACATGATGATTTGAAAACATGAGGGTGAAAATATGACTCAGAATCTTCACTTGAAAATGAATTAAACTTTCATTCTAATAAAAATACATGTCAAGCGCCAACACATTGAAGGGCCCAGCAGTAGTGCACCTGACTGTGCATGCTTTACAATGTCTGATGGACCTGGGTTTAAATCCCCAGTTCACACCTCAGAGGGGGACACTTCACTAGTGATGAAGCAGTGCTATTTATTTTTCTCTCCCATACAACCCTCCCTCCCCTCTCATTTTCTTTCTTTTATTATTATTATTTATTATTGTATAGAGACAAATTGAGAGGGTAGGAAAGGGTAACAGACAGACACTCACAGCCCTGCTTCACCACTTGTAAAGCTTTCCCCCTGGCAGGTGGGGACCAGAGGCTTGAACCTGGGTTCTTGTGCATTGTAATGTGTGCAATACACCACCACCTGGCCCCTCAGCTGGAATATTTTGTAGTAGAAAAAGTCCTGTGCTGATATGGAACAAACGGAAAAAGAGGAGTATTTTCCCCAATGAAAGTGATTTGCAGCTGCATATAGTCCTTGAGAACATGGAATAAAATGTTTCATTTCATTTTTCCATAATTCTCAAAAAGCTAACAAATAGATGACACCAAAAGTCTTTGACAGTGAACCAAGATGACAGCAAATTAAAGTCTGCCGACAAATCAAAAGGCTTTGCCACAGCTGTCAATGAGGATTAATGTTTCCCATGAAATAGATTTAAATGAGGCAGACTTGTGGCTGACATAGAACACTATGAATGTACCCAAATTGCAACTGCCTTTTATGAAGAGAGACTAATCTAACATTATTGACCAGAAAATGAAGCTCAGTACCATTTGCATTGAGAGAGAAACATATAGAACCAAAAAAGGATCGTGACACCTCCCCTCAGCCCCCTCCCAGAGTGAAATATCTATATTCTAATGAAACTGAGCTTGATGTATTGAATTTTTTAAATTAATTAATTTATTTAAGTATTTATTTATTCCATTTGTTGCCCTTGTTTTATTATTGTAGTTATTATTGATGTTGTTGTTGAATAGGACAGAAATGGAGAGAGGAGGGGAAGACAGAGGGGGAGAGAAAGATAGACATCTGCAGACCTGCTTCACCGCCTGTGAAGCGACTCCCCTGCAGGTGGGGAGCCGGGGGCTTGAACCAGGATTCTTATTTATGCTGGTTCTTGTGCTTTGTGCCACCTGCGCTTAAACCCTCTGTGCTACCGCCCGACTCCCCGATGTATTGATTTTGAAGAAGTATTTAAGTTGAAGTTTCAGATGGGGGAGACAGCATAATGGTTATGCAAAAGGCTTTCCTGAATGAGGCTCTGAGTTCCCAGGTTTAATCCCCAGCAACATGTAAACTGGAGCTAGTGGTTCCCTGGGGTCGATCTCTCTCTCTCTCTCTCATTACAATAAGATAAATAATTCACCACCAGGATGCTGTCCAGGCTTCCCTGGATTGAAGATCCCACCAATGTGTCCTGGAGCTCAGCTTCCCCAGAGACCCACCCTACTAGGGAAAGAGAGAGGCAGACTGGGAGTATGGACCGACCAGTCAACGCCCATATTCAGCGGGGAAGCAATTACAGAAGCCAGACCTTCTACCTTCTGCAACCCTCAATGACCCTGGGTCCATGCTCCCAGAGGGATAGAGAATGGGAAAGCTATCAGGGGAGGGGGTGGGTTATAGAGATTGGGTGGTGGGAATTGTGTGGAGTTGTACCCCTCCTACCTTATGGTTTTGTTAATTAATCCTTTCTTAAATTAAAAAAAAAAAAAGATAAATAATTCAAAAGAAACTCTGAGCTCAACAAAGCTTTAAAAAAAGTTTAGGGTCCCCACCTGCAGGGGTGTCGCTTCACAAGCGGTGAAGCAGGTCTGCAGGTGTCTGTCTATCTTTCTCTCCCTCTCTCTGTCTTCCCCCTCCCCTCTCCATTTCTCTGTCCTATCCAACAATGACAACAATAATAACTACAACAATAAAACAACAAGGGCAACAAAAGGGAATAAATAAAATAGAATTAAAAAAATAAAGTTTAGGGGTGCAGGTGATGGAATACCCGGTTAACAGCATAAGGATAAGGTATGAAGCATAAGGATCCAGATTCAAGCCTTTAGCTCCCCACCTGCAGGGGGGACATTCCACAAGAGGTGAAGCAGGTCTGCAGGTGTCTGTCTTTCTCTCTCTAGCGCTCTCCTCCTCTCTCAGTCTCTCTGTCCTATCCAATTTAGAAAAATGAGGGGGGAAAAATGGCCACCAGGAACAGCAAGCCTCAATGATAACCCTGGAGGCAAAAAAAAAAAAAAAAGTTGAGGTTTTTGTATATCAATAACACTAGTTAGTTTGAACAAAGAAAAGTAGCCTACAGTTGCATCACTTATCAGACAAAAGAATAACAACATAGGTCAAGCTTATTATACAAATGCAAACTACATTGTATTTTTAATTTAAAAATAATTTTCAGTGCTAGCAAGCTTTTAGTGAAATAAATTTTAATTACTGAAGGTGGTTTTTTAACGTAACTCATATAAAAAATTTTGGAAATATATCAACTCACAAAAGTGTACATGTATCTTTTGACCCAGTAAATCCCACTACTGAGAATTTATACAAAAAAAGAAAGAAAAAGTTCTGTGTACACAGACATGTTGCAATAATAACAACAAAGAGGAATCAACCTTAATGTTTATAGTAAGGGGGAATGAAGAAGTAATTTATGATATAACTACATAGATTAGAATTTAAATCAACTCTTAGTGGACTTTACAGCAGCATTTTTAAAAGGCAAGTTACAACACTTTATATAATGCTTAACATTTTAGAAAATGGAACAAAATGATGTGTGTTAAACTGTTCAGAGTATTAAGATCAGGTTAATTTTTTCACATTTTATGACACATTTTCATGCATGCAAATACATTCATAGTCTGAGATATATAAATATCTAAGTTGAAAATAATTAGATACAGATGCCTAAAAAAATTGTTAAATGAAAGAGGATGTAGGGAAAGATTCTGATTTTGTGAATTTTTCTTGAGTGCACTAGTATGTAGTTAACAGTATGTGTAGAGTGTGTGCTGCTTAAATAATTTGTTGTCAACCAAATGTCCCCAGGTATCTTCACACCAAAGTCCAGAAAAAGAACAGCTATTTTTCTGTCCCTCACTACATACCTATTTCTCTGCCAAATATTAAGTATTCACTTATAAAATAGTAATATATGTGTGTGTGTGTGTGTGCGCGCGCGCTAGGTCCTAGTATAAGACAATTCAGATAAAATATTTCTAATTTTAATTGTGTTATTCACAAAACTGATGACATATTTTCCACATGTAAAACAACTTTCAGCATCAAATGAGTGGTTATGCCTAACAAAGAATGAGTTGTCACTGGAAATTATATTTTAGCATATTTAGGTCATTATTCTAAGTGCTTCTCAATCTGAAAACTAATTAAATTTGTTCTCAGCATTCTGTTGCAGATTTTTGGAACCAGCTCCTTTAGAATGCTCTAACAGCTTGATGGCCTTGTCAGAGCTTTCAATATTTCTAAGCAAAGTCTCTAATCTTCTCTTAATTTTCTTCTGGTCTTCAAGAGCACAGCCAATTACTATGGATTGAAACTTCTGATCAACTGGCCCAGGAGGCACCTCAGATGAACATGCACTGTACAGAGACATCAAATGACTCTTGGCATTTTCCAAATCATCCAGAAACTTATTGACCACTTCATCTATAATCCTAGTGGCATGCTTTAGGGATTCTTGCTGCTGAGGGTTTCTAATTGTTTCTACTGAAACTTCAACAGTAAGGGTTCGCCCCATCAATCGGTTTGCAGTCAGATGTAATTCTTCTCTTTCTCCTAAATAAAAGAAGTTTAAAATGTCAATATGAAATATAAATTGTCCATTGTCAAAAGCACTATTAATTTGTGGCTAGTTTAAAATGTCAATATGAAATATAAATTGTCCATTGTCAAAAGCACTATTAATTTGTGGCTAAATCGAGAGTTAGGCTGTAGTGCAGTGGGTTAATCGCACATGGTGCAAAGCACAAGGACCAGTGTAAGGATCCTGGTTCAATCCCCCGGCTCCCCACCTGCAGGGGTGTTGCTTCACAGGCGGTGAAGCAGGTCTGTAGGTGTCTGTCTTTCTCTCCCCCTCCTCTCTCCATTTCTCTCTGTCCTATCCAGCAACGACAACACCAATAGCAATAACAATAATAACTACAACAACAATGAAAACAAGGGCAAAAAAAGGGAAAATAAATAAAATAAAATTTTTTTAAAAATAATAATTTGTGACTAAATCTACTTTTTGTTAGTAACTCTGCTGTGAATTTTTTTTAATTTTTTAAAAATATTTATTTATTTATTCCCTTTTGTTGCCCTTGTTGTTTTATTGTTGTAGTTATTATTGTTGTTGTCATTGTTGGATAGGACAGACAGAAATGGAGAGAGGAGGGGAAGACAGAGAAGGGGAGAGAAAGATAGACACCTGCAGATCTGCTTCACCACCTGTGAAGCGACTCCCCTGCAGGTGGGGAGCCGGGGGCTCGAACTGGGATCCTTACTCCGGTCCCTGCGCTTTGCGCCACATGCGCTTAACCCACTGCGCCACCGCCCGACCCCCCCCCCCCCCCGTGAATTTTTTAAAGGGAAAAGTTATAAGTATAACACACAAGATGACTGCAGTATATTATAGGGAGAAGTTATCAAGTATCTTTGCCTGAAAGTCTTTATACAAGATATACCAAGTAACTTCTCAAGTTGTCATGTTTGTGAGAGTTTGAGCAGGTATGCATTTCTCTCTTCTGCCTCTAGGGTTATTGTTGGGGCTCTGTACCAGCATTATGAACCCACCACTCCCAGTGGTCATTTTTCTTCATCATCTTTTTCTGTTTTATTTGATAGAACAGAGAGAAATTGAGAGGGGAGAAGATGAAGAAGGAGAGACAAAAAATAGACACCTGCAGACCTCCCTGCTTCACCACTCTTGAAATGTTCCCCCTGCAGGGGCTCAAACCTGGGTCCCTTGCAATATGGTAATTTGGGGCCAGGTGGTGGCACACCTGGATGAGAGTGTTGAGCCAGATGTTGTTGTGCGCGGGGCCGCAGAGAAGAGAGAGAGGGTCCAGAGCGAAGAGGAAACACAAATCTTTATTTGCACTGGCACCTCAGAGTTGGGTGCTAGAGAGGCAGGTTGGGCCACGTGGAGGTAGCGAAAATGGCCGCCTCACGCAGTAACCTTTCCTGCCTCTGAACACCAGAGTGAAGCGCTGGCAAGAGAACGAGGTGCGGAAAACGAAGGGTTTTTATAGGAGTAGCTTTCACGGGAACGGGAAGGGGAAGGAGTAACCATAGCACTCCAGGATAGATGATAACTCTCGTGAGAATGGGAGGGGGGAGGAGTAACCAAAGCACTCCAAATAGCGTGGGATAGACAATGCCCTGAGGGCATAACATGGCGGAACAAGCACTCCCAGAATGTCCCAACTCTCATGGGAACTAGTAGCCTGAGGGGAAAACATGGCAGATGTGAATGCATCTGCACAATTTCCCAGCATGAGAGCACATATTGCAATATAGTAATTTGTACATTCAAATGGGTATGCCACTGTCTGGCCCAAAGTATACATTTCTGAGCTGGAGATGCAGTTTTACCATAAGTAAATAACATAATAAACTAGTATTTTTTGCTGGCTGGAGCAGTATAGAACAGATGCCCTGGCTCTCTTAGGATATATATATATATATATATATATATATTTCCTCTATCTTTCTGAGTCCTGGCTGAGAGTCACTATAATAAGACAGATTAACAAAAGAAAATTGAGCAAGTTTATTAACATGTATACCAGGGGCCCCATGGTGGCAAACCTGGTTGAGTGCACATGTCACAATGTGCAAGGACCCTGGGTTCAAGCCCCCAGTCCCCACCTGCAGGGAAAAAGCTTTTCGAGTGGTGAAGTAGTGCTGCAGGTGTCTCTCTGTCTCTCACCCTTCTCTACCACCCCTTTCCCTCTCAATTTCTGACTGTCTCTATCCAATAAATAAAGATAATACAAAAAATAAATAAAAACATGTATACCTTACATAGGTGGGAAACCCTAAGACGGCCCCAGCCACTTTAAATGGCTTCAGCCAGAGGCAAAAGAAAGATGTTAGGGAAGGGAAAGTCGGTAATGGAGGAGCGGGAACAATAAACAGTTTAAATCAAATGTAAGTCACTGCCTTCTCTACTGAGAAGAGTTTCTTGAGATTTAAAGACAGCCTTCTATTCATGGAACAGAGTTGCAAGTATAGATTTCCTTTATAAGATGGTTTTATTTTTTTAATATTTATTAAATAAATATTGTTAATTAAATAATTTTAAAATACTGTTAATTAAATAAATGTCGTTGCCCTTGTTTTGTTGTTGTAGTTATTATTGTTGTTATTGATGTCGTCGTTGTTGGATAGGACAGAGAGAAATGGAGAGAGGAGGGGAAGACAGAGGGGGAGAGAAGAAAAAGACACCTGCAGACCTGCTTCACCGCCTGTGAAGCGACTCCCCTGCAGGTGGTGTGCCAGGGGCTGGAACCAGGATCCTTATGCCGGTCCTTGCGCTTTGCGCCACCTGCGCTTAACCCACTGTGCTACCACCCAACTCCGGGTTTTATTATATATTTTATTTATATATATTAGATAGAGGCAATCGTGAGAGAAGATAGTGCGGGATAGAGCACGAGACACCTGTAGCACTGCTTCTCTCCTGAAGCTAGATTTAATTTACAAACATAAAGTTTCCTTAAAGAAGGGTAACTATGGGGGAGGGGTAGATAGCATAATGGTTATGCAAAGAGACTCTCATGCCTGAGGCTCTGAAGTCCGGGTTCAATTTCCTGCACCACCATAAACCAAAGCTGAACAGTGCTCTAGTTAAAAAAAAAAAGGGGGGGGTAACTTCTGTTTTACGAATTTCTCCCATGTCTGCATTTTCTCAAAAATGATCAGTCCCTGGAGTCTGACAGTAGCATAGTTAAGCGCACGTGGGGCAAAGCGCAAGGACCGTTTTAAGGATGCCGGTTTGAGCCCCTGGATCCCCACCTGCAGGGGAGTAGCTTCACAGGCGGTGAAGCAGGTCTGCAGGTGTCTGTCTTTTTCTTCCCCTGCTCTCTCCATTTCTCTCTGTCCTATCCAACAACGAGGACATTAGTAACTACAACAATAAACAACAAGGCCAACAAAAGGGAATAAATAAATAAATAAAAGGTATAATTAAAAAAAAAACAGTCAGTCATCACCATCCTGGCCAAAGATCAATAAACAGGAAAACAGGAGATGGGGGGCCAGGTGGTAGTGTACTGGGTTAAATTCACATAGTATGAAGCACAAAGACCTGAGCAAGGATCCCAGTTTGAGTCCCCAGCTTCCCACCTGCGGTGGTGGGGGGGGTCGTTTTGCAAGCAGTGAAACAGTTCTGCAGGTGTCTTTCTCCCTCTCCATCCCCCCCCCCCCAATTTCTATCTGTTCTATCCAATAAAATGGAAAAAAAAAATGGGCACAGGAGCAGTGGATTCGTAGTGCTAGCACCAAGCCCCGGTAATAACCCTGGAGACAAAAAAAAAAAAAGAAAAGAAAAAGAAAAGGAAAACTGGAGATTGTTGTTGTTTTACATATACACCATTTATGTTACTTATTTTATATAATGAAATGTTGAGGGAGTCGGGCTGTAGTGCAGCGGGTTAAGCGCAGGTGGCGCAAAGCACAAGGACCGGCATAAGGATCCCGGTTCAAACCCCGGCTCCCCACCTGCAGGGGAGTCGCTTCACAGGCGGTGAAGCAGGTCTGCAGGTGTCTATCTTTCTCTCCTCCTCTCTGTCTTCCCCTCCTCTCTCCATTTCTCTCTGTCCTATCCAACAACGACAACAACAATAATAACTACAACAATAAAACAACAAGGGCAACAAAAGGGAATAAGTAAATAAAATAAATATTTAAAAAAAAAAAAAAAAAAAAAAAAAAAAAGAAATGTTGATAGCGTTCCTTTTCCCATTATTACCCCCTTTGAACTTACCACCACCACCACTACACAGGCTGCTTAAATTTGTTTGGAGGCTGATGAAATCATGGCTAAGGCCACCTTATATTTTACTGTCAACTATCTTATCTACAACTATGTTTTCTCAGCAAAAATTGGGGTAATGTATTCATCAAACACAGAAACGGTGTATTTATATCAAAGATAGACACCTGCAGACCTGCTTTACCGCTTGTGAAGCGATTCCCTGCAGGTGGGGAACCGGGGGCTTAAACCGGGACCCTTACGCCGGTCCTTGCGGGCTGACTAGTTCTTGACCCCATTGTAGATGTGTGAAAATTCTGGTCTTTAATTAACATATTTACCACAGAAGCTATCTGCCCACTGACTTGTGTTCCACGAAGAACCAAGGAAGTCAAATTAGGAAGTTCAATGCCAAGGCAAGAAAATCACATGTGGCAGGGAGAGTAATACTTCACATATGAAAATGAAAGCACATTTTTAGTAACGAATTTTTTATTCATTCTCATGAAAGATGAGAAGAAAGCAATGCTCAGCTCTGGTACATGGTGGTACTGAGGACTGAACTTGAGCCTACTAGAGCTTCAGACATACAACTTTGCTGTTTTATCTCCCTGGCTCAGTGCATTTTTAAATTAGTGAATTTAATAAATAAATAAAAATTAGTGAATTTTGACAGAGGTCATAATTTTTTTATAAATTAAAAAAATTATTATATTCATTTATTTAATGGATACAGACAGCCAGAAATCAAGAGGGAACAGGGAAACAGAGAGGGAGAGAGACAAAGAGACACCTGCAGCCCTGCTCCACCATTTGTAAAGCTTTCCCCCTGCAGGTGAGGACCGGGGGCTCGAACCCACATCCTTGGGCATTGTAACATGTGCGCTCATCCAAGTGCATCACCACCCGGCTCCAGAGTTCATCATTTTCTTGATTTTCTTTGTTATTTTTCTCTTCTAAGTTGCATCTCAGTTCATCTCCTTTTGTTTTTCTCTGCTTCCAGTCTCCACTTTCCCCCTCTACTTTTACTTCTCTTACAATTCAGTAATTTATATGAATGTATGTGAATCTGGGGTCAAATGTGATGATACTCCAGTTTTCAGGCTTTTGTCTAGCCCTGGTCTAAAGAGTAAGTAGCTTTTATAATAAACCTACAGCTGCCACTACTATCAGTCGCTCATACTGAATACTAAAATTTTAGGTACTTATACCACAAGTTGATAGCCTAATAGTTATTCAGACTCTTGTGCCTGAGGCTCCAAAGTCCCAGCTTCAATCCACTGCACCACCATAAATCAGATCTGAGCAGTGCTCTGGGAGAGAAAGAAAGAAATAAAGAAAGAGAGACAGACAGAAAGAAAGAAAAAACAGAGAGAGAAAGAAAGAAAGAAAGAAAAAAGAGAAAAAGAAAGAAAAGAAAGGAAGGAAGGAAGGGGAGAAAGAAAGAAGAGAGAAAATAAAGAGTGAGAGGAAGGAAGGAAGGAAGAAAGAAAGGAAGGAAGGAGAAAAACTGACTCAACATTAACATTAAGTCCCTTAAGTGAGTTGAAGAGATAAGACCCCTTCTGTGGAAATAGTTCTCACCATCACTGATCTGCCTCATATCCTGGCTGTTTTGGATACTGTGGATCATTTCCAGGAGAATTTCTTTCTCTTGCTCAACAGCAGTGGCTGCATCTCTCAGAGCTTCAACCCTATACGAATTGGAAAAACAAAACAGTTACTGTATGTAGAAGATTAATTTTCCTCATCTCTTGACTATTCACTACAACTAAAAATTAAGAACCACTTAGGAATATCATTTAAAATCATTTAGGATGCTCAACAATTTGTTTGGCTTTGCATGTTAACTCTCTTTTCAGCCACCAGGTTACAGCATGATGCCGACTAGACTTCCCTGGACAGATGATCCCACCAATGTGTCCTGGAGCTTCGCTTCCCCAGAGCCCCAATACTAGGGAAAGAGAGAGGCAGACTGGGAGTATGGACCGACCAGTCAACGCCCATGTTCATCAGGGAAGCAATTACAGAAGCCAGACCTTCCACCTTCTGCATCCCACAATGACCTTGGGTCCATATTCCCAGAGGGATAAAGAATAGGAAAGCTACCATGGAAGGGGATGGGATACAGAGATCTAGTTGTGGGAATTGTGTGAAGTTGTACCCCTCTTATCCTATGGTTTTGTTAATGTCTCCTTTTTTAAAATAAATTTAAAAAAATAATTAGGAGCACTGTTCAAATTTTTCTCTCAGTTTCTCTTTCTCCACCCTTTTTTAATCCACTCAACCTGCTTTCATTTTGCTCCCAACTTCACCTTACAGGGCAGTCATTTTATTTAGGGTTTACATTTTGCTTTTTTATTTAACCAAATCTGTATCAGTGCATTCAACTATTTTTAATTTATTGATATCTTATTCTGTTCTTAATATGTGAGCATCTAGTAGGTAGTTTCTTTTTTAAAAAATTTATTTCTTTAATGTTTTACATTCAACAGTAAATACAATAGTTTGTACATGCATAGCATTCCCCAGTTTCCCATTTAACAATACAACCCTCACTATGTCATTTATCATCCTTCATGGACCTGTATTCTCCCCACCAACCCCAGAGTCTTTTACTTGGGTGCAATATGCCAATTCCATTTCAGGTTCTACTTGTGTTTTCTTTTCTGATCTTGTTTTTCAACTTCTAGCTGAGAGTGAGATCATCCCATATTCATCCTTCTGTTTCTGACTTATTTCACTCAACAAGATTTTTTCAAGGTCCATCCAAGATCGGTTGAAAACGGTGAAGTCACCATTTTTTACAGCTGAGTAGTATTCTGTGTATATATATACCACAACTTGCTCATCCACTCATCTGTTGTTGGACACCTGGGTTGCTTCCAGGTTTTGGCTATTACAAATTGTGCTGCCAAGAACATATGTGTACACAGATCTTTTTGGATAGATGTGTTCAGTTCCTTAGGATATATCCCCAGGAGAGGAATTGCAGGATTATAGGGTAGGTCCATTTCTAGCCTTCTGAGAGTTCTCCAGACTGTTCTCCACAGAGGTTGGACCAATTTACATTCCCACCAGCAGTGCAGGAGGGTTCCTTTGACCCCACAGCCTCTCCAGCATTTGCTGCTGTTACCTTTTCTGATGTATGACATTCTCACAGGAGTGAAGTGATATCTCATTGTTGCCTTGATTTGCATTTCTCTGACAATCAGAGACTTGGAGCATTTCTTCATGTGTTTCTCAGCCTTTTGGATCTCTTCTGTGGTGAATATTCTGTCCAAGTCCTCCCCCCATTTTTGGATGGGGTTATTTGTTGTCTTGTTGTTGAGTCTGGCAAGCTCTTTATATATGTTGGTTATTAAACTCTTATCTGATGTATGACGTAAAGATCTTATCCCCTTCTGTGTGGGGTCTCTTGGTTTGGGTAGTGGTTTCTTTTGCTGTGAAGAAGCTTTTTAATTGGATGTAGTCCCATAGGTTTATACTTGCCTTAGTCTTCTTTGCAATTGGATTCGTTTCATTGAAAATGTCTTTAAAATTTATGCAGAAAAGAGTTCTGCCAATATTTTCCTCTGAGTATTTGATAGTTTGTGGTCTAACATCCAAGTCTTTGATTCACTTGGAATTTACTTTTGCATTTGGCGAAATACAGTGATGCAGTTTCATTCTTCTGCAAGTTTCAACCCATTGTTTCCAACACCACTTGTTGAAGAGACTCTGCTTTCCCCATGTAATAGTCTGGGCCCCTTTGTCAAAGATTAGATGTCCATAGGTGTGGGGCCTCATTTCTGGGCTCTCAGTTCTATTCCACTGGTCAGTGTGTCTATTCATGTTCCAGTACCAAGCAGTTTTGATGACAATGGCCCTATAATACAGTTTGAGATCTGGGAGTGTGATGCCTCCAGTTCTATTCTTTTTTTCTCAAGATTGTTTTGGCAATTCTAGATCTTTTCTGGTTCCAGATAAACATTTGTAGCGTTTTTTCTATTCTCCTAAAAAATGTGCTTGGGATCTTGATGGGGATAGCATTAGATTTGTAGATGGCTCTGGGTAATATATTCATTTTGATGATGTTAATTCTTCCAACCATGAACATGGAATATCTTTCCACTTCTTTGTGTCTTTTTCACTTTCTTTGAGTAGTGACTCATAATTTTCAGTATACAAGTCTTTCACTTCTTTGGTTCGGTTTACTCCTAGATATTTTATTGTTTTTGTTGCTATAGTAAAAGGAATTGATTTCTGGATTTCAATTTCGTCTAACTTAGTGTTTGCATAGAGGAATGCCACTGACTTTTGAATGTTAATTTTGTAGCCTGACACCTTACTGTATTGTCTGATGATTTCCAAAAGCTTCTTGCTGCATTCCTTAGGTTTTTCCATGTATACTATCATGTCATCTGCAAATAAGGAGAGTTTGACTTCTTCTCTTCCAATCTGTATCCCTTGAATTCCTTGCTCCTGCCTGATTGCTATGGCAAGAACTTCCAACACTATGTTGAATAGTAATGGTGATAGTGGGCAGCCCTGTCTAGTACCTGATCTGAGTGGAAATGCTTCCAGTTTTTCACCATTGAGTATGATGTTGGCTGTAGGTCTGCTATATATAGACTCCACTATCTTGAGGAATTTTCCATCTATTCCCATTTTTTGTAGTGTTTTGATCATAAAGGGATGTTGTATTTTGTCAAAGGCTTTCTCTGCATCTATTGATATGACCATGTGGTTTTTGGTCTTGCTTTTGTTGATGTGGTGGATCACATTGATTGATTTATGTATATTAAACCAACCTTGCATGCCTGGGATAAACCCCACTTGGTCATGATGAACAATCTTTTTGATATACTGCTGTATCCGGTTGGCTAGAATTTTGTTCAATATTTTAGCATCTATGTTCACCAGAGATATTGGTCTGTAGTTTTTTTTTTGGTTGTGTCCCTGTCTACTTTTGGTATCAGGGTGATGTTGGCTTCATAGAAGCTGGAAGGGAGTATTCCAGTGTCTTCAATCTTCTGGAAGACGTTTAAAAGTAGAGGTATTAGTTCTTCTTTGAAGGTTTTGTAGAATTCATTTGTAAAACCATCTGGTCCAGGACTTTTATTTTTGGGGAGATTTTTGATAACTGTTTCAATTTCATTAGCTGTGATGGGCCTGTTCATGTTATCCACTTCCTCTTGACTTAGTTTTGGAAGTTGGTAGGTATCTAGGAAATCGTCCACTTCTTCCATGTTCTCTAGCTTGGTGGCATATAGTTGTTCATAGAAGCCTCGCATGATATGTTGAATTTCTGCGGTGTCTGTTGGGATATCTCCTCTTTCATTTACTATCCAATTTATTTGGGTCTTCTCCCTCTTTTGTTTTGTGAGTCTGGCTAAAGGTTTTCGATTTTGTTTACTCTTTTGAAAAACCAACATTTACTTTCGTTGATCTTTTGTATGGTTTTCCTATTCTCAATGTTATTTATTTCTGCCCTAACTTTAGTGATTTCTGTCCTTCTGGTTGCTTTAGGGTTCCTTTGTTGTTCTTCTTCTAGGTCTTTAAGATGTGCAATCAGGCTGTTTATTTGTGCTTTGTCTTGTTTCCTAATGTGTGCTTGTATAGCTATGAACTTCCCTCTTAGGACTGCTTTAGCTGTGTCCCAAATATTTTGATAGCTTGTGTCTTCATTTTCATTGAACTCTCGAAACATTTTGATTTCTTCCTTGATTTCCTCTTTGACCCAGAAGTTGTTAAGAAGTGTACTGCTGAGCTTCCACATTTTGGCACTGTTACTAATCTTTTGTTGATTGTTAAGTGTTAGTTTAATTCCACTGTGGTCTGAGAAGATGCTTGGGATAATTTCAATGCTCTTGAATTGGCTGATGCTGTCTTTGTGGCCTAACATATGGTCTATTCTTGAGAATGACCCATGTGGATTTGAGTAAAATGTGTATTCCAGTTTCTTGGGATGAATGACTCTGAAAATGTCCAATAGTTCTAGTTTATCTCTTCATTTAGCTCCCTTATGTCTTTATTGATTTTCTGCCTGGATGATCTGTCAAGTTGAGAGAGTGGGGTGTTGAAGTCCCCTACTATGATTTTGTTACTGTTAATATATTACTGTAGCTCTTTCAGTAGAAGTTTGATGTATTTAGATGGCTTCTCATTGGGTGCATAGATGTTAATAATTGTTAAGTCCTCTTGATTGACTGATCCTCTGAGTGTCCATTCCTATCTTTTTTAATCTTATCTATTTTAAAGTCTGTCATGTCAGATATGAGAATAGCTGCTCCTGTCCTTTTTTGTGGGCCATTGGCTTGTATGATAGTTTTCCATCCTTTCACTTTAAGTCTGTGTTTGTCTTGTTGAGTTAGGTGCGTTTCCTGTAGACAGCATATTGTTGGGTTGTGTTTTCTTATCTATCTTCCTACTCTGTGTCTTTTAATAGGTGAATTCAGGCCATTGACATTTATTGATATCAAAGATTGAAGATATTTTAACCCCATTCTTGTAGAGTTTTAGAGATATGTCCTCTTTGTGGTGGTCTGGTTGTTTATCGGAGACCTTTCAGAACTTCTTTCAGGGCAGGCTTGGTGATGGCTGATTCCTTCAACTGTTGCTTGTCTGAGAAGGTTTTGATGCCTCCATCTAGTCTGAATGACAGTCTAGCAGGATATAGTATTCTTAGCTGAAAGCCTTTCTCATTGAGCACTCGATAGATATCTTGCCATTCTCTTCTGGCCTGTAATGTTTGTATGGAGAAGTCTGCTGCTAATCTTATGGGTTTTCCTTTGTAGGTGACTCTTTGTTTTTCTCTTGCAGCCTTCAGGATCCTTTCTTTATCCTTATTCCTTTCCATTCTAAGTATGACATGTGTTGGTGTCTTTAAGTCTGGGTTAATTCTGTTTGGGACCCTCTGGGCTTCTTGAATTTTTATGTCTTTGATGTTGTCTAGACTAGAGAAGTTTTCAGCTACTATGGCCTGGAAAATGCTTTCTTCCTCTCCTTCTCTTTCTTCCTCTGGTATGCCAATAATGCGTATATTGTTTCTTTTGAAGTCATCCCATAGGATTCTGTTGTTGTTTTCAGCATCTCTTAATCTCTTTTTGAGATCTCTTACTTCTTTTTTAGTTGTCTCTAATTCATCCTCAATCTTGCTAATTCTGTCTTCAGCCTCATAGATTCTATTCTCTCTGCCCTCTACTGTTTGCTGGAGTTCATCTGTTTTGTTGCCCTGCTCTGATACTGTTTTAGCTTGTTCAGCTAGTTGCATTCTTAGCTCGGCGATTTCAGCTCTCTAATAACCATGAGATAATTAGTATTTTCTTCCATATTCTCATTTGTTGTTCCTGCATTTCTGATTACAATTTTTTCAAATTCTTTACTCACTCCTGTGATTATTTCCTTAGCTAATGTTTGGATGTTGAACTCGTTATTTTGTGCTTCACCCTCTGGAGGACTTTTAGCTGGACTCTTGTCCTGGTTCGATTCTCCAATATTTTTTCTTGTTGTTTTACCCATTTTATATATTATGTTATGAGTTCCCTTTATCAGTACTTTTCAAATTATTGATCACTATTGCCTGGATTGACTTGTGTCTAAGTAAGTTAACTAAAGGGTTCACAGTGGTAGAAGTTAACAGTTATTTCAATCCCTGAGTTGGAGCTCAGTGGTTTAAAAGCCTCTTTCTTTTTTTTTTTTTTTTTCCTTCCCTGTAGGCTATGGGAGCCTGAGGGCTTTTAAACTATCAATAGGCTTCTTAGCTTAATCACTGACTCCTGACCAAGAGATAAAGCAGGGTGTGGCAGAGAGAATCCAGTGATTATGCAAAGAGACTTTCACAGCCCCTCAGCTATGCCACCTCAGCTATGTCTTCTGAGTTTCCTAGTTAAATCTCTGTCCCCTGGTGTCCCTTCCTGTCGCTGCTCCAGATTCGGTGATTTAGTGGGTTCCTGTGGTCATTCTAGTCCTGTCTTGTTTCAGTCCCGGGTGGTCTCCTTTGGTATTCCTAGTTGATCCAGGAGAGGAGAGGAGAGGAGAAGAGAGGAGAGAAAGCGATCTGCTGCTCTTAGTAGGTAGTTTCTAATTGCTGAATATTCTACCTACACTTGATTTTACCATCACTAGCCCACAGGATATATTAACCTTGTCCCCCAATATTTTATCACCACAAGTCACACTTTGAAAGGGAGCAAAGCAGATTGCCACAAGATATTCCACTTTCTGGCAAGTGGTGTGAGCTGAAGGCAATCTAGACACAGAAGGCTCATTTTTTTTTTTTTTATCTCTCACTTAATTACCTAAATAATGGGTGAGGTGGTGGCAGACCTAGTTGAGCTCACATATTACCATGCAGAACGGAAGTGTCACAAGTGGTGCAGGGATGTAGGTGTCTCATTTTCTTTCCCTATCTCATTCTCCTTTCTTAGTTTCTCTCTGTCCTAGCAAAATTAATTAATTAGTTAATTAATTTTAAATAGCCACTGGAAAGGTGGATTCACAGTGCTGGCACTGAGCCTCAGTTACCCAAATAATTTATTTTCTACAGATTTACTTAATTTCATGAGTTAGAGAAAGAGGAGAGAGGCCAGAGCAGCCTGATGCCAAAGATCAAACTCAAGACCTTATGCTTTATCTTTTTATATTTGTTTATTATTGACAAAGAGAGAAATTGAGAGAGGATGGGGAGAGGGGCCAGGCCGTGGTGCACCTGGTTAAACGCACATAGTTGTAAGTGTGAGAATCTGTGCAAAGATATGGGCTTGAGCCCCCGGCTCTCCACCAGAAAGACATTTCAAAAGCAGCAAAGCAGGTCTCCAGATGCCTTTCTCTCTCTCTCTTTCTATCTTCTCCCCTCCTCTCTCAATTTCTCTCTGTCCTTTTCAATAAAATGAAAAATAAAATGTCCACTAGGTGCAGTGGGTTCTTAGTGCCAGCACCAAGCCCCAGTGATAACCCTGGAGGCAAAAAAGAAAACAAAAAAAAAAAGAGGATGGGAAGATGGGGGAAACAGAGACACTTTCAGCCCTATTTCACCATTTGTGTGAGTTGAACCTGGGGTCCTTGTACACTGTAATATGCGTGCTTAACCAGGCCACCTCCTGTCCCCAAACTTGTGCTTTCAAATCCAAAGCTCTACCTACTGCACAACTCCTGGGTCACACATGAAAGATTTAGATAGAGGCCCTGAACCACGGTGAGATTATTTTTAAAATATTTATTTATATATTAATTAATGAGAGCAACAACATGCAAAACCAGGGATCAAACGCAGAATCTCCTGCTTGAGCGCCCAATGCTTTATGCACTATGCCACCTCCTAGGTCACCAGAAATATATATTTTTTAAAAAATTTATATTTGTTTATTTTCCCTTTTGTTTCCCTTCTTGTTTTGTTGTTGTTGTAGTTACTACTGTTGTTATTATTGATGTCATCATTGTTGGATAGGTCAGACAGAAAAGGAGAGAGGAGGGAAAGACGGGGAGAGAAAGACAGACACCTGCAGACCTGCTTCACTGCCTGTGAAGCAACTCCCCTGCAGGTGGGGAACCAGGGCCTCCAACCGGGATTTTTATGCGGGTCCTTGTGCTTTGCCCCGCGTGCGCTTAACCCGTGCGCTTAACCCGTGGCGCTACTGCCCCAACTCCCATGCCTTAGAAATTAGAGTCTTTTCGGGTAATCATTATGCAATCTCCCCCATTCCATATTTATGTCTTAATATATGTAGAATCTATTCTTGTGTGATTTGGTAATTTAATTTTTTTCCAAATAATAAAACATTTCCCCCAACATCACTCACCAAAAATCCATATTTTTCCCCTAGTGCTTTGTAGATAAACTTCCATTTCATTAATTTTTGTACTTTTAAAACATTTATCTATGTTGAAAGAGAGAGAATGAGAACCAGAACTCTACTCTATCATATACAATGTTGGGGATCAAAAGCCAGACCTCTTGCATGCAAAGAATGTACTCTGGATGCTGAATCACCCTCCCCAGCTGGCAACACTCATTTTAAAAAATAGCATCAGCTTGTAATATGCTATTTGCACTTTTATTGCCCCTTACAAACTATAGAGTTGGTTTATTGTTTTTCAGGAAAAAAAAAAAAACTAGGGAGGATGTGTTAAATCTGAGATCTTTATGATACTGACATTCTATTCAAGGGCATATTATGTCTATTTAATCAGATTCTCTTCCATAATCTTTATCAATATCCATCAATGTCCTGAAGTGTTTTTAATGGTAGTCTTGTGGGCTCTTTTGAGTGTTTTGATACTTTGTGGATATCACTGCTATTGTGAAATATAGCTATTATTTTCTAGTTGGTTTATGGCTGCTAAGAGAAATATATATATATATATATTTGTTTTTAGGTTTATCTTGTAATTGGCAACCTTAGTATTTCTAATGTTTTGTCTTTATCTGTTTGGTTCTTCTAGGTTGATGATCATTATTATCTACAAAAATAAAAACAGTTATATTTCTTCCTTTCTTTTTTGTAATTTAATTTATTTATTCATGAGAAATGATAGGAGAAAGAGAGAGAGAAAGAACCACACATCACTAGTGTACATGTGCTGCCAGGGATTGAACTTGGGACTTCATGCTTGAGAGTCCAAAGCCTTATCCACTGCGCCACCTCCTGGACCACATATTTCTTCCTTTCTAAACCCATTTTCCAAGTTTTCTTTCTCTACAGAATTGACTAAAGTTCTCCAGTAAATTATTAAGTAATGGCAGCAAGGAGTATCATTATCTCCCTGAATTAAAAGAAATGTTTCTATAGGTTTAGGATAAAAAAATCTAGTTAAATGACAGAAGTGATATTTTCTCCACTTGCTCCAGCTATACACACACACATATACACATACACACACTGCATTTTGAACATACACATCACTAACTAGGCTATGGAATGATAAAAGAGAAAAAAATTGGGGGCCAGGCAGTAGCGTAGCAGGTTAATGGCACCTGGCACAAAGCTCAACTAATGGCTTAAGTATCCTGGTTTGAGCCCCCGGCTCCCCACCTGTGTGGGGGGGTCACTTCACAGGTGGTGAGTAGGTCCACAGGTGGCTTGTCTTTCTCTCTCCCACTCTGTCTTCCTGTCCTCTCTCAATTTCTCTGTCCTATCCAACGACAATGACATCAATAATAACAATAATAATAACCACAACAGTGTTAAACAACAAGGGCAACAAAAGGGGGAAAAATAGCCTCTAGGAGCAGGGGATTCGTGAGCCCCAGCAATAACCCTGAAGGCAAAAAAAAAAAAAAAGAGAAAAAAATCTTGTATATTTAGAAGTACTTTGGGAGTTGGGCGGTAGCGCAGCAGGTTAAGCGCACGTGGCGCAAAGCACAAGGACTGGCATAAAGATCCCGGTTCGAGCCCCTGGCTCCCCACCAACTTTAGTCTGCAGGGGAGTTGCTTCACAGGTGGTGAAGCAGGTCTGCAGGTGTCTATCTTTCTCTCCCCCTCTCTGTCTTCCCCTCCTCTCTTCATCTATCTCTGTCCTATCCAACAACAATGACATCAACAACAATAATAACTACAACGAAGACAACAAAAAGGGAATAAATAAATATTTTTTAAAAATTTTAAATAATAAATACTCTATTTTCCACGGTACATTCTTGTTATAAATCACATTAAAACTAAACTGCCAACTTTTGAAAAACAGTGACAGTGCTATCCCCCAGTATACAGATGGTCTTAGAAACATTAAGATCATAAAAAAAAAAAAAAAAAAAGATCATAGAAGATCTAATCCTCATTGCTGATTCTAGGCACAAGTTCACTGACGTTTTTAGCATATGTCCATAGCTATATAAGGATCCTCATTTGAGCTCAACACAAGCTCAACTCTAAACACATTAAGCCCTTTTCCCATCAGACACCCACCTGTTACACCTAAAAATAGAACTGATACACTGTAAAGTCACAGTCTCTCTATTCATCAAGATTCTAAATATACATTGGCCTTTGTGTTTATAAGAGCCAATAAAAAGTAAAAGGCTGGTAGAATTGTTGGTTTTTGTTTGTTTGTTTGTTTGGCATCACTAGGGCCTTACTGTTGCAGGCTGATTGTTCTACATTACAAAGCAACAAAGAAGAGAAAAATGCACCATAGCAACACAGCTTCTCCCATGAAGGTGGGAGCCAGACTCAAATCTGCACTACAAGCACAACAAAGCAAGCACACTCTCCAAGTAAGCTATCTCGAAAGCCCAGTAGGAATTTCATGTGACAAGTCTAACTAGAAAACAAACCAAAACCAGTATTCTATAGAATTGCTGTAAGTCGGTTAAGCGCACGTGGCGCAAAGCGCAAGGACCAGCGTAAGGATCCCAGTTCGAGCCCCCGGCTCCCCACCTTCAGGGGAGTCGCTTCACAGGCGGTGAAGCAGGTCTGTAGGTGTCTCTCTTTTTCTCCCCCTCTTTCTTCCCCTCCTCTCTCCATTTCTCTCTGTCCTATCCAGCAACAGCGACATCAATAACAGCAACAATAGCTACAACAATTAAAAAATAAAGAAAGAATATAAGTCAATATCAGAACTTCTTCAGCACTGTTCTTTATGTATACATTTTTATATTAGCAAACTCCAGACATATAAGGTAGGGCCCAATACATCTTAAGGAGACTGAATTAGTACTAATATGAAATACTTATGCCAAAAACACAGACTATGATTCTAATATTTATTTGTTTTATTATTGCCACAAAGGTTATCCTTGAGGCTTTATGCCTGCAGAATCCCTACACTCCTGATACTCTTTTTTTTTTTTTTTGCCTCCAGGGTTATGGCTGAGGCTTGGTGCTGGCACTGTGAAACCATTGTTCCTGTGGCTATTTTTTGGATAGGACAGAAAGAAATTGAGAGAGAAGGGGAAGACGGGGGAGAGAAAGCTAGACACCTGCAGACCTGCTTCATTGCTTGTGAAACGACGCCCCTGCAGATGGGGAGCCGAGAGCTAGAAGGCTCGAAGGATCTTTATGGCAGTCCTTGCAGCTTCCCATCATGTGCACTTAACCCACTGCGCTACCGCCCCCCCCCCTTTTTAAGAGAGAGGGTATGAGACAGAAGGATAAAGAGAGAAAAGAGAGACACATAAGCATTGCTCTACCATTAATGAAGCTTCCTCTATGCAGGTGATTCCATGTGGTGGCTGAGAACTCAAACCTGGACCCTCATGTGCACTCTACCGGGTGAGCTAGCTCCTGCCTCAATTCTAACATCTAAATGGCACAGATAAGTCATATCATTGGTAAATGAGAAGATGCTGAAAAGAAAGATTAACTTTTCAACACTGAAGTTTGTGTTCAAATGTATGGTGACAGAGAATTCAATGTATTTCTTTATTTCTACTTATTTATTTTTGTTATCACTGGTGTTTTTACTGTTCCAAAACAACTTTTTCAAATAGAGAAACAGAGACAGTGAGAAAGACACCACAACAAGAAGCTTCCTTCAGTGTTGTAGGAACTGGACTCCAACCTAGATTGTAGGTATGACAAAGCAAGTGCACTATCCAAGTGAGATATCTTGTCCCCACAAATTCAATGTATTTTTTTTAAAAAAGGAGTCCTCAGTTACAATAGTAAGTTCATGGCACTAACAACAACACAACAACAAAAACTATCTAAAAGAAAACATTCCAGGGTAGGGGTATAGCATAATAGTTATGCAAAGAGACTTTCATTCCTGAGGCTCTCAAGTCCCAGGTTCAATCCCCCCGCATTGCCATAAACCAGAGCTGAGCAATGCTCTGTTAAAAAAAAAAAAAAAAAAGGACTGAGCACAAGGACCGGAGGAAGGGTCCCGGTTCAAGCCCCCAGCTCCTCACCTGCAGGGAATTCACTTCACAGGCGGTGAAGCAGGTCTTTCTCTCCCCCTCTCTCCATTTCTCTCTGTCCTATCCAACAACGATGACATCAATAATAACTACAACAATAACTACAACAATAAAACAACAAGGGCAACAAAAGGGAATAAATAAATAAATATTAAAAAATTTTTTTAAAAAATAGGACTGGTGTAAGGATTGCGGTTCGAGCCCGGCTCCCCACCTGCAGGGGAGTAGCTTCACAGGCAGTGAAGCAGGTCTGCAGGTGTCTATCCTTCTCTGTCTTCCCCTCCTCTCTCCATTTCTCTGTCTTATCCAACAACACATCAATAACAACAACAATAATAATTACAACAATGAAAAAATAAGGGCAACAAAAGGGAGTAAATAAAATTAAAAGTAAATAAAAATAAAACATTCTAGAAAAATATACAACTGTACAATAAAGATATTTTATTATTAAGTTGGATCCAAATATAAAGCTAGATGGAATTTTTTTTTTCTATACAAAGTGAGAAACTGCCATTTTTCCTGTAAAGAACAGGTAATTTTTTTTTTTTAGATTTTATTTATTTTAATGAGAGAAACTGAGATACACAAGAGAGAGAGAGAGAGAGAGAAAAGCATTGCTCAGCTGTGGCTTATGATGGTGTGGGGGACTGATCTGGTGCTTTGGAGCCTCGGCCTGGAAGTCTTTTTCATAATCATTATGCTATTTCCATGGCCCAAGTTTTTTTATTTTTTACAGAGCCACACATTCATGCATTTGTGACTTCACTGCTCCTGGCTAACTTTTTCATTCTGAAAGAGACTAAGAGAGAGAGATAACACAGCAATGGGAAGCTTTCACCATGCTTTAGTATCCCCCTGTGGTGCAGAGATTACAACCTAGGCTGTGTGGCATAACAAAGCACACCCTTCATTTTCTACCTCTCTCTCTCTCTCTCTCTACACACACACACACACACACACACACACACACACACACACACACACACTCCAGTTGTTGTATCTCATCTTTTTTTTATATTTTGTTTCTTTATATTATTATCCTTTTTGTTGCCCTTGATTTTTATCATTGTTGTGGTTACTGTTGTTGTTATTGATGTTGTTGTTTCGGATAGGACAGAGAGAAATGGAGAAAGGAGGGGAAGACAGAGAGGGGGAGAGAAAGGCACCTGCAAACCTGCTTCACCTCTTGTGAAATGACCCCCCTGCAGGTGGGGAGCCGGGGGATCAAACCGGGATCCTTACTCTGGTCCTCAAGTTTCGTGCCATCAACCCACTGCGCTTAACCCACTGCGCTACAGCCCGACTCCTGTATCTCATCTTTTTATAGCACTTCTTTTTCTTTTCTTTTTTTTATTTCTTTTTTTTTAATATCTTTGTTGGGGAATTAATGTTCTACATTCGACAGTAAATACAATAGTTTATACATACATAACAGTTCCTGGTTTTCCCATATACCAGTAGCACTTCTTTTTTCTTTTTATCACGAGGACTAAGCTGGGGCTCACTACCTGTTTAACTCCAATGTTCCCAGCAGCCTTTTTTTTTTTTAATAGGGAGTGAGAAACAGAGAGGAAGAGAGAGTCAAAAGGAAAGAGAAACACTCGCTGCAAAGCTCCACTTCTTGTGAAGATTTCACATGGCAGGTAAGGACAAGAGACATGAATCCAAGTTCTTACATGTGCACTCTACCAGGTAGCCACAACTCTGTCCATGTCATAGGACTTTTCATATACTTTTATGCTGTGTCATTCCATTTCATAGCAAAGGGAAAATGCATTCTTTGGAATATGAAGAATCTAAGGGTTTTATTTGCTTATTTAGTAGCATGAACTTCTCAATCATTATTCCCACAACTTTTCTTATCTCTGACCCTAGTCTATTGGGTGATTCTTTTACAAAACCAAGTCCTTCTGACAACAATGTCTGCCATTGTAATTTAACTTTTTTAAAAAATATTTATTTATGTGGTCCGGAAGGTGGCGCAGTGGCTAAGGAACTAGGCTCTCAAACATGAGGTCCTGAGTTCAATTCCCAGCAGCACATGTACCAGAGTGATGTCTGGCTCTTTCTTTCTATCCTCCTATCTTTCTCATTAATAAAGTAAATAAAATCTTAAAATATATATATTTATTTATTCCCTTGTTTTTTTATTGTTGTTATTGGTGTCGTCGTTGTTGGATAGGACAGAAAGAAATGGAGAGAAAAGGGGAAGATAGAGAGGAGGAGAGAAAGAGAGACATCTGCAGACCTTCTTCACCACCTGTGAAGCGACTCCCCTGCAGGTGGAGAGCCTGGGCTCAAACCGGGATCCTTACACCCCTCCTTGCGCTTTGCGCCACCTGCGATTAACCTGCTGCACAACACCGAATCTCTCTCTCAATCCCTCCAATCCCTCTCTCTCTATATATTTTTTTTCCCTTTTTGTTGCCCTTGTTGTTTTTTTAATTGTTGTTGTAGTTAATATTGTTGTTGTTATTGATGTCGTTGTTGGATAGGACAGAGGAGAAATGGAGAGAGGAGGGGAAGACAGAGAGGGAGAGAGAAAGATAAGACATCTTCAGACCTGCTTCACCGCCTTGCCTTTGAAGCGACTCCCCTGTTGAGGAAGCCGGGGGGTCTACTTTAACTCTTTACCTCTCTCTTAAGGTGATTAACATTTTTTTGGCCATTGTAAATCTGTCAATATATGGACTACATCATATATTTACCTTTTCTTTTTTTTTAATATTTATTTATCCCCTTTTGTTGCCCTTGCTTTATTGTTGTAGTTATGGTTGTTGTTATTGATGTCATTGTTGGATAGGACAGAGAGAAATGGAGAGAGGAGGGGAAGATAGAGACCGGGACCTGCAGACCTGCTTCACTTCCTGTGAAGACTCTCCTGCAGGTGGGGGGGGATCTTTACTCTGGTCCTCATGCTTTGCGCCATTTGCTTAACCCGCTACACTACCACGTGACTCCCATATTTAGCTTTTCTTTAAAAAAAAAAAAACTGAACTTAGATCTCTGAGTAATAGTTGTGCTGTTAATCAGTTGCTGGTGTGTTTACATTTAATTACTATACTTTAATTTTTTTAAATTTATTTTTACCTCCACGGTTATTGCTGGGGCTCAGCGCCTGTACTACGAATCCACCGCTCCTGGCGCCATGTTTTTTCCATTGTTGTTGTTGCTGTTGTTGTTGGATAGGACAGACAGAAATGTAGAAAGGAGGGAAAGACAGAGAGGGGGAGAGAAAAATAAGACACCTACAGACCTGCTTCATCGCTTGTGAAGTGACCCCCCCCTCCTGCAGGTGGGGAACCAGGGCTTGAACACAGATCCTCACGCTTCACCATGTACGGGTAACCCGGTGCTCCACCACCGGACCCCCTATTTTTTATAGAGACAGAGAAAGTGGGAGGTAAGAGGGAGTTAGAGAAGGAGAGAGAAGAGTCACCTGCAGCACTGCTCCACTAGTGAAGCTCCCCGGCCCCCACACGTAGGGACCCAGGGCTTGAACCCAATTTCTTGTGCATGGTAAAGTGTACTTAACCAAGTGCACCACTGCCTAGCCCCTTTAATTCAATTATTACATATTTATCAGAAATTTTTCCATTAGTTCTAGAAAGTTCTTAGCAGCTAAGTCATTGAATACACCCTGTCCCTTATTCTATTACTTTTGTTCTGGATTAATGTTACACATGTCGAATCATATCACTTTATTCTTCATATTTCTTTTTTTTTAGTCTTTTTAAAAAATTTTTACTTATAAAAAGGTAACACTGACAAAAGCCATAGGATAAGACTCCACACAATTCCCACCACCAGAACTCCATATCCCATCCTCTCCCTGATAGTTTTCCTATTCTTTATCCCTCTGGGAGTATGGACCCAGGGTCATTATGGGGTGCAGAAGGTGGAATGTCTGGCTTCTGTAATTGCTTCCCCACTGAACATGGGCGTTGACAAGTCAATCCATACTCTCAGCCTGCCTCTTTTTTTCCCTAGTGGCGCGGGGTTTTGGGGAAGCGGGCCTCCAGGACACATTGGTGGGGTCATTTGCCCAGGGAAGATATTTTTCGTATTTCTTAACATTTCACTTGACAGCATGTCTCTTGGCAAAGAGTGGTAGTTTTGTTTATACTAATAGATCCTAGAATCAGCTCCATTTCCAAATTGGGAAAGGATTTATCCTCACATCAAGAGCTGGTCTGGGTAGTGCTCCTGAAAAACTGACAGAAATCACTGCTGAGCAGATCTTAACAGAAATAAAACTTAGTCAGAATACTCATATGAGGGCAAAACTGAAGTGCATGCATCCTTACACACCCTCTCAAATCTCTGCAGCCTTGCTATTAATAAGAAAAACTGTTCCACACAGGTATAAGTACATTATATACAACAAAGGGGCCAAAACTGCCCAATAGGGAAAAGAACAAATGGTGCTGAGTGAATTGGTCAACCACATAGGTAGGAAAATGAAACTAGATCTACCACCGTTTATCACCATGCACCAAGATTAGCTCAAAATGGATCAGAAATCTTGACATTAGACCTGAAAGTATAAAAAAGAAGAATAAATTGGTGAAACATTTCAGGACCTTAACATTATGTTTTTGGAGACTCCACCCCACAGGCAAGGGAAACAAAAAAAAGATTGAACAAACTGAAAAGCTAATACACACCAAAAGAAAATTCCATAAGGATAAACAGGAAACCAGGCAAATGGGAAAAGATATTTGCACACTGTATTTCAGACAATCAGTTGACTGGGAAAGGATTTATCCTCACATCAAGTGCTGGTCTGGGCAGTGCTCCTGAAAAACTCTAACTGAAATCACTGCTCAGCAGAACTTAAAGAACTGCGCATCTTAAACATCTATAAAGAACTCATACAGCTCAACAAAAAGAAAAAAGTGGACAGAAGATATGAATAGACAGTTCACTAAAGAAGAGCTATACATGGCCCACAGACATATGTGGAAATATTCCAATTCACTCATTAGAGAAATGCAAATTAAAACCGCATTGAGATTCCATCTCACACCCGTGAGAATGGCCTTCATCAACAAAATAGAAAATGATAAGTGTTGGAGAGGATGTGGAGAAAAAGGAACTATATTACATTGCTGGTGGGAATGCAAACTGGTGCAACAATTATGGAGACCAGTTTGGAGAATCCTTAATCAAACAAATACAGATGAAAATACCTATGAGGAAGTCGGGTGGTAGCGCAGCGGGTTAAGCACATGTGGCGCAAAGCGCAAGGGCCGGCATAAGCTCCCAGTTCAAGCCCCCGGCTCCCCACCTACAGGGGTGTCACTTCACAAGTGGTGAAGCAGGTCTGCAGATGTCTATCTTTCTCTCCCCCTCTGTCTTCCCCTCATCTATTTCTTTCTGTCCTATCCAACAACAATGACATCAAAACTACAACAATTAAAAAAAAAAAAGGGCAACAAAAGGGAATAAATAAATAAATAAATATAAAAAAAGGAAAAAAAAGAGAGAGAGAAAATACCTTATGATCCAGCATTCCACCCCTAGATATCTATCCCAAAGAGATAATAACGCGGGAGCCGGGCTGTAGCGCAGCGGGTTAAGCGCAGGTGGCGCTAAGCGCAAGGACCGGCATAAGGATCTCGGTTCAAGCCCCAGGCTCCCCACCTGCAGGGGAGTCGCTTCACAGGTGGTGAAGCAGGTCTGCAGGTGTCTTTCTCTCCCCCTCTCTGTCTTCCCCTCCTCTCTCCATTTCTCTCTGTCCTATCCAACAACGACGACTACAACAACAATAAAAAGACAACAAGGGCAACAAAAGGGAAGATAAATAAATAAAATTACAAAAAAAAAAGAGATAATAACACTAATTTGAAGGGATATATGTAACTCCATGTTCATAGCCAAAATATGGAATCAACCAAAACGCCCTTGAACAGATGACTGGATTAAAAAAAAAAAAAGCTATGGGATATATCCTCAGTGAAGTACTACTTAGCAATACAAAAGATGATGTTGTGTCCTTTGGGATAAAATGGATGGAACTGGAGAAGAGTATGTTAAGTAAAGTAAGGAAGGATACAAAGGACAATTACAGAATGGTTTCACTCATATGCAGAACATAGAGAATTGAACACATGAATATGAAAAAACAAAAAGTCAACTCATCTAAGACTGTAGGAGAACTATAGTGGTTATAAAAAGGTCTTGGGGTGGGTACAGAGACCCTTGGTGATAGGATCGGTGAGAAACTATACTTCTAATGAAAAAAAAAAAGAAAGACACAAAAAACTGACAGATGTTATACATGTAACAACAACTGTATAATAAACCATTAATTCCCCCAATATAAAAAAAAAAAAAAAAGAAAGAAAAAATAAAAACTGTTGATGCTTTGCCAAGGACAAGACCCAGGTTAGAGCCCAGAGGCCACCACATTGAAAGAAACTTCAGTGTTTTGGTGTCTCTCTCTCCCTCCTTCCCTCTCTTTCTCACTCCTTCCCTCCATATATATAGGTCACTTGGAAAAATGTGATGTTTTGTGATGTGAGCAACCTAGGTTTGAGCCCAACTCCTACCACATGGAAAAAAATCATCAAATATATATGGAGGTAAAGGTAGGAGGAAAGTTGGAGAGAGGAAAGGAAGGGAAGGAAAGAAAAGAAAAAGTGGTGGAGACTTGGGGAGAGATACAACAGGGGTTTCACCTGGACTACTACTTCTTCTAGAGTTTGCCCTTCTTCCGTAGCCAGTCAACAGCGTCAGGTTGAGCCTGATGTAAAGTTTCGAGACCTCCTTTGAATCTGGAGAGGTGGCAGTCGTTGACTATGTGGGTCATAGTCTGTCTGTAGCCGGAGGGGCAGTTCGGGTGGTCTCTGGCTCCCCAGTGATGGAACATAGGCGCACCGGCCATGGCCTGTTCGATAGCAATTGAAGGGCCCAATCATAAAGTGCTAGGTCAAAGCCGGGTTGACGCTTGCAGGGGTCTGTGATGAGGTGTTTGTTCTTTACCTCAGCTGACTGCCAACTCTGTTTCTGGACTACTACTGATGTCCACTAATACAGTATCCACGGAAACTGCTATAGCTTTTCAGACCAGCTGCAAAAAGTAGCGCCGCCACTTACTAACTGTGTGACCTAGTGTACTTAAATTCACCACCTCAATTTCCTCACCTCTGAAGCAGGGATAATGAGTTGGTGATTGTAATTAATCGAAGTACAGTAAGTAAAGAGTTTAACAAACACAGTGACTGGCAGTATAGACTAGAAAATGATTTTAACATGTGTAATTAATTCATGCTGGTCATCATATGATTCATAGTATTTCCTATATGCTCACATTATGTCAGGCTTATAAGCAACAGGAATTTATACTCTTGTAGTAAAAAAAAAAAAAAAAAAGTGGGGGGTCGGGAGGTGGCGCACCTGGTTGAACGCACATATTTTAGTTGGCAAGGACCCAGGTTCGAGCCCCTGGGTCCCCACCTGGAGGGGGATAGCTTCACGAGTGGTGAAGCAGTGCTGCAGGTATCTCTTTCTTTCTCTGTCCCCCTCTGCTGCCCCCTTGCCTCTCCACTTCTGGCTGTCTCTAACTAATAAAGTTTAAAAAAAAAAAAAAAAGAGGGACTCGGGCAGGTTATATTGATATTCCCTCTAACATAATACTCAGAACATTCAAGAGATCATTTATATAAGACTTTGAAGATTTCTTCATCATCACCAAAATGCTAAATGACATGTATTACTAAGACACTTTGATGTAAAAGTAGGACTGGTATTTAACCCTAAGAGCAATCTGCTACTCAGTAGCTCACCCTTCGGCAAACCTCTCAATTCCCTCAATTACCTCATTCTACAAGACATAATAATATATCCTCACTCCTACCTCAAAAAATTTTATAAGGTTCAAATAACAATGTATTCAAAATGTGTTCTGTTAAATTATAGGTTGTTAAACATTATTAGCCATTTGTTTCAAGACTCCTGCAACAGTGACACACCCTAGGGAACTCTCAGGAACAGGAAATTTCAACCAAACTAATGATCTATTATCATTCCTTGTCCCAACCCTTCATTCTCTTGTTAGCTATAGTGTAAACCACTGCAAATGGCTAATACCATAACCATCCAGAGCCTCCTAAAGCCACCCAATATTAGCACACAGTGGGAGCTAAAGATATACTGAATTAAACATCAATTTAAATGGAATTGTAATTACTATAAAATCATATTCTACGGGGGTCAGGCGGTAGCGCAGCGGGTTAAGCACACATGGCACAAAGGGCAAGGACTAGGGTAAGGATCCCAGTTTGAGCTCCCCCCCCCACCTGCAGGGGAGTCACTTCACAAGCAGTGAAGCAAGTCTGCAGATGTTTACCTTTCTCTCCCTCTCTTTGTCTTCCCCTCCTCTCTCCATTTCTGTCTGTCCTATCCAACAATAACAACTACAACAATAAAACAACAAGGGTAACAAAGGGGAATAAATAAATTAAAAAATCATATTCTACATTTTTCCTACACTTTACTCCTATATTTTAAAATATGATACATTTAAGTGAGGTATATGGCTGGCAAAACAGCTCACTTGGACAATGTGATGTTTTGTCATGTGCATAACCTAGGTTTGAGCCCAACCCTTATTACATGGAAAAAAGCATCAGTTACATGTTTTTTTTCCCCCTACCTGTCTGTCTCTCTTTCTCTACTTGAAAAAACAAAACAAAAAAAAAGTCAGATATAAATACTAAGAACTAAAAGAAGCCCTCCTGCGTTCAATTTGGTTTCACATTTGGAATCTGTACTCTCAAACTATGTGACCTTGAATAAGTCATTTAACTTTTAAATCTCCATTTTTTCCACATGGAGGTTATAGTAATAAAATGGAAGCTATACTAATACCCACAAAATAATGGCCCTGTCCATTCAATGAATAGATATCAGTACACATAAGCTACGACAACTCTAAAAAAAAAAAAGTTAAAAAAAAAAAATAGGGAGTGGGGCGGTGGCACAGCAGGTTAAGTGCACGTGGTGCAAAGCACAAGGACCTGCGTAAGAATCCCGGTTTGAGCCCCGGGCTCCCCACCTGCAGGGGAGTCACTTCACAGGTGGTGAAGCAGGTCTGCAGGTGTCTTTCTCTCCCCTTCTTGTCTTCCCCTCCTCTCTCCATTTCTCTCTGTCCTATCCAACAACAACGACATCAATAACCACAACAAGGGCAGCAAAAGGGAAAATACATAAATATTAAAAATAAATAAATAAAAAATAATAAGTAAGGTGTCTTGAGACTGAAGAATGCAAAAATCAGACTCCATTTAGAACTGATCTTGGTTATAAATACCAAAAGGAAAAATAATAACCTTTTTAGGAGGGCATAATGAAGTAATTGAGATAGAATAAAAAAAAAAAAAAAAGAAAGAAACAAAGGCTTATGGCATGGTAAAGTATTAGAAACAAATGAAATTTCTTCAGTGATTTGTAGTATGGGGCCAAACATTTTAAGCACCATGTACACCAATTCATGCTTCATGTCATAAAGCACTTTGAATAATTCTGTTTTCAGTTTCATATGGAAGAAGTGGCTGCCATAAGTAGCGAAAACAAGCATATTGGGGGAAAGCAGTGTATTAGAAGCAAACTTCTAGGTACATGCTACAATGTTTTATTCTGCCTAATACACTGCTTTATCAGTCTTCCTTAAAATGAAATCAAACTACTGCAGAAAATCACACATATCACATTTCCATTATAAAACTGACTTTCTGGAATTCTTTTTTAAAAAATATTTTATTTATTTATTATTATTATTATTATTATTAATTACCAGAGTACTGCTTATGACTTATGGTGGGGCGGGGGATTGAACCTGGGACCTTGGAGCCTCAAGCATGAGAGTCTCTTTGCATAACCATTATGCTATCTACCCCCCTTCTAAAACTGACTTTCTAGGCATGATTCCTATTGTTAACAGTGTAGTGTGCTCTGGGGCATCATCCATGTGGTTTCTAATACCTTTTAATTTATCAACATAAACATTTCTGTCTAGTCTTATTTATGTTCTAAAACATTTGCTTAGTTTTTAGTCAGTATTACACCTTTCAAAGGAAGAAACAAAGTTTACAAAAGTCTAAAATTACTAGAAAAGTCCTTATAATGAACAATTGGCTACATATTAATCAGTATGTCCTTCTCAGCCTAAGGGGAAATTAAGCAAATTACATTTAAATCAGCTGTATTCTGTAATCAGAATACATTTTCCATTAATCAAACATTAGAATATAAGAATTCCCCAAATCAGAGACTTTATTTTAAAGATGAGAACTTGCTGCTTTTGTGCCTACTACACTGTGAGGCATCAGTCCAAATTTAAGGACAATGACTCAGCTTGAAGAAAAGAGGGGCGTCATTCTCTTGAGAAAGAAAAACAATACTTTTTGATTAGAGGTGCCATATACTTGAAGGGTTTAAGAAGAGGTCTTTAAAGTTTCAAAGACTGCGGAGATGGGAAAGTTACTTGTTAAAAAAAATTTTTTTTAATTAATAAAGAGCAAAATATTACTCCTTGGAGAGGCATTTAAGCAACTGAGACTCCTGATTTCTAGTTTTGCTCCACTTTCTCTGGGGGGTGGGGAGTGGGGGTGATATGAATGTGTCTGGCTCAATTATGGGTAAAGATTAGTTTTCTCTTTTCCATTTGTTTTCCATCTGTCTCCTCCTGAGCAGAACCCCAGAAAGCTGTTTTGCCTGAGCTCTGGCTTAGCATTCTCTGTTGCCACCCATGAAGTCATTGTGGGAGAATTTCTCATCTTCTGAGTCCTTTCTCAGGGTAATATTTAATAACTGCCTTGTTTGCTAAGTTCTATTGTGAACATTAATGTACTATTTTGGCAAACAAATACTACTTGTTTTGTAGTTTAACCAAAGGTAATAAAGACATACAGCCAGTGCTTCTTAAAATTGGGGGATTACATATATTTCTTTGCTTACCCAGAACCTAGTGAAAGCTATGAAACAAAATTCTGTGTAGTTTCAGGGTATTGTGCCTGCCATAGCATGTAACCACATATGCACACGGTTCACGCAGTAACTTTACTAACATAAATATTTAATAAAAGTACTTAAAATTTTACATTATTAAGTTTCCAGAATTTATTACACAGAATTAATTACACACTGTAATTAGTCTATCACTAATTAATTACTTAGTAAAATCTTAATCAATTAAGAGTGAAGTATCTTGGCCTTTCAAGTCAGTGACTAGCACTTTCAAGAAAGTGCCAGTACTGTGTCTTCTATGAGAAAAGGCACAAAATAAGTAGAGAATAGCGGAACGTGTGGGGGTCAGGGGAAAGACAGAAGCTGCAGAGTCCTTATTCCATAGAGCACCCACAGTCCAGTTGCCCTCCTCCTCTCTAATCCTTACTAGATGAGTTCATCTTAAGCAGTTTTGTTCAGAAGGATTTGGGGGGCAAAGAAACGCGTCGTTCCCATTGAAGACCACTGAACAGCCTGGGTGAGAGCAGATTTTCACCTCCCCAACGGGGGAGAGGGGGTGCGCTAGGGGTAAAGACACAGACCTTTGGTGGTGTGAATGGTGTTAATAAACACTCCTATTTACATAAAAAGAAATTATATATATACATATATATATATATATATATATATATGTAATCTGGAAAATATTACGTCAACAATATCGAGGGACGGTCGGACTATATACTGGCCCACTGAAAGTTGTTTGGATTTTGGTAACCTTCAGTGCCACCGTCCCTAATCTCAAACAATGTCACCCAGTTCAACTTTTATTCTTCTGATCTGTGTACTCCACTCTCAAAAACTCAGGTCCATAGCTCAGAACGAGGACACTCAATAATAACACGATCATCCGGTTTTGCTTTAAACAGAAAATACACCCGTTAACAAAGGAAACTGTCCCCCTCTCTAGGGAAAAACCAATCTCCCCACGTGGCGCGAGCCCGGAGCAGCAAGCAGGCGGCCCCAGGACCCAGCCCACGCGCCCTCCCGCCGCGCGGCCTCGGCCCGCGAGCAGCCACGCCGCTACCTGAGCTCCAGCTGGTCCAGGCTCTCCAGCAGGCGGCTGGAGCGGTCCGCCATGGAGGACGAGCGGCAGAAGCGCCCCTCGTTGGCTTTCGCGTTGATTTTCGCCTGAGCCATCTGAGCCTCGGCGGCGGGCAGCCAAGAGGTCGCCAACCTCTCCGGCTGGGAGTGGAGAGCTCACTCGGCAGCTGGCGCCGCCGTCACCAGGCGGGGCGCCCGCCCCTCTGACGCCCGCTGGGGGCGGCCCGGCGAGACCCGCCTCGGGGCTGCGACCGCGTGGCCAAACAAGGGCAGGCGCGCCCGCCGGGCGGCGGGGCCGCCGCCGGGCGGCGGGCTGGGAACTCGGCTCTGGGCGGGCGCCCGCGGCGCAGCAGCAGGGAGCTCGCTGGCAGCAGTGACTCTAGCATGGGCCCTCCGGAGCGAAACCCCGCGGTCTCCCGGACACATGGAGGAAAGCACGCTGGAGGGGAGGCCCTAAGGTGGGCAGCCGATCGGTCTACTCTCTCGTCCGGGACGGCAACACCATAACAGATGAGCAGATTTGTAGACAATACCCAGCCAGCCAGCCAGCCAGCCATCACCTTACCCTTGAGACTCAACTCTCAAGGCTGCCTGAATGGAATCAACTCTGCCCCCCACCACACCACACCACACACACACGCACGCACGCACGCACGCAAGCAAGGGGATCTGGGGTCACGTTGAAAGAGTATTTACTCATGATTCACAGAAAGAAAGAAAAAAAAAATGTGTAAGTTCTTTGATGCGAGAGAAGTTCTTTGTAGTACAAAAGATATTTAAGTACAGTTCCTAGGCAGTCTGTACTTGCCTGACCTGTCCTGTCACTTTACTAAGCTAATAATGAAATAATCAGTGGTCCGGGAGGTGGCGCAGTGGATAAAACGTTGGTCTCGGGAGTCGCCAGTAGCACAGCGGGTTAAGCATACGTGGCGCAAAGCGCAAGGACCAGCTTAAAGAACCTGGTTCGAGCCCCGGGCTCCCCTCCTTCAGGGGAGTCGCTTCACAGGCAGTGAAGCAGGTCTGCAGGTGTCTATCTTTCTCTCCCCCTGTCTTCCCCTCCTCTCTCCATTTCTCTCTGCCCTACCCAACAATGATGACATCAATAACAACAACAATAATAACTACAACATTAAAACAAGGGCAACAAAAGGGAAAATAAATAAATATAAAAAAAGATAAAAAAAAAAAAAAAAAAAACAACGTTGCCTCTCAGGCATGACGTCCTGAGTTCAATCCCCGGCAGCACATGTACCAGAGTGATGTCTGGTTCTTTCTCTTTCTCCTATCCCTCTCATAAATAAATAAAATTTAAAAAATAATAATGAAATAATCAAACATTAGAATATAAGAATTCCCCAAATCAGAGACTTTATTTTAAAGATGAGAACTTGCTGCTTTTGTGCCTACTACACTGTGAGGCATCAGTCCAAATTTAAGGACAATGACTCAGCTTGAAGAAAAGAGGGGCAACACCTTCATTCTCTTGAGAAAGAAAAACAATACTTTTTGATTAGAGGTGCCATATACTTGAAGGGGTTAAGAAGAGGTCTTTAAAGTTTCAAAGACTGCGGAGATGGGAAAGTTACTTGTTAAAAAAAATTTTTTTTAATTAATAAAGAGCAAAATATTACTCCTTGGAGAGGCATTTAAGCAACTGAGACTCCTGATTTCTAGTTTTGCTCCACTTTCTCTGGGGGGTGGGGAGTGGGGGTGATATGAATGTGTCTGGCTCAATTATGGGTAAAGATTAGTTTTCTCTTTTCCATTTGTTTTCCATCTGTCTCCTCCTGAGCAGAACCCCAGAAAGCTGTTTTGCCTGAGCTCTGGCTTAGCATTCTCTGTTGCCACCCATGAAGTCATTGTGGGAGAATTTCTCATCTTCTGAGTCCTTTCTCAGGGTAATATTTAATAACTGCCTTGTTTGCTAAGTTCTATTGTGAACATTAATGTACTATTTTGGCAAACAAATACTACTTGTTTTGTAGTTTAACCAAAGGTAATAAAGACATACAGCCAGTGCTTCTTAAAATTGGGGATTACATATATTTCTTTGCTTACCCAGAACCTAGTGAAAGCTATGAAACAAAATTCTGTGTAGTTTCAGGGTATCAATCCCTTCCCTGTCAATTTGTTTTTATTAAAACTAAGTACTTTGCTGGGGTCAGGAGATAGTGCATGTGGTAATGCGTACACTTTTCCATGACCTAGGACCCAGGCTCTAGTTCTGGGCTACCATCTGAGACCACCTAACGTGGAAGTTTCGTAGTAGTGGTGCTATGGTTTTTCTCTTTTTTAAAAATATTTATTTATTTATCCCCTTTTGTTGCCCTTGTTGTTTTATTGTTGTCATCGTTGTTGGATAGGACAGAGAGAAATGGAGAGAGGAGGGGAAGAGAGAGAGGAGGAGAGAAAGACCCGCTTCACCGTTTGTGAAGGGACTCCCCTGCAGGTGCGAAGCCAGGGGCTCCAACCGGGATCTTAAAGCAGGTCCTTGTGCTTTGTGCCACCTGTGCTTGACCCGCTGCGCTACCGCCCGACTCCCCGGTTTCTCTCCATATGGAAAAAAAAAGTTCACTAGGAGCAGTGAAATCTCAGTCTCAGAACACTAGAAATGGAACTGTCCTGTAACATGACAATCTCTCTCCTGATAATTTATCCAAAGGAAGTAAAAACACCTGCCCAAAGAGATCTCTGCTCACTTCTATTCACAGTAACACAATTTATATTAGCTCAAACTTGGAAGCAACCCAGATGTCCAATGACAGGTGAGTGGCTAATAAAGTGGTCATATGTATAAAAATGGACTGCTCTGGGACCCTATTTGGGAAGTCCTGAGATTCCCAAACAGACATGATGGGCCTAGACATCGAATAAATCCCTCTCCCCATTTTTACTGGTCATCTGTATCAGGAATAACACAATAGACCCCTTTGTGGGCCCCCATAGGACCTTGCCCTCAACTTGGATCAACAACGGTAGAAAATGTTCCATCCTCCGAATGGAGGCTGGACAATATACTCTATGCTACACCTGAGGAAGATGGGTCCTGATATTGGGGCAGCTTGGAACGTTCCTACTTATGACCTCAGAATGTGAGCTCAGATCTATAGGGATGCAGAGGTCACATAGGCTCCTAAGCTGAATATGGGCCCCACATCACATCAGTTTGATGGGGTTTACAGTTAACAATATTTATACTCCTTTCCCATATTTGGGAGGTACACTTTTCTGATCCAGCTTTCTGGTCCTTTTCCCAGCCATGACATCATCTCTACAGACAATAACTTGGATCCACCTGCTTATCAGATTTCAGGCTCAGGGGAAAACAAACAAACAAAAAACTAGTATAGCCACAGGCCCTTTGGAATAACACTAAAATAAGCCCACTAGCTATCTACAAAATGGAGGAGTCCCCCTCCCCAACTCTTCATCTGCACTATTCCAGCCTTTAGTTTCATGATTAGTCAACTATTTGTTTGGCTTTACATGTTAACTCCTTTCAGCCACCAGGTTCCAGATGCTAACATGATGCCGACCAGACTTCCCTGGACAGACAACCCACCAATGTGTCCTGTAGCTCCGGTTCCCCAGAACCCTGCTCCACTAGGGAAAGAGAGAGGCAGGCTGGGAGTATGGAGAGACCTGTCAACGCCCATGTTCATCAGGGAAGCAATATAGAAGCCAGACCTAAAAAAAAAAAAAAAAAAAAAAAGAAGCCAGACCTTCCACCTTCTGTATCCCACAGTGACCTTGGGTCCATACTCTCAGAGGGTTAAAGAATAAGAAAACTATCAGGGGATGGGATATGAAGTTCTGGTGGTGGAACTTGTGTGGAGTTATACCCCTCTTATCCTATGGTTTTATCAGTGTTTCCTTTTATAAATAAAATAAAAAATGGACTGCTACACAGCTGTTAAAAATGAAACCATTTTTGCCTTATCTTGGGTAGAACTTGAAGTAAGCCATAGGAGGACAAATACCAAATAATCTCACTTATAGGTGGAACTTCAGAAACAAGGACAGAAAGAGAAAACAAAGCGAAACTTCAAGTTGGTATAAAGTATTACACCAAAACAAAGGGCTCTAGGGAAAGAGGAGGACATGGGTGGCTTGGGATGCATGCATGATGGAAAAGGAAGCAAGTTGAGGAGTCAAGAGTGTTCCGCAGCCATCTATTGCAGGGAGAAGAGAAATTGTATCCGTATCCGCAATTGTAAACCATTAACCCCCAAATAAATTTTTTAAAGAGAAAAAATAATCCTCCACCAGACTGTTCAATATGTTTCATAGAGAACATCCAAACTGAGGTCTTCTTAAGCAAAATCTAAAGAGGGAGTTCATATTTATATGCTGGAGTCGGGAAATACTCTCTGCCTCAGGGCCTTTGGGAGGGGGAAATTATCTTTATTTATTTAGTCATCTCTAGGGTGTCTGTGGTCAACCAGGTGCACCACTTGCCCCCCCCTTTTTCTACCAGAACATTTGGTGGTACTGGGGACTGAACCTAGGACTTCCCTCAGGTATTAGTCTTTTGTATACCACTGTTATCTCCTCAGTACCCTTTTCCAATTTTCTTCATTTGTCATCATCAGGTGTATTTATTATCTAAATTATTCAAACTCCTCCCCACCTCCAGCATATAACTCCAAAAAGGAAAGTGGGTTTTGCTTTGCCCAGTTGTTTTTGTTGAAGTATTTTGCACAGTCACTGGTACATGGTAAGTATTCAATAAATACCTCCTGAGTGAATGATTAATGATGTAATGAAAGTAAGTAGTTTTATCAGTTAGAAACATCTACTTTTGAACCTGAACTGGAATTGGCATATTGCACCAAAGTAAGACTCTGGGGTAAGTGTGTGTGTGTGTGTGGGGGGGGGGGGGGGGAATACAGGTCCAAAAAGGATGACAGAGGACCTAGTGGGGGTTGTAGTGTTATATGGAAAACTCTCAGAAATGTTATGCATGTATAAACTATTGTTATTTACTGTCGAATGTAAAACATTCCCCAATAAAGAGATTTAAAACATCTACTTTTGCTATTTAATAATCCATGTAGCTTTCTATATTGCCACCTGACTACAACTTGCCTATGCACCTGAATTAATTTCAATTATGAATTGTTTAACCAAAAAGTAGAAAGAGTGATAATTATTAATTAAAACATTAAACAGAACTTTAGTAGTGGGTGTGGTGTGCAATTTTATCCCTGTAATATTATAATTTGTAAAACATTATTAAATCACTCATAAGAAATAAAAAAGTCAAACCTTTATTTTTATTAGTGATTTAATATTGATTACAAAATTCTAAGATTATAGGGGCATAATGCCATGACGTTCCTATGACCAGACTTCTGTGTCCTCATCCCCTTCACTGGAAACTGCAGTAGTTCTAGCATGGTCAAAGATGTGGTCTGATTTTATAACTGTATCTACATGACATATATAGATAGATTTTGTCCATTTTTTCTTTCCTGCCTTTACTTCCTTTCTAAGTCACACCTACACTTACTACTTTTTAATTTTTATTTGTAATTTTTTTTAATATTTACTTTTTTGTTGCCCTTATTTTTATTGTTGTAGTTATTATTGTCGATGTTGTCGTTGTTGGATAGGACGGAGAGAAATGGAGAGAGGAGGGGAAGATAAAGGGGGAGAGAAAGATAGACACATACTTCACCGCCTGTGAAGCGACTACCCTGCAGGTTGGGAGCCAGGGGCTCAAGCCGGGATCCTTGCTGCGCTACCGCCTGAATCCCACTTACTACTACTTGAGTGTTCTTCCATTTTTTCCTCTTCTCTCTGCCTGGCTTCCTCTGGGAAACAACTTTTTCTTAAGGCTCATTTAGAGATATTCCTTCCTTGCTGGGCTTGAACCTGAATAATGCAAAGCAATGCTCTAGTGATTCATTTCAGTAGCCCCATAAAATCTTAGATTATACATCACACCTATGTATAACCACTCACAAAAGGTGTTATGTTCTCTTCCACATCTGCATAGCCATTGCCATTCACAAATAGGCAAACTCCAGCAAATGTCTTTAAGGTTTAGTTCTGTGATTACTTCCTAAGCCTTGCTTGAACACTTTGGTACACATATTAACATGGTGAAATTTCAAGCTATAATATCTACTTATATGAGTGCAAATAGATACGGCAGAATTGACATGTAAGCAGTGAAAACAAATTAATCTTTAAGACTTGGGAAGGCTGAAAAAGCATTAACAACAAAAACATAATGCTATTTCACACTAAGATTCCTGGCTTGCAGAGAAAGGACATTTTAGTCACAACTTTTTTCCCCTAATTTTTTTTATTAGACATGACAGAGAAATTGAGAGGGGAGGGAGAGATAGAGGGAAAGAAAGACACCTGTAGACCTGCTTCACCAATTGTGAAGCAACCCCCCTGCAGATGGGGAGCAGAAGCTCGAACCCCAGTTCTTGTGCTTGGTAATATGTGTGCTTAACTGGGTGTGCCACCACACATCCCCTCTAGTCACCTTTTTTTATATTAAAATTATGTTTATAGAAAATACTGTGGGGACTCTATCCTAGCCAATGACAACAACAATAACAACAATAATAACCACAACAATGTTAAAACAACAAGGGCAACAAAAGGGAAAATAAATAAATATAAATAAAACTTTATAAAAAAAAATACTGTGGGAGTCGGGCGGTAGCACAACAGGTTAAGTGTAAGGACCGGCATAAGGATCCTGGTTCGAGCCCGGCTTCCCACCTACAGGGGAGTCTGCTTTACAGGCAGTGAAGCAGGTCTGCAGGTATCTACCTTTTTCTCCCCCTGTCTTCCTCTCCTCTTTCCATTTCTCTCTGTTCTAACAATGACAACATCAATAACAACAACAATAATTACAACAGTAACAAAAAAAGAGGGAGTCGTGCAGTAGCACAGCAGGTTAAGCGCACATGGTGCAAAGCCCAAGGAACCATGTAAGGATCTCAGTTCGAGCCCCGGGATCCCCACCTGCAGGGGGATTGCTTCACAAGCAGTGAAGCAGGTGTGCAGGTGTCTGTCTTTCTCTCCCCCTCTCTACTTCCCCTTCTCTCTCCATTTCTCTCTGTTCTATCCAATAACAATGACATCAATCACAACAATAATAACTACAACAATAAAACAACAAGGGCAACAAAAGGGAATAAATAAATATTTTTAAAAAAGAAAATACTAACTGTGGTAAGCAGGTACTCCTGAAATTTTTTAGAGTTGACATTTTTGGTCAAATAATAGGGAACATATACACAAAGTAGTATGACAAATCCATCTTAGTTTTCTAAATATATAATTTAAAATGTACTTACAACAGTCTCAACATTTGAAAATTAAATATATAAAAACAAATGGAGGAAGCTGACAATGAAGACACTTTCATATGAAATAAAAATGTTGAAGGGCTAAGGAAGATTATTCCTGAATGTGCATCAACATTTTTTGAAGAATATTTACACAAATACAGAAAGAGCTAAACAAAATCAGTTTAGTTTTATGCAAAAAAATTATATTCCCCTTAAAGAATAGATAATATAAGTCATATAAAACTCTAAGAGACAAAAGGATAAAAAAAATTTTTTTAATCATTTCAGGAATATGCTGCTCTAAAAACGCAGGAATATACATTTGAGTGAAACATACAAAGCAATTCTGATAAAAATTTTAATGTTTCTATTAATTTATCTTTCTTTTTTCTGGGGTGGGGGGGAATAGAGAGAAAAGGGAGATAAAAAGGCAAAGCACTGCTTCACCACTTGTGAAGCTTCTACCCTGCAAGAGTAGACCTGGGACTTGAACCTGGGTCATTGCACATTGTAGTATATGTGTTTTACTCACGGTGTCACCACCTGACACCCTATTATTTACTTCCAAAGTCTTAAAGGTATATTGCTGATATATAAATTGGTTTTATAGAAAAATTTAACCAAGCTGGCTTTGTTTACATTAATTTTCATTCCTGAAAGAAATAAACTAAAGCATCTACACAGTACAAATAAAATTAAAGAACTAAAGCTATTTAGGGAACATAAACAACAGTAAAGGTTTTCTTTTTATTTTCTTAATTTGTTTTAATCTAAATATATGAAGCTAAAATTAACTAGGAAACTATGATACATGTATTATAATACATAAATTATATTTGTATAAATATGTATTCTAATCCTTTCCACATTTTGTGAAATAAGACAAAAAATCATATTGTGTAGATGTAAAAGCAAAAAAGGCATGTTTTAAATACATTTGTACTAAAAGATTTCTGGTCTCCTTAAGAAAACAAAGTCAAGAGTTTATTATCCTGAGTTTCTTCAAGGCCACTTGACGTTGCATAATATATGTAGTTACATTTCCTCAAGACTTCTTCTAATAGCTTCTTCTAATTCCATATCTGCATTGAAAGACAGAATAGTTTAATCTTTAGTGCAGTAAACCAATAAACACATAGCTTTTAAAATATATCTCATCAACTTTGTCCCTTAAAAAGGAAAGGAAAAATCAAAATGAAGAAACTTATAACTTGGATTTTCTCCATAATTTGAAATATGAGGATGTAGGTATAATCTCAAACAGAATCTTTACATAATTTGAAGTGCTAAGGAAATAGCAAGCTATTTTCACTCAACACAGAATTAAAGTCAGGTGATCACTAGATTCAATAGTAAAAAAAAAAAAAAAAAAAAGATTTGTGGTAGTGCATATAAGAGAAAAATAAAAAGACAAAGCCATAAAATGGCAAAATCTAACAGACTATTAGAGATCTGGGCTAGTTAGATAGCTCAGTCTGTTAGAGCACCAATATAGCATGCCTGAGGTCAGAGACTGCTATTCCAATTGTCTGTACCACCTAACAGAGTTGAGCTGTATCCTGGTCCTCTCATAGTAAATAAACCTTTTTCAGAAAATTAGCTTTAAGGCAGTCAGAGAGCTAGAGCAGCAGTAGAGTACAGGACTCTCAACAGTGAGGTCCTGAGTTAGATGACAGTGATACCCCAGTGCCTTTCTCACTCAATAAGTAAATGAAGCTTAAAAAAATATCTAAGTTTTCTAGCATCTAAGGCAAAGAGTGAAATTTGTGGCTATATAATATCATCTGAGAAAAATATATGCTATACACATATGCACTCATTTAACAAAGATTTACTTTTAAAAACCTTGTAAATCAGGCAAAGTAATAGTGAATATGACAGAATTCTTGGGATCACAGATCTGTTCCAATGAAAACAATGCTAAAGACCAGGAAGGTCAAAATAATTCCTTGGTCTTTACTAGTTTCTCACACTATACAAACCTCATACCATCATCTCCACAGTCTCTCATGTCTCTTTGAGAGACTGTGGACTTGATGGAGTAAGTTTTGTATAGAGGAATGCAAAGAAAAACAAAGAACAAAGTGCTAAGACTCGTAAGGAATATGAAGCTTATTATAAAGTATAGTAACTACTAATGCAGTATGAACACAGGAACAGATGAACAAGGGAACATTATAGAAGGAGAACTGGCAGCTCAGAAACAGATCACTTGATTTATGTTTTATTTATTTAGAATCTTGATTTATGACAGAGGTGGCACTGCAAAATGGTATGAATAAATGAATAAATGATGGTTGGTCAACTGATAAACCTTGTGATAAAAAAAATTTACCCCAGGAGGAGTTGGGTGATAGCACAGCAGGTTAAGCGAATGTGGCGCAAAGCACAAGGACTGGCATAAGGATCACGGTTCGAGCCCCGGCTCTCCACCTGCAAGGGAGTCGCTTCACAGGTGGTAAAGCAGGTCTGCAGGTGTCTATCTTTCTTTCCCCATCTCTGTCTTCCTCTCCTCTCTCCATTTCTCTCTGTCCTATCCAACAACGATGACATCAATAACATCAACAATAATAATAACTACAACAATAAAACAAGGGCAACAAAAGGGAATAAATATTAAAAAACACATTTACCCACCTTATGGAATATTCACAAATAAATTTACTTCAAATTAACAGAGGCAAAAAAAAAAAAAACTTCTAGGAGATAAGCAAAGGAATCCTTTTATAACTTTAGAATTAGGAATGATTCATCACTATTTGAAAAACGTCTGGAGATTCCAGTAGAAATCAGAAGGCAACAGAAAGAAGACCCACCAAATCTATAAATTATTGGTTAACTTCTGAGCATTTACAGATGAGGACTCCTAAGATACTCAAAGAGCAACAACTGGGAGCTAAAATAAGAAAAGTCTGTTTCTTGTTTCAAAGGAGAATATTTGGAATTTAAGTCAAGAAATTTTACTTTCAAGGGGAAAAAAAAACAAACAATAGTAATTAACATTCATTGTAAGTACTTGACTTACCAAAAAACCAAGAAATGTGGGAGTCAGGCTGTAGCACAGTGGGTTAAGTGCAGGTGGCACCACGCAAAACACAAGGACTGGCGAAAGGATCCCGGTTCGAGCCCCGGCTCCCCACCTGCAGGGGAGTCACTTCACAGGCGGTGAAGCAGGTCTGCAGGTGTCTAACTTTCTCTCCCCCTCTCTGTCTTCCCCCTCCTCTCTCCATTTCTCTGTTTTATCCAACAACAACGACAACAATAATAACTACAACAGTAAAACAAGGGTAACGAAAGGGAATAAAAAAAAAAAAAACCAAGAAATGTGACCTATAGTGAAGAGCAGTCAATAGAAACTACCTCACCATTCAAGTTAATCAAGCTATTGCAACTGGCTAAAAGATCTTTGAAAATACCTATTTTCAAAGAAAGAACAATAATGAATGGACAGCCTCAACAGAGAAACAAAAACTGTATGCAAAAAAAAAACATGAAAAGCCTATAACTGAAAAAGAATGATCTAAAATGGAAGACTGTCTAGGTATGCTTAACATTGGTGTTAGTAGGGGGGAAAAAACCTCTATAATTATGTCCTTCAAGGAACTGGAGATGATTATACTTAGTGAAGTAAGTAATAAAGGGAAGATAACTACTGCATGGTTTCACTCATATGTAAATCACTAATATTTTTTTAAATCACCTATAAGCCTGAAGTCTGAGCAACAGATATTATCCAATATAAAGAACAGGATATGGTGGTCCGGGAGGTGGCACAGTGGATAAAGTGTTGAACTCTCAAGCTATGAGGTCCCGAGTTCAATCCCCGGCAGCACATGTACCAGAGTGATGTCTGGTTCTTTCTCTCTCTCCTCCAATCTCTCTCACTAATAAATAAAACTAAAAAAAAAAGAACAGGGTATGTATGTGTATGAGTGTGTGGGGGGGTATTAGAAAAAATACACCTCTGGATACATTTAAAATCCCTAACATATAGTTAGCGTTCCAGAAGAAAAGGAAGTAGAAAAGTAGGGCAGAAAAATATGAAGAAATAATGGTTGGAGATTTTTCAAATATGGGAGGACCTAAAGACTTATAGATATAGGGCACTAAGAAAGGTTTAGGGTGGGGTTAGACAGCATAATGGTTATGCAAAGAGACTCTCATGCCTGTGGCTCCCAAGTCCCAGGTTCAATCCCCCACACCATCATAAGCCAGAACTGAGCAATGCTCTGGTAAAAAAAAAAAAAAAAAAAAAAAAAGTTCAAGCAAGGTAAATAAAAAGGCAGCTACATCTAGGAATATTATCAATACTGCTAAAATAAAAGGACAAATAAATACGTCAAATAGAGGAGAACACATGGTATATACTGCACATTTGGGGGGCAATAACACAAATTATGTTGACTTCTCATGATAAATAGTACAGTCCAAAAAGCAATGGAATGATACCTTTAAGGTCCTAAAAGGAACAAAAAAATTTAGTCAATTTGAATTCTAAAGCCACACAAAATATTCTTCAACACTGAAAGGACCGACAATGAGGATAATTTCACATAAAACCAAAATATCACTAGCAACCATCCATATAATGCTGAATTCTTTTCTTTTCCAGTGATTTGAGTTAGAAAGTCTATTAAGTAGGACCACCTCTAGAGTAGACTTGAGAAATACCTAACAGTGAATGATGATAATGATGATAAAAATTGTATCATCAGCATTAACCAATACATGTAACTACTCACCATATGCCACACCATACTAATGTGATAGGTACCAGTTTTCTCAGTGTTAAAATAAGGAAAATGAAGTACAGTAAAGTGGGTTATCTAAATACATAATTTGTAAATAGCAGAGCTAAATTTTAGTTAGACTATTTGAATCAAAAGCCTGCACTCTTCACAACTGTACTATGTACCCTCTATTTCTCCTTTTATTTAAAAGTGAATTGACTAGGATCTTTATGATTATCCTGGGCAGTCACTGTCTGATAGTGATATACATAGAATAGCATATACATGGCAGGTGGAGGGAGGTGAATATGGGTATTAACTTTTCCCTAAAAAAAATAAGCAAATTTGCCACCATTTGCCAGGTATGTATAGTATTATGAAGAAAATAAATAAGAAAAGACATTGGAAAGTATTTAAACAACATCATTTTCCTTACCCGGTGATAGATTAACAAAATCACTCAGAATTCTTATGATCAAATAGACTGTCTTAAATTTCCCTGGTTATAAGGAGGTAGGTCCTGGTACTGTTCTCTCTCCTTTCCCTTCCCTTCCCTTTCCCTTTCCTTCCTTTTTCTTTTCCTTTTCCATTTCCCTTTCCTTCTACAAAGAAATAGAGAGGGTGGTCTGGGAGGTGGGTAATAGATAAAGCACTGAACTCTCAAGCATGAGGTCCTGAGTTCAATCCCTGGCAGCACAAGTACCAGAGTGATGTCTGGTTCTTTCTCTTTCTCCTCTTATCTTTCTCATTTCTCATCAGTAAATAAATGAAATCTTAAAAAAAAAAAAAAAAAAAGAAAGAAAGAAAAAGGGACGGAGTGAGGAAGGGAAAGAGAGAGAGACATGATGACAATAGCAAAGCTCCCTTCAATAGTGTGGGCTGGGCTAGAACCTGGGCTGCACACATGACAAAGCAGCATACTATCCAAGTGAGCTATTTCACCAGCTCAGCTCTAACATACTTCAGTTTGTTTTAAGTTTATTCCTTCAACAATCCTTTAGTGTCAAATACCATGCCATCTACTGAAATAAAGACAAGAATGATGAGATAAACAAAATAAACATTTCAAGGAGTTCACAATCAAGTAATGGTGAGATATAGACAGACATTTTTAAAGTTCACATGGTATGGTACAGAGGGAGTCTACAGTGGAAATCTTTCCCTATAGAATAAAAATCCAGGAGAGGCATTGACTATACAATATTCTCTATAAGAAACTCAAATCCATGTAATTTCACAAACTAAAGCTGTAAGTCAAAACTAAGATGAAACTGTGAAACAAATTTGACTAAGGACATCCAGACACAAAATGATACAGACCTTACCTGCACAGTACAATATGATCAACACTGACTATATGTGCCTATTTATATTTAAATGAGCTAAAATGAGTTTTCTTGGAATTAGAGCATGACGTCTCTACCTCATAACTATTATAGTTAAATGTTTAAAGTATCTTTTCTTGAGAGCTATAGAGACAGCTCACAAGGAAGGGCACATGCCTTGCCACACATAGGGTCCAGGTTTGAGCCCTAGTATCTCAATACAGGTGCTATGGCATCGGAGAGGGAAGCTTCTATAATCTGGTCTCTCTCTCCTGAATAAAGAAGTCGTCTAGGAGTAGTGATATCACACATAACTGAGGTCCCAGCCTACACACACATACCACCCTATCTTTTCTTGAATTCTTTAGCAGTAATCCTTTTGCTAAACTAAACAATCACAAAAATGTAAGAACACACAAAACTGAAGGCTTCTGCATAGTTACTTAAGCTATAATTTTGCCTAGCATTTTCCATGGGATTAAGGTTGCAAAAGTCTGAACTATTTCCATGTTCAATCGTATTTATCTTTTAATGGTCTTATAAACAACTTAGCTGGTGATTGTTTAAAACTCACAAAGTTCTTTCAGTTTACTCATTATGTGGCTATTAAGCACTGGGTTGAGATCTTAAAATACTATTGTGGGAAAACAAGTTGTCAAAAAACTTGCTTCCAATTAGGTTTTTTTCACTGCCAATTTTATTTAACTAATGAATTATGGCTAAACGAGAAGATCAGATTCTTCTACTTCATTCAATGGATGAGTCAATTCTACTGCCAGACTCAAATTTTCAGACTCCTGATAGCACAAAGATTTAGCATGCTCTTAGTCAAACGAATTGAAAACACACAGAAAACAAATTAACTTTCTGTTTGTGCTTTGTAGTCATGTTTATGCCCTTACATCTGAGTCTTCTTCTTCCCATTAGTGTCTAATGATACTAGTACAGTACTTTCCATTTCTTCAGGGTAGCTTATTTTCTAAAATTCACTGTTTCAATTTTTCTCTATAGTTGGAAAGTATTAATTTACAGAAACATTTCACTCATATTGAGATTTATACATGCTTTCATTGTTTTACCATTTAACTTTTTAATATTTTTTAATTTAGTGGTAGTCTAGTTAGTGGATTAGTAAACTTTTCCTACAAAAGATGGCATCGGTGGTAATGAACATAGATGCATCTTTACAAAGGGTTAAAAAATAAAAATTATGCAAGGCACTAGTAGGGTGTTCTAAATTATGTCATAATAATCAACAATGCACCTGCAGTGTGAAACCAGCCAGACAATACATAGTATGTGGTTTCAATTTTATTTTAAAAATCTCATTTGGCCTATGGCCATAACACCCTGAACATGCCTGATCTCGTCTAAAAAAATCTCATTTACAAAAGCAGGTGGTAGACTGTTTTTGGTTGAAGTCCCATACTGGCTGATTCCTGTTCTAATTTTCTAGACTACTATTGCTCCTGAATAATCTTACATATGGAAATGCAAGTGGCTCTTTAAAAGAGGAAATCATTTAAGAAATACAAATGGAGGGGAGTTGGGTGACAAAAGGGGTTTTAGGAGAAATGAAACAAACAAAAAACCACATACACACACAGACAGTTAGATACAGCCAAGTAGGGAAAAGACTTGGGTTACCTATTAGGTTACCTTCTGTGGATCTGATTTCTTCGCCTATTGAAGTACTTTTTATACTCAGGTTATCATCACTGTCACATTCTGTAAAGTAGAATCAATAAATGCAGATGTACTTCTGAAAAAGTGGTTATACTAGAACGATGTATTCTTAAACAATAGATTTTGATGACTTTTTCATACCCAAGATTACTAATTACAATTTATTAGCATCCTATGACTTCCCCAATATGCTTCTTAAAAAAAAAAAAAAAAAAAAGCTTATCAATGCTACTTACATCAAGGGGAAGAAATCAATTACAGATCTCTTATTTTAAAAAAGTTTTGAAAAATGCCTAACATAATTGTTAAGGACTAATATTCGGTTGTTGGAAAAGTCATGACACATTGTTTGCACAGAAAAACAAAATATACATCATGACTTTCCTGGAAACCCAGTAAGATTCTAACATTAAAAAGAAAAACCTGGAAATTAAAAAAAAAAAAAAAAGTAACAAATACAATGCTCTTCTATTTGGAAAATCAAATACATTTATATTTATAGAGACCATAGGTTTTAACTGATAGTCTCTGCACAGGATAAACTTACTTACCTGCTATCAAAGAGACTTAAGGCTTTATAAAAATGACATGATTGCAAAAGTGATTTAGATTCTGAACTATGGTACCATAATCTAGTACTTAGCCTAGCATTTTAAGTATAGCTAAACCATATTGGTTGAATCATGTTTTAAATAAAGAATACAAGTCATATTGACATTATTTGTTCTGAGAAATATTTAAGTCTTTCGTATACATTTAAAAATTAAAGACTTAAATTTTTTAAAAAGATTTTATTTATTAATTCATGAAAAAGCTAGGAGGAGAGAAAGAACCAGACATAACTCTGGTATATGTGCTGCTAGGAATTGAACTCAGGACCTCATTCTTGAGAGTCCAATGCTTTACCCACTGCAGCACCTTCCACACCATGATTTAGAACTGTTTAGTAACAAAAATTGTTAATTATTCCTAAATGTATTATGTTATTTTTTGCCATACTAGAAAAATTCTATTGCTTTTTTCTACAATCTGTTACATATACTCCTTCATATAAGTAAAGCAATGTCTTAGGGGAATAATATTTAAAATCAAAAAACAGAAAAATTAAGTATTAAAATTTAGTTTAAGGGAGTGCACCCAAAGTTTCTGTTATTATCAAGTCAAAGGTCAGTCAAAAATAGCCTGACTCAAGCAATAAATCACTTAACACAAAACCTAAAGCAAAATTAAAGGTTAGAATCACAAGGTTCAATTGGTTATAAATATTTTAAAAAGAAGTTTTTGTTGACTCAATCACCTCCACTTGTAGAACAAAGAAAATTATTCTTTTCTCAGTCCCCTGTATGGAATTATATTTTTATGATAGTGCCAAAAGAAAGACCTGTGATTTCATTAATAGGGTGAGGAAACTTGAGGCAGATGTTTACTATTAAAGATAACAATTATTTTTTTTTTGTCTACTTGACATGCTGCTCCAATAATTAAAACTTTTACAGAATGGGGGAATTTTTATGTTCAATGTTTTAAAATAATCTAGTGTTAAAAACCTATGTTATTCGTATGGCTCTATAGAGACCAATGCTTCCATCCTATTCATTCCAAAATGAAGCCAAAAATAGAACCAACAAAGTTTTAGGCCTATAATAGGATAATCTAACAAGAACATTTAAACAAAAATTATCTTGAAGTATAGCTAAATTGATGCTCAAGTTGAATTGACTAATTCCTAATAGCCTATGCTTAAGTTGATTCTTATAAAACCTAATACACATATACACACACACACACACACACACACACACAGTGGCATTGAACCCTCAACCATAAGGTCCTGAGTTTGATTCTTGGCATCACATGTGCCAGAAGGATGTTGTTCTTTCTCAATCTCTGCCTCCATAAAAAAAATTTAAATATATATCCTTTTAAAAAATATTTTTATTTATTATTGGCTAGAGACAGAAATTGAGAAAAGAGGGGAGATAGAGGAGAGAAACAGAGACACCAGCAGCCCTGCTTCACCACTCCTGAAATTTCCCTCCTACAGGGGGCTTGAACCTGGGTCCTTGTGCACAGTAATGTATCCAATTAACCAGGAAATACATTTATATCTATATCTATATATACTAGATAAATTAACATTTTACATAAAACTGCAACTGGATGGAGAGACATCTCAGTAGGAATGGCACATGCCTTGCCATGCATGAGTCACAGTATATTGCCCAGCACCAAAATAAGTCCTGTATGGTGGCATCTCTCCTTCTCTCTCTCTGAATGAAAGTGTTCTGAAGTAGTGAAATTGCTCATAAGCAAAGTCCTGGCTAGGCAAACAAAGATATCTTCAAGGAAGGTGTATAATTTACTTAGGATCTATGAAGAGTGAAATATACAAAAGTTTTTGAAGAAAATCTGGTCGTTGGGTGCTGGAAGTCTGAGATCCCAAGTTCAATTCCCAGCATGGCGTATACCAAAGTGAAGCTCTGGTTCTTTCTAGTTCTCTCCCCCTACTCTCTCTCTCTTAAACCCTTCCTCTCTCCAGTAAATAAATATATCTTTAAAAAGAAAGAGAAATCCTTCATTAATCAAGTTTGTGATAACATATATAAGAGTTAGTGATAACTCATACATAGATCAAGAGATCTATATACTCAATTTCTGCAAACTTATCTCTAGGAATCCATAGATTTTTTTAAAAAAAAATATAAGCACTAATTATCATCAGTGAAAGAGTGGAAGGTAACTCAGAAATGCAGTTATCAAGAAATATGATTGAGGTTGGTATAACTGAACAATCTGAAAAGCAAACAAAAATCCTTAAAATATCAAGCTCAAACAAGCATCATAGGAAAGATTACCCTTAAGAGAATGTACTACACACAAGGGAGCACACGTGGTGATTAAAATAAAAAGTGGTGACACAGTACTTTTAACTTAGTATGTGTTCATCATAATGGGCTGGCATTTCTACCATCTATGACTATGAAAATGGAGTTCACTCATTTAGTTGTGACAAAAATCCTAGGGAATTCAGAATACTAACCACATCCCTTGGTTATGCTTTACATGAGACTTTTTTATATAAAATATTTCACTTTGTAGGACAGAGAGAAATTGAGAGGTGAGGGGGGATATACAGAAGGAGACAGACACCATGAAGTTTCTTCCCTGCATGTGGGGACCAGAGACTTGAACACAAGTACTTGTGCATGAAAATGTGTGCACTCAGCCTGTGCACTGCCACCCAGATCCCATGAGATTATTTTTTTAAAAGTACTAGAACCCACGATCAAGTCTCTTCATCTGCTGTTCCTCTGCTCCCTGAATATTCAAAATTTTTAATTCTTATTTTCACTATCTTAACATAAATTGTGTGATGTCATCAGGCTACAGAAGATCCTGTAACTTATTACTCATTCTTCAAGGATTACTCATTTTTTCTCAATCTCTGCCTCCATAAAAAAATTAAAATATATATTCTTTAAAAATATTTTCATTATTTTATTTTATTATTTATTTATGGAGAAATCCACCACTTCACAGCATTCTCTACACCACTGAAATTCTCAGCCTTGGTAGGAGATAGACCCTTGCTCTGTGGTCACGGGTAACATTTAATATGTCTGGTTATCATTGCCTTCATCTAACAATTGGGCTAAAGTAACAACCTCAGTGTTGCAACAGGAATCAAATACTATGTGGAACGTTATTTAAACATATTTATACATCTTCAAGTACTACGAATGTAAAAAGCAACTGGCATGGTAGCTGGCACATAATATACCCTTTTAAGGGTCGGGTGGTGGCACACCTGGTTGAGCACACATTACAGTGCGTAAGGACTAGGTTCTAGCCCCTGGTCCCCATCTGCAGGGGGAAAGCTTCACAAGTGGTGAAGCAGGGCTGCAGGTGTCTCTCTGCCTCTCTTCCTCTCTATCACCCCCTTCCCTCTTGATTTCTGGCTGTCTCTATCCAATAAATAAAGAATAAAAAATTAAAATAAACATTAAAAATTGTTAAAAATATACCCTTTTAAAATGTTCGTTCAGGGGGTCGGGCGGTGGCGCAGTGGGTTAAGCGCATGTGGCGCAAAGCGCAGGAACCGGCATAAGGATCCCGGTTCGAGCCCCCGGCTCCCCACCTGCAGGGGAGTCGCTTCACGGGCGGTGAAGCAGGTCTGCAGGTGTCTATCTTTCTGTCCTCCTCTCTGTCTTCCCCTCCTCTCTCCATTTCTCTCTGTCCTATCCAACAAGGGCAATAATAACCACAACGAAGCTACAACAAGGGCAACAAAAGGGGGAAAAAAATGGCCTCCAGGAGCAGTGGATTCATGGTGCAGGCACCGAGCCCAGCAATAACCCTGGAGGAAAAAAAAAAAAAAAAAAAAAAAAAAGTTTGTTCAATTCTGTTTTTAAAAAATAACACTCGGGGATTGGCGGTAGTGCAGTGGGTTAGGTGCACATGCACAAAGCGCAAGGACCAGCATAAAGATCCCGGTTTGAGTCCCTGGCTCCCCACCTGCAGGGGGGAGTCGCTTCATAAGCGGTGAAGCAGGTCTGCAGGTGTCTGTCTTTTTCTCCCCCTCTGTCTTCCCCTCCTCTCATTTCTCTGTCCTACCCAACAATAATGACACCAATAGCAACAATAACTACAACAATGATAAAAAAAAAAAAAAAAGGGCAACAACGGGGAAAAAATGTCCTCCAGGTGCAGTGGTTACTGTGGTGCAGGCAACGAGCCCCAGCAATAACTCTGGAGGCAATAATAGTAACATTCGAGAGGGGGCTGGGTGGTGGCATACCTAGTTAAGCACACAAAATAATATGCTCAAGAACCTGTGCAAGGATCCAGGCTCAAGTCCCTGCTTCCCACCTGCAGTGGGGATGCTTCAGGAGTGGTGAAGCAGGTTCACAGATATCTGTCTTCCTCTCTCCCTATCTACCCCTCCCTTCTCAATTTCTCTCTATCCTATAGAATAAAATAAAAAAGGAAAAAATGGCTATCAGGAGTGGTGTGTACTACAGGAACCAAGCCTCATTGACAATCCTGGAGCAAACAAACAAAAAAACCATTTAAACAAACTATATCTTTATCTATGAAACACGATGCTTCAGTTAGAATGAACACATATTTGGGGAAAAATATAAAAGTCTAAAAGCAACACAGTCTACTTGGTTCTTCTGATTAGGATTACTACAAAGGATTCATATATATATATATATATATATATATATATATATATCTGATTCTTCAGTTTATTTTGGACTTACCCTTTTTAAAAATTTACCAAGATATATAGGATGAATCCAAAATAAACTGATGAAGAACTGGTGATATCAAGATTATCAATAAAGGACACATTAATAAACAGTTTTATTACTTCCACAGAAACATATGTATAACACATACACATACACACACACACACACACACAAAATATAATCACAACGTTGGTACGGGAACCCTAATGATTAGAAGAAGATTTTATAAGTCAAAACCATGACATTCAAATTTCAGTCTAAATACTCAGCTTGCTATAAGAGTAAAATACAACTATTTCTAAGCAAATAAGAGATCTTAAAAGAGTACTAGCAATCTGTCCCCTTCCAAGTAAATAATAAAAGCAATAATTATCTGTCCCCTTCCAAGTAAATAATAAAGCAGTCAAGCTGGTTATCTAGAATGAAACCAGAAAACCAAGTATTTGGACAGAGAAAATACTGAAAAATCTTTCAATTAACTGAAAAACTGGTAAAAACTAATTATAGCATAATATGATCACTTATCCTCATACATTCAGCAAATTAATTCTATGTATATAGAAATGTCTACTCCAACAATGTAATTTTCTGCTATTAATTAATGGAAAATTTCAGAAAAGTCAGAAAGAAATTAATTCAAGCTTAAATCTTTTGTCTGTGCTACTGTGGAAATCTTAAAAACCTAGAAGGCTACTAGCCTGTTTGTAATGTAAAATAATGAAAGGAGCTCACTGTCTATTACTTGTGAGCTTTTTTTTTTTTTCCCACATCCTAGTGATTTCTTATGGATTTGCAACTAGGAGATATGAAGCTAAAATGCCCTGAAATTGTACCTTAGATTATACATTTATTTTCACATGGAGAAAAAAGTAGTACAGAAAGCTAGTTTTTGTTAAGAGTCTCCAAAAAGGTTACTGACTCATGAAGAAATGTGTGGTTGTCTTAACTGAAGATAGGAATACTGTGCTACGTTACATGAATGGAATTATACTAGCATTCTGATGGTAACTAAACAAGTATTATAGCATCTTTGGACAATGAAAGATTTTCTAAGACCCAATATATACTAAATTATCATTCCATAGCAATTACTGCAAAGTTAACTGTTAGGTAACAAAATAGGGTGATCAAAGAAAATTGTATTTTTCTGATCAAGTTCACTACAAGGACATTTCATGCTTTTAAATATTCTATAAGTTAAAAAAAAAAATCGTAGCCAAGAAAGTTCAGTAGTAGAGTAGCACAGGACTTAAATGTGTGAGGGCCCGAGTTTGACCCTCACATCCCATATCCAAGGCAATGCTCTAGCCTCACTCTCTCATAAAATAAATCAGTATTTCTTTACTTTTCAAACTTTATTAACATGGGAGAAAGAAACATGGCATATGTAATGCTAGAGATCACATTCAGGACCTCCTGCAGGCAAGTCTCATGCTCTAAGCAGTGCACTATCACTGGGGCCACATATCATATCAGTGTTATTTTTTTCAGTGTCACAAAAACATCTTTAAATTTAGATCAAGGGAGTCGGGCAGTAGCGCAGCGGGTTAAGGGCAAGTGGCACAAATGGCAAGGACTGGCGTTAGGATCCCGGTTTGAGCCCCCAGCTCCCCACCTCTCTGACTTCCCCTCCTCTCTCCATTTCTCTCTGTCCTATACAACAATGATGACAACAATAACTACAACAATAAAACAAGGGCAACAAAAGGGGAATAAATAAAAAATATATAGATCAAAATAAATCATGATTTAAGAACTCCACCCTTCCTTAGCAAGACATTTAATTCAAAAATAGTGACTACAGCACATGAAAAGATACGCAACTTCACTAATAACTAGGAAAATGCAAATCAAAACCACAATGAGATACTGCATCAACCCCCCTAGAACAATTATGATAAAAAACTAACTGACCAACTAATAACCCAAGAAAATAAGTATTGACAATGATGTGGAACACTTGTCCATTGTTAGCAAGAATGTAAATTGGTACAGTTCCAGTAAACAACAGTGTAGTAGTTTCTCAAAGAATTAAAAATAGAACTATCATATGACCCAGTAATATCGTATCTGTGTATTCAAAATAACTGAAATCAGGGTTTCAAAGAGATTATCTGTATACATATGCTAATAACAGCATTATTTACAGTCATTTAATATGAATACAATGCAAGGACCCATTAAAAATGGTGGCAGAAGTGGCCAGGCGGTGGCGCACTGGGTTATGCACACATAGTACGAAGTGCAAGGACCCACACAAGGATCCCAGTTGGAGCCTCCAGCTCCCCACCAGCAGAGAGGTCACTTCACAAGCACTGAAGTACCTGTCAATTTCTCTGTCCTATTAAAAAAAAAAAAAAAAGGTAGAATACTATGATGATATATCTTATATTTTACCATAAACATTTTTGAAAAGAAAAAAAACTAAAAAAAAAGTACTCACTAGAGATGATTTTTTTTTTCTTTTTATGGAGGTTAAATATGCTGTGCTAGACTTTTAATACCACTAATTCTTACAAATGTGTAGATATAAAAAAGTAAGGCTCAGAAAAACCTGAGGGCCCTGCCTGAAATCACACCACAAGGAAGTAATAAAATTAGTATTTGATTGGGGGATGGGTGGTAGTGCTTCAGGTTAAGTGCACACAGTGTTCCAGCTCCTGGCTCCCCACCTGCAGGGGGGTCACTTCACAGGCAGTGAAGTAGGTCTGCAGGTGTCTTTCTCTTTCTTTCTTCCCCATCTCTCTCGATTTTTCTTTTTCCTATTCAACAGCTATAACAACAACTACAAGAGCAACAAAATGGGAAAAATGGCCTCCCGGAGCAGTGGATTTGTAGTGCAGGCACGGAGCCCCAGCAATAACCCTGGAGGCAATAATAAGAATAAATAAAATTAGCATTTGAACCAAAGCCTATGCCTTTCTTTATGCACTCACTGTATGATCACTGTATTTCACAAAAATTCAAAGTACAGTGGTCTGGGAGGTGGCGCAGTGATAAAGCTTCAGACTCTCAAGCATGAGGTTCCAAGTTCAATCCCCGGCAGCACATGTGCCAGAGTGATGTCTGGTTCTTTCTCTCTCCTCCTATCTTTCTCATAAATAAATAAAATCTTTAAAAAATAAATTAAAAAAATTCAAAGTACATATGTGTACTCAACAGTAGTAAATTCATGAGAGTACTTGTTAAGAATGATTAACATGAATATTCAGCAGATAAGAAGCATTTAGAAGGAAACAATCAGCATATAACAACAGTCCATGTCTTGTGGTCCGGGAGGTGGCAAAGCAGATGGAGCATTGGACTCTCAAGTGTGAGTTACTGAGTTCAACCCCCAGCATCAGAGTGATATCTGATTCTTTCTTTCTCTCTCTCTTCCTATCTTCTTTATAAATAAATAACAGAAAAATATGCTCCCCAAAGTAGCAGGAATAGGGAAAAAAAAGGGGATTGACCAAGGGTGGCACAGGTTAAAATTTTAGAACTTTACAGAACATTAAATAGATGTTGATAAAGACTGGATAATGGAAGGCAAAAAAGAGTAAGAAAATAAAATTTTTCAAAAGCAAGCAGTGATCAAAATGGGAAGTATATGAAAACAAAAATAACCAAATCAGAAGTTAAAATTTGGTACTAAGAAATAACATAAATATGAAAAACAATTCATTTTCCTTTAAAGAGTACAGTTACACTAGTAGATTAGCTCTTAGCTTTATAGAAATGAATTGAGGTCTACAGTTGGTACAGTGGATAGAGCATTGGATTCTCAAGCAAAAAATGAATTGAGTCATTATAATGAATGATTACAATGAAATGTGGTTCTATGTCGAAAGAAAAAACAGCCAAAAGGCTAGAAAAGTTGGAAAAATTTAAGGTATATAACTAACAATGTCAAAGAGTATCTAGTTTTTTAGTGAGGTCAACCATTAGTACCTTCCAATTTTACTCATGGCTGCAAAGTTTTAAGACTTTTTAAAAAACTAACCACACTAATTTTTGTAATTATAGAAGGCGGTGTGTGTAGGAGAGAATCCTTCTAAATTCCTAGAATTACATCTCTCTTAAATATGGGTTAGTGAGGGGCCAGGTGATGGCACACCTTGTTAAGTGCACACATTACAGCATGCAAGGGCCCACGATCAAGGCCCTGGTCCCTACCTGCAGGGGGAAAGCTTCACAAATGGTAAAGTAGGGCTACAGATGTCTGTCTCTTCCCCCTCTATCTCCCCCCTCAATTTCTATCTCTATCCAATAATGAAATTATTAATGAAACCAGTAAAGTAAATAAGAGAATAAAAGGAATCAGAAAGGTGGTATTTACCCATTCCATGGAACTAAGTAACTTTCAGGACTTAATTTTGTCACTGTCAACATCCTAGATTACATCACTATATCTAATTTTGGTACTTTAAAATTATGTAGTGCTTTCTCATTGTGTATACACAGCTTTCTGAAAAATTGAAGATACATCTGGAATTTCAAAAAACAAAATGAAGATCTGCATTCTGAGTTTAACAAAACTGTACTAACACATTTCAATCCTTTGAAATATGTTGTATATATGTGTGTAGTAGCATGAATATTAATTTTACCTATTAAGGTAAGGAAAAAGCTCCCAAAAATATGAATTCATTCTATATCTAAAACAGTAAGGAAAGAGAGAAAAAGATAAAACTGAATAAAAGAATACAGCATAGTAATGCAGTAAGCAAGCAACAATTTACTAGTGGACAGCAGTTTATTGGTTTTCCTTTTCTTTCAGCAGTGAAGTCTTCTCCTTTTGGGCGGTTTGCACTGTGACTGCAGTTGCATACCTTTGGTGGTATCAGATATGCTATTTAGCAAGGCACACATCATATCTCCCTCTAAGTGATGAGGGTTTAATATATGTGCTGGCCTCTGGGTCTTCTTAAATTGATTTTCTAGCTCCAGAAAACCTTGGTCTCCTGAGAGGATGGTGAAAGGAATTTGCTTGGGCAGTTGTTCATCTAGACGGCCAGCCTAAATTGGAATAAATGGCATATGTTGATTAAAATAAAAATAAAATTGCATTTGCATTTTTTAGGAAAAAAAATCTATTTCAACATGAACACATACCTGTGAAGATAACAGTTAGCTTGTTTTTTATCTCTTACTGAAATCTAGTATCTCTCCTTTGTAAAGAAGACACACCACATCTTATCAACTATAGAAAGTCATTTATTGGGAGTCGGGCGGTAGCTCAGCGGGTTAAGCGCACGTGGCACCAAGCGCAAGGACTAGAGGAAGGATCCTGGTTCAAGCCCCCGGCTCCCCACCTGCAGGGGAGTTGCTTCACACGCTGTGAAGCAGGTCTGCAGGTGTCTGTCTTTCTCTCCCCGTCTTCCCCTCCTTGCTCCATTTCGCTCTATCCTATCCAACAACAAGGACATCAATAATAATTACAACAATAAAACAACAAGGCCAACTAAAGGGAATAAATAAATAAATATTTTTAAAAAAGAAAGTCATTTATTTTAAGATAAGCAATTATGTGTGTCATTAAGGCAAAAAAAAAAACTGGTCTAGGAGGTAGCATAATGGATAAAGCACTGGACTCTCAAGCATGAGGTCCGGAATTCAATCCCCAGCAGCACATGTACCAGACAAATGTCTGGTTCTTTATCTCTCTCCTATCTTTCTCATTAATAAATAAATAAAACCTTTTTAAAAAGAAAGAAAAGAAAAGAAAACTAAAAGAAGAGTCTTGGAATATGGGAGGTTCTATGGCACTGGCACAAGTGGTGTTTCTCCCTCAAAATGAAAAAGTTAGCTAGAAGTAGTAAAATCATGCATGTTCAAGACCCCCCCAAGCCTCACACATGATACACAAAGATCCCCACCTAAGGCTGAAATACTGAAAGGGGTTAAATAAAACATATTATTTAATCTAAAAGTAAATAAATCAATCTAGGGCTGATGAGATACCTTACCTGAAAGGGTACTTGCTTTGCTATGCAAAAGAGGGAGAGTCAAGTCCCTGCTCCCCACAGCTCTGAGGAGAAGCTTCAGTGTTGTGGTTGTATCTCTCTGTTTCTCTGCCTTTCCCTTTCTATCTGAAAAATTCAGCTGGAGCAGTGAAACTCCAGCAGCAGCAACAAAAAATCTGCCACAGACAAGGCAATTGATATGACTCACTCTTGCTGCTGGAAAGATGGAAAAAGAAATTTCTTGTGGTTTGAGACACCAGGAATCTGCAAGTTTACAGGGCAAATACATGACATAAACCTTTAAGCAGAGAACTTAAACTGGGTCTCAGCAGGCTAGACAAAACAGCTCACCCAGTAGAATGCACTACACCATATGCAAAAGGTCCTAAGTCCAACCTCCAACACACCACATGAGAGATCCATGAAGGGTGAAGCAGGGTTTTGGTGTCTGTCTGTCCTTTGCTTTTTCATCTCTAGCTGCTTGAGAGAGAGAGAGAGAGAGAGAGAGAGAGAGAGAGAGGGAAAGTGTGTGTGTGTGTGTGTGTGTGTGTGTATGGTCTGTCTGTTGGCGGTGGGGGAGGCACGACTCCACTGGAAGCAGTGGAAATAAACAGACATAAAGCCCTAGTACGGGATGGGGCATTAATTAAAATAAAGTGGGCCTTGAGCTCTGAGAGATGGCACAATGAAGAATATACTGGATTCTCTTTTCAGATGTCTTTTTGTTTGTTTTTAATTTGTTTTTACTAGAGCACTGCTCAGCTCTGGTTTATGGTTGTGTGGGGGATTGCAACTGGGACTTTGAAGCCTTTGGCACCACAGTCTCTTTGCATAACCATTATGCCATCTACCTCCTCTACACTGGATTCTCAAGCATGAGGACCTTAGTTGAATACCTAGCATTACAGGTGCTACAGTGAAGCTCTGGTTCTCTCTTCCAAATAAATAAATAAATAAATAAATAAATGCATGTTTCTGGAGGCGTGGCCATAGAGTACTAGAACAAATAAATAAAACTCTGTCTTAGGTTGGTTGCTTTTCTAATTGACCTGGTAGACAGAAGCAAATGCAAATGCCTTCTAGATCAGTAGGGATTATTAAGGAAACTCGGAATGTCAAACCTGTTAAAATGTGAAATTATCTTAGCAAATATCAAGTACAGTGTGTGTGTGGTGTGTGTGTGTTTCATTAGTTCTACAAATAACTGTGAAATCTACTGTGGCTGAAGGTCTTCCAGGAATCATGGATAAAGGACCAAACAAGATATTATATTCCTAACAACAATAACTACAAAAAAAAAAAAAGGCAACAAAAGGGTAAATAAACAAATATTAAAAAAAAAATTATAGTCCTTGCTCTCATAGTAGTCTTAGGTATCCACAGAATGTTTGGCACAAAATGCAGCACTGAAGAATGACTGACCTATGGTGTGATTATAATCCAAAAATAATCCAAATAGGTCCTATTAGATTATGAATTAAACAATGACTCACATGCATACATATGGCAAAATCAGCAGCATCTTTTCTTCTACTACAGCGAGGGTGAAGGAAGAAGCATCCAATTCTATTTAAGTAGTTATAAATCTTACAGTTGACTGGAGGCTTCCAGTTGGTATTTCCTCCTATGAATTTTAGAAAAATAAAAACGTAAATAGTAGTCAAATAGGAGAAGCAAAGGAAAGAATAGAGCGCAAATACAACTGAGAATTCTATCAAGATGATCACACAGGGGGAGTCAGGCGGCAGCACAGAGGGTAAAGTGCATGTGGTGCAAAGCACAAGGGCAGGTGTAAGGATACCGGTTCGAGCCCCCGGCTCCCCACCTGCAGGGGAATCGCTTCACAAGCAGTGAAGCAGGTCTGCAGGTGTCTATCTTTTTCCATCCTATCTCTGTCTTCCCCTCCTCTCTCTATTTCTCTCTATCCTATCCAACAATGACAACATCAATAAGAACAACAATAATAACTACAATACAACAAAAGCAACCAAAAGGGGAATAGATAAATATTAAAAAAAAGATCACACAGGAGAAAAGGGAACTCTGCTACACTGCTGGTGGGAATGCAAACTGGTACAGCACTTTTGAAAGACTATGTATGGACAGTCCTTAAACAAACAAAAATGGAAGTACCTTATGTTCTGGCAATATCACTCTTAAGCATTTATCCAGTGGACACTCAAACACTAATTCAAAGGGACACATGCACCCCAATGTTCATAGCTGCATTAATCACAACAGCCAAGAGTGGAAGCAGTCAAAATGTCCATCAATAGATGACTGACTAAAGAAGTTATGAGATATATATTCCATGGAATTTTGTCCTTCACTTCAGGGTAGAAGGGTGTGGGGGAGGGAAGGCATTAGGGGACAATGATCAGAGGGCTCTGAACTCTTAATTCCATCAGGACTTGGAGAGAAAAGACTAAAAGATAAAGGAAGGATACTCGGAAACAGTAGGTGTAATTTAGGAAGGAAGAGAAGGCAGGGTCATTGAAAAAAGGGGGGGCAAATATACAAATATTGATAGTTATAGAAATAATAGACAACCCTTATCTGTGATATTGGGAAAAATAATGCAGTTTCCCATGGATATAATGGGAACACAGAATGTGTGAAGTGTCCTCCCTGCAGGTGGGAGTCGAGAGCTTAAACCCAGATCCTTGCACTTAGTATTATGTCTGCTTAACCAGGTATGCCTCCCCCCTGGCCTTGAGCCTGAATTTCAATACAGCAGGTTATGGTGGCTGTCAAAAAAGCTACTGCAAACTCCCAACTGGCTCAGAACTTTTAATTTTCGTATAGCTATGAAGTTATAGATAAAGAACTCTTCTAGGTGGGGCTTGGATGGTGGCACACCTGGCTACGTGCGCCCACAGTACCATACACAGGATACCTGTTTTGAGTCCTCGCTCCTCACCCACAGGGGGGACACTTATGAGTAGTGAAGCTAGTCTGCAGGTTTATCTTTCTCTCTCACTCTATTTCTCCCCACACTCCACTCTCAATTTCAGTCCTATCAAATAAAATACAAAGGAAAAAAAAAAAGAGGTAAAAGTGGATGTTCGGTGGATTCATAGTGCCAGTACAGAGCACCAGCTAACCCTGGTGGCAAAAAAACAAAAACAAAAAACAAAAAAAGGGAGTCGGGCAGTAGTGCATCAGGTTAAGCCATGTGGCGTGAAGCACAAGGACAGGCATAAGGATCCCAGTTTGAGCCCCCAGCTCCCTAACTGCAGGGGAGTCGCTTCACAGGTGGTGAAGTGGGTCTGCAGGTGTTTATCTTTCTCTCCCCGTCTCTGTCTTCCCTTCCTCTCTCCATTTCTCTCTGTCCAATCTAAGAACAACATCAATAACAACAACAACAATAAAAAAAGCTAGGGCAACAAAAGGGAAAATAAATAAATGACTTTTATTTTTAAAAAGCCTCTAGTAGAGGGGGGCTGGGCAGTGGCATACTTGGCTGAGCACATACTTTACCATGTACCCGCAGGAGGATACGTCATGGGTGGTGACATAGGTCTGTAGGTGTTCTCCCTCACTATCTCTCCCTCCCCTCTCAATTTCTCTCTCTTCTCTCTCTGTTCTATCAAACAAAATAGAAAGGAAAAAGAAAAGGGAAAAAAATGGCCAGAGGGGACAGGGGCAGATAGCATAATGGTTATGCAAAGAGACTCTTGAGCCTGAGGCTCCAAAGTCTCAGGTCCAATTCCCAGTATCACCATAAACCAGAGCTGAGCGGTGCTCTGGTTAAAAAAAAAAAAAGGCTGAGGGAAGTAGTGGATTCATAGTGCTGTAAGACTGGGTATCAGAAGGATTGAGTGACCCTCTTATCACCAGATTCAAGCTCCAGACCTTATACATTTCTTCCTCACTTCAGCTTTTTGCTTTTTGGAGGGGAATTTTTTTTTATATTTATTTATTCCGTTTTTTTGCCCTTGTTTTATTGTTGTAGTTATTATTGTCGTTGTTAGATATGACAGAGAGAAATGGAGAGAGGAGGGGAAGCCAGAGAAGGGGAGAGAAAGACACTTGCAGACCTGCTTCAATGCATGTGAAGCCACTCACTCCCCTGCCGGTGGGGGGCAGGGGGTTCGAACCTGTATCATTATGCTGTTCCTTGCACTTTGCGCCACCTGTGCTTAACCCGATGCGCTACTGACCGAGTCCTTTTTTTTTTTTTTAAACCAGAACACTGTTCAGTTCTGGCTTATGGTAGTGCAGGGAACTGAACCTGTGACTTCAGAGCCTCAGGCATGAGTCTGTTTGCATAACCATTGTGCTATCTACCCCTGCCTGGGATTTTTTTTTTACCCCCTTGGAGAGGGCATCTCTCAATATCCCCATAGTCTGGATGCTGACCTTTTGCTTCTTGCTGCAGAAAGTCTGTTTCTATGTGTTTGTTTGTTGCCTTCAGGGTTTTAATGGGGGCTTGGTGCCTGCATTATGAATCCACTGCTTCTGGTGGGCATTTCCCCCCCTATTTTATTGGGTAGGACAAAAATTAATTGAGAGGGAAGGGAGATAGACAAGGATAGACACCTGCAGATCTGCTTCACTGCTCTTTGCAGATAGGAAGCTGGGGAATCAAACCAGGATTTTTGCACAGGTCCTTGCACTTGTGCGCTTAACCTGGTGTGCCAACACCTGGCTCAGGCCCCGCCCCCCTTTAATGTATTGTTGTAGCTTTGCTGTTGACACAGGAGGGAACCACAGATCCTCTTTATTAAACCACACTTAAGAGGGTTACTTTCAAAGTGGGAAGGGACACATGGGGGAGAAAAGAAAAAGAGAGATTTATTCTGTGAGAAAAAGTGACCTGAGCATATTCCATTTCAACATAAGCAAATGTCAGAGAACAAATTTGGTGCTCCAGCCCACAAGTCCAGAGAACTCTACCCATTGATTCACCACTCTGGCTATTTATATAAATGATTATTTTAAAAAGAAAAATAAAAGGGATTGTCTCAAATATTTTCCTTATAAACCATACCTTGGAAGCCCCAAATAAATGTTCCCTGGTTAAGTTGTCCTGGCAGATGTCCAAAAAAGTTTGACCAGTTATCAAAATCTACAAAGACTATATGAGTCATGGTTCGCAGGTAATCCAAATCTGGAAGCTCAACTTCTTCATCTAAAAAGAAATATTAACACGAATTCACTAAGAATAAGGCAAAAATCAATTGAATTATACTCAATTCTAAAAAGATATTAGATAATTAATTTATAAAAATATTAATCTTGTATTTATTCATTTCTATTTAAACTTTTTCATGCTGTACACACCTGTATATAACATACTATAGATCAGATTAAAAATATTCTGGGTATTTTAGAGACATAATTATCTGTCTTTCCTACAAATATGTCATTGATCTTAAGAATTTTTCTCTAGATTGTGAAAGAAGGGATGATGGAGAGAAATATTACAATATTACTCTTCCACTTATGTTGTTCTTTCTTATTATTTTTTTAATCATCAATGAGACTTTATTGCTCTAGGATTACATTTTCAGATAGGAAGAGGTCAAGCAGTGGTGCAGCCAGTTGAGCCCACACATAACCAGTTCAAACTTAGGTTCAAGCCCCAAGTTCTCACCTGCAGGAGTAAAGCTTCACCAGTGGTGAAACATGGCAACAGATCCATTTCTCTCCCTCTCCATTACACCCTCCTGTCCATTTCCATCTTTTTAAAAAAAATTTATTTATATTTATTTATTCCTTTTTGTTACCCTTGTTTTATTGTTGTAGTTGTTATTGATGTCGTTGTTGGATAAGACAGAGAGAAATGGAGAAAGGAAGAGAAGACAGAGAGGGTGAGAGAAAGACACCTGCAGACCTGCTTTACCGCTTGTGAAGCGACTCCCCTGCAGGTGGGGAGCTGGGGTCTTGAACCAGGATCTTTATGCCGGTCCTTGTGCTTTGCACCACATGCACTTAACCTGCTGTGCTACCGCCTGACTCCCCTTGTCCATTTATATCTTATCAAGTAAAAAGAAGATAAAAAATGCCCAGTGGGAGTGGTGAATTTGTAGTGCAAGCACTGAGCCCCAGCAGTAATCCTGATGGCAACAAAAATTGAAAAAGGAAAAAAAGGGGGCTGTTGGGCACAGTAGGTTAAGTGCACAAGGCGCGAAGTGCAAAGACCAGCAGAAGAATCCCGGTTCGAGCCCCCAGCCCCCCATCTGCGGGGGGGGGGTGTGTCTCTTTGCAAGCAGTGAAGCAGGTCTGCAGGTGTCTATCTCTGACCTTCTGTCTTCCCTCCTCTCTTGACTTCTCTTTGTCCTATACAACAACAACAGCAATAACAACAACAACAGTAACAAGGGCAACAAAAATGGAAAAAATGGCCTCCAGGAGCAGTGGATTCATAGTGCAGGCACTGCGTTCCAGTGATAACCTTAGAGGTGAATAAAAGAAAAAAGAAAAATAATAACAATGGAGAGAAGGAGGGAAGGAGAGAGACATAGATAGTATTGGAAGGATATCACCAGCATCAGAGTATTAGAAACTGGGCTCAAACCTGAGTCACCTTCATGGCAAAGCAGGCACACTACCCAAGTTAAATACTTTTTGTTTTTTGCTACATCATGCCCAAGATTTATGCATGCAAATCACTCACTGTAACATTGAACTACCTCCCGGTTTTAAGCTTTAAAAAAAAATCATTTATAAAAGAACAATAATTAATTTAATTAATGTATCAGAAGAACAAGGGCCACATTTTAAAAAGATTTATTAATGAGAGGAAAGGGAGGAGAACCAGAGTATTAGTCTGGAATATATGAAACCAGGGGTTGAATCAGGGAACTGATGTTTGAGGGTTCAATATCCCATTTACTGTGCCACCTCTTAGGGTATCAGAGACCAACTTTTATGACTACATAACCAAAAAGCTGTACCACTTCTCAAAACAAAATTTTAAGATTACTTCCTAAGAAGGTTCTTCCCACCAGAATTCCATTCTTCTCCTAATCTAGACTGACTTATCAGTTGCCCTTTGAGTGTAATCAAGTATTTCCAGAGGGCAAAAATGAGACAATCTAAAACTGTTACTGTAAAGTGGTGCATATATTAAATTATTAAAAATGAATAGCTCCAGGTGGCTGGGCAATGGAGCACCAGGTTGAGTGCACACGTTAACATGCACAAGGACCCAGGTTTAAGACTTCACTCCCTACCTGCAGGGAGATGGTTTATGAGTGGTAAAGACAGTCTGCAGGTATCTCTCTCTCTTCCTCTCTCTCTCTTTTTAGCAGAGCACCGCTCAGCTCTGGCTTATGGTTTTGTGGAGGACTGAATTGAACCTGGGACTCTGGAGCCTCAGGCAGGAGAGACTCTTTGCATAACCATTATGCTATCTACCCCCAGTTTTTTACCTTTTTTTTTTTTTGGGTATCTCTCTTTCTCTATCCCCCTCTCCCCTCTCAATCTAGCTATTCTATCAAATAAAAATAGAAAGAAAAATGAACAAGAAGGAAAAACTGGCCACCGGGAACAGTGGATCTGTAGTTGTAGCCCTAAGCCCCAGCAATAACTCTGGTGGCAAAAATAAATAAATAATGGATAGCTTCAGGGTGGAGAGGAAGAAGGGCAAACGCTAGAAGGGTGGAGAGATAGCGCACTGCTAAGGTTCGAGTACTACTGTATAATATATCTTTTTCTGTCTCCCTCAACAAAATAAAAAATACAAACTTCAGTTACAGAAGCTGCTCAGCAGTACTATATCTGCATGAGGTCCTGGGTTCATTCCCAAGCACTGCAAAAAATAAAATAATAGTAACAGAAAGACTGCATCCACTCCACATAGCAGATTCCCTAAAACACACTACTCCTGCCACTCTGGTTCATTTTACTACTATCTTTTCTGAAAAATCTCAGTAATTATAGATTCCAATACTATAACCATTGTCTATCAGAAAATAAAACATATTTCCAAACAGTAGCCAGAAAAAAACAAAGGAAAAGAAATAGAACATAAAATAGTATGACCGCTGTTTCACTGTCTGTAGTGGAACGGAATAAATCTGTATTATGTTACTTAATCATTTCTTATATAAAGCATGCCACCACTAAAGGTTATGCTGAGATTAGCATACGCTATAGAAAAAGCCTAAATTCAATGGTCCATAAAAATTAGTTGGGAGCTGGGCGGTAGCGCAGCGGGTTAAGCACACGTGGCATAAAGCACAAGGACTGGCAAAAGGATCCCTGTTCGAATCCCCGGATCCCCACCTGCAGGGGAGTCGCTTCACAAGCGGTGAAGCAGGTCTGCAGGTGTCTATCTTTCTCTCCCCGTCTCCCCCTCCTCTCTCCATTTCTCTCTGTCCTATCCAACAACAACATCAATAACAAAACAACTACAACAATAAAACAAGAGCAACAAAAAGGAATAAATAAATGTTAAAAAATATTTTTAAAAGGATATAGATTTATAAACTAAACAAGAAAATTATTCTTCTACACAGAATAAAGACATATTCCTATCGTTTCACTTAATTTTATCATATGAAAAAAGAAACTTCTATGGAGACTGAGACCTCAACTTTTCCCATAATTTCTTGCTAGCATTTCCATCTACTTTTTTTTCTAATATATTTATCTTCCCTTTTGTTGCCCTTGTTGTTACTGATGTCGCTGTTGTTAGATAGGATAGAGAGAAATAGAGAGGAGGGGAAGACAGACACCTGCAGACCTGTTTCACCGCCTATAAAGCAACTCCCTTGCAGGTAGGGAGCCGGGGGCTCAAAACCACCCCCCCTTTTTTTCTTTCTTTTTCTGCCTCCAGGGTTATCACTGGGGCTCAGTGCCAGCACTATGAATCCACTGCTCCTGGAGGCTATTTTGTTGCCCTTGTTATTGTTGCCATTGCTGCTGTTCTTGGACAAAGAGAAATCACGAAAGGAAGGAAAGACAGAAGGGGGAGAGACTACTGCACATCTGCTTCACCGCTTGTGAGGAAACCCCCTGCAGGTGGGGAGCTGAGGGCTGCAACTGGGATCCTTACACTGGTCCTTGCACTTCACACCTTGTGCATTTAACCCACTGTGCTACCGCCTGTCCCCTGCAACTACTTCTAATAGTTAATTGTAAATAAAAGATTGTTCCAAGAAAACCATAACAAAGATAAACATTTTGAACTGACCTTTAAGGCCCCTCATATTTATAAAGCCAAAATATAAACAAAAGTTTTTTTTTCCTGCCTGCAGGGTTATTGCTGGGGCGTGGTGCCTGTACTACCTATGAATCACTGCTCCTGGAGGCTATTTTTTCCCTTTTGTTGCTCTTGTTGTTCACCATTGTTGTCATTATTGTTGTTGCTGCTGTCATTGTTGTTGGATAGGACAGAGAGAGATGGAGAGAGGAGAGGAAGACAGAGGGGGTAGAGAAAGGTAGACACCTGCAGACCCGCTTCACTGCTTGTGAAGCGACCCCCTGCAGGTGAGGAGCCAGGGACTCGAACCAGAATCCTTACTCCTGTCCTTGCCTTTTGTGCCATGTGCACTTAACCCACTGCGTTTCTGCCTGGCCACCAAGAATTTATTTTTAAGGAATCTAAATCTAAATGATAAGAAAACAGGGTAACAACAACAGTGTCACATCTAGGGTAATGCTCAAGTCAGATTTTCAGTTTCCTCATCTCTCAAAATCCTATGCCTTTCATAAAAGAAAAGATTATTTAGAACAAGGCTATCAAAACTACCATGTACTCTTGTCCCTAAAATGTAAAATGGCTTAAGTAAAAACTCCTAAAGTAGGGGCAGTTGAATGGTACACCTGGTTGAGTACACATATTAGTGTGCACAGGGTCTGGGTTTAAGCACTAACCCCCCATCTGAGGGCAAAAGCTTTACTAGCCGTGAAGCAGCACTGCAGGTCTGTCTCTCTCTCCTTTCCCCTCTCAATTTCTCATTGTCCTACCAAATAAAAATAAGCATTTTTTTTCATCCCTAAAGAATACACTATAGTAATTAACCAACTAAAGTAGGTATCATCCTTTCAAATTTCTTGCTTCTTAACTGTAACATTATACCAAAAAACAAAACAAACAAACAAAACCCAGCTACAATGCATGTCCACGTTAGTATAAGGAATCTGCATAGACAGCAGTTATAAAGTCATACCTATATTCTGACAGCTCAGGTCATTCTCAGCAGATTTCTCCACATCTGAATTTTTTTGATAGTTCACTGCCTGTTTCGGTTTTTTCTCTTTATTTGAAGGACTAGCAGCAAACTTGTATGGACTTGTTTTTTCAGATCCAAAATGAGCAGTATTGGGTTTCTGCAAGAAGCAATGCTTTTTATGAAAGTGCTGCTGAGCACTCTCAGGATCATGAAATCCTTTGGTACATGTGCCACACTTTACTATGTATTGCTGCTCCTCCTCCGCGACCATTTCTTTTCCATGTACTTGAAGGATATGAGAGTTCAAGTCGGCTATGTTCTGTGCTGTGGCTGAACATAAACTGCAGCGAAACCACAGTTTACCTGTATGCAGCATGACTTGGAGACATCTACTGTGATCTTCTCTTCTATTGACTTTACAGATGTAGCTCTCATGGCAACCACAGGTTAACAGGTTGCTTGTTTCTACTACTGGAAAATCACTCTCAGTTTTAATTGAAGTTTCAGCTTTTTCTGACACAAACACATAATCTATGCTGTGATGCTCCTTATAATGCGTCAAAAAAGCTTCTTCTACATTAAAAATGAGATCACAAAGCCCACAAAAGTACTTAACTTTTATTTCATTATCATGCTCGTCCTGGCAGTGGCGGTACAATGTTTCTATCTTGTGAAAAGTCTTTTTGCAATGTGTACAGCTGTACCTATGAAACTGGTGACTTGTTATAGACAAGCAGTGCTGTTTTACACATTCTTGGGAGTCAAACATATCTTCACAAATTCGGCATTGCCATTTACCTTTTGTAGAACTATTTACTGGGGAGGGATCAACAATGGTAACAGATGAAGAGGGATTTTCAACAGCCAAATTACTCACCACAGTTGTAGAAGATGATGGCAATGTTTGACCCTCTACGTCATCTGTCTCATAAAAATATCTGTGCCCACTATGAAACTCAGTCACATGTGCCATGATTGACTCTTTCCTTGTTAAACCCTTTTTACATGTTCGACACCAGAAAAGAAAGTTATTCAAATGTGCTCCTCCATGAAATCGGCTCATGTGTAAGCGGATGACCCCTGAGTCTTCACATACCTTTCCACAGACCACACACTTATAGCACATTGTGTTTGCAGAGAAAACATGCTTCTCTACTGCATCTTCATTTGGGAATTGCTGATGGCATTCACAAAACCAGGTTTTAATCACTGCTTTTTCTTTCTGGACACAAACAATATCTTCAAGGCTTTGATCTTCTAAATTTATCTTCTTTTTTGGAATAATGTTGCAATCTTGTGAGCAGGAATCTTGAATACACATAGCTCTTTTAAGTGATGAAAACTTGGATTGTCTGAGCAATGGATTTAAGTCAGAAGGTTTGTTCCCTTCGTTGCTGTGGCAATAAAGTAAGACTGATTCTTCCACTGAATTAATCACGTGGACTTTGTGTCCTGAATTCTGCTTGTGATTTTGGGTACTGGTTTCATCCACAAAGATTTGGTTGCAACTTGGACAATAACCCCTTACTATGAATTTCTCTGCAACCTGGGCAATACTCTTTTCAGCTATAGCTACAGGGCCAGCATTTCGACAACGAACTCTAAATTGGATTTGAAAAAAGATAAAATCTTTCATTAAGTATTTGCTAAATACATTTCTACTTTTCAATGCAGTAGTTATCAAGCAAATGATATGAGCTCTAAACAGCATTTTAAAATTAAAATACAGGTTATATGTTAATATTCCATCATCTCAAAATACTTGAGTATGCCTTAATCTTATTGGTGTCATCAAGGTCTTGTATATCTGTGACTCCACTCTAAACCAACTTATTCAGAGATTGAGACAGATGGTAGAGGTGTGTGTGTGGGGGGATTCACCACACTGCCAAAGTTTCCTTTGGTGCTATATCGTATATCAAGAGCACAAATCTGGACTGTGTACATGGCAAGAAAGGTATCCTATCAAGTGAGCTATATTGCTGTCCCTGTCCAACACTTTACCTATTTCTATCCCACACTCAATAGGGTAAAAGTAGAACACAAAAACACTTCACATAAGCCTTAGAAGACTAAAATCAAATCCAGGGGCCAGTAAAGAGCTCACCCAGTAAAGCGTGTGCCTACCAAATGCAGGGATCTAGGTACAAGCTTTAACACCACATGGAAGAATCATAGACAGCATCAGGAAGGGGCTCCATGGATAGTGGGACAATGCTATTCTGTCTCTCCTTTCTCTATCTTTCCCTATCTCCCCTAAATTGAAGAATAAAAAATATCCGCCTGGGGAAGTTGCTCTGCAGTGGTGATCAGCATGTACAAAGCCCTGAGTTCATTTATTTTTGCCACCAGAGTTTTCACTGGGACTTGGTGCTTACAAAATTTCACTATTCCTGATGAAGTTTTTTTCCCCCCCTCACTACTTTTTTTTTTTTATGAGAGCACTGCTCAGCTCTGGTTTATGGTGGTACGGGGGATTGAACCTGGGACTTTGGAGCCTCAGGCATGAGAGTCTCTTTGCATAACCATTTCGCTATCTAGCCTCGGCTTCCCCCAAGGTAAGAGACTGGGGTTGGGTGGTGGTATACCCGGTTGATTGCATGCATTACAAAGCAGAAGGGCCCAGGTTTGAGCTCCAATTCCCCACCTGTAGGGGGGAAGCTTCACAAGCAGTGAAGCAGGTATGCATGTGTCTTTATTCCCATCACTCTATCCCCCTCCTCAATTTCTTGTCTGTCCTCTCAAAGATAATAGAAAGGGAGGGGAAGGTCACTGGGAGCAGTGGATTCGTAGTGCTAGCACCAAGCTCCAGTGATAACCCTGATGGCAATAAATAAATATATAAATAAGGTAAGAGATAGAGGGGGTAGAGAGACAGGACAAAGAGAGAAGTGAATGCCACAGCAGCATTCTCCCATTGAGAAAGCTTCTCTTTTGCATGGTGATCTCATGTGCTGCTCAGAGGATTCAACCCAGGTTCCTCATGCCTGGTAAAGTATGTGGTCTACCTGATACTCTATTGCCCAGCCCCTAGACAAGCAAATTATTAAATTCTTTTGGTAACTAAACTATAAAGAGGAAGACCAAGGCATGATACTTAATAACCTAAAAACTTTTGCCAAAATCTATTCTTTAAAAATTGACTGATTTTATGTCAGAAATACACCATGCTTATAGTTACCTAAATCAAGCTCAACTAAGACCACCCACAACTATAAAATCAACTGAAAATAAAATTTTTTAAAAAGATTTATTTATTTAATATTTTTTTAATTGAGAGGAAGGGGGAGACAGAGAGGGAGATAGACAGCTACCTACAGGACTTCACCACTAATGAAGCTTTTCACCTGCAGTGGGGGGCTGGAGGCTTGAATCCGGGTCCTTGAGCACTGCAACATGTGCACTCAATCAGATGTGCTACAACCCAACCCCAAGATTTATTTTTCAATGAGACAGAGAAGCAGAGCACCACTCTGGCACATGTAATGCTAGGGAGTGCTCTTAGGACCACATTTTTGAGAGTCCGACATTTTAAATACTGAGCAACCTTTTGGATTGCTATGCAAATTATTTTTAAATGAATGGAAATGAAAATTTATCAAAATTTGATGAGGAAATGATTAAAGGAAGGGTATACCTTTAAATGTTTATATATATAGAAAAAATTCCATAGTCAAATTATTTTTATATTAAAAAGATAGAAGATAATAAGCAAAGTAAAGCCAAAGTTTTTTTTTTCTTTTTTCTAATAGAGAAATTGAAAGACAAAAGGAAGACAGAAATGGAGAGAGAAAGAAATACCAGCAGCCCTGCTTCACCACTCATTAAGCTTCCTCCCTGTAGATTGTGAGGTGGGCAGGTTTGTACACAGATCTCTGTCTCTGATAATATGCACTCAACCAGGTGCACTCAACCTGATCCAGCTGTCTAGTCCTATTTCCAACTCTGACACCATATCCCCAGACAATACCTTTGGCCTATCTGCAAGTCAGCTGTCAGGCTCAGGCAAAAATTAGTAAAGTCATGGGCTCCTTAGAATATACTTAAATAGCTTTGTCCAAAATGGAGACCCCTACATCTCATCTGCTATACTTCTTTCTTTAGGTTCCTGATTATTAAACAATTTGTTCTGCTTTATATCTGAATTCTTTTTTAAGCCACCAAGTTACAGACACTACTATGACGCCAACCTGACTTCACTGGGCAGACGACCTCACCAATGTGTCCTGGAACCTCATCTTCCCAAAGCCCTGCCCTGCTAGGGAAAGATAAGAGACAGGCTGGGAGTTTGGATCAACCTCACAATACCCACCTGCAGGAGGACAGTTTGAGAGCAGTGAAACAGTACTGCAGGTATCTCTATTTTTATCTCTGTCTTCCCCTTCTCGTTTTCTCTCTGTTGCTATCAAATAAATAAAATATTCAAAAACTCTTTATAGACCTCTAGTTAATACTCTTCGTAAGGAAGTCCATTACATTAAAGAAGGCAAACTTTATGTAGGTATCTTAGTCAAGAAATATACCATGACACTAACCTAACTCCTCTGGTGACAACCTCACCAATGTACCCTGGAACCCCAACCTCTCTGCAGCCCTGCCCCACTAGGGAAAGACAGAAATAGCCTGGGAGTATGGATCGACCTGCCAATGCCCATGTCCGGTAGAGAAGCAATTACAGAAGACAGATCTTCCACCTTCTACACCCCATAATGATGCTGGGTCCACACTCCCAGAGGGATAAACAACAGGAAAGCTTTCAAGGAAGGGGATGGGATACAGAGTAGAACTCTGGTAGTAGGAATTGTACCCCTCTTATCCTTTGGTCTTGCTGATATTTTTTATTTTATAAATAAGTTTTAAAAAATTTAAGTGGGGTAAAAAAGATAAAATAATAGTAGCCTGGAAGGTGGTGCAGTGGGTAAAGCCTTGGACAAGATGTATAAGTTCCAAGTTTAATCCGCAGTACTGCAAATGTTAGAGTGGTATTCTGGTGCCCTGCCCCCACCCAATAAATAAATCCTTTCAAAAACTAATTAAACAGAATATATTCCTTAAGCAAGAATAAGAAATTTCTCAGAGAGGCAGACTGGGAGTATGGACCGACCAGTCAACGCCCATGTTCAGCGAGGAAGCAATTACAGAAGCCAGACCTTCTACCTTCTGCAACCCTCAATGACCCTGGGTCCATGCTCCCAGAGGGATAGAGAATGGGAAAGCTATCGGGGGAGGGGGTGGGATACGGAGATTGGGCGGTGGGAATTGTGTGGAGTTGTACCCCTCTTACCCTATGGTTTTGTTAATTAATCCTTTCTTAAATAAAAAATAAATAAATAAATAAATAAAAAAAAGAAATTTCTCAGAAAGCAAAGAAAAGCATAACCAAAAAAATTAGTAGATTACACTTAAGATTTAAAGCACACACACAAAATCCCCCCCTTTTTTCCTCTTAGATCAGGAATAAGGCATTATCATTACTACTCAATATAGTGTTTGAAGTTTTAGCCATAACAATATCAGAGTTGGGGGAGGGGGGAAGAGTAGAATTCAAATTGGAAGAGAGGAAGTAAAATTATCTCTATTTGTAGGTGACATGACAACACACACAGCAAATCCTAAAGAATCCATCCGAAAACTCGTAGGAGGGAGTCGGGCGGTAGTGCAACAGGTTAAGTGCAGGTGGCACAAAGCGCAAGGACTGGCATAAGGATCCCAGTTTGAGCCCCCGGCTCCCCATCTGCGGGGGGTGGGGGGGAAGGGCACTTCACGGGTGGTGAAGCAGGTCTGCAGGTGTCTATTTTTCTCTCCCCCTCTCTGTCTTCCCCTCCTCTCTCCATTTCTCTGTCCTATCCAACAACAACATCAATAACAACAGCAGTAATTACAACAATAAAACAACAAGAGCAACAAAAGAGAATATATATTAACCAGAGCACTGCTTAGCTCTGGCTTATGGTGGTGTGGGGGATTGAACCTGGGACTTGAGAATAAATACATATTTTTTAAAAAAGAAAACTTGTAGGAATCATTAGAAAATATAGTAATAATAATAATAATAAAGAAAATATAGTAATATAGCACAGTGTACAAAGTGGTATGGAACTATACCCCTATTATCTTATAATCTTGTAAATCACTATTAAATCCCTAGAAAAAAGAAATATTAAAAGCATTAAAAAGAGAGAAGGAGAAGGGAGAGAAAGAGAGATATCTGCAGCACTATTCCACCATTCTTGAAGCTTCCCCCCTGCAAGTAGGAGGTACCCAGATCTTTGCACATGGTTGTGTGTGCACTCAGGCAGGTGCACTACCCTCCCACAAAACCTAAATTATTAGTTTTTGAGGCCTGATTAATGATACTAGTTTTTTAAAGAGGCACTGTCATTTACATATGGAATAGTTATAAATAAAATAGCCTTTGTCTAGGGTCTGTTATAAAACAAAAACTTACAGGAGAGGGCTATAACTGTGGGATCTGCATCACAGCTCACTTCAGTGTGCCTGTTTTGCCATGTGTGTCACCCAGATTTGAGTCTAGCCCCTTCCACATTTAAGGAAGGTTTGGTACTTTGGTGTCCTTCCCTTTCTCTCTAGCTCCACTTCTCTATCTGGAGAGGGAGAAAAAAAGTCATCTCAAAGTGGTGAAGTCAAGTGACAGGGAAAAAATGGATAGCCATAATACACATGTCATGTATTGGTAATTAATGAAGCTGAGTTTTGGGTATACTGGGGTTCATAATGCTATTCTCTTTAATTTTGTAAACTGCTTCATAATATCCACTCTAAACATAAATATCAGTTAAACTGAAATCTTCTCAATTATTTGAGCTCCGATTTATTTAAGTAAATAGAATTTTATTTTATTTACTTATTTATTTAAGTAAATAGAATTTTCAATGTTTGATTTACAGTCAAAGTTCTATTTTAACGCAATCTTTCTCTATAAGACCTCAGGGGGAAAAAAGTAACTTAGTTTCCATTCACAAAAATAACAATGTATCTACTTTTCTGCAGTTCTAACTTCTCTCAGTAGAAATTTGATAAATTTCTAAACAAGGATACAGTCTAGTGTTAAAAGGAAAAAACATGGAATAGAAAAGTATACATTAAATTCTTTCATTGATATTAAAGAACCAGTCAGGTGGAATTGACTTACAGCTAAGAATTAGACCTGTACAAACCTGAAATGGGCAGTAAGCTCCATGTGGGAACGTAGTATTTGGTGGCAGGCTACACACATAACCTGAAATGGGACATCTTTGCATAGAGAGATCAAAATTTTCTTTGCAAAAGATGGGAATGATATTGGATGTGCTACTCCCTTGTTATCTGAAAGACAAAATAAAGTGTAACTTGCAAAATCGTTTCAGTTGAGAGCAAGCCAGCCTTCCTCCCTATGCCTTTCTAAACATTGCAATGAGACTTTTCTGCAATAAAAATCTAAGAGAAGTAATTTTCTAACCTCAGGTACAAAAGATGCTGACCTCATATCCAAAATAAAATATGAACTTCAAATGCTGAGAAACACCCAACTTTTCAGATATATAACAGCTACACAGAAATCATTACCCTGAATAAAAGTTTTTAAAGTTTGTCTTCATTACTTAAAGCAAACAATGGTCTTAGCTACAAAGAAATATATATATACATATATATATATATTTATGTATATGTAGATAGATAAAAATCTTTTATGATTCTCGTTAGTGTGAGGATAACATAAAGAATTATCTGAAGGGGCCAGATGGTGGTGCACCTGGTAGAGAGCACATGTTACAAAGCATAAGGACCTGGGTTTGAGCCACCGGTCCCCACCTGCAGGAGGAAAGTTTTGTGAGTAGTGAAGCAGGTCTGCAGATGTATTTATCCCCCCCTCCCCTTGATTTCTGACTGCCTCTATCCAGTAAATAAAGATAAAAGAATTATCTGAAAACTAGTAAATCAACAAAGATTAAAATAGTTTAATGATCTTCAGAAGAGAACATGAACATACCACCCAGTTTAAAAGTTTGATGCAAATGATTCTTTCCAGACATATGCTTCAAACATTCATCCTTGCTGCTAAAAAGAAGGAAGCAGTTTGGACACGCAAAACACTGAATAATCTGCGGAAGAAGGTTCTTTTTATGCCCATCATTTTCAGCTTCCTAAAACATAAGGTAAAGCTATATTATAGACAACTAAAATCAATTATTTTATTTCTTAAACTTAACTTTCAAAATTTCTTATTTATTATTTGGAATATTCATATCAGTTCTCAACATTAATACTTATGTTTCCTGAGTGTGAACTGTGGAATTTTATCAAAAAAGAGGGGCCAGGTGGTGGCTCGGTGGGTTGAGTGCACATATTACCAAAAAAAGAGGACCTACCTGTGAAACTGAACTGTTTTTCTTCAAAAAGAAATTGTGCCCATCCTTTTGTAGCCATACACAAGTATATTTACTTCTCCATATTTACCTTTTTTGTACATATTCATTCACAACATTACTTAATTGTATAAATGTGATCACAACACATACCTTTGCTAACATTTTGCTTTGTTGACTCTATAATCTACATATTTACAAATGTTTTCTCCTAAATATCTGCATGCTCACTTGTTTACAAAATTAATACAGAAGTAAATGTTTATGGGAGACTGTCATTTTATTACCAATGTCATATTATCAAATATTGTTGTCTTCTTCCCTTTTCCTATTTTGAAATATCTTCTGCCTCTTTTCCTATTTTGAAATATCTAATAAAAATCTCTAATTTTCTTCCTAATTATTTTGTGGTGTAGATTCATTACAGTTAGTCATTCATTCCTTTTGTTGTTGTTGTTGCTGTAAGTGTTGTTGTTGCAATTAAGCATCTTTAAATATGTTCTCATTCATAGATGCATTTTTTCTCATTATCAAGAGTAGCCCTGTTGGGTTAAAAGCTATATTACTTAAGTATTAAAAGATACTCTATGGCTGCTTTTCAAAAAGTTTCAATAACCTCAAATACCTGCTAGCACTAAAAGAGCGGCCTGACAACAATACTTTGTATCAGATGTTGTAATACTCACTGTACTCAAATTAGTACTATTCTATGATATATACTGCCAATTTATTTACTTACTATTTTTTTACATTTTATTTTTTCCCTTTTTCTTGCCCTTGTTTTTTATTGTTGTTGTAGTTATTATTGTTGTTATTGATGCCATTGTTGTTGGATAGGACAGAGAAATGGACAGAGGAGGGGAAGACACGAGAGGGAGAGAGAAAGATAGACACCTGCAAACCTGCTTCACCACCTGTGAAGCAACTCCTCTACAAGTGGGGAGCCGGGGTCTCGAACTGGGATCTTTCCACTGGTCCTTGTGCTTTGTGCTACGTGCGCTTAACCCGCTGTGCTACCACCTGATACCCTATTTACCATTATTATTACTGTTACTATTATTTTGATATTTGTTGCTCTCAGGTGGCACCAATGATCAAGCCCAAAGCTAATCTATTTATTGTTGTTGTTAAATAAAGCCAGGCCTCGCCCATACAAGGCAGGTAAGCCTCCACTAAGCAACCTCCCTGACCCTTAAAATGTTTAATCTTATGTACATATATATATGGATATATATATTTATGTATATAACTTGCTAAACTTCTAAATAACAGCCTTTAAAACTATATTGTGTCTTCTTAAATTTATATCATTAACATGACAGATATCAAAATCATTTTTACAGTATCCAAAGAAGAAGGGACAGACTTATCAATTGAGAGCACACACTACACTTCAAATATATTTTTCAATTTAATCCTTAAATTAACCCATGAGGTTATTATTTTTTTATTCTTTATATTCTTATTTATTGTTATATATTTTTTTGTTTTTGTTTTTTATTTTTTAAATATTTATTCCCTTTTGTTGCCCTTGTTGTTTTATTGTTGTAGTTATTATTGTTGTTGTCGTTGTTGGATAGGACAGAGAGAAATGGAGAGAGGAGGGGAAGACAGAGAGGAGGAGAGAAAGATAGACACCTGCAGACCTGCTTCACCGCCTGTGAAGCGACTCCCCTGCAGGTGGGGAGCCGGGGTTCGAACCGGGATCCTTATGCCGGTCCTTGTGCTTTGCGCCACCTGCGCTTAACCCGCTGCGCTACAGCCCAACTCCCCTATTGTTATATTTTTATTTCTTTTGGGCAACCAGGGCTTTATGCATGCTTCCATTAGATTTTTCTTTCTTTCCCTTTTAACTTCAGACAATGATAATAAGAAGAGGCAGCATAGCACCTCTCCTCTATTCATGAAATTTCCCGTTGATGTGCACAGTGCTCCCATTTGGGGCTTAGGGGGCTCAAACCTGGACCCTTTTGCATGGGAAAGTATGTAATCTACTAGGAGAATTATCCCAGTTTCCTTTTCATTATTTATAAATAAGGAAACTAAAGATTAGTCATCAAAATGCCACTCCTTCTATTATGTTGTACCCCTAGGAGAGTATGACTGTTCAAACTCAGCTGTATAGCTGATTATACACTTTATGGTCTTTCCACTATACTCTATCATCTTTGATAAATGACACAGAGAAGGTAATACCAAAGAAGATGTTTTATATTCTAATTCTAAATGAGGGGTCACATATATTACCATGTGCAAGGACCCAGGTTTAAGCTCCTGGTCCCCACCTACAGGGGTCAAGCTTCATAAGCACTGAAGCAATGCTATAGGTACCTCTCTTTCTTCTCCTCCCCTCTCAATTTCTGTCTGTCCTATCAAATATAAGAAAAATAAAGTAAGGGGCCAGGAGGTGGCGCACCTGGTTGAGCACAAGGTCCCAGGTTCAAGCCCCTGGTCCCCACCTACAGGGGGAAAGCTTCATGAGTGGTAATGCAGAGCTGCAGGTGTCTGTTTCTCTGTCTTTCTCCCTTTCTATCTCCCCCTTCCCTCTCAATTTCTGGTTGTCTCCAATAAATATTGATCATAAAAAAAAGAAAAAGAAAATAAAAAATAAAGGGGAGAAGGGAAGGAGGAGAAGGTTCTAAATGGTAAGAGCACTAATGGTATTTACTAGAGCTAGCAAGGTAACTGACTTGAGAAGTGCACCTTCTTTGTCATAGGCACTACCCAGATTCAAGCCTAACCCTTATCACATAGGAGGAAAATTTGGTGCTGTAATATCTTTCCTTCCCTCTCTCCCTTTTTTATTTGAAAAAGTCAACTTGGAGCAGTAAAGTCTCAATGGCTAATTCAAAAGAACTATATAAATCTTCAAGTGACAACCTAGAAGTTATAATCTTTGAAGTGGTTAAAAGAAAAGAAAAAAAAAGCCCTTAGGGGTCGGGCAGTAGCAAACAAAAAATTAAGGTAATAAAAATCACCCAAAATAAGGCCGCAGAAAAAAGAAAAACACTAAAATGAATGAAGATAATAATAGTGTTACGGGAGAACAACATTTACATCATTGGGTTAAAAGAAGGAGCAGAGAGAAGAAAGGGCAGAATTCACATGTGAAGAAATTCTAGCAGGGACCTGTTAAGTGCACAAGGCTCAAAGCCCAAGGACCCACATAAGGATCCCAGTTCAAGCTCATGGCTTCCCACTGGCAGGAGGGTCGCATCATAAGCAGTGAAGCAGGTCTTTCTCTTCCCCTCCTCTCTCCATTTTTCTCTGTCCTATCAAACAACAATGACAGCAATAACAACAATAATAGTAACAACAACAACGATAAACAACAGGGCAACAAAAGGAAAAAATAGCCTCCAAGAGCAGTGGATTCATAGTGCAGGTACCAAGCCCCAGTGACAATCCTGGAGGCAAAAATAAAATAAAAGCTCAGAGAAATAAACAGGAAATTTATTAATAAATCCATACTTGTGCTCAGAAGTGTGTGAAGTGACAGAGGAAAAAAAAAGAGAGAACTCCAAAGATCAATGTGGAGACAACGAAATTAAGGTAATAAAAATCACCCAAAACAAGGCTGCAGAAAAAAGAAAAACACTAAAATGAATGAAGATAATAATAGTGTTATGGGAGAACAACATTTACATCATTGGGTTAAAAGAAGGAGCAGAGAGAAGGGAAGAATTCACATGTGAAGAAATTCTAGCAGGGGCCTGCTGGTGGGCTGGTGGTGTACCTGATTGAGTGCACATGTTATAATGTGCAAGGACCTGTGTTCAAGCCCCTAGTCTCCACCTGCAGGGGGAAAGCTCTGCAAGTGGTGAAGCAATGCTGCAGGTGTCTTTCTGTCTTTTTCCCTCTCTATCATGCCCATCCTCTCAATTTCTGGCTGTCTCTATCAAATAAATAAAGATGATAAAAATTAAAAAAAAAAATTCTAGTTAAAAATTTTCCCTAAAAGATTATGCTGCCAAAAAGAAGGCAAGTGTTATTTATAAAGGAAATCCCTTAGGACTATCAAATGATTTCTAAAAGGTAGAAAGGACTACCAGAACATATTCAATAAATAAATATTTCTGAATGAAGCAGGTCCCCACCCAAGAAGCAAGCTATCGATCAAATAGGATTCATATGTATACCACTTTCTAGCGACCTCTTCTGGCTGATTTAGCATAGCAGCTGCAATCTATTATTAACATTTATGTGACATGCATACAGTCTTCCATGTCTTTTAAAAATTATGTCTCATTTTTCCCTCTCATACTTTTTAATCTCTCTTATATCTTTTTGTCTGTTTACCTCATATGTCTTATCATTTAATACCTAAAGTCCTTTAATTTGCTATTTATATTTGAGGACTCTTGTTACCATAGTTTATATTTACTACCAAATGATCTGTATTTCTCTGAAACAACTACTGGGTAGTTTTGCTCATATACAATACAGAGAACTGAAACACATAAACTTGCAAAAAAAAAAAAAAAAAAAACAGAAAAAAAAGGACTCAAACTATCAAAAAGTTATCCTCAAGGGGAGAGGTAGGGCTGGAATGGGTCGAGGGAAGGGCATAGAACTACAATGGTGGATGTGGTGTAGAACTATACCCCTATAATCTTAGGATATTGTAAACTATTATTAAATCATGAATTTTAAAAATCAAACAATTAAAAAAAGAACAAGGTTCTTGCACCCAAGAGGTAGCACAGTGGATGGAGTGTTGGACTTAAAAGCATAAGGTTCCAAGTTCAAGTCCTGACATTTCATGTGCTAGTTCTCTCTCCTCTGACTCTCTCATTAATTTTTTTTTTTATTTTTAAAGTTCTTATTGTGAGACTAACTCACAGAACATTTTCAATACAGTAACTTACCTCATAGAGCAACTCCATAAAAGAAAAGTGTATGGTAATAAATTTTGAGGACTGGTGGCTTTCAGCTATCAATTTCACCTGCCCATAGTTATTTAATATTCCAGACCATTTTACCATCAATAAACGATGACAATTTTAACATTTTGACTGGTGATCAGAACTTTAAGAGCAGCAAGAAAACACCTATACCCAACTCAGTGGTTCTATTTGGAACATCTACTCTTAACTTAGGGTGTGTTCTTACCTTAGCAAAAAGGTGGTCCCTATATTGCTGTTGAGTAACAAATTTTTTATAGCATACTACACAAGCAAAGGAACTGAAGCTAGGTCCATGTAAGGTGATCGTTGGGTCACATGGAGAGTGATCAAACCTACTTGGCAAAGAAAAGTGACTTTAGAAAAACATTCTAGGGAAAGAATTATTGTTTCATTTGTTGAAATAAATGCTATTGGAACTTTATACTTTTCTCCTTAAATATTAAATAATGTCCTTCATATTCAAGAAACATCAAGTACTTCCTATATGCCCTTTAGCCCCTTCAGCCAGTGATCAACAAACTCAAGATTTCACAAAAGTATTCAAGATTCAATAAAATGGATTAAGCCTGTCTTGCCAACCTGGCCAATTTCCAGCCTTAAAATTACAGAAACTGTTATCTAATCCTTGACTTGCTTATTATAAAACTCCCCAATTTTTTTTTAATCCACAAATATTTTTAAACAAAACAGAATGATATTCTCATACAAAGATTTCTGGCATACATAATTCCATTAAATGACTTTTTCAAGTTTTATTTATATATTTTTGTTGCCATCAGGATTATCACTGGGGCATGGTGCCTGCACAACAAACCCGTTCCCGGTGGTCATTTTTCACTTTAATATTACTATTTGATAGGACAGATAGGAAACAGATGGAAGGGGGAAACAGGAAGGGGAAAAAACACCTGCCAACTTGCCTCACTGCTTGTGAAGTTTCCCCCTGGATGTGGAGAGCAGGGACTTGAACTCAGGTCCTTGAGAATGCTAATGTGTGCCACCACCCATTCCCAGCATTTATTTATTAATGAAAATTTATTAATTTTATTTATTTAATTAATAGAGAGAGAATTAAAGCATCATTCAGACACATGAGATGATTTACTATGAGGCTTTACCTTGGTGCCTCATGGCTGAGTACAAAACTTCATTCAGTTTGCAACCTCCTGGGCTATCAATAAGTGACTTTTAACCTTTTTAATGTTCATTTTAACCATTTAACAAACTTGTGACAATTTAAATAGCCCTAAAGACTTGTAAAACAGTTAAGATGGGGGTCGGGCGATAATGTAGCGGGTTAAGTGCACATGGTGCGAAGTGAAAGGACCGGTGTAAGGATCCTGGTTGAAGCTCTCAGCTGCTCGCCTGACATGCGGTGAAGCAGGTCTGCAGGTGTCTATCTTTCTCTCCCCGTCTTCCCCTCTTCTCTCCATTTCTCTCTGTCCTATCCAACAACAATGATATCAATAACAAAAATAACTACAACAATAAAACATGGGCAACAAAAGGGAAAAACAAACCAAACAAAAAAAAATTAAGATACAGTGATACAGTACATGCAACCAAGTTTATTTGTAGTATGTTAAACTTCTCTCTAAATGGTTTTTTTGTAGTATTTTTGGGGGTAGATGAAGGATGAGACATCTGAGAAGACAAATTGTGAAGAATGTCTAAAATTCTTAATACAAATATCCCTTACTATCTACTTATTCAAGCTGTACTATAAAAAAATTCATTTGGTTTGTTGTTCATATTCATCTTTTTTTTTCTTTTTTTTTAATATTTTATTTTTATTTATTTATTCCCTTTTGTTGCCCTTGTTGTTTTATTGTTGTAGTTATTATTGTTGTTGTCGTCGTTGTTGGATAGGACAGAGAGAAACGGAGAGAGGAGGGGAAGACAGAGAGGGGGAGAGAAAGATAGACACCTGCAGACCTGCTTCACCACCTGTGAAGCGACTCCCCTGCAGGTGGGGAGCCGGGGTTCGAACCGGGATCCTTATGCCGGTCCTTGTGCTTTGCGCCACCTGCGCTTAACCCGCTGCACTACAGCCCGACTCCTGTTCATATTCATCTTTTAATGCCATATTATTGATAGCTTTTGTGCCCCCCGCCAATGAGAGACACCAGACCTCTTTAGTATATTTAGTTTCAGAGATCAAATTCAGAACCTCATGCAATTTCTGAACTGTACCTGCTGAGCTAACTTCCCAATCATGTTTGCTTTCTTTAAGCTAGATCAAGTATCTTTTAAAATCTGTTTTCTTTTTTCAATTTTTTTTTATTTATGTATTTTCCCTTTTGTTGCTCTTGTTTTATATTGTTGTTATAATTACTGATGTCGTCATTGTTAGGACAAGAGAGAAATGGAGAGAGGAGGGGAAGACAGAGAGGGGGAGAGAAAGACACCTGCAGACCTGCTTCACCGCTTGTGAAGCAACCCTCCTGCAGGTGGGAAGCCAAGGGCTCAAACAGGGCAGGATTCTTATGCCCCAGTCCTTGCACTTCACACCATGTGCGCTTAACCCGCTGTGCTACCGCTTGACTCCCCCTTTTTTCAATTTTAAATATTTATAATTTTTTAATTTGATAGGACAGAAACAAATTAAGAAGGATGGAGAGAAAGTGACATCTGCAACACTGCCTTAACACTCATGAAGTTTTTGCCTTTGCAAGTGGGGACCAGGCCCTTGAACCTGGATCCTCGCACAAGGTAACATGAGTGATCAAACAGGTGTGTCACTGCCTGGCTCCTACATCAAGTATTTTTAAGTGTTTTCTGTCTTTTAAACTTTCCATTTGTGGTCTGGATTTCTCTAGAACAGATCCAACTGCCCTATCACAGCAAAAAATTTTCACAATTTTATGAGTTGTATTAGGAAAAATATACATATTGAAAAGCTAACCACATATTTGTTTTTTCCAGCTACTAGGGTTATTTGCATAACTCCACCATTCCCAGTGGCTTTCCTAAAATTTTTCTTTTGGTAGAGTGTGAGACAGAGATTGAGAGAGAGAGAGAGAGAGCGCGAGCGAAAGAAGAGAGATATCTGCAACACCGCTCCACTACTTGGGAAACTTCCCCCTGCAAATGGGAACCAGTGGTTTGAACCCAGGTCTTCAAGCATGGTAACATGTATAATACAGCCCGTGTGCCACCACTCAGCCCCAAACCTATATACTTTTAAAGACAGAATATCACTGGAAAAATCTGACTTCACTAAATCTTCAGAGCAACCTAGGAAATATACATCAGAAAAAAAAAATTGCGGGAGTCGGGCTGTAGCGCAGCGGGTTAAGCGCAGGTGGCGCAAAGCACAAGGACCGGCATAAGGATCCCGGTTCGAACCCCGGCTCCCCACCTGCAGGGGAGTCGCTTCACAGGTGGTGAAGCAGGTCTGCAGGTGTCTATCTTTCTCTCCTCCTCTCTGTCTTCCCCTCCTCTCTCCATTTCTCTCTGTCCTATCCAACAACGACAACAACAATAATAACTACAACAATAAAACAACAAGGGCAACAAAAGGGAATAAATAAATAAAATAAATATTTTAAAAAAAAATTGCATCATCATAGTTCAAGACAATTTGAATTTGGAACATAAAGATATAGTTTAATGGCAGAAGTCTAACACATTTTCATTTTTTGAAATCACTTTGTAGCTAATTTTTCCTTCCATGTCCATTATTCTATCACTCTTACCTTTTCAAATGCCCTAAGAGAAGATGCCCATTATCAAATTCCTTGTTACAGTGCATTATGGGACATGAAATTGGTTTCCCAGGCACCTGCATCCGACCACCTCTTCGAAATGAATTTTTTGTTCCAGAATGAATCATGCCTGTTTTGAGTCCTGCATAATTGGAATATGAATTCTTAATTTTCTATTTCAGATACTTGCCCTTTGGACTAACAATAAAATTATTACAAAACAATGAAAATTAAGATACAACATCAACTGAGTTTCTTTTACTGTAAGTACTTCTAAATACTTTAAATACTAAATATTTACAAGTTTTCTCATAAAATAACAATCTAACAGCAACAGGTCATAAGTATATTAAGTACTTACTGGGACAAAGTCTTTAATTTTACTATGTAGAATTCTTTTGAAGAAAAAAATGTTTCCTCAAGTACAACAACCAAAAAAAATGTCAAAGATCAAATACATTAGAAATGCACTTATAGGTAGCTAGGGAAATAGTTTAACAAGTGTAGTATGTGTCTCTCATGCCTGAGGTTCTTAGTTTGATCCCCTGGACCACATGTACCAGATGTTGATATGGATTCTCTCTGCTCTCTTCATTCCTCTGCTCAGCTCTGGCTTATGGTGGTACCATGGATTTAATTGGGGACACCAAAGATTTAGACATGAAAGTCTTTTGCATAATCACTGTTATCTCCTTGGCTGCAATATCTTTAATGATTTTTGGATCAGCAATTACACCTTCTGTTGATTAAATCTTCAGCCAATATTTCTATGCATATAGCCCAAGTCTTTAAGAGATCTGTGAGTGTTCTACAAAGCAGGCTTAAAAAGTTGCCCAAGGGGGCTGGCTGGTGGTAAATCTAGTCTAACACACGATACAATGTGCAAGGACCCAGGTTCAAACCCTGACTCCCCACCTGCAGGAGAAAAGCTTTGCTAATGGTGAAGCAGGGCTGCAGATGTCTCTCTCTCTCTCTCTATCTATCTATCTATCTATCTATCTATCTATCTCTATCTATCTCTCCATTCTTCTTGATTTCTGGCTGTCTCTATCCAATAAATAAATAAAGACAATAAAATTTAAAAAGAAAAGTTGCCAAAGCTCTTACAAATAGCATCAACTTATCTGGGGGCAGAGGAAAGGGTGTTTTATAGAGACCTTTAGGAATTTAGCATCTGCAAACAACAACAAAGAAGTTACCCACTGCTTTTGACAAGCCTCCCATGTGAATATTTTCCTACAAAAGAACTACATAGGCAGAAATGATGAAGAAGACATGAAGTCATTAGACTTGAGCTTACATTCCATTTCCTTAGAGATGTCTTTTCTGGCATCTAATAAAAGAGCTAAGAGGTCACAGATGACCTATGTTACTTATACTCAACATAAACTTTTGCCAAAGTATAGAAGTTGAAAAACAAGATCAGAAGAGATCAGACTGGAGTTGGTGTATTGCACTAAAGTAAAAGGAAGGTTCAGGACCTGGAACATGATAGCAGAGGACCTAGTGGGGGTTGTATTGTTATGTGAAAAACTGGAAATGTTATGCATATACAAACTATTGTATTTACTATCAACTGTAAAATATTACTCCCCTAATAAGGAAAAAAAAAACTTTTGCAAAATAGACAACTGGTAAAGAGGGTCATTATTAAGTAAATGTCAGTGAAACCAAATTTAAATACAATATATACTTAACCAAAACACACAATTTCACATTAGGGAAGCTCTGCAACCATAGTGTTCCACTTAGATGTCTAAAGAATACCTGACATTTTTAGCCACTGATCCACACACAATCTTGCTGCTTCTGTTTCAGAATGTCCTTGAATAAATTCCAACTCTTGCAATCCATGAGCCTGCTGAAAATCAATTTGTTCCTAAAGACATTAAAAAAAAATCTGTCCTTAAGAGACAAATGGGAAGATTAATGCTTTATGATCTGATCCTAATATTACCTCTATTTGCACAAAGTTCACTGCAACTCACAATCTCCAAGAATATAGTCATGTTTATGTACATTCTGGCATGTACATTTAAAGAAAATGGTTAGTTAGTGTGCTGACTGCCATGTATGCAACCCAGTTTCATGCTGGGCTTCCATAGCATTGAAAGAAGCTTTGGTGCTGTGGTTTCTCTTCTTTCTCTCTCTTTTTGCCTCTCTATATTGCTTTCTCTCTGAAAAAATTAAGAGAGAGAGAAAAATGCTACCTAGATTTTTTTCAGTGACACTGAAACATACTTTTGATATTAGGTAGGTCACCAAAGAGTTTAACAAATAAAACAAGTATTAAAAAGATCAATTTCAAGCTATGTGTTACTGTATCTGCAGAAGAGGAAAAAAGATAGAAAACACAAAGTTTAAAATGTTTATGTTGCGAGTCGGGCGGTAGCGCAATGAGTTAAGCGGACGTGGCGCAAAGCACAAGGACCAGTGTAAGGATCCCAGTTCACGCCCCCAGCTCCTCACCTACAGGGGTATCGCTTCACAGGCGGTGAAACAGGACTGTGCAAGTGTCTTTCCCTCTCTCTGTCTTCCCCTCCTCTCTCCATTTCTCTCTGTCCTATCCAACAATAACAACAACAACAATAACCACAGCAATAAAAACAACAAAAGGGAATAAATAAATAAATAAATATTTAAAAATGTTTATGTAGTGCAGAATTTAAAGTGCTAATATAAAAGTTATTTTGGGAGTTGGGTGGTAGTGCACACAAGATTCAAAATTAGGCTTCATTATCCACAAAGGAGTCCGTCAACAATTCTGATTCAAATGTCCTTTTTGTGATGGATTTAACCAGAAGGACAAAGTAACTTCTTTTTTTTTTTTTTTTTTTTAAATTCAGAACACTGCTCATCTGTGGCTTATGGTGGTGTGGGGGACTGAACCTGGGACTTTGGAGCCTCAGGCATGAGACTGTTTACATAACCATTATGCTATCTTCCCCTACCCAGGACATGGTAACTTTAAGAGTGATCTGGCTCTATATGATAGGGGAAAAAAAAAAAAAAAAAAAAAACATCCCAAAACTTTTATCTATGAAGCCCTAATAAACTCTTTTCACTCCAGTGACAAAAGTAACCAGAAATCCTTAAACTCACCTGCTTGGAGAAAGTCTTTAAAACAGGTAAGAGCCCATGCAATTTGTTCTAATTTTCCATTTCCCTTATATAACACATACTAAGAATCTAAATAACTAAAACCCAGAAAGATAAAAGCTATTATAAGGGTTAGGGGATGACCAAATGGGAAGAGCACATACTATATCTAGCATCAGGCTATGGGTTTAATCCCAGGCACCACAAGGATGGGGGGAAGAGGGTGACTTTATGATGATGTAACAGTGTTTTGGTGCCTCTCAAGAAACATTTACTATAAAAAAGCAGGCCAGGAGGCAGCTTAATAGTCAGTCACACATGGGCAAGTCCCAGAATTTATCCCTTAACACCACATTAAAAAAAAAAAAACCTATCATAAATTATTACTAAAATCGATTAGTTATCTACCTAGGGTCCATGACAAACTTGGATTTAGTTATATTTTAAACTTTTTTTTTTTCTTATCTTCACCATACAGAGTTCTATACTTTAGTAAAAACACTAGTAAAATAGTTGCATACCCTGAATGCTCTGTTCTTCTCTTCCTTCTGTTGCTTCTCCACTTCAACATGGCGGGCCAGACGAGCCAGAGTTAAAGCAACCTTATCCTTCTGGTGGTCAACATAGTCTTTTTTCTTAATCTTATCCTATTATTGGGGGGGGGGAAGATGGCATATATTAATTTACAACTGTCATTATGTTTTAAAAAATTTAGTTATATCATTAAATTTGAAGAATCTGTCTTGTGTATATTTACACTTTATGTGTTGTTTAATTGGCCAATATCTTTGCTTTCCATTTATTTTAATTTTATTTTTTGCCTCCAGGGTTATAACTAGTGCTCAGTGCTAGTGCTATATGAATCCACTACTGCTGGCAGCCATTTCCCCCAATTTTTTGGCTAGGACAGAGTAAAATTGAGATGGGAGGGGAAGTGAGAGAGGGACGGAGAAAGGTAGACACCTGCAGACCTGTTTCACCACTTGTGAAGTGGTCTTCCTGCAGGTGGGGAGCTGGGGGCTCAAACCGGCTTTGTACTATGTGCACTTAACCCAGTATGCCAAACCCCCCCCCCAGCTCCTTTTTGGTTTCCATTTATAAACATGTATTATCTTTATTTGTTTTATAATCTTCTGGAGTAGAGAAATGTTTTGAGGTGCTATCTCCCCTCCCCCTCTCAATTTCTGTCTCTATCCAAAAATAAACAGTATATGCCATATATATACATATTTATTTAGTGACTATAAACTTCCTCTAAAAAATTACAAGGCAAAAAAAGTTTAAAGAAACAAAGTATCAAAACAAGACCTAGACATGACAGGAATGTTAGAATTATCTCAATTTCTCTCTGTTCTAAAGAATAAAATGAAAAGGAAGGGAGAAAGAAAGAAGCAAGAGTAAAAAATATATATATACCTCAACTATAATACAAGCATTTCAGAGCAAGCAAGAGAATTAAAACAAAATTTTCTTAATGTTGGGGTGGGATGAGGGAGGGAATAAATTTACCAAACAAGAATTCTGTAACCTGTGAAAATATTTTAGGGCTGGGGAGACAGCATAATGGTTATACAAAAGACATTCAGAGCACCAAAGTAAAAACCCTGGGCTGCCTGGGGCGTCGGGGTGGGGGGTAGGGGGGTGGGATGGGACACAGGCTTTTGGTGGTGGGAATGGTGTTTATGTACACTCCTATTAATTTGTAGTCATATAAATCACTAATTAATATGAGAGGGGAAAAATTGATTGTATGTCTCAAAGTTTTTAAAGCACAGACTGAGTCTTTTTAATACATAGGCTTTTTAATACATGAGTCTTTGATATGCTGACTCTCTCAAAAGCCTAGACCAGGGAGAACAGTGGCACAGCTATATACAAAAAATGTCAAAGGACATAAATAATGGTGATGTTGGGTATTATACAGCAAATCCTAACAAAGGAATTTTTCAAAGTTAACCAAATAGTATGATTATAACAATAACTATCTATTGTCTTCTTGAACCCTAAGACAGCAGGAACCTCACATTTCAACTTTAGAGCTTATATTTCCCCAGTCCTGGAACCTTAGGGTGGGGTGCACTTTCCTGCATGCTTCTCTCAATTCATATCAAACAATATTGCATCCGCCAATCCCAACCTAATTAACGCAACGCGTACCACACCTCAGCATGCTTCACTTCAGACTGTGTCCAGAGACTTCAGGTATGGAATGACAACCCTTCAGCTTCATTACTTGGGTGAGACCTTTCCTTTCACAGGATTCGCTAATTCCATTCCAGGCGGTTCACTTCCTAACAAAGTCCCAAAACCTAGATATAGACTAGGTCCCGTGAGATAGAGCATATGTTCACATGTATCCATAAACTAGGGCAAAATATATACCTGAAAGCAAAAGTACACAGTAGTTTGCAGTGAGTAAGCCCCAACACTTCATCTGCACTATTTCAGCTTTTAGGTCCATGACTGTCCAACAATTTGTTTGGTTTTGTATATTAACTCTCTTTTCAGCCACTAGGTTCCAGAGGCCAGCAGGATGCCGACCAGACTTCCCTCGACAGACAACCTCACCAATGTGTCCTGAAGCTCCACTTCCTAGAGCCTCACCCTACTAGGGAAAGAAAGAAGCAGGCTGGGAGTATAGATCGACCTTTCAACACCCATGTTCAGCGGGGAAGCAGTTACAGAAGCCAGACCTTCCACTTTCTGCATCCCACAATGACGTTGGGTCCATACTCCCAGAGGAATAAAGAGTAGGAAAGCTATAAGGGGAGAGGTTGGGATATGGAGATCTGGTGGTGGGAATTGTGTGGAGTTGTATCCCTCTTATCCTATGGTTTTGTTAATGTCTCCTTTTTAAAATAAATTTTAAAACATTAAAAAAAAAAAAAAAAGACTTTCATACTTGAGGCTCCAAGCTCCCAGGTTCAGTTCCCAGCACTACCACAGCCAGAACTGAGCAGTGCTCTCATGGTTTTCTCTGTATCTCTCTCACTAAAATAAGATATTAAAAAACCTTGTCATTAAAAAATAAAATATTTTCTTTCGTCCTGTTGTGCTCGACAAAGCGAGATGGGTCATCAGGAGCTCTACTGGGGCCACCTGAGAAAATTCGGCCAGCGAGAAAATTCTCGCTCTTGCCAAGTCTGCTGAAACAGGCACGGTCTGATCCAGAAATACGGCCTCAACATGTGCCATCAGTGTTTCCGCCAGTACGCGAAGGACATTGGATTCATTAAGTTGGACTGAGTGTACTTCCTGGAATTGGCCATTCAAGACATTTACAGTAGAAATGACATCTCTGTACCTAAAATAAAAAGAACTTCAGTTAAAAAATAAATACATAAAATATTTTAAAAGTGAAAGAGAAATAAAGAATTGCCATCTTTGCTGAGGGGTCACAATGAGTTGCGAAGCGCATCACAACTGTCATTAGTCAGTGCCATGGCAAAAGACATCAAGACCAAAATCAAGAACTACAAGACTGCCCCATTTGACTGCCGTTTCCCCAACCAGAACCAAACTAGGCACTGCTGGCAGAACTACTTGGATTTCCACTGGTGTGAGAAGGGAATGACAGCTAAAGGGGGTGATATCTCTGTGTACCAGTGGTACTAGTGCACAAGTACCTCTGCCCTATATCCTGGATATCCAACTGGGACTGCCAGGCAGAAGGCATATTCCCAAGGAAGATCTGAACTTGCTCTACTCAATCTGTCCTGATCTTCATCCTTATCCCAGGTTGAACTTGCTCTACTCAATTTGTCCTGATCTTCATCCTTATCCCAGGTGGTGAAGGGGAGACTGGGGTGCATGGCAACTCCCATCCTGGGATCCTGATATCCTGAACCACAACTCGCCTAGTAAGTACTTATTGAAAAGTAAAGAGAGAGAGAAATAAAGACATTCTTACGTAAATAAAAATGTAGGAAATATTTTGCCTAAATCCTTCTCTTTCACGAATGTTGAGGTTTTCCAGGGGACACATGGTAGCACACCTGGTTAAACACACATGCTACAATGCAAAAGGGCCTGGGTTCTAGCCGCCAGTTCTCACCTGCAGGGGGAAAGCTACACGAATGGTGAAGCAGTGTTACAGGTATCTCTCTCCCTCTCTATTACCCCTTTTATGGCTCTAATGAATAGATACTAAAAAAAAAAAAAAAATTCCCAAAGAGAAGGAAAATGATAAAGATCAGAAACTCTTATATAAAGAAGAACATGGGACCTGAATAAATTATGATAAACTAAGAATTTCAATTTTAGGGGGGGTAAACAGTGGATTAAGTTCAATGAAAATGAAGACACAAGCTATCAAATTTTATTTGGGACACAGCTAAGGCAGTATTGAGAGGGAAGTTCACAGCCATACAAGCACACATTAGGAAAAAAGAAAAAGCACAAATAAACAGCCTGATTACACATCTTAAAGACCTAGAAGAAGAACAAACGAACCCTAATGCAACCAGAAGGACAGAAATCACTAAAGTTAGGGCACAAATAAATAACACTGAAAATAAGTAAACCATACAGAAGATCAACAAAAGTAAATGTTGGTTCTTTGAAACAGTGAACAGATTCACAACAAAAAAGGGAGAAGACCCAAATAAGTCCAATTGTAAATAAGAGAGGAGATATCACAGCAGACACTGCAGAAATTCAATGTATCATGAGAGGTATCTATGCCACCAAGCTACAGAACCTGGAAGAAATGGACGATTTCCTAGATACCTATGAATGTCCAAAATTAAGTAAAGAGGAACTAGATAACAGGAACAGGCTCATCACAGCTAGGGAAATGGAAACAATTATCAAAAACCTTCCCAAGAATAAAAGTCCTAGACCAGATGGTTTTACGAATGAATTCTACAAAACCTTCAAAGAAAAACTAAAACCTCTAACATTTTTAAAAACAAATTTTTTTGTTTCTTTATTTCCTTTTATTGCCCTTGTTGTTCTATTGTTTTAGTTATTATTGATGTTGTTGTTGGATAGGACAGAGAGAAATGAAGAGAGGAAGGGAAGACGGGGGGGGGGGGAGTGAAAGACAGACACCTGCAAACCTGCTTCACTTCTTGTGAAGTGACTCCCCTGCAAGTGGGGATCCGGGGGCTTGAACCAGAATCATTATGTTGGTCCTTGTGCTTAGCGCCACCTGCGCTTAACCCACTGCGCTACCACATGACTCCCTAATACCTGTACTTTAAAAAGTCTTCCAGAAGATTTAAGACACTGGAATACTCCCTGCCAGCTTCTATGAAGCCAACATCACCCTGATACCAAAAGCAGACAGGGACACAACCAAAAAAGAAAACTACAGACCAATATCTCTGATGAACATAGATGTGAAAATATTGAACAAAATTCTAGCCAACCAGATACAGCAGTATATCAAAAAGATTGTTCATCATGATCAAGTGGGCTTTATCCCAGGCATGCAAGGTTGATTTAATATATGTAAATCAATCAACATGATCTACCACATCAACAAAAGCAAGACCAAAAACAACATGGTCATATCAATAGATGCAGAGAAAGCCTTTGACAAAATACAACATCCCTTTATGATCAAAACACTACAATAAATGGGAATAGATGGAAAATTCCTCAAGATAGTGGAGTCTATATATAGAAAACCTACAGGCCACAGCATATGCAATGGTGAAAAACTGGAAGCATTTCCACTAAGATCAGGTACAGACAAGGATGCCCACTATCCCCACTATTCCACATAGTGTTGGAAGTTCTTGCCATAGCAATCAGGCAGAAGCAAGGAATTAAAGGGATACAGATTGGAAGAGAAGAAGTCAAACTCTCCCTATTTGCAGATGACATGATAGTATACATAGAAAAAACTAAGGAATCCAGCAAGAAGCTTTTGGAAATGATCAGGCAATACAATAAGGTGTCAGGCTACAAAATTAACATTCAAAAGTCAGTGACATTCCTCTATGCAAACACTAAGTTCGAAGAACATGAAATCCAGAAATCAGTTCCTTTTACTATAGCAACAAAAACAATAAAATATCTAGGAGTAAACCTAACCAAAGAAGTGAAAGACTTGTATACTAAAAATTATGTCACTACTCAAGGAAATTGAAAAAAAAACACAAAGAACTGGAAAGATATTCTATGTTCATGGGTTGGAAGAATTAACATCATCAAAATGAATAGACTAACCAGAGCCATATACAAATTTAATGCTATCCCCATCAAGATCCCAACCACATTTTTTTTGGAGAATCGAAAGAAAGCTACAAATGTTTATCTGGAACCAGAAAAGACCTAGAATTGCCAAAACAATCTTGAGAAGAAAGAACAGAACTGAGGCATCACACTCCCAGATCTCAAATTGTATTATAGGGCTGTTGTCATCAAAAGTGCTTGGTATTGGAACATAAACAGACACACTGCCAGTGGAGTAGAACAGAGAGCCCAGAAGTAAGCCCCCATACCTATGGACATCTAATCTTTGACAAAGGTGCCCAGACTATTAAATGGGGAAAGCAGTCTCTTCAACAAATGGTGTTGGAAAAAATGGGTTGAAACATGCAGAAGAATAAAACTGAACCACTATATTTCACCAAATACAAAAGTAAATACCAAGTGGATCAAGGACTGAGATGTTAGACCAGAAACTATGAGCTACTTAGAGGAAAATACAGGCAGAACTCTCTTCTGCATAAATTTTAAAGACATCTTCAATGAAACAAATCCAATTACAAGGAAGACTAAGGCAAGCATAAACCTATGGGACTATATTCAATTAAAAAGCTTCTGCACAGCAAAAGAAACCACTACCCAAACCAGGAGACCCCTCACAGAACGGGAGATCTTTACATGCCATACATCAGACAAGAGGCTAATAACCAAAATATATAAAGAGCTTGCCAATCTCAACAACAAGAAAACAAATGACACTCTCCAAAAATGGGAAGAGGCCATGCACAGAATATTGACCACAGAAGAGATCCAAAAGGCTGACAAACACATGAAAAAATGCTCCAAGTCTTTGTCAGATAAATGTAAATCAAGGCAACAGTGAGATACCACTTCACTCCTGTGAGAATGTCATACATCAGAAAAGATAGTAGCAACAAATGCTGGAGAGGAAGTGGAGTCAAAGGAACCCTCCTACACTGCTGGTGGGAATGTTAATTGGTCCAATCTCTGTGGAGAACAGTCTGGAGAACTCTCAGAAGGCTAGAAATGGACCTACCCTATGATCCTGCAATTCCTCTCCTGGGGATGTATCCTAAGGAACCCAACACACCCATCCAAAAAGACCTGTGTGCACGTATTTTCTTAGCAGCACAATTTGTAATAGTCAAAACCTGGAAGCAACCCAGGTGTCCAACAACAGATGAGTGGCTGAGTAAGTTGTGGTATATACACAATAGAATACTACTCAGCTATAAAAAATGGTGACTTAACATTTTCAGCTGATCTTGGATGAAGCTTGAAAAATTCATGTTAAGTGAAATAAGTCAGAACGAGAAGGATGAATATGGGATGATCTCACCCTCAGGCAAAAGTTGAACAAGATCAGAAGAGAAAACACACAAGTAGAACCTGAACTGAAATTGGTGTACTGCAGCAAAGTAAAAGATTCTGGGTTGGGTGGGTGGGGAGAATACAGGTCCAAGAATGATGACAGAGGACCTAGTAGGGGTTGTATTGTTATATGGAAAACTGGGAAATGTACAAACTATTGTATTTACTGTTGAATGTAAAACATTAATTCCTCAATAAAAAAAAAAATTAAAAAAGAAAAAGGAGGGGGCCAAGGCTCCCGGAGGATTCGATCCCAGGTCCTGGGATGAAGTGCACATGGCGAGAAGCACAGAAACTGGCATAAGGATTCCGGTTTGAGCCCCCAGCTTCCCACCTGCAAGGACTTGCTTCTCAAGTAGTGAAGCAGGTCTGTAAGTGTCTATCTTTCTCTCCCCCTCATCTTTCCCTCTTCTCTCAATTTTTCTCTGTCCTATCTGGCAACAAGAGCAATAACAACAATAAAAATGACAGCAACAAAAAGGGCATCCAGGAGCAGCAGATTTGTAGTGCAGGCAACGAGCCCTAGCAATAACCCTGGAGGAAAAAAATAAAAGATCTCAGGGTCAGAAAATAGTTCAACCAGTAGAGTGCACACATAACCATACAGCATGCATCCAGGTCCAGCTACCACATGGGAGCACCATGCAGCGGGAAAGCTTCACAAGTGGTAGAACAATGCTGTGGTATCTCTACTTCAATCTGTCTCACTCTCTCTCTGCCCCATTCTCTTAGAAAAGGAAAAAAAAAAGTCTACTGGGAGCAGAGAAATTGTACAGGTGCAAAGCCCCAATGAAAATGGGGGAGGGGATGGAAGGGTGAGAAAACACGATACCAAGATAATGTTTAAGTTTCCCTTAGAATTTCTTTTTCTTTTGGCACCAGAGCTGTGCTTGTAAGAACCCACCACTCCGGGTAGCCAGGCTACTTTTCCTTTTTTTCCTCCCTCCCCTTTCTTTTTCATTAGATAGGACAGAGAGAAATTGAGATGAGGTGGAAGGTAGACAGCATTAATGGTTATGGAAACAGGCTCTTATGCCTGAGGCTCCAAAGTCCCAGGTTCAATCCCCCACACCACCATAAGCCAGAGTTGAACAGTGCTCTGGTAAAAAGAAATAATAATAGTAATAATAATAATAGGGAGTCGGGCGGCAGCGCAGCGGGTTAAGCACACATAGCTCAAAGCGCAAGGACCGACATAAGGATCCGGGTTCGAGCCCTGGCTCCCCACCTACAGGGAGGTCGCTTCACAGGTAGTGAAACAGGTCTGCGGGTGTCTTTCTCTCCCCTCTGTCTTCCCCTCCTCTCTGACATCAATAACAACAACAACTACAGCAAAAATAGAAAAACAAAGGAACAAAAGAGAAAATATATACAAAAAATTAAAAAAGAAAAAAAATAGTAAGAAATTGAGTTGGGAGGAGGAAACAGAAAAAGAGGGAAAGTGGCACTTACAAACCTATTTAACCATTTATGAGATTTCTTCCCTGCAGGTGGGGAGCAGAAGTTAGAGCCCAGCTCCTTGTGCACAGTAACATGTGCAATCAACCAGGTACACCACTGCCCTGCCTCCTGGGAAGTCTCATATTAACGTTAACCTTATGAAGATCAGAAGCAAAGAACTCTGGGGAGGGTGGGGGAGATGGTTACAGTACTAAGTTGGAGGTGAGACTATTTTGCAGATACCTACTATGAGCAGATGGGAACTTGTATCCATGTGTTAACAACTGTACTGTAAGCATTAACCCTCCCAATAAAATGGAAAGAAAAATAAAAAATAGCCTTTTATTGAATGCTGGGACAACAGGTTAAAGACCTGTTTCATAATATGAAACTTTTTTTAAAAGACCCCATAAATTAAAAATTTTACAAATAGCAAATACCAACAGATCTTAAACCTTACTATTTACTTATCTGCTCACCTGGCCTTGACTAGAGGATACCAACTGAAAAATGATTATTGCTTTCACCATCTTTATCAACAATGCAAAGAATTTCATGTTCAAAACACCTCAAAAGCAGTCAACTAAACAAAGTGGGATAAATTAATTTCATGAATCATTTACCTAACCAGTGCATTTGGTTTAAACTGGATTCCTGAAACAAATGTATTATTGCTTACAAACTCAAATTCCAAAGCCTTATTACTGACTATTCTATCTAAAGTGTTGGTCTGTTTACTACGAAGGTGGCTCTGCCGGAAGTACTTTACCGGGTTCCTTCTGCTCTACTTTCAACTCAAACCACATCCCAAATGAAAGTCTGAAAACCAATAATTTTTCTTAGAAAATTTACATTAAAAAAAGATGGGCTGGGTGGTGGCGCACCTGGTTGAGTGTACATGCTACAATGCCCTTGGACCCGGATTCAAATCCCTGGTCCCCACCTGCAGGGGGGAAACTTCACAAGTGGTGAAGTAGTGCTGCAGGTGTCTCTGTCTCCTTCTCTCTGTCACCCCCTTTTGTCTCTATCCTTTCTAGTTGTCTCTATACAATAAATACATAAAGATAACTTTAAAAATTTAAAGAAAAAAAGAAACAGATAAACACAGCAAAGCAGTACAATATTTATTTACCATCTCCAGCAGCAAAGTATTGGAAGCAGAAAACAACCCTTTTGTACAAAGCAGTCTCCTTCCCACCCTCAAGTGTTTTATAGTATACAAATACAAAGTACACAGAACATCTGCTTCATATAAACAAACATACATACAGATATGCCCCGTTCTGTATTTTACTCAGTTAAGAAGGCTAGTACCATTAAACCTGTGAAATGAAATGCTTCCCGTATTGTCTTTTGGGTAAATTGCTATTGTCATATATAAAATTTCCTTCTAAGAACAAAAAATTACTTTCTTTTTCAGAACAGGACAAATAAATAAACAGAAATATGCAACCTTATAATTTAAGAGAAATTTTTAATTTCTCTGAAAATGAAGCTGAAATAAAGCAAAGGATAATAATTTTTTAACCCTCAGTGCCACTAACAGAATGTTATGTATTAAGCAGAGACAAAGATTAAGAGTGACAAAGGAAAGGAAAGAACTCAAACCAGAGCAAAAACAGGTGACATGTGTTTGGGCTGTTACTGTAGATGCCATTGGCATAAGGTTCACAGGTCTTAACTATATACACCTCCAAACTCTTAGAAATAGCCTCCTTTACCCAAATTCAACCTTATTTCATTTGTAAACTAAGACACAAGAAAATTAGTCACATTGAACTATACAGAGAATGCACTGCCAATAGGTGATCCAGAGGTAGATATTTGCATACCCATAATGGGATGTCACATCTACTTTAACGGCATCATCATGTTCATTTTCTAAGTTGTTCTCTCAGTTCTTTTTCACTATTTGTGCTGTTTCTGGGGCAAGAGGATTACTGATGAGAGCCCTCCTGTGGCTCAGTTCCAAGAAAAAGAAATGCTCTAGATGTTCATAGTGGAATACAGCAGAAACCAACCTCAAGAGAAACTACTTCTATAACCTTACAAGTAATAGATACACAAACTTAGTACATGTTTAACAGGTAGAAACAAGTATCTTCTAATGAATAATTAAAATATATTCTCACAAAGGTTGTTCCTTATAACTCGAAAACAAAAAGCATAATATTCCCTTTACTGTTAACATAGATCCCTTCACCTGGATGCCTGGCTTCTGTTTCTCCTTAGTCCAATTCTTTGAGTCATCTCCTAAACCTTAGTTCAAGCGATTTTAATAAGAAAGCTTTCCTGACCTCTCTCCTTGGCTCTCTCTTTTGTTTTAACCTCAATAAGACAAGTACATTTTATTAGTACTTATTTCTCCCTAAAGAGTATAGCATTATCTCTCAGTATCTCCAGACCTTCCTCAATGACTACCCACCTGCACCGGGTATCGAAAAAAATGTTTGACAGATGAAAAGATCATTTCTAACAGACTGACCTGACAAATACAAGTATCTATATACCCTAGCCCTTTATTCTATATTCTTTTATCATTATGAACATTTCTTGACTTGCACTTGGTATTATTTTGCTTCAAATAACCTTCAACACTTAGACCAGCTTGCAATATAGCTTAATAGTTCAGCCTTTAAAAAATATATATAAACAAATGGATATGATTAGATAATACGAAATAAATCGTTACATGCTACTGAATACATCTTTTAAGCGTATCTTTATTTCTACCCAGTACTCCACAATTCTAAGAAATCTACCACTGTGGATTAAAAAAAAAAAAACTACTAAAGAAATCTGTACTGAGGGGCTGGAAAATATCTCATCCAACAGATGCACATTTTACCATGCACAAGAACTCAAAGTCCAGCCCCCAGCACTACAAAGGAGCACCATGTATAAGTTCCATGAGCATTGAAGTGGTACTGTTATGTCTCTCCTTTATTCCTCACTCTTTCTTCCTTTTTCTGCTTGAAACAGGAAACGTGCTTTTTATTAAAAAAAAAAAGGGGGGTGTAATTAAAAAGGCCACTGGAAGCAGTGGAATTGTACAGGTGCAAGGTCCTAGAAGGGGGTGAGGGAGATAAAGCCTGCACTGAGCTTTCCAGTTTTCAAAGTGCTTCTGAGCATCATCCTATAGATCACCTAAAACAAGGAAACTGAATTTCTGAGAATAACACTCAGATCAAGGTGTGTGTGTGTGTGTGTGTGTGTGTGTGTGTGTGTGTGTGTGTGTGTGTTAAAACAGGTAGAATTTAAAAAAATCATAAGAACTACTACTCAATTAATTCTCAAAATGAATGCACTAAAAATGAATGATATATAAAATAAAGCAAATTATGCATCAAGAATAATCTGAATCTAGCATGAAAGATCAATGGAAGAACTAAGAGGTGTTTGATCTGACAAGTGAGATAACCAGGAATTAGATAATACAAGTTATACATAGTGAACACACACACATGTATATATAAAACATGAGTGTGCATTAATACAAGACCTTAAGGGATGAGGATACAACTGTAGACACAAAGTTAAGGAAAGAAAAAGAGTACAAGTTGGAGCTCCAATGGCACAATCGGTTAGCACACGGTACTTATACAGAAAAAGAGTACAAGTAAGTATGAGCCAAATTAGTTTATCAGAGAGGTGACATCTATATTCAGAACTCAGTTCCACAGCTTGAGCAAATAATGATAAGTTCATTTCCTCATCTTTAAAATAAGAATGAATTTCTACCTCAAGAATGCCTTGCATAGCAACCTGGGAGATTTGAAAGTATGAGTCGCAGCATCACATGTGCTAGACTGGTGTACTGATTCTCAGTCATTGATAAATAAAGCTTAAATATTTTTTAACTGTTGCATATTTACTAGAACTTTGTAATATTTCTCTCCCAGGCAGGAAGACAACAAGACCCAAGGCTAAGTGCTTCTAAAATCTGTCAAAATATAGTTTTGCAAAAATCAAACCAGTAAATGTTATAAGCCATTAAAGAAAAATATATATATACATATACGTATACATGAGACTGATTACAAGTTAACTATATCCTACCCAATGCAGAAAACAATGGACCACAGACCTATAAGCAGTAAATTTAATTAGATCTAGAAAAAAAGGAACTGAAAACCTAAAAATGTATTTACTGATTTGAAAATGTTTCCCTGTTACCATCATCATCACTATAACCTCACAGACTTAAAAGTATATAAAGTAATCAAAAACATAACACTTATTTTAACATTATAACTCAAAATGATATAAAACAGCAGTCACAGATTAAGAGAGGGAATAACCAAGAGGCTAACTATATCCCTCAAAGCTGAATACTGTGATTGTCGTTCTTAATTATGAGAGAAAACAGAAAGCATATGATGACATGATGACTTATGTGATACAAACAGCATATGAAAGTTTTACAAACAGAATTTATAAGACAGAAACACTTGAAATATTTAAAATCAAAGAAGTCTTTTAAAAATTTCACCACATATAAATTACTTTTAACTTCTACCAAGTAATTATATTCATGAGTACTAAAATACTCAATATAATTTAATGAGAGCACAAAAGCCTTAAAATTAAATACAACCTGAGAACTCTTGCTGAATTCTTAACAAGGCATCAGAAAAGCCAATAGGTTATTTGAAACAGACAGCTACCTCAACAAAACCAATAAAGTCCTTGAGACCTACAGTAAACTAATTTTTAAATACAATATATGCCAGAACAGTATTATAAGAGGGTAAGGGAGATAACATAAAGGTTATATAAAGAGACCCTCATGTCTGAGGCTCCCAAGGCCCGGGTTGAATCTCTCCACCACCATATGCCTGAGCTGAACAGTGCTCTGGTAAAATAAAATAATGAAGATTTATTTAAAAACTGCTCATGAGAAAAACATGCCCCTGACTATAAACTGTATGTACTAATACATTTGTGTGAAGAATATGTAGAAAACTACTGATAGTAAATAATATGGTCGTTAATAATCTAGGAATCATTTGAGAAACTAAACTCGTCACTATTTTTTTAAGGACTTTATAAGAAAAAATCTGGGAAATCACTTTCAATAATGTTGTATTTACAAATACAAAGCCACATTAAAATTCTGGGTAGTATTGCTGATTAAGAAATATGATCTACATCAAAGAGATTAAGGGAAGATCAAATAGTCTTCTAAAAAAAGGTGTTACCTACAGGCAAAGAAAAGATCAATACAAAGAATGCAATAATGTACTAGCATCAAAAGGACACGGCTGGACTGTGTTCACTTCCAGATATAGTCCATTGGGAGCAAACAATTTCTGGTAATAAGATATCTCAATGGTACCAAACACTACTATAAAAGGGTTTTCATACTATAAAGTCAAGAATATAAAGTTAAAACATCACCTCACTAATCAGTAAGAGAAAAACAACTTAGTGAAAACAATACTCTCATAATTCACCCACGGGAAATTCTACAAAAGAACATTTAACATTTTAATGGATTAGAAAACTCATTATGATAGCTGAAAAAAATCATGAAAGGGTTTGTGTTTTAAGACAGTGGTTATCATCAGTTTACTGATAATTTCCACCTATATATTATGCCAAAACCTTAGAATTGACTGTTTTGTGCATATATTAATGAAAAACTATTATTGAATGGAACAGGTAAACAGATTTGAAAGTATGAGTCGCATAAAAATATGACAATTACTAGCCACTAACAGAAATGAAGAATGAGTAAACTTCAAAAGCCAAGGGTACCTAAACAGTGCAAATCTGGGGCAAAATATGCTTGTTTAAAAAAGTTCTCAATTATTGCAACCTTTAAACTAGTTCTACAAAGAGATAATCCATAATTTCTAACCATAAGAATCCCAATTAATTATTTCCTCAAGAACACTGAATGTGTTCTAAATGTTATTTAGCTATGTTCACCCCTATTAGTATCCAGTATTTATAGCTAGAAGGGATTCTGGATTGTGTCTATTCCAACCTCCTTGTTTACAGTACCTGAGAGGTTATCCTGGATGTATTTATTGGGCCCTTAAGGACATTATCAATCAGGTCACTTCGGTATCATTCAGTAAATTACTAGTATATTACTAATATTAAAAATACTAAATAGTATCCAAGTAGCCTGAAAGAGCTTATGGTTCCCTCAAAACATCATTTTGAGGACTAAGTAGGTAATGGAATTATCCTGATCAAGAAGTTGTGACAGAGCAAAACAAAAACTAAGTTTAAGTGCAATTACACTGATAAAAAAGCTATCACACAGATTCTTTAAAATGTAGCAAATTTACTGCTTTATCCTAACATTTTTTTGTTTCTTCTTACCACATAAACTTACTTATCAAATATAGGTTGTGTTACCATGGCTGAAAACAAGGTAGACCTAAGCAAGCAAACTTAAAACATGCTGAGAGAAAACACAGCTTCTTCAATGCTCAGAAAACAATGCTAATGTGGTCCGGGAGGTGGCGCGGTGGCTACAGAACTAGACTCTCAAGCATGAGATCCTGAGTTCAGTCCCCGGCAGCACATGTACCAGAGTGAAGTCTGGCTCTTTCTCTCTTTGCTCCAATCTTTCTCATTAATAAAATAAATAAAATATTTTTTTAAAAATGTAAAAAGAAAAAAAGCTAATAATTAGAAACAAAATATAACTAAAAAAAATCACTACTGTTAAGTTTTCTTTTTTTTAAATAAAGGGGAAAGGGACATACTCTACAATCTTCTGAAATGAAACAATGCTATAAAGAAAAAAAATAATTTTCAGAAGAAGAGTACATTTAAATAGTGCAATTGGACAGATGATGAACAAACTATAGAATTAAAAATTACTGTACAGAATTTACATAAATATCAGCAACATATGTAAGACATCAAAATGTTTTTTAAACTGTAAAATTTCAAAAGGCACTTCATTTAACAATTAATACAAACAGTATTTCTCTATACATTGTAACTATAAAATCATATTTATCTAACCAAGAAATGAAGAAAAAACTATGAAGATGCATCTTTTAAGAATACTAAATCATTATTAAACTTGAGATTATTCCAAGGCCTCTTAGAAAACCTAGAAGTATTTAATCATAAGAAGGTGGTCTATTTGAGAATTTTGTTGCAGGCTCTGCACACAAAGATTTATTATCTGATAAATTACAAGTACCAAACACTACTGGGGTTGTCTCCCAAGTTCAAGTCCCAGTTTTTAATTTCTTAACACAGTCATCATTCAAGTATGCCAGAGAAAAAAATTTTAAATAATAATAAAACAGGTTAAACACTTATTTCTCGTGCAGTTAAGAAACTAATAGCTTGAAAGTATTCTCATTCTACTGCACTATTCCTATCCCTAATTCAACTGCCTACATATTCAACAATTTTTAATGTTCATTTTTCTCTGAAGATGCTTAGACATCATTAGAGAATAGCAATATTATCTGCTACTACTGAGCAACATAACATATAAGGAAGAGGATAACAATGCTATCTTTATAAATATTTAACGAAGATCTGCACAACAATAAACAGTTAACACTACTGAACTATAAAGTTAAAGTTATTAAAATGGCAAATTTTGGTTCTGATTTAAATCACAATTGAAATTTTTAAAAATCAAGGAGTATATATATAAAGTATAGTGTCAAAAAATTTCAGGGAATCACATCTCCAAGCATCACTTATTGTTGTGAAGATTTTTGGAAAGAGTATGTCAAAAGTTATTAAGTCTGTGATTGAGTATTTTAAAAAGGAAGGAAAGGGAGACTGGGAAAGGAGGAGGAATATGAAGTAGTCTTATCTAATTAGGAACATCTATACCCAAGTCATACTAATGGTCTCAGTCTCTCTCTTTCTCTCTCTCTCTCTATAGTGATTTCTGTCATGGCTAGTACTTTTCCAGAAGAAACTATAGTGTCTTACCAAAGGCATATGAGCATATACAACCGGTAAAATACACATTATAAACCACAAGTTTCTCAGTCTGATTTCTTAGGCCTGGGTTTCTCTTCAGGTGGCTATCCAATGCTTGAGTTCTAGAATACTGGCATCTATGCACAGAGTATAAGCAAATTTTATGGAAAACATAGAAAGTAAATGTTAACCCTAAATATAACTAAGTCAAGTTTCCAAGAGAATACCCTCTATTATTATACAGCTTATACTTAGTCTACAAATAAGTTAAACAGAATACCCTGAAATTATGACAAATTTTAATAACTGCTGCCAATTAGGGAAAATCGCATCTTCAATCTCTATCAAAAAAGGCAAATAGGGAAATGAAGTAGGAATGAAGAATGCTGAATACAGTTATGATAGGGAGAATGAGCTTACAATAAAACCATTAACCAGTTCAGAGAGGGCACCAGGAAAAATTTTAATCACCACTGTGCAAAAACTATGGCGAGGAACTATATGGACACTAAACAAAGTTATATTCCACTAGTAGCCAACCCAAAATACTTTGATCAAGACTTTTTAAAATGAAGATATTTGAAAAACCAAAAAGTCAACAAAATAATGTATTTCATTTATTTTGGTTGTTTCTTGGCTACGAAGCAAATACTACTATGTGATGTACTTCAGACCCCTCAAACTTAGCATTTTCTCCTTTTCTGAAGTCACACTGCAAAAACAAGAGTCTAAGGGCTGTTATGTCATACAGCCATTGCCTTGAGATTAAAAAAGATACTATGAGGCATATTAAGTGAGGTATCTGCATTAGTTCCCACATAATCTAGTCTAGAATTACTGGAACCAACCAGGAGCAAAACGTTAAGTCATCTCTCACAGTAAGAGACTGACTAGACTTAACGGACCAACAAACCAAGATATGTCACTGATGTTCTGATTTCAGACTGCCAAGAAATTAATGGATATCTTTTAAAAAGATATCCAAAAATGTAACTATGCAAGGTTGTTTTTGGCTATATCTACATTTATACTCTAAAATCCCTTAAGATTTCTCAGTAACATCTAGATAAATAGCATCTTTCTTTATTACATAAGAGGATCAGATTGTCAGGCATGTTTAGAATTCTTGTTCTTTTAAGAGTTTAGATTTGCATGCCCGGATGGTATAATATCCTCTATTTTCAGAGCACTAATGTGTGTGGTTTTTTTGTTTTTTTTATTTTTTTATTTTGAGAATAATGAATTATAAAGCTCAAAAAAGTTGGCTGATTAAGAAGATAAGTTCATTTAAGAAGGTCATCTTGGTGAAAGGCCTAGATTATCCTGAGACCACCATTTTGGCATCTCACAGCACACTGATATTATTAAGAGAGCTTGACAGACCAAATGTTTGGATTAACAGTGAAGTTCTACCACATGTAGCTTTGAGTGGTGATAATACAGCAGCCATTAGTCTCGATAAAGAGTTGCTATGAAAATTTTTACAATGATGTTTCAAGAAGCAGTCTTTTTCCAGTTGGTGTCCACAGAAAACGTGTGTGACATATAGTCATTCCACTGGAAGCAAACTGGATTTGGCAAAATATGATGTGAATTCCAGTTCTTGACAGAGCTTTATATAGGATTCTGAAGTCTTATGGAGCCTGAAATTAGTATTGGCTCTTGATGGAATGGTCATCCAGACATAAAGAGATTGTAACAGATGGGTAACTTTGTGACGATCAGACAAGCTTAAGCCTGAACAAGGAAGCACTGGTGGCCTGAAAACAAAGGATTTACTTCTTGTGTTAGTAAATAAGCCTGTTGTAGGTTATTTCCAGATCTATAATCTGCTAGTCCCCAGTTTACCAGAAAGATGGTCCTGACGAACAAAGTTTATCACAGGCAGATTCAGATTCCTGAGTATCCTTTTCTGGACTGATTTTTGGACTAGAAAGAATGGAAAATCTTTTGTCCAGCCCTACTGCTCACTTGGCTAATAAAATATGAGCCTTTTTATTATACACTTCATCCCAAAGTCTGGAATTCAAGTATTAGCTGTGGTAATTCCAGACATGCATTCAGTTTCTGTGGTGATCTACCTGCAAATCCTGTTTGAGAGGATAAGAGTATGTGAAACAATTAGGCTCCTGAATGGTTCTACTGCTAAACATGAATGAGGTTGTTAATTCTTGTACCCATGACGTTCTGGAGATTCTCCCTTTTTTCTATATCTATAGGGATGGTTGCGGGACTTGTACCAATCCCCTTTGGAGTATCCTCTACTATGATAATGTGTCTTTTGATCATGACTGTAAAAGTATCGATGTTGATTATAGTATCTGTTGTGGTCTTTATAGTCATTTTCTTTAATATTATTTTCTTCTGCAACAACAGCATTCACATCTTGTCCAAAGAGGGAAGTACCATCAAAGGGCAAGTGTGAGATCTTCTCCTGGGTTTTCTTAGTGAGAGATGTAAGTCGGAGCCAGGCTTGCCTTCTATAGTCAACTGCCATTGCCATAACTCTGACTACAGAGTCCATAATGTCTCTAGTAGTACAAAGCTGCCAAAGGCCTGCATCCATACCATCAGATATTATACACCTAGCTTTTCCACGGTCAAACTCAGGGTCATGGACCAGATCCTCCATATCTTCCCATAGTTTACGCTGATACTGAGTCATATAAGCCATGTAGCTAGCAGCTCGAGCTGCAATGGAAGCAGCATGGTAGAACCTACAACCCATGATCTCCATCTCTTTTGAGGTAGAATCTAGAGGAGATGTTGTACTTCCTCTTTTGCTATGTTCTAATGCTTCTACAATGGGGCCTTCCGCTGGTGGATTTGGCTGGAAAGGAGAAGTATCCTTGGCCACAGGATATACTCTGTGCCCCATGAAGGAAGAAGGATGGCAATCAGCAGGATCTTTAAAAACTTCAGTGGTGGCAATTCTCAAAAGAGGATGCAGTGGAGGAACCAAACGTTTCTTAGATGTTACATAATCAGGTTTCCCTTCACATGATTCTGCTTCAGACTGTAATGTTACTCTTTTTATTACACCTCTTTGTTCCATTCTCTTCAAAAGACCTGTGAAACTAGATTGACTGGGGTCAGCAGGTTGCCCTTTTTCCTCAGCTGAAGGGGATTTGCACTCAGTTTCTTCTTCAGCCATAGATAAATTTTCATCCTTGGAGTTGGAGATGTCCCAAGGAACTGATGAGTTCTCACTTGGCCGAGAGTGATGAAATCTGAAACAGCTCCTGGACTGCAGGTCACGTATCACTCGGGACATCTCAGCCACTTGTGTCTGGAGATAGAGGATGGCATCCTGTCCATGCTGTGAAGCTGAAGAAGACTCTACGGGTAAGTCCTCCTTGACTTCTGAAGAAGCCAAAGATTCTTGGGGAATCAGAATTGGAGATGAAGGCAGAGTCTGAAAATTTTGTGATGGTTTAAGTGCCTCTGTCTCAAGGATCTTAATGTCTGAATTATTTTGATCACTTTTCTGGTTCTCCAAAGAGTTCTCAACAGAAGAAGGTTGAGAAACTATCCTCTGTGGACTGCTGGTGCAACTCCCAGAGGAGGAATTGCTGTCTCCAATGGGAAGAGGAACACTGAAGCTAGAGCACATTTCTGGGCGATGATTCTCAGAGGATGGCACCTTAGACTCAGGCATTCTCTGGGTTTCCACATAAACAAGAAAACCAAGGAAGAAAAAAAACATGCTTTTTAATATATTAACTTTCAAGTTCAGAGATGCATGTCCAGTAAGTAGAACTCAATGTTTTAAATCATAACAAATAACAATGAAAGATGCAATCCACTACAGTAAATAGAGGGATTGTAAAAGTTCAATTCACAAGCTTTACTGACCCCCTCCCCCAAAGGCTCAATGCCAAATATTGGCTTTATTCTGGCATTGCCTATGAAAAAAGAAAATTAAGCCCAGTTCAAGTGGTGCCATCCTAACCTGCTGTGTGATTTCATGGTAGGATACTGGTGATAACAATTAAAAAATACCATCCAAGGGCAGGGAAGATAGAATAATGTATATGCAAACAGACTCTCAAACCTGAGGCTCTGAGATCCCAGGTTCAATCCCTCACACCACCATAAGCCAGAAAAAACCACAACCATTCAATATGCATAGAATTCTAGCTCTCTCAAGTTCCTTCTCCAGGAATAAGAACATTTTCCTGCTGTATAGCTTTGCTCTGTGGTTTGTAACGAAGGTTCCAAGAAGCATTTACGTGTATTTGTCACCTAATTTCATCCTCACAACAACCCTGTGAGGTAGGTATTATTCTTATGTGATTAAGAAACTGAGGCTTAAAAGGATACTTAGTTTATCCAAAGTCACAGAATTAGTAAGGAGTAAAGTCTAGACTAAAGGCTAGATATTTTTACTCCAAGTCCAATCCTCAATTCCCTGTGTGAACAAGAAGTTTTCTGCTACCTCAAACAAATGCAAACTCTCTACTCCATTAAGAAGATATTACATTCACATATTCTTGGGTAAAGACAAATCAAAGACAAGACTGCCACAACGGACTTAGTATGGTTTTCAGAGTAAAGGAAGCATTTGTTAAAAGGTAAAAGTCACAACAAATAAATCAGAGGCAAGAGATATAACTAAAAATGTGGGAGATAGAGGAGGTTAAACAAATGATGCCTGACATTCCCCACTATAAACCCTTCCCCACATTCCATTTTCTTGAAAGTTTACTACATATTCTTTCTTCCATAACAAAACAAATTTTCTGTGGTCAGGTGGTTCTGACAAAAAAGGACTTGCCTAAAAAAAGGTGCCTAAAGATATAATACAGAAATAGGAAAGTAGAAGGGCACAAGGAGCCAAAAAGCTTTGTTTATTATCTGATTTCCTTTTTACCAGATATTACTTTCAAAATTTAAAACTCTGCTAGTTATCATTTCACATTCTCATGGGAGTAGAGAAACAAAGGTGGAGGCAGGAGATATTCTTACTAAAGGCCCCTGCACTTTCTATTAGAACCAAAGGTCAGCAAAGATGAACCATTGTCTAGAGCACTATAGTCCCTAAATATAGCCAACATTAACTTATCATCTCTCCTTAAAGAATACCTCTGACATGATGAAGATGAAGAAAGGTAAATCAAATATAATGTACTTACCTCACTGTGAGAGGTGCTAGGCTCTTCATCATCACTGCTGACCAGATCAATGTATTCAAGAACAGGTCTTAATGGTCCTTCCTATGAAAGAATAAGTATATCAAGTTACTTATATATTCAAGCTAAGCTAGCATTTAAGACTATCTCTTTTTTTTAATAGATTGGTAAGAACTCCTCTGAGGAAGGCTTATGATGGCAGAAAATAAATAAAATCAGTAAGAGAGGAAAGTACTCAGAGTGTAGTAAGCCCTCATTTAAAATCATTGACAGGTTCTTAAAAACTGTAATTTTAGGCAAAATGATACATAATGAAATACCATCCTCTAAGAAATTAATTTTATTCAAGGTAGAAACAATGTTGAAATGATATTATTCAAGAATCTGCTATACATAAGTAAGAAATGATGACAAGATGGGGTTTATTGGTGGCTCACTCAGTAAAGCACACCACAGATAGCACGCGCAAGGACCCAGGTGAAGCTCCAGGTCACCACATGGGAGCACCTGCAGTGTCTCTCCTTCTCTGTTTCACTTTCTACCTCTCTCAGACACACACCCTCTGCCTAGAGGAAAGAAAAATGGGGTGGGGGAAGATGGACACAAGAATTGAAGTTGTGTAGGCACTGGTCATCAAGTGGGTGGGTGGGGTGAAAACAGGCTTAAAAAGAGTTCAAACCTGATCATGGCCATTCTTTGTTGATAAAAAATAGTTAATTCAGGTGTTTATGTAGAGACACAGATATTATGATGTAGTGCTTTTCAGATGAAATGGATGATCCAATAGTTTGTTATGTCTAAGCTCAAAAACATGGACTGGAGTTCTCAGATGACCAGCTTGGCTCAATCTCCAACCCTCAGACTAACATCAAACCTTGTTTTCCTCCTTTCATCATTATTGGCTTCATCATAGACGAGACCTTAAATACTAAAGAATCTGATCTTATTTTACAGTCAAAAGGGAATCACCAGGTACTAAGATGAGAATATGACAGCTATATTTTAGTAAAGAGCATTGTTGGGGATACATGTACAAAATATATCAGTATTAAAAAAAAAAATCGCAGGTGATAAAAAAATAAATTCCAATGATAAACAGTACTTAATTGGTCTTTCAAGCTTAGATGAAGGAAGAAACTAATGCCATTAGAAACTAATGCCATTAATAAAATCTGTAACGCAGAAACCTAGTGTCACAAAGTTATCTGACAGACAACTGGGAATGCAAAATGGTAATCTATATGAATGAGCATTAAGTGGAAAATAAGAGATTTGGGAGTTGTTCCCCTATCCATTACTAAACTCTAGATAGATATGGTACAGTCAATTAAAAAAGAAGAAGAAGAAGAGATTCCAAGAGGCTCTCAAGGAAATGTTGAAATTTTAGGACTTAAGAAAAGCTAAACAGCTCATCAGATTATAGCAGAGAGTAGGAATGTATAATTTCAAAGAAGCTAAAAATGAAACCTCAACAGAAGTTGTCTGCTAGCTGTCCAGCAGCTGGCAGAGTACATTAAAGTGTTGAATTCTAAAGTATCCAATCCCAGATTCAATCCCCAACAGTGTATGTACCAGAGTGATGCTGTCGTTTGCTCTCTCCTATCTCTCTCCATAATAATAATAAATGTGAGTATCAGGTTATAAAGTAAAAAAGTGCCACTGATGACATGGAGAAGATAGTAGAATGATCATGCAAAAAACTTCTTTGAGGCTCCAAGGTCCCAGGTTCAAATCCCTGTTCTAAGAAAAATCAGACTTGAGTGGTTCTCTAGTTTAAGGAGAAAAAAGAAAGGGGGCTGTGTCTTGAAGAAAAAGTCACTAGATTTAACAACAAAAAGATTTTTAAACACTTTTGAGAACAACATTCAAGAAAAACAGCATAGAAGCCAAACTCTTTTAAAAAATTTAAATAGGGGGCCGGGCAGGTTAAGCGCATGTGGCACAAAGTGCAAGGACTGGCATAAGGATCCCAGTTCAAGTCTCCGGCTCCCCACCTGCAGTGAAGTCACTTCACGGGCGGTGAAGCAGGTCTGCAGGTATCTTTCTCTTCCTGTTTTCCCCTCCTCTCTCCATTTCTCTCTTTCCTATACAACAACGAACGACGTCAACAACAACAACAAGGTTACAACAAGGGCAACAAATGGGGGTGGGGGAATGGCCTCCAGGAACAGTGGTTTCATGGTGCAGGCAAGCCCCAGCAATAACCTTGGAGGCAAAAAAAAAAAAAAAAGTTTAAATAGAAATTAAGTCTATAAAAGTCATGAGTCGGGGCTGGGTGGTAACACATGTAGTTGAGCACACTTGTTACAGTGCACAAGGACCCAGGTTCAAGAGCCCCGTTCCCACCTGCAGGGGGAAAGCTTCATGAGTGGTGAAGCAGGGCTATAGGCTCTCTTCCTATCTCCCCTTCTTTATCGATTTCTGGCTGTCTCTATCCGATAAAGATAATTAAAAAAAAAAAGTCATGAGTCAAGATTATTTATTTGGGGGCCAGGTGGTGAATCACCTGGTTAAGAACATATTATTACCATGTGCAAGAATCCTATTTCAAGCCCAACTCACCACCTACAGGGGGGATGCTTCATGAGTGGTGAAGCAGGTGTGCCTTTCTTTTTTAACTTTAATAGTGATTTAACATTGACTTACAAAATTATAAGATACTGGGCATATTTCCACACTGCTTCCAACAGCAGAGTTCTGTATCCTCATTCTCTCCACTAGAAGCTATAACAATTTTCCTAAGGTTGCAGGTATGAGTTTAACTATTATTTCTATTATCTGTCTATATTTGGCAACTTTTTCTTTTAATTTTTATTATTATTATTATTTTTTTACCAGAGCACTGGTACAGGGGACTGAACCTGGGACTTTGGAGCCTCAGGCATGAGAATCTGTCTGTATAACCATTATGCTATCTACCCTCCACCCTCCAATTTTTTTCCTATGGTCCCATCTACTCTTCCTCCTTTTTTTTTTTTTTTTTTGCCTCCAGGGTTATTGCTAGGGCTCGGTACCTCCACTGCTCCTTGAAGGCTATTCCTCCCCCCTTTTTTATCATTGTTGTGGCTATTACTATTATTATTGGATAGGACAGAGAGAAATGGAGAGAGGAGGGGAAGGCAGAGAGGGGGAGAGAAAGATAAGACAACTACAGACCTGCTTCACCGATTATGAAGCGACTCCCTGCAGGTAGGAAGCCAGGGGATCGAACTGGCATCCTTTGGCTCGTCTTTGCGCTTCGGGCCATGTGTGCTTAACCCACTGTGCTTTGGCCCGACCCTTCTCTTCCTTTCTAAGTCACCAGGTATCTATGTTTCTCTCTCCCTCGCTATCTCTCCTCCCCTCTCAATTTCTCTATGTCTTGTCAATCAAAAACAAGAAAAAAGGATGCTGGGAGCAGCAGGCTTAGTGCTGGCACTAATGCCCAGCAATAACCCTGGTGGCAATAAAGGAAAAAAAAAAGAAAAAGAAAAAGAATTCCTTTAAAAAATACTGTTGAGAGGCCAGCCAGTAGCTCACCTGGCTGAATGTACATGTCACCATGTGCAAAGATGAAGGTTCAAGCCCCTAGTCCCTACCTGGAGAGGGAAGCTTCATGAGTGGTGAAGAAGGGCTGCAGGTCTCTCTCTCTGCCCCTCTCCATCTCCCCTTTCCCTCACAACTTATCTGCCTCTATCCAATAAATCATAAAATATATTTTAAAATACTATGATGAAAACAAGAGAAAGAAACACAGCTGAGGAACATGGCTGAGGGAAAGTCTTCTTAGGGTGGGGAAAACTAGTTACTGTTAAACTTAAGTGAATTATTCATTGGAAAAACTACGGAAAAGTCTCTATTCAGGAAACAGAAGCTGGTCTCAAGTTGAAAGATCCTCTTCCTTTGAAGAGGCATCCAATCCCACAAGCATCATACAGTAAAACAATTTCAGATTTCTGACTATGCGACACTCAAGGTGGTACAGGTAGATGCCTGGATTTGCAAGCATGAGGTCCTGAGTTCAACCTCTGGCATCACATATGCCAGTGTTACTTTTCCTAAACTGTACAAACTCAAACTTGAAGGAAAAAGGGTGGGGGCAGAGTTTCCCATAGATGGTCATAACAGATAAATTACTTAAGCCTAAAACCTAGTAGTGAGATTCTCAAAGTTTTATGTTCAATCCATAGTAGATTAAATTATAGTAGCTCTCCTTATTTGTATAATCTCCTTAGTTTGCTCTCCTCCAGAAATGTTAGAAATGGTCCTTCCTATCTGTCTACAGCCATTCAACCTTGAACACACCTGATCTCATCTGAGGTGGACCTACCCTATGACTAGGCATTCCATCTTCAAAGGATCTCTCCAAAGAAAACAAAAGCACAGGAGTCGGGTGGTAGCTCAGCGGGTTAAGCACATGTGGTGCAAAGCACAAGGACCAGCAGAAGGATTCCGGTTCGAGCCCCGGCTCCCCACCTGCAAGGGAGTCGCTTCACAGGCGGTGAAGCAGGTCTGCAGGTGGTGTCTGTCTTTCCTCCCTCTGTCTCCATTTCTCTCTGTCCTATCCAACAACAACAACAACTACAACAATAAAACAACAAGGGCAACAAAAGGGAATAAATAAATAAATAAATATTTTTTAAATCTTTTTTTTTTTTTTAAAAAGCACCTATTTAAAGAGATCTATGTAGGGGGCCAGGCAGTGACACACCAGGTTAAGTGTACATGTACATGTTAAGTGTACAAAGACCCAGGGTTCACTCAGTAAAGCATGTGGTGGTGGTAGGGGCTGGGGGTGCAGGAGGGACTATACTAGCGGTAAAGCAGTGCCACTGGCATGTCTCTTTCTCTCTCCCTATCAGCCCTTCTCCCTTCAATGTCTCTCGGTCCTATCAAAAAAAAAAAAAAAAGATTTTAAAAAGAAAAATCGAGTTCTATGTACACTTAACGTTCACAGAAGCACTATTTCTACTAGACAAGGAAGTAACCCATACACATGAAAAATGAGTGGCTAAGAAAATTATGTTGTGTGTATATACAGTGGAATACTACTCATCTATTAAAGATGATGAAGTGCAAGAACTGGAATAAGGATCCCAGCTCGAGCCCCTAGCTCCCCACCTGCAGGAAGGGTGGCTTCACAGGCGGTGAAGCAGGTCTGCAGGTGTCTTTCTCTCCCCCCGTCTTCCCCTCCCCTCTCCATTTCTATTCTCTCTGTCCTATCCAACAATAACGACATCAATAACAACAGTAATAACTACAATGATAAAAAAAAAAAAGCAAGGGCAACAAAAGGGGTGAAGAAAAAAGATGAGGGCAGAGTTAGAGAATATAATGGTTATGCAAAGAGACTCTTGTGCCTGGGGCTCCGAAGTCCCAGATTCAATGCCCTGCACCACAATAAGCCAGAGCTATGCAGTGCTCTGGTGTTTCTCTCTGCGTCTCTCTCAAAAATAAAATAAATAAAATACTTTTAAAAAAATCTTTAAAAAAAAGATGATGAAAACATTTTTAAATTCTAAAACATCCTTGGCCTCATCTTGGATGGAACTGGAAGGCATCCTATAAAGTGAGATCAGACAGAAGGAGAAGGAGAATGATGAATACCAGTGATCTCACTTATGGGTGGAACTTAAGAAACAAGGAAAGAAAGGCAAAACAGAGTAAAATTTGGACTTGATGCAGTCTGTTACAGCAAAGCCTAGATGAAGGGGCTGGGGGAATCCACAGGGAGAGGGGAACACTGGGGACCCAATAGGTTGGTGGTGAGAGTGGTGTGTAGACAACTATCATGGAAAGATAAACTGTAGCCATGTGTCTTGCAAATCATTATTTCCCTAATAAAACAATAAAAAGAAATATGTATTAGGAATCTCTCTTGTATACCCATAGAAACAGCTTACCAAAAAAATCACCAAGTTACCTGAAACACAAAAGCAAGACAGAGCTTCCATGAATGCATTACTTGGAGGGAAAAAAAGTCACAGGGACTAAGAGAAGCTCATCTAGGAGCTTGTGGACCTTAGTAAGCAAGGCCCTGTACTTGAACTCCAGCATCACAAGAGGTAAAGGGTAAAGTACCAAGGACAGCACTGGGGGGGGCAGTGGTGTCTCTCTCATTTTTGTCCCTTTCTCCTTTTCTCTAAAGAAATTAAAAAACGGGAGTCGGGCGGTGGCGCAGTGGGTTAAGCGCACATGGCGCAAAGCGCAGGGACCAGCGTAAGGATCCCAGTTCGAGCCCCCGGCGAAGCAGGTCTGCAGGTGTCTATCTTTCTCTCCCCTCTCTCTCTGTCTTCCCCTCCTCTCTCCATTTCTCTCTGTCCTATCCAACAACAAAGCAACATCAATAATGGCAATAATAACTGCAACAAGGCTGCAACAACTAGGGCAACAAAAAGGGGGAAAAATGGCCTCCAGGAGCGGTGGATTCATGGTACAGGCACCGAGCCCAGCAATAACCCTGGAGGGAAAAAAAAAAAAAAAAGAAATTAAAAAACTAGGTCCAGGAGGTCACTTGGCCAAGTTTACTGACCAGAATCATATTTAGAGAAAAAAAGAGACGGGGTGGGGGAGTGTGTGCACACAGAGGAGGACAAGAGACAGTTTACCCAGGACAACTGACAATTTACCAGTGAGAGGGCTTGGGTTTGAGCCACCACATGGGAGGGCAGTGCCTGACAGAGGGAGATGATCTATGAATGGCAGAGCAGTGCTGTGGTATTTCTTCTCCATCTCTCTGGCTGAAGTTGAAAGCGCGTGGGGGGGGGGGGGGAGTCTGCCAGAAGCAGAGGAATCACATAGGTGTGAGGCCCTGGCAGGCAAAACAAAAGTCACAAAATAGAATTTAAAGGTGGCTGCAAAACTACTAGAAAAAGGTAGGAGTAAAGACAGATGAGTGAAGACTACTAGAAATGTAGTACTGGATGGAATAGTAAATGTATATGCCACCAAGTACTAGATGATAACAAGATTGTGATTCACACTTAAAGAGAAAAAAGCTAGAGTAGGACACCAAAGTAAAAACCCTGTGGTGAGGGGGAGGGTGGACATTCAGCTTCCCGGGGTGGCAGGGGAGCAGGGATGGGTGGGTGGGATGGGACACAGTCTTTTGGTGGTGGGAATGGTGTTTATGTACACTCCTATTAATTTGTAGTCATATAAATCACTATTTAATTAATATGAGAGGGGAAAAATTGATTGTATGTCTCAAACTTTTTAAAGCACAGACTGAGTCTTTTTAATACATAGGCTGAGTCTTTGATATGTGGACTCTCTCAAAAGCCTAGACCAGGGAGAACAGAAGCAACCAGTGGTACAGCTATATACAAGATGCTGGGTATTATACAGCAAACCCTAAGAAAAGGACTTTTCAAAGTTAACCCAATTACCAAATAATGTGATAACAGTAACTATCCATTATCTTCTTGAACCCTAAGACAGCAGGAACCTCAAATTTCAACTTTAGAGCCTATATTTCCCCCAGTCCTGGAACCTTAGGGTGGGGCCCACTTTACTGCATGCTTCTCTCATTTCATATCAATTAATATTGCACCCGCCGATCCCAACCTTATCAACGCAACGAGTGCCACCCCAGCATGCTTCACTTCAGACTGTATCCAGAGACTTCAGGTATGGAATGACAACCCTTCAGCTTCATTACTTGGGTGAGACCTTTCCTTTAATAGTATCCTCTCATTCCATTCCAGGTGGTTCACTTCCTAACAAAGTCCCAAAACCTAGATATAGACCAGGTACCCTGAGATAGAGCATATGTTCACATGTATCCATAAACTAGGGCAAAATATATACCTGAAAGCAGAAGTACACAAGAGTTTGCAGTGAGTACCCCCCAACACTTCATCTGCACTATATGTCTTTAGGTCCATAATTGTTCAACAATCTGTTTGGCTTTGTGTGTTAACTCTCTTTTCAGCCACCAGGTTCCAGAGGCCAGCAGGATGCCGACTAGACTGATGACCCCACCAATGTGTCCTGGAGCTCTGCTTCCCCAGAGACCCACCCTACTAGGGAAAGAGAAAGACAGACTGGGAGTATGGATCTACCAGTCAACGCCCATGTTCAGTGGGGAAGCAATTACAGAAGACCTTCTACCTTCTGCAACCCACAATGACCCTGGGTCCATACTCCCAGAGGGATAGAGAATGGGAAAGCTATCAGGAGAGGAGATGGGATATGGAGATGGGGTGGTGGGAATTCTGTGGAGTTATACCCCTCCTATCCTACGGTTTTGTTAATGTCTCCTTTCTGAAATAAGTGAGAGAGAGAGAGAGAGAGAGAGAGAGAGAGGAAAGCTGGCCATAGAGATAGCTCACCAGACGGACCGGTCTTCGGTCGAGGGTATACGAGTAGCTGTGCTCCCCTGCTAGAACCTCCAAACAAGCTCTCAAGAAACCTCTTGCGTTAGGGTAACTTCCTACTGGGATGAAAAGTTTTGCAACAGTGAAATGGAATACCTAAGGACCTAGCTGTAAAAGAGGACAGACAGACAGACAGACAGAAACACACACACACACACACGCTAAATAGGTTACCAGGTAGGATATGTGACAACCGCAAAACTCCAGGTTCAAGCCATGGTACCACACAGCAGAATCATAGCATTAGCACAGGAGGAAGTTACATGGATGATAGAGCAGTATGTACTGTGGTTCTCTCTCTCCCTTTCTCTGAAGAAGAAAAAAAGAATTAAAATATTGGTCAAAGGGTGGTAGAACTGCACATGTGAGGTTTTGGTACACTAAAAGAAAGAAGAAAATGAACAGAATCAGGATAGGAAGTGCAAAAATGAGCAAAAGCAGGAGTTATTTAGAATATATTTGTTCGTTTACTTCTCAAATAATTTGAGAGTTTTAAGTAGTTGAAGGAAATGACAACACGATAGAGACTGTCAAAAAGGCAAAGAGCCTGAACAATAAACAAACATCTGGAATAGACCTATTATAACAGAAACTCTATACTTCAGCTAATTTTCATCCCTGAATATGGAAATTTTCCACTGTGATGAACTTAAGAGATCAAGTACACTAGGGTGAGGAGATGGTGCACCTGGTATAGTACATACTTTACAATGCATGAGGACCTGGGTTCAAGTTCCCTGACACCATATGGGAGCACCATGAAAACGGGAAGAAGCTTCAAAAGTGGTAGAATAGTGCTGTGGTGTTTCTCATTCTCCCTTCCCTTGTAATTCACCCTCTATCATAAAAATAAGAAGAGCCCATTAGATGGTGAAATTGTGCAGGAGCAAAGTGGGAAAAATCTTGATAGCAAAAGAAAAAAAAAAAAAAAAAGGTGTGTGGGGGGGTTCCTGGGGGACAGCATAATGGTTATGCAAAAAAGGACTTTACTGCTTGAGGTTCCCAGGTCCTAGTTTTAATCTCAGCACTGCTATAAACCAGAGCGGAGCAGTGCTCTGATCAAAGAAATACATCAGTGCTTCAGTTATTACTTTTCAAGTAAGATAGTGAGATGTTATTCTTCCATTTAACAAAGGAGAAAGAAAACATTGTGAGGTTCCCTAGACACATAATTGGCTATGTGGTTACTATTACTTCTGAAGTATTTTTACTTTCAATAATCAATGATTCCCCAGGTTTCTAAATTCAAATACTTCACTTTCTTCAATAAAAGAACTGCTGTTGGGGCCAGGTGGTGGTGCACACACCCAGATTCAAGCAGCCTGTTGGGGCAAGCTGTGAAGCAGTGTGGCAGGTGTCTTCCTCTTCCCTTTCGAGTTCTATCTCTATCCAATAAATAAATAAATAACAAAAATTTTGAAAAGATTTAAATAACTCATAACATATACACACAAAACACGAGCTCCACCCCAAAAGGTAATGTTTAGAAGTATTAAGAAAAGCTATTTTAGTTTATGTTTATAGTCTCAATAGACATGGATGCACATGGCCCTCCAATTACCAGATATTTATCTATATTTGCTCTTTACATCAACTAGTAAAACCACCATTCTCCTCCCCTCTGTACCACTAACAAAATAAAAGAAATTCTACTTCCAAAGTGACTGAATTTAAGGACAGAAGCACAAGGATAAACATAATAGTATGAGGACACACGAATTAGTATCAGCAGTTTAAAAAATTTAATGAAATAATTCCTATTATTAAAAAGTGACATTACTACAAAATCAAAATATCAATTACCTACTATTGGGCACCAATAAATTAAAATATAGTATGTGAAAAATTACTCCATTCTAAGACAAAGATTATGAATCTGAACACAGATGCAAAAGTCTTAAACTACTAAGTCCCCTCCACCCCAAAGAAGGACACAAGTGAGTCTTGCAGTTCCACCAATCTAAAAATTTCAAATAATTCCCAATTAAAATTCAAGCTTGGAGGCCAGAGGGTAGCATACTCAGTTGAACACTCATATTACCATGCATAAGGACCTAGGTTGGAATCCCCGCTCCCAACCCATTCAAGAAGGGTAAAACAGACCTGCAGGTGTCTCTCTCTCCTCTCAATGCCTCTCTATCCTATCAAATAAATAAATAAGTGAAAAAGACTGCCAGGAGCAGCAGATTCATAGTGCTGGCACAAAACTGCAGTGACAACCCTGGTAACAATAAAAAAACAACAAAGACTTCAAGCTTAGTTCACAATTCAAGATATACACACTATTTGGCTCATTTTTCTCTCTCCCAATTAAAATATATATATTTTTTAATTTTTTTATATTTATTTATTTTTCCCTTTTATTGCCCTTGTTTAACATTGTTATGGTTATTGATGTCATTGTTGTTGAATAGAAGAGAGAGAAATGGAGGGAGGAGGGGAAGACAGAGAGGGGGAAAGAAAGACATCTGCAGACCTGCTTCACCGCTTGTGAAGCAACTCCCCTATAAGTGGGGAGCCGGGGGCTCAAATCGGGATTCTTACACCCATCCTTGCACTTTGTGCCACATGCACTTAACCCACTGCGCCACCCCCAACTCCCAAAAATGTATATATATTCTTTTGCCATGAGGACTCCTTATTTCTTTTCAAAATGCCTCTTACACATACACACACAGTAGCTCCTACTTACGTAAAAATTATAAACTTAAACTCAAGTCTATTTGAAAGTCCATATATATATATATATATATATATATATATATATATATATATATATATAATCTGTTCTTTATAGCTGTTATTTTCAAAGCTTATATACTTTCTAGTGCATCTATTTACCTAGTTTGCCTGCCTTTTGTCATCTACCACACTGAAATACATAGACAAGACATTATTTCCAATTAATCTTTGTAGCTCTAAGACAAGGGTGGAGAACCTTTTTTCTGTCAAAGTCATCTGGATATGTATATTCAAGGGACATAAAAATTTATCAACTTAAAAATTAGCACAAGGGTCGGGAGGTGGTGCAATGGATTAAGTACACATAGTATGAAGTGCAAGGACCCACACAAGGATCCTGGTTCAAGTCTCCAGTTCCCACCTGCAGGGAGTCAATTCACAAACATTGAAGCAGGTCTGCAGATGTCTTTCTCTTCCCTTTTCTATCCACCTTCCTCTCTCAATTTCTCTCTATCCTATCCATTAAAAAAAGGGGGGGTAGTCGGGCAGGAGTGCAGTGGATTAAGCACACATGACCAGAAGCACAAGGACTGGTGTTAAGGATCAAGCCCCTGGGGGGTCGCTTCACAGGTGGTAAAGCAGGTCAGCAGGTGTCTTTCTTTTCCCCTCTCTGTTTTGCCCTCCTCTCTCCATTTTTCCCATTTTGTTGCCCTTGCTGTTGTTGCTGGATAGTACACAGAGAAGCGGCCTGGGCTAAGTGCACTTAGTGCTAGTATGAAGTGCAAGGACCTGCCTACTCTGACACCCCAACTGCAGGGGGACTGCTTCACAGGCGGTGAAACAGGTCTGCAGGTGTCTTTGTCTCTTCCTGTCTTCCCCATCTCTCTAGATTTCTCTCTGTCCTATCCAACAACAATACCAAGGGCAACAAAATGGGGAAAATGACCTCCAGGAACAGTGGATTCGTAGTGCAGGCACCAAGCCCCACCCAGAAGCAGAAAAAAACAAAAAGAATAAAGAAATTAACTAAAAAAAAAAAATTAACACTGGGGCTGGACGGTGGTGCATCTGGTTGAGCACATACATTACAGTGTGCAAGGACCTAGGTTTAAGTCCCTCAGTCCCCACCTGCAGGGGGAAAATTTCTTAAGTGGTGGAACACGTTTACAAGTTGCTCTCTATCTCCCCCTCCTCTCAGTTTCTGGCTATCTCTATCAAATAAATATACTATAAAAAAAATTTTAAATCGGGAGTCAGGTGGTAGCAAAGCAGGTTAAGTGCAGGTGATGCAAAACATAAGGACCAGCTTACGGACCAGTTCTAGTTCCGGCTCCCCACCTGCAGGGAGTCGCTTCACAGGTGAAGCAGGTCTGCAGGTGTCTGTCTTTCTCTTCCCATTTCTCTCTGTCCTATCCAACGACAATGGACGACATCGATAACAATAATAACTACAACAATAAAAAACGCCAAGGGCAACAAAAGGGAATAAATAAATAATGACCCCAGGTTCACACTCTGCCATGTTTAAAAAAAATAATAAACAATTAAAAAATTAGCATTTAATTTGCTGTGAAAAAAAACTCCTATACTTAACTGCATTTCAAGTTCCCCTGCCCTTGCCTCAGCAGGGCCTGACCAAACGATTTCAGGATGTCCCACACCCCTGCTTTAAGATAACCCATGACTTTGAATATTATCTACCCCTGAACTATGCCCCTTTTTGAATATTATGAATGCACACTATTTTTATTCTAGTTACAGTCCCCTATACTCAAAAGATACCATCATATTTTGCCCCACTCTCTTCTACTGCAGCAAACATATATGGACACTTGATCCTGAAACTATAAAAATCATACCTAATTTCTCTTACTATTTGCACACATTCAGTGATACATTATACCAACAATCTTAGCTGAAATCTGGATCTCCTGCACTGCTATCAAAATTCTAATACTTTTCCTCAAAAAGTTTTAGTTTTTTGTAACTAGAACCGCACTATGAATTATGTTATCAATTCTTAGCTAAAAGTCCTCTGTAAGTAAATTAAAATAGCTACAATTTGAAAGTAAGGCAAAATGGTGGCTGAGTAGTAGTAGTAGAAGATCAGACTAGTAAACTTAAAGGAAAATGAAAGCAAAAGAGCTAAATGTAAAGTTTGTGTTATAGCAGCATTTTGTTTGAGTGCTACTTAGGAGTACAAGCATCACAAAAATCAAACAGCACAATTAAAAAAATGCATGCTTCGGGGGCCAGGTGGTGGTGAACCCAATTAACACACATTACCATGAGGACACAAGGACCAACCACTCCCCACCTGAACGAGGATGCTTCACGAGTAGTGAAGCAGGTACTGCCTACCTCCCTTTCCCTTCTTAGTTTCTCTCTGTCCTATCAAATAAAGAAAAAGGAAAAGAAAAAAAAAAAAGGAATGCCTACAGGGAGTGGTGGATCTGTAGTGCAGGCACCAAGTCCAGCAGTAACCCTGGAAGCAAAAAAGAAAAAAAAAATTGCATACTTCTCTGTAATATATGCTATAAAATTCAATAAAATCTAAAAGGTGCATTTTTGTACCTCTAAATTTATATTATTCCTTTTAATTTGCGTGCTATAATTAGTTTCAGGCTCTGTACCTCACAAATCACAAAAAGCTATCTGTCCCACCATGTAGATTAAAGATATGAAAATGAAGAGGCACCTCTTACCATGTGCAAAGGACCTGGGTTTGAGCCCCTGTACCCATTTGCTGGGGGGAACACATGAATGATGAAGCAGGTCTGCAGGTCTCTCTCCCCCCCTTCCCCCACTTCTCTATGAACCCCAGTGATAACCCTGGTGGCAATAAAAAATAACAACGGAGGCCGGGTGGTGGTGCACCTGGTTGAACACACATCTTACAATGCGTAAGGACCCAGGTTCAAGCCCCCGGTCCCCACTTGCAGGGGAAAGGCTTCAACAAGGGGTAAAGCAGGTCTGCAGGTGTCTATCTCTCTCCCTCTCGGTTTCTGACTGTCTCTGTCCAATAAATAAAGATAATTAAATTAAAAAAAAAACTATGAATTTTGGAATCAGGTGGTAGCACAGTGGGTTAAGCTCATATGGCGCAAAGCGCAAGGACCAGCATAAGGATCCTGGTTTGAGCACCCAGCTCCCAACCTGCAGGGGAGTCACTTCACAGGTGGTGAAGCAGGTCTGCAGGTGTCTTATCTTTCTCTCACTCCCTGTCTTCCCCTCCTCTCTCCATTTCTCTCTGTCCTATCCAACAACGACATCAACAACAATAACTACAATATTAAAAAGACATGAAAATGAGGTTAATAAAAGTGAACTAAGGAGTCAGGTTGGTTACACATGCAGTAGATCACACATGTTACAATGTGCAAAACCCAGGTTCAAGCCCTTTGTTCCACACCTATGGGGGGAATCTTCATGAGCAGTGAAGCAGTGCTGTAGGTGTCCTTCTCTCTCCCTAACTCCCCCTTCCCTCTTAATTTGTCTCTTCCCAAAAAACTCAACAAAAAAACATTGGGGGCTGGGTGGTAGCACATGGGGTTAAGCGCACATGGTGCTAAGTGCAAGGACCAACATAAGGATCCCGGTTAGAGCACCCACCCCACCCCCACCTGCAGGGAGGTCACTTTACAGGAGGTGAAGCAGGTCTGCAGGTGTCTATCTCCCCTCTCTGTCTTCCCTCCTCTCTCGATTTCTCTGTCCTATCCAACAACAACAGCAATAACAACAACAATAACTACAACAACGATAAACAACAAGGGCAGCAAAAAAACAGCCTCCAAGAGCAGTGGATTTGTAGTACAGGCACTGAGCCCCAGTAATAACCCCAGAGGCAAAAAAAAAAAAAAAAGAATTAAGAAATCCAAACCAGAATAAAGTGACATCATAAAATTCTTTAATCTGAGGAAATGTTAGAGAACAGTTTCTATATCTCAAAATAGGATTTTAAAGGTATCATTGTATTATGAGGGTTATCATTAAGAATGTGAGAGCCATCTGGCTGCAACTCGTCACCCCAATGATTGCCAGGGTTGATTCAGCTGATCTGGCTGGCTAGGCAGGTGTTCCCTTCCTCCCTCACTGCTCCATGTATGTCCCTCCCTGGGTTAAAGGGGACAGCCTTCTCCAAACAGAGATGGACTGGTTGGTTGAGGGTATGCAAATAACTGCGCTCCCCCACTAGAACCTCCAAACAAGCTCTCAAGAAGTCAAGATAGGGCCAATAAGGTAGCTCAGGTGGTAGGTTAAGTGCATTGCCATGAGTGGCCCAGATTTACGTCCCAGCATCTCATGTAAGTTGTCAGGGCATAGGGGAAAATTCCTAGTATTGTGATGTCTCTCCCACCCCCATTTCTCTATGTGAATCAAAAGAGAAGCCAGGTAGGGTCAAACCACCAAGACGTGACCCCACCCCACCCCACCCCCACAAATGCACATGGCAGATTGGCTTTCACTGGTAATCTCTATGTGCAACTATCAAACTTCTCAAATTATATTTGGAACAGGAACAAATACTAGCTGCTGTATCAAAATCAGACACAATATATATTACATGCTTTTAATTTTTTCTGAGGTGGGCTGAGAGAAGGGACCAAACAGCCAGAGGTCTGGCTATCTGCAGTGTGAAGGTGGAGCCTGGAACCTCTCCAGTGTAAATAAGCCCTGGAACCTTCTGCTGTACTAATAACCTAGCCCCATAGTTTGATATAGATACAAACATTAAAAAAAAAAACTACTAAAACTTATTAAGAGTATTTTTAAACTTCAGCTTAGTACAAGCAACATTAATTCTTCATTACATGAAACCCTTTTCAACTTTTTATAGATTTCATCTGTATTTCTCAAAGGTAATGTTCAGTTTATAATGTGTGTCACAGGCCAGGCGGTGGCTTTCATGGTATTGGGCACAAGCTGTCATGCTCACAGAATGGGGTTCAAATCCCCCCACTTGGGGGACTCTTCATAAGTAGCGTAGTAATACTGCAGTAATTCCTCTTTCTCACTGCCCCTCTCTTCCTCTGTATTTCTGTCTTTCCCTCTATTTAAAAAAATAAAAAAACAAGAAAAATGGGGCAGGGGAAACAGCATAATGGTTATGCAAACAGACTCTCATGCCTAGGGCTCCTAAATCCCAGGTTCAATCCCTTGCACCACCATAAACCAGAGCTGAGCAGTGCTCTGGTATTTCTGTGTGTGTGTGTGTGTGTGTGTGTGTATGTGTGTGTGTGTATGTATGTGTGTGTGTCTGTCTCTCTCTCTCTCTCTCTGCATCTCTCTCAAAAAAATTAAATATGGAGTTGGGCGGTAGCGCAGCAGGTTAAGCGCATGTGGCGAAAAGCCAAGGACCGGTGTAACCATCCTGGTTCGAGTCCCCGGCTCCCCACCTGCAGGGGAGTCGATGCACAAGCGGTGAAGCAGGTCCACAGGTGTCTCTTTCTCTCCCCCTCTGTCTTCCCCTCCTCTCTCCATTTCTCACTGTTCAATCCAACAATGACGACATCAATAACAGTAACTACAACAATACAAAAGGGAAAAAATAAATATAAAAAAGAAAAAAATCTTAAAAAAATAAAATAAAATAAAAAAAAATCTCCAGGAAAGGTAGGGCCCCAGTGATAACCTTGGGAGCAAAGAATTAAAAGAGTGTCACCCTTTCATTTTCACAAAATCTCAGGGTAAGTACTTTCCATTTATAAATATACTAATATCCAGAAAATGTGTCACAGATAATCACAGAACCCTATTACCAAGCAAATTACTTAATTCCAAATGAAAGTAGACACAGGATCCACACTGCTACTGCTCTCCCTTCCCAAAATGCTCTAAAGTTTAAAATGAAAAGGACAAAAGTAACAATATGCACTGGCAAAAGCTAGTAATTATACTGTGAAAGATTTCTAAAGATGTTCATTAAAATACAATCCAACATGGGCAGGGGAAATGGAACATAGCAAAATGGAACATATGCAAAAAGACTTGCAGGACTGAGGCAACAAAGGTCCCAGGTTCAATACCCAGCACCACCATAAGACAGAGCTGAGCAATGCTCAGAGAAACGCACACACACACCAACAACAATAGCAGACCAGAACTGTCACAATGTGGGGGTACATACAGGAAACTTACTTAATAACTTGTTTTATACAGTGGCCCAGCAAGTACAAATAAACATCATATACTATACTCCATTAAAAAAAAAAAAAGCTATAATACCATGACCCAAATACAATATTCAAAAGTGAGATGTATTCTCTAGCTAATGTACTATTTTAAGAATCTTTGTAAAAATCTTAAGTTTTGAAAGAAAATGCCATTTAATGCTATGCCCTATTTTTCTCCTACACCAATTCTTTAAACGGTGATTCAGACAGTCATGTCCCTGCATTTGTGCCAGCCAACATGAAGATATGTTGGTCCCGCACTGAAACACTGGTTCAGTAGATCCGAAGAAAGGCACAGGGATCTGCACATTTCACTTACTAATGTTTGAAAAGTACTGTTCCAAAGGGAACAAACTCAGAAAAATGTAGTGGTTCCTGGTGGGTCAGAGATCTCCATTATGAACAATTGCTGTATTATGTTGTAACATGATGATCTCAGAGGTCACTGAAGACTTACTTCATCAACCTAGCTGTCTTCATGTTGTTCAAACTACATAATGCTTTTGAGATCCTGCAGTGCTTTGTTTTCTATGTCTTTCCTTGCCCTTCTCCCTAACCTGGGTGGGTGTCATCTTTTGGAGGATAGCTTGGCTCCATTTCAAAACAGTCTTAAGAAACCAGAACCTCGCATTAGTAATTGAAGCAAAAAATGGTTCTATGTGAAGACATGATTAATGTGACCAAGTATACAACATGCACTTTTACCCACATTCTCTGTGATGGCTCTTGTGGTTTCTCAGGTAGGTGTGTGTGTCTCTCTCTCTGTGTGTGTGTGTGTGTGTGTGTGTGTGTGTGTGTTCCAGTCCAATGCCAAGTAGGTGCCAATGCCAAGGCAAGTTGTGTGTGTGTGTTCCAGACTCCACAGCTGTCTAGTACCTACTGTACAGACAGACATTTTACACATTTGTTGAGTGACGAACAGGAGAGTTATAGCACGCAGACTTTCAATCTGGGGGAAGAAAAAAGAAAAGAAACACGAATATCGCAGCTACTTACACTAACAAACTGAATGTCATCTTCGTTTTCATCCGTGGTTGACTCGGATGCCTCTGGTCCAGCTGGAGGGACAGATTCTATTATCTATAAAAATAAGCCAAGACACGCTCACCTATACAGGCATGGACTTGTCGAACAGAGTTTTCCAAAAGGAGCCATTCAAACACAAAGCTCTCGAGGAAACCCAAGTGAGCACCAGCCCACGCACACCCGACCGAATTATGTGGCTCCCGGGGACGCGGAGGTCCACGGGGATCCGCGGCCGGGGAAGCCCCCGGCAGCACCGCGGCATCTGCCCGTCGACTCAAGGCGGGATGGGATGGCTGCAAGCTCGCCGCTGCGGAGCAATCCACCGTGTCTCAAAATGTCGCTCCCAGTGGCGGCGCGGCAGCAGCGAGGAACTGGGGCGCAGGAGCCCGGGGTGGGGGCGGCAGGGCGGCCATTGTTGCTTTGGGTCCTCGCTCAGACGCGCACCAGGCCCCGCGCAGAGCTCGGCAGGCGACCCTCAGCCATCGCCCCGCGGCGGCCGCCAGCTCTAGGCCTCAGACCCGAGAAAACACAAAACCCTGTGCGCTCCAACCGAGACGCCACAGCCCGACGCTCCTCTCTCACCTCCGACCCTGGTTCTCCCATTTCTCCCGAGGCTGAAATGACAGCGCCGCGCTCCAGGTGTCCCCACCGCCGCAGCCTCTGCTGCCTGTGCTGCTGCCACCGCCACTGCCACCGCCACGACTTCCCTTCCCGCCCAGCACCGCTTCGCACCGCCCAGTCCCGCCCTACGTAAGCGTTACGCTGCAGACGCCGCTAGCGGAAAGAGGTGCAAATCCACTTCAAGAGGAAGAGCTTTAGCTCTGGCCGGCTATGGCCCGGGAGCTTTTTAACTCAGTAGTCCTCTCCTCCGCGAAGGATGCTGGGAGTTGTAGTTCTGGTGCTCCCTTGGCGGTCGCGGCTCACAGGGAGAGAATATAAAAAGGGCTGCGAAGGTGCGGGCGCGTGCTTCCTCCGCCGTGGCATTAGTTGTTCCACGGAAGAAATGGGGGCGGGCAAATCTTGTTTTTATACGGAAGGTCCAGAATAGGAATGTGGAGATGGGTTTCAAAGTTAGATTTGGTATGATTTGGGGAGAAAGGTTTTCGTCTTGTTTTTTTAGCGTTAAGGGCAAATATTCTAAATATGACGGGTATAAATTCTCTCTCTCTTTTTTCCTTTTTTCCACTCAACCTTCCCAGAACCTGGGGTACAGTTATTTATTTATTTGCTTATTTTTGTGTCTAGGGCTTTTCTGTCATTTAAGCCTTGAGATTCCACCACACAGACTTTTCCTATTTTTAAAGATAGGAAATAAGAGATGGGGAAGACCAAAAAAAAAGTGAAGGAGACACCACAGAACTGCTTCATCACTTCTTAAGTTTCCCCTTTTGTGTGATGTATTCATGTGGTGTGCACTCTACTGACTGAACTATCTCCCAGCCTCCGGAAAAGCTGAATCTTAAAATCAGGAATGAAGTCCAGTGTGTTCTTACTCTTTTTTTTCCCTCCCCAGCTTCAAATTTCCAGCTGCAGTATATACTAGTGTACATCAAGGAAGCCCATGGAAGACCAACTAATGGAAAAGGGAGCCCAGACCTACCAAGTTAGCACTAACATCTAGAACTACGATATTAAAATGTAAAAGATAGTCTCAAGCATTGCCTTACCAATATAGGATGGTTGGGGCTGGTAAGATAACATGAGTTATGCAAAAGGACGTTCATACTGAGGCACCAGATGTTTCCGATTCAGTACCCAGGACCACCATAAGCCACAGATGAGCAGTGACTAGAAATAAATAAATGTTTTTATTGTACACACACACACACACACACACACACACTAAATAAATGTTTTTATTGTATACACACACACACACACACAGCCCTTAAGAGTTTACTTATACTCAACTATGCTGCTTAGTTTGTTGTTGTTGTTGTTTGATGTTTATTAACTGAAAATAGCCTTGATTTCAGTTCATACTGTTGGTTATGTGTTCAAAAAAAAAAGCAACATAATTCTCCTAGAAGAGATAAAAGGATATTCTAGTTACAGGAAAGAGAAAGAATGGCATATATAATATCAAAAGTGATCTTTTATTCTTGCAGAGTCAGATTTTCTTTGTGGGAATAGCACAAGAACTGAAACATAGTAAGTTGGGTTTTTTTTGTCTTAGAGACTGTTTTTGCAGATATGAAGGCCAGGCTGTGTAACTTATCTCTGATTCCCTCCTCCACAACTTGGAACATGATAGTTTGCTGACCTTGGTGCACAGCATCTTCACAGAAAACTGGCTGTTTTATATAGTTCTTTTTCTTTTACTGACTTCAGGCCACTACAGCACCACCAGTTTACAGCACCACCAGTTCAATGGTTTCCCAGGACAGGAATTTCTCAGATGAACAGTAGTAGGATCCTGAGATTTTTTTTTCTTTGTTTTTTTCTTCTTTTTTTCATTCACACTGTCTTATCAAAAAAAAGTATTTGTTTTAATTTTATACACCAATAACTGTCAACGTTTTTTAAGAGAATTAACTCAAGCGGGGAAGCAATTACAGAAGCCAGACCTTCAACCTTCTGCATCCTACAATGACCTTGGGCCCATACTCCCAGAGGGTTAAAGAATGGGAAAGCTATCAGGGGAGGGGATGGGATACAGACTGATGGTGGGAATTGTGTGGAGTTGTACCCCTCTTATCCTATGATTAGTCAAATGTTTCCTTTTTATAAATTAAAAAAAAAATTAAAAAGAAGAAAAAGAACTAACTCAAAATTCTGCTCAGCTCTGGTTCATGGTGATGCAGAGGATTGAACCTGGGAGTTCAGTGCCTCAGGCATGAGTCTCTTTGCATAACCATTACACTATTTACCCCCCTTGACTCAAAATTCTTTTAAATCTTTATCTATATGCAAATCTACCATCTGATTGCCTATGTTTGTTGTAATTATGATAATCATTTGCTGTTTTTTGCATTCTACTAAAGGCTGTCTTCCAGTACTTTATGGCTTCAGTTTTTTTTCTACTTCATACATTTGAAAAGTTAGCGGCAAATTGAGAATCATAGACCTGGCTATTGAATTTCTCAAAAGCTATGTGTACCATAAATATTTCCAAGATATTTACATGTCTAGGCCAAACTTGTATTTAAAATTATTCTAAGTTTGGGAAGATAGCATAATGGTAGCACACCAGACTTTCATGCTTGATGTCCCAGAAATCCCATATTCAATCAAAAGCACTACCATATGCCAGAGTTGAGCAATGCTGTTATCTCCCTCTCCTTTCCCCTCATTAAAATAAATAATTTTTAAAAATTATCTTAGTGCCTTAAGGTTCCTTTTCTCATCTGCTCTATTCCTAATTTTTGATTACTGTTTATTAAACATTTTGTCCTGCTTTACCTCTTATTGCCTTTCAGCCACCAGGTTGCAGATCCTACTTATGATTACATCCTGACCTCCCTGGGCAGATGACCTCACCAATGTGTCCTGGAACCTCTCCAGAACACTGTGCCACTAGGGTAAGACAGAAACTGGCAGGGGGTATGGATTAACCTGTCAATGCCCATGTTTAGTAGTGAAGCAATTACAGAAGCCAGAACTCCCACCTTCTGCACCCCATAAAGAATTTTGGTCCATATCTCCTGAGGGGTAAATTATAGGGGAAGAAGACCAAAGGGCTCTGAACCCCAATTTCTTTCTTTTTTTTTAACCAGAGCACTGCTCAGCTCAGGCTTATGGTGATGTGGGGGATTGAACCTGGGACTTGAGAGCCTCAGGCATGAAAGTCTCTTTGCATAACCATTATGCTATACCCCCACCTCTGAACCCCAATTTCACAAGTACCTGATGCCACCAGTATTTGTCACCAAAAATCTCATTTTTATACTATCCCAGAAAGGGAGGCAAATCTGGAAAACACCAGAGGAAGTCAGGCACTGTTTCTCTTATCTGAAAGAGAAGAGGAAAAAAGGAAAGATGCTTGGAGGTAATAATAAGTGTAGGTGTGGGGCCAGGTGGTGGTGCATCTGGTTGAGCACATCAGTTACAGTGTGCAAGGACCCAGGTTTAAATCCCCGGTCCCAACCTGCAAGGGGAAAGCTTCACAAGTGGTGAAGCAGGTCTATAAGTGTCTCTGTTTCTCTCCCTTTCTATCTCCCCCTTCCTTTCGATTTCTGGCTGTCCCTATTCAATAAATAAGTAAATAAAGATAATAAAAATAAGTGTAGGTGTCTACAATAAAACAACAAGGGCAACAAAAGTGAATAAATAAATAAATATTAAAAAAAAGAATAGAGGACATCCATGATTCTGTCTACCTGTCTTTATTGAGAAAGATTATTGACAGTGGTTGTGTTTGTGTTGTGTTCATTGGTTGTGTAGAAAAAAAAGACAGCTATTTTGAATTTTTACTGATTATAATATTTATTGAATTACTAAATAAATTATATTGATATTACACAGAAAAAAATAAGTGTAGGTGTGACTTAGAAAGAAAGTGAAGTATGTGGGAGGTTAACAGCATAAGTGTTATGCAAAGAGACTCTCGTGCCTGAGGCTCCAAATTCCCAAATTTAATCCCCATACCACCGTAAACCAGAGCTGAGCAGTGCTCTGGTAAAAAAAAAAAAAAGTTAAAAAAAGAAGGATAGAAAGAAAAAGAAAGAAAAAGGTGAAGGCAGGGCCATAGAAAAAAATGGGGGAACATATAGATACAGATAGATAGTGACTTCATAGTCAATCCATCTCTGTGACCTTGGGATAACTACTTTAGTTTCCATTGGAGGGGAAGGGGGATACAAAACTCTGGTGGTACCAGAAATTATCAAATACTTAGAGGAAAATATTGGCAGAACTTTTTTCTATCTAAGTTTTAAAAGCATCTTCAAAAAACAAATCCAATTACAAAAAAAAAAGGACAATAAGCACAAAGTAGAACTTGGACTGGGTCTGGTGTATTGCACCAAAGTAAAGTATTCTGGGGTGGGAGTGGGGGAGAGGGCTCAGGTCCTGGAACAGGATGGCAGAGGACTAGAGGGGGGATGAATTGTTATGTGGAAAACTGAGAAATGTGAACAAGGGTCGATGGCATAATGGTTATGCAAACTTTATTCCTAAAGTTTCAAAGTCTCAGGTTCATGGTGAATTCACCTTCTTTACCCCATCTTGGATGGAGCTCAAAGTTATCATGTTAAGTGAGATAAATCAGAAACAAAGGGATAAGTATGGGATGATCTCACTGATAGATAGAAGTTGAAAAACAAGATCAAAAGGGGAAAACTCTAAGCAGAAGTTGGGCTGGAGTTGGTGTACTGCACCAAAGTAAGACTCTGGGGTGGAGGTGGAGGGTTCAGGTCCCGAAGCATAATGGCAGAGGAGGACCTAGTGGGGGTTGTATTGTTATGTGGAAACGTTATGCATGTACAAGCTACTGTATTTTACTGTTGACTATAAACCATTAATCCCCCATCAAAGAAATTGAAAAACCAAAAAACTCTGGTGGTGGGAATGATATGTAATTATATCCCTACACTCTTATCTTATAAATCAATATTAAATCACTAATAAAAATTTTCTTAGTGATAAGAGTTCAGTGGAACATAAACTTTAGCCCTTTGCAAGTAAAATTTAATGGGTAAGGAAAAAAGTACTCCTGGAAAAAATTAGCATGTAACTAGAACACAAAGTATTAACACTCTTCATTTCAGTTCTTGTCCCTGCAATGATTTGTCCTGAGTACATAATTTAAGTTTTAGGAAAAGCTTGATGCAAAGCATTATTTATCACAGACTCATCATTAATAACAAAAGTGGGAGAGCATCTAAATGTTCTACTATTATGAAATAGGACAATTTAACTTTTGCATATATTCTGCTACTATAGTGTTTTGCCTCCAATGAATGTGTTTGGCTAAAATTGGGCTAGGTGATTTAATTTTTGCCTTAAGATTTTTTTAACATTTAATTTATTGCTATTTGGGGAGATTTTTAAATTAGTGAATGAGAGAGGGAGAGAGAGGGAGAAAGAGGAAGGGGGAGCAGGCAGTAGCACCCCTGGTTGAGCATACATGTTACCATGCACAAGGATCCAGTTGGAGTCCCTGGTCCCCCACCTGCATGGGGAAAGCTTTACAAGTGGTGAAGCAATGCTGCAAGTGTCTCTCTTTTTCTCTATTTCCCCCTCTCCTCTGAATTTCTGACTGTCTTGAAACAATAAATAAAGATAATACAAAATTAAACTAAAAAGAGAAAGAAAGAGAACCAGGGCACCACTCTGGTAGGGATTGAACTTGGGACTTGGTCCACCTTAAGAGTCTAATGCTGTACCACTGTGCTACCACCTAGCTCTCAAAATATATTTTATTTATTACATATGAGAAAGAGTTTTACATTTGGGAGAGAGAAGGAGAGAGAACACTATACCAATGCATGGGATGTAAGGGATTGAACAAGCACCCACAGACATGAAAGATTGGTGCTCTACTAATTGGCTATTTACCCAGCCATAGGATGATTTAAAGTCAGACCATGAAGTAGGAAACTCATTAGAAATAGAAGAAGCAGGGAGTCGGGTGGTAGTGCAGCAGTTAACACAGGTGGTGCAAAGCGAAAAGATTGGCATAAGGATCCTGGTTCAAGCCCCCGGCTCCCCACCTGCAAGGCAGTCGCTTCACAGGCTGTGAAGCAAGTCTACAGGTGCCTATCTTTCTCTCCCCTCTCTGTCTTCCCCTCCTCTCTCCATTTCTCTCTGTCCTATCCAACAATGTCAACATCAATAAGAACAACAATTATAACTACAACAACAATAAGGAAAAAAAACAAGGGCAACAAAAGGGAAAATAAATAAATAAATATTAAAATAAAAGAATTAGAAGAAGCAGTCAGGGGTAGATAGCATAACGGTTATAAAAAGAGACTTTCATGCCTCAGGCTCTGAAGTCCCAGGTTCGGTCCCCTGCACCGACATAAACCAGAGCTGATCAGTACTCAGGTAAAAATAAAAAAAGAATTAGAAGAAGCAAAGTTGTTTGGAGATGCAGGGAGATATCTCTCCAGTCTCCTTAGAGATGGATTTTTTCTCTCTGGGGAATAAGAGGCAGCAGTGTTTTATTGCAGGGAGCGCACTCCTGTCACCCATTTACAACTATAGGCAAAGGGTGAAGACAGTGCTCATCTGGGGAAGTCTTCTCTTTTCTTCTCCTTCTCCTCCTTCTCCTCCTCCTCTAAATCCTTTTTCTGTTCCCTCTCTTTCTCTCTCTCTCATCACTGCTTTGGCTCTAGAATAAGAGGTGATGGTAGTTGATGGTAGAGGACACATCCTCCTTCCTTTAGGAACCAAACCATGACTTGGAGACATGATGAGACATGGGGAGCTGCAGGGAGGCAGCTCTTCATATTTAAGAATTATTTTGTCTGGGAAATAACAAAAGGAGTAACAAGGAACCCTCTGCTATCACCAAGGAACCATAAGCCTGTCTGGGGAGCAAAGGGTGAAGAACAGTGGGCAGTAGGACACAATTCTTCTGCACTCAGGAACCACTAGCTTGACTGGAGAGCGAGGGGTGACTTACAATGACAGCAAAGCATGTCCTCCCACTCTCAAGAACCACTAGCTTGGCTAGCGAGCAAGAGGAATAATGCAGAGGACAAAGGGGCACCCACTGCCAGAACTCAGGAACCATTAGTTTGACAAAAGGGTAAGGGCAGGGGATGGGGTCAAATGTGGGGAGAGTTTTCTCACTGTACAGAAGTTTCTCACCCTACTAGGAGTTATCTGCTAGTCCCCATTACTTTCAATGCTTTAGCAAGAAAATACCAAGAAGCACATGGACACATTTATATATACATACACTCCACACTCCTATGAAAGGAAAAAAATATTAGGAGTTTTATATTTTGGAACTTCATAGTAAATAATCAAACTCTACCCTCAAAGTAGAGAGTGGATTTTTTTTTTTTTTTAATTTGATAGTGGTAGAACCCAGAGACGAAAGGGAAAAAGAGAAAAAAAAAAAAAAAGAAAAAAGAGCTCTAGCTCACCTGCAATACAACCCTGTCACCAACTCCAGACTCATTAGCAAATAATTTCATTTTATGATCATACTGGCAGGGTGTGAGGATTACACCTCATAATTTTTTTTGCCTTTATTGGCAGGATTATAACATTCTAAACCCCCACTAGATCCTCCTCTGCCATCATATTCCAGGACCTGAACAACCCCCACCCACACCTCAGAGTCCTTTTCTTTGGTGTAATACACCAAATCTAGTCCAAGTTCTGCTTTGTGTTTTCCCTTCTATCCTTAGTTTTCAACTTCTGTCTATGAGAACGATCATCTCATATTCATTCTCTTTCTGGCTTATCTCACTTAACATAATTCCTTTAAGCACACCTCAAAAAAAATTAACTTATTTGTCATTTAATCATTTTAAATTTAAAAGAACATGTGAAATAGTAATTATGATACTTAAATTTAGGCTATTTAATAGGGAGGGTTGTTTGTCCCTACATCAAATGATCCTAATTGTATTATTTCTTAATCTATGTTTCTTTTTAAATATATATTTTTTTATTATCTTTATTTGTTTATTGGATAGAGATATTCAGAAATAAAGATGGGAGGAGGTGATAGAGAGGGAGAGAGACAGACAACTGCAGCCTTGCTTCACCAGTTGCAAAGCTTTCCCCCTGCAGCTGGGGACTGGAGGCTCAAACCTGGGTGCTTTCTCATTGTAACATGTGCGCTTAGTCAGATGCACCACCACCTGGCCCAATCTATGTTTCTTTTTCAGTAATTTTTTATTACCTTTATTTATTTATTGGATAGAGACAGTCAGAAATTGAGAGGAGGGGAGATAGAAAGAGAGACACCTGCAGCACTGCTTCACCATTTGTGAAGCTTTCCCCTTGCAGGTGAGGATGGGGGGGCTTGAACCAGCATCCTTGCACTTTTTTCCCCCAGGGTTATTGCTGGGCTCGGTGCCTGCACCATGAATCCACTGCTCCTGGAGGCCATTTCCCCCCCTTTTTGTTGCCTTTGTTGTTGTAACCTCGTTGTGGTTATTATCATTGCTATTGTTGATGTTGTTTGTTGTTGGATAGACAGAGAGAAATGGAGAGAGGAGGGGAAGACAGAGAGGGGGAGAGAAAGATAGATAGACACCCGCAGACCCACTTCACTGCCTGTGAAGCGACTCCCTGCAGGTGGGGAGCCGGGGGCTCGAACCGGGTTCCTTAAGCTGGTCCCTGTGCTTTTGCGCCACATGCGCTTAACCCACTGCGCCACCACCTGAGGCCCCCTTGCACATTTTTTAAAAGAATTTATCTATTTATCATGAGAAAGATTGGAGAGAGAAAGAACCAGATATCACAGTGGTACATGTGCTGCCGGGGATTGAACTCAGGACCTCACGCTTGAGAGTCTAATGCTTTATCTACTGCACCACCTCCTGGACTACAATCCTTGCACATTTTAACGTGTGTTCAACCGGGTGCGTCACTACCTGTTCCCTTTTTGTACTTTTTTTTTAGTTTTTTTTTTAAGAGAGCCACTCAGCTGTGGCTTATGATGGTATTGGGGATTGAACTGGGGACCTCAGGCATGAAAGTTGTTTGCATAACTATTACACCATCTCCCCAGCCTTCAATAATTTGTTTTGTACTCACTTTGCAGGTGTTGCCTTTTCCTTCAACTTTCAGTACGCCTAGTAAGTTTCCTCTCCCTCCACTAATCTACTTCTGATTATCCTCAATTCAAAAATGCAGTAAAATCATTTACTGTAATCACATCAACAGAACAAATAGGCTGGCTGGGAAAATCACACAACTGGTAAAGCATGGGATTTGTACGTTTGAGGCTCCCTGTTTATTCTGTAAACTGTAGTGATGCTCTATTTTGTTTCCCTTATGTGAAACTCAGCTCAAATAAATAATTGATTGTAGGAAAAATTAGAGTAAATAAGCTATGACAGAGATTTGAGGCTACCACTCATGAGTATTAAAGAATAACTTTTTTTTTTAAATATATTTTTTAAAATTTATTTTGTATTTATTTATGAGAAAGATAGAGGGAGAGAGAAAGAACCAGACATCACTCTGGCACATGTGCTGCCGGGGATCAAACTCGGGACCTCATGCTTGAGAGTCCAAAGCTTTACCACTGCGCCACCTCCCGGACTACTAAAGAATAACTTTTATGTAATGACAGATCTGTTTTGGGTGACAGGAGGCTAATAAAAAGTTGACTATTGGGGGTGCATCCAGTTTAGTACACACATAACCATGCACAAGGAACAATCATAATCAAGTAATAAATGAAATAAGTAACCAAAAAAAAAAAAAAACACACACCGGCAGGGGTAGATAGCATAATGACTATAATGGCTATGCAAGGAGACTCTCTTGCTTGAGGCTCCAAAGTCCCAGGTTCAATCACCATAAGCCAGAGCTGACTAGTACTCTGGTAAAAAACAAAAACAAAAAAACCGAAAGTAACAAGAAGCAGATCTTGATGTTTTGTGCTGAAGTAAAAGACTCTGGGGAAGGAGGTAAAGGGACATTGGGGTCCTGTTATATCTCCTAGACACCTATAAAGGAGAGATGAGAGGTTGTGCCTATGTGCTAGACTATACTATAAACCCCTAACCACTCAAAAGATGAGGAGGAGGATGAAGAAGAAAGAAAGAAGAGAAAGAAAATATTAGAAATTAGAATTTTTATAGTTGAATGTAAACATTCAGTTAATGGCTGAAAGTTATTTCACCAAGGAAATCTCCCATAAACAGAAAACAGAGGGGCCAGGTGGTGGCACACCTGGTTGAGCGCACATGTTACAATGCTCAAGGACCTAGGTTCAAGCCCCCAGTCCTTACCTACAGGGGGAAAGCTTCACAAGTGGTGAATCAGTGTTGCAGGTGTCTGTCTGTCTTTCACCCTCTCTTCCTATTCCCTCTCAATTTCTGACGGTCTCTATCCAATAAATAAATAAAGATAATTAAAAAAAAAAACAGAAAATAGAACCTGGGTCAGCAAAATAGCCTACTTGGATAATGCACCTGCTTTGCTGTGTGTGACTTAGGTTTGAACCTGGTCCCCTCCACACTGGAGGAAGTTTTAGTACTGTAGTATCTTTTCCCCATTTCTCCCTCTCTCTTATTCTCCCATATATATATATATATATATATATATATATATATATATATATGACAATAAATAATACTGGTTTACAAGATTATAAAATTATAAGAGTATAGTTCCACACCAACACCCATTACCAAAGTTCTGTGCCCCCTCCCATAATCACCATATTTCTGTTTCTCACTTTCTATATAAAATAGTTGGCTCAAAACAGTGAATGCTTGAAATGACAAAAACAAAGTTCTGTGTCCCTCTATAAACAAACAAACAAAAATAGGAGACAGAACCCAGAAATTTAAAAGGCAAAATAAAATTGGAGTGAAGAGATGGAGACACAGAGATCTAGTTCATAATAATAGGAATCCCAAGATAATGGAATTCTGGAAAGAGATAAAATGAGAAACCATTAAATAAATGTTACATAAAGAATAATAAAATAAAATTTCCCAGAACTGAAGAATGCTAGTATTCAGATTAAAGTTTCCATTGTGTACTGGCACAATATTTTTTTTAAAAAAAGAGTTCAAAAGCCTTATTTTTATCCACTTGTTTTTCTTTGGAAAAATGATTAAAAGAACCTCAAGGCTTTTAGGAGACACATCCAGAATAAAAGAATGTGAAACAGTGTTTTGGTGGTTTTCTGAACACTGGATTTATCTCTCTGATATGAACACACTTGCAACCTTACTATCTTTCTCTGCTTCTGAGAAAGCAAACAAAGCATGATAGAAAATTAAAAACAAGTCATGTACTTTTTCAAATGATTGTCCCACTTTTTTCAGCAAGTAGGTGACACAAAAATCTTCAGGACCCTAAAGAAAAGCAATTGAAAGTAATTTGACAGTGCAAAGAGAATATCAAGGTACCTCATGAGTGGCAGAGCTCAGAATATACTGTCAAAAGCATAGCACCCGAAGAGGGAAAACTCATCCAGAAAAGACATCTCTGCTACACAGTGATCTAACACTTGAGGTGCTGCTGACCTGCTGAGCCTCTGCAGAAGTCACCAGGATGAGATACAGAGAAAAAAGTTACTGAATACCTGCAGATTTCAGAGAGCTCCAGTAAAAACCTGCATCCTGAAGGTCAAGAGCTCACCTATAAGGGCAGGAGTTGTACTCTCTGTTCACTGTTGGTGGTGCTGAGGAGCTGGGAACCAGGGCTGGTAACAGAAATCCTACCACAGTCAGCTTTGGTTAGAAAACCAGACAGAGCAGGGTTACAAATCAATGTCTAAAAAGAAAAAGTACCAGTGGTCTTGATGACAACATGAAAAGGCCTTTGCTGGATTTTGAAGCCTAGGAAAATAACCAAGCTACACGTACCATCCATGAAGCCATTTGCAAATAGCTAGTACAGAAAAATGCAAGTCATAACTTAGTGTTTAGGAAAGGTTATGGCAGAACACCAGTCCAAAGATTTTTTAAAAAACATTTGTTTATTTATTTATTTTCCCTTTTGTTGCCCTTGTTATTTTTTATTGTTGTTGTAGTTATTGCTGTTATTGATGTCTTCATTGTTGGATAGGATAGAGATTAATGGGGAGAGGTGGGGAAGACAGAGGGGGAGAGAAAGATCGACACCTGCAGGCCTGCTTCACCACCTGTGAAGCAACTCCCTTGCAGGTGGGGGAGCCGTGGACTTGAACTGGGATCCTTACGCCAGTCCTTGAGCTTCGCACCATGTGCGCTAACCCGCTGTAGTACCACTGGACTCCCAGTACAAAGATTTTATAAGAAAAAAAACTAAAAAGAAACTTTAAACTTCATAAATATGAGGAAAACACAGATTTTTAAAAAATTTCTTTATTGGGGAATTAATGTTTTACATTTGACAGTAAATACAATAGTTTGTACATGCATAACATTTCCCAGTTTTCCATATAACAATACAACCCTCACTAGGTCCTCTGTCATCTTTTTTGTACCTGTATTCTCCCTCCCCCTACCCACCCACTCCTGAGTCTTTTACTTTGGTGCAACATGCCAATTCCAGAGGAAAACACAGATTTAAAGAAAGTTGACTACACATTTCATCATGGTAAAATTTTTTTGTTGTTGTTGTTGTCTTCATCACCAGGGCCTCATTGTTCCAGGCTCCGATTGAAAGAAAGAGACCAGAAGAGACTTCATAATATCACAGCAAGATCCTGTCAGTATAATGGGGACCTGACTAGAATCTGTGTCAAGTGCCTGACAAAGCATACACTATCTAGGTGAGCTTTATTGCCGGTGCGCCACTATGTTCCATCGTTGGGGAGCCAGAGACGACCCGAACAGCCCCTGCGGCTACAGACAATGACCCACATAGTCAACGACTGCCACCTCTCCAGATTCAAAGGAGGTCTTGAAACTTTACATGAGGCTCAACCTGACGCTGTTGACTGGCTACGGAAGAAGGGCAAACGCTAGAAGAAGAAGAAGGGTACAAAAAATATATTTCACTTTGTGAAACTTACATATACTCTGGCTGCATTAATCTTAGACTTAGAAAATTATTTCCCTTTAGAGAACATGAAAATTTCCATTAATTTTTATTTTGAAAAATCATTTAGGGAGATAGCCAGGCAGACAAGAAGAGAGGAAGGGAGAGAGGGAAAGACATCACAGTACCACTCTACTCTCCATGGACCTTTCCCTGGTGCTAGTGGCCTGGTGCTTCCATGTGATGCTGGGACTTGAACCCTGGGATTCATGCTTGGTAAGAAACATGCCCATCTAATTGAACTAACTCATGACCCTGTTTTTTTTTTTAATTTTTTTTATTTAAGAAAGGATTAATTAACAAAACCATAGGGTATGAGGGGTACAACTCCACACAATTCCCACCACCCAATCTCCATATCCCAGCCCCTCCCCCAATAGCTTTCCCATTCTCTATCCCTCTGGGAGCATGGACCCAGGGTCATTGTGGGTTGCAGAAGGTAGAAGGTCTGGCTTCTGTAATTGCTTCCCCGCTGAACATGGGCGTTGACTGGTCGGTCCATGCTCCCAGTCTGCCTCTCTCTTTCCCTAGTAGGGTGGGTCTCTGGGGAAGCTGAGCTCCAGAACACATTGGTGGGGTCTTCAATCCAGGGAAACCTGGCTAGCATCCTGATGGCATCTGGAACCTGGTGATTGAAAAGAGAGTTAACATACAAAGCCAAACAAATTGTTGAGCAATCATGGACCCAAAGCTTGGAATAGTGGAGAGGAAGTGTTAGGGAGGTACTCACTGCAAACTCTAGTGTACTTCTGCTTTCAGGTATATATTTTGCAGTAGTTTATGGATACGTGTGAACATAAGCTCTCTCTCACAGAAACTGGTGTATATCTAGGTTTTGGGACTTTGTTAGAAAGTGAACCACCTGAGATGAAATTAGAGTGTACTATGAAAGGAAAGGTCTCACCCGAGTAATGAAGCTGAAGGGTTGTCATTCCACACGTGAAGTCTCTGGACACAGTCTGAGGTGAAGCATGTTGAGGTGGCAATTGTTGCGTTGGTTAGGTTGTGGTCGGTGGATGCAATATTATTTGATATGGATTGGGAGAGGCATACGGGAAAGTGGGCCCTATCCAAGGGTTCCAGGACTGGGGGAAATAGGGGCTCTATAGTGGAGATATGAGGTTCCTGCTGTCTTAGGGTTCAAAAAGACAATCGATAGTTAACGTTATCATCACATTATTTGGTAATTGGGTTAACTTTGAAAAGTCCTTTTGTTATGGTTTGCTGTACAGTACCCAGTATCTTGTATATAGCTGTGCTATTGGATGCTTCTAATCTACTTGGTCTAGGCTTTTGAGAGAGTCCGCATATCAAATACACAGCCTATATATTAAAAAGATTCAGTTTGTGTTTTGAAAAACTTTGAGACATACAATTGATTTTCCCCCTCATATTAATTAGTGATTTATATGTCTACATTTTGCTAGGAGTGTACATAAACACCATTCCCACCAGCAAAAGACTGTGACCCATCCCTCCCACCCACTCCCACCCCCCACTGGCCCAGGAAGCTGCATGTCTACCCCTCATCACAGGCCTTTTACTTTGGTGCCCTCCTGGTTTTGTTTTTAATGACTTTATTTTCACCTCTTTATACTATTGTTAATTTTTCCTGGAACTTAATTTTAGGTAAGTGTATAGCATTTTTTTTCTATGTACCATTTTTTTTTTTTTTAACCAGAGCATTGCTCAGCTCTGGCTTATGGTGGTATAGGGGATTGAACATGGGACCTTAGAGCCTCAGATAAGAGAGTCTCTTTGCATAACCATTATGTTATCTACCCCCGTGTCCCTAATTTTTTATTTTGTGATAGGGAAATGTGTATTTTCTTTTTTTAAAAAAAAATTATTCCCTTTTGTTGCCTTGTTTTATTATTGTAGTTATTATTGTTGTTATTGACATGATTTCTTCAAGCTCCATCCCAGATGGGCTGAAAATAGTGAAATCACCATTTCTACCCTGAAAATGTCCAGTACTTCTAGTTTATCTCTTCATTTAGCTCCCTCAGTTCTTCATTGATTTTCTGCCTGGATGATCTGTCAAGGTGAGAGAGTGGGGTGTTGAAGTCCCCTACTATTACTGTGTTGCTATTAATATATTGTTCTAGCTCTTTCAGTACATGTATTTAGATGGCCTCTCCTTGGGTGCATAGATGTTGATAATTATTAAGTCTTCTTGATTGATTGATCCTCTGAGCACTAAGTAATGTCCATCCCTATCTTTTAAAATTTTATTTATTTAAGATCTATCCTGTCAGATGTGAGCATAGCTGTTCCTGCCCTTTTCTTCCTGTCCATTGGCTTGTATTGTAGTTTTCCATCCTTTCACTTTGAGTCTGTGTTTGTCTTGTTGAGTTAGGTGGGATTCCTGTAGACAATGTATGGTTGGGTTGTGTTTTCTGATCCATCTCCTACTCTGTGCCTTTTAATAGGTGAATTCAGGCCATTGGCATTTATTGATATTGGAGATCTTTCAGAACTACTTTCAGGGCAGGCTTGGTGATAGTTGAAGGAATCAACTGTTGCTTGTCTGAGAAAGTTTTGATGCCTCCATCTAGTCTGAATGGCAGTCTAGCAGGATACAGTAGTCTTGGTTGAAAGCCTTTCTCATTGAACACTCAATAGATATCTTGCCATTCTCTTCTGGCCTGTAGTGTTTGTGTGGAGAAGTCTGCTGCTAATCTTATGGGTTTTTCTTTGTAGGTGACTCTTTGTTTTTCTCTTGCAGCCTTTATCCTTTTTCCTTTTCATTCTAAATATGATGTGTCTTGTTGTCTTTATGTCTGGGTTAATTCTGTTTGGGACCCTCTGGGCTTCTTGAACCTGTATGTCTTTGATGTTGTCTAGACTAGGAAGTTCTCACCTATTATGTCCTGTAGAATGCTTTCTTCCTCTCCCTGTCTTTCTTCCTCTGGTAGGCCTATAATACATATATTATTTCTTTTAAAGTCATCCCATATGACTCTGTTGTTGTTTTCAATATCTCTTAATCTTTTTGAGGTATCTTAATTCTTTTTTAGTTGTCTCTAATTCATCCTCAATCTTGCTAATTCTGTTTTCTGCCTCATTTATTCTATTCTCTCTCCCCTCTGTTGTTTTCTATAGCTCAGCTCTTTTGTTACCCTGTTCTGATACTGTATTAGCTTGTCCAGGTAGTTGTGCTTTTAGCTCAGCTATTTTAGCTATCAGCTCTCTAATTACCTTGAGATATTGCTTTCTTTTCTATTCTCTTCTTTTCTTTCCTTTTCTTTTCCTTTCTTTTTTGCCTCCAGGGTTATTGCTGGAACTCAGTGCTGCACTATGAATCCACTGCTCCTGGAGGCTATTTTTTTCCCTTTTGTTGCCCTTGTTGTTTATCATTCTTTTTTAAAAAATTTTTTAATATTTATTTATTCATTCCCTTTTGTTGCCCTTGTTGTTTTTTATTGTTGTTGTTATTGATGTTGTCATTGTTGGGTAGAACAGAGAGAATGGAGAGAGGAAGGGAAGACAGAGAGGGGAAAGAAAGATAGACACCTGCAGACCTGCTTCACCACTTGTGAAACAACTCCCCTGCAGGTGGGGAGCCAGGGGCTCGAACCGGGATCCTTTCTCTGGTCCTTGCACTTTGTGCCACCTGCGCTACCGCCTGACTCCCATTGTTTATCATTCTTGTTATTATTGTTCTTATTGTTGTTGGATAGCACAGATAGAAATCAAGAGAGGACAGGAAGAGAGAGAGGGAGGGAAAGATAACCTGCAGATATACTTCACTGCTTGTGAAGTGACCCCCCCCCCCCGTAAGTGGGGAACCAGGGGCTCGAACTGGGTTCCTTACGCCAGTCCTTGTGCTTTGTGCCGTGTGTGCTTAACCAGCTGCACTACCCCCCACCCTGATAGTGCTTGCTTTCAGAGTCTCATTTGTTGTTTCTACATTTTTTCTGACAATTCTGTCAAACTCTTTACTTACTCCTGTGATTAATTCCTCAGCTAGTGTTTGGATGTTGATCTCATCCTTCTATATTTCTACCTTTGGGGGGCTTTTAGCTGGACATTTGTCCTGGTTCATTTCTCCAATCTTTGTCCTTGTTTTAACCGTTATTATAGTATGTTATGAGGTTCTTCTCTCAGTACTTTTCAGCCCACTGATCACTCTTGCCTGGATTGACTTATGTCTAAGTAAGGTACTTAAAGAGTTTACAGTTGTGGAAATTAACAGTTGTTTCAATGTTATCTTAATCTCTGAGTTAAAGCACAGTGGTTGTTAAAGCCTCTTTTGTTCTTTTTCTTCCCTGTAAGCTATGGTAGCCTAAGGGCTTTTTACCCAGAAGTAGGTTTTTTAGCTTAGTCACTCACTCCTGAGGAAGAGGTAAAACAGGGTGAGGGAGAAATAGCACAGTGGTTATGTAAAGAGACCCCAAGGATCCAAATCTCTGAGTTCAATTCAGCTGCTCTGCCAAGTTGGGCATCATTGCTGGGCCCTGGGAGTTTCTAAACAAGTCCTGTTTATAGTCTATAGGTTCTGAGGCAATTATTCACCATGTTCTGATCAGAACAATGTGGAAACACTCCCACTATACAGCTCCACTGCTAGACTACTGGATTGTAGATCTTCTCCTGAGTTTCCTGGTCAGTTCTCTGCAACCCCCCACCCCATGTCAGCACAGGGCCTCCTCTCTGCTGCTCCAGTCTCTGAGGGCAGTAGCAAATGAAGACTCACAGTTGCTTTGGTGAGTCTTAGGGGAGTCCTCTCCTCTCTTCAGAAGTCTTTTTGTTGGTAAAACAGACTGGAGGTAACTCCTTAACTGGTACACTGCCAGACTGTTAAAGCTGCTCAGGAGTAGATGTGGGCTTTTGCCCCAGGAATCTCTCCTTAGGCTCCTTTATGTCCACGAGCCACACATGTTTTCACTCACCGATGACTTCATGAGTTCCTAAAGTAGCCCAGTCTCATGTTGTTTCAGTCTCAGGTGATCTTTGATATTCTTTGTTCTTTAGAGAAGTTTCTCAACTGCGTATACCTGGAGGTCTAGGCAGAGTTGTCTCTGGATGCTCTGCTCATCTGGTGGGTTCCCAAAGTAGTTCTAGTCCCATCTTGTTGCAGTCCTAGGTGTTCTCCTTTGATATTCCCTTATTGTGTATTTATTCAACTTTTTTTGCTTCTGTATTTGTGTTGACTTTGATGGTAATGCAGTTCAATGTAGTGAAAATTCTTTAAGAATTTAATTAAAGCCAAGTCTAGTAAGATTAATAGTAGATAAGGGACTAAGGGACCAGGTGGTGGCACACCTAGTTGAGAACATGTGTTACAGTGCACAAGGAGTCCCCACCTGCAGGGGGAAGCTTCATGAGTGGTGAAGCAGGGCTGCAGGTGTCTCTGTCTCTCTCCCTCTCTATCCTCCCCTTCCCTCTCGATTTATGACTGTCTCTAGTCAATAATAAATAAAGATAATAAAAAAATTTTAAAAAGATTAATATTAGATAATCTTTTTTCCAAACCAGAATAAAACTGAGGAAAATGCATATATATATATATATATATATATAATATAATACAGGATATGCATGCCATATAGCAGTAACAGACTGTAAACTACAAGTTGCCAATCTTTGTTCCATTACCTGACCAATTTCTTCCTGTATACACTCTTTTTAAAAAATAATTTATTTATTTATTCATGAGAAATATAGGAGGAGAGGAGGAGACAACCAGACATCACTCTGGTACATGTGCTGCTGGGGATCAAACTCGTGACCTCATGGTTGAGAATCCAGTGCTTTAGCCACTGCACTACCTCCCGAACCATCCACTATACACTCTTAAGTGAATTATAACTGTACATTTAAATTCCATGTTTTGTTTGAGTGTATTACATACATATTTTTTTGCTCAGGTGACAAACCCAGTTTGAAATAGTCAAAAAATAAAGTTTTCTCTGAGAAGAATGTAAATTCTTCCTTGATCACATTTGAACATACTAGTGTTGTAGGATAAGTGTCAGAGACCACCTGAGACCAGTTCAGTCAAATTTGAGAGCCTTTATTAAGCCAGTTGGTGACTACACTCAACAGCTAAAAGCTTAGAGTGCAGTCCCAAGTTCAGTGTAGCACAACTGTTTATAGGGGTAGGAGCAGAAAGTCAGCTAGAACAAACATGCGATGTGGCTAAGGTGATCTGTTACTGTGGCCAGGACAACCTGTAATGGAAACAATCGACAATTAGTCAATAATTTCAGAACAATAAGATCTACTTCTTGTTGGCAAGTAAAGTAGTTGCACAAGTTCAGGTTCAGGTCAAGATGGAGTCAGTTATGCCAAGGAAGTAGGGACCCTGTCACACCAGATATTTCCTATTCAGAGTCAGTCCTTGAGTTTTTTTTTTAAAATAATATTCTATTTATTTATTATTGGATAGAGACAGAGAGAAATTGAGAGGGGAGGCGGACTAGGAGAGGGAGACAGAGAGACACCTGCAGCTTTGTTTCACCACTCATGAAGCTTTCCTCTGCAGGTAGGGACTGGGGTCTTGAACCTGAGTCCTTGAGCACTGTAACATGTGCACTTAACCAGTTGTGCCACCGACCAGTCCCAGTCCTTGAGTTTTTTATTTTGTTTGAAATTTTTATTGGAAGATTAATGGTTTATAGTACATTTGTTGACACATGGGCAAAATTTCTCATCTCACCATGATAGGTGTCTGCAAAACACTCTCCCCCCAAATTTTTCTCCCCCTCTCTGTCTTCCCCTCCTCTCTCCATTTCTCTCTGTCCTATCCAACAACGACAACAATAATAAACTACAACAATAAAAAAGGACAACAAAAGGGAATAAATAAACAAATATTTAAGAAAAACAGTTCCAAATAACGATTTCAGGAAAAATTTCTAACAACTCTGTAGCTACTTTAGACTTGTATTAACATTGTATTAGCATAATAAGGGCAAAGTCCTGTCAGTTTACTTTCACATATTCATTAGTAAAGCCACAGTCATATAAAGTACACAATAATGTATTGAAAATAAACTCTCCTGTGACTGATAGCAAATAACATAATTGGTGTGGGAACAAAATGAACTGTGCTCTTTCTTTGAAAGTATAAATGTAAAAAAAAAGAAGGAAGTATAGATGTCAATTACAATAGAGATTATGCTATTTTCTTACAATGTTCACAAATATCTTCATCTTCATTTCTTTTGTATTATGTCCTATTTTTGTTGCACTATGCCTTCTATTTAAATAGTCGGGGGCAGGTGGTAGCGCACCTGGTTAAGCATACACACTGAGTGCACAAGGACCCAGGTTCAAACCCCTGCTCCCCATCTGCAGGGGGAAGGCTTCATGAGTGGCTAAGCGGGACTGTGGGTATCTCTTTGTCTCTCTCTATCTTCCCCTCCCCTCTCAATTTCTGTCTGTCTCTATCCAATAATAAATTAATAAAAAAGTAAAAAAAAAATAGTTGGTCGTCTCTTTTTTTCTCTTGCAATTCTATGACCTCTTTAGAAACAAAGGACCATTATGCTTTTTTAAACTAAATCCCACTGAAAACTTTTACAGTAGCAACAATATTTTAATTTTTTTGTTTACATACTACGTTAGAAATTGAGTCATAATACTGATTCTTTTAGTAAATCCTTACTTTTACTGTAGGCTTTGGCAATATCATGCATCCTAGTTTTTTTGTACAGAGAAACTTGTCTAATGGTTTAATTGCTGCCAATACAGATTACTAAATATGCAATCCATTCCTTGGAGACACAGACATGTTTTCCTGCTTTAAATCCAAATGCTGACTATATATTTTATTTCAAGCCGTTTGTACTGTTCCAGAAACATAAATGCTTGTTTTGCTATTCCAGCAATCTGGAAACAAAATACTATTTCTTCCTTTGATGAAAATGGTGATTTTTCTTCAATGATTGGTTGTTTGATATATTTGAAATTTCATATTTTTGACTTAAACAATTCAAAATGATTTTTATTCTGTTATTACTTTTTGTGTCTGTTTGTATCTTCTTCACATTTAAAAATGCAAAAATCACCCAGTTTCAGGACTATAGAGAACAGACTCTGAAAAATAATTTATGTAAGTAAAATTCGTGATAAAACTATTTAAAATATTTAAAAAACTATTTAAAATATTATTTTTGCATATACTTAGTTATATAATTTAATAATTTTTAACTAAAAAAACTTTGATTTTCAGTTTATAACTTCAATATGATTTGCTATTTCTTGAGAAATTTACTATTAAATTCCACAGTCAATAAGGTTACAATATCTGATTATGATCCAGTTTGGCAAAGAAGTTTCTCATATGATTTACAAATGAATACAGTTTCGTGGCCCAGGAGGTGGCACAGTGAATAAAGCATTGGACTCTCAAGCATGAGGTCCTGAGTTCAATCCCTGGCAGCACATGTACCAGAGTGACATCTGGCTCTTTCTCTCTCTCCTTCTATCCCTTTCATTAATTAATAAACTTAAAAAAACAAAAACAAATGAATACAGTTTCAATGTAATGAGTATTTGACATTTTAATTACTGTAATGGAATTGAAAAAATGGACATGTATATTAAAATTCTGTTTACTTAGCAAAAATATCAAAGTATTTCTAAAATAATAAGAGTTCAAATATTGCAGGGAGAGTGCCTCAACTCCCTTAATTTGTTTGTGTTGGACTTTTCAGTGGGGATGCCTCTTCCCGGGCAAAAACTTTAGGACTTACCCGCTCTGTTGGGCACCAGATGTGGGGGCCCTAGAAGGAATGTCCAGGGCAGCAGGGGAGAGTGACTGGGTCCTTCCCTATGTAGCAAGAGGCGCCACCAGAGATCACCAGGGGGACGTGTTATACACAAAAATCCCTTTATTGAGTAGCAAAGCAGAGTTTATAAGGGGTCGCAGGAGGAAGTGACATATGTATACCATATATGGTAGGGAAGAAGGGGTCACAGGAGGAAGTGATATGTGTATACCATATATGGTAGGGAGGCAAAGGGTCTGGGGGAGGGTCGGGACTTTTCCAGTAATTGTTGAGCAAGAGGTTTAATTGGTTAAAGGAACGAGAAAGCGAGGTTATCAGTAACCAGCAGCCAGAGCGGGATCCCAAGGGCAGAGAGAAGATAGATCAGATATGATCAAAGGAATGGAATGGGTGGGGAAATAGGGAGGGGACTTTCAGGCAAAACAATGATTATGTAGATAATAAGGAAATGGGCTATTGTGAAGTGGGGCAGACCCTGGAGGCCACCTCCTTCCTTGATCGACCTCTTAGTAGAGAGAGACTGATAGGATTGGCTGTGCCCTTCAGGCCCTCATTTCTCTATGGGGGGTCCCGCCAAGCTCTACCATGTCCTCACAATTCCCCACGTTTGTACTGCACAGTCTAGCAGTAAGAGACACATTTAAATTGTACAGCTTAACAACAACAACAAAAAAATCCCAAATAACCTAATAAAAAAAGTAGGCAAAGGTTCTGAAGAGACAGTCTTCTTCTTTTTTTTAAATTTTACTTAATTCCTTTTTGTTGCCCTTGTTTTTATTATTGTAGTTATTATTGTTGTCATTGTTGGATAGGACAGAGAGAAATGGAGAGAGGAGAGGAAGACAGAGAGGGGAGAGAAAGAGAGACACCTGCAGACCTGCTTCACCGCCTGTGAAGTGACTCCCATGCAGGTGGGGAACTGGGGGCTCAAACCGGGATCCTTAAGCCAGTCCTTGCACTTTGTGCTACCTGCACTTAATCTACTGTGCTACCACCCGACTCCCTAGACAATCTTCTTAAAAAGACACATATCTGGTCCACAGACAAGAAAAATGAGCCAATTCATCCATCATTAGAGAAAAGCAAATTAAAAACCACATTGAGATTCCATCCACACCTGTTTGATTTCATTTTACACTTGTAAGATACACAATAGGATATAAGAAAAGTTGGAGAGTGTTGTTGTAGTTGTGGTCAGGTGTCGGGCTGCACCGCGGAGAAGAGAGGAAGTCCAGAGCAAATGGGGTACACAAATCTTTATTATAGGATGGGGGGGGTGGCTCAGGCCACGTGGAGTCAGCCGACAATGGCCGTCCCCACTACCTGACCACTGGGCGAGAGAAGGGAGAGAGATCTGAGAGAGAGCTGAAGGAGCCGAGAGAGAGAGAGAGAGAGAGAGAGAGAGAGAGAGAGAGAGAGAGAGAGAAGCCGAGAGGGGGGGGGGCTTTTATTGCGCGACAACCAGGGGTGACGTGTGGGGCCAGGATTGGTTGAAGGGGGCATTGCTAGGATTTCGCAGGCGTGGTAAAACCTGTGGGAGGAGACTGCATCAGAATAATTGCTCAGTGTCAGGAGAGAATGTGGAGAAAAAGGCACTGTGTTATATACTATTGGTAGGATTGCAAACTGTGCAGCCCCTATGGAGACCATTATGGAGTGGTGCGTTAAGATTTCCTACTATTATTGTGTTACTATTCATGTCTCCCTTGAGGTCAGTTAGTACTTATTTTATATATTTGGGTACACCCATATTGGGAGCATACGTAATGATGATGGTTATATCTTCTTGTTAGATTAATCTTTTGACTAATGTGCAGTGTCCATCTCTGTTTCTTATTACCTTCTTTGTCTGAAAGTCTGTTTTTTTTTCCTCCAGGGTTATTGCTGGGTCTTGGTGCCTGCACCACAAATCCACTGCTCCTGGAGGCTATTCCCCCCCCCCCCCTTTGTTGCCCTTGTTTTATCGTTGTTGTGGTTATTACTATTGTTGCGGATGTCATTGTTGTTGGATAGAACAAAGAGAAATGGAGAGAGGAGGGGAAGACAGAGGGGGAGAGAGAAAGACAGACACCTGCAGACCTGCTTCACTGCTTTCAAAGCGACTCCCCTGCAGGTGGGGAGCTGGGGGCTCGAACCGAGATCCTTCCACCAGTCCTTGAGCTTCACATTGTGTGTGCTTAACCCACTGCACTACCGCCTGACCTCCTGAAAGTCTATTTTATCTGATAGCAAAATAGCTCTTCCTATCCTCTTTTCCTTATTATTGGATTGGAACACCTTTTCCCTACCAACAGTTTTATTTATATTTAGAAAGCATTTTTTTGTACTAAATAGTTATTTAAAAGGAAATAGCATCTCTGTAAGATTACCCTTTTACAATAAACACATTAACTCCACTAGACATTGTAAACATATCCTACATAGCACGACTGTTATCAAGACCAGAAGCCAATGCCACATACCAAATTATAACAGAAGAGCCAGTAAAACAGTTCACTTGGAAAGTGGACTGCTTTGCTAAGTATATGGTCCAAGCTCAAGTCAGGCCTCCACTGGATTGAAGGAAGCTTTGGTGCTCTGCATTCTCTTGCTGTCTCTCTATTTCTCTGTATTTGAAAGCCAACCCACATATATTGGAGAGGATGTGCAGAAAAAAATGGACAATTTTACACTGCTTGTGTGAATGTAAAATGGTCCAACCATTGTGGCAATCAATTTGGAGACTTATTGAGGATCTAGCAGTGAACCTACCCTAAGGCCCAGCTATTCTTCTCTTGGGGATTTACCCAAAGGAAATAGAAGTGCCTATCGTAAGAGATCTATGTATACCTATATTCATAGCAGCACAGTTTGTAATTACCAGAATCTGGAGTCAACCCAGATGTTCAAAATCAGAGGAGTGGCTAAAAAAATTCTGGTATATAGTGGTGGAATACTACTCAGCTGTTAAAAATGATGAAGTTATTTCCTTTGCATACTCTTAGATGACACTTGAGGACATGTTGAGTTAGATAAGCCAAAAGGAGAAGGACAGATATCAAATTATCTGACTTACTAGTGGGACTTAAGAAAGTAGAGACGGGGAGGGAGAGAACAAAGTAAAACATGTACTGGACATAGTGTACTGCATCAAAACAATGTTCTCTGGAGAGGGAGGGAGGACAGGAATAAAATTTTGGGGCCTGTTATATAATGAAATTATATGCATATGTCAATGACTGCAATGTAAAGCATTAACCCCTCAATTAAGGAAGAAAGGAAGAAAGAAAGAAATAGGAAAAGTCAACCTAGAGTGGTAAAGCTCTGGAGATGAATAGAAATATGGTGATACTTCAATGAGCAGTTAAATAAATAAGCAGTCCATAGGATTTTCCCTCCTGGATTTTATGTATTCTTCTTCTTCTTCTTCTACTTCTCCTTCTCCTTCTCCTTCTCCTTCTCCTTCTCCTTCTCCTTCTCCTTCTCCTTCTCCTTCTCCTTCTTCTTCTTCTTCTTACCTCCAGGGTTATCGCTGGGGCTTGGTGCCTGCACTATGAATCCACTGCACCTGGGGGCTATTTTTCCCATTTTTTTCTTCTGTTTTTATCTTTATTGGGGAATTAATGTTTTACATTCAACAGTAAGTACAATAGTTTGTACATGCATAACATTCCCCAGTTTCCCATATAATAATACAGCCCCCACTAGGTCCTCTGAATCCTTCTTGGACCTGTATTCTCCCCACCCACCCACCCCAGAGTCTTTTACTTGGGTGAGATATGCCAATTCCATTTCAGGTTCTACTTGTGTTTTCTTTTCTGATCTTGTTTTTCAACTTCTGCCTGAGAGTGAGATCATCCATATTCATCCTTCTGTTTCTGACTTATTTCACTCAACATGATTTTTTCAAGGTCCATCCAAGATTGGCTGAAAACGGTGAAGTCACCATTTTTTACAGCTGAGTAGTATTCCATTGTGTATATATACCACAACTTGCTCAGCCACTCATCTGTTGTTGGACACCTGGGTTGCTTCCAGGTTTTGGCTATTACAAATTGTGCTGCCAAGAACATATGTGTACACAGATCTTTTTGGATGGATGTGTTGGGTTCCTTAGGATATATACCCAGGAGAGGAATTGCAGGATCATAGGGTAGGTCCATTTCTAGCCTTCTGAGAGTTCTACAGACTGTTCTCCACAGAGGCTGGACCAATTTACATTCCCACCAGCAGTGCAGGAGGGTTCCTTTGACCCTACACCCTCTCCAGCATTTGCTGCTGTTACCTTTTCTGATGTATGGCATTCTCACAGGAGTGAAGTGATATTTCATTGTTGTCTTGATTTGCATTTCTCTGACAATCAGAGACTTGGAGCATTTTTTCATGTGTTTCTCAGCCTTTTGGATCTCTTCTGTGGTGAATATTCTGTCCAAGTCCTCCCCCCATTTTTGGATGGGGTTATTTGTTGTCTTGTTGTTGAGTCTGGCAAGCTCTTTATATATGTTGGTTATTAAACTCTTGTCTGATGTATGACATGTAAAGATCTTCTCCCATTCTGTGAGGGGTCTCTTGGTTTGGGTAGTGGTTTCTTTAGCTGTGCAGAAGCTTTTTAATTGGATAGGTTTATACTTGCCTTAGTATAATTGGATTCGTTTCATTGAAGATGTCTTTGAAATTTATGCGGAAAAGAGTTCTGCCAATATTTTCTTCTAAGTATCTGATAGTTTATGGTCTAACATCCAAGTCCTTGATCCATTTGGAATTTACTTTTGTATTTGGTGTAATATAGTGGTTCAGTTTTATTCTTCTGCATGTTTCAACCCATTTTTTCCAACACCATTTTTTTGAAGAGACTCTGCTTTCCCCCTTTAGTAGTCTGGGCACCTTTGTCAAAGATTAGATGTCCATAGGTATGGGGCCTCATTTCTGGGCTCTCAATTCTATTCCTCTGGTCAGTGTGTCTATTCGTGTTCCAGTACCAAGCAGTTTTTTTTTTTTCCTGTTAAACCTCTTTCATTTTTTTTTTCTTCCTCACTTTTTTTTTTAATAATTCATTTCTTTATTGGGGAATTAATGTTTTACATTCAACAGTAAATACAATAGTTTGTACATGCATAACATTCCCCAGATTCCCATTTAACAATACAACCCCCACTATGTCATTCATCATCTTTCATGGACCTGTATTTTCCCCACCCACCCACCCACCCCAGAGTCTTTTACTTTGGTGTAATACTCCAATTCCATTTCAGGTTCTACTTGTGTTTTCTTTTCTAATCTTGTTTTTCAACTTTGGCCTGAGAGTGAGATCATCCCATATTCATCCTTCTGTTTCTGACTTATTTAACTCAACATGATTTTTTCAAGGTCCATCCAAGATTGGCTGAAAACGGTGTAGTCACCATTTTTTACAGCTGAGTAGTATTCCATTGTGTATATATACCACAACTTGCTCAGCCACTCATCTGTTGTTGGACACCTGGGTTGCTTCCAGGTTTTGGCTATTACAAATTGTGCTGCCAAGAACATATGTGTACACAGATCTTTTTGGATGGATGTGTTGGGTTCCTTAGGATATATACCCAGGAGAGGAATTGCAGGATCATAGGGTAGGTCCATTTCTAGCCTTCTGAGAGTTCTACAGACTGTTCTCCACAGAGGTTGGACCAATACCAAGCAGTTTTTTTTTAATTTTTAAAATTTTTTTATAGGGTAGGAGGGATACAACTCCACACAATTCCCACCGCCCAATCTCCATATCCCACCCCCTCCCCCGATAGCTTTCCCATTCTCTATCCCTCTGGGAGCATGGACCCAGGGTCATTGTGGGTTGCAGAAGGTAGAAGGTCTGGCTTCTGTAATTGACCAAGCAGTTTTGATGACAATAGCCCTATAATACAATTTGAGATCTGGGAGTGTGATCAGTTTTTTTTTTTTTTTCCTCAAGATTGTTTTGGCAATTCTAGGTCTTTTTTGGTTCCAGATAAACATTTGTAGCATTTGATCTATTCTCCTAAAAATGTGCTTGGGATCTTGATGGGGATAGCATTAAATTTGTATATGGCTCTGGGTAGTATATTCATTTTGATGATGTTAATTCTTCCAACCCATGAACATGGAATATCTTTCCACTTCTTTGTGTCTTTTTCATTTTTCTTGAGCAGTGACTCATAATTTTCAGTATACAAGTTTTTCACTTCTTTGGTTAGGTTTATTCCTAGATATTTTATTGCTTTTGTTGCTATAGTAAAAGGAATTGATTTCTGGATTTCAATTTCTTTTAACTTAGTGTTTGCACAGAGGAATGCCACTGACTTTTGAATGTTAATTTTGTAGCCTGACACCTTACTGTATTGTCTGATGATTTCCAAAAGCTTCTTGCTGCATTCCTTAGGTTCTTCTGTGTATACTATCATGTCATCTGCAAATAAGGAGAGTTTGACTTCTTCTCTTCCAATCTTTATCCCTTTAATTCCTTGCTCCTGCCTGATTGCTATGGCAAGAACTTCCAACACTATGTTGAATAGTAATGGTGATGGTGGGCAGTCCTGTCTAGTACCTGATCTGAGTGGAAATGCTTCCAGTTTTTCACCATTGAGTATGATGTTGGCTGTAGGTTTGCTATATATAGACTCCACTATCTTGAGGAATTTTCCATCTATTCCCATTTTTTGTAGTGTTTTGATCACAAAGGGATGTTGTATTTTGTCAAAGGCTTTCTCTGCATCTATTGATATGACCATGTGGTTTTTGGTCTTGCTTTTGTTGATGTGGTGGATCACATTGATTGTTTTACGTATATTAAACCAACCTTGCATGCCTGGGGTAAACCCCACTTGGTCATGATGAACAATCTTTTTAATATACTGCTGTATCCAGTTGCCTAGAATTTTGTTCATTATTTTCCCATCTATGTTCATCAGAGATATTGGTCTGTAGTTTTCTTTTTTGGTTGTGTACCTGTCTACTTTTGGTGTCAGAGTGATGTTGGCTTCATAGAAGCTGACAGGGAGTATTCCAGTGTCTTCAGTCTTCTGGAAGACTTTTAAAAGTAGAGGTATTAGTTCTTCTTTGAAGGTTTTGTAGAATTCATTTGTAAAACCATCTGGTCCAGGACTTTTATTTTTGGGGAGATTTTTTGATAATTGTTTCAACTTCATTAACTGTGATGGGCCTGTTCATGTTATCCACTTCCTCTTTACTTAGTTTTGGAAGTTGGTAGGTATCTAGGAAATTGTCCATTTCTTCCAGGTTCTCTAGCTTGGTGGCATATAGTTGTTCATAGAAGCCTCACATGATATGTTGAATTTCTGTGGTGTCTGTTGTGATATCTCCTCTTTCATTTAGTATCGATTCATTTGGGTCTTCTCCTTTTTTTGTTTTCTGAGTCTGGCTAAAGGTTTGTCAATTTTGTTCACTCTTTCAAAGTACCAACATTTACTTTCGTTGATCTTTTGTATGGTTTTCCTATTCTCAATGTTATTTATTTCTGCCCTAACTTTAGTGATTTCTGTCCTTCTGGTTGCTTTAGGGTTCCTTTGTTCTTCTTCTAGGTCTTTAAGATGTGCAATCAGACCGTTTATTTGTGCTTTTTCTTGTTTCCTAATGTGTGCTTGTATAGCTATGAACTTCCCTGTCGGTACTGCCTTAGCTGTGTCCCAAATATTTTGATAGCTTGTTTCTTCATTTTCATTGAACTCTCGAAACATTTTGATTTCTTCCTTGATTTCCTCTTTGACCCAGAAGTTGTTAAGAAGTGTACTGTTGAGCTTCCACATTTTGGCACTGTTACTAATCTTTTTTTGATTGTTAAGTGTTAGTTTAGTTCCACTGTGGTCTGAGAAGATGCTTGGGATAATTTCAATGCTCTTGAATTGGCTGATGCTGTCTTTGTGGCCTAACATATGGTCTATCTTTGAGAATGACCCATGTGGATTTGAGTAAAATGTGTATTCCAGTTTCTTGGGATGAATGACTCTGAAAATGTCCAATAGTTCTAGTTTATCTATCTCTTCATTTAGCTCCATTATGTCTTTATTGATTTTCTGCCTGGATGATCTGTCAAGTTGAGAGAGTGGGGTGTTGAAGTCCCCTACTATGACTGTGTCTCTGTTAATATATTGCTGTAGCTCTTTCAGTAGAAGTTTGATGTATTTAGATGGCTTCTCATTGGGTGCATAGATGATAATAATTGTTAAGTCCTCCTGATTGACTGATCCTCTGAGCATTAAGTAGTGTTCATTCCTATCTTTTTTAATGTTATCTATTTTAAAGTCTATCATGTCAGATATGAGAATAGCTGTTCCTGCCCTTTTTTGTGGGCCATTGGCTTGTATGATAGTTTTCCATCCTTTCACTTTAAGTCTGTATTTGTCTTGTTGAGTTAGGTGGGTTTCCTGTAGACAGTTTATCGTTGGGTTGTATTTTCTAATCCATCTTCCTACTCTGTGTCTTTTAATAGGTGAATTCAGGCCATTGACATTTATTGATATCAAAGATTGAAGATATTTTAATGCCATTCTTGTAGAGTTTTAGAGTGTTCTGATATATGTCCTATTTATGATGGTCTAACTGTTTATAGAAGACCTTTCAGAACTTCTTTCAGGGCAGGTTTGGTGATTGTTGATTCCTTTAACTGTTGCTTGTCTGAGAAGGTTTGATGCCTCCCTCTGTCGTTTAAGTTCGGGGGCACCAGCAGGCTGGGCTAGTTTCGCAGCGGTAGACAAAGATTCGAGGACACACGGCTGGGCTGGGAAGCTGTATTTCTTTATTTACGAACAACGATTCATAAACTAACCCAAACTAATCACCACACAGATCTCTCCTGCATCCTTCTCCTCATGTGGCCTCGCCAAGAACTCCCAGACTATCTAGCATAGGGTGTGGGGAGAAAGTAAGGCGCGAAACTAGCAAGGGCCAAACCAATTTCTCCCAGAGGTGGGGGGAAGAGACCAAACCAACATGAAACATACAATATCCATCTAGTCTGAATGACAGTCTAGCAGGATATAGTATTCTTGGTTGAAAGCCTTTCTCGTTGAGCACTCGGTAGATATCTTGCCATTCTCTTCTGGCCTGCAGTGTTTGTGTGGAAAAGTCTGCTGCTAATCTTATGGGATTTCCTCTGTAGGTGACTCTTTGTTTTTCTCTTGCAGCCTTCAGGATCCTTTCTTTATCCTTATTCCTTTCCATTCTAATTATGATGTGTCTTGGTGTCTTTAAGTCTGGGTTAATTCTGTTTGGCACCCTCTGGGCTTCTTGAATCTTTATGTCTTTGATGTTGTCTAGACTAGAGAAGTTTTCAGCTATTATGGCCTGAAGAATGCTTTCTTCCTCTCCCTCTCTTTCTTCCTCTGGTAAGCCAATAATGCGTATATTGTTTCTTTTGAAGTCATCTCATAGGTCTCTGTTGTTGTTTTCAACATCTCTTAATCTCTTTTTGAGATCTCCTACTTGTTTTTCAGTTGTCTCTAATTCGTCCTCGATCTTCCTAATTCTGTCTTTAGCCTCATTGATTCTATTCTCTCTGCCCTCTACTGTTTTCTGGAGCTCATCTATTTTGTTGCCCTGCTCTGATACTGTTTTAGCTTGTTCATCTAGTTGCATTCTTAGCTCAGCTATTTCAGCTTCAGCTCTCTAATAACCTTGAGATAGTTGGTGTTTTCTTCCCGAGTCTCATTTGTTGTTCCTGTATTTCTGATTACAATTCTTTCAAACTCTTTACTCACTCCTGTAATTATTTCCTTAGCTAATATTTGGATGTTGAACTCATTATTTTGTGCTTCACCCTTTGGGGGGCTTTTAGCTGGACTGTTGTCCTGGTTAGTTTCTCCAATATTTCTTCTTGGTGGTTTACCCATTTTATATATTATGTTATGAGTTCTCTCTCTTAGTACTTTTCAAATTACTGATCACTATTTCTTGGATTGCCTTGTGTCTAAGTAAGGTAATTAAAAGGTTCACAGTGGTGGAAGTTAACAGTTATTTCAATCCTTGAGTTGGAGCTCAGTGGTTTAAAAGCCTTTTTCTTTTTTTTTTTTCCTTCCCTGTAGGCTATGGGATCCTGAGGGCTTTTAAACTATCAGTAGGCTTCTTAGCTTAATCACTGACTCCTGACCAAGTGCTAATGCAGGGTGTGGCAGAGATAGTCCAGTGGTTATGCAAAGAGACTTTCACAGCCCCACAGCTATGCCACCAAGGTATAGGTCTTCTACTGAGTTTCCTGGTTAGATATCTTTCCCCCGGTGTCCCTCCCTGCTGCTGCTCCAGATTCTGAGGGCAGTAGCAATGGAGACTCAGAGTTGCACTTGGTGAGTCTCCGGGGAGTCCTCTCCTCCCTTCAGCTGTCCCCTTGTTGGTGGCACAGACTGGAGGTGGTGTCTCAACTGATAGACCGCCAGACTGTTACCAGCCACTTAGTCTCTCCCTAGGGTCCTCTCTGTCACCAGCCACACGTGTTTGCACTCAGCAGTGATTTGGTGGGTTCCTGTAGTTGTTCTAGTCCTGTCTTGTTTCGGTCCCAGGTGATATCCTTTGGTATTCCTAGTTGATCTGTGAGAGGAGAGGAGAGCAGAGAAACAGATCTGCTGCTGCTTGTAGCCCCGCCTCTGTTTTTCCCATTTTTGTTGCCCTTGTTGTGGTTGTTACAGTTGTTGTTGTTGAATAAGACTGAGAGAAATCTAGAGAGGAGGGGAAGACAGAGAGGAGGGGAGAAAGACACCTGCAGACCTGCTTCACCACATGTGAAGCAACCCCCCTGTAGGTGGGGAGCTGGGGGCTTGAACTGGGATCCTTATGCCAGTCCTTGCACTTGCTCTTAACCCACTTACACTTAACCCACTGCACTACCCTAGGATTTTATGCATTATTAATGAAGAATCAAACAGACATTTTTTTGAAGGTTTTTCAGTGGGATTTATTATATTTAAGGAAAAGTAGTAAATGGTAGCATAAGTTATTCCCTTCAGAATATTTACTTTGTACGATCACATTTTTATCAAGCAATATTTATGAAATGTTCCCTGAACCCATAGAACTGAGCTTTGTGATTATTGTACTTATTCTTTTACAAGTTTAAACATGTCCTGTGCGTTGATGAAGCATGAGTTAGCATTGCACAGCTGTCATGTCTGACAGCCTGCCATAAAGAGGCCTCTTGATGAAAAATGTATTGTATTCCGTTCATTTACAAAACTCCACTTTTTTTCTTTTTATGTATTTTATTAAGCCCAAAAGATTTGATTTTCAATTTGTTTTTCTTGATAATATTAATACAAACCAGTTAAAACTAAGCAGTATAACACATTATAAAACAAATACTTGTATCTTAAAAGGGATGTTTTAGAAGACATTGATGCTTTACATCATATATCTGTGTTTAATATTCTTTGGGGCAATAAAAATTTAGAAGCATGTAAATGAATAGAGGAAATTAAATTTTTTTTTCCAAGAGTTGATGCATTGTTTTAACAATCACAAAATTTGTTTTCACTTGTTTTGCAGGTGTGTGGTAGAGTAGTTTAACATTAAAATAAAAGAACTTTCTGCTCTCATTTTTTCCCCAGAGTACTGTTTTACACATTTCTAGGCATAAGGATGATCTTATCATTTTATTGCTAAAAATTATTACTTGGTTAGATACAATCATCAGATTTTTGGCTTACTTTGCTGCCCTTATGATTATAAATATTGGTAATTTCACTGTCTACTTTTCCAAATAGTTTCTTATTCAGAAAAGTCAAAATTAAAGTGGGCAGTCATTAGTTGTAATAATTACATAATGATTGGTTAGGACAATGGTGACTCTTAAGGGCTTAATTTTTTGTTACTATGATAAGAAGCTCTGACTAAGCTGCACAAAGAAGCATTTTAAAATGGGGAAATGCATATTTTCAACAAAACAATTCTGCATGCTTATTTGACTGTTGGAAGACTCTGGTTTAATGCATCATTGGTATTTAGGGTAGAATCTACATGCAGCTTCTTCAGCAAGCCTGTTGCTCCATCAGTCTGAGAGCCCAGCGATGTTATAGATGTCTCGCAGCCTGTTACTGCATATGTCTTTCTGTGCTTGTTGCCAAGGCAATTGTAGATTCTCCAACAAAATCCAGTGTTAGATTTGGAACTAAGAGTGCTTTGTTTAGATTCCTATGATACATATAAGAAGCAAGTTTAAAAAAAAGTAGAACACATTTAAGTTAAAGGCATTAAGTACTTTAACAATTGCATGAATTTTTTTTTGTGTGTGTGTGTCCAGACTTATTGCTGGGGCTTGGTGCCTATACCATGAATCCACTGCTCCTGGAGGTTATTTTTTCCCTTTTTTGTTGCCATTGGTGTTGTGATTATTATTATTATTGTTGTTATTGATGTCGTTGTTGTTGGATAGGACAGAGAGAAATGGAGAGAGGAGGGGAAGGCAGAGAGGGGGAGAGAAAGATAGACACCTGCAGACCTGCTTCACCGCTTGTGAAGTGACCCCCTTGCAGGTGGGGAGCCGGGGACTCAAACTGGGATCCTTACTCTGGTCCTTGAGCTTTGTGCCACCTGCAGTTAACCTGACATTGCTATTGCCTGACCCCTGTACGAATTCTTTTTGTGTCCACTGCAAATTTTTGCTTAAAATATAAATTGCTAAGAAATATTGAGGTAGTATGGAAATTATTTTATGACCTATTAAAAATTCCAACACTTAAATTCCAATCACTAGAACACTTCATTTCTTATTTTAAAAGGCTTTTATTACATGAAATTCAAACACAAATTAATTGTGCCATCCATATACCCATTATCATTTTTCAATAAATTTATTGATTGTTTAAATATAAGGCAAATCTTTAATTCTGTTTTACCTCCTTCAAAACGCAGAAAAACTAAATTATTTAGGTCAGTGAAACAAATAAAGCTCATACACATGAATAACTTCCAAAAAAAGAGCACCCAGTTGCGCACACAAATGCATGTTCGTGTACACATTTTGAAGGGAGTGAGGAATGAGGAGTGAGAGACCATTCTAATACATGCTATGCTTGGGATTGAACTGGAGCCTCAGGTTTGCATGTCCTGTGCTTTACCAGTTATTTACCCAGTTACTGAAATTCTTCTTTTTCTTTTTAAAATTTATTTTGGGGGCTGGATGGTGGTGCAGCGGGTTAAGCACACATGATGCAAAGCTCAAGGACTCGCATAAGGATCCTTGTTGGAGCTCCTGGCTCCGCACCTGCAGGGGCAGTTACTTCGCGATCTGTGAAGCAGGTCTGCAGGTGTCTTTTTCTCACCCTTTCTGTCTTCCCCTCCTCTCTCAATCTCTCTCTCTGTCTTATCCAACAACAAGAACAGCAATGGCAACAATAACAACAAGGGCAAAAAATGGCGTCCAGGAGCAGGGGATATGTAGTGCAGGTATCAAGCCCCAGCGGTAACCCTGGAGGCAAAAATATATATGTATAATTTAAATGAAAAAATAATAGAGAGAAGTAGAAAGAGGTGAAGGAGAGGAGAAATAGAAAGAGCAGAGCAGAGGGAGAAAGAGAGACTAGAGCATTGCTCAACTCCAGTTTATGGTGGTACTGGAGAATGAACCTGGTACTTCAGAGCCTCAGGCATGAGAGTCTTTTTTTTTTTTTTAAATAACTTTTGTGCTGTTGCCCCAGAACCCTGAAATTTTTATAATTAAAATTTTCAGAGATTGGCAGGATCAAACTCTTAGAAAAATGTGAGCTGCAGACAAACAGAAGGCAGTATGGGAATGATAACCAATGAAGGAGAAAAAGATGGCCCTTGCAGCAGTGGAACCCTAATGGGAAATGACTACAAGCCATTTGTAGCAACCCTGAACTCAGTACTGGGTGGGGTGCATAGTCTACCACAGGGTAGATGGGATTGCTAAACTTCTTGGATAAATTGGATTTTGTGAAACCCTCTGTGATTTTGCTACATGCAATGCCTTGTTAATAGGTATGCAATAAAATTTATTTTTTCAAAAAACATTTTTAGGAGTACATTGGGGGGGTAGTTTTTAAATTAGTGGAACTAGTTACCTTTTAAACTGCTTATTAACTAAGACGAAAAAAATGTTGCAGTATTCCACTAGATGGTGCTATATCTGACTAACCCCTCAAGCATGGCTAAATTAGGTTTTTATGTGAACCTGTTTTTCTCAGAATATTTTCTTAGTCCTTTTGAAATAATCTGGATATAGCTGCATTTCAAATGAATGATACCTGCCAATTAAAAACTTCCCTTCAAGTGCTAATTCCCACTTCTTTTTTTTTCTTTTCTTTTTGCCTCCAGGTTTATCGCTGGAGCTCAATTCCTGTACTACGAATCCACTGCTCTTGGAGGCTATTTTTTCCCTTTTGTTGCCCTTGTTGTTTATCATTGTTGTCATTGCTGTCGTTGTTGTTGGATAGGACAGAGAGAAATGGAGAGAGGAGGGGAAGACAGAGAGGGGGAGAGAAAGATAGACACCTGCAGACCTGCTTCATTGACTCTGAAGCTACTGCCTTGCAGGTGGGGGACTGGGGGCTCCAACCGGGATCCTTATGCCAGTCCTTTGCACCACCTGCGCTCAACGCTCTGCGCTACTGCCTGACCCTCAAGTTTTGTTTTTCTTAATCCACCAAGTTATCATTGGGGTTCACACTATACAAAGACTTCATTGTTCCTGGAGGCCACTTTCCCCTTTCTTTTATGATGGAGACAGGGAGAAAGAGAGAATGAGAGGAAGAGAGGAGAGAGAAAGAGAAACACCTTGTTCCACTTCTCTTGGGACAACTGAACCAGGTAATGTGTGTGTTCTTCCAGCTATGCCACCCACCAAGATATATGCATCTGTATAACAACCAATGTGGCAATTCAAAACAAGACTCATATCTAGAAGGCACTCATACTGTGTCATCGCAAAATATTTTCAATTTATTTGTTAACATTTTGTAATTCCGGGGAATAAAGACAAGGCCTTGTACATGTGCAATACCACAAGTAGCCTTAGAAGTCCAATTTTTCAACTTTCAGTGTTTTGAGCAAGAGTGAAGAGAGAGAAGAGAAACACCTTTAGCATCACTCCAGTCACTCATGGAGTTTCCCCAGAGCCATCTATGTTGCTTCCGTCTTGCACTGGGTCTCAAACCCTGGGCGTCCTGCTTGTACAATAACACTGACCTCCTTTCCTGGCCAATTTTTAAATAAGTAATATTTTTAGAGAGAGAAGAGAAAAAGCAGGAGAGATTAAAGACTACTTCACCATCCATGGAGCTCTACCCACCTCTGTCCCTTGTGCTGTCATTTTGTGTTGGGAACTGAACCCAGGGTCTACTGTATGCAAGACATAAGCTTTTCCTCTCTCCCTGAGCCACCTGCCAAGCCCTCTTTTTCCAATTTTTTTTTTTTTTTGGCCTCCAGGGTTATTGCAGAGGCTTGGTTCCTGCAGCATGAATCCACTGCTCCTGAAGGGCAGTTTTTCCCCCCATTTTGTTGCCCTTGTTGTTGCCCTTATTGTTTCTATTTTTCCCTTCTTGGGTAGGGCCCTGGGGAGGCTGGTTTCTGGGACATATTGGTGAGGTTGTCTGCCCAGGGAAGTCAGGTTTTCATCATGATACATCTGCAACTTGGTGGCACTTGTACCACTTTTATTGTCTCAGACTTCCAAATGTAAGCAATCGTCTTTGACCCTATTAGCCATCATAGTATTGAAGAAATTAAAGTTAAGTGATTCATATCGGGCAGGGGTAGATAGCATAATGGTCATGCAAACAGAATGTCAAGCCTGAGGCTCCAGAGTTGCAGGTTCAGTCCCCTGCACCACCATAAACCAGAGCTGATTAGTGCTCTGGTAAAAAAAAAAAAAAAAAGGAGTAGGACCTCCAGAGGCAGAGCTACGAGCAGCGGATCACTTCCTCTCCTCTCCTCTCCTCTCCTCTCCTCTCCTCTCCTCTCCTCTCCTCTCCTCTCCTCTCCTCTCATCTCCTCTCCCGGATCAACTAGGAATACCAAAGGAGACCACCTGGGACCGAAACAAGACAGGACTAGAATGACCACAGGAACCCAGTAAACCACCGGTGAGTACAAACACGCACGGCTGGTGACAGAGAGGAGAGAGGGACCTAGGAGAGATTAAGTGACTGCTAACAGTTCAGCAGTTTATCAGTTGAGACACCATCTCCAGTCTGCTCCACCAACAAGGGGACAGCTTAAGGGAGGAGAGGACTCCCCAGAGACTCACCACTCAGAATCTGGAGCAGCGACAGGAAGGGACACCAGGGGACAGAGATCTAACCAGGAAACTCAGAAGACCTATACCTCGGTGGCATAGCTGAGGGGCTGTGAAAGTCTCTTTGCATAACCACTGGATTATCTCTGCCACACCCTGCTTTATCTCTTGGTCAGGAGTCAATGATTAAGCTAAGAAGCCTATTGATAGTTTAAAAGCTCTCAGGCTCCCATAGCCTACAGGGAAGGAAAAAAAAAAGAAAAAGGCTTTTAAACCACTGAGCTCCAACTCAGGGATTGAAATAACTGTTAACTTCCACCACTGTGAACCCTTTAGTTAACTTACTTAGACACAAGTCAATCCAGGCAATAGTGATCAATAATTTGAAAAGTACTGATAAAGGGAACTCATAACATAATATATAAAATGGGTAAAACAACAAGAAAAAATATTGGAGAATCGAACCAGGACAAGAGTCCAGCTAAAAGTCCTCCAGAGGGTGAAGCAGAAAATAACGAGTTCAACATCCAAACATTAGCTAAGGAAATAATAACAGGAGTGAGTAAAGAATTTGAAAAAATTGGGAGTCGGGCTGTAGCACAGTGGGTTAAGTGCAGGTGGCGCAAAGCACAAGGACTGGCATAAGGATCCTGGTTCAAACCCCGGCTCCCCACCTGCAGGGGAGTCGCTTCACAGGCGGTGAAGCAGGTCTGCACGTGTCTTTCTCTCCTCCTCTCTGTCTTCCGCTCCTCTCTCCATTTCTCTCTGTCCTATCCAACAACAACAACAACAACAATAATAACTACAACAATTAAAAAAAACAACAAGGGCAACAAAAGGGAATAAATAAATAAATATAAAAAAAGAATCTGAAAAAATTGTAATCAGAAATGCAGGAACAACAAATGAGAATATGGAAGAAAATACTAATTATCTCATGGTTATTAGAGAGCTGAAAGCTGAAATCGCTGAGCTAAGATTGCAACTAGATGAACAAGCTAAAACAGTATCAGAGCAGGGCAACAAAATAGATGAATTCCAGAAAACAGTAGAGGGCAGAGAGAATAGAATCTATGAGGAAGAAGACAGAATTAGCAAGATTGAGGATGAATTAGAGACAACTAAAAAAGAAGTAAGAGATCTCAAAAAGAGATTAAGAGATGCTGAAAACAACAACAGAGTCCTATGGGATGACTTCAAAAGAAACAATATACGCATTATTGGCAACCAGAGGAAGAAAGAGAAGGAGAGAAAGAAAGCATTTTCCAGGCCATAATAGCTGAAAACTTCTCTAGTCTAGACAACATCTAAGATATAAAAATTCAAGAAGCCCAGAGGGTCCCAAACAGAATTAACCCAGACCTAAAGACAGCAAGACATATCATACTTAGAATGGAAAGGAATAAGGATAAAGAAAGGATCCTGAAGGCTGCAAGAGAAAAACAAAGAGTCACCTACAAAGGAAAACCCAAAAGATTAGCAGCAGACTTCTCCATACAAACACTACAGGCCAGAAGAGAATGGCAAGATATCTATCGAGTGCTCAATGACAAAGGCTTTCAACCAAGAATACTATATCCTGCTAGACTGTCATTCAGACTAGATGGAGGCATCAAAACCTTCTCAGACAAGCAATAGTTGAAGGAATCAACCATCACCAAGCCTTCCCTGAAAGAATTTCTGAAAGGTCTCCTATAAACAATCAGACCACCACAAATAGGACATATATCAAAACACTCTAAAACTCTACAAGAATGGGGTTAAAATATCTTCAATCTTTGTTATCAATAAATGTCAATGGCCTGAATTCACCTATTAAAAGACACAGAGTAGGAAGATGGATCAGAAAACACAACCCAACAATATGCTGTCTACAGGAAACCCACCTAACTCAACAAGACAAACACAGACTTAAAGTGAGAGGATGGAAAACTATCATACAAGCCAATGGCCCACAAAAAAGGGCAGGAGCAGCTATTCTCATATCTGACATGATAGACTTTAAAATAGATAACATTAAAAAAGATAGGAATGGACACTACTTAATGCTCGGAGCATCAGTCAATCAAGAGGACTTAACAATTATTAACATCTATGCACCCAATGAGAAGCCATCTAAATACATCAAACTTCTACTGAAAGAGCTACAGCAATATATTAACAGCCACACAATCATAGGAGGGGACTTCAACACCCCACTCTCTCAACTTGACAGATCATCCAGGCAGAACATCAGTAAAGATATAAGGGAGCTAAATGAAGAGATAGATAAACCAGAACTATTGGGCATTTTCAGAATCATTCATCCCAAGAAACTGGAATACACATTTTACTCAAATCCACATGGGTCATTCTCACGGATAGACCATATATTAGGCCCCAAAGACAGCATCAGCCAATTCAAGAGCATTGAAATCATCCCAAGCATCTTCTCAGACCACAGTGGAATTAAACTAACACTTAACAATCAACAAAAGATTAGTAACAGTGCCAAAATGTGGAAGCTCAGCAGTACACTTCTTAACAACTTCTGGGTCAAAGAGGAAATCAAGGAAGAAATCAAAATGTTTCGAGAGTTCAATGAAAATGAAGACACAAGCTATCAAAATAATTGGGGCACAGCTAAAGCAGTCCTAAGAGGGAAGTTCATAGCTATACAAGCACACATTAGGAAACAAGAAAAAGCACAAATAAACGGTCTGATTGCACATCTTAAAGACCTAGAAGAAGAAGAACAAAGGAACCCTAAAGAAACCAGAAGGACAGAAATCACTAAAGTTATGGCAGAAATAAATAACATTGAGAATAGGAAAACCATCCAAAAGATCAACGAAAGGTTCTTCGAAAGAGTAAACAAAGTCGACAAACCTTTAGCCAGACTAACAAAACAAAAAAGGGAGAAGACCCAAATAAATCGGATAGTAAATGAAATAGGAGACATCACAACAGACACCACAGAAATTCAACATATCATGCGAGGCTTCTATGAACAACTATATGCCACCAAGCTAGAGAACCTGGAAGAAATGGACGATTTCCTAGATACCTACCAACTTCCAAAACTAAGTAAAGAGGAAGTCGATTAAATGAACAGGCCCATCACAGCTAATGAAATTGAAACAGTTATCAAAAATCTCCCCAAAAATAAAAGTCCTGGACCAGATGGTTTTACAAATGAATTCTACAAAACCTTCAAAGAAGAACTAATACCTCTACTTTTAAAAGTCTTCCAGAAGATTGAAAACACTGGAATACTCCCTGCCAGCTTCTATGAAGCCAACGTCACCCTGATACCAAAAGCAGACAGGGACACAACCAAAAAAGAAAACTACAGATCAATATCTCTGATGAACATAGATGCGAAAATATTGAACAAAATTCTAGCCAACCGGATACAGCAGTATATCAAAAAGATGGTTCATCATGATCAAGTGGGGTTTATCCCAGGCATGCAAGGTTGGTTTAATATATGTAAATCAATCAATGTGATCCACCACATCAACAAAAGCAAGACCAAAAACCACATGGTCATATCAACAGATAACAGAGAAAGCCTTTGACAAAATACAACATCCCTTTATGATCAAAACACTACAAAAAATGGGAATAGATGGAAAATTCCTCAAGATAGTGGAGTCTATATATAGCAAACCTACAGTCAACATCATACTCAATGGTGAAAAACTGGAAGCATTTCCACTCAGATCAGGTACTAGACAGGGATGCCCACTATCACCATTACTATTCAACACAGTTCTTGCCATAGCAGTCAGGCAGGAGCAAGGAATTAAAGGGATACAGATTGGAAGAGAAGAAGTCAAACTCTCCTTATTTGCAGATGACATGATAGTATACATGGACAAACCTAAGGAATCCAGCAAGAAGCTTTTGGAAATCATCAGGCAATACAGTAAAGTGTCAGGCTACAAAATTAACATTCAAAAGTCAGTGGCATTCCTTTATGCAAACACTAAGCTAGAAGAAATTGAAATCCAGAAATCAATTCCTTTTACTATAGCAACAAAAGCAATAAAATATCTAGGAGTAAACTGAACCAAAGAAGTGAAAGACTTGTATACTGAAAATTATGAGTCACTACTCAAAGAAATTGAAAAAGACACAAAGAAGTGGAAAGATATTCCATGTTCATGGGTTGGAAGAATTAACATCATCAAAATGAATATATTACCCAGAGCCATCTACAAATCTAATGCTATCCCCATCAAGATCCCAAGCACATTTTTTAGGAGAATAGAAAAAATGCTACAAATGTTTATCTGGAACCAAAAAAGACCTAGAATTGCCAAAACAATCTTGAGAAAAAAGAACAGAACTGGAGGCATCACACTCCCAGATCTCAAACTGTATTATAGGGCCATTGTCATCAAAACTGCTTGGTACTGGAACATGAATAGACACACTGACCAGTGGAATAGAATTGAGAGCCCAGAAATGAGGCCCCACACCTATAGACATCTAATCTTTGACAAAGGGGCCCAGATATTACATGGGGAAAGCAGAGTCTCTTCAACAAATGGTGTTGGAAACAATGGGTTGAAACATGCAAAAAGAATGAAACTGGATCACTATATTTCACCAAATACAAAAGTAAATTCCAAGTGGATCAAGGACTTGGATGTTAGACCACAAACTATCAAATACTTAGAGGAAAATATTGGCAGAACTCTTTTCCGCATAATTTTTAAAGACATTTTCAATGAAATGAATCCAATTACAAAGAAGACTAAGGCAAGTATAAACCTATGGGACTACATCCAATTAAAAAGCTTCTGCACAGCTAAAGAAACCACTACCCAAACCAAGAGACCCCTCACAGAATGGGAGAAGATCTTTACATGTCATACATGTAAAGATACATCAGACAAGAGTTTAATAACCAACATATATAAAGAGCTTGCCAGACTCAACAACAAGACAACAAATAACCCCATCCAAAAATGGGGGGAGGACTTGGACAGAATATTCATCACAGAAGAGATCCAAAAGGCTGAGAAACACATGAAAAAATGCTTCAAGTCTCTGATTGTCAGAGAAATGCAAATCAAGACAGCAATGAGATATCACTTCACTCCTGTGAGAATGTCATACATCAGAAAAGGTAACAGCAGCAAATGCTGGAGAGGGTGTGGGGTCAAAGGAACCCTCCTGCACTGCTGGTGGGAATGTAAATTGGTCCAGCCTCTGTGGAGAACAGTCTGTAGAACTCTCAGAAGGCTAGAAATGGACCTACCCTATGATCCTGCAATTCCTCTCCTGGGGATATATCCTAAGGAACCCAACACATCCATCCAAAAAGATCTGTGTACACATATGTTCTTGGCAGCACAATTTGTAATAGCCAAAACCTGGAAGCAACCCAGGTGTCCAACAACAGATGAGTGGCTGAGCAAGTTGTGGTATATATACACAATGGAATACTACTCAGCTGTAAAAAATGGTGACTTCACCGTTTTCAGCCAATCTTGGATGGACCTTGAAAAAATCATGTTGAGTGAAATAAGTCAGAAACAGAAGGATGAATATGGGATGATCTCACTCTCAGGCCGAAGTTGAAAAACAAGATCAGAAAAGAAACACAAGGAGAACCTGAAATGGAATTGGCATATTGCACCCAAGTAAAAGACTCTGGGGTGGGTGGGTGGGGAGAATACAGGTCCATGAAGGATGATAAATGACATAGTGGGGATTGTATTGTTAAATGGGAAACTGGGGAATGTTATGTATGTACAAACTATTGTATTTACTGTTTAATGTAAAACATTAATAAAGAAATACATTAAAAAACATTAATTCCCCAATAAATAAATTTAAAAAAAAGGAGTAGGGCGGTAGTGCAGTGGGTTAAGCGCAGGTGGCTAAAGTGCAAGGATCAGGGAAAGAATCCCCGTTCGAGTTCCGGCTCCCCACCTGCAGGGGAGTTGCTTCACAGGTAGTGAAGCAGGTCTGCAGGTATCTATCTTTCTCTCCCCCTCTCTGTCTTCCCCTCCTCTCTCCATTTCTCTCTGTCCTATATAACAACGATGACATCAACAACAACCACAATAATAACTACAACAACAATGCAAAGCAACTAGGACAACAAAAAGGGAAAATAAATAAAAAATAAAAATTTTTTTAGAAGTGTTTCATATCATATTACTTGCTAGTAATGATATGTAATCTCCTGGCCCTAGCATTAGTTAAAATTGGAAAAAGAGGGAGTCAGGAGGTAGCACAGTGGGTTAAGTACACGTGGCACAAAGCACAAGGAAAGGACTCTGGGGAGGGAGAGGGAGGGAGAGTAGGAAGAAAACTCTGGGGGCCTTTTACATAATGAAATTGTATGCATGTGTCAGTGTTTGCACTGTAAAGCATTAACCCCCTCAATAAAAAAAATGATGTGCACCAAAAAACAAACAAAAACAATCCTATGTATGAAGGTCTAGTTAGGTAACACTTTGAAAGGGAACTTGGCTATTACACATTAGAATAACTGGGCAGTTTTATGTCAAAGTGTAAAGCTCTGAGTGCTCATTAAAGCATTTATCTCTTAGCTAGCAAAGTGTGAGAGTCACAATACACTGAACTTTTGAGAGGAGGACCTAGTGGGGGTTGTATTGTTGTTTGAAAAGGTTATGCATGTACAAACTATTGTATTTTACTGTTGACTGTAAACCATTAATCCCCCAGTAAAGAAATAAAAAAAGAAAAAGAAAAAATTGAATCACTTGTGAAAAAAAAGATGACCACTGGGTCTTTGCATGAGCTTCATGAAGTTCTCCCTATGGTGCTCTCATGCGGTTCTGGGAGTCCAAATCTAGGTCTTCTCACATGGTAAAGTATATGGTCCACTAAGTGAGCTAGATGGTTTTCTTCCCCATCTAGTATTTATTTATTTATTTATTTATTTATTTATTTATTTATTTATGTCTCCAAGGTTATTGCTGGGGCTCAGTGCCTGCACTACGAATCCACTGCTCCTGCAGGCCATTATTTCCCTTTTGTTGCCCTTGTTGTTTACCATTGTTGTTGTTATTGCTGTCATTTTGTTGGACAGGACAGAGAGAAATCGAGAAAAGAAGGGAGGACAGAGAGGGAGAGAGAAAGATAAACACCTGCAGACTGTTTGACCGCCTGTGAAGCAACATCCCTGCAGGTGGGGAGCCGGGGGCTTGAACTGGGATCCTTACACAGGTCCTTGCACTTCACGTGATGTATGCTTAACCAGCTGTGTTACCACCCGGCCCCCTATTTTTACTTTTTTTTTTCTCAAAATATTTATTTATTTATTCCCTTTTGTTGCCCTTATTGTTTTATTGTTGTTATTATTGATGTCATCGTTATTGTTGGAGAGGAGAGAGAAATGGAGACAGGAGGGGAAGACAGAGGGGGAAAGAAAAGGTAGACACCTGCAGACCTGCTTCACTGCTTGTGAAGTGACTTTCCTGCAGGTGGGGGTATTTTATTTTTTTTAAACCAGAATACTGCTCACCTCTGGCTTACAGTGGTGATCAAGATTGAACTTTGGACTTCTGAGCCTCAGACATGAAATTCCTTTTGCATAACCATTATGTAATAACCAGCTTTATTATTAGTAGTAGTAGTATTTTGTAACCTGACATCAAAGAATGAACCAAAGGTCTCACACATGTATGTAACCACTGAGCATCTTTATGATGCAATTTAATTCTTGTTTTGTTTTGTTTTGTTTTGCCTCCAGGGTTGTCACTGGGGGTTGGTGCCTGCACTTCAAATCCACTGCTCCTGGAGGCCATTTTTCCCAGTTTTATTACCTTTGTTGTTGTTACTATTGTTATTGTTGTTGGACAGGACAGAGAGAAATCGATAGAGGAGAGGAAGACAGAGAGGGGGAGAGAAAGATAGACAGAGGAGGGGAAGACAGAAAGGGAGAGAGAAAGATAGACCTGCAGGTGTCTATCTTTCTCTTCCCCTCTCTGTCTTCCCCTCCTCTCTCAATTTCTCTCTGTCCTATCTAACACCAACGACAATAACAACAACAACAATAAACAATAAGGACAACAAAAGGGAAAAAGAATAAAAAAATTAAAAAACAAGTAAGGACAGAAAGGGAAAACTCAAGGAGAAACTTGAATTAGGTGTAGTGTATTGCACCAAAGCAGAAGACGCTGGGGAAGGAAGAGAAGGGAAGGAGTGGAGGAGACATGGGGGTGCTGGTGTATGATGGTGGCAAAGGATCAAAATTGAGGAGAAGAATGTTCTGAAGACATCTATCATGGGAAGATGAGAAATTGTACCCAAGTGTTAACAACTGTAAACTACTATAAATGATTATCTCCCTCCCCAGAGACATATTCTGTAAAGGGTAACTACAGAGTGAAACTGAGACTAACTGCAGCCTGTTGCATTACAGCAAAGAACTCTAAAGGGGGGAGTCGGGCTGTAGTGCAGCGGGCTAAGCACAGGTGGCGCGAAGCACAAGGACCGGCATAAGGATCCCGGTTCGAACCCTGGCTCCCCACCTGCAGGGGAGTCGCTTCACAGGCAGTGAAGCAGGTCTGCAGGTGTCTATCTTTCTCTCCTCCTCTCTGTCTTCCCCTCCTCTCTCCATTTCTCTCTGTCCTATCCAACAATGACAACAACAATAATAACTACAACAATAAAACAACAAGGGCAACAAAAGGGAATAAATAAATAAAATAAAATGAAAAAAAAAAAGAACTCTAAAGGGTAGGGGGCAGTGGGAAGGGTGTTGAGATTGTGTTGGGGACTCAGTGCACTATGGGGAAGGAAGATATCAACTGGTGGTGGTGGCTGGAGTGATGTGAGATAAGAAATTGTACACATAGGGAGTCGGGTGGTAGCGCAGCGGGATAAGCGTAGGTGGCACAAAGGGCAAGGACAGCCGTGAGAATCCCGGTTGGAACCCCCCGGCTCCCCACCTGCAGGGGAGTTGCTTCACAGGTGGTGAAGCAGGTCTGCAGGTGTCTATCTTTCTCTCCCCCTCTCTGTTTTCCCCTCCTCTCTCCATTTGTCTCTGTCCTATCCAACAACAACAACATCAATAATGACTACAACAATAAGACAACAAGGGCAACAAGAAGGAATGAATAAATAAATATAAAACAAAAGAAATTGCACACATGGAGGTCTGGTGGTAGCGCTGCTGGTTAAGCACACATGGCGTGAAGCATAAGGACAGGCATAAGGATCTCAGTTTGAGCCCCCGGCTCCCCACCTGTAGGGGGTTCACTTCACCGGGGGCAAAGTAGGTCTGCCAGTGTCTTTCTCTCCCCCTCTCTATCTTCTCTCCTCTCTCGATTTCTCTCTGTCCTATCCAATGGCAACAACAGCAATGACAACAATAGTAATAAAGACAACAACAGGGGCAATAAAATGGGAAAAATGGCCTCCAGGAGCAGTGGATTCATAGTGCAGGCACTGAGCCCCAGCAATAACCCTGGAGGCAAAAAAAAAAATTGTATACATATGACAGCAACTGCCTTGTGATATTTCTCTCAATAAAGTGATTTGTTTAAAAATAAAAGAAAACAAAAACCAAAACAACAAGGAAAAAAGCATATACTATAGAGAGGTGTGTGTGTGTGTGTGTGTGTTGTGGGGAGAAGTGCCTCAGTAAAATAATTTGGAAAACACTACATACCATATTCCCTTTGTAGAGGTCTCTGGTGCATGTGGGCATATTGAAGAATATTAATATCTGAGGGGTTTTGAATAAGAAAAACCTATGTAATTGAACTCAGCATTTCCCAGACGTAAATTCCTTTCCCTCTTCTCTTCTTCTCTCCCCCACCCTCCCAGGGATACTGGCATTTCACAGGTCACAAATATTCTCTGGAAGGTGGTTTCCACAGATAAAAGATTACAGCATTTTCTTTTTATAAAAGAATTGTGAAGATTTAAAAAACTTACCAAAGAATTTACTTAATATCCTGAGAATTAAGGTTTTTGCTTAAATTTGGTTTCTTCGTACAATTGTTTAGCTTTTGCCCTATCATCCTCCTAATTGAAACATCATCTGTGTTGGGAAATAACTGTTTTGTGACACCTGTAAGAAGAAAAATACCATGACATACAAATCCATTTTATGAGGCTTGTATATCTTAAGGTATGAATTGAAATGAAACATCAAACAATTTAGAGCTCAATTTTGCTTTCATTTTGCAAAAGCAGTTAAATAATCTATGAAATATTTAAATAGATGAGTGTGTGCAAGCTTTTTAAAAGCAAAGTGAGAGATATCAAGGATTCAGAATATAAATTGAAAGAATATTTATTTTTCTTTCTGAGATATCACTCAACTTTAACCTTGCATACTTGCTCTGAACTCTAAGTCCCTTTGCTCCAAACTATTAGGAACATATTTTTATACATTGCCCACATCAGTTTAAAGTGTTTCTAAGTGACCCCTTCCAACTAAGAAATGACATACTATTAAAATAGAGAAAGCAGGGGTCCGCTCAACGTGAATCAACAACAGTAGAGAATGTTACATCTTCTGAAGGGAGGATGGACAACATACTCCATGTTCCATCTGAGGAAGATGGGTCCTGAAATTGGGGCTGCTTGGGACTCATGACCACAGAATGTGAACTCAGATCTACAGGGATGCAGAAGTCACACAGGCTCCTAAGCTGAATATGGGCCCCAGATCACATCAAATCGATGGGGTTTGTGGTCAACAATAATTATACACCTTTCCCATATTTGGGAGCTACTCTCTTCCCTGATCCAGCTTTCTAGCCCTTTTTCCAGCCATGACATCATCTCCCCAGACAATAACTTGGGCCCACCTGCATATCAGATGTCAGGCTCAGGAAAAAAAATAACTAGTATAGTCATGGGATTTTTGGAATACAAATAAAATAAGACTACTGAGAGTCGGGCAGTAGCGCAGCAGGTTAAGCACACATGGCACAAAGCACAAGGACCAGCTTAAGGATCCCAGTTCGAGACCACTTGCAGGGGAGTCGTTTTATAAGCGGTGAAGCAGGTCTGCAGGTGTCTTTCTCTCTCCCTCTCTGTTTTCGCCTCCTCTCTCTATTTCTCTCTGTCCTATCCAACAACGACAACAAGACAACAAGGGCAATAAAAGGGAAAAAATAAATAAAATAGGACTACCAACTATCCTCAAAACGGAGACCCCCCCCCCCAACTCTTCATATGAACTTTTCTAGCCTTTAGGTTCATGATCATTCAGCAATTTGTTTGACTCTATATATTAACTCTTTTTTTCAGCCGCCAGGCTGCAGATGCTAACATGATGCCAACCAGACCTTTCTTGAATGGACAACCCCATCAATGTGCCCTAGAGCCCCAATTCCCCAGAACCCCACCCCACTAGGGATAGAGAGAGACAGGCTGGGAGTAGGAATTGACCTGCCAACACCCATGTTCAGTGGGGATACAATTACAGAAGCCAGACCTTCCACCTTCTGCACCACATAATGACCTTGGGCCCATACTCCCAGAGAGATAAAGAATAGGAAAGCTGAAGCCCCACACCTATGGACATCTAATCTTTGACAAAGGGGCCCAGACTATTACATGGGGAAAGCAGAGTCTCTTCAACAAATGGTGTTGGAAACAATGGGTTGAAACATGCAAAAGAATGAAACTGAATCACTGTATTTCACCGAATAAAAAAGTAAATTCCAAGTGGATCAAGGACTTGGATGTTAGACCACAAACTATGAAATACTTAGAGGAAAATATTGGCAGAACTCTTTTCCGCATAAATTTTAAAGACATTTTCAATGAAACGAATCCAATTACAAAGAAGACTAAGGCAAGTATAAACCTATGGGACTACATCCAATTAAAAAGCTTCTGCACAGCTAAAGAAACCACTACCCAAACCAAGAGACCCCTCACAGAATGGGAGAAGATCTTTACATGTCATACATCAGACAAGAGTTTAATAACCAACATATATAAAGAGCTTGCCAGACTCAACAACAAGACAACAAATAACCCCATCCAAAAATGGGGGGAGGACTTGGACAGAATATTCACCACAGAAGAGATCCAAAAGGCTGAGAAACACATGAAAAAATGCTCCAAGTCTCTGATTGTCAGAGAAATGCAAATCAAGACAACAATGAGATATCACTTCACTCCTGTGAGAATGTCATACATCAGAAAAGGTAACAGCAGCAAATGCTGGAGAGGGTGTGGGGTCAAAGGAACCCTCCTGCACTGCTGGTGGGAATGTAAATTGGTCCAACCTCTGTGGAGAACAGTCTGTAGAACTCTCAGAAGGCTAGAAATGGACCTACCCTATGACCCTGCAATTCCCCTCCTGGGGATATATCCTAAGGAACCCAATACATCCATCCAAAAAGATCTGTGTACACATAAGTTCTTGGCAGCACAATTTGTAATAGCCAAAACCTGGAAGCAACCCAGGTGTCCAACAACAGATGAGTGGCTGAGCAAGTTGTGGTATATATACACAATGGAATACTACTCAGCTGTAAAAAATGGTGACTTCACCGTTTTCAGCCAATCTTGGATGGACCTTGAAAAAATCATGTTGAGTGAAATAAGTCGGAAACAGAAGGATGAATATGGGATGATCTCACTCTCAGGCCGAAGTTGAAAAACAAGATCAGAAAAGAAAACACAAGGAGAACCTGAACTGGAATTGGTATATTGCACCCAAGTAAAAGACTCTGGGGTGGGTGGGTGGGTGGGTGGGGAGAATACAGGTCCATGAAGGATAATAAATGACATAGTGGGGGTTGTATTGTTAAATGGGAAACTGGGGAATGTTATGCATGTACAAACTATTGTATTTACTGTTGAATGTAAAACATTAATTCCCCAATAAAGAAATAAATTTTAAAAAAAGAATAGGAAAGCTGTTACAGGAAAGGATGGGATACGGAGTTCTGGTGGTGGGAATTGTGTGGAGTTGTACCCCTCTTATCCTATGGTTTTTGCCAGTGTTTCTTTTTTATAAATAAGTAAAAGAAGAAAAAGGAAAGCGGGGGTGGGGGTGTCAGGTGGTAGCGCACGAGGAGCAGAGTGCAAGAACCCCTGTAAGGATTCCGGTTCGAGTCCCTAGCTCCCCACCTGCAGGGAGTTGCTTCACAAGCTGTGAAGCAGGTCTGCAGGTGTCTATCTTTCTCTGCCCCTCTCTGTCTCCCCTCCTCTCTCAATTTCTCTCTGTCCTATCCAACAACAACAATAACAGCAATGGCAACACTAACAATAATGGCAACAACAAAGGCAACAAAATGGGAAAAATGGCCTCCAGGAGCAGTGGATTCATAGTGCAGGCACAGAGCCCCCGCAATGACCCTGAAGACAACTAACTAACTAACTAATAAATAAATAAATAAAATATAGAAAGCTTGGGAAATAGCTTAGAGCAATGACTTACATGCCTGATCCCCAGAGGTCGTAGGTTCAATTCCTGGTATCACCTTATGCCAAAGAAGTTCTATAGTCTCTTGTCCCTTTCATTTTCTCCCTTCCTCTCTCTTCCTCTCCGTCGTCTTTCCCTCTTCACATAATAAATAAGTAAATATTTTAAAAAAATATATAGATATTTGTGATTTGGTAGTCTTCTGATTATTTGTATATTGGCACAAATTATTTGATACTCTATATGATTATTATATATTATAGAACATAAATAGGAAGTCAAGTTACCCTTTTTTCTTGCATAGAATGAAATTGCTGGCCTAAAACCAAGACAAGAAAGATAAATTAAAATATAAATTGTTTCTAAAATTTTGTTTTAAAGAATTTTGAAAACTTTCTAAACTGGTGACTTTTACAAATCCAAACTCTCTGGTGATATAAAATTTAGTTTTATGGGCTGGGAGATCACTCACCCCAAGTAGAGTACATAATTTACCATGTGCAAGGACCAAGGTCCTCTGCCACTACATGAAAGCACTACAGCAAAGGGAAGCTTCATGAACAGTGAAATAGTGTTGTGCTGATCTTTCCTTTTCTGTCTTCCACCAGCTATCTGGTTAAAAAAATAAATAAAAAGTCCACCAGAAGCAGTGGAATTGCATAGGCACAAAGCCCCAGCAAAGCTCTGACATCAGAAAAGAAAATTAATAAAATTTAGCTGTATTTTAATGTTGAGTTGTTTATATTGTGTCATGGGAGCACAAATCTAATGCCTGGGGCCTATGTGACGCTACAAAGGAGTTTTCCTAGACTAGTTTTCTTTTTGCCACCAGGATTATTGCTGGGGTTTGGTGCCTGCACTGTGAATCCACTCACAAGTCTCCCTCCCTTCTTCCCTTCTTTTTATCTCCTTCCTTCTTTCCTTTATTCCATCCATGCTCTTCTTTTTATTTATTTTTTTGATGTGGTTTTAAAATATTTTAAGCTATTTTTATTATTGGACAAAGACAGAAAGATTGAGAGGGGAGGGGAAGATAGAGAGAGGAAAAGAGACATAAAGATACCTGCAGGGAGTCGGGAGGTAGGGAAGCGGGTTAAGAGCACGTGGCGCAAATTGCAAAGACCAGACTAAGGATTCCGGTTCGAGCGCCTGGTTCCCTACCTCCATTTCTCTCTGTCCTATCTAGCAATGACGACATCAGTTACAACAACAATAATAACTACAACAATAATAAAAAACAAGGGCAGCAAAAGGGAAAATAAATAAATATAAAAGAAAAAGAAAGATACCTGCAGCACTGTTTCAACACTAATGAAGCTTTCCCCCTGGAGATGTGGACCAGGGGCTTGAACCTGGTTTCTTGTTCAATGTAATGTATATGCTTAACCAGGTGTGCCACCGCCTGCCCCCCTTCCTTCCTTCCTTCCTTCCTTCCTTCCTTCCTTTCTTTCTTTCTTTCTTTCTTTCTTTCCTCCAGGGTTATTGCTGGGGCTTGGTGTCTGTACCACAAATCCACTGCTCCTAGAGCCTATTTTTTCCCTTTTGTGGCCCTTGTTTTATTATTGTTGTGGTTATTATTATTGTTGTTGTTATTGATTATATTGTTGGATAGGACAGAGAGAAATGGAGAGAGCAGGGGAAGACAGAGAGGGGAAGAGAAAGACAGACACGTGCAGACCTGCTTCACCGCATGTGAAGCGACCCCCCTACAGGTGGGAGCCAGGGGTTTGAAGCAGGATTCTTACAGCAGTCCTTGCGCTTTGAGCCATGTGTGCTTAACCCACTGCGCTACCGCCCGACCCTCTTTCTCTTGCTTTCTTATTATGACAGTGACAGAAATAGGGGAAGAGTAGGGAAGAGAGAAGGATAAAGAGAAACACCTTCAGCCTGCTCCACCACTCATGAAGCTTCTCCCTCACCCCCACAGGTGGGGACCAGAGGATTGCACCTGGGTATTTCTGCATCATAACTTGTCCACTTTAATAGATGCACCACTTCTCAGCCCCTCTTTATTGTATTAAGAGAAACAGACAGAAAGACAGAGAGACACCATAGTACTGTTCTAGCATGTCTGGTGCTTCCATATGGGGCTGGTACCTAGTGCTTCATGTACAGGAAAGCATGCATTCTATCTGCTAAGATGTTTCTAAGTCTCTTAATAACTGCTTCTAATTAAAGTCTCTAATTTACCATATTAAGAGTTCTAGAGGACCCTGAGCTTCTTATCATGATGAAACTAATTTGAAAAAAAAAAAGACAATAAAAGAATAACTTAACCTTGGATAGTAAAATAATTTCCAACTTATGTGACAATAAAATGCAATTTTATATTATCACCTATGATTTCTTGAACTTCATTCTGATTCATAGCTGGTTTTACAGCCTTGTCCCTTGAAGTAGAAGATTTTGCCCCAGTCAGGCTGTGTGTCGCCATATATTCATTTGTGTAAAGTACTTGCATTAAATCATTAATAAACTTCTGAGGCTTGCTCTTGTTACAACGGGCAATCTGCCATTTTTCAATCTTGAACTAAAGAATAAAAATAAAAGTTGGAAAAAGAAAAGTATTATTTAAAGAAATATACTGCTAAGAGAAAACATACCAGAAAACAAAACCAAAATTCTTTAAGGCAATACTTTGTTTTTTAAATGTATACTTTTCTTTTTTTTTTTAATTTATTTTCCCTTTTGTTGCCCTTGTTGCTTTTTATTGTTGTTGTAGTTATTACTGCTGTTGTTATTGATGTCACTGTCGTTGGATATGACAGAGAGAAATGAAGAGAGAAGGGGAAGACAGAGAGGGGGAAAGATAGATACCTGTAGATCTGCTTCACCATCTGTGAAGCAACTCCTTGCAGGTGGGGAGCCAGGGTCCCGAACCAGGATCCTTCTGCCAGTCCTTGCGCTTCGTGCCATGTGTTTAACCCACTGCGCTACCACCTGACTCCCTTAAACGTATACTTTACATTTCATGGGGTAGAATTATTTTAGATAACTCCCAATATTCATGGGTTATTTGTTCTACAATATTCACAAATTGTGTATTCTGAATTTAATACTTTGAGAACTAGTTCCATTCTCAACTCTACCAACTAAATATGGTAGACAAAGTAATTATCCATTGAAGGTATCCACACTGAAATCCCAGAACTCTCAATGTGCTCCCTAATATGAGAAAAATAACTTTATCAATGTGATTAAAAGTAAATCCCCTGATCTGGGAAGATTATCCTGGATTATCCAGGTAGGTTCAATCTAGCCAAAAGAGACTTTGCATACAGGGAAGGGAGGCAGAAAACTGAGAAAAAGGAGATACAAGGAGACAAGAGGGGCCTGGTTGTGTTGCACTTGGTTGAGCATACACATTACCATGTGAAAAGGACCTGGGTTCAGTCCCCTGATCCCCAGCTGCAAAGGGAAAACTTCATGAATGGTTAAATAGTGCTACTGGTCTCTCTCTCTCTATATCCTTTCCCTCTCAATTTCTCTCTGTTTTAAAAATAAAATAAAAATAAAAAAGGAGGAAAAAATATGCAAAGAGTTGAGAGATTTGGCATACCACAGCTAGCTTTGAAGATGGAAGAAGTGAGCCATAAACCAAGGAATGTGGTTGCTTCTTGAAAAAGAGACTGACCTTAAGTTTACAGTCAATAAGAAACAGGGAACTCAGTTTTTTTAAAAAATATTTTTATTTATTTATTATTGGATAGAGACAGAAAGAAATTGAGAGGGGAGGGGAAGATAGAGAGGAGGAAGACAGAGAAACTCCTGTAGCATTGCTTCACCACTCATGAAACTTCTGCCCCTGCGGATGAAGACTAGGGCTTGAACCCTGGCCTTGTGCACTGTAATATGTGCACGTAATATGTGTGGAAACTCAGTTTTAAAACCATAATAAACTGAATTCCACACAAATGTAAATGAGTAGGAAACAGATTCACTCAAAGAGCAACCAGAAAACACACCTGCCAACATCTTAAGGTTTGTGGCCTGCAGAACACTGAAATAATAATTTGTGCTATTATAAATTACTAAATTTGTGGTAGGAAACTGACACACCAACATTCAGATACTCTAAATATTAGTAGTTATTTATTACTTCTGAAGGATATATTTTCTGAGGCTAATGTCTGATTTGAGCAAAACTCTTAATTTCTGTTTCTTGGGTAAGAGAAATTGGGAAAACAGAAAAAGAAGTGTGTTTCAACAGCCTGTAGAGGTTGTAATTTACCTTCTCTCAATGGTTTCAGTTTATATCTAATGCATATATATCTTTATAATTTTTTCTTAATGCTACTGGGCTTAGTGCCTGCACAGAGGAATCTACCTAGAGGCCATTTTCCTTTTTTTTTTTTCTCTTTTCCTTTCTTGACTAGAGACAGAGATAAATTGAGAGGGAAAGGGGATATAAAGGAGGAGAGAAAAAGAGAGACACAACTAGCACTGCTTTACCACTTATGAAGTTCCTCCCTGTATATGGGGACGGGGCTTGAACCCCTTTCATTTTAAATTAGGGGGGGGGGAGAAAGGCACCACAGAACTGAAGCTTCCTTCAATACAGGGAGTAGGGGCTTGAACCTGGGTCACATTTATGGCAAAACAGCACACTACCCAAGTGAGCTATGCTGCCAGTCTTGAATCTGGGCTTTTTTGTGCTCAGTAATATGTGTGCTCTACTGGGTGTGCCATATGGCCCCTCCATATATAGCTTTAGGCATGGTTATTTTTCTTTTTTATATTTTATTTATTTATTAATGAGAGGGATAGGAAGAGAGAGAAAGAACTAGACATCACTCTGGTACATTTGCTGCCGGGGATTGAACTCAGGACTTCATGCTATAACCACTGCACCACCTCCTGGACCATGGGATGGTTAGTTTTCTAATTTAAGAATTTAATACTTTAGAACCTGTAAGATAGCAAAATGGGTGAAGTGTCTACACTGCCATATGTCTGACCCAAGTTCAAGGCCCAGCACCTTATGAAAGGTGTAGCAATGGAGAAAGTTTCGGTGCTCTGGTCTCCCCTACTCTAATCTTGCTATATGAATGAAAAAAGTGACCCAGAGGGGTGAAATCACGAAAAAGAAAGAAGGGAAAGAAAGAAGAAATGAATTGATACTTGGACAGCTACATCACTATTCAGTTTGACTTGAATTTTGTAAATGGATGTTGTACACATTCTAAGTTTATTGTAAAAGTAGCTTAGTGAAATCATAACTTTAGGGTTATAACCTAGAGTTGCCTTAACTTATTTGATAAAGGAATGGAGGGTGATTCATCCAGTAGAGTGCACACATTACCATGTCCAAGGACCTTGGTTCAAGCATTTGGTCTCCATGGGTGGGGGGGGCGTGTGTGTGTGTGGGGGGAGGGAAGCTTCACTAGCAGTGGAATAGCTTTGCAGGTGTCTCTTTGTCTCTCTCTATTTTTCTCTCTCATACTCTATAACAAAATGACTGATGGGATATAGTGGAGTCATGCAGACATTAGTCTCAGAGATAACCTTGGTAGTAAAAAAAAAAGACTTTTTTAACTCTTTATTATATTTCTATATTTATTTGTATTCCAAAGAATGGTATAGTAGTGCCCAACTGACCTGTGTCTCATCAATATGATGTTCTTCATCAGCTTTCAAGGAAATTGGTGAACTGGCATTAGAATTAGAATTACTGCATGTGGACACAGATGACTCTGATGAGGAGTTGTTTGCTGCTCTCCAGAGGGTGGCGCCAGAGGTAGGCATTGTTCCTCCACCCTTAAGGAGGGTCTCTGCCATGCTAATCAATTCTTCAAACTGGGTGACTGCATGTGGTAACACTGGAAAGGTGAGAAACAAATAACAATTTAAAATAGGAATTTACAAATAGATTTAACAACAGGAGCAAATATATTTTCTTATGTGTGTATAGGCGTAGAAATATGTGGGACATTTTAATACCTGCCACCTTCATAAAATAAAAGCAGTGGGGTCAGGAGGTGGTGCATGCAGTTGAGAGCACAAGTTACCATATGCAAGGACCTAGGTTTGAGCCCCTACTCTCCATCTGCATGGGTGGAGTAAATACTTCATGAGCAATGAAGCATGTCTGTAGGTCTCTTTCTCCTTCTCCCTCTCTATCTCCCTTTCCCCTCTCAGTCCTATTAAATAAAATATAAAGGAAAAGAGAGAGAAAGAAAAAAGAAAACTGGCTTCCAGAAGCAGTGAATTTGTAGTGCAGCCCCAGCAACAACTCTGGTGGCAATAAATAAAATAAATACTCCATCAAGGTCCCATCCATTTTTTTTTTTTGAGACTAGAACAAAAGCTACAAATGTTTATCTGGAACCAGAAAAGACCTAGAATTGCCAAAACAATCTTGAGAAGAAAGAACAGAACTGGAGGCATCACACTCCCAGATCTCAAATTGTATTATAGGGCCACTGTCATCAAAACCACTTGGTACTAGAACATGAATAGACATACTGACCAGTGGAATAGAATTGAGAGCCCAGAAGTAAGCCCCCACACCTATGGACATCTAATCTTTGACAAAGGTGCCCAGACTATTAAATGGACACCTTTTAAAAAAGAAAGCAGGGGGTCGGGCGGTGGCACAGTGGGTTAAGCGCACGTGGCGCAAAGCGCAGGGACCGGCGTAAGGATCCCGGTTCGAGCCCCCGGCTCCCCACCTGCAGGGGAGTCGCTTCACGGGCAGTGAAGCGGGTCTGCAGGTGTCTATCTTTCTCTCCTCCTCTCTGTCTTCCCCTCCTCTCTCCATTTCTCTCTGTCCTATTCAACAACAAAAGCAACGTCAACAATGGCAATAATAACCGCAATGAGGCTGCAACAACTAGGGCAACAAAAAGGGGGGAAAAATGGCCTCCAGGAGCGGTGGATTCATGGTGTAGGCACCGAGCCCAGCAATAACCCTGGAGGAAAAAAAAATAAAAAAAAAGCAGAGTCTCTTCAACAAATGGTGTTGGAAAAAATGGGTTGAAACATGCAGAAGAATGAAACTGAACCACTATATTTCACCAAATACAAAAGTAAATTCCAAGTGGATTAAGAACTTGGATGTTAGACCAGAAACTATCAAATTTCATTCAAGGTCTTGTGCCTACCTGCAATGGGGGTGATGTCGTGAGTGGTTAAGAATGCTTCGGGACTCTCTCTGACTCTCTCTCTCTCCTCCCTAGGTCCTCATCTCTCTCTGTCTTTATCAAAAGGAGGAGGGGGGAGGAGAAGAAGGACCACTGGGAATGGGTGGATTTGTCATGCATACACCAAGTTCCACTGACAACCCTGGTGGCAAAATATAGATATATAATAATAATAATTAAATTAAAATTGAAAAATTACTATGCTGTGCAGACTGTCAACATTTGCTAACCAAATCAGTATGTTAAATGTTAGGGACAAAACTGGGAGCAAAACTAGATCTGATCCTAGCCTTTTGGAACTGAGATGGTGTAGGAATATTATTTACATAACTGTGTTTGGTACTAAGAATTTAACCTATTCATAGGTTTCCAACTCTCACCCTAGGTTGAAATAGCCCCAGTGATAGGAATTCCTCAGACCATACTAGATTAAATTTAAAATAAGGAATTTCTCAGGGTGAAGACCATCACACTTAATTGTCTACAGTGTCCTTAGAACTCCTAGCAATTTGCCACACCTGGAATGTCAGAAAGACAGAATCTAAGTTCAACCAATCAATCAGTCAGTCAATCATGCCTTCATAATTAAGTCTCAGAAACTACTCTGGACACCTGAGCTTAGGTGAATTTTATAGATAAGCAATACTATGTAAACATTCTAACACATAAATACATACTCCAACAACAATAGAAGCTCTACATTTGGAAACTATCCTGACTCTGCCGCAAGTATTTCATTATTTGACACCTTTTCCTTTCTTTTCCTTTATCTTTTTTCTTCTCTCTCTCTCCCTCCCCCCCACCCCCACCTCCAGGGTTATAACTGGGGCTCGGTGCCTGCACTATGAATCCATTGCTCTTGGAGGCCATTTTTCCTATTTTTGTTATAGTTGTTGTTGGATAGGAAAGAGGGAAATTAAAAAAAAAAAGAAATTGAGAGGAGGTGAAGACAGAGATGGGGAGAGAGAGACAGATATCTGCAGACCTGCTTGCAAGGCAACACCCCCCCCACATACACAGCCACTGATAAGCTCTGGTTTATGGTGGTGTGGGAGACTGAACCTAGGACTTGGATGCCTCAGGCAAGAGAGTCTCTTTGCATAACCATTATGCTATCTACCCCCACTGAGGGTAAGAATTTTTTTAAAGTTATAACTATAACATATAGCTACTATAGTGAGAAATAATGAAATAATTATTTAATACTATTTAAAAAATCTCAATAAATGGTCAAACATCTCTGTGTTATTATTTTTTGTGTTTGCTATTATTTTATTTATTTTCCCTTTTGTTACCCTTGTTGTTTTTTATTGTTGTTGTAGTTATTACTATTGTTGTTATTGATGTCATCGTTATTACATAGGACAAAGAGAAATGGAGAGAGGAGGGGAAGACAGAAAGGGGGAGAAAATGACACCTGCAGACCTGCTTCACCACCTGTGAAGCAACTCCTCTGCAGGTGGGGAACCAAGGGCTCGAACCAGGATCCTTATGCCGGTCCTTGGGCTTTGAGTCACGTGTGCTTAACCCACTGCGCTACTGCCCAACTCCCTGCTACTATTTTTTATTATGACAGAGAGAAATAGGGAGGTGGGGACTGGGGGCTGCAACCTGGGTTCTAGTACATGGTAACTTGTATGCTTTACCAGTTTGCCACTGCCCAGCGTCTTTGTTTGAATCAGGATACATACATTCCAATTAATTGCTGTAATTTTCATATAAACTATAAGTTTATATTCCCCCTCTCATTATTTTCCTTGCAATTTAATAGTTGAAGAAACAGATACTTGTCCCATAGGGTTTCCCATTTTGGACTTTGCTGATTGTTTAACATATTCAGTTCCCTCACCAGATGTGAACTGACAGATCTATTTAAAGACTTGATCAGATTTCGGGGGTGGTTTAACTTCCATTGGGTGGCAGTTAATGCACAGTTAGCGTATTTCATGTGATGTTAGCTGTCACTGGTGACCACTGTTTAGGTTTGTGACATCATAAGGAAATACAACATTCTTTTTTCCTTCATAAATTATGTAGAATTCTTCCACAAAAAGTAAATTCGTATTATCAACTATTCGGATAACCTGATAATTATTTCATATATTAATAGTAATGGTAGTATAAATACATGTTTTTGGGGAATCTGTTTCTGCCAGTTTTCAAATAATGAGTTGTTACTTTTGAATGGCCTTTACGTTTCTGTCCTTTTGATTACCGTTATGAGAACAAGAGGTAGGTATCTACCCATTGTGAATATCATCGTTAGTGATGTTCAAAATTTTCCTTTGGCCAGTGAAAACCTCTTCCAGTGGACACATTTACAGTGTTATTTAAAAAACATGTTACTTATTTATCAATCACTGGATATAGACAGAATGAAGTTGAGAGGGGAAGGGGAGATATATAGAGAGTGAGAGACAGAGATACTTACAGCATTGCTTCACCACTTGTGAAGCTTTCTCCCTGCAAATCGGCTCCAGGGGCTTGAACTTGGGTCCTTGTGCACTTTGATGTGTGTGCTTAACCAGGTGCTCCACTTGCCTGGCCCCTTCACAGTGTTTTCTAACCTTTTTTTTCTTCTGATATGATAAAATGTTCATATATACTTCCTATTGAAGGATACTGACAAAGCTCATCTTTCCCAAGTAAAAGAGTGGTGGACTCTGTCATTTACCCAAGAAACTCTAAGTCTTTGGTAGGAAACTGTATGAAAAGACATCTACATACTAGGAGTGTTTTTGTTATTGGCTTCTTATTTCTGTTTTGTGATCAGTGACAGAAAATGTACAATATTAATTTTTAAAGATACAATTACATAATTTTATCTCATACATGGTAAATGTATATATATATATATACATATATATATAGTTTATGTAGTATATAAGTATAAACATACATAGTAAAGTTATAAAATTCCCACTAAAATTCACAATCTACCTGTAGTTATAAAGGAGTATTGGTGGGAGTGAAGATGTGGAGGAGCACAGTAGACTATAGTGGAGGAGAAGTAGCACTTCCCTTTTTCTGTATTGGGGGGGATTAATGGTTTACAGTCAACAGTCAAATACTGTAGTTTGTACAAAAGTGGCACTTTGGTGGGTGATGAGGTGTAGCAACACAAATTTTGAAAAGATATGAAATTTTACCCCTGAAGCAATGCAGTCTTGTAAAACAGCATTTGGTCCAAAATAAATAAGTAAATAAATAAATAAATAAATAAATAAATACTTGTAATTCTGTGGCTATACTGCCCTGAGTTGGCTTTTTCAGATAGAGGCAGACACACAGAAGAGAGACAATATATCACCTAATTTTCTCCAATCACCGTAGTATTCCCATATGGTATATAAGGGGCTTGGACATGGCAAAACTTTTGATGCCCTCCTAAGTGAGCTATCTTGGGTACAAAAAAATAATAATAATAAAATTAATTAACATAAATGTATATATAAATTTAAGCTGTATAGTACGTGTATAGTATGCCACATAATGTGAAATGAAAACCTAACCTGAACCTGTCCTCCTCTGTACACAATGGAATATTGGGTTTCTCAGTGTCATTTATTGAATAATTTACTCCTGTCCTGATTACATTCAGGGATCACTATATAATTTTCCAAGCCCATTGCAATTGGAAATGCAGAGAACCTTGTTCAAAACTTCCCAAGAATTTGAATATGGTAACATTAGAACTCCCACATTATGGTCATCTATTTTTTTTATTTAAGATTTTTTACAAAGGGGAACAAACCATTAAATGGAGGAAGGAGAATCTCTTCAACTAATGGTGTTGGGAAAAGTGTGTTAAAACATGCAGAGGAATAAAGGTAAACCACTATATTTCACTATATGCAAAAGTAAAATCCAAGTGGATCAAGGACTTGAATGTTAGACAGGAAGATATCATATACTTAGAAGAAAGTATTATCAGAACACTTTTTTTTAAAAAAGTCTTTTTAATTTATTTATGAGAAAGATAGGAAAGAAAGAACCAGACATCACTCTGCTACATGTGCTGACAGGGATTAAACTCAGGACCTCATGCTCAAGAGTCTAATGCTTTATCCACTGTGCCACCTCCTGGACCACTCAGAACTCTTTTCCTTGTATTTTTTTTATATTTATGTTTTTTTATTGATTTAATTATTGATCAACAAATCTGTTTGCTTCTAAATTTTATAGTCATCTTCAATGATACAAATCCAATTGCAAGGAAGACTAAAACAAAAATAAACCAATGGGACTACATCAAATTGAAAAGCTTTTGCACAGCAAAAAAAAAAAAAAAAAAAACCACCACCCACTCAACTAATTACACAAAAGAAAATAAGATTTATTTCCTACTCTCTTCTGGCAGCATTAGCATTGTTGTCATTCTTTAGAAGAAACTCACTAAAATCCTAGGTGTATTTCCTCCTCAATTTGAGGCCAGACCCCATGGACCTAATACTGGTTTGGATACAACAAATGACCATCAATGCTTTAATATCTGGGAGAAAGTCTAGGCTCATCAGATAAAGAAGGGACTACAAAAGCTGGAAAAGGGAAGAGATTGGCTCACTTAATGATGGCCTTTTTGGTCACAATGCTACCCTATCACCTGGGTTTCTTTCCAGGGAATCCTAGGATTCCCCCATAGATACAATGGGCATATATATATATATAGATACAATGGGCCTAGACTCTTCTCTCCACGATCACTGGTCACTTCCATCAGGAACATCTTCCTAAGACCTTTTTACAGCCTCTCAAGGACCATGCCCTAACTATAAAGTAGTAATAGTAGGAACTGCCCCACTTTCTTGAAGGAATCAATTGAAGGAAGACGGGGTTAGTATACTCTGCCCCTGGAAGAAAACTGTTATTGAAATGAATGCAGTCTAGAATGTTCCTAGCTGTGTCCAAGGACTATGAGCTCAACTAACTAGGACTTGGATGTTATGTAAACTCTTTTGCTAAATATAAATATACTTGGCCCCTGGGTCAGATAATTGTGGTAAACAGTTAATTGTATTTATATATTATTTTCAAGTTTGGGAGCTACTGTCTGCCCTAATCCAGCTTTCTGGCCCTATTCTCAACTTTAATACCATTTTCCCAGACAAAATTTTTGTCCAACTCCATGTTAACTATCAAGGTCAAGCACAAATTACCAAAATCATGAACCCCTAGGAACATACCTTAAATAGACTTCCTAGGTTTTTTTTTTTTTTTTTCACTCTAAAATCCTTATTCCCACCTGCTTTATTCTTACTTTCTGGCTCCTGTTTATTAAATATTTTATCCTGCTTTATATCCTAACTGCCTTTCAATTGCAGAAATTATTGATTCCATCCTGACTTTCCTGGGCTGCTGACTTCACCATTGTGTCCTGGAACCTCATCTCCCCAGAGGTCTACCCAGCTAGGGAAAGATAAAACAGGCTGAATGTATAGATAGACCTGTCAACACTCATGTCTAGTGGAGAAGAATTACAGAAGGCAGAACTCCCACCTTCTGTACCCCAAAGAGAATTTTGGTCAATACTCCCAAATGTTAGGGGAAGATTACTTGAGGGCTCTGACACACAATTACATCAGGGCCCATAGAGAGGAGGGAAACAAGGAAAGACATTCAGAAGTAGTAGGTGTAGGTGTGACTTAGAAAGGAAAAGAAGTAAGGACCATAGGAAAAATAAAGGGGCCAGGTGGTGGCACACTTGCTTAAGCACACAGTACTATGTGCAAGGACCCATGTAAGGATCCAGGGCTTGAGCTCTGGCTCCCCACCTGTGAGGGGTGTGGGGCGATTGACAAGCAGTGAAGCAGGTCTGCAGATGTCTGTCTTTCTCTCTCCCTTTCTATCTCCTCCTCCTAATCTGTCATATCCAATAAAATAGAAAATGACCACCAGGAGCAGTGAATTGGCAGTGTCAGCAACAAGCCCCAGCAATAACCTGGGAGGCAAAAAAAAAAAAAAAAAGAAAGGGAGAAAGAAAGAAAGAAAATATGAGAAAATATAGATAGATAGATAGATAGATAGATAGATAGATAGATAGATAGATAGATAATGACAGATATAAAGTTAACCCATCTCTGTGACCTTGGGAGAACCATTGCAGTTTCCAGTGGAGGGAATGGGGACACAGAACTCTAGTTGTGGTAATGGTGTGGAATTATCTCCATTATCTTGTAATTTTGTAAACCAATATTAAATCATTAATAAAAAAAAATTAAAAGGGCCTGGTGGTGGCTCACCTGGTTAAGTGCAGGCAGTACTTATTGTCAAGGACCAGATCAAGGATCTGGGTTTGAGCTGTTACTCCCCACCTGCTTAAGAAGCAGTGAAGCAGAGCATTGGGTAGTAGCACAGCAGGTTAAGTGCACATGGTGTGAATCGCAAGGACTGGCATAAGGATCACGGTTCAAGTCCCCGGCTCCCCACCTGCAGGAGGGTCGCTTCACAAGCGGTGAAGCAGGTCTGCAGGTGTCTATCTTTCTCTCCCCCGCCGTCTTCCCCTTCTCTCTCTATTTCTCTCTGTTCCTATCCAACAGTGATGACACCAATAACAACAACACTAATAATACCTAATAATAACTACAACAACAATGAAACAACAAGGGCAACAAAAGGAGGAAAAAAGCTAATTTAAAAAATAATAAAAAAAAAGAAGCAGTGAAGCAGAACTCCGGTTTTCAGGTCTTGGTGCAAGATAGAGAAGGAGGACCTACACTGGGTATGAAAGTGTTTTACAGAAAACCGAAAAATTTTACATGTGTACCAAAATTGTAATATCCCAATAAAAATATGCAGGTGTCTCTTTCTCTCTCCTTAGCCCACCCTCCTCTCTCAATTCTCTCTGTCATATCCAATAAGATAGGGGGGAAAATGGCCACCAAGAACAGTGGATTTGTAGTGCTAGCACCAACCCTGGAGGAAAAATAATAAATAAATAAATTATAAGAGAAACAAGAAACCACTAGCCAAACAAAGAGACTTCTTACAGATTGGGAAAAGATCTTTACAAACCATACATCAGACAAAAGTCTAATAACCCAAATATATAAAGAGCTTACCAAACTCAGCAGCAACAACAACAACAAAATGACCCCATCCAAAATTGGGGAGAGGATATGAACAGAATATTCACCAGAGACAGATATATGAAAAATGCCCCAAGTCATTGATTGTCAGAAGAATGCAAATAAATAAAACAATGACATACCACTTCACTCCTGTGAGAATGTCAGACATCAGAATGCATAGTAACAAATGCCGGATAGGTTGTGGGGGCAAAGAAACCCTCCTGCACTGTTGTTGGGAACGCAAATTGGTCCAACCCTCATGGAGAGGAGTCTGGAGGACTCTCAGAAGGTTAGAAATGAACCTACTCTATGACCTAGCAATTCCTCTCCTGGGGATATATCCTAAGGAACCAAATGCAGCCATCCAAAAAGTTGTGTGTATACTTACGTTCATAGCAGCACAATTTGTAATAGTCAAAACCTGAAAGCAACTTAGGTGTCCAACAACTGATGAATACACACACACACACACACACACACACACACACACACACACACATACACACACACTGGAGTACTACTAAGCTATTAAAATGAAGAAGTCACCATCTTCACCTCATCTTGGATAGAGCTTGAAGGAATCATGTTAAGTGAGATAAGTTAGAAAGAAAAGGATGAATAAAGGATCATCTTACTTATGGACAGAAGGTGAGGAATAAGAATAGCAAGAGAAACACAAAGCAGAACTTGGACTTGGCTTGCACCAAAGTAAAGGGCTCTAGGAGAGGAAAAGTTTTCAGGTCTTCGTGCAAGATAGAGAAGGAGGACCTAGACTAGGCATGAAACTGTTTTATAGGGAGTCAGGCGGTAGCACAGTGGGTTAAGCGCACATGGTGCTAAGCGCACATGGCACAAAGCAAGGGCCAGTGTAAGGATCCCGGTTCGAGCTCCCAGCTCCCCACTGGCAGGAGGTCGATTCACAAGCGGTGAAGCAGGTCTGCAGGTGTCTTTCTTTCCTCCTCTCTGTCTTCCCCTCCTCTCTCCATTTCTCTCTGTCCTAAGAACAACAACAGCTATGACAACAATAACAACTACAACAAGCACAACAACAATAAAGGCAACAAAATGGGAAAAATAGCCTCCAGGAGCAGTGGATTCGTAGTGCAGGCACAGAGCCCCAGCAATAACCCTGGAGGCAAAAAAAAAAGTGTTTTACAGAAAACCGAAAAATTTTACACCTGTACCAAAAATTGTAATATCCCAATAAAACATTGTTTAAAAGAACTATTAAGAACATTTGTTTAGAGAACCAAATGATAGCTCTCCCAGTAGAGTGCACACTTTACCATGCAAGAGGACGTGGGTTCAAGTACCACATGGGAACATCTGTACCAGGGGAAGATTTGTGAATGCTGAAGTGGTGCTATGGTGCCTTTCCTTCTCTGTCTTCTTCTCTATTGTCTCTATCTGAAATGTAGAAAACTTTGACAGGCCAAAACGAAAATAATATCATTAAGTAAAAAAAAAATTAATAAGTAACCAACATGTACTTGTCTCTCAGATCACTTCCTTATTTTGTTTAGACTTGGAATTTCAGCTGTCCAGTATCTTTTTAGTTCTCTACTGTAGTTTCACAAAGAGGGCTACTGTGACTATGCTATATGAGACTTCTTCCTTAAACTCTATTTCTCGTCTACCAACATAATTTTTACCACATTTCACTTTCTGTGCACCAATGTGTTATATGATTTCTTTATTTTTTATGTGTTTTATGACTTCCCTACTTGGGGTATAAATCTTATGAGAGAATATATATAAAAGATTAAACGATTTTATATAGTTGTACATACCAAAGAGGAATTGAAGCAGAAAGGGATAAAAAACATAGGTATGAAATGGATTAACATTTTAGATGGGGGAAGAGGTTGGGTAAAGATGAATTTTGTGTGAAGATTTGAAGTAAGTGAAGGTCCAAGTCATGTGGATTCTGGAGAAGAACATTCCAGGATGAAGAAATAGCTAGTACAAAGTTTGTTATAAAATTGTACAAAGAACATGTTGGGGACAAGAAGATATTATGGAACTAGTGCACTAAACTTACATGCTTGAGATCACAGAGGCCCCAGGTTCAATCCCTGACACCAGCATATCCCAGAGCTGAACAGGACTCTGGTCTCTCTCTCTCTCTTCATGAAACTAAATGAGTAAACCTTTTTTTAAAAAAATAAATCAAAGAATAGAATAGACTATGTTAAGTTTACTTTTATACCCTCAAAAGCATATGTTGGAGGTCTTTTATTCCCAGTACCTCAGAATGTGACCTTATTTAGAGATAGGATCTTTCAATTTATGAAGTTAAATGAGTTAAACTGCTTTAAAATGAGGTCATTTGGGTGACACCTAATCCAATAGGACTAATATCTTTATGAAAAAGAAGCTTTACCCCACCTGCAGGGGAGTCACTTCACAGGCGGTGAAGCAGGTCTGCAGGTGTCTATCTTTCTCTCCCCCTGTCTTCCTCTCTTCTCTCCATTTCTCTGTCCTATCCAACAACGACAACATCAATAACAACAAAACAAGGTCAACAAAAGGGAATAAAAAGTCACAGCTACTAAACTGTCTCCCCGGCACACACACACACACAAAAAAGAAGCTTGGACTCAGAGAAGAGCTACACAGATTAAACACATGCTGTGAAGGTTGATGTTACTCCTTCCAGAAACAACTAGAAGCTAGGAGAAAAGGCTTTCTTACTATCTTCAAAGAGAGTATGGTCCTGCTGAGACCTCAATTTTGGAATTCTAACCTCCAGGGTTGTAAGATAATAATTTTTGTTTTTTAACCTGCCCACTTAGTGGGTCTAGTTACCAAAGCTCTAGCAAACTATCAGGTATATAACTGGTGAGTATGAGAAGAATTTCATTAGACTGCTAAGGAACTAATTGAAGTGGGATAGAGAGAATAAAAGGAGAAAAACTGAACAGACTGAGTAGAGTCAAATGACTAATGTTTTCTAATAAAGGGGATGAGGGAGATAGGGTAGGAGGGAAAGAAAACAAATGTTTGAAAGAGGGATTTTTTTTTTTTAATTGGAGAAATAGTATGTCTGATACAAATGGGGATGATTCACTAAACAAGGGAAACTTGATCTTGAAAGAAAAAGAGGACGAATTTCTGAATCTATGTCTTTGTTCAGGTGAAAGAGGGAAACAGGTGATTGGCAGATGGAGATGTTGCCTTTAACCAGACAAAAAGATAGCCATTCATGAGTGACAGCGCAGATAAGCAGAAGTTCAGGGAAATGGAAATCTACCAATTTCTCAGTGAAGTAAGAAGCAAAATCATCAACCAAGAGTGAGGATACTGGAAGAGACACGAGAAATTGGCAGAGCAAGGAGAAAATAAAATGGCAATCTGGGAGTGATGAAGAGAGAAGAATAAGTGAATCTTTTTACATGCAATTGCAACTAATTTGCTAGTCTACCATTTAAAATGTTCTCATCAACACTGATAACAAGAATTGTTCTAATCACTTTCTTTTGAAAGATTCTATGTCTGTTAAGTTGGTGGGGCAATAAAAACATAGACAATAACATTAGTAACTACCATTTACTAAGCACCTGTTGTGTTCCTGGCACTGGTTTAAAGCATTCCTTTTAATTATACCAATTACTCACCAGGTCAGCCAGATTTGCTAGACTTTATCCACTTTGTAGATAAGGAAATTGAACTTAGGGATGAAGGTGCAGCAATGTGACATGAGCAAAATTATGTAGTTAGTAAGCAGAGTTGGGTTTGTAACTTCACAATTAAAAGTGCATGTGTGTATGTATGTGTATTTTCTCTTTTTCTTTCTTTTAAATCTGTTTATTTACTCATTATTGGATAGAGACAGAGAAATTGAGAAGGGTGGGGAGACAGAAATTGATTGAGAAGGGAGGGAGATGGAGAGAGACAGAGAGACACCTGCAGCCCTGTTTCACCATTTATGAAGTGTCCCTCCTGCAGGTGGAGACTGGGGGCTTGAACCTGGGTCCTTGTGCACTGTAATGTGTGTGCTCAGCCAGGTGCACCACTATGCAGCCTTGTTTTTTCTTTCTCTTTTAACAGAACACTGCTTTGCTCTGGTTTATGGTTTTTTGGCGGATTGAACTGGGGCTTTGGAGCCTCAGGCACGAGAATCTCTTTGGATAACCATTATGTTATCTATCCTCTCCCCTCCTATCTTCTTTTTTAAATTATTATTATTATTATTATATATATTATTATTTTTTTGTTAACAGGCTTAGTGCTGGGACTATGGTGCCCGAACTAAGAATCGCCTGCTCTCACTGGCCATTCGCGTTCTCGAAATTTTACATCAGGCTCAACCTGACGCTGTTGACTGGCTACGGAAGAAGAGCAAACGCTAGAAGAAGAAGACTGGCCATTTTTCTTTGTCTCTCTTATTTGACAAGACAGAGAAATTGAGAGGGTGAAGGGAGTCAGAGAGAGAGAAACACAAACATCTGCAGTCCTGCTTAAGGGCTAATGAAGTGTTCCTCCTGCATATAGGACCAGGGTCTTGAACCCAGGTTGTTGCACATGGTAATCAAATGCACCCCTCCCCAAATAAGTACTTTTAATGAGCAATTTATTTGTGTATTTTTACCAGAACACTGTTCAGCTCTGGGTTATGGTGGTATGGAAACTTGAACCTGGGACTTTAGACCCTGAGGCATGAGAGTTTCTTTGCATAACCATTATGCTATCTAACCCCCACCATTTATTTATTTATTTATTTATTTATTTATTTATTTATTGCCTCCAGGTTGATTGCTTTGGTTTGGTGCCTACACTACAAATCCACTGCTCTTGGCAACAATTTTTTTTTCATTTTATTGGATATGAAGAGAGAAACTGAGAGATGAAGGGAGACAGAGAGGGAGAGAGACAGAGAGACATATGCAGACTTGCCTCACCGCTTGTGAAGCTTTCCCCCTGCATGTGGGGTATCGTTGTGTGGGTCCTTGCACTTTGTACTAGATGCACTTAACCTGGTGCACCACCACCCGAACCCCATGAGCAATTTATTCTAACTTTATAAACTGGCTTTTCTTTTCATTTTATTCTAAATTCTGGAACAGGTATACATAGAAATGAGAATGACCTGCTCACCAAAAATCACCCAAATATCACCAGGAAGATCATCAATTATAAAAGTTCAGTATTTAAAGTTGGAAAAAAAAGGCTGGGGAGATAGTATAATGGTTATGCAAAAAGACTTCCATATGTGAGGCCCCAAGGGCCCCAGTTCAATCTCCAGCTTCACCATAAGCCAGACTTGAGCAGTGCTCTGATCTCTCTGTGTGTATCTTGCTCTTTGTATCTCTCTTGTTGAAAACAGGGCCTGGGTGGTGGTGCATCTGGCTAAGTGCACATATACCCAGGTCCCCACCTGCAGGGTGGAAACAATGCACAAGTACCCAGGTCCCCACCTGCAGGGGGAAAGTTTTGTAAGTGGTGAAGCAGGGCTACAGATGTCTCTCTTTCTATCTCCCTCTCAATCTCCTCCTACCCTCTTAATTTCTGGCTGTCTTTATCCAATACATAGATAAATAAATGAATAACATAACATATTAAAAATAAAGGGGGGAATATAGTGGCTGGACAGTAGTGCACCTGGCAGAGTGCACACATTACCATGTATGAGGACCTAGGTTCGAGCTTCCTAGTTCTCACTTACAGGAGGAAGAAGATTCATGGGCAATGGAGTAATGCTTCTTCTTCTCTTTCTTTTCCTCTCTGTCTCTCACCCTCCATCTGAAAAAATAAATAGTGATAGTAGTGGATTGTGCAGATATAAAGGGCCAGTGAGATCCCAGTTGCAGGGAAAAAAGAGAGAAAGAAAGAAAGCAAGAAAGAAAGAAAGGAAAAAGAAAGAAAGAAAGGTAAGGAGGGAGAGAAAGAGAAAGCAAAGCAAGGTTCTGAGGAAAATATCTGATTCATTACTCTGTAAGTCTTGCTTATCATCATGTTCTATCTCCTACAGTTTCTGCCTCCAAAAATATGGATATCTCTTTAACTTTGTAGCCATTGCTCTAGGTGAGGCAGCCATCAAATTTATCCAACTGACTGTGTATTACTTTAGTATCCTGCCTCAAGGAGTTCTTTCCAAGTGGGAGAGATAACATAATGGCCATTTAAAAAACTTTAATGCCTGAGACTCTGAGGCCCCAGTTTTAGTCGCCCTATACCACCATAAACCAGAGCTGAGCAGTGCTCTGGCAAAAAATTAAAATTCTTCCCAACTTTCTTCCTTGTGCTATTTTTACTCATTCTGCACACAGCAACCAGAGGGACTTATTTTTAAAATGGTCTGTGTATTTGTTCTGTGTATTATGCTGTCCAACATAGAGTATACAAAATGTATCAGCTGCACAAAATAGTGTATTGTGCGAATAGAAAGCATACTTTTTGAAAAGTAAACACTTAAATACAATATAGGATCCTGCAAAAAGACACTATATAACATGATTTTTAATTTGGTTAGGCAGCACTTTTTCTTTTATATGTCTCCCATAGCATACTATTATTTTTCCAACCCTGAAACTAAACTTTAATACATGAATTATTGAACCTGGTGGTTCCATAGAGGATTGCAACAGGTCCTGTTTTATAGTGTTTTCTCTAGTGAAAGGGAATAAAGTAAATACAACATGAAGACTTTAGCATATTTATTCTTTTAAAAAAATATTTACTTATTTATTTTCCCTTTTGTTGCCCTTGTTTTTTATTGTTGTTGTAGTTATTGCTGTTGTTATTGATATCATCGTTGTCAGCACAGAGAGAAATGTAGAGAGGAGGGGAGGACAGAGAGGGACAGAGAAAGATAGACACCAGCAGACCTGCTTCACCACTTGCGAAGCGACCTCTTGCAGGTGGGGAGCGGAGGGCTCGAACTAGGATCCTTACGCCGGCCCTTCCACTTTGCGCCATGTGCGCTTAACTCACTGCACTATCGCCTGACTCCCAGCATATTTATTCTGTCTTACTTTTCTCCCCCTCAGGCTTAGCACAGTGAACAGTGAGTTGCCTATATTGTTCAACAAATATCCATTGAACATTTCCAAATAAATATAACATTTTGCATTTTTTAGGAATGATCTAAGATGTTTCTAGGCAAAAAAAAACCAAAACAAAACAAAAAAAAACTAGATGCTTCAACAGTATTTATATTAAATTGGGTAATCATAAATTTTTCGTGAAGTGTGACTTTTGGGCTTTCTAATATAGTAGTTTTCTTTTTCATTATTGACAGCTGTTTTACAATATTTTTCACTTATCAGGTATTCTCATTTTCATCTAAAAATGTCAAAATTGCGGGGAAGCAATTACAGAAGCGAGACCTTCAACCTTCTGCATCCCACAATGATCTTGGGTTAACCCTCCCAGAGGGTTAAAGAATAGGAAAGCTATTAGTGGAGGGGATGGTATATGGAGGTCTGGTGGTGGGAATTGTGTGAAGCTCTAGCCCTCTTATCCTATGGTTTTGTCAATGTTTCCTTTTTATAAATAAAATTTTAAAAAAATATATATATATATATTGATAAAAAAATGTCAATATTATCTGTGGGGTTCAGGAAAAAATTAGTAAAGTCATGGGCCTCATAGAATATACCTAAAGTAGACTTCCTAGCTTCTTCTAACATGAAGACCCCGAATCTCATCTGCTATATTCCTACCTTTAGGTTCTTGATTATTAAACAATTTATTTATTCTGCTTTATATCTTTTTTTTTTTTTGGATAAGAGAAAAACAATTGCACACAATTCCCAATACCAGAGTTCCATATCTGAACCCCTTCCTTGAAAGCTTTCCTATTTTTTATTGCTCTGGGAACATGGACCCAAGATCATTATTATGTGCAGAAGGTGGAAGGTCTGACTTCTGTTAATTGCTTCTCCACCAAACATGGGCATTGGCAGGTCAATCCATACTCCAAACCTGTACTTATCTTTCCCTACTGGGTCAGGGCTCTACGATACATTGGTGGGGTTCCAGGATACATTGATGAGGTCATCTGCCCAGGGAAGTCAAGTTGGCATCATAGTTTGCTTTATAACTTAATGATTTTTGGCCAGCAAGTTATGACTTCCCTAGGCAGACGATCTCACTAATATGTGTCCCTTAACTGCACCTCCCAAAAGCCCCACCCCACTAGGGAAAGATAAAAATAGGCTGGGGTTATGGATTAACCTGACAATGCCCATGTTCAGCTGAGAAGCAATTACAGAAACCAGACCTTCCACCTTCTGCACCCCCAAAAAAATCTTTGGTCCATACTCCAAGAAGGATATAGAATAGGGAACCTTCCAGGACCTGGCAGTTGGGCACCAGGTTAAGCACACAAAGTGCCGAGTGCAAGAACCTGTACAAGGATTCTGGTTCGAGCCCCCAGCTGCCCACCTGCAGGGGGGTCACTTCACAAGCAGTGAAGCAGGTCTGCAGGTGTCTATCTTTCTTCCTCTCTGTCTTTCCCTCCTCTCTCAATTTCTTTCTGTACTATCCAACAACAGCAGTAACAGCAGCAATAACAAAAATAGCAACAACAACAATGGAAAAAAGATGGCCTCCAGGAGCAGTGGGTTCGTAGTGCAGGCACCGAGACCCAGCAATATAACCCTTGAGGCAATTAATTAATTAATTAATTGTGAACCTTCCGATGGAGGGGAGGGTATACGGAACTCTGGTGGTGGGAATTGTGTAGAATTTACCCCCTCTTATTCCACAATCTTGCCGATCATGATTAAATCACTAATAAAACAAAATAAAGTAAAATAAAAAATGTCAAATTTCTCAAAGTTTACCTTGAAGCATGACTAAGGACTGTCGAAGTCGGCTGTTTTCTTTTCGTGTGTTTAATAGTTTTTGTTTCAGCTTTTTTATTTTCGTGCACAATTCTTCCTTTGACAATTCTCCTAAAGGTTCATCATCCTCACTGGAGCTCTCACCAGGCAGAAAAGCATTTCCAGAAAATGGATCTCTCTAAAATGCAAGACAGACACAACAGAAGAAACTTCAGAACAACTTTTATGATTTATTTCAGGTCCTCTGTGCTGAAAATACTTAATTAAACCAACAAAGTCTTATTTTCCTAGGTATTCTGAGCTCCAGTAAAGGAGCTAGGGTCTAAGTAATAACCTTGTTTCAGCTTTGGTCTTCCATTATCCAGAGGAAACCAGAATAAGGAAAGAACTTCAAAGTCTCACACATATGTCTCTTGAAAAACATAAATTAGGACTCTGACTTTACGCCCAACTTCAGTGAAAATACAAATTAGAAAACAGTACAACAAAGTACCATGGTCACCATTCAGATCTTTGTAATGAATCCCTATGTTCCTTTCCTCCCTCTAACTCTTCTTCATTCCTAACTTCATTGTTAAGACTTTGTCATGAAGCCAATTTGGGAGCTCACTGCATCAGAGAAAGGAAAAAGAACAGTCACCTAGACAAAACCTGCAAGTTTACTATTTTCGTTCACGTCTCACCAGGCATCAAGGAATGAATTAAGGACCTCCTACATGCATGATACTGCGAGTAATCTCTCTGTCCTAATTTTTTTTTAATTCTACATAGTTAGAGAGAAAAATGAGGAGAAAAAGCAAGAAACTGAGAGACACATGAGAGGTAGAGATACCAAAGCCCTGCTCCACTGCCCAACAAGTTCCCTTTGCTGTTCTCGATGGTGTTCTCATGTGGTACTGGGGATTGAACCCAGGACCTGACGCATGGTCAAGCAAACACTCTACCTTATAAGCCACCTTCCAGGCTCCTAAAAGTAGTTTTTAAGGTCAATAGCAAGACAATAACTATTGAGAGACATATATGTAAATTGCAAAGCCATAACTATTGAGATAGAAAATAATTTTCTGAACTTAACACACGTGCATGTGTGTATATATGGAATACAAACACACACACACATATTTCCAAATATGGGAAATTGGGACCAGAAGGATCCTCAACATTGCAGAATAATGTTCAACAACCCCAGACGGCTCTTATTAATCCATCCTGTATGTCTGTTACATTAGGATTTTTGTTACAAACTTTGTAGCATCTATCACAACAAATCCAGATTTTGATACCTGGAAGTAAGATACCTAAAACCTGACATTTAGGTTATTTAATGATCAGTTTATGGATAAAGTGAATAGGCATAACACGCTGGAACATCATGAATTATTGCTAGATCTTGGTGAAATATATGGTAATACTGTCACCTGAATGCCTTGGGAGGCAGTCTTCATGCCTATTAAGCATGGAGAGAGCAAGAATGTTGGTATGTGTCAGGGAGTGTTTGTCAGTGCTAGCCACTTGGCAGGGATAGAATATTTTCCCTTTCAGTATGCATGTAGACTGCCTTTTGAGATTTAAATTAACTGAGAATCCAATAATGTAAAGTCTTTGAGATTTTTAAAAAAGTCAGTTGTCTTGACATGGTAAAGCCATAGCTTCATGACTTTCTTTCTTTCTTTTTTTTATAATTTATTTCTTTATTGGGGAATTAATGTTTTACATTCAATAGTAAATACAATAGTTTGTACATGCATAACATTCCCCACTTTCCGATTTAACAATACGACCCCCACTATGTCATTTATCATCCTTCATAGACCTGTATTTCCCCCACCCACCCACCCCAGAGTCTTTTAAATGGGTGCAATATGCCAACTCCATTTCAGGTTCTACTTGTGTTTTCTTTTCTGATCTTGTTTTTCAACTTCTGCCTGAGAGTGAGATCATCCCATATTCATCCTTCTGTTTCTGACTTATTTCACTCAACATGATTTTTTCAAGGTCCATCCAAGATCGGCTAAAAATGGTGAGGTCACTATTTTTTACAGCTGAGTAGTGTTCCATTGTGTATATATACCACAACTTGCTCAGCCACTCACCTATTGTTGGACACCTGGGTTGCTTCCAGGTTTTGGCTATTACAAATTGTGCTGCCAAGAACATATGTGTACACAGATCTTTTTGGATGGATGTGTTGAGTTCCTTAGGATATATCCCCAGGAGAGGAATTGCAGGGTCATAGGGTAGGTCCATTTCTAGCCTTCTGAGAGTTCTACAGACTGTTCTCCACAGAGGTTGGACCAATTTACATTCCCACCAGCAGTGCAGGAGGGTTCCTTTGACCCCACACCCTCTCCAGCATTTGCTGCTGTTACCTTTTCTGATGTATGACATTCTCACAGGAGTGAAGTGATATCTCATTGTTGTCTTGATTTGCATTTCTCTGACAATCAGAGACTTGGAGCATTTCTTCATGTGTTTCTTGGCCTTTTGGATCTCTTCTGTGGTGAATATTCTATCCAAGTCCTCCCCCCATTTTTGGATGGGGTTATTTGTTGTCTTGTTGTTGAGTCTGGCAAGCTCTTTATATATGTTGGTTATTAAACTCTTGTCTGATGTATGACATGTAAAGATCTTCTCCCATTCTGTGAGGGGTCTCTTGGTTTGGGTAGTGGTTTCTTTAGCTGTGCAGAAGCTTTTTAATTGGATGTAGTCCCATAGGTTTATACTTGCCTTAGTCTTCTTTGTAATTGGATTCGTTTCATTGAAAATGTCTTTAAAATTTATGCGGAAAAGAGTTCTGCCAATATTTTCCTCTAAGTATTTGATAGTTTGTGGTCTAACATCCAAGTCCTTGATCCACTTGGAATTTACTTTTGTATTTGGTGAATACAGTGATTCAGTTTCATTCTTCTGCATGTTTCAACCCATTGTTTCCAACACCATTTGTTGAAGAGACTCTGCTTTCCCCATGTGATAGTCTGGGCCCCTTTGTCAAAGATTAGATGTCTATAGGTGTGGGGCCTCATTTCTGGGCTCTCAATTCTATTCCACTGGTCAGTGTGTCTATTCATGTTCCAGTACCAAGCAGTTTTGATAACAATGGCCCTATAATACAGTTTGAGATCTGGGAGTGTGATGCCTCCAGTTCTGTTCTTTTTTCTCAAGCTTGTTTTGGCAGTTCTAGGTCTTTTCTGGTTCCAGATAAACATTTGTAGCATTTGTTCTATTCTCCTAAGAAATGTGCTTGGGATCTTGATGGGGATAGCATTAAATTTGTAGATGGCTCTGGGTAATATATTCATTTTGATGATGTTAATTCTCCAACCCATGGACATGGAATATCTTTCCACTTCCTTGTGTCTTTTTCAATTTCTTTGAGTAGTGACTCATAATTTTCAGTATACAAGTCTTTCACGTCTTTGGTTAGGTTTACTCGTAGATATTTTATTGTTTTTATTGCTATAGTAAAAGGAATTGATTTCTGGATTTCAATTTCTTCTAACTTAGTGTTTGCTTAGAGGAATACCACTGACTTTTGAATGTTAATTTTGTAGCCTGACACCTTACTGTATTGCCTGATGATTTCCAAAAGCTTCTTGCTGGATTCCTTAGGTTTGTCCATGTATACTATCATGTCATCTGCAAATAAGGAGAGTTTGACTTCTTCTCTTCCAATCTGTATCCCTTTAATTCTTTGCTCCTGCCTGATTGCTATGGCAAGAACTTCCAACACTGTGTTGAATAGTAATGGTGATAGTGGGCATCCCTGTCTAGTACCTGATCTGAGTGGAAATGCTTCCAGTTTTTCACCATTGAGTATGATGTTGACTGTAGGTTTGCTATATATAGACTCCACTATCTTGAGGAATTTTCCATCTATTCCCATTTTTTGTAGTGTTTTGATCATAAAGGGATGTTGTATTTTGTCAAAGGCTTTCTCTGTTATCTGTTGATATGACCATGTGGTTTTTGGTCTTGCTTTTGTTGATGTGGTGGATCACATTGATTGATTTACATATATTAAACCAACCTTGCATGCCTGGGATAAACCCCACTTGATCATGATGAACCATCTTTTTGATATACTGCTGTATCCGGTTGGCTAGAATTTTGTTCAATATTTTCGCATCTATGTTCATCAGAGATATTGATCTGTAGTTTTCTTTTTTGGTTGTGTCCCTGTCTGCTTTTGGTATCAGGGTGACGTTGGCTTCATAGAAGCTGGCAGGGAGTATTCCAGTGTTTTCAATCTTCTGGAAGACTTTTAAAAGTAGAGGTATTAGTTCTTCTTTGAAGGTTTTGTAGAATTCATTTGTAAAACCATCTGGTCCAGGGCTTTTATTTTTGGGGAGATTTTTGATAACTGTTTCAATTTCATTAGCTGTGATGGGCCTGTTCATTTAATTGACTTCCTCTTGACTTAGTTTTGGAAATTGGTAGGTATCTAGGAAATCGTCCATTTCTTCCAGGTTCTCTAGCTTGGTGGCATATAGTTGTTCATAGAAGCCTCGCATGATATGTTGAATTTCTGTGATGTCTGTTGTGATACCTCCTCTTTCATTTAATATCGATTTATTTGGGTCTTCTCCCTTTTTTGTTTTGTGAGTCTGGCTAAAGGTTTGTCGACTTTGTTTACTCTTTCCAAAAACCAAGATTTACTTTCGTTGATCTTTTGTATGGTTTTCCTTTTCTCTATGTTATTTATTTCTGCCCTAACTTTAGTGATTTCTGTCCTTCTGGTTGCTTTAGGGTTCCTTTGTTCTTCTTCTTCTAGGTCTTTGAGATGTGCAACCAGGCTGTTTATTTGTGCTTTTTCTTGTTTCCTAATGTGTGCTTGTATAGCTATGAACTTCCCTCTTAGGACTGCTTTAGCTGTGCCCCAAATATTTTGATAGCTTGTGTCTTCATTTTCATTGAACGCTCGAAACATTTTGATTTCTTCCTTGATTTCCTCTTTGACCCAGAAGTTGTTAAGAAGTGTACTGTTGAGCTTCCACATTTTGGCACTGTTACTAATCTTTTGTTGATTGTTAAGTGTTAGTTTAATTCCACTGTGGTCTGAGAAGATGCTTGGGATGATTTCAGTGCTCTTGAATTGGCTGATGCTGTCTTTGTGGCCTAATATATGGTCTGTCCTTGAGAATGTCCTTGAGAATGTGGATTTGAGTAAAATGTGTGTTCCAGTTTCTTGGGATGAATGACTCTGAAAATGCCCAATAGTTCTAGTTTTTCTATCTCTTCATTTAGCTCCCTTATGTCTTTATTGATTTTCTGCCTGGATGATCTGTCAAGTTGAGAGAGTGGGGTGTTGAAGTCCCCTCCTATGATTGTGTGGCTGTTAATATATTGCTGTAGCTCTTTCCGTAGACATTTGATGTATTTAGATGGCTTCTCATTGGGTGCATAGATGTTAATAATTGTTAAGTCCTGTTGATTGACTGATCCTCTGAGCATTAAGTAGTGTCCATTCCTATCTTTTTTGATCTTATCTATTTTAAAGACTATCATGTCAGATATGAGAATAGCTGCTCCTGCACTTTTTTGTGGGCCATTGCCTTGTATGATAGTTTTCCATCCTTTCACTTTAAGTCTGTGTTTGTCTTGTTGAGTTAGGTGGGTTTCCTGTAGACAGCATATTGTTGGGTTGTGTTTTCTGATCCATCTTCCTACTCTGTGTCTTTTAATAGGTGAATTCAGGCCATTGACATTTATTGATATCAAAGACTGAAGATATTTTAACGCCATTCTTGTAGAGTTTTAGAGTGTTTTGATATATGTCCTATTTGTGGTGGTCTGATTGTTTATAGGAGACCTTTCAGAACTTCTTTCAGGGCAGGCTTGGTGATGGTTGATTCCTTCAACTTTTGCTTGTCTGAGAAGGTTTTGATGCCTCCATCTAGTCTGAATGACAGTCTAGCAAGATATAGTATTCTTGGCTGAAAGCCTCTCGATAGATATCTTGCCATTCTCTTCTAGCTCGTAGTGTTTGTATGGAGAAGTCTGCTGCTAATCTTTTGGGTTTTCCTTTGTAGGTGACTCTGTTTTTCTCTTGCAGCCTTCAGGATCCTTTCTTTATCCTTATTCCTTTCCATTCTAAATATGATATGTCTTGGTGTCTTTAGGTCTGGGTTAATTCTGTTTGGGACCCTCTGGGCTTCTTGAATCTTTATGTGTTTGATGTTGTCTAGACTAGAGAAGTTTTCAGCTACTGTGGCCTGGAAAATGATTTCTTTCTCTCCTTCTCTTTCTTCCTCTGGTATGCCAATAATGCGTATATTGTTTCTTTTGAAGTCATCCCATAGGACTCTGTTGTTGTTTTCAGCATCTCTTAATCTTTTTTTGAGATCTCTTACTTCTTTTTTAGTTGTCTCTAATTCATCCTCAATCTTGCTAATTCTGTCTTCAGCCTCATAGATTCTATTCTCTCTGCCCTCTACTGTTTGCTGGAGTTCATCTATTTTGTTGCCCTGCTCTGATACTGTTTTAGCTTGTTCAGCTAGTTGCATTCTTAGCTCAGCGATTTCAGCTTTCAGCTCTCTAATAACCATGAGATAATTAGTATTTTCTTCCATATTCTCATTTGTTGTTCCTGCATTTCTGATTACAATTTTTTCAAATTCTTTACTCACTCCTGTTATTATTTCCTTAGCTAATGTTTGGATGTAGAACTCGTTATTTTGTGCTTCACCCTCTGGAGGACTTTTAGCTGGACTTTTGTCCTGGTTCGATTCTCCAATATTTTTTCTTGTTGTTTTACCCATTTTATATATTATGTTATGAGTTCCCTTTATCAGTACTTTTCAAATTATTGATCACTATTGCCTGGATTGACTTGTGTCTAAGTAAGTTAATTAAAGGGTTCACAGTGGTGGAAGTCAACAGTTATTTCAATCCCTGAGTTGGAGCTCAGTGTTTTAAAACCTCTTTCTTTTTTTTTTCTTCCCTGTAGGCTATGGGAGCCTGAGGGCTTTTAAACTATCAATAGGCTTCTTAGCTTAATCACTGACTTAATCACGCGGCATCATCTATGTTCATTTCCCATGTCTACGTTCGACCGGACCTGCCAATATACATGGATATCTTCGCCCACCCTGTCCAACGCTTGATGTCTCGTCACCCAATCTGGTCCCCTACGCCTACACTGAACCTCTCTGTTCCAGTCTCTTGGAAACAGAGTTGGCAGTCAGCTGAGGTAAAGAACAAACACCTCATCACAGACCCCTGCAAGCGTCAACCCAGCTTTGACCTAGCACGTTATGATTGGGCCCTCCTCAATCGCTATCGAACAGGCCATGGCCGGTGCACCGCTATGTTCCATCGCTGGGGAGCCAGAGACGACCCGAACTGCCCCTGCGGCTACAGACAGACTATGACCCACATAGTCAATGACTGCCACCTCTCCAGATTCAAAGGAGGTCTCAAAACTTTACATCAGGCTCAACCTGACGCTGGCTATGGAAGAAGGGCAAATGCTAGAAGAAGAACTGACTCCTGACCAAGAGATAAAGCAGGGTGTGGCAGAGATAATCCAGTGGTTATGCAAAGAGACTTTCATAGCCCCTCAGCTATGCCACCGAGGTATAGGTCTCCTGAGTTTCCTGGTTAGATCTCTGTCCCCTGGTGTCCCTTCCTGTCGCTGCTCCAGATTCGGTGATTTACTGGGTTCCTGTGGTCATTATAGTCCTGTCTTGTTTAGGTCCCAGGTGGTCTCCTTTGGTATTCCTAGTTGATCCAGGAGAGGAGAGGAGAGAAAGCGATCTGCTGCTCGTAGCTCCGCCTCCAGAAGTTGAATCTTCTTTCTGTTTCTATCTTGCGCTTTGTGCCACTTGCGCTTAACCCCGCTTCATGACTTTCAATGGGCTTCTTTTTCAGTGTTCTTTATCAGGTTTTAGGATAATATTAGGACTCATCACAGTGGCAATTAACAGATTCATTGAGCTACCTTCAAGCTTTTTGTTTCATATGTATTTAGGTTACTGCCACAAGTTGGAGAGAAAAGAAAGTGAGCATAGATGCCATAATATAATAGGAGAGTGTTTAGGATTATTTATAACTAAGATCTCTGGTTGTAGTTACCTGCAACCAGCTATATAGAAATAGTTTAGAAAGTTATTATGTTTTTTAAGGAAATAAAATTTCAAAGAAATCACAGTATTGGCATGTAAGAGCATGATTCTTTTACCACTCAAGGAACTACTGGGACATGCAAACTTCCACCAGTAAATTGAAATAGAATATTACTTCCTTTCTGCAATATTCCTAAATTAGCAATTTAAGTATAGATAATTTAAGTATCCACGTACTGTTGATGGGCATATAACAATAAACTGATGGAAATATTCTGGAAAGCAATCTTATGACAACTAGACAAACTAAGATACATGCACATAAAACACTGTACTTGTTACAAATACATACATACATACATTTACAAAGTCACACCAATAAATTTACATACATAAATTTACAAAGTCACACAAAGAAATTTACATACATATATTTACAAAGACATACAAGTAAATTTATATACACAAATTTGCAAATACACACACACACAAAAATAGACAGGAGGCACACTGATAGATTTCCCAAGGTATAGGAGTGGTGAGTTTACATCAAAAAGGAATAAATGAATAAATATAAGTAGAAGAGTGACCACGACCAAACCAAAGATAAGTAGAAAATACAAACTGAGGTTGGTAGAAAAATGAAAGCAAACCATAAGGAAACAGAAAGAAGATGTGTTCAGGGCAGGGGACATTGTTCAGTGATAAGAGTATATGATTCATATATGTTATGAAGCCCTGAAACACAAATACAGAAACAGGTATTCCAATTTCTAGTGTTTTTTTATGAGGCAAAATATTTTCTTGCAGTTGATTATGTTTACTTTCACAAAATGTCAAAGAACGTTTGTACAATGACATAATTGGATACACTTAAATAGAAGCAAGCAAATATCTTTGGAATATGTTTCTAACTCTACTTTTTTAATGTTCAACATTCAAAAAAAGAGAACATGAAATTAAATGCATTCACTTGAATAAAGACTCAGGAGAAAGAAATTCACATGAGAGGAGAAAGTACATCATATATTTTCAATACATTATCAAAGGAACTATGATTGAGCTAAATAATAAAATTATATGAAGATAACAGAACACCAACCTGTCCTTTATCCATGTCACTATTTGCATTCTCTGAATCCATTGTCTCTGTCCTTTTCCTCTTTCCTTTTCTAAGACCTTGGATATTAGTAACTTCATCTGTTTGAAAGATTTTCTGCATTTTCTCACTCAGTTACCAAAAATTTTCTGAAAACGTAGAAGGAAGTGTCCATGTAGATGATGCTATTCTTAATGTAGCTCTAAAGTCAGTGTTTTTCCTTAAAAAACAAAAAACAGAATATACATAATGTGTTTATAACTATGCTTCGTAATGGCACTGACATGAAGACTTCTACTAAATACTTTCAATCATTCTTTCATTAACCAATTTGATATACACACTCATTTAATTGAAAAATCAGTTTTATCATTATCACAAGGATGGCATATTTTCCTGATAAAGCCAGAGTCTGCTGCCCAGTGTCATAGAAAGCAAAACTGTCACACTAGCTTTTGCATAAAGAGAAAATAAACTTTACTGCACAATTTGAGTTTGGAGTTTATCAACTTATAACAACCCTTTCCCAGGGATTGTTAGCCTTTTAGATAGGTTGATGTGGAGGAGTAAATTGGATAGTCAGAAGTTGGATTTGGGCAATCTGGAAGGGTCAAAGGCCCTCTAGATAATGTTTTCTCCCTAGAACAAAGTCCTTAAATAGTCTCCACTGTAACAAAGGGTAGGGAATTTAGGAAGAGTGTAGGCATTTAAGTCCCTGAGATTTCCATCCTGTCTTTAATTCCTAGAGTTTAATTCAACCCAATATATCAATCTCTGTCTATCTTCTTCTTTCATAGTCATATCACAAAGTCCAAACCAAGTCTTTGTAGACCTTGACTTCAACCCAATTGCAAGGAAGACTAACTCAAAAACAAATCAATGGATTTTGAGCAATTCCAGAGGTGGGGCTACTGAGCAGCAGCAGCTGTGTTTCTCTCCTCTCCTCTTCCAGGTCAACTAGGAAAACCAAAGGAGATCATGTGAGATCACAACAAGGTAGAACTAGAATGACTTCAGGAACCCACCAAATCACTGGTGAATGCAAATACGTGTGGCTTGTGGACAGAGAAGAGCCTAGGTGTCTGGTAACTGTCTGGCAGTTTCCCTATTGAGGCACCACCTCAGTCTGTCTTACCAGAAAAAAAAAATGGCTGAAGGGAGGAGAGGACTCCCATAAGACTAACTAAATTCAACTGTGAGTCTCCACTGCTACTGCCCTCAGAGGCTGGAGCAGCAGGGGGGAGGCCCTCTGCTGACATCTGGGGACAGAGAAACTCAGGAGAAGATCTATCCCTTGGTGGCCTAGTGGTGGGGCTGTGTGCTGGGAGCCTTTCCATGTTGACCTCCTGATGAGAACATAGTGAATAGTTGCCTCAGAACCTACAGACTATAAACAGGACTTGTTTAGAAACTCACAGGGCCCAGCAGTGCTGCCCAGCTTAGCAAAGAAGCAGAATTGAGCCTGGAGCTTTGGATCCTTGGGGTGTGAGAGTCTCTTTGAATAACCACTGTATTGTCTCTTCCCCACGCTGCTTTATCTCTTGGTCAGGAGTGAGGGATTAAGCTAAGAAGCCTACTTACAGTTTAAAAGCCCTCAAGCTCCCATAGACTACAAAGAAGAAAAAGAACAAAAGAGGCTTTTAAGCCACTGGGATCCAACTCAGGGATTAAAATAATATTGAAACAACTGTCAATTTACACAACCATGAACCCTTTAATTACTTTACTTAGATGCAAGTCCATCCAGGCAAGAGTGATCAGTAATTTGAAAAGTACTGAGAGAGGGATCTCATAACATACCATATAGAATGGTTAAACCAACAAGAAGAAATATTGAATAAACCAGGATAAGAGTCCAGCTAAAAGCCCCACAAAGGGAGAAACACAAAATAATGAGGCCAACATCCAAACACTAGTTAAAGAAATAATCACAGGAGTGAGTAAAGAGTTTGAAAGAATTGTCATCAGAAATGCAGAAACAACAAATAAGATTCTGGAAGAAAACACTAATTATCCCAAGGTTATTAGAGAGCTGAAAGCTGAAATAGCTGAGCTAAGAACAAAATCAGCTGAACAAGCTAAAATAGTATCAGAACAGGGTAACAAAATAGATGACCTCCAAAAAAAGTAGAAGGGAGAGAGAATAGAATCAATGAGGGAAGTAACTGGGTTATCACTCAGCATGCAGATCTTGCTCTGCAGAAGCTACCTGAGGTGTCTTGTGACAAGGACCCAGCACAATCCAATAGGAATCACAGAGAAGAAAGCATGCCAGGGAAAAGGAAAAAAGAAGAGCAAGGAAAGGAGGAGAAACAGCAGGAAGAAAAGGAAGAGGAGGAACAACCCCCCCGGAAGAGAATAAGCAAGCCTCTCATGCACAGTCTCTGGGCAATGTTTAAGTCAAACAGATCTGTCACAATATCAGATAGCCTGTCACTTGCATTCGAATTCAACATAAACCAAAGGCAGGTACAGAATTGATTTATTGAAACAAAAAAGAAATACAAAGCTGAAATGAACATAAAGAAATGTAGAAAAACACGTAATAGGACTTGGTTTTCTGAAAGGGAAAAAAAAATACAAAGATGAAATGAACAGAAAGAAATGTAGAAAAACACGTAAAAGGAATTGGTTTTCTGAAACAAAATACAAAGATGAAATGAACAGAAAGAAATGTAGAAAAACACGTAAAAGGAACTGGTTTTCTGAAACAAAAAAGAAATACAAAGATGAAATGAACAGAAAGAAATGTAGAAAAACACTTAATAGAAAGAAGTCATAAGAACTGGAGATAAGAACATCAGCATTGTGAAAAGCACTAACTGTACAGAGAATGTTACATATTACCTGTGGATGATTATATGTCATTTTTAAAGATCCACTGCCTCACTTGATCATCGCAGTCTACTGTAACCGAGGATGCCCCATTGCTGAGGGACAATGTGATTTCATCAAGCAGTGCTCTTAGTTATAATCTTGGAAATGTTCTAAGCTGTGTCAATTTGTGTTTGATAGATCGTGTCTGTCTACTGTAATGCTCACTACATAAATTCCCCACGTGAGGGAGAGGAGAGTACTCCAAAGTATAAACCCTGTCTGGAAGCTGAAAGCGCCCAGGACTTCATCAAGGAGCAAAGCTCTAGCTTCCTTTATCCCTTCCTCTCTCAATAAGAAAAATAAATAAATAATAAAGTAAATTCCTAAAAAAACATGACAAATGTGTGTGGTCCAGGAGGTGGTGCAGTGGATAAAGCATTGGACTCTAAAGCATGAGGTTCTGACTTCAATCCCTGGCAGCACATGTACCAGAGTGATGTCTGCTTCTCTCTCTCCTCCTATCTTTCTCATGAATAAATAAATAAAATCTTTTTTAAAAAAAAAAAAAAGAATCAATGAGGGAGAAAACAGAATTAGCAAGATCGAGGATGAATTAGAGACAACTAAAAAAGAAGTAAGAGATCTCAAAAAGAGATTAAGAGATACAGAAAACAACAACAGAGACCTATGGGATGACTTCAAAAGAAACAATATATGCATTATTGGCTTACCAGAGGAAAAAAGAGAGGGAGAGGAAGAAAGCATTCTTCAGGAGATAATACCTAAAAACTTCTCTACTCTAGATAACACCAAAGACATAAAGGTTCAAGAATCCCAGAGGGTCCCAAACAGAATTAACCCAGACGTAAAGACACCAAGACACATCATATTTAGAATGTAAGGAATAAGCATAAAGAAAGGGTCCTGAAGGCTGAAAGAGAAAAACAAAAAGTCACCTACAGAGGAAAACCCATAGGATTAGCAGCACACTACTCCACACAGACACTACAGGCCAGAAGAGAATGGTAATATATCAATCAAGTGCTCATTGAGATAGGCTTAAGGCCTTCAACCAAAACTACTGTATCCTGCTAGACTGTCCTTCAGACTACATGGAGACATAAAAACCTTCTCAGACAAACAACAGTTGAAAAAATCAACTATCACCAAGCCTTCCCTGAAAGAAGTTCTGAAAGGTCTCCTATAAAACAGTGAGACCACCATAAATAGGCCATATATCAGAACACTCTAAAACTCTACAAGAATGACATTATTTATCTTCAATCTTTGATATCGGTAAATGTCAGTGGCCTGAATTCACCTATTAACAGGCACAGAGTAGGAAGATGGATCAGAAAACACAACCCAACAATATGCTGTCTACAGGAAACCCACATAACTCAACATGACAAACACAGACTCAAAGTGAAAGAATAGAAAACTATCATACAAGCCAATGGCCCACAAAAAGGGGCAGGAATAGCTATTCTCATATCTGACATGATAGACTTTAAAATAAATAAAATTTAAAAAGTTAGGGTTGGACATTACTTAATACTCAGAGGATCAGTCAATCAAGAGGACTTAACAATTACTAACATCTATGCATCCAATGAGAAGCCATCTAAGTACATCAAACAGCTACTGAAAGAGCTACGGCAATATATTAAAAGCAACACAGTCATAGTAGGGGACTTCAACACTATACTCTCTCAACTTGATGGATCATCTAGGCAGAAAATCAATAAAGACATGAGGAAGCTAAATGAGGAGACAGATAAACCAGAACTATTGGGCATTTTCAGAGTCATCCATCCCAAGACACTGGAATACGCATTCTACTCAAGTCCACATGAGTCACTCTCAAGGATAGACCGTATGTTAGGCCACAAAGACAGCATTAGCATGTTCAAGAGCATTGGAGTCATCCCAAGCATCTTCTCAGACCACAGTGGAATTAAACTAACACTTAACAATCAACAAAAGATTAGTAATAGTCCCAAACTGTGGAAGCTCAATAGTACACTACTTAACAACTACTGGGTCAAAGAGGAAATAAAGGAAGAAATCAAAATGTTTTGAGAGATCAATGAAAATGAAACAAGCTATCAAATATTTATTGGGACAGATATAAGGCAGTACTGAGAGAGAAGCTCATAGCCATATAAGCATACATTAGGAAACAAGAAAAAGCACAAATAAACAGCCTGATTGCACATCTTAAAGACCTAGAAGAAGAAGAACAAAGGAACCCTAAAGCAACCAGAAGGACAGAAATCACTTAAGTTAGGGCAGAAATAAATACATTGAAAATAGGAAAACCATACAAAAGATCAATGAAAGTAAATGTTGGTTCTTCGAAAAAGTGAATAAAATCAACAAACCTTTAGCCAGACTCTCAAAACAAAAAAAGGAGAAGACCCAAATAAATCGGATACTAAATGAAAGAGGAGATATCACAACAGACACCACAGAAAATCAACATATCATGTGAGGCTTCTTTGGACAACTATATGCCACCAAGCTAGAGAACCTGGTAGAAATGGACAATTTCCTAGATACCTAGGAACTTCCAAAACTAAGTAAAGAGGAAGTAGACAACATGAACAGGCCCACCACAGCTAATGAAATTGAAACAGTTATCAAAAACCTTCCCAGGAATAAAAGCCCAGGACCAGATGGTTTTACAAATGAATTCTACAAAACCTTCAAAGAAGAACGAATACCTCTACCTTTAAAAGTCTTCCAGAAGATTGAAGACACAGGAATTCTCCCTGCCAGCTTCTATGAAGCCAACATCACTTTGATATCAAAAGCAGACAGGGACACAACCAAAAAAGAAAACTACAGACCAATATCTCTGATGAACATAGATGCTAAAATATTTAACAAAATTCTAACCAACCGGATATAGCAGTATATTATAAAGATTCATCATGACCAAGTGGGGTTTATCTCAGGCATGCAAGGTTGGTTTAATATATGTAAATCAATCAATGTGATCCACCACATCAACAAAAGCAAGACCAAAAACCACATGGTCATATCAATAGATGCAGAGAAAGCCTTTGACAAAATACAATATCCCTTTATGATCAAATCACTATAAAAATGGGAATAGATGGAAAATTCCTCAAGATTGTCAGTCTATATATAGCAAACCTATAGCCAACATCATACTCAATGGTGAAAAACTGGAATCATTTCCCCTCAGATCAGGTACTAGACAGTGTCATTTTCTCCAGGCTGGCTTCACGGGCGGGTAACAGATGACCAGAAACTTGTAGCTGAGCTGAGAACGCAGTTTAATCTTTATTCATGAGCGGGCAAACAGTCCAACACCTAATCACCACACCATGCGCTCCTTCATCTTTTTCCTCCAGCGGTGTCTGGAACTCAGGAAGTACGTAGGGTAGGGGGCAGGGAGAAGGGGGAAGCAGGGAAACTATCAAGGGCTAAACCAAATCTCCCAGAGGTGGGGGGAGTGAGACCAAACCAATGTAACAGAAAAGACCATGTAAATAGACCACAATCTCAAGCAATGTAACAGAAGCAGAACTAGATCCCAGTAACAGAACTAGAAGCATGCCAACAAGACAGGGATGCCCATTATCACTATTACTATTCAACATAGTTTTGGAATGCTTGCCATAGCAATCAGGCAGGAGAAAGGAATTAAAGGGATAAAGAGTGGAAGAGAAGAAGTCAAACTCCCCTATTTGCAGATGACATGATAGTATACATAGAAAAACCTAAGGAATCCAGCAAGAAGCTTTTGGCTATCATCAGGCAATACAGTAAGGTGTCAGGCTACAAAATTAACATTCAAAAGTCAGTGGGATTCCTCTATGCAAACACTAAGTTAGAAGAAATTGAAATCCAGAAATCAATTCCTTTTACTATAGCAACAAAAACAATAAAATATCTAGGAATAAACCTAACCAAAGAAGTGAAAGACTTGTATACTGAAAATTATGAGTCACTGCTCAAGGAAATTGAAAAAGACACAAAGAAGTGGAAAGATATTCCATGTTCATGGGTTGGAAGAATTAACATCATCAAAATGAATAGACTACCCAGAGTCATATACAAATTTAATGCTATCCCCATCAAGATCCCAACCACATTTTTAGGAGAATAGATTAAATGATACAAATGTTTATCTGGAACCAGAAAAGACCTAGAATTGCCAAAACAATCTTGAGAAGAAAGAACAGAACTGGAGGTATCACATTCCCAGATCTCAAACTGTATTATAGGGCCACTGTCATCAAAACTGCTTGGTACTGGAACATGAATAGACACACTGACCAGTGGAATAGAACTGAGAGCCCAGAAGTAAGCCCCCACACCTATGGACAGCTAGTCTTTTTTTTTGGACATCTAATCTTTGACAAAGGTGCCCAGACTATAAAATGGGGAAAGCAGAGTCTCTTCGACAAATGGTTTGAAAAAAATGGGTTGAAACATGCAGAAGAATGAAACTGAACCACTATATTTCACCAAACACAAGAGCAAATTCCAAGTTGATCAAAGATTTGGATGTTAGACCAGAAACTATCAGATACTTAGAGGAAAATGTTGGCAGAACTCTTTTCCGCATAAATTTTAAAGACATGTTCAATGAAACAAATCCAATTACAAAGAAGACTAAGGCAAGCATAAACCTATGGGACTACATCAAATTAAAAAGCTTCTGCACAGCAAAAGAAACCACTACCCAAACCAAGGGACCCCTCACAGAATGGGAGAAGATATTTACATGCCATACATCAGTCAACAGACTAATAACCAAAATATATAAAGAGCTTGCCAGACTCAACAACAAGACAACAAATAACCCCATCCAAAAATGGGCGGGGGGAGGACATGGACAGAATATTCACCACAGAAGAGGTCCAAAAAGCTGAGAAACATATGAAAAAAATACTCCAAGTCTTTGATTGTCAGAGAAATGCAAATAAAGACAACAATGAGATACCACTTCACTCCTGTGAGAATGTCATACATCAGAAAAGATAATAGCAACAAATGCTGGAGAGGTTGTGGGGTCAAAGGAACTCTCCTGCACTGCTGGTGGGAATGTCATCTGGTCCAACGTCTGTGGAGAACAGTCTGGAGAACTCTCAGAAGGCTAGAAATGAACCTATCCTATTATCCTGTAATTCCTATCCTTGAGATTTATCCTAAGGAACCCAACACACCCATCCAAAAAGATCTGTGTACACTTTTGTTTTTAACAGCACAATTTGCAGTAGCCAAAACCTGGATGCAATGCAGGTGTCCAACAACAGATGAATGGCTGAGCAAGTTATGGTATATATACACAATGGAATACTATTCAGCTATTAAAAGTGGTGACTTCACTGTTTTCAGCCGATCTTGGATGGAGCTTGAAAAATTCATGTTAAATGAAATAAGTCAGAAACAGAAGGATGAATATGGGATGATCTCACTCTCAGGCAGAAGCTGAAAAACAAGATCAGAAGAGAAAACACAAGCACAAGTAAAACCTGAACTGCCATTGGAGTATTTTACCAAAGTAAAAGACTCTGGGCTGGATGGAGGGGGAGAGTATAGGTCCAAAAAATAAAATAAAATAAATAAAAATAAAATAAATCAATGGCATTTCATCATATTGAAAAGTTTCTGCAGAGCAAAAGAAACCATCACCTAAACAAAGAGATCCCTCACAGAATGGGAGAAGATCTTCTCATGCCATACATCAGGTAAAAGGCTAATAAACAAATTATATAAGGAGCTCACCAAAATTAGCATCAAAAAAGCAAATGACCCAATCTAAAAATGTGAAAACATATGAACAGATTATTCACTACAGAAGGGATACAAATGACCAACAGACATATGAAGAATTGCTCCAGGTCACACTGATTGTCAGGGAAATGCAAATAAAAACAACACTGAGATAGCACCTCACCCCTGTGAGAATGTCATACACCATAAAGGACAGTAGCAACAAATGCTGGAGAGGTTGTGGGGACAAAGGAACCCTCCTGTGCTGCTGGTGAAATTGTAAATTGGTCCAGCCCCTGTGGAGAGCAGTCTGGAGAACCCTCATAAGGCCTGAAATGGACCTTCCTATAACCCAGTAATTTGTCTCCTAGGGATATATCCTAAGGACACAATCACTCCTATCCAAAAAGATCTGTGTACACCTATGTTCATAGTAGCACAATTTGTGATAGCTAAAACCTGGAAGCAACCCAGGTGCCCAACAACAGATAAATGACTGAGAAGCTGTGGTATATATACTCAATGGAACACTACCACCTTCTCTGACTCATCTTGGATGGAGCTAGAAGAAATCATGTTAAGTGAGGTAAGTCAGAAAGAGAAATGAGAAAGAAGAATAGACAGAATAACAAAGTAGAATTTGACTGAGTTTAGAGTATTTCACCAAAGTAAAAAACTCTTGAATGGGGGGAAAGGGTAGATTTTCAGCTTTTTATAGGGGGTTGGGGACACAGACTTTTGGTGGCAGGAACAGTGTTAACATACACTCCTATTAACTTATAATCTTATAAATCACCATTTAATCAATATTTGAGGGGAACAGTAGATTGAAGCTCTCAAACTTTTATGCGTAGACGCCAGTTCTGAGTATATATTCCTTTAATCTATGCACTTAAGATTTTAAATCAGTAACCTGATTGAATTTTAACAGTAAGCTCAAATTTTAATACATTTCTAATAATGATTGTTTAATTGAAATATTAAATCACCTATAGTCTTAGACCAAGGAAATCAGAAGCAACTGTTTGTGTCACTATATAAGATAGAGCTATATGTAAATAGCATTAAATGGCATAAATCATGGTAAGGTCTTATATGATACTGAAAATCATAACCATGGGATTTTCAAAGTAAGTCAAATTCCCTAGTAACTTGGTTACAGTAACTATCTATTGCCTTCTTAAACTCCAAAACAGCAGGAACCCTCCTCATTCTCTATAAAACCAATATTTCTCCCAGTTCTGGAAATTCCAGGACATGGCTTGTCTTCCTGCACACTTCACTTGATCCATACCATTTGGTACTGTGTCTGCTGAGCTCAACCAGTACCACTTTGACATGTTTCACTTCGGGTTGTGTCCAGAGACACCAGACATGGAATATCAACCCTTCAGCTCCAGCACTCTGGTGAGACGGTTCCTAGCTCATAGGACTCCTGAATTCCATATCAGGTGATGCACCTCCTAACAAAGCCATAGAACCTAGATAATAATCAGGGCCCACGAGACAGAACACATGTGCACATGTACCCATAAGTTAGGGGAAAATATACACCTTAAAGCAAAAGTGCACAATAGTTTACAGTGACCCCAAACAGCAAGCAAGTAGAAATCTAGAACTAAAAAAAAAAAAAAGACATGCATGTACAAACTATTGTACTTACTGTTGAATGTAAAACATTAATTCCCCAATAAAAAAAAAGAGAAAAAAAAGACATCATAAAATGTTACTTAAATACTTTCCCTATATTTGTGAGCTACTCTCTGCCCTGATCCAGCTTTCTAGTACTAGCAACTCTGACATCATCTTCCCAGGGAATACCTTTGGTCCACCTGCATGTTAGCTGTCATGCTCAGGCAAAAATTAGTAGAGTCATGGGCCACTTGGAATATACCTACTAGCTTTTTCCAAAATGGAGACCCCAAAACTCATCTGCTATATTCTTGCCTTTAGGTTCCTGATTATTAAACAATTTGTTCTACTTTATATATTAATGCTTTTTCAGGCACCAAGTTGCAGATGGTACCATGATGCCAACGTGAATTCCCTGGGCAGATGACCTCACCAATGTGTCCTGGAACCTCACCTCTCTAGAGCCCTGCCTCACTAGGGAAAGACAGAAACAAGCTGGGAGTATGGATTGACCTGCCAACACCCATGTTTTTCTCAGCAGAGAAGAAATTACAGTAGCCAGACCTTCCACCCCATAATGTACCCCATAATGACCCTGGGTCCATGCTTCCAGAGGGTTAAAGAATAGGAAAAGCTTTCAAAGGAGGGGATGGCATTTGGATCTCTGGTGGTGGAAATTATATGGAAATGTACCCCTCTTATCCTATGGTCTTGCCAATATATTTTATTTTACAAATAAATTAGTAACAATTAAAAAAGAACTTGACTTTAATAATGTAATATGAATGAACTGTCACTTATAAAGTCATATTTGTAAAATTTTCTAACTGTATACATTTTTAACCAGTTGAGAACCTTAAAAAAAGTATAAATATTATCAATTTATATAGCCAATATTTCAGATGACTGAAATTATCTATATGTTTAGGAAAAAATACATTGATAATAGCAGATCTCTCCAGGACAAAATATCCCTCGGGTTATCAAAAAGATTTATTTAAAAGTTTGCTTTGTTTGGTAAAACTCTAAAGTTTAGAGATGGAAAACTTCCCCTTGTGTAAAGTGAAACTGCACTGTAAACAGTGATAAAAAAAAATTTTACAAAAAAATTTAAGGGGGGAGTCGGGCTGTAGCGCAGCTGGTTAAGCGCAGGTGGCGCAAAGCACAAGGACCGGCATAAGGATCCCGGTTCGAACCCTGGCTCCCCACCTGCAGGGGAGTCACTTCACAGGCGGTGAAGCAGGTCTGCAGGTGTCTATCTTTCTCTCCTCCTCTCTGTCTTCCCCTCCTCTCTCCATTTCTCTCTGTCCTATCCAACAACGACAACAACAATAATAACTACAACAATAAAACAACAAGGGCAGCAAAAGGGAATAAATAAATAAAATAAATATTTAAAAAATAAAAAAATAAAATAAAATAAAATAAATTTAAGGGCTAATCATTTTTTTCAAAACTTAACCCAGTAGATAATAGTACCATATAACTGAAATGATGAAATTTAACGTTTGTTATAATCAGATTATGTGGCACATTTGGTCTTAATGTATTGATTTGCTTTCATGAGAAGATACTATATTTAATTATAATTATAGAAGGGAATTAGTTTAAAAGGCCTTCAAGAATACATGAAATGTCAAACAGAAAAAAAAATGTATGAGAAATCATCCCATGCAGTGGCTTGGGAAGTAGTACAGTTGATAAAATGCTCAATTTTTTTTGTAAGCTTTTATTTATTTATTTATTTTTCTTTTTTTTGTTGTTGCCCTTGGTTTTTGTTGTTGTAGTTATTATCGTTGTTGTTATTGATGTCATCGTTGTTGGATAGGACAGAAAGAAATGGAAAGAGGAGGGGGAATACAAAGAGGAGGAAAGAAAGACACCTGCATGCCTGCTTCACCACCTGTGAAGCGACTCTCCTGCAGGTGGGCAGCTAGGGACTTGAACCAGTATCCTTACTGGTCCTTGCGCTTTGCACCACCTGCGCTTAGCCCGCTGCGCTACTGCTCAACTTTTTTAAAAAAAATTATTTATTTATTTATTATTGGATAGAGACCGTCGTCAGAAATTGAGAGGGGAGGGGAAGATAGAGAGGGAGAGAGACAAGGAGACACGCCCTTGTTGTATGCTTTACATTGGGTTCTAGTTCTCCCCCGCCAAGAGAATTAGATCAGTCCTGTTAATTTCACGGGCCCGCTTGGCCCTGCCCCTAGGAAACCCGCCAGAGTTCCAGAGTGACAGAGTTCCTGGGTTCCTGAGTTCCAGAGTTGGAGAGAGTGCTTGCGCCGCTGCAAAGAGACAGCAGAGTTCTGTTTGGTGATTAGTTTGTCTTAGTTTATGAATCGTTGTTCCTGAATAAAGAAATACAGCTTCCCTGCCCAGCCGTTGTCTCCGCGTCTCTGTTACCCGCCCGTGAAGCTAGCCAGCCCAGCCGGCTAGAGCCTCGGAATTTTAACAACACGCCCTGCTTCACCACTCGCAAAGCTTTCCCCCTGCAGGAGGGGACCAGGGGCTTGAACCTGGGTCCTTGTGCATTGTAACATGTGTGCTCAATGAGGTGTGCCCCCACCTGACCTCCAAATGCTGAACTCTTTAAGCATGAGACCCGAGTTCAATCACTGGCAATGCATGTGCCAACGATGCTCTGGTTCTCTTTCCCTCTTTCTCAACAATAAAATAAATCTTGGAGGCCAGGCAGTGGCATGCACGGTTAAGCAAACATAGTACTATGCATAAGGAACTGGGTTCTAGCTTCTGGTTCCCCACCTTCAGCTGGGACACTTCACAAAAGGTAGAGCTGTGGCTTCGTAGTGTCAGCATGAAGGTCCAGCATTAACACTGAAGACAAATAAATAAATACATCTTTAAAAAATAAATTACACTATGCTATCATGAATTAATTATGCTACCAGGATTATCTTTGGGGCTCAGTGCCTGTATGATGACTTCACTGCTCCTGGTTTCTATTTTTGTTTCTTTATTACTTTATTGGGGGTACTGGTTTTTATTTTATTTTATTTTAGTGAGACAGGGAGAACTAGAGAGGGAAAGGAGGGAGAGAAAGATACCTGCAGCTTGCTCCATTGTTCGTAAAGCTCCCCACCCTGCAGGTGTTGATTAGGGACTTGAACCCAGAAGCATAGTATGCACTTTACTGGGTGTGTCACTGCCCTGCTCCACTATGAAATTCTTTAAGATTTTTTCCGCTATTTTTTAAAAGTTTTTATTTATAAAAAGGAAACGCTGACAAAAAAAAAACGTAAGAGGGGTACAACTCCACACAATTCCCACCACCAGAACTCTGTATCCCATACCCTCCTCTGATAGCTTTCCTATTCTTTAACCCTCTGGAATTATGGACCCAGGGTCATTATGGGGTGCAGAAGGTGGAAGATCTGGCTTCTGTAATTGATAGGTTGATGCATACTCCCAGCCTGTCTTTCTCTTTCCCTAGTGGGAGCGGGGCTCTGGGGAATGTGGGGGCAGGACACATTGGTGGGGTCATGAAATTTAAGATTTTATTTTGTTTTGGCCACCAGGGTTATGTTGGGACCCGCACACAATTCCTCTGCTCCTGGTAAACTCCACCTCCTTTTATAGGAGATAAGGGAGGGAGGAAGGCAGGGAGGAGGGAAGGAGCGAGAGAGGCTGCAACAGGGCTACTTAAATAAGCTTTCCTAAGAGGATAGTCCCATTTATTATCATGGCAAAGTGTGTTCTCTACTAAGTGAGCCATCTCCTGGGCCCTAGAAATATAGTTCTTGTACTTATTTTAAGAGAAATTCATGGGGGGCAGGCAGTAGCGCAGCGGGTTTAGTGCACATTGCCAGAAGCTTAAAGACCAGGCTAAGGATCCCAGTTCGAGCCTCCAGCTCCCCACCTGCAGGGGGGGTTGCTTCACAAGAGGTGAAGCAGGTCTGTAAGTGTCTATCTTTATCTCCTCCTCTCTGCTTCCCTCTCCTCAGTTTCTCTCTGTCCTATCAAAGAACAACAGCAATAACAATGATCACAATAATAACAAGGGCAACAAAATTGGGGGGGAGAATGGTCTCCAGGAGCAGTAGATTCATAGTGCAGGCACTGAGACCCAGAGATAACCCTGGAGGCAAAAAAAAAAAAAAAGAAGAAAAGAGAAGAATTCATTATCTCTACCCCAAGCATAAAATAGTACTTGAGATGATCTTGTCAAAATTGCTCACTGTGTACTTGAGCTGACACAAGGTCTAGATTAGCAAACCTTAGTCACAAATACCTCATGCCGTGCTTTGCTAATAATTTTAAGGATATATATAATCTAGAGTCACAAGCAGAGTGAAGAGACCTTTCTCTTACATGGCATATGCTTTCTGCATTCTGTAATAGTAGTGAGGTCTCCAAATGAGGGCTTAGAATCACCTCATTCACTGGGGAGTGTTTAAGTTGTGATGCATTTTATACCTCAGAGTTGTATAGCTTGTATGGCATTTTCTAGAGAGTTAGAACTCCATAGATTCTAGGTATGATTGTTATACACAATCCTAAATCAGGGATATACAAATGAGCACTATCCAGACAAAAACAACTTCTAATTAGTATCAGTCTTTTAACTCAGAGCAAGGCTAACAAACATTTTCTGTAAAAGGTCAGGAGAAACGTTTTTTTTTTTTTTTTGCCTCCAAGGTTATTGCTGGGACTCAGTGCCTGCACCATGAATCCACTGCTCCTTGGAGGCCTTTTTTTCTTCCCATTTTGGTTGGTCTTATTATTGTTATTATTATTGCTATTGCTGTTGTTGGATAGGACAGAAGGAAATCAAGAGAGGAGGGGAAGACAGAGGAAGGGAGAGAAAGATAGAAACCAGCAGACCTGCTTCACTGCTGCTGAAGCAAACCCCCTGCAGTCGAGGAGCCAGGGCTGCAACCAAGATCCTTACAATGGTCCTTGCACTTCTAATCGTGTGCGCTTAACCTACTGTGCTACCGCCCGGCTCCCAGGCTCCCAGGAGAAATATTTTAATCTTTGATGGTGAAAAGGCAAATTGAGACTAAAATTGCCCTATGGGGTTTGGTTGGCTCACAGCGAAAGATGAAAAAGAATGAGTTCCAGTGAGCAAGAGAAACTTCACATCCAACCCAGGTACAGGTTCTTGTCAGAGTCCAGAAAGAATGCAGGGATAAAGACATCACAAGGAGGCATGGTAATTTGCACAGCCAATTGAGTGCACAGGTTACCATGAACAAGGATCGCGGTTCAAGCCCCTGTAGGTATGGGATGCTTCATGAGTGGTGAAGCACTGCTGCAGATGTCAACTTTTATCTCCCTTTCTGTTTCCCCCTCCCCTCTCAATTTCTGTCTCTATCCAATAAAAATATATAAAAAGAAAGATAAGGAAAAAAAAGAAGACATCTGCAAGTGACTGATCAGATTTATTGGGGGACACTATAAACTACATATTTATAGGGTTGGACAGTGGCATACCTGGTTGAACACACACATTACTATGTGCATTATTATGTGGGTTCAAGTCCCTAGTCCCCACCTACAGAGGGGAAGCTTTCTTTCTTTCTTTCTCTCTCTCTTTCTTTCTTTTTAAATATTTATTTATTCCCTTTTGTTGCCCTTGTTTTATTGTTGTATTTATTATTGATGTTGTTGTTGGATAGGACAGAAAGAAATGGAGAGAGGAGGGGAAGACAGACAGGTGGAGAGAAAGATAGATACCTGTAGACCTGCTTCACTGTCTATGAAGCAACTCCCCTGCAGATGGGGAGCCAGTGGCTCCAACCAGGATCCTTACGCAGGTCTTTGCGCTTTGTGCCACCTGTGCTTAACACTCTGCGTTACTGCCTGACTCCCAGCTTTCTTTATTTTCCCTTTTGTTGCTCTTACTTTTTATTGTTGTTGTAGTTATTATTGTTATTGATGTTGTCATTGTTACATAGGTCAGAGAGAAATGGAGAGAAGAGGGGAAGACAGAGGGGGAGAAAAAGACCCTTGTAGACATACTTCACCACCTGTGAAACGACGCCCCTGAAGGTGGGCAGCCAGGTGCTCTAACTGGGAGCCTTAATCTGGTCCTTGCTCTTCGCGCCACGTGCATTTAACCCGCTGCACTACTGCCCGACTCCCAAAGGGAAGCTATCTGAGTGGTGAAGCGGTGCTGTAGGGGTCTCTCCCTCGAGATCTCCTCCCTCTTGATTTCTTTCTGTCTCTATCCAATAAATAAATAAATAAATAAATAAATAAACAAACAAATAAATCTAAGAGTGATTGACTTTTATAAAATACACACTTAATAGGGAAGTGCAGGTAGATCCTAGGGTGAATTGCTCATTTTGGGAGGCAGATAATATTGGAGTAAGTGGGGTTTTCTCTCTTCTACTTTTTTTTAAAGAGGTGTGGTCTTTCATATGCACAAGTTCATTACTCTGTTGCTTTTTTATTCAGCTAGAGAGACAGAGACATTATAGCTCCCTCCAGTGCCATGGTCCTTGATATGTGGTATGGAAGCTCCAACCTGGCCTGCATGCATGGCAAGACATATATACTATTCAAAATTTTGATTTATTAATATTTATTATTAATAAAATAATTTATTGATATTTATTATTAATACTATCATGATAGTTTATAATATTTTATTAAACACAATGTATAATAATTTAAACTATTGATAATTAAAATAATTTATTTATTCTCTTTTTTGTTGCCTTTGTTTTATTGTTTATTATTATTATTTAAATTTTTTATTTATAAAAAGGAAACATTGACAAAACCATAGGATAAGAGGTGTACAGCTTCACACAATTCCCACCACCAGACCTCCATATACCAACCCCTCCACTGATAGCTTTCCTACTCTTTAACCCTCTGGGAGTATGGACCCAAGATCCTTGTGGGATGTAGAAGGTTGAAGGTCTGGCTTCTGTAATTGCTTCCCCGCTGAACATGGGCATTGACAGGTCAATCCATACTCCCAGCCTGTCTCTCTCTTTCCCTAGTGGTGAAGGGCTCTGGGGAAGTGAAGCTCCAGCCACACTGGTGGGGTTGTCTGTCCAGGGAAGTCTGGTCGCATCTTGTTAGCATCTGGAACCTGGTGATTGAAAAGAGAGTTAATGTACAAAGCCAAACAAATTGTTGACGAATCATGGACCTAAAGGCTGGAACAGTGCAGATGAAGAGTTGGGGGATCCTCCATTTTGTAGATAGCTAGTAGGCATATTTTAGTTATGTTTCAAAAGGCCTATAGCTATACTAGTGTTTTTTTGTTTTTGTTTCTGTTTTTGTTTTTGCCTGAGCCTGAAATCTGATATGCAGGTGGATCATGATTATTGTCTTGGGAGATGATATCATGACTGGAAAAGGGACCAGAAAGCTGGTTCAGGGAAGAGAGTAGCTTCCTAATATGGGAAAGGTGTGTAAATATTGTTGACTGTAAACCCCATCGATTTGATGTGATCTGGGGCCCATATAGCTTAGGAGCCTGTGTGACCTCTACATCCCTCTAGATCTGAGCTCACATTCTGTGGTCATGAGTAGGAACATTCCATGCTGCCCCAATATCAGGACCCATCTTCCTCAGGTGTAGCATAGAGTATGTTGACTATCCTCCCTTCGGAGGATGGAACATTTTCTACCATTGTTGATCCAAGTTGAGGGCAAGGTCCTATGCAAGACTACAAAGGGGTTTATTTTGTTGTTCTTGATAGAGACGACTGGTAACAATGGAGAGAGGGATTTATTTGAGGTCTAGGCCCATCAAGTCTGTTTGGGAGACTCAGGACTCCCCGATTAGGGCCCCAGCTGGTGGAATGGCCTGATAGTGACTAAAGAGTCATCATTAAAGTATGCCAGTCTCCTGCCCTTATTCAGCTTTTGCAGTCCTTGCTTTGATAAGGTTAGCTTTGGAGTGAGTGAGAGAACTTTAATAGGAAGTAGGTGAGGAGGGTATCTAAGTCTAAGTGGACACTATTTCATTATGAATTTGATACTGACTCACTAAAGCCTATTGTGTATTTTTGCTTTCAGGTATATATTTTGCCCTAATTTATGAATATATGTGAACATATGCTCTATCTTATGGGATGTGGTCTATATCTAGGTTTTGGGACTTTGTTAGGAAGTGAACCTCTTGGAGTAGAATTACAGAATACCATGAAAGGAAAGGTCTCACCTGAGTGGTGAAGGTGAAGGGTTGGCATTCCATGCCTGATGTCTCTGTATACAGTCTGAGGTGAAGCATGCTGAGATGGTACTTGTTGCATTGATTGCTGTACTTGTTGCTGGAATCAGTGTATGCAAAATCATTTGGCCTGATTTGAGAGAAGCAAGCAGAGAAGTGGACCCCACCCCAGAGATTATAGGATTGGGAGAAACATAGGCTCTCTAGAGGAAGTGGGAAATTCCTGTTGTCTTAGGGTTTAAGATAGTTTTAGATAGTTATTGCAATAATCATTGTTTGGCAATTGGGTTAACTTTGAAAATCCCTTTGTTAAGATTTTCTGTATCATACACACCCTCACCATATTTTATGTTCTTTGACATTATTTGCATATAGCTATGCCACCAGTTGCTTTTGTTCTCCCTGGACTAAGCTTTTAAGAGAGTCAACATATCAAAGACTCAGCCTATATATTAAAAAGACTTAGTGCTTTAAAAAGTTTGAGACATTCAATTTTTCCCCTCATATTAATTAAATAGTGACTTATAAACTACAAATTGATAGGAGTGTACATAAACACTATTCCCACCACTAAAAAGACTGTGTCCCATCCCCTCCCCCCCACCCCCCATGAAGCTGAACATCCACCCTCACCTTCCACCCAGGGTTTTTACTTTGGTGCCCTACTCCAAATTCAATCAACTCCTGCTTTGAATTTCCCTTTCTGTTCTTCTTTCTCAACTTCTGTTTATGAGTGGGATCATCCCATACTTTATCTTTCTGACTTAGCTCACCTAACATAATTTCTTCTAGCTCTTTTATTGTTGTAGTTATTATTATTGTTGTTATTGATATCATTGTCATTGGATAGGACAGAGAGAAAGGGACAGAGGAGGGGGAGACGGGGGTGGGGGGAGAAAGATAGACACCCGCAGACCTGTGAAGTGACTCCACTGCAGGTGGGGAGCTGGGGGCTTGAAATGGGATCCTTGAGCCAGTCTTTGTGCTTTGCACCATGTGTGCTTAACCCACTGCACTACCACTCGACTCCCAAATTATTGATAAATTTAATTCAAACTTTAATTTTATATCTTCTTCTTCTTCTTTTTTTTTTTTTTTTACTGTTTCCCTCAATAGAGCTGGGACCTCTTGCATGCACTATTTCATCACTAATGAGTCACTTTTTCCTTCAGATAGGGAGACAGAGACTGAGAGAGATGCCTCCCTATCTATTCTACCCATGTGCTATGGCACTCCCATGTGGTGCTGGAAATTAAACCTGAGTCCAAGGTAAGGCATTTGCCCTGTCTGATGAGCATTTCTCTAGCAGTAGATATATTTTAAAAATGTACAAAATGTAGTCCTTATGATGCATGAATCAATGAGTATGTGTAAAGATCGAGAGGGATACTGCTTTCAAATATTAATTTAACAATTGTAACATGAAAGGACAAGCTAATTTCTTTTGAATTATCTACTCTATTATATGTTAAATAATGTCTTATATTAATGAAATGATTGGTTACCACTACTAATGCTTCTCAATTTCATGTTTTTGTTGTTGGATTTTTGTTTGTTTGTTTGTTTGTTGTTGTTGTTTTGCCTCCAAAGTTCTGCTGGGTCTCGGTGCCTGCACTAGGAATCCACTGCTCCTGGAGGGTATTTTTTCCCCTTTTGTTTCCCTGGTTGTTTTATCGTTGTTGTAGTTTTTATTGTTGTTGATGTCATTGTTGGATAAGACAGAGAGAAATGGAGAGAGAAGGGGAAGACAGAGAAGGAGAGAAAGATAGACACCTGCAGACCTGCTTCACCGCTTGTGAAGCGACCCCCCAGCAGGTGGGGAGCCAGGGGCTCCATCCAGGATCCTTAATGGCGCTTAACTCGCTGCACTACCCCTGACGCCCAATTTCATGCTTTTATAGCCTTAGAAGTTCAGCTCTAAATATAATTAATATGCTGAGTTACTTATTTTAGATAATTTAATTAATCATTGTAAGTGGCTTCTCCCTTCACCTACTACCCATAACTTTCTCTTGCTTGAACATTCTTTTGTATCAGATGGAAGTAATGTCAAATAAAACCCCAGTGATCAGTTGTACTTCACATTTTATTAAGTTATTTCTCTATTCTTACATATAGGTCGTTAGGAAAAGACAATCTTATATTTATAAACAATAAAACTTTTCTATTAACTGATAAATTTATGGAATAACACAAATAAAAGCGAATTTAATAGGTCATCTTCTCTTTGCCAAACTTGGAAGTGAGCATCTGTAATGTAAGTTAGAACTAGGAAGTTAGTTAAGGATGGAGAATGCAAATACTGATCTAAGAAGAAAATCCAAGGAGATGAATGGAGCTGTGTTATCTAGGTGAGGTTTAGGAAATTATATAAAAGCAAAGAAGGCACCTCACACCTTTGAGAATGGGCTACATCAACAAGCCAGGAAATGGTAGGTATTGGTAAGGTTGTGGAAATACAGGGACTCTACTACACTGTAGGTGGGGAAGCAAACTGCAGCCCTTTGGCAAATTTTACAGAGTCCTTAAATAAATAAAAATGGAAATACCTTATCATCCAGCAATACTACTCATGCATTTATCCAAAGGACATGCAAACACTAATTTGCACTTCTATGTTCATAAATGTAATATTCACAATAGCCAAAGAGTGAAGACAGCCTAAAAGTCCATCGACAGGTGACTGGATAAAGATGTTATAGGATGGGAGTCGGGCAGCAACACAGCAGGTTAAGTGCAGGTGGCGCAAAGCACAAGGACCAGCATAAGGATCCCGGTTCGAGGCTCCAGCTTCCCACCGGCAGGGGAGTTGCTTCACAAGCAGTGAAGCAGGTCTGCAGGTGTCTATCTTTCTCTCCCCCTCTCTGTTTTCCCCTCCTGTCTCCATTTCTCTCTGTCCTATCCAACAACGAACTACATCAACAACAACAATAACCACAACAAGGCTACAACAAGGGCAACAAAAGGGAATAAATAATAAATAAATATTAAAAAAAGATGTTATAGGATATAAATACTCCATGGAATACTACTCTGCAATCTAACAAGATGATATTATGTCCTTTGAGACAAAATGAATGGAACTTGAGGTGATTGTGTTTAGCAAAATGAAAGGTAAAAGATAACTAGTAGATGGTTTCACTAATGTGGAATCTAGAGAACTAAAAGACATGAACTTGTAAAACAACAAACAAAAGTAAAAACAAACGAAACCAAACCCAGGAGTAAACAAGTTGTCTCTAAGACTGTGTAAATTGTGGTGGTTATCTTGGGAGGAGGGTAGAGAACTTTAGTGTCGTGGAACCACACTCTGTAACCTTACAATTTTGTAAACCAGTATTGTCACAAATTAAAAAAAAAAAAGGGAGTCGGGCAGTAGCGCAGTGGGTTAAGCGCATGTGGCACAAAGCGCAAGGATGGGTGTAAGGATCCCGGTTCGAGCCCCTGCTCCCCACCTGCAGGGGAGTCCGTTCACAGGCAGTGAAACAGGTTTGCCAGTGTCTCTCTTTTTCTTCCCCTCTCTGTTTTCCCCTCCTCTCTCCATTTCTCTCTGCCCTATCTAACAACAACGCCACCAATAACAACAATAATAACTACAACAATAAAAATAAGGGCAACAAAAGGGAAAATAAATACATATAAAAACAAACAAACAAAAAAGGCCTGAGGGAAAAAATAAATTCAAGGAAGGCGAGAGAGGTTCAGTGAATTCATAGTCTGGACGCCTGCTTCAAGGTTGAGGAATGTCCAGCACTGGGAAGAACAAGATGACTCTGCAGTGTTACCATTCTGAGGCAATGCTTAAGTTGTGAGTATGCTAGTAGGCAAGTTAAGCAGTCAGAGGAAGACAGAACTTCAGGTAAATGTATACCCTGTTTGTAGGCAGATGGGACATCTAAATGTAACCTTCTCCCTTAAGATAAGAAACTTAGTAAATCCTTTTTTTTTTTTTTTTTTTTTGTAGAGGCTATGTTTTATTATAGAGGTAGTCTTCAATTTTGATTCATTTCCAGATATATTTGATGATGAGTTCAAGTCATGTAAGTGGTTACAAACACAGGTTCTGGAACTAGACGGACAAGATCCATAAACCTAGGTCTAATGTTTATTACTTGTGTAATATTTTGGTACTTCTGTTTTTCCATCTGGGTAATAGTGACAATAACAGAATATCACTATGAGTTGATATGCTAGGTAAACTAATAACCTCTTCATTTATTAAAAGTAACATTTTTTGTTATTTACTAAATTAAATAGCTTCAGATCCCTTTCATACAAACTGAGATTAAGATATAGGAATTGAAGGGGGTGTCGGGCAGTAGCACAGCGGGTTAAGCGCAGGTGGCACAAAGTGCAAAGGATTAGCATTAAGGAGTTGAAGGGGTACATATAGGCAGAGATGGACGGACACCAAGAAACAGTTAATTAACCTCAAGGTCTCTAATACTACTATAGTGAAACCTCAAGGGGCTGGGTGGTGGCACACCTGGTTAAGCACACACATTACAATGCGCAAGGATGCAGGTTCGAGGCCCTGGTCCACAGCTGTAGGGGGAAATCTTCATGACTGGTGAAGCAGTGCTGCAGGCATCTCTCTGTCTCTCTTCCTCTCTACCACTCCCCTTCCCTCTCACTTTCTGGCTGTCTCTATCCAATAAATATATAAAGATAATAATAAAAAGAGAAACCTCAATATTGCTGAAAAGTAAAGAAAAAGTAGGAGTAGGGAGGTAGAATAATGGTTATTTTACTATTTATTTATTTATTTTTAATTTTTTAATATTTATTTATTTTCCTTTTTGTTGCCCTTGTTGTTTTTTATTGTTGTTGTAGTTATTATTGCTGTTGTTTCTGACGTCGTCATTGTTAGGACAGAGAAAAATGGAGACAGGGAGAGAGGAGGGGAAGACAAAGAGGGGAAGAGAAAGATAGACACCTGCAGACCTGCTTCACAGCCTGTGAAGCAACTCCCCTGCAGGTGGGGAGCCAGGGGCTCGAACTGGGATCCTTACGCTGGTCCTTGCGCTTTGTACCAAGCGCGCTTAATCTGCTGCGTTACCGCCCGACTCCTGCTTATTTTTATTTTTAATTTTTATTGACACCAGAGCTGTTGCTGGGACTCAGTTACTGCATTATGAAACCACCCCTCCTTTCCCGCCTTTCCTTTTTGATAAAACAGAGAAATTGAGAAGAGAGGGGAAGGGCCACAAAATGAAATTGTGCAAAGACCCAGAGGTGTTTGAGGCACTTAGGGAATGAGATTGATTTAGAGTCTGCCTCTGTGTGGGATGCATGAAGATTATGCCAACAAACCCTTTGTAGCCTAAAAGGCCAGAACTAAGCTTGGAGAAAAATGGAAGCAGACAGCTATCATCAGGACATCCCTGGAAATTGGATCTGTCCACTGGAGTGAGAAAGTCACATAATAAGATTAACAGCTTCATCACAGTGATCACAGTGATAAGACATTGGGATCTAGTGTCTTAAGAATTATGGTAGTGAGGGATAATCTTCACCAGTAAGACAAACACAGGAAGCTAGAGATAATGACAGGTGATGCTACACACACGATGTGGACAGGTGGTCTTCTATACCAAGTGCAGGACTTGTACCCTTCAGTATAATACCCTAGGAAGATTGAGTGCTGCTGTTACGAGGTCACTACAAAATGCTGAATTTTGTAGTTTGTGCACTTAACTAGGTGTGCCACCACCTGGCCCCAGAATGCTGAATCTTGAAAAGTCTCAGAAGCTGTGGCTTGGAGCAGAATTTAGGAAAAGTGGTTGGTACACTTAGTAGGATGTCTAAGAGTAGATCTAGGGAGCTTAATACTAAGTCCTGCCTCTCTTTCAAAATTTAAGACTATGGATATCCCAACAGATTCTGAACTCTAAGCTGTTTTAGGATCATTACTTTTGGCTTAGAGTGGGATTATTCATTCAAACATCTAGATATAAATTGAGATATTTAACTGGCCTGATAAAGAGTCTGAGAATCAAATTATCTTCCTTTCCATGACTGAAGTCCTTGTAAGTGATCTTAGAAAGTTAATAGTCTCCTCTCAGTGTTAGAAATGACACCTCGGGAGTCGGGGTGGTAGCACAGTGGGTTAAGAGTAGGTGGCACAAAGCACAAGGACCGGCGTAAGGATCCCAGTTTGAGCCCCCGGCTCCCCACCTGCAGGGCAGTCACTTCACAAGTGGTGAAGCAGGTCTGCAGGTGTCTATCTTTCTCTCCCCCTCTCTGTCTTCCCCTCATCTTTCCATTTCTCTCTGTCCTATCCAACAACGACAACAATAATAACTACAACAATAAAACAAGGGCAACGAAAGGGAATAAATATTAAAAAAAAAGAAATGACACCTCATCAAAAGTTATTTTAGAAAAGTCACATTGTGTGTCCTGGAGCTCAGCTTCCCCAGAGCCCCACCCTACTAGGGAAAGAGAGAGGCAGACTGGGAGTATGGACCGACCAGTCAACGCCCATGTTCAGCGGGGAAGCAATTACAGAAGCCAGACCTTCTACCTTCTGCAACCCTCAATGACCCTGGGTCCATGCTCCCAGAGGGATAGAGAATGGGAAAGCTACTGGGTAGGGGGTGGGATATGGAGATTGGGCGGTGGGAATTGTGTGGAGTTGTATCCCTCCTACCCTATGGTTTTGTTAATTAATCCTTTCTTAAATAAAAAAATAAAAATAAATAAATAAATAAAAAAAGAAAAGTCACATTGTTTCTCTTCCAGTTTGTTCATTGTAAGAGGACAGGAAAATTAATAGAACTATCTCCCCCTTAAATCCTAAGATAGGTAACATTCACTTACATTGGAGAAACGTCTCTGAAATTTTGTAGGCTATTCTCAAGAGTCTCCTCTATTCATCTTAGACTGACTGTGCTTGAGACAATTTCCCCTATCTCCAGGGAGATATTAAGATGATACTAATGTAGGGTGGGAATAGATAGCATAATGGCTATGAGAGACTCTCATACCTGATGCTTCAAAGTTCCAGGTTCAATCCCCCATACCACCATAAAGCAAAGCTGAGAGTTACTCTGGTTAAATAAAAAAAAGGTGATGATAGTAGTGATCAGGGGTTGAGAGAATGCTTTGAAATTGTGCTCAAAAGCTTTGGTACCTGTATTAAATTCCCTCTCTCTGAAATAATTACTTAAAAATCTCAGGGCCGGGCAGTGGTGCATCTGATTAAGCACACACATTACAATGCACAAGGACCCAGGCTCAAGCCACCCACCCACCAGTTCCCATCTTTTAGGGGAAAGTTTCATAAATGGCGAAACAGTGCTGCAGGTGTCTCTCTGTCTCTTTCCCTCTCGATCTCCATTCCTTCTAAATTTCTCTCTGTCCTATCAAATAAAGTTAAAAAAAAAGAGATTAAAAAATCTCATTAAAAAACATGGATCATGCTCCCCTAAAGAGTTCTATGTTTCTTTACATATCACTTCAGATTCCTAGAAGTCTATCCTTAAATTCCAGGTTATTGACTCCTTACAGTAGAGAGAAGATCAGCAAGGTTGGGCAAAAGGCTTTTGGCTTTTCTCATTAAAATATAAATTCTACTGTGTTCTAATTTACTATTTGCTATTTGTTTTCCTGTTTTGCTCTATAAAGCACTTCTGGCTACAAAGACACTTTAAGAAGTATTTTTCTTTTTAGTTGCTCAGCTCTGGTTTATGGTGGTGTGGAGGACTGGACCTGCAGCTTTGGAGCCTCAGGTGTGAGAGTCTCTCTGCATAATGAATATGCTATCTACCCCAGCCCAGATGTGTCTGTCTTTGTATCTTGAGACACAGGATGCTATTATAGTGGGATAATTTCACTGGCTAATTTTTTGATAATTTGAGATAATTTTTCAAAGTGTATGTTACTGAAACATATTTTACTAATCACCAGGTATTCAGCACAATTCTCTGTACTCCCTGGCATAATTGACACATCTGCTCTCATAGTCACATTGCCTTTCATTAACATACAAATCTATTAGCATAGCTTTTTAATTCAGAAGTCCTAAAATAATTAGTAAGAAATAAAATTTAGCGGGAGTCGGGCTGTAGCGCAGCGGGTTAAGCGCAGGTGGCGCAATGCACAAGGACCGGCATAAGGATCCCGGTTCAAACCCCGGCTCCCCACCTGCAGGGGAGTCGCTTCACAGGCGGTGAAGCAGGTCTGCAGGTGTCTATCTTTCTCTCCCCCTCTCTGTCTTCCTCTCCTCTCTCCATTTCTCTCTGTCCTATCCAACAACAACAACAATAATAATAACTACAACAATAAAACAACAAGGGCAACAAAAGGGAATAAATAAATAAAATAAATATTTAAAAAAAAAAAAAAAAAAAAGAAATAAAATTTAGCTATTAAATGTTGTTGTTGTTTTGTTAAGGTGATCTGAAACTTAATTCATAAATATAAATTATGGAATTTATCAATCTCATGCCATATTTACTACGCAAATATACACTTCCTATGTTAGGTTTTCCCCCCTTTATTCACTTAAGAGTGTAGAAATGATTATAAAGAACAAGGCAATTTTATCTTTGAACTGGAAGACAATAACTTCAGCTTTTAGACATGCTATGTATATACTCCATTCTTAGAAATGGTGGAACTAGTTTACACTAGCTGAATAATAATGAACAATGCTGCTCAGTAATTTATAACTCTAATAGCTTTATAGCTTGATTTATGAATAGCTCTTAAATTTTCCATTGGCAGTTCATACAACTATGAGTAAATTTTCTGGCGAATGACTCAGTATTTTGCTGCAAGACTAACACTATACTCAACTAGGAAACTATATACATGAATTCATTTGCTTCTTGATAATAAATTATTACTTCCCAAATGCTGTCTGTCTGCACACTATTATACAGTAGATGAATTCAATGGTATTAACATTAAAAAAAAACCCTCAATTTAGCAGGGTTTTTTTTTTTTTTGCCTCCAGGGCTATTGCTGGGGCTTGGTGCTGGCACTATGAATTCACTGCTCCTGGCAGCCTTAAAAAAATTTTTTTTTATTGGATAGGACAGAGAGAAATTGAGAGATAGAGAGGGAGAGATGCCTGCAGTTCTGCTTCACCGCTTGTGAAGTGACCCCCTGCAGGTGGGGAGCCAAGGGCTTGAACTGGATCCTTGCTCAGGTCCCTGTGCACTTAACCTGGTGCACCACCACCTAAGGCCCCCTCAGTTTCTCTCTCTTTTTTTTTTTTTGAGATTGTTTACAAACAACCTTTCCTTTCACTCCCACTCCCTGTAACATTATGAAATTTACAGTCATCAGAACAACACATCCTAATTAGGCTTTACATTTTCTGCAATGTTAACAATTTTGGAATGATTCCATTTGGAAGTCTCTCTTGTAATTATTAATTTTTCCTTGCTACCAGTGTTATCTATGGATTTGGTGCCCATACAAGGGCTCTAATGCTCCTAGTTGTCTTTTTTTTTTTTTTTTAATTTCCTTCCTGATAGAAACAGAGAAAAGGGGAGAGGGAGAGAAAGTGAGACACCAGCAGCATAGTTCCACTACTCATGAAGCTTCCTCCATGCAAGTGGGGGTCAGGGGCATGGCAACCTGTGCACTCCATATGGCATTGCCTGGCCCCTATAATGTTGCTGTAAAGTTATTTTGAAAGGTTTTCTGTTTGTTTGCTTTTCTTTTTTTTCCACCAGGATTATTGCTGTCAATTCATGTCTATATGATTCCATCACTTCTGGTGGTCACTTTTTCCCTCCCAGATAGAAGGTGAGAGGCAAATTATTATTATCATTAATATTATTAACAATATTACCAAATATTATTTTATTATATCATCATTATAAAAATATTGTATAACATTATATTTATAATAATATTATTTTCCCTCCCAGATAGAGGGTGACACAAATTATTATTAATAATATTAATATTGTTAATATTATAACTAATAATAATTATTATTTAAAATTTTATTTATAAAAAGAAAACACTGACCAAACCATAGCATAAGAGGGGTACAAATCCACACAATTCCCACCACCAGAACTCCGTATCGCATCCCATCCCCTGATCGCTTTTCTTTGACCCTCTGGGAGTATGGACCCAGGGTCATTATAGGGTGCAGAAGGTGGAAGGTCTGGCTTCTGTAATTGCTTCCCCACTGATAACAAAAGGCTTTTATTGAGCATTTCTTTTTTAAAAAAATTATCTTTATTTATTTATTGGATAGAGAGAGCCAGAAATAGAGAGGGAAGGTGGTAGAGAGGGAGAGAGACAGAGAGACCCTGCAACACTGCTTCACAATTCACAAAGCTTTCTCCTGCAGGTGGGGACTGGTTTGAACCCTGGTCCTTGTGCATTGTTACATGTACACTCAACCAGGTGCACTACCACCCACCCAGCACCTTATTGAGCATTTCTACTCATTCTATTTAGAGTTAAATTTTCCCAAAGACTGAACAACTGCCTCCCTTTTTTTTTTTTTTAATCTCCCAATTTCTATTCAGCCTATTAGTTTGGTTTTATCTTCTCTTAGTAAATAAATTAATTCTCTGGAAGATTTCCAGAGGTGTCCTAGTCACCAGTTCTCAGTCCTTGTCCTTCTTAACCTCCCATTAATGACTTCTTATAAGTCATTAAATTGGAATACTTTCTACTTGGTTTCCATGGTATTGCCTTCTACTTTCCTTCTCTTGTCCACAAAAGGAAGCCATTGCCAGAGTGGAGATGTCAGTTCTTTTTTGCTTCTCTTCTTTAGTCACATGTGTTGCCATGACTTCTACTCTAATTCATGCTATGACTCCCAGTCTGTTTATGGTATGACTTCTCCAGGTGACCATGTTTCCATAGGTTTGCTGGATAATTTCACATCTGTCCTACTGACACTTCGACTACAATGGATCTAAAACTTAGTCATCTTCACATGCAAAACTGTGTCTCCATTTCAGTTTAAAATTTGGTTAGGGGGTCGGGCGGTGGTACAGTGGGTTAAGCACAGGTGGCGCAAAGCTCAAGGACCAGCTTAAGGATCCCGATTCGAGCCCCCGGCTCCCCACCTGCAGGGGAGTTGCTTCACAAGCGGTGAAGCAGGTCTGCAGGTGTCTATCTTTCTCTTCCCCTCTCTGTCTTTCCCTCCTCTCTCCATTTCTCTCTGTCCTATCCAACAACGAACAACATCAACAATGGCAATAATAATAACCACAATGAGGCTACAACAACAAGGGGGAAAAATGGCCTCCAGGAGCAGTGGATTCATGGTGTAGGCACTGAGTCCAGCAATAACCCTGGAGGGAAAAAAAAATTTAGTTCAATTTCTCCTTTTGCCTTTGTCACTACAAAGCTTAAGATGGATCCTTGTCTTCTTCCTGACCCATAAATTAGGAATTTGTTACAACTTCCTATCCCTAGTTTGTCCTACAGAAGACATCTTCTGCCATTTTACTCAAGCCTTTTATCAACTCTTATCTTTAGAAAGAGGAATGATAAGCATCTTCTCAGACCACAGTGGAATTAAACTAACACTTAACAATCAACAAGACTAGTAATAGTTCCAAAATGTGGAAGCTCAACAGTACACTTCTTAACAACTTCTGGGTCAAAGAGGAAATAAAAAAAGAAATCAAAATGTTTCAAGAGTTCAATGAAAACGAAGACACAAGCTATCAAAATATTTGGGACACAGCTAAGGCAGTACTGAGAGGGAAGTTCATAGCTATACAAGCACACATTAGGAAACAAGAAAAAGCACAAATAAACAGCCTGATTGCATATCTTAAAGACCTAGAAGAAGAAGAACAAAGGAACCCTAAAGCAACCAGAAAGACAGAAATCACTAAAGTTAGGGCAGAAATAAGTAACATCAAGAATAAGAAAACCATACAAAAGATCAACGAAAGTAAATGTTGGTTCTTCGAAAAAGTGAATAAAATCAACAAACCTTTAGCCAGACTCTCAAAACAAAAAAGGGAGAAGACCCAAATAAATCGATATTAAATGAAAGAGGAGATATCACAACAGACATCGCAGAAATTCAACATATCATGCGAGGCTTCTATGAACAACTATATGCCACCAAGCTAGAGAACCTGGAAGAAATGGACGATTTCCTAGATACCTACCAATTTCCAAAACTAAGTCAAGAGGAAGTAGATAACATGAACAGGCCCACCACAGCTAATGAAATTGAAACAGTTATCGAAAATATTCCCAAAAATAAAAGTCCTGGACCAGATGGTTTTACAAATGAATTCTACAAAACCTTCAAAGAAGAACGAATACCTCTACTTTTAAAAGTCTTCCAGAAGACTGAAGACATTGGAATACTCCCTTCAGCTTGTATGAAGCCAACATCACTCTGATACCAAAAGTAGACAGGGACACAACCAAAACAGAAAACTACAGACCAATATCTCTGATGAACATAGATGCTAAAATTTGAACAAAATTCTAGGCAACTGGATATAGCAGTATATTAAAAAGATGGTTCATCATGACCAAGTGGGGTTTACCCCAGGCATGCAGGGTTGGTTTAATCAATCAATGTGATCCACCACATCAACAAAAGCAAGACCAAAAACCACATGGTCATCTCAATAGATGCAGAGAAAGCCTTTGACAAAATACAACATCCCTTTATGATCAAAACACTACAAAAAAATGGGAATAGATGGAAAATTCCTCAAGATAGTGGAGTCTATATATAGCAAACCTACAGCCAACATCATACTCAGTGGTGAAAAACTGGAAGCATTTCCACTCAGATCAGGTACTAGACAGGGATGCCCACTATCACCGTTACTATTCAACATAGTGTTGGAAGTTCTTGCCATAGCAATCAGGCAGGAGCAAGGAATTAAAGGGATAAAGATTGGAAGAGAAGACGTCAAACTCTCCCTATTTGCAGATGACATGATAGTATACATAGAAAAACCTAAGGAATCTAGCAAGAAGCTTTTGGATATCATCAGGCAATACAGTAAAGTGTCAGACTAAAAAATTAACATTCAAAAGTCAGTGGCATTCCTCTATGCAAACACTAAGTTAGAAGAAATTGAAATCCAGAAATCAATTCCTTTTACTATAGCAACAAAAAATAATAAAATATCTATGTTTATCTGGAACCAGAAAAGACCTAGAATTGCCAAAACAATCTTGAGAAAAAAGAACAGAACTGGAGGCATCACACTCCCAGATCTCAAATTGTATTATAGGGCCATTGTCATCAAAACTGCTTGGTACTGGAACATGAATAGACACACTGACTAGTGGAATAGAATTGAGAGCTCATAAGTGAGCCCCCACACCTATGGACATGTAATCTTTGACAAAGGTGCCCAGACTATAAAATGGGGAAAGCAGAGTCTCTTCAACAAATGGTGTTGGAAACAATGGGTTGAAACATGCAGAAGAATGAAACTGAACCACTATATTTCACCAAATACAAAAGTAAATTCCAAGTGGATCAAGGACTTGGATGTTAGACCAGAAACTATCAGATACTTACAGGAAAATATTGGCAGAACTCTTTCTGCATACATTTTAAAGACATCTTCAATGAAATGAATCCAATTACAAAGAAGACTAAGGCAAGTATAAACCTATGGGACTACATCAAATTAAAAAGCTTCTTCACAGCAAAAGAAACCACTACCCAAACCAAGAGACCCTTCACAGAATGGGAGATCTTTACATGACATACATCAGACAAGAGTTTAATAACCAACATATATAAAGAGCTTGCCAAACTCAACAACAAGACAACAAATAACCCCATCCAAAAATGGGGGGGGGGCATGGACAGAATATTCACCACAGAAGAGATCTAAAAGGCTGAGAAACACATGAAAAAATGCGCCAAGTCTCTGGTTGTCAGAGAAATGCAAATAAAGACAACAACAAGATACCACTTCACTCCTGTGAGAATGTCATACATCAGAAAAGGTAACAGCAGCAAATGCTGGAGAGGGTGTAGGGTCAAAGGAACCCTCCTACACTGTTGGTTGGAATGTAAATTGGTCCAAGCTCTGTGGAGAACAGTCTGGAGAACTCTCAGAAGGCTAGAAATGGACCTACCCTATGATCCTGCAATTCCTCTCCTGGGGATATATCCTAAGGAACCCAACACACCCATCCAAAAAGATCTGTGTACACATATGTTCTTGGCAGCACAAAACCTGGAAGCAACCCAGGTGTCCAACAACAGATGAGTGGCTGAGCAAGTTGTGGTATATATACACAATGGAATACTACTCAGCTGTAAAAAATGGTGACTTCACCGTTTTCAGCTGATCTTGGATGTACTTTGACAAATTCACGTTAAGTGAAATAAGTGAGAAACAGAAGGATGAATATGGATGATCTCACTCTCAGGCAGAAGTTGAAAAACAAGATCAGAAGAAAACAAAAACACAAGTAGAACCTGCACTGCAATTGGAGTATTTCACCAAAGTAAAAGACTCTGGGGTGGGGGTTGGTGGGTGGGGAGAATACAGGGCCAAGAAGGACGACAGGGGACCTAGTGGGGGTTGTATTGTTATATGGGAAACTGGGGAATGTTATGCATGTACATACTATTGTATTTACTGTTGAATGTAAAACATTAATTCCCCAATAAAGAAATTTAAAAAAGTATTAAATGTCCACAGGGGAAAAAAAAAAGAAAGAGGAATGATTTAGTGGTCAGTAAACTTTAAAAGATGAGCTGGTGGATTAAGATCACTTCTCAGAAATTTCAACAATTACTAATTCATACTGTATTTTTTTCTCTCTCTCTGGTCTATGAAGAGGTCTCTATATGAATCAGTACAGGTAGGTCTCCTTTCTGTCCTAGTTTTAGGATGGCTTACAGTTCTTCAGCTGTGATTGGCGAGTAAGAGTAAGATGCATCATTTTGGCCATCAGTCTAAGTCATTTTCTTCAATCTGACTTTAGCCTGAATAAAGGTAATATTTAAAAAAACCATTTAATCCATTTTGGATAGAGACTGCCAGAAACTGAGAGGGAAGGGGGTAGATGGAGATACCTGTGGCACTGCTTCACCACTTGTGTGACTTCCTCTGTGAAGGTGGGGACCACCGGCATGAATCTGGGTCCTTTCATATGGTAACATGTGTGCTGGACTGGGTGTGCAGCTACCCTCCTCTAAAGTATTTGAATTTCATTTTGTTTCTCTGTGTGTGATACAAATTCTTAACTACTTTCCTCATCCCATTATTTCCCCCCCCTTTTGTTGCCCATTTCATTTTTTTTATTATTGCTGTTGTTATTGATGTTGTCATTGTTGGATAGGACAGAGGGAAATGGAGAGGAGGGGAAGAGAGAGAGGGGAGAGAAAGATAGACACCTGCAGACCTGCTTCACCGCCTGTGCAGCGACCCCCCTGCAGCTAGGGAGCTGGGGGCTCAAACTGGGATTCTTATGATGGTCCTTTGTGCTTGGTGCCATGTGCGCTTAACCCACTACACTACCGCCCGACCCTCCCTTTTTTTTTTAACCAAAATAATTTTTTCCTTTATATGAGAGGTAGATAGGGATGGAAAGGACTAGAGAACTGCTTCTTCATTTTATGTGATGCTGGGAATTGAACCTACGGCATTATACATGAGGCATGTGCTCCACAACTGTGCCAGCTTCAAAGCCACTATCTACATCCATTTATCTGTCTTCTTTTGGGTCTTAAAGAAAAAAATGATTTCTATATCTTTTCTTTTTGATTTTTCTCATTTCTAGATATGATCTGACCATAGGCTTTTCTCCTCCCAAACTTAAACTTACTTTGTGTTGTGACTTTGATACTATCTTTCCTTCCTTCCTTTCTTAGAACTGGGACCTCACATGTTTGAGATTTCATGACTCCTAGGCAACTTTTTTATTTATGAGGTTCAAGGATTCACACCTGGGTTGCATGTATTTGTGTAGGCATGTTCCCTACCTTAGTAATATAACTTTACAGCCCACAGAATAAATTATTTATTTATTTATTCCCTTTTGTTGCCCTTGTTGTGATTATTATTGTTGTTGTTGATGGAGTTCATTATTGGATAGGACAGAAAGAAATGTAGAGAGGAGGGGAAGACAGAGGGGGAGAGAAAGATATACCTCTGCAGACCTGTTTCACAGCTTGTGAAGTGGCTCCCCTGCAGGTGGGGAGCTGGGGGCTCCAACTGGGAACCTTATGCAGGTCCTTGTGCTTTGTGCCACTTGCTCTTTACCCGCTGCGTACCGCCAACTCCCAATTATTCCATTTTTTTAATTGAAAACCTAGCAGAGGGAAAAGATATGTATTCTACTAAATTAACTTCCAAAAACAATTGATTGGCTGATTTAATATTTATTGAATTCCATAATGCATTAGATATCATAAATATACACAGAAGAAGCAGTTAGTAACATGCCATGATCTGGAGAAGGTAATGATACATTAACTATAAACATGTTTGAAAAATAACAATGAACTGTGGTCCAGGAGGTGGCGCAGTGGAAAAAGCATTGGATTCTCAAGCAAAAGGGTCCTAAATTCAATCCCTGGCAGCACATGTACTAGAGTGATGTCTGGTTCTTTCTCTCTCTCTCTTCCTATCTTTCTCATAAATAAATACATTCTTTAAAAAAAATAACAATGGACCTAAATATTAAATTCTTTCAATGATTTGGTTTGCTTGTTATTACTCCCTTTCAAATAACTGATACAAAGAACAGAAATGGATGTATTTAAAAATTTTTTTAAATTTATTTTCCCTTTTGTTCCCCTTGTTTTATTGTTGTAGTTATTGTTGTTGTTGTTGATGTCATCGTTGTTGGATAGGACAGAGAGAAATGGAGAGAGGACGGAAAGAGAAATACCTGAAGACCTGCTTCACTGCCTATAAAGCAACCCCCCTGCAGATGGGGAGCTGGGGGCTAGAACCGCGATCCTTATGCAAGTCCTTGCGCTTTGTACCATGTGCACTTAACCCGCTGCGCTACCGCCCAACCGGAGAAATGGATATATTTTAAAAGATAGACTAGGGGCAGGGTGGTAATGCACCGGGTTGATCACACATGCTATGGTGTGTAAGGGCCCTGGTTCAAGCCCCTGGTCTCTTCCTGCTGGGTGGGAAACTTCACAACTTCAAAAGTCTATCTACCTTTTCGTCTCTCCTCTTTGTACATATAAAAATAATCATTTTGGGAGTCAGGCAGTAAGACAGCGGGTTAAGTGCACGTTCCGCAAAGTGCAAGGACCAGCGTAAGGATTCTGGTTCGAGCCCCGGGCTCCCCACCTGCAGAGGAGTCGCTTCACAGGTGGTGATGCAGGTCTGCAGGTAACTATCTTTCTCTCCCCCTCTGTCTTCCCCTCCTCTCTCCATTTCTCTCTGTCCTATCCAACAACGACGACATCAATAACAACAATAAAACAAGGGCAACAAAAGGGAATGAATGAATAAATATTTAAAAAAGAAAAAACAAAACAAAAAAATTCATTTTTAAAAAGGAAGTGCATTGTATGGCAGTTAAACATTCGTCTGCCAAGAGAGGTAAATGGTGTTCTTTTGTGCACTTGAAACCTACAAATGGTTACATCAGACTCCAGGTTATAACAATTGTGCGAAAGTAAGTTTAAAAAATAATTGCTATTTAATTGTTTTTTATTGTTGTAGTTATTGTTGTTGTTATTGATGTCGTCGTTAGATAGGACAGAGAAAAATGGAGAGAGGAGGGGAAGACAGAAAGGGGAGAGAAAGATAGACACCTGCAGACCTACTTCACAGCTTGTGAAGTGATTCCCCTGCAGGTGGGGAGCTGGGTGCTCCAACTGGGATCTTTATGCCTGTCCTTCTGCATTGCGCCATGTGTGCTTAACCCACTGAGCTACCGTCTGACTCCCTAATTGTTTTTTTGTTGGTAGTAATGAATTTGGGGAAGAGTGGTTACTATGCTGTTTATAGTGTTAAACACATCTCAAGGATGTTTAGACTATTTCCTCTCTCACAAACTTAAGTAAGTATAAAGATGACCTTCCTAAATTGCATCAGTTATTTCTCCAGAAATAACTGCAGAAGATTAATAAGTCTGGTTGTTGTTTTAAATTATTCCACCAGGCTATGTGAGTCAGTTCAGCAAAGAATCCTGCCTTTCCTGATGTGAAGACTCTCAGGGTTTTGCTCCATACGCCCTGCACAATGAACAGAAATACAGTTTCTCACTCCAGTGGACTGTGGTATCAAGAAGCCTTTTAGCAATGAGCACATGATGCAGTGCTACCTGAAACTCAGGGACCTAGAAAGTCTCTCCTGATTAGTAATTCAGCCTACACTCATGACATTCAACATTCCCACTGTCATCACAGCCTTTGCAAGCAAGGTCCTTCCAGCTTCAACGCAAAATACCTGAGTAAGATGAAACATATTGGTAACTTCAATCTTTATTTTGTTTCATGAAACTAGTTCTATATAATTCAATTTAACCCATTATCTCCCGTGTTTATGCATTTGGCATTTACGATGCATTAGACAATACTTTTTTTTTTCTAGTTTCCTTTAATTCTTACACATGCTATAATGTTAAAGACTTTATAGAAATGCTTAAGCTTTTAGGCGGGGCTGTACAATTGATTTTGTATAGTTAGAAAACATTGATAATGAGATCCTACAAGCAAATACAACTTTGGTTTCGTCATAGATTCTTTAACTGCTTTTCAGAATTTTACAAATCATTTTTCACAACACAATGTCTTCAGTTTCTTAAACATTCTATAGTGAAAGTCCACCTTAGTACTTAATAGACACTCCAGTAACACAATAACGTATTACTTTGTCACTACAATTGCTGTTTCCTTATGCAAACAAATAAAACAAAAACCAGCACACGTAGGGGAAATGAGCATTACTTTGGGAGCAGCATAACGCGGTAGCCGTAATGCACAGACCCAGCCCAGGCCGCAAGATGCTGCAGACTGCTGCGGCTTTTTTTTTTTTTTTGGCCGCAGACTGACTCACTGCGGTGGCGCTCCTGCCACACATTTCAGCGTTGACACTGCACCACCGACCACCTTAAAAATCTCCAAGCCACCAACTATTCAATACAAAATCCTTTTAGCTGGTTATGAAGAAATGAGAGGGGCCAGAGAGAGTGTGTGCATTTGAGCGTAGCGGATCATTACTTTCTCATTCCCTAAAATATATTCCTCGATATATTTACACGCCAAACCCCGAACTTCCTTCACCAGCCAGCTGCCTAAATCTGAAGTTGCCCCTCTTTTCTAGTATATTAAACGGGTAAAGGGTCATTTTATTATTGCTATTATTACTGTAAACACTTGGATACAAGAGGGTCCAAGGATCTCATTTTTTGGCCACTAAAATTGCACCAAGTTTAAGGGGGCAAAACTGTTCACGTCTGTAGATGGGGCGTTCCACTGGGAAGCGCTCCCACTTTAAAGCACTTGGGGAGGGGTGGGGGGGTCTCCCATTCCTGTAGGACCCTAGTGGCCAGGAAAGGCCCTGACCGCTCTTTTTGCTTATGAGTGCGAGGAACCCCCCGCCAGGAATTGCTCACCGGGCTGCATCTTCCAAAGCCCCAACTTCGGGGCGGGGCGCTGGGAGGTGGGAGGTGGGGGGGCAGCAGCGCCTTACGGTTTCCCCCCTGGCTCCTTGGCGCCCCCTGAGGCCGGGGCCCCCAGCAATTCCGCCAAGGGATGCTGCAGAGGCTGAGCCCCCAGATGTCTCGGGGGAGTGGAGAGGCGCGCGGCCCGCGCACCCACGGATGGCGCGGTCTGGCAGGTGGCCTTGCGGGAGGGCGCGGGGCGCTCAGGCTCGGGCGCAGCTTGCGGCCGCCGCCGAAACCGCAGCAGCCATGTCCGCGCGCCCGCGCTGCCGCAGCCCGGCCGTGATGTCATCAGCCGAGCCCCCACCGCGGAGCCCCATTCCCGCCCCGCGCGGGTCGCGGCGGCTGCTGCCGGGGCGCCACGTCCCCGCCCCGACCCGACCCACGTGCGCTGGGTTTCGGGGATGCCGAGGCCGTCCGCAGCCGCTGGACCATGCGCTGGGCCTCGGGGGCAGCGGCGGCCGAGCTGCTCCACCCCGCCCGCCGCGTCCCCGGCGGGGCTGCGCCCGGGGGCTGCGCACGGACGGGGGCGGGGGCCCCCGGGGAGGGAGGAGAGAAGCTCCCCGCCGCCACGTCCCTGCCTCGTCGCCGTCTGCTGAGTCATGGCCAGCGCTCCCCGCAGCCCTGGATCGCTAGCTTAGCGCGGCTGGCGCGGGCTGCGCAGCCATTAGGCTGAGCGCGGGGCCGCGAGCGCGGGGCCTGACGCGCTGAGCCGCGCTCGCCCGTGCCCGCCGCTCCGGCGTGCGCCCCGCGCGGGTGCCTGGGCCGCCGCCCTCGAGCCCCGCCGCCGCCGCCGCCGCGCAGCCCACGCCTCGCCCGCACCATGATCGCCGCGGCGTTCCTCGTCTTGCTGAGACCCTACAGCATCCAATGCGCCCTCTTTCTCTTGTTGCTTCTGCTGGGTACCGTCGCCACCATCATCTTCTTCTGCTGCTGGCACCGCAAGCTCCAGAAAGGGAGGCATCCGATGAAATCTGTCTTTTCGGGCCGTTCCAGGAGCCGAGGTAAGACATGCAGCGACAGGATTCTTTTTACGCCAATTTGGAGAGTGGAGAGCAGCTTCGCGGCTCTGCGCTCCTGCCCCTGCCCCCATCACTGCCCGCTCCGCAACCTGAGCACATCTGGGCATGCAGAGCTCCTTGCCCCCCCTCCGCCCCCACCCGGTCCCTTTTAATCTCAGCCCCTTTCTCCTTTCTCCCGGGTGGTGGGTAACCACCGTAATCCAGAGAGCAGGGATGGGGAGGAAGGGGCTCAATATTCTAGGTGTCAGTTTGCATAAAGCCCTAAAGGTAATTTGGAGTGCAGTCGGGGCTGCGGCAGCCTCCCTTTAACCACCCTTCGCTGGAGCTAAGAGGTAAGAAAGGGAAGCTTAAAAAAAAAAAAAAGAAAGTGAAGTTTAGAGAGTTCGGGGCTCCCCAGCTCCCCTAGAACTTTCCCTGAAACTTCTCGCGGAGACCAATGGCCTAGAAACCTCCCCGCCCTCCAGGCTTGTCCCTACTGAATTCGAGGCTTCTGGAAAGTGCCTTCTCAGTCCCTCCACCCCCACCCCACCCCCCCAAAAGCCCTAGGTAAATATAGTGACTTGGCTGGAGAAGAACAAAGAGTTAAATGAAGTCTTTATTTTTTTTTTTCCTTCCCTTTTCCCCACAGATGCTGTTTTGAGATCTCACCACTTTCGTTCTGAGGTAATTTATTTAGCCCGCACGCTCAAGGTCAGAAGAAGTTCTCTTTCCTGAGTACCAATATTAATCATAGGCATACTAAGAAATCTTTCAGAGCATTGAAAGGCGAACCGTACTGCGCCCTAGCCTAAAGTAATATGTTTCTTTCTAAGCCAGTTCCAAACGTTGATGTCTAGAGAATGGGTTTTAGCCTGTTTTTTGCATAGTGGAGGGTACAGACCCCCCTCAAAAAAAAAAAAAAGGAAAAAAAAGCCCCACATTAGAGCACTTAGCCTGTGCATGAATCTCAGCTTCATTTACAGTACAACCTATAATTTGCTGGTGGAAGCTTTCTGGGTGCTGTCAGCTGCTGTGATTGTTCATTTGGATTTTGAACAACAGCAAAGTGCTTATAGGAAGTCATTACAGAGCGACTTGCTCATGTGCATTGCCTTTTAGACTTTCAAGTTTACATGCCTGTTCACTTTTTTTTTACAAGCTGAGGTTGTGATCTGGTTTGACCAGATAGTGTGTGTCTTCCTCCTTGAGAAAATGACCTGGTGTCAGTGATTATGTGTGACTTCTGTAAAGCCAGCTCCACTAAAGATAGAACAGCAGCCCCCTCCCCAAAAAACACCTTACTAAATCTCCCAGGCTCAGCATTTCATTATGAGTTTCCAGGCCAACTACCACTTAGTGTGAGGAAATTTATTCTCTTTTTGAAAGACTTTCCCACAGTGAGGTTTGTAGGTTACTGGCACCAGTGCTTGGTGCCATTTGCTCATTTTAGCAAAACCTGTCTTGTTAGGCACCTTCCATTCATTTGCCTATTACCTGAGAAGTTATTTCACATTCCATTGAACTAGTTAATCAGATGTTTTACTGCACCCTAGACATTTTATTGGACCCTGGTTGCTTGGAAGTTTTAAGTACATTTTTATAATACTGCACACTGAGGAATTTATTCTACTGCATATAACTTTGGAGTGTGAGAACTCTGTACAATTTAGGATTTTTTTTTTTTTTAAATGAACTTGTACCAGGTGCAAACAAGCATGATGTCATGGCTCTTGGGTCACTTTACACACACACACACACACACACACACACACACACACACACGAGACAGAGAGACAGTGACACAGATATCACGGTACTACTCTCTAGTGCTGAGGGACCTCCCATATGGTGCCAGGATGAGAAAGAATTCGGGCCACACACATAAGAAAGGCAGGTGCTTTACTCCAGGAGGTATTCCTCAGGCCCTAATTTGGGTTTGATTTTTTTTTTTTTTTTGGTGGGGGGAACACTTAGTTTACACATCTTCATGATACCACCTCTCCTGGCAAACATTTTTTTTCTTTTTAAGTCAGAAAGACAGTGAGAAAAAGAGAAGGAGAGGCACAGTACTGCTACACCATTCACGAAGCATCCGTTAGTATCATGCATGATGCTCTCTTATGGTGCCAGGAGTTTAAATGTGGGATCTCTGCAAGGTAAAATGTGCACTCTACTCAGCTATTTCCCAACCACCTGCCAATTGAGGCTTTAAAAAAAAGTACTCGGGGAGTTGGGCAGTAGCGCAGCAGGTTAAATGCAAGTGGTGTAAAGCGGAAGCAAAGGGACCTGTTTACAGGTCCAGTGCTCTACCTGTTGCGTACACTGTGGGGCTGCTGGGATCCTTGAGGAAGTAAATTAATCAGTCAGATAATCAGGTATTCTAATTAGTACTTTACACTAAATAGTTGTGTGATGCTGGGGAACTCTCTTGACTTCTCCGTACCTCAGTTTCCCCATATGTAAAATAGAACCAATAGTATATTACAGGGTTGTAGTGGAAGGACCAGTTTACAACTAATTATGTAAGTGCCAGCAAAATAGCTCACCTGGATAGTGCTATAGCTTTATCTTGCTCACATTCCAGGAGAAAATCTGGTTTCCTTCACACTGGAGGATGATTTGGTGGAGTGATATATTTCTCTTTCGGGCTCTGTCTTTTTTCTGTGTGAAAAGGTTGACACAGCAGAAACACACACACACACACACACATACACACACACACTATTCACATAAGCTCATATAATACATAGTAGGCTTTCAGTACTTTATAGCTATTATTACATCTTGAAGAGTTAAATTTAAAATTTGTAAAAATGTGGGAGTCGGGCGGTAGCGCAGTGGGTTAAGTGCACATGGCGCAAAGCACAAGGACTGGCATAAGGATCCTGGTTCGAACCCCCGGCTCCCCACCTGCAGGGGAGTCGCTTCACGAGTGGTGAAGCAGGTCTGCAGGTGTCTTAACTTTCTCTCCCTCTCTCTATCTTCCTCTCCTCTCTCCATTTCTCTCTGTCCTATCTAAGAACAATGACATCAATAACAACAACAACAACAAACAACAAGGGCAACAAAAGGGAAAATAAATAAAAATTAAAAAACCTTGTAAAAATGAAAGATTTATTTGGAAAACTTTATTGATTTAAATCTAGCTATTGTAAAGAAACACCTTTGAATATATGAATAACCCATTTATATGTATAAGAAAAATATAATAGTCTAGTTGCAAATATTAAAACTTAGAACTGGAGACCTTACTGAGTAGGGTGGGTGAATGCTTGTGACCTAGGTTAGAATCCCAGCACCGCATGAGAATGTAACAGTAGCACTTGGGAAAGGATGGTTTGTGATGCTTCTCCTTCTCTTTGCTTCTCTCTGTGTCTCACTATCAGTGAAAAAGTTGGTCCAAGAGCAGTTCTGGCTCTGCAAACAAAAAGAAACAATTTATAAATTCTATTTTTAAAAAATATTTATTTATTCCCTTTTGTTGCCCTAGTTGTTTTTTATTGTTGTAGTTATTGTTGTCGTCATTGATGGATAGGCCAGAGAGAAATGGAGAGAGGAGGGGAAGACAGAGAGGGAGAGAGAAAGATAGACACCTACAGACCTGCTTCACCACTTGTGAAGTGACTCCCCTGTAGGTGGGGAGCCGGGGACTCGAGCTGGGATCCTTATGCCGGTCCTTGCGCTTGGTGCCACATGCACTTAACCCGCTGCACTAGCACCCGACTCCCTATAAATTCTATTTTATAAAGGTATTATTACCAGTCCCACACAAATAAGTGATAGAACAGAATAATTATCCTGTTATAGATATTTGTAGTCATGCATTTCAGTTAAATTGCAAGTAGAATTAATGAGATAGGACTATATTTTACTTAGTTAACTCTTAGTTTATACATTTACCCCAACCTTGCATTTAGGTACAAAAGCTGGAAGCAGTTGATATAACCTCTAGGTTATTGCTGAGGCTCGGTGCCTGCACTAGGAATCCATTGCTCCTGGAGGCTATTTTTTCCCATTTTGTTGCCTTTGTTGTCATTATTGCTATTTTTGCCATTGATGTTGTTGTTGGATAGGACAGAGAGAAATCAAGAGAGGAGGGGAAGACGGGGAGAGAAAGACACCTGCAGACCTGCTTCACTGCTTGTGAAGTGACCCCCCTGCAGATGGGGAGCCAGGTGCTTGAATTGGGATCCTTACTCCCGTCCTTGCACTTTGTGCCATGTGCGCTTAACTCGCTGCAATACCCACCTGACCCCCAGTTTTTAATATTTTAACTCATTTCACATGATTCAGGCACAGTTTCATATCTTTTGTGTACTTCATACTTGCCTTGTCTGTTAAACTATATGCTCTTTGAGGTCATTGACTATTAGAGGTATATCTATATTTCCTATTATGCAGTGGGTTCTTTTCAAAATATTTTATTTTTCATTTTGTTGGATAAAGACAGAGAAATTGAGAGGTAAAGGAGAAATAAAGAGGAAGAGAGAAAAAGAGACACCCGCAGCACTGTTTCATGACTCATGAAGCTTCCCCCTGCACTTGTGAACTTGGGGCTTGAACATGAGTCCTTGAGCATGATAACAGTATGTTAAATGAGGTGCACCACCACCCAGCCATATAGTGCGTTCTTAATATATGCTTTTTTTTTTTTTTCTTCTATAGCACTGCCCAGCTCTGGCTTACAGTGGTGTTAGGATTTGAACCTGGGACTTTGGAGCCTCAGGCATGAGAGTCTGTTTGCATAACTATTATGCTACCGAACCCACCAACTTTTTAAAAAAATATTTTATTAGTGACTTATTATTGATTTACAAAATTGTAAGATAATAATTCCACACCATTCCCACCACCAGTATTCTGTGTCCCCATTCCCTCCACTGGTGACTGCAGTAGTTCTCTTAAGGTCACAAATAAGGGTTGACTTTATATCTATCACTATCTATATATATTTTGCCATTTTTTTTCTACAGTCCTGCCTTTGCCTCCTTTTTAGTCACCTAAACCTAATTACTACTTTCAAACATCCTTCCCTTTTTCCTCTTCTCTCTCAGATAAGAGAAACAGTGCCTGACTTCCTTTGGTGTTTCCAGATTTGCCTCCATTTGGTATAAAAACAAGATTCCTGGTGACAAATGATTTGGGCCCTGATGGAATTGGGGTTCTTAGCCCTCTGGTTATTTTCCTTTCTTAATTACCCTTTTGGAAGTATGGACCAAAGTTTATTTTGGGGTGCAGAGGGTTGGAGTTCTGGTTCCTATACTTGCTTCTCCTTGGCTGGCTGTTGGCCCATACCTTAAGCCTGTTTCTGTCTTTCCCTAGTGGGGTAGGGCTCTGGAGAGGTGAGGCTCTAGGATATACTGATGAGGTCGTCTGTCCAGGGAAGTCAAGATGGAGTCATAGTAGCATCTGCAACTTGGTGGCTGATAGGGAGTAAGATATAAAGCAAGACAAAATGCTTAATAATCAGGAACCAGAATGGAGGAATGGAGCAGATGAGAATGGGGACCTCAGCGTAAAAGAAGCTAGGAAGTTTATTCCTAGGGGCCCATGATTTTAATAATTTTTGCTTGAGCTTGATAGCTAATATGGAGGTAGACTAGCAATACTGTCTGGTAAGATTGTGTCAGCATTCAGAATAGAACTAGAAAGCTGGATTAGGGCAGAGAGTAACTCCCAAACCTGAAGAAAATATATAAGTATAATTAACTGTTTACCACATAGATCTGACCTTGGGTCTATATTTATATTTATCACAGGAGCCTGAATAACCCCTGTCAGATTGAGCTCATAGTCCATGGTCATACCTGGGAAATTCTAGATTGCACTCATTTCAGGACCAGTCTTCCTCAAGTGGCAGGGAGTTTATAGTGAAGGCAAAGTCCTGGAGAGACCCACAAAAGGGCTTATAACGACATTCCTAATGGAAGTGACCAGTGATGGTAGAGAGAGGGATCTATTCTCACACCTCCAGAGCTCTGGCCCACTAGGGACAGAAACAGGCTGGGGGTGTGGATCAACGAGCCAATGCCTATGTTCAGTGGAGAAGCAATTATAGAAGCCAGAACTACTACCTTCTGCAACCCCCAAACAGCCTTGATCCATATTCCCAGCAGGGGAGAATTGATAGGATGAAGATAAGAAGGTTTTGAATTCCAGCTCCATCAGTACCCCGAGAGAGAGAGAAGGAAAAAGAGAGGGACATATGAAGGTAGTAATGTTGTCATGAGTGGCTTGGAGGGGAAGAGAGGATTGGATCAGGGGAAAAAAAGGGGGGGCAATTATGTATAAATGTGGACAGATGTAGAGATGATGGTTGTGTCATGTCTACAACCTTAGGGGAACTGTGGTGGATTGCAGTGGGGTGACTGAAGATTCTGAACCCTGGTGGTGGCAATGGTATAGATTTAAACTCCTATTGACATATAATTTTGTAAAATAAAAAAATTAATAATAAAAAAAAGAGAGTGATCTATTAGAGGTCTAGTTCTATAGTATCTATGGGGGAATCCAAGAATTCTCTGACTAGGACCCCAGGTGATGAAGTGGCCTACTATTGACCAAAATGACCATCATTAAGTGAGCCAGTATCTTGCCCTTTTCCAGCTTTTAATAATGCTTTTTTAAATGAATGAGATACCCCTTGGTGAGTGTCAATACTTGTAGCTGGGGAAATGTAAATCAGAGTTGGATAAAAAAAGAAAAATGTAGGAGCTGGGTTAAGTGCAGCGGATTAAGTGCTCATGGTGCAAACAGGACAGCATGAGTATACCCATCTGCAGGGGATGGTCGCTTCACAATTGGTGAAGCAGGTCTGCAGGTGTCTTTCTCTCCCCCCTCTGTCTTCCCCTCCTCTTTCGATTTCTTTCTGTCCTATCCAACAACAACAGCAGCAATGACAATAATAACAACAACAATAAACATCAAGGGCAACAAAATGGGAAAAATGTCCTCTAGGAGCAGTGGATTCATAGTGCAGGCACCAAGCCCCAGTGATAACCCTGGAGGAAAAAAAAAGAAAAAGAAATATGTTCATTTTTCAGGGCATTACCCAGAATTCAGCATTTGCTAAATCTCAACTCCTGTCTTTCTAGACTTTTAAAAACTGTTGAATAGTTCATATTCACAAAAGTCATGGGCAGGGGAGATAGCAAAATGGTTGTTATGAAAAAATGATGCCTGAGTCTTCAGAGTTTCAGGTTCTGTCCCCTGTAGACCACAAGCCAGAGCTGACCAGTGCTTTGGTAAACACACCCTGAAAAACATTAATTGCAAACAAAAAAAGTGTCTCTTTTTGTACCAATTCCTTTGATAAATTAGTCAAAGACTGTTATTTATAAGTTCAAGTAAATTATAGTTTAAAATTTGAGTACCAACTGGATATTCTTGTCCTTGTTTTTTTTTAGCAGTAGCTACTATAATACAGTTTATTGTCAGATTTTAGAAAAATGGGGTGGGGCTAGATAGCATAATAGTTATACAAAGACACTTTCTTAAAAATTTTTATTTATGTAAAGGAAGCATTGACAAAACCATAGAATAAGAGGAGTACAGTTCCACACAGTTCCCACCACCAGAACTCCGTATCCCATCCCCTCCCCTGATAACTTTCCTATTCTTTATCCCTCTGGGAGTATGGACCCAGGGTCATTATGAGGTGCAGAAGGCGGAAGGTCTGGCTTCTGTAATTTCTTCCCTGCTGAACATGGGTGTTGACAGGTCGACTCATAATCCCAGCCTGGCAAAGACATTTTCATGCCTGAAGCCCCAAGGTCCCAGGTTCAGTTCCCTATACCACCATAAACCAGAGCTGAGGAGTGCTCTGTAAAAAAGAAAAAAAAGGGGTGGGGTGGGGGTTAAGGGGTCTAGCATAATAGTTATGCAAAGAGACTTCACCTGAGGCTCCAAAGTCCCAGGTTCAATCCACCACACCACCACAAACCAAACCTGAGCAGTGCTCTGGTAAAAAGAAAAAAACATCATAATGCTTTGATTTTTTTCTTTCTGGCAAATTATAATTGTTTAAAATGCTAGCGCTTACTCTTCCTAATGCCAATTTCAGTATGTAGATAATTTGCTTTAGGTATTTCCATATTGGTCAGATGAGGAAGATGGTTTCAGTATCTGCTGATTTATTTTGAAATGTTTTGGAAATCTGGGAAAACTCTTGAATAATGAGGAAATTTGGGTACCATTTTATTCTGCTACAGACACACTCAGGAATGGCTCTAATTGGGTAGGAAATTTTAGGATGTTTCTTCTCAGGTTGTTAGAAAAGTACTTTGTCAGGACATACTTTACTTTGGGGAAGTTCTGCAGAGGGAAGAGAGCCATATTGTCCAAGGAGCTATAGCTTTTTTTTCCTCCTAAATGTATGATAAACATATTTCTTTTTTTTTATTTTTTAAAAATTTAAGAAAGGAGGCATTAACAAAACCATAGGATAAGAGGGGGTACAGTTCCACACAATTCCCTCCACCTGATCTCCATATCCCATCCCCTCCCCTGATAGCTTTCCCATTCTCTATCCCTCTGGAAGCATGGATCCAGGGTTGTTGTGGGTTGCAGAAGGTGGAAGGTCTGGCTTCTGTAATTGCTTCCCCACTGAACATGGGCATTGACTGGTCGATCCACACTCCCAGTCTGCCTTTCTCTTTCCCTAGTGAACTTGAATGCATATGACGACCAGCCCGAGTGATGAAGCTGAAGGGTTGTCATTCCACACCTGAAGTCTCTGGACACAGTCGGAAGTGAAGCATGCTGGGGTGGTACTCGTTGCATTGATTGGGTTGCAATCCGTGGATACAATATTATTTGATTTGAGTTGAGAGAAGCATGCAGGAAAGTGGGCCCCACCCTAAGGTTCCAGGACTGGGGGAACATATTTCTTATATTCAGCTTCTTCCTCATGAAGTTATAAATGAGTAATATGGCTATTTACAGGATTTAAAAAATTATTTATTTATTAATGAGAAAGATAGGAGGACAGAGAGAAAGAACCTGACATCACTCTGGTACATGGGCTGCCCTTGATTGAACTCAAGACCTCATGCTTGAGAGTCCAGTGCTTTATCCACTGCGCCACCTCCAGGAACACCAGGATGTTTTAGAATCATAACCACCATCTCTTTTAATTTTCATGTACTTGCAAACTCATGTTTATTAACTTTTTAATAATCCTCTAATTTTTAGTAGTAGTATATAGAAATGTGAAATTATTAATCTATTCAGCATAGACTGAACAGTATTACCTCAATTCAGATAAAAAAGCCCAGTCAGAAAGAAGTTTTGTATACACATATAAAGAACTTGTAAAATATATATACATATGTATGCACACACTCATCCGTGTCATAAACAACTGATGAAGAGATGTGACGTAGGTCAACATCTAGAATCCAAGTGTTAATTCTGGGCACCTAAGACTTTACCGGCTTATAATACATTTTTTTTCTGTGACTTTAAATAGTGGCAGATTGTTGCCTAAAATTATCCCTACAATAAAAATTAAGGTAGTATAAAAATTAAGGTAATATAAAAATTAAGGTACTATAATAAAATTAATTCTGATTTTATGGAAATTTCAGAAAGTGATATGGTAACTGAAGTGTCATTAAGTTACAGGAAATAATTGAGAGAATACTTCATTAGAATGAACATTTTTATAATGTCCTTTGAGAGCATCCAGTGTGAACAGTGGTAAATGATCCTTATTCATTAGCTTAGTGGAATAAGGGAAGCCTTGTTTGATATAAGGAGGGTGAATAATGTTCTTTATGTCTATCAGACTTGGAGTAAATATCTTCATTTCCCATTTCAGGTAAAAGAACTAAAGTAGTTAACTCAAGTTAAGCAGTTCCCAGAGAATCACACAGCAAGATAAGGAACAAGTAAGACAAGAATTCCCTAGTTAACATTTTTTTCTGCTCTTTGGTGTTTATTGTGTCACTCACAACTCAGAGAATAATCTCAATGAGAGAAACTAGGTAGAGTGGATTTTAGTGGACAATTCTTATGAAGTCAAATAGATCTTTTAGGTTTTCCCAGAGATTATCCAACTTGTCCTGGATTAGTGGATGGTTGATACAAATTTTATTGGTCTCTTCATGTTCCTGTAGTCTGTACCACCAAACCAAGGGAGAGTGATCAACAAAACAACCGTATTTTATAACTGTCTATTAGTCTTGCATCCTTCCCTAAGAATTACTTAATTTGTGGAGTAGAGAAAATAGTTTATCATTTAGTCATCGCTTACCATTAGGTTATTTTTATAAATTAATTCTGAGAGTTGAATTCAAGGTTTAAATTAATTTAAATAAATCTTAAATTATGCAAATGATGTAGTGTTCATTTAGTTTCACCCAATTATTTTATTTAAAAAGTTTATTTTTTCATCATGTGAGATTAGGAACAACAAAGGGCCTGAGGTATAGCCACTGACCTTGACAGTTACTTCCAGGTCACTCTCCAGTATAATTGCTGAAATTTTATAGTTACTAGTTTCTTCTGTTACAGTAAATGAACTGCTGTGCTATATCCAACTATGCATCACAAATGTGATGAGAGCATCAGAGGACACATTGTACAAATACAATAAACATATTTGTAAAAAAGACAAGTTCATTTTTATATAGCTTATTACCCCAGAGTCAACATTCTTATATTAATTTATCTTTAGTATGGAGAAAAAAGAGAATGCTGATAGCAAAAGAAAAAGAAGAGAAAACAAAACAACAAAACAAAGGAACAAACCTACCAACCCATGCATTCACATTAATTCAGTGCAATCTAGATGAGAATTGAAACAAAGCGTGGGAACAGGCAGAAATAAGCCTTAGGACTCTTAATTACAGAACAAAGTTTAACCAAAGGGGTAATGGGAAGTGGCTGAGAGGAGAGGAGGAGAATGTCCAAAGATCTGTGGTAGAGAAATATTAACACTTTCATATTGAGAGTGATGTGGTAAACATATATTGTACCCCTAAGTCTTGTAAGTTGATATAATACAAAAAATATATAAAAAGAAGGACTTTGGGAGTTGGACAGTAGTGCAGTGGGTTAAGTGCAGGTGGCACAAAGCGCAAGGACTGGCATAAGATTCTTGGTTCGAGTCCCCGGATCCCCACCTGCAGAGGGGTCGCTTCACAAGCGGTAAAGCAGGTCTGCAGGTGTCTATCTTTCTCTTCTCCTTTTTGTCTTCCCCTCCTCTCTCCATTTCTCTCTGTCCTATCCAACAATGACGACATCAATAACAACAACAATAATAACTACAACAATAAAACAAGAGCAACAAAAATAAATAAATATTTTTAAAAAAGGACTTCTTTGAGATTTAGATGATAAAGTAGAATCAGGTTAGTAAGAACAAACACTGGTTTAGTAAAAGGTATACAGGATAGGAGTTCAAAATTCCTGGCTTGGGTTTCTGGGTCAGCTACCAACTACTAGTATGACTTTGATCATCTTTAAGTGTCTCTGAGTCTTAGATTTGGTCTTCTCACTGGTAACATGATGACTTTTTAATATTTATTTATTTTCTTTTTAATATTTATTTATTCCCCTTTGTTACCCTTGTTTTATTGTTGTAGTTATTGTTGTTATTGATGTTGTCATTGTTGAATAGGACAGAGAGAAATGGAGGCAGGGGGAAGACAGAGAGAGGGAGAGAAAGACACTTGCAGACCTGCTTCACCACCTGTGAAGAGACTCCCTTGCAGATGGAGCACTGGCGGCTCAAACCAGGATCCTTGTGCAGGTCCTTGTGCTTTGCGCCATGTGCGCTTAACCTGCTGCACTACCGTCTGACTCCCACATGATGACTTTTGATGCCCCTTCTGGAAGCAGCTGTGTTTTTGCTTTGTGCAAAGCATTTTGCTAAGAAGGCATCATTTAATTTTTTTAATTTTAATTTTTTAAATATTTTATTTATTTGTTAATGAGAGGAATAGGAGGAGAGAGAGATGTGGAAAGAGAAACAGACAACATGGTACATGTGCTGTCAGGGATCGAATTCAGGACATCCTGCTTGAGAGTCCAACACTTTATCCACTGCACCACCTCTCAGACCACTGCATTTATTTATTTATTTATAAAAAGGAAACACTGACAAAACCATAGGATAAGAGGGGTACAGTTCCACACAATTCCCACCACCAGAACTCCATCCCCTCCCCCAATAGCTTTCCTATTCTTTAACCCTCTGGGAGTATGGACCCCAGGTCATTGTAGGATGCAGAAAATGGAATGTCTGGCTTCTGTAATTTTTCCCCGCTGAACATGGGCGTTGACAGGTCAATCCATACTCCCAGCTTGCCACTCTCTTTCCCTGGTGGGGCGGGGTTCTGGGGAATTGGGGCTCTAAGGCACATTGGTGGGGTTGTCTGTCCAGGGAAGTCAGGTTGGCATCATGCTAGCATCTGGAACCTGGTGGCTGAAAAGAGAGTTAACATATGAAACCAAACAAGTTGTTTACTAATCATGAACCTAAAGGCATGAATAGTGAAGATGAAGAGTTGGGGGGGGGGCGTCTCTGTTTTGTAGATATCTAGTTGGCATGTTTTAGTTATATTCCAAAGGGTCTGTGTCTTTACTAGTTTTTTTTGTTTGTTTGTTTATTTTGTTTTTTTCCCTGAGCCTGAAATTTGATATGCAGGTGGATCCAAGTTATTGTCTGGGGAGATGTTGTGACTAGAAAATGGACCAGAAAGTTTGATCAGGGAAGAGAGTAGCTCCCAAATATGGGAAAGGTGTGTAAATATTGTTGACTGTAAATCCCATCGATTTGATGTGATCTGGGGCCCATATAGCTTAGGAGCCTATGTGACCTCTGCATCCCTGTAGATCTGAGCTCACATTCTGTGGTCATGAGTAGGAACGTTCCAAGCTGCCCTAATATCAGGACCCATCAACCTCAGGTGTAGCATAGAGATAGATTATGTTTTCTATCCTCCTTTCGAAGGATGGAACATTCTTTACCGTTGTTGATCCAAGTTGAGGGCAAGATCCTATGGGGCCCCACAAAGGGGTCTATTTTGTTGTTCTTGATAGAGATGACTGGTAACAATGGAGAGAGGGATTTATTTGAGGTCTAAGCCAATCATGTATATTTGGGAATCTCAGGACTCCTTGATTAGGGCCCCAGCTGGTGGAATGGCCTGATAGTGACTAAAGAGTCATCATTAAAGTATGCCAGTCTCCTGCCCTTATTCAGCTTTTGCAGTCCTTGCTTTGATAAGGATAGCTTGGTAGTGATTGAGGGAAGTATAATAGGAAATAGGTGAGGAGGGTATCTAAGTCTAAGTAGACACTATTTCATTATGAACTTCATACTGACTCACTGCAGACTATCGTGTACTTTTGCTTTCAGGTATATATTTTGCCCTAATTTATGGATACATGTGAACATATGCTCTATCTTATGGGACCTGGCCTATATCTAGGTTTTGGGACTTTGTTAGGAAATGAACCTCCTGGAATGGAATTGGAGAATACCATGAAAGGAAAGGTCTCGCCTGAGTGATGAGGGTGAAGGGTTGGCAATCCATGCCTGAAGTCTCTGTACACAGTCTGAGGTGAAGCATGCTGAGATGGTACTCGTGTTGATTAGGTTGGGATTAGCAGATGCATTATCATTTGGTATGAATTGAGAGAAGCATGCAGGAAAGTGAGCCCCATTCTAGAGGCTCCAGGACTGGGGAAATATAGGCTCTATAGAGGAAGCGGGAGGTTCCTGCTGTCTTAGGGTTTAAGAAGACAATAGATAGTTATTGCTCTAATCATACTATTTGGCAATTGGGTTAACTTTAAAAAAAATCCCTTTGTTAGGATTTGCTGTATCATACACAAGATCACCATAATTTTTGTCCTTTGACATTATTTGTATATATATACAAATAATGTGCCACCAGTTTCTTCTGTTCTCCCTAGTCTAAGCTTTTAAGAGAGTCAACATATCAAAGACTCAGCCTATGGTCTGTGCATTAAAAAGTTTGAGACATTCAATCCTTTTTTCCCCTCTCATATTAATTAAATAGTGATTTATATGACTACAAATTAATAGGCGTGTACATAAACACCATTCTCACCACCAAAAGACTGTGTCCCATCCCCCACCCCATGATTCTGAACATCCACTCTCACCTTCAACCCAGGGTTTTTACTTTGGTGCCCTACTCTCCGGCATCATTTAATATTTAAACTTACTTGATGGAGTGGGTAATGTCCAGCCAGCCAGTTTCTGTGTAAAGCCAGAGAAGTCATTTGGTCTAGCCCTGCTAGGGCAAGCATAGATTTTTTTTCATAGCAATATTAAGTGCTAATTCTAATGCTGATAATTTTATACGACTATCAAATGTTTTTGTAAATATCCAAATGGCCCATGGCAGAAAATAAAAGGCTCTCCACTTCTGATTTAAAATATGACTCATGCTTTTTTGAGAGCTTAAGGCAAGTAAGTAGAAAAATATAGCCAGCACAAATACTAAAATAACAAATTATGTATAAGAGAGGGATGATCAGAAGAGTTCTGATGAAATGATTGTGTTTCCATTTATTTATTTTTTGCCACCATGGTTATCACTGGGGCTTGGTTTTGGCACTATGAATCCACCTCTTTGGCAGCCATTTCCCAACCCCCCCTTTCTATTTTATTTGATAGTTCAGAAAGAAATTGAGAGAGGAGGGGAGGATTGTGGGAGAGAAAGATAGACATCTGCAGATCTGCTTCACTGCTTGTGGAACTTCTCCCCTGCAGGTGGGGAGCAGAGGCTGCAACCCAGGCCCTTGTGCATAGTAATGTTTGCGCTCAACTGGGTGCACCACCACTAAGTGCTAAATGGTTGCTTTTAAGAGGAATAATTGGAAAAGCCTTCCAAGAGGAGATGATACTTTGCTTAACATAGGTTGGATAGTTCCTGGCTAGACAGAGAGGGGTGGAGGCCAGACCTCCAGACCACCCAAAATGGCATGAAAATCATCTAAGCTTTAGGAAGTTGTATTTGCTCTCAGGACTCAAGTAAGAGTATACCAGTGTGATTAGAATGACGTGTTTTTGAAATTGCTTACACGCATATAGAGTTGGAAATATAAGTAGGTTTGTGATATAATAAAGGAACTTTTGTGTACTACTTGACAGTTGAAATAGGCCTTTTGATTTGCCATTTTAAGAATTTGAACACCTTAGGAGAGCCCCTGCTATGAACCTTTTTAAAAGAAGAAAAAAAAAATCAAAAATCACTTTTTGATTTCTTCTCTAGTGACTAGATCAAAACAACCGGATGTTCTTTTTTTTTACACCCAGAAAGAATGAAGAATTGTAACCTCAACCTCGGAGGACCTGTGAACAATGACTGGTTGTGGGCCTGTCTGGTCTTCCCAAGCTGTACTTTTGTAGGGTACTATGTTTGTCAGAACCATTGCTTAAGTATTGTTGGGTTATATTTGACTGCAGACACTATATGTCCAGGGACTTGGGACAATTTGTTTATGTATTTAGTTGGGTCATTATAAATATATATGTTTTTAAAGATTTTATTTATTAATGAGAAAGATAGGAGGGGAGAGAGAAAGAACTAGACATCACTCTGGTAGATGAACTGCTGGGGACTGAACTCAGGACCTCATGCTTGAGAGTTCAGTGCCTTATCCACTCCACCACCTCCCAAACCAAGGGTCATTATAAATCTTGATGTAAAGTGGAATACATTACAGGAAATTCATTATGTATAGTATCACTTTTATTATCTGTGAAATACATTACACTTATCAAAAGCATTTGAAACATGCATATCAGCTTTTTAACTTCTTGAAAAATTTTTATAGTTATTACTCTGTACCTGTTCTTCACAAATCTTCAGACCTACTTCTTCATCCACAACCAGTGACTTTTCATTTCCGAATTCATAGAAAAAATTAATGCCACCATAGTACCACCATTATAACTTTAAACTTCTTGCCCTTGGAAGTTAGGTACCTTTTATTTTTACTTTTTGGCAGCACTGACCTTGTGCTACATAGATGTTTTTACCAAGGAGTGGTTTCCCAAGATTGATTTTTTTTCAATTTGAAGAAATATTATCTTTACTTATTTATTGGGTAGAAACACCAGAAATCAAGAGCAAGGGAGAGATAGGGAGGGAGGGAGGGAGAAAGACTTATGGCCCTGCTTCACCACTCAGAAGCTTCCCCCCTGCAGGTGGGGGCTGGGGATTTGAACCTGGGTCCTTGTGCATTGTAATGTGTGTGCTCAATCAGTTGTGCCACCACCTAGCCCCAAGGTTGATTTTTCTTTATTTTAGGGAGAAGGAAAGGGAGAGACAGAAGTTGAGGGAAGAGCACATTGTATCCCCATGTGGTATCAGGCCTTGAACCCTGTGCATGATGCATGCTTAACTGGGTGAGCTACCTTTAGGCCTGAGGTAACATCTCAAGAATATTTTTCAGTCTGATGACAAATTCATCTGTTCTTCATGATAACATCTTAATTTTTTATTATCTTGTATGTATTTATTGGATAGAGACAGCCATAAATTGAGAAGAAGGGAGAGATAGGGAGAGAGACAGAGACACCTGCAGTGCAGTCAAAGTTTCAAAGTTTTCCCCCTGCAAGTGGGGACTGAGGGCTTGAACCCAGGTCCTTGCACATTGTAATGTGCACTTAACCAGGTATGCCACCACCCAGCCCCACTAAAATCTTATTCTTAGATTGTGGATTCTTTTTTTTTTTTTTCTCCCATCTCTTAGGAAATGTTATACCATTAGTCATCTCATTTATCTAGTACTGCTCCCTCTCTGCTGGCTCCTTCTCCTCTCATATAAACATCATATGTGCTTCCTTTTGAACACAATAATACAAAACCTTCCCACACCACCAGCTCTTTAGTACTTGAGAAGTTTCTTGAAAAAGGTTTTTAATCATTTCTTATTACTTACTTCTCATTAATTCCTTAATTTAATATACTCTGGCATCAGCAGCTACCACTTAAAATCACTCACTAGGAACTGGGTGGTCGTGTACCTGGTTGAGTGCACATGTTATAATGTGCAAGGACCAAGGTTCAAGCCTCCAGTCCCCACCTGTATGGGGAAATCTTCATAAGCAGTGAGGCAGTGCTGCAGCTGTCTTTCTCTCTCACACTCTATCTCCCCCTTTCTCTCTGTCTTTATCCAAAATAAATATAAGTAAAATATAAGGTATTTAAAAAAAATCACTCACCAGTGACTAGTTCACCAATGATTTTCAAATTTTTAAATAATTCAGTCTTTAACTTATTAACCTACTTTTTACTTGACATTGTTTACCCCACATCTCTGCTTGAATGAGTTCTAGGTTTTTGGAACACTATTATTATTTTTTGAGTACTGTAGCATGAAACCAGGACCTTGTACATAGAAGGTACTTCTGAGCCATTTCTTGGCCCATTTTTATTTTTTATCAGTCACTTAATACTATAAGATGATAATATTATAAGATAATTATTATAAAATTATAAGATAATAGGAGTTTAATTCCACAACACTTCCATCACTAAAGTTCTGGGACCGTACCCCCCTCCAGAGGTAAATGAAGTAGTTCTCCCAAGGTTATAGATGTGGGTTGCCTTTATATCCTTCCACTCTCTTTCTCTCCCTCCCTCCCTCCCTTTCTTTCTCTCTCTTTCTTTTCTTTTCTCTTCTTTCTTTCTTTTCTCTTCTCTTCTTTCTTTCTTTCTCTATGTACCCCCATGTTGATAGTGACTTTATTCACAACAGCAAAAACCTGGAAAAAACCAAAATGCCCTTCAACAGATGACTGGATACAAAAGTTATGGGACATATACTCAACAGAGTTCTATGCAGCAGTAAAAAAGGATGATATTGTGTCCTTTGGGATGAAGTGGATGGAATTGGAAAAGGTTATGCTCAGTGAAACAAGTTAGGAGGTAAAGGACTTTCTTTTTATTTTTATTTTTTAATTTTATAAAATGGAAATATTGACAAGACCATAGGATAACAGGGGTACAATTCCATATAATCCCTACCACCAGAACCCCATATATCCCATTACCTTCCTTGAAAACTTTCTTATTCTTTATCCCTCTGGGAATATGCACCCAGGGTCATTATGGGGTGCAGAAGGTGGAAGGTCTGGCTTCTGTAATTGCTTCTCCACCTGAACATGGGTGTTGGCAGGTTGATCCATATTCCCAGCCTGTCTTTCTCTTTCCCTAGTTGGGTAAGGTTCTGGGAAGGCAGCACTCCAGGACACATTGGTAGGGTTGTCTTCCCAGGGAAGTCATGGTAGCATCTAGTACCTAGTGGCTGAAAAAGTGTTAAGATACAAAGCAGAACAAATTATTGACTAGCCATGAACCTAAAGGCAAGAATATTGCAGATGCAGATTTGGGGTTCTCCATTTTGGAAAAAGCTAGTATGTCTATTATAGATATATTTCAAGGGGCCCATGACTTTACTAGTTTTTGCCTGAGCCTGACAGCTAACATGCAGGTGAACTCAAAGTATTGTCTGAAGAGATGGTGTTATAGTTGTAAAAAGGACTAGAAAGCTGGATCAGGGAAGAGAGTAGCTTCCAAATATTGGGAAAGTATATAAATATTGTTAACTGTTAACCCTATCAATTTGATCTGGGGCCTATATTTGCTTCAGGAGCCTGTGTAACCTCTGCATCCCTGCAGGTCTGAGCTCGCATTCTGTAGTCATGGCTAAGAACATTTTAGGCTGCACTAATTCCAGGACCCATCTTCCTCGAATGATAAAGTATGTTGCCCATCCTCCCTTTGGAGAATGGAACATTCCCTACCATTGTTGAGTGAAGGACTTTCTTAACCATACCTACACCTACTACAGCTTCTGGGTGTTCTTCCATTTACCTCTTCCCTCACAGATAAGAGAAGCAGCACCTGACTTTCTTAGGTGTTCTCCAGATTTCCTTTCCTATTTGTTGGGAAATTGTGCAGATGTGGTTGAGTTAGGCAGGGCCCACAAACCACCCTATGATCTGTCCCTTTATCTACATACCAATCTTCTGCTTTGTCTTATAAATGACTAAAGGTCTCCTCATCACGTTATCTCCTCAGGGTATATTAATCCCACCAGTTAAAACCATCGCAACAGTTGCTAAGGACACTTCTACCTCCCCAGGATGCCTTTTGCCTCTCTCCACCCCCTTTCCTAGCCATCTCCATTCCAACTTGCCACTTCCAGTTTTGTCCCATAAAACCCACTTCTGTTCCTGGTCTCGCTCTCTTTTCTCTACCATGTCCCAACCTGGAGAAGGGCTGGTGTGCAGAGCAGGAGGTGGCCATTGCGTTTTGGCGCCACATGGTTTAACCTGCTGTGCTCACACCCAACTCTGGGGCGTTCCTTTGTGAATAAAGAATTGTATTACCATGCCGCCACAATTTCCTGGTCTCTCTCGCACGATGCTAGCCCGGCACCTATTAGTGATGATATAATAAATGTTCCTGGTCACAAATGTTCTGGGTCCCAGTGGAACTGGGGTTCAGGAACTTCTGGTCATCTTCCCCTAATATTTCTCCTTCTCGGATTATGGACTTTTTTTTTTCCTTCAGGGTTATCACTGGGGTTCGGTGCTTGCACTAAGAATCCACTGCTTCTGGTGGCCATTTATTTTCCATTGTTGTTGCTGCTGTTGTTGGATAGGTCAGAGAGAAATTGAGAAAGGAGGGGAAAACAGAGGGGGAGAGAAAGATAGACACCTGCAGACCTGTTTCACTACTTGTGAGGAGACCCCCTTGCAGATGGGGAGATGGGGGCTCAAACCAGGGTCTTTCTTCTCTGGTCCTTGTACTTTGCACCATGCACTACCGCCCCCCCCCCCAATGGATCAACATTATTTATTTATTTGTTTGAGGTGCAGAAGGAAGGAGTTACAGCTTCTGTAATTTCTTCTCCACTGGACATGGGTGGGCATTAACCCATACCCTCAGCCTGTCTCTTTCTTTCCCTCCTAAGGTAGGGCTCTTGAGAGGTGAAGGTTCACAACATGCTTGTGAGGTCATCTGCATAGGGAGGTCAGGGTGGAATCATAGTGTCTGGAACTTGTTGTCTGAAAGTGAAATAGAAAAGAGAATGTCAAGGCAAAAAAGAATTAACTAACCAAACTGTAGGTAGGAAGTATAACAGGAGACCTTGAAAGGGAAATCAACCCCCTCACCACCACCACCAATAGTGTAGCTTATCCTGATAAGTCATGAAGCTTCTAAGACCTGAGGCTAAACTTTTCCCCAGACACAGCTATGCAGGAAAAGATAACAGTGGCCATAACAGTAACTAAGACACTGAGCAATGGGTACACCCTCTTAAACTTGTGTCCTCTGCTTCAGTGATGATGCTTTCTGCTCTCAGCCCTGCAGCCCCCTATATAAGCTACTGTCCTGTTAGAGGCCCAGAATTCTTTCAGAGCATGAGCTCTTTCTGTAGCCTGTTAATGTTAATAAAGTTCTTCCCTGTTGACTTCATCAGCTGTCTCTGATTCTTGAACCTACAACAAAAGGCAGTAAGATATCAAGCAGGACAGAATGTCTAGTAGTCAGGAACCAAAGAGTGGGAATAGAACCAATGAGAATAGGAATCTTAGAGTGGAAAGAAGCTAGGGACATCTGTTTTAAGTATGTTCCTAGGGGCAGGTCCAGACATTAGTATTGTTTTCTTGAGCTTGATACCTAACATGGAAGTGGACTAGAAATATTGTCTGAGAGGATGAAGAATAGAACTTGAAAACTGGGTAGGGCAGATGTGGCTCCCAGATGAACAAATATATATATTTATTTATTTATTTTAAAAAATATATATTCGATTGTTTACCACATCAATCTGACCCAGGGCTCATGTATTCATATTTAACACAGGAACTTATATTACCTTTACGTCCCTGCCAGTCTGAGCTCATCGTCCCTGGTTACAGCTGGGAACGTTCTAGGCTGCACTCATCGCAGGATCAGTCTTCCTTGAGTGAAAGAACTTGCGTGAAAAAGTAGGATGGCCCAGCTTCTCTTTGGAGAATGGGTCAGTTCTTACCATTGCTAGTTTATGGTGAGAGTTTGGCCCACATACATATACATATACATATACATATACATGATATGTTTTTTAATATAAAGAGAGAGATGGAAAAACTATTAAAACATCACCCCACCACCCTTGCAGTTTTTTTTTTTTGGTACTATTTATGATGCTCCCATGTGGTGTATGAGACCCTCACTAATGGTAAGATGTGCTTTATCCACTGCACTATCTTCTGGATCCCTGAACATAATCTCTTACTGCACCTCTCCCATTCTAATTATGGCTCCCTTTGTTCCTGTACTGGGCCTTTTTGTTCATTTGTTGATATTTGGATGTTATTGTCTTAGACTTATTTATTTCTTGTCCTCACCAGAGTCTCACCAATCCAGGATGACTTTTAGAGATAGAGACAGACACAAAGAGGCTGGGGGTGGGTGGCAGTGGGATGGGATGAGAATGAAAGTGACCATAGTACTGAAGTTTCCTTCCTTCCTTCCTTCCTTTTTTTTTTTTTTTCATTCTGCCCTCTGTTTTCTGTTCATCTGTTTATTTCTTCTTTGAATCAACCATGCTTTTTCAGAATTCAGTTTGGGTTTATCTACTAGCTTAGCATTCTCCCCCCCCCCCCCCATGGTTGCTCTTGAGTATTAAAATGTGCATCCTTGTAGTAGATAGCCTAATGGTTATGCAAAGAGACTCATGCCTGTGGCTTTAAAGTCACAGGTTCAATCCCATGCACCACCATAAGCCAGAGCTGAGCAGTGCTCTGGAAGAAAAAGGGGGAGTGCTGGTGGTTATGCAGTAGTGCAACAGGTTAAACACAGATGATGTGAACCCTAGGTACTGGAGTAAGGATCCTGGCTCCAGCTCCCCATCTGCAGGGGGGTCTCTTCACAAGTGGTGAAGTAGGTCTGTAGGTGTCTATCTTTCTTTCTCTCTCTCCCTTTCTCTGTCTTCCCTTCCTCTCTCAATTTCTCTCTGTCTTATCCAACAACAGCAGCAGCAACAGCAACAACAGCAACAACAACAACAACAACAAATGGCCTCCAGGAACACTGGATTCCTAGTGCAGGCACTGAGCCCCAGTGATAACCCTAGAGGAAAAAATAAATTCAGGTGGGAGATAGCATAATGGTTATGCAAAGAGACTCTCACATCTGAGGCTCCAAAGTTCCACGTTCAGTCTCCTGCACTACCATAAGCCAGAGCTGAGTAATGCTGTGGAAAAAAAAAGAGTGCTTTCTTAATTTCTTACTGGAGTAAATATAAAACTTCATATAAAATGTAGAAACCTTGTATTCACTTATCTGTTAATAATAAATAGCCATATATTTTATAAACCCCAAATTATAATTTGTGCTTTAAACAATTATATATATTTAAAATTAATAATAAAACTTTTATATTTTTCAGAATATTTTACATTTCTGGTGCATTTTGCTCAAATTCTCTCTCCTTTTCTATCTCTCCCCTCTCAAATTCTCTTTTTCCTATTAAATTAAAAATAATAATAAATAAATAAAAGGAAAGTATGACAGCTGGGAGTGACGGATTCCTAGTGTTGGTACTGAGCCCTAATGATAACCCAGGTAGCAATAAATAAATAATAAATAAATGAATACAGTCATTTCTTTGATCTACTTGGAGTCGACTTTTGTGCATGGTGATATATGGCGGTCCAGTTTAATTTGTCTGTATGTTTCAACTCAATTTTCTTAACACTATTTTCCTAACTGTTTTGAGCTCCTTGTCAACAATTAGTTGTTCATAGCTTTATAATATACTTTTTTTTTTCTTTTGTTACCAGGTTTATCGCTGGGACTTGTGCCTGTATGATTCTACCACTCCTGAAAGTGCCTCTCTCTGCTTATGTCTCTCTGTATTTCCTTTTGAGTTAGAAAGTGAGAGACAGAGAGAGAGCAAGAGAGAAAGACAGATACTGAAGTAGTACTCCACTGCTCCTGAAACTGCCTCTGTCAGGCACTTCCTTGTGGCCACTGGTGACTGGAATTAGGGTCCTCATACGTGACAAAGTGTGTGCTCTATTATGTGAACCATCTTCTGGCACCCTATAGCAAAACCTATTGAAATGTTGATAATACAGTTTATAACTCTGGGGATTGGTCATTTGAACTGTATCAAGATGGGCAGTTGTTCTAGTCTAGGTCAGTCTTTGTTTATTTTAGCAGAACTCACTCGTGCTCATATGTCTTTTTGATCTGCCCATAGTTTTCCTTTACTGGTGTCTCTTCTGGAAGCCATTCAGGTTGTGTTCTACCACTGAATTCTGATTTTTTTTTTAAATTGTGTATCAGGGTACTGTTGGAAAGAATTGTGTAATCTTGTGGCCGGTTTTGCAAATACCACAGACAATCATTTGTTTATTAATACCTCCTACCCCAAAGTATTTTTCAAAATGCAGAGTTTATTTTACTTGAATATTTTTGTCTCCCTACCATATTTTGATCTTAGAAGTAAAACATGTCAAAACTCTTGACTATTTGGTGGTGCTTCAAATTCTGACCTTTTTACCTCAATCCCTTAGCTACTATTTACTTTTCAAAACCCTCAAGTAGGTCTTTAATGTATTTGGTTTAATTTTATAGTTGTGTTCAGTGGGAGACATGCTTATTCTATGTTATTTTAACTAGAACCATGCTTACTTTTTTATTTAATCTGTTCCTTACCCATCTCAAGCCTTACTTTTTCTCTTTTTATTAATTACTTTTTTTGGAAGCTCTTGTGGCCTGTTGCATCTAGTAAGATGGTTCTGAGGTGCTGATAGAGATGTGTTACTATATATAACTTATGTAATACTCAAGATTCCATTTATATGACCAACACTGCCATTATGTCCTATCATAACATACCATACATACTTGAAACTAAGCAGAAAATCCTGCCTTTGAAAATTAAACACATTTTGGATAACGACTTTTCTGGCAATGGAACCTAGACAACTTTCATCAGACCTAGTTGGGAAAAGTCTCACTCTGCAATATATGTTATAGACATGAAATAAGACAGGAAATTTTAACAAATTGTTTAAGCTATTTTCTTAATTTTTTTTGAGAGGGTTCTTTTTTTTTTTTTTTGTGCCTCGGGGTTATTGCTGGGACTCTGTGCCTGCATTACGAATCTACTGCTCTTGGAGGCCATTTTTCCCATTTTGTTGCCCTTGTTGTTATCGTTATTATTATTGTTGTCATTGCTGTTGTTGTTGTTGGATAGGACAGAGAGAAATTGAGAGAGGGGGAGAGAAAGATAGACACCTGCAGACCTGCTTCACTGCAGTGAAGCGACCCCCCTGCAAGTGGGGAGCCGGGACTTGAACTGGGATCCTTGCACCGGTCCTTTCGCTTTTCCCTACGTGCACTTAACCCGATGTGCTACCACCCAACCCCCTTCATAAGGCTCTTTACTGAGGCTTGGCACATGCATGATTCCACCTATTTCAGCAGATTTCTCCCTACCTTTTTTTTTTTCCCCCTTTTTGTTGCCCTAGTTGTTGCAGCCTCGTTGCGGTTATTATTATTGCCATTGTTGACGTTGCTTTGTTGTTGGATAGGACAGAGAGAAATGGAGAGAGGAGGGGAAGACAGAGAGAGAGGGGAGAGAAAGATAGACACCTGCAGACCTGCTTCACCTCCCGTGAAGCGACTCCCCTGCAGGTGGGGAGCCGGGGGCTCGAACCGGGATCCTTACGCCGGTCCTTGTGCTTTGCGCCACGTGTGCTTAACCCACTGCGCCACCGCCCGACTCCCCCCACCCTTTTTTTTTTTTTGAGCGAGAGAGAGAGAGAGAAGAGATATTTTCGTGCTGCACTGCTTGTGATGTTTTCCTTTGTGATTGGTGCTTCCATTTGGTGACCAGGGATTCCAGCCTGGGTCCTCATTGCCTCATGCTTTTTTTTTTTTTTTCTTTAGACTTTCCCCATTTCCAAAGATCTTGACGAGCTTCTTGGTCAATCATCTAGAAGCTCTTTATATAATTGATGAACTTGGCATTGTTGATTTTTACTTTGAGAAGGGAACCACTGTTTTCTGTACTTACATGCATTTTTTTTATTTTTAAAAATAAATTTAAAATAAAATAAATTTCTGTCATAGGTCTTCTGACCTATGACAGAACTAAGTCCTTTTGTTCGACTTAATTTTAGTAGTTTTTTTCTTGCTTATTTGAATGTCACTTTACTTTTGATCCTAGTGTTGATAAATATGAACCTTTCCCATTCTGTTCAGAATTTTGTGCATTTTTAGCTGTAGTATTTCATAGATTTTGTTTTGTTTTGTTGCCTTTAGGGTTATTGCTGGGGCTCTGTGCCTGCACTATGAATCCACTGTACCTGGAGGCCATTTTTTCGATTTTGTTGTCATTGTTGTTATTGTCATTGTTGGATAGGACAGAGAGAGATCGAGAGAGGAGGGGAAGACAAAGAGAAAGACAACTGCAGACCAGCTGCTTCATGACTTGTGATACGATCCCCTTGCAGTTAGGGAGCCAGAGGCTTGAACTAGGATCCTTAAAGTAGGTCCTTGTGCTTTGCACAATATGCACTAAACCCACTGTACTACCGCCCGGCTCCCCGTAGTTTTTTTTTCTTTGTAATTGCAAGTAGATTTACTGCTGTGGCTTAGTGCTATTCCACTGCAGAATACTGTGCCCCAGTATGGTTCCGTAGCCCCCATGTCCATTTGGTCGATTCCAAATTATATTCCTCCATGAGGATAATTTCTGGAACCATCCATGCCACCCCGGTTCCATGGCTGCCAGTTTTTAGCAATATCGCCCCGCCAGATATTCATCGGGATGCGGCATCATCTAAGTTCATTTCCCACGTCTACGCTCGACCGGACCTGCCAATATACGCGGATATCTTCGCCCACCCTGTCCAACGCTTGACGTCTCATCACCCAATCTGGTCCCCTACACCTACACTGAACTTCTCTGTTCCAGACTCTTGGAAACAGAGTTGGCAGTCAGCTGAGGTAAAGAACAAACACCTCATCACAGACCCCTGCAAGCGTCAACCCGGCTTTGACCTAGCATGTTATGATTGGGCCCTCCTCAATCGCTATTGAACAGGCCATGGCCGGTGCGCCGCTATGTTCCATCACTGGGGAGCCAGAGACGACCCGAACTGCCCCTGTGGCTACAGACAGACTATGACCCACACAGTCAATGACTGCCACCTCTCCAGATTCAAAGAGGTCTAGAAACTTTACATCAGGCTCAACCTGATGCTGTTGTCTGGCTACGGAAGAAGGGCAAACGCTAGAAGAACAAGTGCCTATATGATGAATCCATCACACTCAGCAGCCATTTTTTCTTTTTTCCCCCTTTTATTTGACAGGAGAGAAATTGAGAGGGTAGGATGAGGTAGAGAGGGAGAGCGACAGAGAGACACCTGCAGCACTGCTTCATCATTCTTGAAGCTTCCTCCTTACACCTTGGGGTCGGAGACTTGAACCCAGATCATTGCTTATAGTAATAGGTACACTCGGCTGGGTATGTCATCCTCCAGGTCTCTGTAGATTTTTTTTTAATGCAGTTCTGTAGAATGGACTTATGCTTACCACATATACTATACCACTGAAGCATCTCCTGGCCAATTTTTGTTGGTTATTTTTAGAGGGAGAGAGAGTGACAAAGTGAGAGAAAAACACTAAAACACTGCACCACTACCCATAGAGTGCCCTTAATGCTTTTATGTGGTGCCTTGAATTGAACGCATGGTAAGTCATGTGTTCTACCCACTGAGCCACAACTTAGGCCACATACAGATTTCTTTGCTGGAGGGAGTTTTTCTTTCAATTCCTCATCTTCAAAATCATCATCTTTACCAGCAGCATTTAAAATTTTTCTTCTGTGGATCCTTGCTACTACTTCCAGGGACAGAATACTTTCCAAATGCTCACATCTTCCTTTTCTTCTTTCTCCCTTCCTTTGTTCGTCCCTTCTCTCTCCTATTCCCTCCTCCCTTGTTGCTTCTTTGCTTCCCTAGTAGAGTGTTACTCAGCTATGATTTACAGTGTGCCAGGGACTGAACCTGGGATCTCTGAACTCTTAGGTGTGGAAGTCTGTTGCTTAAACTCTTGTGTTATCTCCCTGAATTTAAAACTTAAATTAAGCTTTGAAAAATATTTGTTATTTTTTTATCCAATAGAGACTGGGGGAGACTAAAGCACCAGTTAGCTTCTAGAATGTGTAGTGTCAAGCATAATGTCAACCACTGCATACACTCCCACTGACTTCATTTTAGTCATTTTGCTATATCTTCACCCACACATGGTAAGCGCTAGTGTGCATAGGCCCTGAGTCATGCTTCAATGATAAGACCATAGGTGGTGTGACTTCAAGACTCCCAAAAGAAACTAGTGTTCCTAAAGACATTTTCAAAGTCTCCAGTGTTACTTTAATTGAACTGTCTTCAGAGTTATCATCTCTGCTTCAACAATATGCAGCTCATCCTTTGCACCAGTCTATGAACCAAAGATTCTTAAAATAACTGGTATTGAGTTTTATCATTACTCACCTTAAATTTATAGTCTTTACCAGTATTTAGTCCACAATAAAAAATAACAGCTTTGTAGGTCAGATCAGTGAGGTTTACAGTTAATGGTATTTATATACTTTCCCCATATGTGGAAGCTTCTCTCTGCCCTGATCCAGCTTTCTAGTCCTATCCTCAACTCTGACACCATCTTCCCAGACAATACCCCTAGCCTGCTTTTATGCTAGCTGTTGGGCTCAGTCAAGAATTAGTAAAGTCGGAGGTCGGGCGGTGGTGCACTGGGTTAAGCGCATGTGGCGCAAAGCCCAAGGACCGGTGTAAGGATCCCGGTTCGAGCCCCCGGCTCCCCACCTGCAGGGGAGTCGCTTCACAGGCGGTGAAGCAGGTCTGCAGGTGTCTGTCTTTCTCTCCCCCTCTTTGTCTTCCCCTCCTCTATCCATTTCTCTCTGTCCTGTCCAACAACGAGCAACATCAACAATGGCAATAATAATAACCACAAAAAGGCTACAACAACAAGGGCAACAAAAGGGGGAAAAATGGCCTCCAGGAGTGGTGGATTCATGATGCAGGCACCGAGCCCAGCAATAACCCTGGAGGGGAAAAAAAATGGTGTTGGGTGAAATGGGACAACCACATGCAGAAAAATGAAACTAGACTACACCTAACACCATGCACCAAAATTCTAAAACTCTAAAATTCTAAAATGGATCAAGGATATGGATATTAGACCTGAAACTATAAAATACATAGAATGCAATGTGAAACATTCCAGGTCCCTAACAGTAAATACAGATTTGGAGACTACACCCCATGGGCAAAGGAAACAATAGCAAAAATGAACAGGATTGTATCAAATTAAAAAAAAAATTAGTAAAGTCATGGGACCCTTGGAATATTCCTAAAATAGACTTCCTGTCTTCTTCCAACATGACAACTCCAAATTTAGTTTGCTATATTCTTACCTTTAGGTTTTTGACTATTAAACAAGTTGCTCTGCTTTATATCTTAATGATTTTTAGCCACCAAGTTGCAGATGCTACCATGATGCCAATCTGACTTTCCTGGGCAGATGACCTCACCAATGTGTCCTGGAACCCCACCTCCCCAGAGCCCTGCCCCACTTGGGAAAAATAGGAACAGGCTGGGAGTATGGATCAATCTGTCAACACCCATGTTCAGTGGAGAAGCAACTACAGAAGCCAGACCTTCCACCTTCTGCACCTGGTAAAGATCGTTGGTTCATACTCCCAGAGGGATAAAGAATAGGGAAAGTTCCAATGGAGGGGAGGGGAACTCTGGTGGTGAGAATTGTACTCCTCTTATTCTACAATCTTGTCAATCATAATTAAATAACTAATAAAATTTTTTTAAAAGAATAACACCAATCTGTGCCAGAGTTAAGAAGCCATCCAACTGAATCCATTCACAGATTTATGAGAAGTAATAAATTTTTGGATTAAAAAAATAACAGCTTTGGACCCTAATGTCTATGTCCGTCTCTACTATTGGTAGTGGCATGCTATTAGATGGGAGAGAGGTAGACAGAGATAAACAACTACTGTTATGAAGTATTTCTACTTGGGATATATTCACACAAGGGGTAATATTTTCCTGTTTTCAGATTGGGTTCTCTTTTTTCCTATTATTTATATTTTAAAAATATTTATTTATTCCCTTTTGTTGCCCTTGTTTTATTGTTGTAGTTGTTGTTGTCGTCATTGTTAGATAGGACAGAGAGAAATGGAGAGAGGGAGGGAAGACGGGGAGAGAAAGAGAGGCACATGCAGATCTGCTTCACTGCTTGTGAAGTGACTCCCCTACAGGTGGGGAGCCGGGGCTCGAACTGGCATCCTTACGCTGGTCCTTGAGCTTGGAGCCACGTGCGTATGAGAGTATTTTAAGTCTAGGTAGCTTTGTCTAGTTAGGGTTGGAATCATTAAAAAAAAATCTCTACCAGGTAACCGTTTGCCCTGGTAGCTAAGTTGCCTCTAGTAAGTCAAATTGGGTTTTAGTTCCCTGTATATTTCAGGTATGAGAGATTGTAGATAACTTTCTGCAAATTACCTGTGATACTTGGAGAAATACTTCTCTCAAAGTCGTATCCAACCTTAGTCAGCAACTTGAAATGCCAGCTCAGGTCTTTTCTTCGAGTCATAGAAATAGGAGGCATCCTTTAGACTGATGTGCTTCAAGTTGTTTTGTTTTAATAATCAAGACATGCACATTTAAGGAGTAAATGGGGCTGCAGGAACTCCCTGGGCAAAAATGTTTCTCAGTCTTCCTTTATTGCACTGTTGTGATAGGCCAGGGTCAGAAGTACAGTGGTGTAAGGAGAAGATCCTGACCAGGAGGAGTAGAATGTTGGAGAGGCTTCTGAATCAGTTGTTAATAGACCTTAGTTGAAGACATAGCTTAACTTGGGTAAGTCAGTGAATGTTGTGGAGGCTTACTTTCTTTCCTGGGAAACTAAAAAATGGCAACATCTACTCTGTCTTTACCTAGAGTGTTGTGAAAATCAGTTAAAAATAATATATGATTTTTCTTATGTCAACCTGTTGACTGGAAGATAAAGGGAACAGCATAATAGTTACGACAAAATAGACTCTGTGCAATTATATATAATTCATTTATTCACTAGTACTTGTAATCTAATATGCACAGAGCATCTTTTAAAAATATTTATTCAATGAAAGAGAAGAGCCCAAAGCACTGATCCAACCTGTGTGCTACTAGGAATTAAACCCAGGGCCTCCTGCATGAAAGTCTGTGCTCCATTCATTGTGCTACCTACCTGGCTCAGGGCATTTTTAATTTCCATATGCTCTTGGTTGAACTTCTTTTAAAGTATATATTTATTTATTTATTTATTGGATAGAGACAGAGAGAAATTGAGAGAGGAAGGAAGATAGAGAGGGAAAGCCCTGCTTGGTGAAGCTTTCCCTCTGCAGGAGGGACTAGGGGCTTGAAACCAGGCCCTTATGCACTGTAATGTGAGCGCTTGAACAGGTGCACCACTGCCTGGCCCCAATCTTTGAATTTCTATTTAGCATCTTTGAATTATTTAGCAATCTTTGAATTTCTATTTAGCATCATATAGAGAAAACAATACAAGGAAATTTAGTGATACTGAATGAAGTCACATAATTTGTGTAATGTTTAAATTGGAAAACTCAGTAATTGATACTGGCTTTTAAGATGATAGTTGAAGTAGGGTGACTTAAAGTTCTTCTGAAAATAGTGGGATCTTATCCTGCTCCAATTCCTGACCTAGAGATGAACTAGTTATGGGAAAATGATAATAGGCACCAGTTTCTTTCTTTTCTTTCTTTCTTTTTTTTTTTTTTACTCAACTCTGGTTCATGGTGGTGCAGGGAATTGATTTTAGGACTTTGGAGCCTCAAGCACGAGAGTCTCTTTACATAACCATTGTGCTATCTACCCCTCCACACCCCCCAGTTTATGAGAGACTTTATCTGTACACAGACCCCATCTTATTTAATCACCCTTGCCTAAAGTTACCTGGCTTTGCTGACAGAGCTGAAGTTTCAACATAGGCTATTTTGCCTGCATATTTCATTCCCTTAATTACCTATAAGCAGAAAAATGGGAGTGAATTACAAGTTAACTGACACTTGCCTTTTCTCAGGTTCACAGGAATCAGCATTAATTCACATGCTTTAACCTTGAAAGTTCAGAATAATTTTTGAGGTACTTTTGATATACAAATGAAGGACTAGGGATTCAGATGGAATGAAATGTTAGCCTTAAGAATGAGGCTCTTTGAGTTCTCCTTTTTAATTTTTGAGATTCTTGTAAAAATTAATTTCTCTTATTTAATCTGTTCTGTAAGTTCCTTCTTCAGGAATGTTAGAATTAGGACTATATGATTACTTTTACATGTAAACACAGTGCGTGTTCTCCATTATTATTAGAAAGAAATGTGCTAGTGTTCTCCACAGATGCAGTTAGTGTGCTTGTTAGGCTGAACTTTTCTCTTGATCTGCTGTCTGACTAAGCTGCAGTCTGCTGGTTACATTATCACTGGCAAAATAGGAGAAACCAAAGACTGAGTAAATAACATTACTAGTTCTTTAGACTGTATTAAAATATTTAGAATATCTAGCTGTGTGTTCAAATAATATGCTATATCTGGTGGAGGTAAAATTGTGGAAATGTGGCTGACTACTTACATAGTTTCTTTATAAACCTTCAGAAAATAATTAACTCAAACATGCCTTGAGCTATTCTCTGAGAAACTATGGCAACGGCCCTTTTAATTAAAGCTGAGGTAGTATGTGTAGCTTAGAAAAACAGGGAGATACTGCCAATTGATAGAGAGACTACATGGAGTAATCCAAAAAACGAAAAAAAGAAATTTTTTAGACATTATTTTTTAATTTCTTGATTATATTGTTCCAGAAACAGTGGACAAATAATATGCTGGATATTAACATTTATTATTGAAGTATGGTGTTTCTTTAGGAAAGCTTAGCTTCCTAATGTGTTCTTAGATTAGCACACAAATTAATTTATGTCTCACTCAGATATATTAACTGAAAGTTGGAGGGGGCCAGCTTGGAGGCAGCCTCACTTGTATAGGGCAGCAAACTAGGGTTGTCACAAATGGGTAGTCTTTCCATTTTGATAATGAAGGCAGTTTATAAGTTTCTATATGCCACAGTAAAATGAACTGGTGGGTTGATGATATAAAAATTAGTAGGCTATTCCCTCCTGAGCTGAATCATTTGCAGCCAGCATACTATAATCTACAAATTTAGAGCATACCAAAAAGTAATTAAGAAAACACTAAATGGAGAAATAAGAGTTGCCTTTATTTTTCCAGATCAGGATATCTTTTATGCTAATTGTCTAGAATGAATAGACAAAGTGTATTACCTCCTTTGTCAGGGAGAATTTTCATTTATTCCTCTTGGCTAATTTCTTCTAGGTTACAAATTACTGACAAGGAGGCAGCAGAAAGTGTTTCACTTTGTATTATTCTTCATCCTACTAATGAAGGTCTTCAGTTACTCTTCCAGATACAGTATACCTCTTTGAATGATAAATTGTATGGCCACCTATCAGGGAAAAACTGGAAATATGAGTAGTATCCTAATTAAATAAAATATAATAGTGACAGTTGTAATTTGTAAGCCAGAGGAAGCATATGAACTGCCTCTTAAAATAGCCTGTTATACACTAGAACTTTGGTGGTGGGTGTGGTGAGACTTACACATAGAAGTGTGAAGTTGTACTCTAGAAATTTCCATAGTATTATAAGTTTGGTAAATCAATAAAATTTTATTTAGAAAAAGAAAGAAAGAAAAAAGCCAGTTATTTGTCTCTCCTTGACTCTCATCTATACTGCTGGCAACTGAGTTAGTTACCTATAGTGTCTGATCTCATTCAAACCTAATGGCTTTGGTTGCTTACTGGCTTGGTACAACCTCTTTCATTCTGAACTCCAAATTATCTCTAATGTGTACAGACCCTAAATCCAAACAAAGCCCAGCTGCAGATGTTTGTTGCCCCTGCCTGTGTTTTCATGCAATTGCAATTTCTAAATTCCTCTTAATTGTAGCAAACTCCTGTCCATACTTCAATACAGGGATTAAGCATAATCTCTTGCCTCCCACCTTCCTTTATTCCTTCAACATTCTCCTGTCTGGGTCTGGATGACAGTACCAGGTACCAGATGTGAAAATTTACACACCTGTTTTCCAAAAGCAAGGTGCTATGTAGTTTTATTTATTTTACTTTTTATTTTGACAGGACATATAGAAATTGAGAGGGAGTGGGGGAGATAGAGAAAGAAAGAAGGAGAAAGATACCTGCAGCACTGCTGCACTGCTCATGCAGTTTCCTTCCCTGCAGGTAGTTCAAATGCTGGGTCCTCAATGTGCGTGCTCAACTGGGCACCCCACCACCTGGGCCCTTGTGTAGTTTTATTTTGTCACAGGACTTTATTTTATTTATTTATTTACTTATTTTCACCTGGCATTTGAATAGATATTTATTCATTATTTGTTCAATATGTGGTACTTAGTAATTATTTGGTGAATGATGAATGGACAAAGTGGGCAAAATAATTTCAACACAAAGTAGTTGAAATTTGGTTTTGCTGTTTCTTCTCTTTTCTCACTTTTCTGTGCCTGTAGATACCTACTGCTCCCATACATGTGGTTTATTTTCTTTTATTTTTGACTTCTCAAAACACTTTCTTCAGACTCTTACTTAAGTTTGCTTTACCCCTTGGTTCTTTTCCCTTAAGGTTTTAATATTCTTTACTTCTTTTTCCCAAACTACTTTCCTCATTTCTTTTTTTAAATTTTTATCTATAAAATGGAAATATTGACAAGACAATAGGATAAGAGGGATACAATTCTACATAGTTCCCACAACCAGAACTCCGTATCCAATCCCTTCCCTTGAAAGCTTTTTTATTTTTATTTATTTTTATTTTTTTAAATATTTATTTATTTTCCCATTTTGTTGCCCTTGTTGTTTTCATTGTTGTAGCTGTTGTTGTTGATGTCGTTGTTAGGACAGAGAGAAATGGCGAGGGGAGGGGAAGACAGAGAGAGGGAGAGAAAGATAGACACCTGCAGACCTGCTTCACTGCCTGTAAAGTGACTCCCCTACAGGTGGGGAGCTGCTGGGGGCTTGCACCGGGATCCTTATGCCGGTCCTTGCGTTTTGTGCCACTGCGCTTAATCCACTGCGCTACTGCCCAACTCCCTATTTTTTTATTATAATTTTTTTTATGTTTTTCCTGATGGAGGTGACCAGTGACAATTCTCTTCTACTTTCTAATCACAATGCCATATCCACACTGAAGATTGCAGCTAAACATATAATTAGAGGATAATCACTTCAACCTAATTTCTTCTAGGTTACAAATTAACTGACAAGGAGGCAGCAGAAAGTGTTTCACCTTATATTATTCTGATTTTTTTTTTTTCCTCCTCCAGGGTTATTGCTGGGCTCGGTGCCTGCACCATGAATCCACCGCTCCTGGAGGCCATTTCCCCCCCCCCTTTTGTTGCCCTTGTTGTAGCTTCGTTGTGGTTATTATTATTGCCCTTGTTGATGCAAATTGTTGTTGGATAGGACAGAGAGAAATGGAGAGAGGAGGGGAAGACAGAGAAGGGGAGAGAAAGATAGACACCTGCAGACCTGCTTCACCGCCTGTGAAGCAACTCCCCTGCAGGTGGGGAGCCGGACCGGGATCCTTACGCCGGTTCCTGCGCTTTGCGCCACATGCGCTTAACCCACTACGCCACCGCCCAACCCCCAATTATTCTGATTTCTGACTGTGTATACAACTTTCTTTTCCACCTAGTATACCAATGCCGTCTGTAAGTGGGTTTTCATGCCAGGATTTTGGATTATGTCATTGAGTCATGACAAGGAATATTTTGAGAGCTGCCTGATTATAACATTGCTATCTTTGTGCAGTAGTATTTATGTAATTTGAACATTTTTACTGCTTTTTGTTGTCTTTTATATAAATGAAGGAACATGGGGAAATGACAGATTACTAATGCTGATAATAAGGAACTTACGTTGCCATTTGTCCTTCCCTTCCCTTCCCCAACCCTCTGCTTCCCTCCTTTTCTGGATATTAAGAGGGAACATAGGAGATAGAGAGGAAGAGATCTGCTTCACTGCTCATGAAGCTTTACCTCCTGAAAGTAGGAAGCAGGGACTTGAGTCAGGGTCCTTGAACATAGTAACATGAACATTCTACTGGGTGTGACACTTCTTCGCCCCCTGATTTTTTTCTTTTTCTTTTTCTTTTTTCTCTTTTTTACTTTATAGTTTCATTTTTGGGTGTGAAACCTAAATCTTCCATGAGACTAATGCACTGCTCCTTTCATTTCTTTTTTGCTTATCTTTTGTAAGTGGAGAAGTCACCTATAAAAGGAAGGGAAGATATGCCTGGGTTTTCTTTAAACTTCCTCCTCTTTGGTGTTACTTATTTTAGCTTTAAATCTTTATAGTAGTTGGAATTTTAGTTAACTTTTTTTTCTACTGGAAATACTTTAGCAGATTCTAAAATCAGGGCCCTGCAAACCCAGGATATAGCATGGACCTCGAAGGCCATTAATATGAGGCCAGACGCTCTGTAAGCCATCACTTTTCTTAACTGCTTTTCTTACTCACCCAGAAATCATCAGGACCTGAGGTCAGGTCACCCTGAGCCACTAGTTCTGAATGATTTAGTCTAACCAGGTAAGTAAAGACTACTGAGAATTTCTTTTATCAGAAGCCTCAGTAGGGTAAAGTCGAGTTGACTAGTAAATTTCCCCAGCCATTGAGATACTCTGTTCCCTTTATTTTACAGTGATTTGATCAGGTAAGAAATTTATCAACTATTGTCTTTTGAGACAAAATGGACAGAACTAGAGGTGATTATGCTTAGCGAAATTAAGTAAAGAGATGAGAGATAACTACCAGATGGTTTCACTCATATGTGGTATCTAGGGAACTGCTGGTACACATGAACTTAGAAAAAATTTCTTAAGAATTCTTTTTTTTTTCAAAAATTATTTTTTTAAAATTTATTTTAAAAACTTTTAAAATATTTTTTTTCTTATTATCTTTATTTATTGGATAGAGACAGCTGGAAATTGGGAGGGTAGGGGGGAGATAGAGAGGGAGAGAGACAAAGAGACACCTGCAGCCCTACTTCACCAATCATGAAGCTTTCCCCTGCAGGTGAGGACCAGGGGCTTGAACCTGGGTCATTGTACACTGTAATATATGTGCTTAACCAGGTGTGCCACCACCTGTCCCCTCTTAAGAATTTCTTTAGTTTTTGTGTAGAATAAAAAGGTAGATTGGACTTGTAATTGCTTGCTTTTTATTCTCTCTCTTTCTTTCTTTCTCTCTTTCTTTCTTTCTTTCTTTCTTTCCCTCCAGGGTTATCGATGCCTGTACTACGAATCCACTGCTCCTGGATGCCATTTTTCCCATTTTATTGCCCTTGTTGTTGCACTTATTGCAGTTGTTATTATTATTGTTGTCATAGCTGTTGTTGTTGGATAGGACATAGAGAAATCGAGAGAGGAGGGGAAGGCAGAGAGGAGGAGAGAAAGACACCCGCAGACCTGCTTCACCGCTTGCGAAGCAACCCCCTGCATGTGGGGAGCTGGGGGCTCGAACCAGGATCCTTATGCTGGCCCTTGCATTTTGTGCCATTTGTGCTTAACCCGCTGCTCTTCTGCCCAGCTCCCTATCCATTTTTTTTTTAAAGAATTTATTTATTCATGACAAAGATAGGAAAGAGAAGGAACCAGAAATCACTCTGGTACATGTGCTGCCGGGGATTGAACTCAGGACCTCATGCTTGAAAGGCTTATCCACTGTGCCACTTCCCGGACCACATTATCCATTCTTATATACATAGTAACAGACTGTATAAACTATATTGCACCATTTTGTTTAATATATTTTATAGAGTCCATGAGATGATATGAACATATTTTATTTTATTTTATATATATATATTTTTTAAATTTTCCTTTTTTTCTCATTTTTTTCTTGTTTTTACTTCTCATATTAGTTAAATAGTGATTTATATGACTACAAATTAATAGAAGTGTATATAAACACCATTCCCACAACCAAAAGACTGTGTTTCATCCCATTCCCACCCCTCCCTCACTTCCCCCCCTTCCCCCACCTGGTGAAGCCGAACATCCACCCTCACCCTTAACCCAGGGTTTTTATTTTGGTGCCCTACTCCAGATTTAGTCAAATCCTGTTTTTAGTTTTTCTTTCTGTTATTCTTTCTCAGACAGACATATCATATGCAAATAGAGATGATTTATACATTCCCTTCCAAACTTGTACATTTCTTAATTTCATTTGTTTATTTGTTTTGGCTAAGATATCCATCAATGTTAATTAACAGTAGTAAGTATCCTTTTCCTGAGTTTACTTGAAATCTCTGATAATTTTGTCTTTTTGGTCAAGATAAATACATTTTATGATGTTTCCAAATATTCACCGTGCTGGTCATTTTACTCATTGATCTCTTGGCTTCATCTCACCCTTAAGTAGACTTTTTTACTTTTTTTTTTTTTCTGGTGCTGGAGCTGGCATGCTTCAGACTACATTTCTCAGTGATCTTTGACAGCTGCTTCTTGTCGGTATTTGTTAATAGGCGACAACAAAGAGAGCCTGGAGGTGGGAGGAGAAACAAGCACTTCCTATCTTTTGCTGTTTCTGTCAGAGTTGCCCCAGAAGAATCATCTCAGCCTATATATTTATCTCCGGCCTCACCATTTCTTCTTACAGATACCAGCATCCGTCAGGCAATTGGAGCTGTGAGCTCCAACTCATAGACACTTCTTTCCCTAAGCATCTGAGAATCTAATGGTATCTGAACAGTGTGCCTTCCTCATAGGTGAGAGCTCCAGCTTTTAGGAGAGCTTTTTCTCTTCTCCCTTGAAAGCCCTCTGACTTGCTCCTCTTTTGTTTTGTTCTGATGCCAGTTGTTACTGAGGTTGCCTATGACTAACTGTTGGCCTTCCTATCTTCATTCCTTCCTTTTTTCATCATCCTTCTTTTTTCTGTCAGGATTTTACTAGGGCCATATGTCTGCCTGAATGATTCTATCACTTCTGGTGGATTATTTATTTATTTGTTTGTTTTAGATAGGTGAGAAACAGGGAGAGAACAAAAAGAGACATAGATAAAAGGAGAGATACCACAGCACTGCTTCACCACGTGTGAAGTTTCTCCTGGGCAGTTGCCCCCAAGTTGTATACACAGGCTCACCTGGGTACTCTTACCAGGTGAGGTATCCCCCAGCCTTCAACTGATTTTTAAAAAAATTATTTTTTTTGGCTAGAGATGGAGAAGTTGAGTGGGAAGGGGGAGATAGAGAGGGAGAGAGACAGATACATGCAACTGTGCTTCACCACTCACAGAGTTTTCCCCCTGCAAATTGGAACTGGGGGACTGAACTCGATTCCTTGCGCATCGTTACATGTATGCTCTGCTGAGTGTGCCACTGCTCACAACCTCTCTCCCAGATGAGTTTTTGAGATATGATTCTACATAGAGACATTTTTATTTAAATGGCAGAACCATGAATAGGATGACAATACAATCTTGAGTCCTGGCACTTTGTTTTGTGTCTCCTGTGTCTTCCTAAGTTCTCCAAGTATACTTCTATCTCAGGTGAAGGGTAAGTGTATAAGGTTGCCCATTGACTCATTTAAACAGGTTTAATAAACTTCCCTCTTCCATTGGGGAGGGTTGTCTCCAGACTTCTTTAAGAAAATCACTATACTGAATGAAATAAGTACAGAGGTGAACAATAGTTAGATGGTTTTGCTCATATGGGGAATATATAGAACTGAAACAAATGAACTTGTGAAAAAAATAGCTTAAGTGTCTCCAAGACTTTGTGAGAACTATTATGGTTAAGGGGTTGGGGCACAGAAACTTGGTGATAGGTGCAGTGTGGACTAAACCCCACATAAACTTATGACCTTGTCAACTATTATTAAATCATGAATAAAATCATATATTTTAAAAAACAAAGCTTATCACTGAAATGCCCTGGGATTGGTAAAGGAAAAAGTGAAAAACACCTTCTTAAAGTCTCCAGCTTCATAGTTCATCATTTGTTTCCCCTCCCCCTTTTTTTTTTTGTCTCCAGGGTTATCGCTGGGGCTCGCTGATAGCACTACGAAACCACTGCTCCTGGAGCTATTTTTTCCCTTTTGTTGCCCTTGTGTTTATCATTGTTGTTAATTGCTATCATTGTTGTTGAATAGGACAGAGAGAAATCAAGAGAGAAGGGGAAGACAGAGAGGGAGAGAAAAATAGACACCTGCAGACCTGCTTCACTGCTAGTAAAGCAACCTCCCACCCTGCAGGTAGGGAACCAGGGCTCAAACCAGTTTCCTTACACTGGTCCTTGGCTTTGTGCCATCTGCACTTAACCTGCTGCGCTGCCACCTGGCCCCCTGCTTCCCACTTCTTTATGTATCCTCTTCTTTCTGACCAACAGGCCTTCTCTTGACTTTGAATCCTCAATTCAATTTAAAGACATAACCCTGGCTTCTAACATATTGATTCTTCTCTCTCCCACCCTTTCTCTCCCCCTTGAACTGAATACCCCTGCTGAACTGAATACCTTCTCAATTACCCTTTAATGTTTTCTGAAAATGCTTCTTTATGTTACATTCTTTGTATTGCTTGCTTTTAAATCTTGTCTTCCCAATAGAGCTGGTTGCTCCTCAGCATGCCCTGTTTCTGTTCATTTTTATTCCCAGTGCTTACAAAGTAAACATAATGTTTTCGTCCAGAGTAAATTAAATTTATATTTGACTTAGGTTAACATTGCAAGTGCTTTTCTGGCAGCACACTTTATAAACCTGCTTACTCAGAGGGGGGTGTGACTCAGAATAAGTCAGAAAGGTAATTTTTAAGACTATGAATATCTAGAATCTTCTCACAGTTTTATAATAATTCACAGTCTGTATCAGGGCATTTGTGTTTATCCTTCCTACACCAGGAAATTTTTGTCCTGCTTCAGGATATGATGATAGCTGAGATAAAGGAATCAAAGGGAGTATTAGAGGTTGCTAAAAATAGATCTGTTGGGAGATGAGATGACCTGAAAACAGAGGATTAAATTGAAGGGTTTGAGGGAAATAAAAGCTCTTCGCATGATGCCTCCACCTGGGAAGTATACATATAAATAGAATATTGGGTTATGTTTAGTATGCATGTTTTCCCAATCTGAACTTCTGGAAAATTTTTAATTGGCAAGCTCTGTTTGGATAACAAAAGAGGCATATAGAATTCTTTGGACTGAATTTACCAACTAAATTATTCAGGACCATACAGATATCTTTGCTACTTTACCGATGTTACCTGCCCAAAGTACAACCTAGTGTATTTATATCCTTTATTTTGTACTCTCTAAATAAGTATTTTATACCCTAGTTTTCTTTTTAAAAATATTTTATTTACTTTTTTTTACAATTTATTTTCCCATTTGTTGCCCTTGCCTTTTATTGTTGTAGTTTAGTTATTATTGTTGTTGTTATCGATGTTGTTGCTGTTAGATAGGACAGAGAGAAATGGAGAGAGGAGAGAAGACAGGGAGGGGGAGAGAAAGACAGATACCTGCAGACCCCCTTCACCACTGTGAAGCAACTCCCCTGCAGGTGGGGAGTTGGGGGCTTGAACCAGGATCCTTACACTGGTCCTTGCGCTTTGCGCCATGTGTGCTTAACCCACTGCGCTACTGCCCGACTCCCCCTTTATTTACTTTTTAATGAGAAAGATAGGAGGAGAGAGAGAGAAAGAACCAAATATCACTTTGGTACATGTGCTGCTGGGGACTGAACTCAGAACCTCATGCTTGAGAGTCTTAATATTTTATCCACTGGACCACATTTTCTTTTATGGATGTATTAAATTATATTAATCATTTAATTATTAATTGTTCTTGAATTTAACTGAAATTTTGATGCATTTAGTATAGTTTTCCTTTAATTTATTACTTTAATTATTGTATTGGGTTCCCTGTTGACTCAGCCTCTAATCTTGGAAAAGAATTTAATTAGTTTAGAATATTATTATTTTGAACAAACCTAAAATAGACATCCTAGCTTCTTTCCACCCTTGAATCCTTATTTATTAAATATTTTGTCCATATATATATATATATATATAAAATATTTATTTATTTATAAAATGGAAACACTGACAAGACCATAGGATAAGAGGGGTACAATTCCCACCAACAGAGCTCCGTATCCCATCCCCGTCCCTGTTAGCTTTCTTATTCTTTTTTAAAAATATTTATTTCATTTTTGTTTTCCTTGTTGTGTTATTATTGTAGTTATGATTAATGTCGTTGTTGTTGGATAGGACAGAGAGAGAAAGGGAGAGAGGAGGGGAAGACAGAGAGGAGGAGAGAAAGATAGACACCTGCAGACCTGCTTCACCAACTGTGAAGTGAACCCCCTGCAGGTGGGGAACCAGGGGCTTGAACCGGGATCCTTATACCGATCCTTGTGCTTTGTGCCACATGTGCTTAACCCGCTGCACTACTGCCCGACTCCTAGCTTTCCTATTCTTTAACCCTCTAGGAGTATGGACTCAGGGTTATTATGGGATGCAGAGGATGGGAAGTCTGGCTTCTGTAATTGCTTCCCTGTGCTATATATATATATATATATATATATATATATATATATATATATATATATATATATATGTATATATATATGTCTATATATATATTTTAATTTCTTTACTGGGGAATTAATGTTTCACATTCAACAGTAAATACAATAGTTTGTACATGCATAACATTTCTCAATTTTTCAAATAACAAAATAACCCCCACTAGGTCCTCTGTCATTCTTCTTGGACCTGTATTCTCCCCCCCCCCCCCAAGCTCCACCCCAGAGTCTTTTACTTTGGTGGAATACACCAATTCCAGTTCAGGTTTTACTTGTGTTTCCTCTGCTGATCTTGTTTCTCAACTTCTGCCTGAAAGTGAGATCATCCCATATTCATCCTTTTGTTTCTGACTTATTTCACTTAACATGAGTTTTTCAAGGTCCATCCAAGATCGACTGAAAACGGTGAATTCACCATTTTTAATAGCTGAGTAGTATTCCACTGTGTATATGTACCACAACTTACTCAGCCACTCATCTGTTGTTGGACACCTGGGTTGCTTCCAGGTTTTGGCTATTACAAATTGTGTTGCTAAGAACATATGTGTACACAGATCTATATGGATGGGTGTGTTGGGTTCCTTAGGATATATCCCCAGGAGAGGAATTGCAGGATCATAGGGTAGGTCCATTTCTTTTTTTTTTTTTTTTTTTTTTAATTTTTTATTTAAGAAAGGATTAGTGAACAAAAGCATAAGGTAGGAGGGGTACAACTCCACACAATTCCCAACACCCAATCCCCATAACCCACCCCCTCCCATGGTAGCCTTCCCATTCTCTATCCCTCTGGGAGCATGGACCCAGGGTTGTTGAGGGTTGCAGAAGGTAGAAGGTCTGGCTTCTGTAATTGCTTCCCCGCTGAACATGGGCGTTGACTGGTCGGTCCATACCCCCAGTCTGCCTCTCTCTTTCCCTAGTAGGGTGTGACTCTGGGGAAGCTGAGCTCCAGGACACATTGGTGGGGTCTTCAATCCAGGGAGGCCTAGCCAGCATCCTGATGGCATCTGGAACCTGGTGATTGAAAAGAGAATTAACATATGAAGCCAAACAATTTGTTGAGCAATCATGGATCCCAAGCTTGGAATAGTGGAGAGGAAGTGTTAGGGAGGTACTCACTGCAAACTCTAGTGTAGTCCTGCTTTCAGGTATATATTTTGCAGTAGTTTATGGATACGTGTGCACATAAGCTCTCTCTCATAGAAACTGGTGTATATCTAGGTTATGGGACTTTGTTAGAAAGTGAACTACCTGAGATGAAATTAGAGTGTACTATTAAAGGAAAGGTCTCACCCGAGTAATGAAGCTGAAGGGTTGTCATTCCACACGTGAAGTCTCTGGATACATTCTGAGGTGAAGCATGTTGAGGTAGCAATCGTTGCTTTGGTTAGGTTGTGATCGGCAGATGCAATGTTATTTGGTTTGGATTGGGAGATGCATATGGGAAAGTGGGCCCTATCCAAGGGTTCCAGGACTGGGGGAAGTAGGGGCTCTATAGTGAAGATGTGAGGTTCCTGCTGTCTTAGGGTTCAAAAAGACAATCAATAGTTAATATTATCATCACATTATTTGTTAATTGGGTTAACTTTGAAAAGTCCCTTTGTTATGGTTTGCTGGACAGTACCCAGTATCTTGTATATAGCTGTGCTATTGGAAGCTTCTAATCTACTTGGTCTAGGCTTTTGAGAGAGTCCGCATATCAAATACATAGCCTATATATTAAAAAGATTCAGTTTGTCTTTTGAGAAACTTTGAGACATACAATTGATTTCCCCCTCTCATATTAATTAGCTACTGATTTATATGTCTACATTTTGCTAGGAGTGTACATAAACACCATTCCCACCACCAAAGGACTGTGACCCATCCCTCCCAACCACTCCCATCCCCCACTGGCCCAGGAAGCTACATGCCTACCCCTCACCACTGGGTTTTTACTTTGGTGCCCTACTTACAATTTGATCAGGTCCTGCTTTTAGTTTCCCTTTCAGATCTTCTTAGTCAGCTTCTGTTGATGAGTGGGATCATCCCATACTCATCTTTATCTTTCTGACTTAGTTCACTTAACATAATTCCTTCTAGCTCTGTCCAAGATGGGTCAGAGAAGGTGGGTTCATTGTTCTTGATAGCTGCATAGTATTCCATTGTGTATATATACCACAGCTTTCTCAGCCACACATCTGGTGTTGGGCACCTGGGTTGCTTCCAGGTTTTAGCTATTATGAATTGTGCTGCTATGAACATAGGAGTACAGACCTCTTTTTGGTTGGGTGTTATGGAGTCCTTGGGGTATAACCCCAGGAGAGGAATTATTGGGTCATATGGAAGGTCCATGTCTAGCCTTCTGAGAGTTTTCCAGACTGCTCTCCACAGAGGCTGTACCAATTTACATTCCCACCAGCAATGTAAAAGGGTTCCTCTGTCCCCACATCCTCTCCAGCATTTGTTGCTGCTGTCCTTTTTGATGTATGCCATTCTTACAGGAGTGAGGTAGGGTAGGTCCATTTCTAGCCTTCTGAGTTTTCTCCAGATTGTTCTCCACAGAGGTTGGATCAATTTTCATTCCCACTAGCAGTACAGGAAGGTTCCTTTGACCCCACAACCTCTCCAACATTTGCTACTGTTAATTTTTCTGATGCATGGCATTCTCAGAGGGGTGAAGTGATATCTTATCGTTGTCTTTATTAGTATTTCTCTGACAATCAAAGACTTGGAGCATTTTTTCATGTGTTTCTCGGCCTTTGGATCTCTTTTTGTGGTGAATATTCTGTTCATGTCCTCCCCCCATTTTTGGATGGGGTTATTTGTTGTCAAGTTTGGCAAGCTCTTTATATATTTTGGTTATTAGCCTCTTCTCTGATATATTGCATGTAAAGATCTTCTCTCATTCTGTGAAGGGTCTCTTGGTTTGGGTAGTGGTTTATTTTGCTGTGTAGAAACTTTTTATTTATTTATTTATTATTTATTTATTTAATAAAAGAGACATTAACAAAACCGTAGGATAGGAGGGGTACAACTCCACACAATTCCCACCATCAGATCTCTATATCCCATCCCCTCCCCAATAGCTTTCCCATTCTCTATCCCTCTGGGAGCATGGACAAAGGGTCTTTGTGCGTTGCAGAAGGTGGAAGGTCTGGCTTCTGTAATTCCTACCCGCTGAATATGGGCACTGACTGGTCGATCCATACTCCCAGTCTGCCTCTCTCTTTCACTTGTCTCTGAGGTAGCGGACCTCCAGGACACATTGGTGGGGTCTTCAGTCCAGGGAAGCCTGGCTGGCATCCTGATGGCATCTGGAACCTGGTGGCTGAAAAGAGAGTTAACATACAAAGCCAAACAAATTGTTGAACAATCATGGACCCAAAGGTAGGAATAGTGGAGATGAAGTGTTGGGGGGTACTCACTGCAAACTCTAGTGTACTTTTTCTTTCAGGTATATATTTTGCCCTAGTTTATGGATACGTGGGAACATATGCTCTATCTCACGGAACCTGGTCTTTATCTAGGTTTTGGGATTTTGTTAGGAAGTGAACCACCTGGGATAGAATTAGAGAATACTATGAAAGGAGAGGTCTCGCCCGAGTAATGAAGCTGAAGGGTTGTCATTCCACACCAGAAGTCTCTGGACACAGTCTGAGCTGAAGCATGTTGAGGTGGCAGTCACTGCGTTGATTAGGTTGCGATCGGCAGATGCAGTATTATTTGACAGAAGCTTTTTAACTGGATGTAGTCTCATAGATTTATGCTTGCCTTATTCTTCTTTGTAATTGGATTCATTTCATTGAAGATGTCTTTAAAATTTATGCGGAAAAGAGTTCTGGCAATATTTTCCTCTAAGTATCTGATAGTTGCTAGTCTGACATCTAAGTCCTTGATCCACTTGGAATTTACTTTTGTATTTGGTGAAATATAGTGTTTCAGTTTCATTCTTCTGCATGTTTCAACCCATTTTTTCTAACACCATTTGTTGAAGAGACTCTGCTTTCCCCATTTAGTAGTCTGGGCACCTTTGTCAAAGATTAGATGTCCATAGGTGTGGGGCCTCATTTCAAAATCTTAAAAATGAGTCTGATTTTGTGGTGGGTATGAAAAGTCCTTCAAGGATGCCCTTGAAAAAAACCAGTCACCATTCCTTAGGACTGTACTGTGACTTGTCGCAAAGTAACACAGGTCCTTTTTTTTTCTTTTCCTTGTTTTCTTTCTTTTTTCCCCCACCCTCATCTTTATCTTTCCCCACCCACACATTTTCTCATACATGCTTGGTGGGACTGGTGGCTTTTCTCATCGTCCTTATCTTTTCTGTCTCTGCTCTTTTTTTGTGGGTTCTTTTGTCTTTGTTTCATGACAGATCTCTGTAGCTTTTGTTTAGTCTCACTACCAATTTTTCGATCTTGAAATTTGGCCATAATTTGGATTCAAATCATGGATAATTTGGAAGTTGTAAATACTCCATAAAACATATTTCCATTTTATAAGTAAATAAAAATAATAAAACATGTTTTCTTATTTTATATTTCCCAGCTTCATATATAGAACATTGTCTCTGACAGATTCTTTTTGGCAGCTCAGAAAAGACTATGCAAACAGATTGTGCTCACATTTACAGAATTGTCTGTAAAGACTCTTTGTCTATAATTATGAAGACTGAATTAAAATGTGCTAGTTGCTCTGCTATTTATAGAGCCTGTCACTGTGCATGGCTGTTCTGTGCCATGGGATGGGGGCCTTGTTGCTGAGAGTACCGAAGTGCTGGCAACTGGGATTGTATTGACTGCTGCTCCTATTTCTCAGACAGGCTTCCTTACTCGTCTTCCTTAACTTTGAGTGATGTGTCCCATTTAGCTCTAGAATTCTGTCTACTCTCCACTTTATTCCCTCTGATTACAGATTCTTCTGTTTGTAGTTCCTGCCTGTCCCCCGCCCTCGCCCTATTCTTGATGTATATATTGCCAAGTATTTTTCTGTAATTTTTTTTTCCACCACTGAGGTTTTATGGAGGCTTTATGCCTGTGTGATCCCAACACTCTGGTGGATTCTCTTTCTTTTTTCCTCTTAGTCTCAAAGAGAGAGAGACATAGAGGGAGACCAATAGCTAGGAGAAAGAGAGGTGGGGGAGAAAAAGAAAGGGGCTGGGGAGGAGAGAGAGAGAATACCAGGTTTGGGTGGGGGGCGGTGAGGGACACACTACAGCACCTCTTCACTACTTTTGAAGCTTCCCTTATGCATGGTCCTTTCATGTGGTTAGGGGCCCAAACCTGGGTCCTCATGCATAGTAAAATGTATGCTTTACTGGGTAAGCTATCTCCCTGCCCCTTTTCTCATTTGTTTGTACCAATGGATTTGCTTTCTTCCAGAAATTGTTTATTGTTGACTCTTCTCTGATTATTGAGTGTTAAATATGACTCATAAGTTACTAATCAATATTTAGGAAACTAGATTTCATACCTGTTTTCATGACTGTCGGCTTCCCTGGGAAATCAACTCTGGATGGAGATTATATGCAGGAACTTGTCTGAGGAGTGCTACCTGGAATAACACTAAAAAGGAATTGATGAAGAAAGAAAATTGTGTCAGGGTGGGGCTTGAATAATGATGTATAAGCAACAGAAGTCTCAGCTGACAACCTCCCCCACCCCCCAGCCATGTCTTCTGGGGCAAGAAGGCCTTAAGCACACTTCCTAACTGAGGCTAGCTCAGCCTCTTTTCCACTATCTGGCATTGAACATGGGATTAGAGATGCCACCTTAGATTGGGTGGTATCTTACAATTCACATACATGAGTTCAACTGTAAGCCAGGAACTCCCAATATTTCTACCAAGTGGGGGAAATAAGTAGTACCTGGATTATGAAGGTAAGGTGTGAATGGTGCACCACAACTTTCACTAACATGTAATAATATGTTATATTATTATAATATATAATATTATAATATTATATATTATTATAATAATATAATATTATAATATTATAATATTATATATTATTATAATTATATAATATTATAATATTATATAATATATATTATATAATATTATACAATATATATAATATTATATATTATATATTATTATAATATTATATAATATTATAATATTATATATTATTATTATATGTTATGTAATAACATGTTTTGTAATAGTTTTATGTATAGTGGATACGATTTATACACTTTTTTTTTTATAGAAGCCAGACCTTCCATCTTCTGCACCCCCAAAAGAATTTTGGTCCATATTTCCAGAGAGGGATAAAGAATAGGGAAGTTTCCAGTGAAGGGGATAGGACACGCAGAACTCTGGTGGTAGGAACTGTGTGGAATGGTACCCCTGTTACCTTAAAATCTTGTTAATCATTTTTTTAAAATTTAATTTAATTTTTTAAATATTTATTTTATTTATTCCCTTTTTGTTGCCCTTGTTGTTTTATTGTTGTAGTTATTATTGTTGTTGTCGTTGTTGGATAGGACAGAGAGAAATGGAGAGAGGAGGGGAAGACAGAGAGGAGGAGAGAAAGATAGACACCTGCAGACCTGCTTCACCGCCTGTGAAGCGACTCCCCTGCAGGTGGAGAGCCAGGGTTCGAACCGGGATCTTTATGTCGGTCCTTGTGCTTTGCGCCACCTGCGCTTAACCCGCTGCGCTACAGCCCGACTCCCTTGTTAATCATTTTTAAATCACAATAATAATAAAAGCCCTGTGGGTACCATACTTTGAGAGTCTCTTAAAGTTAAGCTTTTTCTTTCTTTTCTTCTTTTTTTTTAAATCATGTTGTTTAAAAGATAGAGTCAATGAATTCCATTGAAGAATGTGTGTGTGTGTGTGTGTGTGTGTGTGTGTGTATGCCAGTTTCAAATTCTGCCTTAGTGGACAACCATGTCCATAAAATTCACTTTCAGTGTGTTGGTGGCTTGATCACTAAAAACGAAGGCAGCAAGTGGGTAGGGAGAAGGGTGAAAATTTGCACCCAAGAGTCCTGAGATTCCCAAACAGACATGATGGGCCTAGACCTCGAATAAATCCCTCTCTCCATTGTTACCTGTTGTCTCTATCAGGAACAACACAATAGACCCCTTTGTGGGCCCCCATAGGACCTTGCTCTCAACTTTTAACAATGGTAGAGAATGTTCCATCCTCCAAAGGGAGGCTGGACAATATACTCTACTCTGAGGAAGATGGGTCCTGATATTGGGGCAGCTTGGAAGGCTCCTACTTATGACCACAGAATGTGAGCTCAGATCTACAGGGATGCAGAGGTTACATAGGCTCCTAAGCTGAATATGGGCCCCAGATCACATCAAATCAATAGTGTTTACAGTCAACAATATTTATACACCTTTCCCATATTTGGGAGCTACTCTCTTCCCTGATCCAGCTTTCTGGTCCTTCTGCCAGCCATGACATCACCTCCCCAGACAATATTTAGGATCCACCTGCATATCAGATTTCAGGCTCAGGCAAAACAAACAAACAAACAAACAAAACCTAGTTTAGCCACAGGTCCTTTGGAATAGAACTCAAATATGCCTACTAGCTATCTACAAAATGGGGGGCCCCCAACTCTTCATCTGCACTATTCTAGCCTTTAGGTCCATGATTGGTCAACAATTTGGCTTTGTATGTTAACTCTCTTGTCAACAACCAGGTTCCAGATGCTAGCATGATGCTGACCAGACTTCCCTGGACAGGCAACCCCACCACTGTGTCCTGGAGCTCCGCTTCCCCAGAGCCCTTCACCACTAGGGAAAGAGAAAGACAGGTTGGGAGTATGGATCAATCTGTCAGTGCCCATGTCCAGCGGGGAAGCAATTACAGAAGCCAGACCTTCAACCTTCTACGTCCCACAATAACCTTGGGTGCATACTCCCAGAGGGGTAAAGAATAGGAAAGCTATCAGTGGAGGGGATGGGATACAGAGTTCTGGTGGTGGGAATTGTGTGAAGTTGTACCCCTCTTATCCTATGGTTTTGTCAATGTTTCCTTTTTATAAATAAAAAATTAAATAAAAAATATTTGCACCCAAAGCAGTAGGGTTTATAAATTGTAACATTTTGCTTGGTATTAGCAATTAAAATATAAAAATTCACCAGAGAATAGGCATAATCATTATTAAATAAATAATTTAAATGTAACCTTTGGTAGTATCATCTATGTGTTTGATGAAACAACATAACAGATGTTGTCTAATCTCTTTACGAAACCACAAACAGATGGAGTAGATATGGCTGCCAGTGGGAGATTAGGATGACCTGATAGTTCACAAACCAGTTTGCTGATCGAGAGCACAGATTAGTAGGCCAAAACACAAACTCAGAATTATTTTTCAGTCTATGGTAGAAACAGTAGACTTTCTCTTTCACTTTAAATTTCAGTTAGCAAGAGACATAGTGAGACCAGCAAAATAGTCTACCTGTATAATGTGCCCGCTTTGCCATGCATGTTGCCCACCACACTGGAGTAAGCTTTGGTGCTATGGTCTGTCTCTGCCCTTTTCTCTGTCTCTCTCTGCCCTGTTCTATCTGGAAGAAAAGTAAAGACACCACAGCACTGCTCTACCATTCAAGGAGCTTCCCCTCAGTGCCATGTAGGATGTTCTCATGTAGTTCTGGGGGTTGTAACCTGGGTTCTCTCACATGGTGATATGTATTGGTCTACTGAGTAAACTATCTCCTAACCTAGAAGTCACTATTTTATTTATTCATTCATTTATTTATTTATTTAGCTTCAAGGTTATTGCTGGGACTCGGTGCCTGCACTATGAATCCATAATGGTCTCCTGGAGACCATTTTTCCCCATTTTGTTGTCATTATTGTTGCCATTGGTGTCATTGTTGGATAGGACAGAGAGAAATGGAGAGAGGAGGGCAAGACAGAGGGGGGGAAGAGAAAGATAGACACCTGCAGACCTGCTTCACCTCCTATGAAGCGACCCCCTGAAGGTGGGGATCCGGGGTTCAAACCAGGATCCTTATCCTGGCCCTCGAGCTTTGCGCCATGTGCGCTTAACCCGCTGTGCTAACGCCTGACCTCCCCCCCCCCCCCCGAAGTCACTTTTATATTAGGTTTGCCACCAGTTCTGTAGCAGTCCCCTGTTGCTCACCAGCATCTCAGGTGATTATATATTATATTATCTTGTATTTTTTCCACAGTACTACCAAGTTTTGCTTTATGGTGGTGCTGGGGATTAAATCTGAGACATGCAAGTCTTTTTGCATAACCATTATGGTATCTCCCCAGTCCCTGAGTTTTCATCATCTGAACACATGGCCTAACTACATGCTTTAGCTTCCCTTGTAGTTAGTTCATTGATAGTTATGTAACTGAATTCAGTTTGATAAAATGCAAGAAATTACGCGTTCTGTTTACAGGCCTGGTCACCTGGAAACCACCCACATATAAATCCTAGTTCTCTAAAACTAGCAGAGCAGAGAGAACCTACAGCCATAAGATGGAAGGTGCCTGGTACCTTAGATGACAATGGAACAGTGTTTCTCTCCCACTTTCCAATCCATGTATGACTGCCATTTATTAGACATTAATTTTTACTATATAACATTACTGAGATTTTGGTGCTACCTGCTTTAGTAGCCTATGTTGACATAGTTCATTACCACCATCAATTAGGCTCCATGATAAGGCTAACAATCTATTTATGAGAGGTCAGAATAGTGCTGTTTAATAGAACTTTCTGTGATAGTGCAAAAGTTTTGTCTGCATCATCAAAATATAATAAACCACTTTGATAATGAGCATTGAATAACTGAATTTGTAGTTTCATTCTAATTAATATTTGCACAAAAGTTAGTGCTTTCCTTTTTGTATCAGTTTAGGATTTGAGACTGGAAATTTCTTTTTAAAAAAATTATTATATATTTATTGGGTAGAGATAGCCAGAAATGGAGAGGGAAGGGGGAGATAGAGAAGGAGAGAGACAAGAGAGACATCTGCAGCTGTCCTTCACCACTCACAAAGCTTTCTCAGGAGCTCAAACCTATATTCTTGTGCATTGTAACTTGTAACATGTGCTCAACCAGGTGCACCTCCAGCCAGTCCCATGAGATTGGAAATTTCTTGACATTTCTCCTTCTCCTTGCATGGAGTCCTTCCTCCCTCCTTCCCTCCCTCCCTATCTCCTTCCCTCCCTCCCTATCTCCCTCCCTCCCTCCCTCCCTCCCTTCCTTTCTTCCTTCCTCTCTTCCTCCAGGGTTAATGCTGGGGCTTGGTGCCTGCACTATGAATCCACTGCTCCTGGAGGCCATCTTTTTTCCCATTGTTGTTATTATTGGATGAGACCGAGAGAAATTGAAAGAGGAAGGGAGAAAAAGATGGGGGAAAGAGAAAGATAGACATCTGCAGTCCTGCTTCATATCTTGTGAGGCCACCCCCCTGTAGGTGGGGAGCCAGGGGCTGGAACTGGAATCATTGTGCTGATCCTTGTGCTGGTCCTTTCAGTTTGTATTGTGTGTGCTTACCCCAGTGAGATACTGCCCAGCCCCCGAATGGAGTCTTTTCCAAAGCTCTCTTGAGTTCTTTGACATCAAATTTAAAGAGGTGTCTATGAAAACTTGACTTGTGTTCCCAAAGCCTTTGTGTCAAGATTGGTGCTAGACCACATGGACACTTAAAAGAAATGAGAGAGACCATGCTCAAATAGAGCAGTCAGCAAAAGTAGCTGTGTTGGATAGAAGACACAAACATTTCTTTCTTTAAAAATTTTTTTTAATAATTTATTTCTTTATTGGGGAATTAATGCTTTACATTCAACAGTAAATACAATAGTTTGTACATGCATAACATTCCCCAGATTCCCATTTAACAATGATGTCATCATTGTTGGAAGGACAGCTAGGTAAAATGTTGTTTTCTTAGTGCACTCTGAATCCTTATTAGAATAATCTAACAGTTATAATTAAATAACATTGAGAATAGGAAAACCATACAAAAGATCAATGAAAGTAAAAAATTTTTTAAAAATATTTATTTATTTATTTTCCCTTTTATTGCCCTTGTTTTATTGTTGTAGTTATTGTTGTTATTGATGTCATCATTGTTGGATAGGACAGAGAGAAATGGAGAGAGGAGGGGAAGACAGAGAAGGGGAGAGAAAGACACCTGCAGACCTGCTTCACCGCCTGTGAAGCGACTCCCCTGCAGTGGGGAGCCGGGGGCTCAAACCGGAATCTTCACCCGGGTCCTTGGGCTTTGCGCCACATGTGCTTAACCCGCGCGCCAACGCCCGGCCCCCTCGACACAAACATTTCTTATGGCTTTCTTAGGAGAAAACTGGAATAACTTTAAAAACTATTCGAGAAGGATCCAGAAGTTATTTATGACTTCACTGGAATAGGACTATCTTTGTGGTTAGAAATAGCTAGAGAGCTTTTTAGTTATCTGAGAATAACCAGAAAAATTACAGGACCTATTCAAGTTTCTGTGCTGGCTTAGAAGAAAACTAACCTCTTGTTAGGGCTGAAGGACAGCTAGGTAAGAATGTTGTTTTCTTAGTGCACTCTGAATCCTTATTAGAATAATCTAACAGTTATAATTAAAAAGCTTATTAAGATCCTTGAAGATACTTCTTTTTCCTTTTTGCTTTCAAGGTTATTGCTGGGGCTCAGTGCCTGCACTATGAATCCAGTGCTCCCAGAGGCTATTTTTTCCCTTTTCTTGCCCTGGTTGTTTATCATTGTTGTTATTATTATTGTTGTTGTTGTTATTGATGTTGTTGCTGTTGGATAAGACAGAGAAATCAAGAGAGGAGGGGAGACAGAGAGGGGGAAGAGAAGACACCTGCAGACCTGCTTCATGGCTTGTGAAGTGACCCTCTTGCAGGTGGGGAGCTGGGGACTGGAACTGGGATCCTCACGCAGATCCTTGTGCTTTATGCCATGTGCGCTTAACCCGCTGCGCTGTCACCCGGCCCCCAAGAAGATAAATCTTATGTACTTTCTACCTCAAAGGTTCCATCTACTCATTTCTCCATCTCCAGCAAAGAGGCCCTGTTTTACATCTTAGGCTCAATTAGGTGCAGCATCAGATCTACCTATTAGGGTTTTTAAGGCATTCTGATGGAACTTAAAAAGATCTGTAAAAGGGCCTGATACCACGGAGATAAAGAGTTAAGAGCTGGGAGTTGGGCAGTAGCACAGCGGGTTAAGCGCACGTGGCGCAAAGCTTAGGGACCAGTTTAAAAGGTTGCCGGTTCGAGCCCCTAGTTCCCACCTGCAGGGTAATCACTTCACAGGCGGTGAAGCAGGTCTGCAGGTGTCTATATTTCTCTCCCTCTCTCTGTCTTCCCCTCCTCTCTCCATTTCTCTCTGTCCTATCTAACAATGACGACATTAATAACAACAACAATAATAACTGCAACAACAATAAAAAACAAGGGCAACAAAAGGGAAAATATACATAAAGAGCTGAGAGCTGAGTATACATTCAGGGCCTCATTTGCTCTGTGTTGTCAAAGGTGTGATTCAGATCTACTCCACTAACTACAGCTTTTCTTTTTTGCTGTTTCATTTGGTTTTCTTTTCTCACAATGATTTCTATACTCTCTTACCTTCAACTTATATCAGGTTCCAATTTTCACCAGGCTTTCTCCACCCTTGTTACCCAAAGTTTGATCTGCAGACCAAAAGCATTGGAATCCCCTAGGAACTTGTTAAAGATTCAGTCTCCAGCCCACTCAGACACACAGCAACAGAATCTGTATTTTATTGTGTTGTTGGAAAAGTCATGAAACATTTTTTGCATAGAAAAACAGAGAAAATGAGTCATGACTTTCCCGACAATCCAATAAGACCAGTGGAAGTATTGGTTTGTTGAGTTAATTTTAGTTTTAACTTCTGTGCTGAGTGACCCAGGTTCTTGGTTTTTCTCCTTCAGACTCTCAAGGGAAGAATGCTGATGGACACAGCCCAAGAATCAAGACCCAGCAACTAGAGTGGTGGGACTCGGGTACAAAACATAGTTCCCTAGACAACATGGGTTGTGGAGTTGGAAATATACTTAGGAACTTAGTGGTGGTAATCGCTAAGGGACTTAAATGATTTCTCAAAACTATAGTTAAGTTGGAATGTTTTGGAATTTAAGAAAACATCAAGACTCTTTGAATCAGCTAGAGCTACTGGTTAGCATAAACTATTATCAGTTATTTTATGAATCAAGATGAAAGAAACACTATAAGGAAGATGGATCCTGAAATTGGGGCAGTTTGGACTATTACTACTCAAGACCACAGAAGGTGAGCTCAGACTTATAGGCATGTAGAGGTCACATAGGCTCCTAAGGCTGAAAATAGGCCCCAGATCAAATCAATGGGGTTTACAGTCAACAACATCCCCCTGCAGATGGGATGGACCCAGGTCCTTGCACATGGTAACGTGTGCTTAACCTGGTGTGCCACCGCTGGGCTTGCTGAGATCTGTGATTTAATCAGTCTTCCTTGCGGTATTGGTGCTTGACAAAGTTTGATAATCATTGAATTAGAACTAGTGGATTACTGCTAACTCCTGTAGTGATATTGTTCTTCAATGTATAATGGTTGGTTTTCTTATAGAAAACAAAAATGGGTTGCTATTTATGTAAAGGTATAGGAGGCTAGTGGTTAAAAGTCAGAATGAAGGGGATACACATTGAGTTTCAGTGATGCATATCTAAACTTAGTGTTACAGTGCAATGATTCTTGAATTAAAAAAAAAAAGCAAAAAATTGGTAGGGGGCTTATTCCAAGTAGTTTTTCAGTGATTCAGGACTTTGGTGACACTGATGTCTTCAGTGTTTGACTTTCAGGGTTGTTCTTAAGGTCACCCCAGCCCAAAGAGAAGTGGCTTTGGGAAATGTTTATGGTTTTGATCTGAAAGTGGCCTACATTATTTATGTCCATATTCCATTAACTAGTCACATGGCTCTAACCACAAGGGAGGCTTGGAAAATGTGGTCTGGATGTGCCCAAGAAAAAGAGGCAAGTGGGGGCCGGGTGGTAGCGCAGCAGGTTAAGCGCACATGGCGCAAAGTGCAAGGACCTGCGCAAGGATCCCTGTTCGAGCCTTCAGTTCCCCACTTGCAGAGGGGTCGTTTACAATCTGTGAAGCAGGTGTGCAGGTGTCTTTCTCTCCCCTCTCTGTCTTCCCCTTGTCTCTCGATTTCTCTCTGTCCTATCCAACAACATTAATGGCAATAATAACAATAATGACAACAACAAGGACAATAAGGGCAACAAAAAGTGGGAAAAAATGGCCTCCAGGAGCAGTGGATTCATAGTGCATGCACCAAGCCCCAGCAGTAACCCTGGAGGCAATAAAAAAAAAGGAATATAAGAAGTTTGATTAATAGCTAGAAATCTCTGTTATAAACAATTTATAAAAATTTGTGGGATTTTCTGTATTTTTTAAAAATTTTTCTTCTCTACTCCATAAACCCTTTTGAAAACTCAGAGGCTTATTCTTAGAATGTTTTTAAGTGCCCAAAATAGAGTTACAAAGGAAGCCAATGATGTTGACGTAAATCTATGAATTATTTTTTCTTTTTTTTTAAGTGTTTATATATATATTATTGGAAAGAGCCAGAGAGAAATTGAGAGGAGTGGGGGAGATAGAAAAGGAGAGGAAGACAGAGAGACACCTGCAACCCTACTTCACCATTTGTGAAGCTTCCCCCCTATAGGTGGGGACCTGAGGCTTGAACCTGGGAACTTGTGTACTATAATGTGTGTGCTTAACCAGGTGCACCACTGCCTGGCCCCTTAAGTGGTTTTAAAATGATTTTCTTTTTGTTAGGTAGTAGTGGTTTAATTCTATACAATTCCCACCACCAGAGTTGTGTCGCATCCCTTCCACTGGAAACTTCCCTCTTTGTTTTTTTTTTTTTTTTAATCCCTCTAGGAGTGTGAACAATAATTCTTTACGAATTGTGGAAGGTGGAAGATCTGACTTCTGTAATTGCTTTTCTGCTGGGCATGGATGTTGGCAGGTGGATCCATACTTCCAACCTGTTTCTATCTTTTCCTAGTGGGGTAGGTCTGGAAAGGTGAGGCTTTGGGACACATTGGTGAGGTTGTCTGCCTAGAGAAGTTCAAGATAAAATCATAGTAGCTAATGATCCTGGGTCCATACTCCCAGAGGGATAAAGAATGGGGAAGCTATCAAAGGAGGGGAGTGGATATGGAGATCTGGGCATGGGAATTGTGTGGAATTGTATCATTATAGTCTTGTACTATCCTAGAGTCTTGTCAATATTTTCATTTTATAAATAAAAATTAAAAAATAATCATAGTAGCACCTGCAACTTGGTGACTGGAAGACATAATATGTCATTATGCACCACTATGTGACCATTCTACAACTACATACTATAATGGAATAGATTTCACAGGCAGGGTTGTGAAATCCATTAGTAGCTAATTATTGATTCCTAACTAATCCAGTGACTCATGCCTTAATATAAGATGAAAAGAAAAGAGAAGCAGGAAAGGTAAGACCAGGTGAAGCTGGAAGCTAATATTGGAAGGAAGCCACCACAAGCCAAGGAATGGTGCCTGGAGACATCAGAAATTAGTGTTGAGCCAAAAGGCCAGTTATAAAAAGGGGACATGTTGTGTAACCCAACTTATATGAAATTCAAGAACCGATAAAACTATTTGATGATTCTAATAGAGGTTGCTGTCATAGGGACAATATCTATTGGCTAATTGTATACAGTGTTTCTTCTAAAGATTATCAGGGGGGTGACATTAATGCTGTTTCTGTCAGAAGAGATTAGGAGCTATGTCTTTATTTTGTGTAATTAATTGAGTAGATAGGGTGATTGAAGGAAGTGAAGTAGGGGATAGGAGAGGAGGGTATCTAGGCGTAAGTGGTGAATATTTGATTAGACAGTTTATGGTGTCTTCTTAGGTCTTTCTACTTGCTTACTGAATTAATTAGATCTAAGTCTAATCACCCTGGACTATTTTTAAAAATTTATTTATTAAATGGAAATATTGACAAGATCATAGGATAAAGAGGGGTACAATTCCACACAGTTCCCACTACCAGAATTCTGTATCCCATCCCCTCCCTTGAAAGCTTTCCTATTTTTTTATTGTTCTGGGAGCATGGACCTAGTATCATTATGAGGTGCAGAAAGTGGAAGGTCTGGCTTCTGAAATTGCTTCCCCATTGAACATGGGTGTTGGCAGATAAATTCATACCTACTCCCATACCTGTTCCTATCTTTCTTTAGTGAGGCATGGCGTTGGGTAAGCGGGGCTCTAGGACACATTGGTGAGGTCATCTGCCTAGGGAAGTCAGGTTGGCATCATGGGCTCATCTGAAAAAGCATTAAGATATAAAGCAGAACAAATTGTTAAATAGTCAGGAACCTAAAAGCAAGAATATTGCAGATGAGATTTGGGGTCTCCATTGTGGAAAAAACTAGTAGATCTATTTTAGGTATATTCCATGGGGCCTATGACTTGACTAATTTTTGCCTGACCCTGACAGCTAACATGTAGTATTGTTTGGGGAGATGGTGTCATAGTTGGAAAAAAAACCCCAGAAAGCTGGATCAGGGAAGAGAGTAGCTCCCAAACATGGGAAAAGTGTATAAATATTGTTAACTGTAAACTCAATCAATTTGATCCAGGGCCTATGTTCATTTTAGGAGCCTATGAAACCTCTGCCTCCCTGTAGGTCTGAGGTTGCATTCTGTGGTCATGGCTAGGAACATTTTAGGCTGCACTAATTTCAGGACCCATCGTCCTCGAGTGGTAGAATATTGAGGGCAAGGTCCTATAGGGGTCCACAAAGGGGCCCTGTTCCTGACAAAGATGACCAGTGACAGTGGAGAGAGGGATCTGTTAGCAATCTAGGCCCATCATGTCTGGTAATCCCTGAAGTCCTGACTAGGATCTTGGGTGACCCTGGACTGCTAGGCACTTTTACTTTGAAGTATATAGTTGCTCCTAACTTACGGATATGTGTACCCAGCCCCCTAGGCCCTGGCCTCTGTCTCAGGTCTGTAACTTTATAACTATAAATTATTGAAAGTATTCTTTGACAGAGAAAATATCCTTTTTTTCTTTGCAGTATAAATCACAGGACCTAGTGGCAGGCAGATTTACCAACACCATTGATTTTGAAGTAGCAAAAAGTGTAAATCGTATTTTAAGATCTCTATAGTCACTATAGTTGAATAATTTAATATCTGTGATTTTTTTATATTTGTTTTCCCTGTTGTTCTTTTTTATTACTGTTGTTGTTATTGATGTTGTCATTGTTGGATAGGACAGAGAGAAATTGAGAGAGGAGGGGAAGACAGAAAGGGGGAGAGAAAGATAGACACCCGCAGACCTTTCTTTTGGTAGCGGGAGTCTAATAATAGTAGGTTTTGACCTACATTCATAATTGAGTACTAGCTTAATTTTAGAGATTGGTAAAAATAAGCAAATAAAATTTCCCCACCTAAAATTGATTTACTGCACTCCTCATCTACCTTGAGTTTTAACTATAGATAGACATTCTATTTGGGATTTTCATCAATATAATTGCAGAATTTTGCTCTAAGTTGATTAGTTAACCTTTATACACCTTGATTTGCTCAACTATGGAGTAGATATAATAAGAATTAGCGCATAAGTAGTGTTTAATAGACATGCTATTAGTAGTCCCTCCTTTACATCTAACAAAGGTGGTAAAAGACATTGCAAAATTAAGGCATTATTAAAATAAATGGAAGACAAAGGACATAGAAAAACATCTGTGTTCATGGGTCAGAAATGTTAATAATGTCACAATGTCCATATTGCCTGAAGTAATTTATGGGTTCAGTGAAATTGATATTAAAATACCAGCAACATTTTCCAAGGCAATAGAACAAATGATTCTAAAATTTATACAGACACAGAAAACCCAGAATGGTTAAAACAGTCCTGAGAGAAAAGAAGAAAAATGGCATGCCCTGACTTGGACTCAACTGCAAAAGAATGGTATTCAAAGTAGTGTGACTTTGAAACACAAACAGGCACATTGATCTGTGGAAATAAAATCGAGAAATCGAAATGTGACATTTACCTTAGGCAAAGGACCAAGATAATACAATGGAGAAAGGAAATCTTTGATAAATGATGTTAGGAAAACTGAAGAGCTACATGTGAAAATAAAATAAAGGAAAACTGGATCATTATTTAGCACCATACCTAGAATTAATTCAAAATGAGCTGAATACTTGAATGTTAAAGGCCAAAATAAAAATACATGAAAACACAGATGATGCATTCTTGAACCTTGACTTCAGAGATTTTCTTGGAGATTCAACTCCAGTAGCGAAGTAAACAAAACAAATAAATAAAAAAAAAACCAAAATAGTGGGGCTATATAAAATTTACAAGCTTTTACAGAGTAAGAGACCAGCACAAACCAAAAAAGTGACCTATATAAATAAATAAAAAGACAGGGAGGACTATATATAAAAAAGTGATCAACTATTTGGGAGAACATATTTGTACAGTATCCAAAATACATTATTTTTAAAATAAATAATTTTTTTAGATAGAGACAGAAATTGAGAGGCAAGGGAAGATAGAGAGGGAGAGAGACAGAGACACCTGCACCCCTTGCTTCACCACTTGTGAAGCTTTCCCCCTGCAGGAGGGGACCAGGAGCTTGAACCTGAGTCCTTATGCACTGAAATGTGTGCGCTTAACCAGGTGCGCCACCGCCGGGCCCTGCCAGAATACATAAAAATCTCGTAAAATCCAAGAACAATAAAACAATTCATTAAAAAATGGTAAAAAAAAAATAAACAGAAAACCTAAATAGGTACTACTTTAAAGATATAAAAATGGGAGTCGGGCGGTGGCGCAGTGGGTTAAGCGCACGTGGCGCAAAGCGCGGGGACCGGCGTAAGGATCCCAGTTCGAGCCCCCGGCTCCCCACCTGCAGGGGAGCCGCTTCACGGGAGGTGAAGCAGGTCTGCAGGTGTCTGTCTTTCTCTCCCCTCTCTCTCTGTCTTCCCCTCCTCTCTCCATTTCTCTCTGTCCTATCCAACAACAAAGCAACGTCAACAATGGCAATAATAACCGCAACGAGGCTGCAACAACTAGGGCAACAAAAAGGGGGAAAAATGGCCTCCAGGAGCGGTGGATTCATGGTGCAGGCACCGAGCCCAGCAATAACCCTGGAGGGAAAAAAAAAAGATATAAAAATGACCTACAGACATTTAGAAAACTGGTCAGCTTCACATATTATTGAGGGCGTACCAATCAAAATCATAATATGATATCATCTCATATTTATGAGAGTAGCCTACTGAAAACAACTAGTGTTGGTGAGTCTGTGGAGAAAAAAGAAACACTTATGCATGATTAATGAATATATAAATGAGTTATCTGAAGATATGAAACACTAACTCAAAAGAATATATGTTCCCTCAGTGTTCTTAGCAGTATTAACCACGATAGCCAAAACATAGAATCAATCTAAATGCCCACATACAGATGGAATAAAGAAGTTGTAAGATATACACACACACAGTAAAAGGAACCATCATCAATGCAGACGTTTTACTGAATGGGAATAGATTTGTAGACATATACATATTACCCATGAGACAAAGGGCTAATAACTAAAATATATAAGGAGCTTACAAAACTCAGTAATAACAACAACAAAGAAATGACAGATTATTAAAAGTGGGGGAAATATCTGAACAGAATCTTCACCAAAGAAGAGATTCATAAGGGGCCGGGTAGTGGCACACCTGGTTGAGCACACATGTTATAGTGCACTAGGACCTGGGGTCAAGCCCCTGGTCCCCACCTTCAGGGAGAAAGCTTCATAATTGGTGCAGCAGTGCTTCAGGCATCTCTCTGTCTCTCACCTGCTTTATCTCCTCAGTTTCGGTTGTCTCTAGCCAATAAATAAAAAAAGATAATAAAAAATGGAAAAAATGGTCAACAGGCATATGAAGATAATGCTCAGTGATTATCAGAGAAATTCAATTCAACACAATAAAATACTACCTCAAATTTGTGAGACTATTATATATTGAAAAGAGCAGAAACAGACTTGGAAGATTAATGGTAAAGCAAAAAGGCTTGCATACCCAAGGCACCAAGGCTCTAGGTTCAGTCCCCAGAGTCATGATAAACCAGAGCTGAGCTGCTCTGGTAAACAAACAACAGAAAAACCATAAGTAGGATTCATTCATATGTGAAATATAAATAAAGCAAATTAGTTGATGAAATAGCAAAAACAATCCTTTAACTGTGAAAAATATGGTGGTTACCATAGGAAAGAAAAAAACGAGGAATCAGAGGAATGTTACTTTGATAGTGTTATACTTGAGCTTAATGTGGTTTCATTGAGACCTATACACGTATTGAAATGTGAAACTGCATTCCTGAAATTAGTATAGTATTGTAAACTAATGCTAAACTGGCAAAATTTGAATTAAAGAAGGTTCCTTTCATCTCATAGTAAATGAGCCTGATTTAGTTTGCATAGTCAAACTCCAAGAAAAATAAGTACATGTAGGTTTTTGTTTGTTTTCTTGTTTGTAGGCAACATACTCTGACCATCTGATAAAAGCCAAAAGAGAATTTATTACAAACACATAGTAGAAGTCATTATTAGGACTGAAAGAATAGTTAGGATAGACAGAAACTAGGCAACTTCAGAAGACTTTGGCACAGCCACTAGACTAATGATTTCCTCTGGATTTTTATCAGTCTTTATATCTTTCTGTTTAATTTTTGCTTTATTTACTTATTTATTTTTAAAGTTATTTTCTTTTTTCTTTTTATTTATTTTTAATTTCTTTATTGGGAATTAATGTTTTACATTCAACAGTAAATACAATAGTTTGTACATGCACAACACATTTCCCAGATTTCCATATAACAATACAACCTCCACTAGGTCCTCTGTCATCCTTCCTGGATCTGTATTCTTCCAACCCACCCACACCAGAGTCTTTTACTTTGGTACACTACGCCAATTCCAGTTCAGGTTCTACTTGTGTTTTCTTTTCTGATCTTGTTTTTCAACTTCTGCCTGAGAGTGAGATCATCCCATATTCATCCTTCTGTTTCTGACTTATTTCACTTAACATGAATTTTTCAAAGTCCATCCGAGATCGGCTGAAAACGGTGAAGTCACCATTTTTTATAGCTGAGTAGTATTCCATTGTGTATATAGACCACAACTTGCTCAGCCACTCATCTGTTGTTGGACACCTGGGTTGCTTCCAGGTTTTGGCTATTACAAATTGTGCTGCCAAGAACTTATGTGTACACAGATCTTTTTGGATGGATGTGTTGGGTTCCTTAGGATATATCCCCAGGAGAGGAATTGCAAGATCATAGGGTAGGTCCATTTCTAGCCTTCTGAGAGTCCTCCAGACTGTTCTCCACAGAGGTTGGACCAATTTTCATTCCCACCAGCAGTGCAGGAGGGTTCCTTTGACCCCACACTCTCTCCAGCATTTGCTGCTGTTACCTTTTCTGATGTATGACATTCTCACAGGAGTGAAGTGGTATCTTGTTGTTGTCTTGATTTGCATTTCTCTGACAATCAGAGACTTAGAGCATTTTTTCATGTGTTTCTCAGCCTTTTGGATCTCTTGTGTGGTGAATATTCTGTCCATGTCCTCCCCCCATTTTTGGATGGGGTTATTTATTGTCTTGTTGTTGAGATTTGCAAGTTCTTTATATATTCTGGTTATTAGCCTCTTGTCTGATGTATGGCAAGTAAAGATCTTCTCCCATTCTGTGAGGGGTCACTTAGTTTGGGTAGTGGTTTCTTTAGCTGTGCAGAAGCTTTTTAATTGGATATAGTCCCATAGGTTTATGCTTGCCTTAGTCTTCTTTGTAATTGGATTTGTTTCATTGAAGATGTATTTAAAATTTATGTGGAAAAGAGTTCTGCCTATATTTTCCTCTAAGTATCTGATAGTTTGTGGTCTAATATCCAAGTCCTTGATCCACTTGGAATTTACTTTTGTATTTGGTGAAATATAGTGGTTCAGTTTCATTCTTCTGCGTGTTTCAACCCATTTTTTCCAACACCATTTGTTGAAGAGACTCTGCTTTCCCCATTTAGTAGTCTGGGCCCCTTTGTCAAAGATTAGATGTCCATAGGTGTGGGGACTTAATTCTGGGCTCTCAGTTCTATTCCAGTGGTCCGTATGTCTATTCATGTTCCAGTACCAAGCAGTTTTGATGACAATGGCCCTATAATACAATTTGAGATCTGTGACTGTGATGCCTCTGGTTCTCTTCTTTCTTCTCAAGATTGTTTTGACAATTCTAGGTCTTTTCTGATTCCTTGTTCTATTCTCCTAAAAAATGTGGAGAGGAGAGGAGGGAAACAGATCTGCTGCTGCTCGTAGCCCCACCTCCCCGGACTCTCTTTTTATTTATTATTGGATAGAGATGGAAAGAAATTGGATGGGGAGGGGGAGATAGAGAGGGAGAGAAACAGAGAGACACATGCAGCCTACTTCACCAATGGTGAAGCTTTCCCTCTTCAGGTCAGGGCCAGGGGCTTGAACCTGGGTCCTTGCGCACTGTAATGTGTGCACTTACCCAGGTATGCCACTGCCTTCCCTTCCTTTCTGTTTAATTTTTTAAAGAAATTAATAAAGATTTATTTATTTTAATTGTTTTTTCTTTCCATTTTTTAATATAGATATGACAAAGAGAAATTAAGAGAGGATGGGGACATAGAGGTCCTTGTGCTTGGTAATATGTGCGCTAAACTGGGTGTGCTACCACCTGGGCCCTAAAGATTTATTTATTGATGAGATATAGACATAGATAGATAGATAGATAGATAGATGGATGGATGGAACGGCAGAGCATTACTCTGGTACATGCAGTGCTGGGGAATGAACTCAAGACCGCATGCTTCGGAGTCCAACACTTTTCTATGCTGCACCACACCTCCTGAACCAACATTTAATATTCTCTGTAGATGCAAGGAGACTTAAATTGATTGAGCCATGTCCATATACCTACTTGTGACTACACTAGATTATGAGGCAAGGTATAGGGCGGACTGCTGAATACCTTGACTTGGCGCTATATCTTCAGAAATTATTGCTGAACAAGTGTTGATATGAGGTGGATGGTATATAAAAAAAGCAGAAGTTTCCTATGTGAGACTTCCAAGTGCTCACCACTTAGGTTAAAAGATATTTAGTGTAGATACCATAAATGGATACAGAAATGAAACAAAAAAGGCACCATTAAATGCTGTTAACACCTGTGATTATTGCACCACCTACTGTTTTAAAAGAAAATTTCTTTTGTTGAACCTCGACTTTTTATTTTATTTTTCCCCAGTATTTAGGATAAGCATATGTAATAAATAAGGGACTATGTAGTGGTTTGATGTAATAAAAGATTACATGTTGTTTATAGAGGGCCCAGAGCATACACATTCCAGTACACAAGGACCTGGCTTCAAGCCCTGCCCCCCACCTGCAGGGGGGAAGTTTCAGAAACAGTAAAGTAGTTGTCCCTCTTTCTCCTTTCCAATCTCCCCCTTTCACCTCAGTTTCTCTATGTATTTATCCAAAGTAAATAAATACATATTAAAGTTATTACAAAATTGTATTATTATTTTTATTTATAGGATAGAGAAAGCCAGGAATTGAGAGGGAAGGGGGTGATAGAGGAGGAAAAAGACAGAGAGACACTTGCAATACTGCTTAACCACTTGCAAAGCTTTCCCTCTACAGATGGGGATCAGGGGTTTGAACCTGGGTCCTTGTACACTCAACCAGGTGCACTAGAACTTGGCACCTATATTAAAATTATTATTAAAAAGCATTGGTTATAGTATCTATAGACACAACTCTCAACTACTAATTTGTGAATTTTGGTGCAAAATTCAATAAATGAATTAATAGTAAAAATGATAGTCTTTAGATGATTTTAGTATGTTCTAAGTAACTAATATGGATAATCTCTTCTAAATACTCAGAGCTCTGTGAGAGAGGCATTACTATGTATACCTTTGTCATATGAAGATGCTAAGACACATAGAAATAACTTGAGTAAGGATTCACATTTAGTAAGTGATGGAGCCCATTATTAAGCCAGGATAGTTTGAATCACCAGAGAAGAAATGCCTGGAACTTTCTGGAGCAGGGAACTCTCTCCTCAGTGATAACAAGAGTCTTGTAAATCAGAATTTCCACAATAATGTGATTTTTCCTAAGGAACATTCTCTTGATGATTAGCAGTGGTGGTTAGAATCTGAGCAGTAAAAAAAAAAAAAAAAAAAAAAAAGAATCTGAGCAGTACTTCGTGTGTGTCAGCCAGATAAACCTGCATTGAGATTTATTTTCCTTTATTTATTGATTCATTATTATTTATTATTATTATTTGCCTCCAGGGTCATTGCCTGCACCAAGAATCCACTGCTCCTGGAGGCCGTTTTTTCCCCCTTTGTTCCCCTTGTTGTTTATCATTGTTGTCATTATCATTATTGTTATTGCTGTCATTGTTGTTGGATAGGACAGAATGAATTTGAGAGAGGAGGGGAAGACAGAAAGGGAGAGAGAAAGACACCTGCAGACCTACTTCATGGCTTGTGAAGTGACCCCCCTGCAGGTTGGGAACCGGGGGCTCGAATCGGGATCTCTAGACGACACGGGTCCTTGCCTTTTGCGCCATGTGTGCTTAACCTGCTGAGCTACTGCCACCCTCTATTATTTATTTCTTTATTGCCACCAGGAATATTGCATGGCCTGAGTGCTTGCCCACATCCACCAAATTCTGGTGGCCATTTTTTTCTTTTCTTTCTTTCTTTTTTTTTTTTTTTTTAATATTACAGCACAGAGAGAAATTGAGAGGGAAAGAGAGAAAGACAGACATCTATAGATCTATCTGTTTCAGTGCTTTGAAGCATCTCCTCTGCTTGTGAAGTGTACCCCCCGTCATGAAAGTGTGGATCAGGGTCTCAAACCCTGGTCCTTGAGCTTTGTAATGTATGCTCTCAACTGGGTGCACCACCACCTGGGCCCTTGTTTTCCTCTTTAAGGTTTATTAATAACACATTTTATCTTTTATGATATTTTGACTCATACAAGTCATGTATCTGTTTTACCCCCCTCAATACATAGGACATGTTATTGAGTTTAGATTTTAACATAGAATATGGACCACAAACAAAAGTAGTCAAATTAATTAGAAACTATGAGTAAAGTATGTCTTCTGATGACAGGGGCTGCTTTTTCATTGGTAATTTGAGAGAGGCTATTTAATCTGACCTCTTACCAGCCTCACTTTTATCAAAATATCAACATATTAAAAATAGAAAAAGAGAAGGAATTTAACACTTACGCAGAAGCTAAAATCTAGCACCTGCGTGAGACATTCTAAAAGTTTTATCCGTAAAATCATAATGGCAAAAGTAAATGGTAAAGTCATAACACTCTCACTCAGTAAACAACAGTAGAATATCTCTGTACCTCATGTCCACTGAGAAATGTTCACAGTCTCATCTCTTTGCAGTGTCTTCATACCTTCAACACCAAACCATATTTTATTGTATTTATTTACTTTATTTATTTATTTATTTATTTACTTACTTTTTCCACTCCTGTCCCATCACCAAAGGTCTGTGTTCCATCCCTACCCCCATAGATTACCACTATAGTTCTCCCACAGTCTTGAAAATAGGAGGCTATTTTTTCCATTTTTGTTGCCCTTGTTGTGGTTGTTGTTGTTATAGCGGTTGTTATTGTTGGATAGGACAGAGAGAAATCGAGAGAGGAGGGGAAGACAGAGAGGAGGAGAGAAAGACAGACACCTGCAGATCTACTTCACTGCATGTGAAACGACCTCCCTGTAGGTGTAGAGCTGGGAGCTTGAATCAGAATCCTTACGCTGGTCCTTGCGCTTTGTGCCATGTGCGCTTAACCCACTGTGCTACCACCTAGCCCCCTATTTTTTTTTTACATTTGTATATTCAATTATCTATATTCCACATATGGAACCATTCTGTAGTTGTCCTTTACCTCCCTACTTGCTTCACTGAGCATAATCTGCAATTCCATCCACCTTATCCCAAAGGACACAATATCATCCCTTTTTATTATTGCATAGTACTCTGTTGACAAGTATTATATCTCATAATCATAACCAACACTAGATATCACTACTTATCAGATGCTGGTCTAAGTATAAATTTAGCAGATCCATTTGGCATTATACATGTGTTCATAGCTTCTTTGTGAAATGAGTACTAGTTTTAATCTTCATTTTAGAGATGACAAAAAGATAAGTACCTATTCAAGATCATTTAACTAGCAAGTGGCAGAAGCAGCATTTGGATCCAGATGATTTAGTTCAGTTTGTATACCATACTATAGTATTTATGAAAAGCTACTTAAGGGTATGTGTCTGGGGGTGACTCAGTGTTATAGTAACCTACCTTGCATATGTGAGACTTTGGGCTTGATCCTTGCCACTGCATAGGAATAACAGGTTAAATGAGAACTTCATGAATGATGGATGGAACTGTCTCATTATGCATACTGCCTGTCTGTCTCATTATTCATTCCATCATCCATCTCTCCCTTCCTCCCTTCCTTCCTTCCTTCCTTCCTGCTTTTCTTTCTTCCTTTCTTTCTTCCTTTCTTTCTTTCTTTCTTTCTTTCTTTCTTTCTTTCTTTCTTTCTTTCTTGTGCTAGGATCTCATTCTTGCGTGACTCTGCTGCTCCTAGGTTGACTTTTTCATTCTTTTAAATACGTGTGTGTGTGTGTATGAAGGAAAAGCAGAGGGAGGGAGGATGAGAGAGACAGAGATAAATGAACAGGGGGGTAGATAGCATATGGTTATGCAAAGAAACTCTCATGCTTAAGGCTCCAGAGTCCCATGTTCAATCCTTGGTACCACCATAAGCCAGAGCTGAGCAGTGCGTTGGTAAAATAACAAAACAAACAAATGAAAACAAAACAAAAACAAACAAAAACAGAAATGTTCAGACAGCTCTCTATCTTTGGAAGTTCTTTTGGTGTCTGGTGCTGTGGTTCTCTCATGGAGTGTCAAGGCTAGAACCCCACACATTAGGCTTTGTAAGGCACATACTCTACTAGGTGAGCTATCTCTTGGTCCCTCTCTCATGTTTTTTTATTAAAAAAAAAAAGCTTTGTTGACAAGGTGTGTTAATGATAGAAAGCATGTATTAGGTCCTAGATTCACTTTCTGACACTGTTGAAAAAGTCATTTAAAAAATAGTGCACCCTCAGGGTTCTGCTTCAGCATCCCTTGAACTCACTATAAAAGTTGGGGAAACTTAGGGCTTGTCTCTCTCTTTCTTTCTCTAATCTATATGTCTCTAAAGGATGTATTTTATTCTTTTTCTACTTATGCTTTGTTTGCTTTTTGAATAGAGACAGAAAAGTGTTGGGCTGAGCTTCACTGATGGGAGACAGATGACCAGGGACTCATGGCTGAGCTATAGGCAGTATCTCTTTATTCACGTGGAACGCAGCACAATCTAAGCCAAGCTAAACAAAACTAAAGTAAATCACAATGTTGTCATTATATATACTTGCCAAGTAGGGTGTAAACAGAATGTGATGTAGAGAGGGTGGAGAGAAAACTGACTGATGAAAATCAGGGTGTGACAAGGAGAGGGGGCGGAGCAGTTGAGAATTCTACCACTGAACCACCAATGCCCTGGAGGGAGGGTGGTGCTTAGTTAACAATGGTTATGTAAATAGAATACAGTGTTAAGCAGGGGGGATTAAACCAAATGAAACAGGTTTTTAGAAGCAGAATTAGAAGCATACCAACAATTCCCCCTTTCTTTTTAACTAATGGCCATAGTATCAGGAGTGTGGGGTGAACAGAAACCTATATCATACAGGTGTTTTCAAAAGAACTGGCATATGACATGGAGGAACAAAATAGGAGAGCAGCAAGAACCAGTGTGATGCCAAGGGGAGTGTTTCTTGCCTCAAAAGGCAAGGCCTAGCAGGTGAAAGGACATTTCTTGCCTCTGGGGGCATCAGTTGCCTCTGGGGGCGCTTCATGCCTCTGTGGGCATCTCTTGCCTCAAAGGGCATTACCTGCCTCTGGGAGCAGAGCCTGCAGGCAAGGGGACATGGCCTATAAAGTCCCAAGGCAGCTGGCTGCAGTCAGTCTTTGAGAAACCTAGCAGCGTAAAGGGAAACTACTGTAAAGTTGTGTAAAGTGTCCAAGAGGTGTGCCAGTAAGTCCAATGGAAGTGTCAGTCCAAAGTAGCTGACCACGGAAGAAAATGCCAGGGGATGAAACGCTGCACGTCTGTATCAATGGGGAATGTCAGGCACTAGAATTCCGCTTTTCTGTAGAGAGTGAGCTTTGGAGTCTGTGAATCTGTTTCTTCAGGTCGTGCCAGGTCACATCATTGGTTTCCAGGGGTGCATTGTAGTCATTCCATCTTGTGGGTGATGTCAGAGAACAGGGGTCCAAATGGATTTCCAGGAATTCCATTTGAGTAGATGCTTTTCCATGTGAAGACTTGACAGCTGAAATTCACTTACTTGTCAAACAAAACTTGTAGCAGATTAGAAGTTTTACTATAATTGATAACTCCATTATAATTGGAAGTCCTTTCTAGTATGATTTTAAGGTTGTCTAAACAGTTTAAACTCAATAAAATGTGGAAAGGTAAACAGAAGAACCACGGTAGAGGCCTCAGGCATGAGAATCATTAACATAATCATTGCACTATCTGCCCCACCCATAACTCATACCGTTTTCAGGATTAAACGTTTCAGATTTATGCCAAGACATAAAAAAAGAAATCAAAGGAGGGAAAAACAATTTTTTGGATTGTTTCTGGATGTCTCTAGAAATCATGGCTGCGTTCAGCATTTTTTTTTTTTAAGTCAGTGTCATACAGAAATTCAGTCATTCAAATCACTCTCTTATGAAACGCAACTTGAACCAGATTATCCAGATCTCACCATGTAGCATCATGAGTCCCCGGAGGGCGTCCTAGTCCAAAAAGCTCCTCAAAATTCCATTTAGGGTGCTTCTGACTGTTCCTGCAGGATTGCAGGCACCCGTTTTTAAAAGTGTCTTCTCATCAAAGAAAGAATCCAATCAGGAAAGTAGAACTAATCACGTGTCTCCATTCTTGGGGACTGCCAGGGTACTGGAGAATGCTCCTCAAATTAGAGTAGTCCTTCTCCATGGGAAACATGCGAGAAGAAGCCCAGAAAGTCCCAGGGGAAATCTCTGTGCATTTTCCAAGCTCTATGAACACAGTCACAAGAAACCAAAGTTCCCGGTCAGGGAACCAAAGTGTGGCCCAGAGCAAAATGTTCCAGAGACAGAGAAACTGTCTCATGATGAAGCAGTAGAGGCTTTGGAAAACCTCTTCATAAGTAGAAAGGCAACCCATGGCAGATGGGTAGCTAAGTTTACTTATCTGGGGGATGGGCGGGTTAGGTCGGTGCCGGTCCCTGTTTGGGTGCCATTATGTCGGGCTGAGCTTCACTGATGGGAGACAGATGACCAGGGACTCATGGCTGAGCTATAGGCAGTATCTCTTTATTCACGCGAAACGCAGCACAATCTAAGCCAAGCTAAACTAAACTAAAGTAAAACTCACAATGCTGTCCTTATATATACTTGCCAAGTAGGGTGTAAACAGGATGTGATGTAGAGAGGGTGGAGAGAAAAGTGACTGGTGAAAATCAGGGTGTGACAAGGAGAGGGGGCGGAGCAGTTGAGAATTCTACTACTGAACCACCAATGCCCTGGAGGGAGGGTGGTGCTTAGTTAACAATGGTTATGTAAATAGAATACAGTGTTAAGCAGGGGGGATTAAACCAAATGAAACAGAAGAGGTTTTTAGAAGCAGAATTAGAAGCATACCAACAGAAAAGTCTAGAAGGAAGGGGGAGATAGAGAGTGAGAGGGAAAGAAACTCACAACTCTGTTTCACCACTCATGAAGCTTCCCCCTTGCAGGTGGGGACCCAAGGTTTGAACCAAGATCCTTGTGCATTGTAATATGTGTGCTAAACTGGGTGCTCTACTGCCCAGCCTCCTGCTTTGTTTTAATAAATCCCTGTCTCCGTGAGAAAAAAAACACAATAAAACATATGTACTTGGATGTAACAGAAATTATGAATGTCGACATGAATGGTACTCAGTTCTTGAGAAATATATAATGATGAAGTGAAAATTACTGAAAATTAATAAAGACCGATTAAAATGTCTTAATTTATATTATTAAAGTAATACTTGAATATCTTCTTGCATATACTGTAGAATTTCTCTAGAGTGGATACAGAGATGTGAATTTACTAGGCCATTCTCCAGAATGAATGTACCGATACATTGCAGGGTTTTTTTTGGTCACTTTCAGAGAGTATTATGAGGTTTATTTCCTTAAATGTTTCTATAATTTGTGGGTCCTTATGGACTACTGGTAATAATATATGTTAAGCAATATCCAGTTTACTGTTATTCATTTGAATATTAGAAAAAGAATTTGCAAGAGAAAGAGAATATGCATTCTTACCAAGGAGATGGTCTCAACTCCTTCTCTATATTGGGAGCTAGCCCAACAGTTAATTTAATTCTATACCACACAGCTTTGTGGTTAGAAAGAATACAGGGACTAGGAAGTTAATGCCATCTAGTGGTTTGATTAAGTTTGGCTTCTGTTTGTAACTTTGCCAGGGAAAACATACAGTATTCCTATCATGGTAAGATTTGAACTAAAAATGTTAAATTATGCTTTGTAATCTTTAAGTTTTATAGTAAGTTATGTACACTACTTTGTGATGGGAAGTATTTGGATTATGCAGTGATCTGCATACGATTATGCAGTGATCTGCATACTACAAGATAAATACTGAAGGGGCTGGAAGAGTGCAGATTTATATTTTAAATGATGTTTTATATATTTATTAATGTGCTTGATATGCATGGATGAGTAAAATGTATCAATACATGTATAAATTAACATTGTTAGGTTGGGGAGATTGTGTGGAAGCAATACAAAGTACTTTCATGCAAGAAGTCCCAGGTTCTATCACCTGGTCCCACCAAAAGCCAGAGCTGAGTTATGCTCTAATAAATAAATACATGCATAAACACACACACACACACACACACACACGACTTTTACAGATTTTCATGACCAAAAATAACCAGAGGAATTTGTGTGTGTGTGTGTGTGTGAGAGAGAGAGAGAGAGAGAGAGAGAGAGAGAGAGAGAAGGGGGAGAGATTGATTTTTGGCCTTGCTCCTAGAAAAATGGAAAGAGATCAATGCATGTGTGTATGTATGTGTACGTCTATGTCTGTGTTTTTGTTATGTTATTTTTTGGGGGGGGGGAATGAATAGAGAAAATTGCACATTTCTGCTACCTCTGGTATAGGAGAAAACTGTTCTACTGTGTCTTTTTATTTTGAGAGAGAGAGACAGAGACAGAAAGAAAGACACAGAAGAACCAGAGAACTGCTCAGCTCTGGTTTATGGTGGTACTTGGGATTGAACCTGGGATTTTGGAGCCTCAGGCAACAAAATCTTTATGTTCTCTCCCTATATCCTTACTGTGTCTTCTTTCCTGTGTGTCTCCTACTTGAATACAGAGAACACTTGTGGATTTGTAGAAACTTGATATGGGGAGGTTTTTTTCTAATACCAAGCATTTTCTGTGACACCAGCTGGATGCAGTACAGTTTAAATGAATTTTGACACAGTCTGAGATAGCACTGATACTATCTTATTGGGGAAGGGCTCATTCCCATGAGATTGCTCCCAATTTCAGATACTGATTATAAATAGTAGGTCTTCAGTTTACACACAATGAATCTGGCTACAAATCGGTTGTCTATTACTCCCCTTCTGTGATTAATTTGCTAAAGTAGCCCACAAAACTCAAGGAAACATTTATTTGCATGTACTAGTTTAGCAAAGGATATAGATGCACAACCAGATGAAGAGATAAAATAGGTTGAGGTCTGGGAGGATCCCCAGAACAGGAACTCTGTCTCCATGGAGTTGGGTGTGTCATCCTACCAGTGTGGCTGCATTTACAAAGCTCTCAGAACCCTGGACAGTTGGCATTTTGTGGAGGCATCCTCTTTGAGGAATGGTCAATTATTGTCTCCATTTGTAGTCCTTCTCTGGAGGAGGAGAAGAAGGAGGAGAAGGAGGAGGTGTGGGCACCTAGTCACAACTTGACCCTTTAAATGATTAAGTAGACCCTTGATCCAAAATCAGGGACTATTCAGGAGCCCATCTCTAGTCTCAGCTTCATTGACTTCTCTGAGATCTACTGTCCCTGAAACCTGACCTGTCTGTCCACTTTTACCTTTCATTATGCATTCCAGCACACCTGTGAACTCTTGTAAGACTATTTTCCCTGCTTTCCTGTAAAATTTAAACCACAACAGAACAATTTCATGTAATTCTTGATATTTCCAGAATTGTGCATTCCCAAATACATAATGTGGCTTAGTTGAACTTGTGCTCTTTAGGGCACTGCCTTTTATTTATGTTTAGATTTCCACTTTCTAGTACTTATAATGGTGCTTTGTATTCCTGTTGTGCTTCCTTTGGAGACTGTTCTCAGGAACACAGAGTTGCACTTTACTCTGGAATAAAGTACTGTTTTCTACACCTTGCACCTTGCTTAAGTGGAAGGATCTTGCTTTACACAAAGTCTGATTTATGTATATATATTTATAGATACTGATGTGCCCACTAGTTTTTTTTCTGGCTGGGGGGGCTGGTTTTATTGGATGAAAAATATTTTTAAATTTATATTTCAAATCATTTTATTATAGAGGAACTAATGGCCTATAGTTGTTGACACAATTTCTCATCTCCATGATAGGTATTTGCAAAACAATCCCCCACCCAATTTAGGCCCTTTCCCAACATCATGCACCAAGCCCCCAAAGCTCTACCACCCTACTGTTTCCCCAGAATCATTTGCTGTGGTGCAATCTCCCACTGCTGGGATAGCCTGAGGGTGCTTCTTCCTGAGCAAGTGCTCTCTGGGTTGGAGACAACTCAACTGGAGCCAATCTAGGCTGCTGCATGGGAGAGGGATCAGGAACTCGTGCCGAGCTAACGTCGCAGGAGATACACTCTGGAACTCTTGGAGCCGGAAAGCAATTCCAAGTGTGTTTACTCAGAAAAGCAGCTGTATATATACTCGCCAAGTAGGGTGGAAACAGGATGTGACGTAGAGAGGGTGGAGCAAAAAAAGACTGGTAGAAATCAGGTTGTACTAGGAGAGGGGGCGGAGCAAAAAGACCGTGAACCAGCGGTGATTAAACCAATGCCCTGGAGGCAGGGTGGTGCTTAGTTAACAGTGGTTTATGTAAATAGACTGCAGCTTTAAGTGGGATCAAACCAATGCCCTGAAGGCATGTGGGTGCTTAGTTAAGCAGGATTAGAGACAGAAGCTTTAAGCCGGGGGAGCTGGCATACTACCCAACATCCCACATCCTGTCCAAGTTTTACTTTGTGTTTTTCTGGCCTTGGTTCTTAACTTCTACTTATAATTGAGATCAGCCAGTATTTATCCTTGGATGAAAAATATTTAATATAGAGTAACTCTGGTCTCAGAAAAATGGAGATGCATTACAGAACACAAGAGCCTCCTTTGTACCTTAAACCTCACTTCGGGAATGTAAATTATCTTGTTAAACTTTGTGACTTTTGGAGCTCTTTGTGTAACTGTCCCCCCAGCTTCTAAACTAACTCCATACAAACCTTGATTTTTTTTTTCCTTTTCTGTTGTGTTTTCTGCCACAGGGATTCAGAGCAAGTCCACGGCACATTAGAAGACGAGCTGCTGCAGCTGCAGCTGCCCGTCTGGAAGAAGCTGCACCCATAGTTGAAGTTCACCATCAGAGTGAGCAAGAAATTTCAGTGAGGAAGCGAAGAATCAAGAAAAATAGCCGAGTTCAACCAGAGTTCTATCACTCTGTTCAAGGTGCTCCAGCCAGAAGACCTGTAAGCAAAGACTTATCTTCTCTCTTTTTTAAATTTTTTATTTATAAAGTGGAAATATTAACAAGACCACAGGATAAGAAGGGTTCTTTTCCACACAATTCCCACCACCAGAACTCCGTATCCCATCTCGTCCATTGGTAGCTTTCCTATTCTTTATCCCTTTGGGAGTATGCACCCAAGATCATTACAGGGTGCAGAAGGTGGAAAGTCTGGCTTCTGTGATTGCTTCCCTGAACATGGGCATTGGCAGGTCGATCCATGCTCCCAGTCTGCCTCTCTGTTTTGTTAGTGGGGGTAGGGTTCTGGGGAGGCAGGACTCCAGGACACATTGATGGGGTTGTCTGCTCAAGGAAGTCATGGTAGCATCTGGAACTTGGTAGCTGAAAAAGAGTTAAGATATAAAGCCAAACAAACTGTTGACTAATCATGAACCTAAAGGCTGGAATAGTACAGATGAAGATTTGCGGGGTTTCCATTTTGAAAAAAGCTAGTAGGTCTATTTTAGGTATATTCCAAGGGACCCATGACTTCACTAGTTTTTGCCTGAGCCTGATAGCTAATATGCAGGTGGACCCAGGCTACTATCTGGGGAGATGGTGTTATAGTTGGAAAAAGGACTAGGAAGCAGAATCAGGGGAGAGGACTTGTCTCCTAACAATATTAAATACACAGCATGGCTATTTTCTTAGTTTAAACATCTCCAGGTTAACTATGAATAATTAGATTATTGTTTTTTCCCAAGTGGCAGTATACCCCTCCAGGAAGAATGTGGTTGCACAGAAGGCAGTAGGGTAGAGGTATGAGAAATCAGATAGTTCTTATCAGACTGACAGGTCTAAAAACTGGCAACTTCTGAACCCTGTGAGAACTAGAATCTGTAATGAGCCTAGAGGGCAGAGAGTAAATTAATTGGAGTACAATAATGATGAGATCAGTGTTGGTGAAGAGAATGACAACAAAGCCAGATTCAGGATTGAAAAAGTATGGAGAAAGATAGACTAGAGTTTGGGGTAGTTTAACCTGCTGTGCACTACCATCAGCAGCCATTCTTCAGAAGTGTGAAGCTCTCAGACCAGTTAGACTTGCTCTTCTCTTTGCGGTCAGCTTCAGTGACTGCGTAAGGTGGTTGGCTTTCTCAGGTGGGTGCCTGTATATTGTTTCAAGGTAGAAGGAGCTTCCTTCCTTCCTTCCTTCCTTCCTTCCTTCCTTCCTTCCTTCCTTCCTTCCTTTCCTTCCATCTCTCTCTCTCCCTCCCTTCCTCCCTCCCTCTCTCTTTCTCTCGCCACCAGGGTTATCACTGGCGCTTGGTGCCAGCACTAAGAATCCACCACTTGGGAGTTGGGCGGTAGCGCAGCGGTTAAGTGCAGGTGGCGCTAAGCGCAAGGACTAGCATAAGGATCCCTCCACCTGCAGGGGAGTCACTTCACAAGTGGTGAAGCAGGTCTGCAGGTGTCTGTCTTTCCCTCCCCTTCTCTGTCTTCCCTTCCTCTCTCCATTTCTCTCTGTCCTATCCAACAACAACATCAATAATAACTACAACAATAAAACAACAAGGGCAACAAAAGGAAATAAATAAGAAAGAAAAAAGACAAAAAAAAATCCACTACTTCTGGTGGCCATTTTTTCTCTCATTTTGTTTCTTTTCTTTCTATTTTATTTGATAGGACAGAGAGAAATTGAGAGGAGTGGGGGAGATAGAGAAAAACAGAAAAAGATAGACGCCTGCAGACCTCCTTCACCAGTCATCATGCTTCCCCTTGTGGGTGGGGGCCTTGAATCTTGTCCTTGGCATGGTTATGTATGTACTCAACCAGGCGCATCACCACCCAACCTCTCTCTGACTTTCTTTCTTGGATGCGATTGTCACACATGCTTTTTTTTTTTTTTTTTTTTTTTTTTTAAACCAAGACAGTGGCAGTTAAGGATTTGTGGCATAGAAAAAGTCACTTAAATTTTTTTAAAAATATTTTCTTACTATTATTTTTTTCAATAAACTTTATTAGAGTATGTTTCCCTATGGTTTTTACCTATGCTATGGGAAGCATATTTTTGTCATTCTTCATGCCAGCCTAAGGGAGGCCCCATGATTTGACTTGATAATAAGTCCTTCTGTAGGGGTAACTGTGTGGCTGGTACATGTGTAAATTGCTAAAAGGCCAGGAGAATGCTTTAACTCATTGACCAATCACAATGGGAAGAAGTAAATTCCTTTATAGAAGAGCCTTTATTTATCTTGTTTATTTTTGAATAATTGTAAAATACTGTGTTGCAAGTTTAGAGTTTTTTTCTCATGATTTAACAAAAAAAGGCTATTGAAGTAGAATTTGTATTTGTGTGAAAAATTATGAACTAATAGGAATTTTTTTCATTCAAAAGTCATATGCTTTTTATTGCCTGAGAGAGAGAGAGAGGGAGGGAGAGAAACCAGAACACTATTTTCCCATTTTATGTGGTACTGGAGAATGAACCCCAAGGCCTATTCATGCAAAACAGTCATTCTACTGCTGAGCACCTCCTTTATCCCAAGTATATGCTTTTTTTTTTAAATATAGAAAGCAAAAGCCACACATAATTAATAACTAACAGTAATTCCATAAGATGGATGTTATCGTTTCTATTTAATATATGATAACATTGAGACCTTAAGGGGAGTAAGTTGTGTGAAGTACAGTCTATGGTTTAGATCTAGATAGCCTGCCTTCACAGACCATGTACTTACCTTTTTACCATGCCTTCTTTTTTTTTTTAAATTTTTTATTTAAGAAAGGATTAATGAACAAAAACATAAGGTAGGAGGGGTACAACTCCACACAATTCCTACCACTCAATCTCCATAACCCACCCCCTCCCATGATAGCTTTCCCATTCTCTAGCCCTCTGGGAGCATGGACCCAGGGTCGTTGAGGGTTGCAGAAGGTAGAAGGTCTGGCTTCTGTAATTGCTTCCCCGCTGAACATGGGCGTTGACTGGTCGGTCCATACTCCCAGTCTGCCTCTCTCTTTAACTTGTAGGGTGGGTCTCTGGGGAAGCTGAGCTCCAGGACACATTGGTGGGGTCTTCAATCCAGGGAAGCCTGGCCAGCATCCTGGTGGCATCTGGAACCTGGTGATTGAAAAGAGAGTTAACATATGAAGCCAAACAATTTGTTGAGCAATCATGGATCCCAAGCTTGGAATAGTGGAGAGGAAGTGTTAGGGAGGTACTCACTGCAAACTCTAGTGTACTTCTGCTTTCAGGTATATATTTTGCAGTAGTTTATGGGTACATGTGAACATAAGCTCTCTCTCACAGAAACTGGTGTATATCTAGGTTATGGGACTTTGTTAGAAAGTGAACTACCTGAGATGAAATTAGAGTGTACTATAAAAAGAAAGGTCTCACCCGAGTAATGAAGCTGAAGGGTTGTCATTCCACACGTGAAGTCTCTGGACCCAGTCTGAGGTGAAGCATGTTGAGGTGGCAATCGTTGCGTTGGTTAGGTTGTGATCGGCAGATGCAATATTATTTGGTTTGGATTGGGAGATGCATACCACGCCTTCTTATAGTACCTGCTCTCTAGAGCTTTGCAGTTGAGTCAGTGGTTAGACATGCAAATAAGTAAATGTAGTACATGTTTGCATTATGGAAGCATTTTAAAGAGCAGCTATATTTACAGAGACAGATGGCTGACTTGAGAGGTAAGAAGTTATCAGACAGAATGTGGAGTTAAGTATTCCATATAAGAAGAATATATTCAAACACATAGGAATTTGTACATGAAATGGTCTAGCATACTTAAGGAACACCTTAAGTGATGGAGCAGGACAAGACCAGATGCCTGTGTTCTCTCTCTCTCTCTCTCCCTCTCTCTCCCTTTCCCTCTACCCCTCTCCCTGTCTCCCTCCCACCCCCTCTCTTACACACACACACACACACACACACACACACACACACACACACACACACACACACAGCTAAACCATTGAGTTTATCTTTTTGTTTTGTTTTGTTTTGTTTTGTTTTGATTTTTATAAAAAGGAAACACTGACAAAACCATAGGATAAGAGTGGTACAACTCCACACAATTCCCACCACCAGAACTCCATATCCCATCCTCTCCCCTGATAGCTTTCCTATTCTTTAACCCTCTGGGACTATGGACCCAAGGTCATTGTGGGATACAGAAGGTGGAAGGTTTGGCTTCTGTAATTGCTTCCCCGCTGAACATGGGCGTTGACAGGTCGATCCATACTCCCAGCCTGCCTCTCTCTTTCCCTAGTGGCGGGGTTCTGGGGAATCAGAGCTCCAGGACACATTGGTGGAGTCATCTGTCCAGGGAAGTCTGTTGGCATCATGGTAGCATCTGGAACCTGGTGGCAGTTAGCAGAGTCACATGTGTTCAGTTTCCAGGAGAAGTAGATATGGCGGATGGATGCCTGGGGCACCTTCGCTGAGAGAAATCTGACCAGGAGAAGAAGCCGCAGCCAAAGAACTGAGTTTATCTTCTATGGTGGAAATCTATCATATAAAGTAAGGCATTGGTTCTTTACTAAGAATCTAGCTAACTCTCATGTTTTTAAAAGAAAATCTCATATGGGCTAGGATGGATGAATGATTGGTTATCAAAGTTTAAAAGCTGTCAACCACCACTATTCTTCTATGAGCACTGTGTTTTAACTGTTTTGGGTAGTAAGACATAGTCCTCATGCCTCTGTGACTTTGATTCTGTTAATTATTTTTATTTTTTTAAATTTTTTTTACATTTATTTATTTATTTATTTTCCCTTTTGTTGCCCTTGTTGTTTATCATTGTTGTTGTTATTGCTGTCATCATTGTTGGATAGGACAGAGAGAAATGGAGAGAGGAGGGGAAGACAGAGAGGGGGAGAGAAAGAGAGACACCTGCAGACCTGCTTCACCACCTGTGAAGCGACTCCCCTGCAGGTGGGGAGCCGGGGGCTCGAACCTGGATCCTTATGCTGATCTTTGTGCTTTGCGCCACCTGTGCTTAACCCGCTGAGCTACGCCTGACTCCCTCTGTTAATTATTTTGTTCTTGAATACCAAGCCTTAGTATTTGTTTGCTTGGTGAACTCCAATTCACCTCTTAAGACTGGCTCATGTTTAAGTGATTTGTTTAGAGGTGCTTTTTTTTATCCTTCTTGTCAGAGTGTGAGGTTCCTTTGCTTTTGATTTTCAGTAATTTGTACAGATCGCCAACATAGCAGTTATATAAATAAAAAGGGCAGGCTCTGTAGTAAGTCTAACATGGACTCAAGTCTTTGTATTTCAGAGGGAACGGTTGGCTTAATATGAGGGTTTTAGAGAAGAGGTTTTGAAGAATGGACTATTTATAGAGGTTTATTTTGCCAGCAAAGTGGAACCTGGTTACTTATTATTACTTGCTTGAAAGGGCAATGGGAGGGTGAATTTATTTTATTTTATTTTATTTTATTTTTCTCCTAGTAAGAAGATCTGGAGCCACAGAAGTCTTTCTACAAGAATGTGGTTGAAAATTGTAGTCACACAGAGACCAAGGGTCAGGAAGGGAACATAGAGAAATTATATATATATATGCCAAGCCGTGGTGTACAGGATTAAACGCACATAGTACAAAGCATAAGGACCCACACAAGGATCCCGGTTCAAACCCCTGGATCCCCACCTACAGGAGGGTTGCTTCACAAGTGGTGAAACAGGTCTGCAGGTGTCTATCTTTCTCTCTCACTCTGTCTTCCCCTCCTCTCTCAGTTTCTCTCTGTCCTATTAAAAAAAAAAGCCACAGGAGCAGAGGATTTGAATTGCAGGCACTGAGCCCATGCAATAACCTTGGATGCGAAGGGAGAGAGAGAGAGAGAGAGAGAGAGAGAGAGAGAGAGAGAGGAGTTGAATATATCTCCTTCCTGGATCGTGCTAATCCTCTCCTTTGACATAACCTAAGTGACAGAAATCAAAGGAGCTTAGGTCATTTTGATGATATAGATATCCCTCAAGGACAGCACAAAGCAGAGAGGGATAGAGAGTCTGAGACTGAATAGGGACAGTGGAGAATAAAGAAAGCATAGTTGAATATCTTTTGTGCCAAGGCTTTCAGTTCTCTGAGACTCAACTTTCTAATTGTGAAGTAGCAGCAATAGTAGAGACATCATTTGGTCTTGAGGGTGAAGTGAATGGATATATAGTATGAAATGTTCTGATGACTTACTGAGAAAAACACAGTAGATGGAATCCCACTCTCTCCTCTCCTAAACTTTATGTTCTTTGGGTGCATGGCATCTAATCTAGACTATCTCCTGACATCTGACTCTGCTTTACTGAGTCAATGAATGAATGATGATTATACATGAAATACAGCTAAGGAAGTGAGTGGTACAAGTGGTAAACACTATGGAAATTCAGAAAATGAAGAGTTTTTTGTTTTTTCTTTCACCAAATTGGCTGGTCAGGGGATAACTGCCTTTTGGGAGAGATGAGATCAACTTGGTAAAGACTGGATGTGTAGTAGATTCTAGGTCTGGGTTATAAAGTTAACAGAAGTACTAAGAATCGTATTCCTGGATTATGGAGATTTGTATTAGAGATGCAGAAAATAATTCTGGAAAAGAGATTGGGGTCAGAATGCATTTCAGAAAAATAACTGAGTTTTTTTTTTCTGTTTTAGATTAAGTATGAACAGGGTGAGTCAGAGGGTGACAGAATAGGGGTCAGTTTAGTAGCTACTAATAGAAGTCTAGATATGAGGTAGGTAGGACCTAGACTTGGGCCTAATCCACGAAGCTTTCTGTCAGCATCTAATGATGACTGCTGATGCAGGCTGAGGATGGCCTTCACCCTTTCTTCTTTAGAAGAATCAATCGAAGGGGAGAAAGATCAGACAGGAAGAAGTAGGTGGTTATTCTATTGCTCAGGGCAATAAAAAATTATTGAGAGTATCCTTTGTGGTAGGTAAAGTTTATCTTTACCTTTCATCTTCTGACTGTGGACTTGGATACTGGATTTATTAGAGTTGTTAATGAGGAAGCTGTTGGCTCCTTGCCTCATAAAATTTCCATACCATCTTCTGGAATCTTATCATCTCTGCTCTCTGTTTTCTTTCTTTGTTTCTTTCTTTCTTTGTTTCTTTCTCCCTCCCTCCCTCCCTCCCTTCCTTCCTTCCTCCCTCCCTCCCTTCCTCCCTCCCTTCCTCCCATTTATTTATTGGATAGAAACAGCCAGAAATTGAAAGGGAAGGGGGTGGTAGGAAGGGAGAGAGACAGAGAGAGACACCTGCAGCCCTGCTTCACCACTAGCAAAGCTTTCCCCATGCAGGTGGGGACTCCTTGCACACTGTAACATGTGTGTTTAACCAGGTGCACCACCACCCAGCCACCTGGCCCCCTCCCCTCTGTTTTTATGCCATGTGTGGAGTTGAGCTATGTTTTGAATTCTCTTCTGGATATGGTTAGGGACAATGAGTAGTGCTAGCAAGCACCACTTGCCCAAAGCCTATACCTTTCCTAACCATGCATTTAGAGAAAAATCAGTGATTTTGGCCTCCAAGGTTATCGCTGGGGCTCACTGCCTGCACTACAAATCCACTGCTCCTATGGCTATTTTTTAGATTTTAGTTTTTAGTTTTTTGTTTTTTTTTGGATAGGACAGAGAGAAATTGAGAGGGGAGGGGGAGATAGAGAGGGAGAGAGACAGACACCTATAGACCTGCTTCACCTTTTGTGAAGCCACCCCCTGCATGTGGGGTGCAGGGTACTTGAATATGGATCCTTGTGTGAGTCCTTACACTACATACTATGTGCACTTAACCCAGTGCTCTACTGCCCAGCCTCTGAAAATCAGTGTTAATCTACATTGCCATTCCAGCAACTCTGATTCTGGCTTGCTGATAGAATTAAAGTAAAAAAAAATTCTGGTTGTGATGAATCAGTATTATTGAAATGATTTATATGACATACTCCAGGCTTCTCTAGTGGGAATTTGAATGAGAAATAGACCTCTAACTGAGAGACTGAGGCAGAATGCTTCTGGGAAGGAGATGAATCAGAAAATATGACATTGCAGTTTGATCAAGCTTTCAGAGGATTATCCTCTTGGTGAAGTGGGCCGCTTGTCACACAGAATAGACTAGACTGCACTTTAGCATCTTTATTCAGACTTCCTTATATTTTCTGAATTCATAATTTGTACTCAATTGTGTCTATGAGAATTTAAAATAGAGATTACTGTTACAAAATTTGTTAATATACCTGCTTTCTAAAACTTACTCCTTTGGGTGGGGAGAGAACATAATGGTTATGTAAAAAGACTGTCGTGCCTGAGGTTCCAAAGTTTCAAGTTCAATCTCTCATACCACCATTAGCCAGAACTGAGTGGTGCTCTGGTAGTAAGTAAGTAAGTAAATAAATAAATAATAACTCCTTTGGAAAATTAGAAGTTTCTCATATTAAGTAAACTAGTTATCCCAATTTTATCTCAGTAAATATATTGTAAAGCTTATATTACATATTAAGACATATCATTGGAGACTGAATTTTTCTACCACCTTGGAGTAGAAAAAAATAATGACATATAGCTTTTCACATTACAAAGCATTTTTTGTGTGTTTGAATCCTAAAGTTTTAAAATGATATTGTCACCATCATAACAAGTTATTCACATTTACTACATGCTTACAATATTGGCAACACATGACCATTGCTGTTTATTTCTCACGTAATTTTAAGTAACTCAATGAGGTAGGTATGCATTTTCCTCTGAAGGACATTTTCCAGGTGATTTCAGTAACGTGAGAGTGGAGAAATTCAGGTAATCACAGTTTGAGTTTTAGATGTTTGTCCAGATAGGCCTTGATCACTATTTTAAGTACTTTGAGGTTCAGTTTTTCTCTTTGCATAAGTAGAGACACAAATGAGATTTTTGTGTTTTGAATGATTTTACAAATCAAAATCCTTTAAAAATTTGTATTGGAAACTATAGATTAAACCCAGTTTTCATTTTACCATGCATTTTAAAAGTCTTTTTTAAAAATTGGGTTTGCAGTATAGTTACTGCCTCATAAAAGTTCTCTGCAGAACATTGTCAACCCCAATTCAGGCCCTTTTTTTAAAAATTTATTTTTTATTTAAGAAAGGATAAATGAACAAAAACATAGGGGTACAACTCCACACATTTCCCACCACCCAATCTCCATATCCTATCTCCTCCCCTGATAGCTTTCCCATTCTCTATCCCTCTGGGAGCATGGACCCAGGGTCATTGTAGGTTGCAGAATGTGGAAGGTCTGGCTTCTGTAATTGCTTCCTTGCTGAACATGGGTGTTGACTGGTCGGTCCATACTCCCAGTCTGCCTCTCTCTTTCTCTAGTAGGGTGGGTCTCTGGGGAAGAAGAGCTCCAGGACACATTGGTGGGGTCTTCAGTCCAGGGAAGCCTGGCCGGCATCCTGATGGCATCTGGAACCCAGTGGCTGAAAAGAGAGTTAACATACAAAGCCAAACAAATTGTTGAGCAATCATGGACCCAAAGGTTGGAATAGTGGAGAGGAAGTGTTGGGGGGGTACTCATTGCAAACTCTGCTTCTGCTTTCAGGTATATATTTTGCACATGTTTATGGATACATGTGAACATAAGCTCTCTCTCACAGAACCTGGTCTATATCTAGGTTTTGGAACTTTGTTAGAAAGTGAACCACCTGGGATGGAATTAGAGAATACTATGTAAGGAAAGGTCTCACCCGAGTAATGAAATTGAAGGGCTGTCATTCCACATGTGAAGTCTCTGGACACAGTCTGAGCTGAAGCATGTTGAGGTGGTAATCGTTGCATTGATTAGGTTGCGATCGGCAGATGCAGTATTATTTGATATGGATTGGGAGAGGCATGCGGGAAAGTGGGCCTTACCCTAAGGTTCCAGGACTGGGGGAAATATAGGCTCTATAGTGGAAATGTGAGGTTTCTGTTGTCTTAGGGTTCAAGAAGACAATGGATAGTTATTGTCAGAGATTGTCAGAGAAATGCAAATAAAGACAACATTGAGATACCACCTCATTCCTGTGAGAATGGCATACATCAAAAAGGACAGCAGCAACAAATGTTGAAGAGGCTTTGGGGACAGAGGAACCCTTCTGCACTGCTGGTGGGAATGTAAATTGGTCCAGCCTCTCTGGAGAGCAGTCTGGAGAACTCTCACAAGGCTAGACATAGACCTTCCATATGACCCAGTAATTCTTCTCCTGGGGTTATACCCCAAGGATTCCATAACGCCCAACCAGAAAGATATGTGTACATCTATATTCATAGCAGCACAATTCATAATAGCTAAACCTGGAAGGAACCGAGGTGCCCAATAGCAAATGAGTGGCTGAGAAAGCTGTGGTACATATACACAATGGAATACTATGCAGCTATTAAGAACAATGAGCCCACCTTATCTGACCCATCGTGGACAGAGCTAGAAGAAATTATGTTTAGTCAGCTAAGTCAGAAAGATAAAGATAAGTATGGGATGTCCCCACTCATCAACAGAAGTTGAGAAAGAAGAACAGAAAGGGAAACTAAAAGCAGAATCTGATTAAACTGAGAGCAGGGCACCAATGTAAAAACCCTGTGGTGAAGGGGAGGGTGGCAGTTGGGCCTCCTGGCGCGACAGGGGGTGAGAGGTGGGGGGCGAGGGTGGATGGGAATGGGATACAGTCTTTTGGTGGTGGGAATGGTGTTTATGTACATTCTTATTAAAGTGTAAACACATAAACCACTAATTAATATGAGAGTGGAAAAATTGATCATATGTCTAGAACTTCTTAAAACACAGACTGAGTCTTTTTAATACATAGGCTGAGTCTTTGATATGTGGACTCTCTCAAAAGCCTAGACCAGGGAGAACAGATGCAACCGGTAGCACAGCTATATACAAGATGCTGGGTATTATACCCCAAACCCTAACATTATAGTCTTTAACACATAGGCACAACCTCTCATCTCCCCTTGATTGGCGTCTAGGAGACACAAGACCCCCTTTGTCTCCTCATCCTGTTCCTTTTCCTTCTTCAGAGTCCTTTGCTTTGGTGCAATATGCCACACCCAGTCAAAGTTTCACCTTGTGTTTTCCCCTACCCTACTCTTCTTATTCTTAAGTTCTACCTATAAATGAGGTCATTCACTATTGGTCTTTCTCTTTCTGGTTTGTCTCACTTAACATGATGCTTTCAAGTTCTGGCTACAATATTGCCAAGCAGATATTTTGTCCTTGTTTCTTAAATGAGATCATCCGGCATCCATCCATCTGTCATCTTTCTTTCTTTTTTTTTTTAAACTTAATTTATTTATTCCTTTTGTTGTTTTATTGTTAGTTATTATTGTTATTGATGTCGTCATTGTTGGATAGGACAGACAGAAATGGAGAGAGGAGGGGAAGACAGGGGGAGAGAAAGACAGACACCTGTAGACCTTCACTGCTTGTGAAGTGACTCCCCTTCAGGGGAGCCGGGGGCTCGAATCGGGATCGTCAGCCGGTCCTTGCTCTTTGCGCCACCTGCGCTTAACCCACTGCACTACTGCCTGACTCCCTCTTTTTTTCTTTTTTACTATGCATTTTAATTGATCCTTTCTTTTATGTAAAATAACACACAGAAGTAGCAAGTCTTTCTATTCTATTGTCTACTCATAAATAAGAACTTGTTAGTGTATAGCAACTCTCTGGCCCAAGAAGTATTTATGTGTTCAGTGTTGGAAGTAGAGTAAATGGAAATAAATATTTCAGGGTACCTGAAAATTAATCAGGAACACTGACTTAGGAGCCAGGTGGTAGCGCAGCAGATTGAGCATACATGGTATAAAGCATAAGGACTGACTTAAGAATCTCAGTTCCAATATACATAGAAAAACCTAAGGAATCCAGCAATTATCTTTTGGATATCATCAGGCAATACAGTAAGGTGTCAGGTTACAAAATTAGCATTCAAAAGTCAGTGGCATTCCTCTATGCAAACACTAAGAAGAAGTTGAAATCCAGAAACAATGCCTCTTACTATAGCAATAAATAAATAAATAAATAAATAAATTATCTAGGAGTAAGCCTAACCAAAGAAGTGAAAGACTTGTATACTGAAAAGCATGAGTCAAGGAAATTGAAAAAGACACAAAGAACTGGAAAGATATTCCATGTTCATGGGTTGGAAGAATTAACATCATCAAAATGAATAGACTACCTAGAGCCATATACAAATTTAATGCTATCCCCATCAAGATCCCAACTACATTTTTTTAGGAGAATAGAACAAATGCTACAAATGTTTATCTGGAATCAGAAAAGACCTAGAATTGTCAAAACAATCTTGAGAAGAAAGAACAGAACTGGAGGCATCACACTCCCAGATCTCAAATTGTATTATAGGGCCACTGTCATCAAAACTGCTTGGTACTGGAACATGAATAGACACACTGATCAGGGGAATAGAATTGAGAGCCCAGAAGTAAGCCCCCACACCTATGGACATGTAATCTTTGACAAAGGTGCCCACACTATTAAGTGGGGAAAGCAGAGTCTCTTCAACAAATGGTGTTGGAAACAATGGGTTGAAACATGTAGAAGAATGAAACTGAACCACTATATTTCACCAAATACAAAAGTAAATTCCAAGTGGATCAAGGACTTGGATGTCAGACTAGCAACTATCAGATACTTAGAGGAAAATATTGGCAGAACTCTTTTCCGCATAAATTTTAAAGACATCTTCAATGAAACAAATCCAATTACAAAGAAGACTAAGGCAAGCATAAACCTATGGGACTACATCTAATTAAAAAGCTTCTGCACAGCTAAAGAAACCACTACCCAAACTAAGTGACCCCTCACAGAATGGGAGAAGATCTTTACTTGCCATACATCAGACAAGAGGCTAATAACCAGAATATATAAAGAACTTGCAAATCTCAACAAGACAACAAATAACCCCATCCAAAAATAGGGGGAGGACATGGACAGAATATTCACCACACAAGAGATCCAAAAGGCTGAGAAACACATGAAAAAATGCTCCAAGTCTCTGATTGTCAGAGAAATGCAAATAAAGACAACAATGAGATATCAGTTCACTCCTGTGAGAATGTCATACATCAGAAAAGGTAACAGCAGCAAATGCTGGAGAGGGTGTGGGGTCAAAGGAACCCTCCTGCACTGCTGGTGGGAATGAAAATTGGTCCAACCTCTGTGGAGAACAGTCTGGAGAACTCTCAGAAGGCTAGAAATGGACCTACCCTATGACCCTGCAATTCCTCTCCTGGGGATATATCCTAAGGAAACCAACACATCTATCCAAAAAAGATCTGTGTACACATATGTTCTTGGCAGCATAATTTGTAATAGCCAAAACCTGGAAGCAACCCAGGTGTCCAACAACAGATGAGTGGCTGAGCAAGTTGTGGTCTATATACACAATGGAATACTACTCAGCTATAAAAAATGGTGACTTCACCATTTTCAGCCGATCTCGGATGGACTTTGAAAAATTCATGTTAAGTGAAATAAGTCAGAAACAGAAGGATGAATATGGGATGATCTCACTCTCAGGCAGAAGTTGAAAAACAAGATCAGAAAAGAAAACACAAGTAGAACCTGAACTGGAATTGGCGTAGTGTACCAAAGTAAAAGACTCTGGTGTGGGTGGGTTGGAAGAATACAGATCCAGGAAGGATGACAGAGGACCTAGTGGGGGTTGTATTGTTATGTATGGAAAACTGGGAAATGTTATGTATGTACAAACTATTGTATTTACTGTCGAATGTAAAATATTAATTCCCCAATAAAAATTTAAAAAAGAAATAATAAAAAAGAATCTCAGTTCCAGCCCCCAGCTCCCCATCTACAGGAAGGTCACTTCACAAGCGGTGAAACAGGTCTGCAAGTGTCTGTCTGTTTTTTCCCATCTCTGACTTCCCCTCCTCTCTTGATCTCAATCTGTCTTATCCAACAACAACAGCAGCAATAACAATAATAACAACAACAAGGACAACAAAAATGGGAAGAAATGGCCTCCAGGAGCAGTGGATTCATAGTGCAGGCATCGAGCTCCAGTGATAACTCTGGAGGCAAAAGAAAAAAAAAACAGCATCAACAACAAAAAGCACACTGACTGTATTATACTCCTGCTACTTTTTACTGATTCCAGCTAACTTCCCTTGTGTTCTAGAATCTCAGACTTTCTTGAAGATATGAAAGACTATCTATCTGGAGGGAATGGGAAAACAGAACTCGGGTGGTGGGAATGGTGTGAAATTATGCTCCTGTTATTTCATAATTTTGTAAATCATTATTTAACCATGAATAAAAAAATAGAAAAAAGAAAGAAAGAATATCTGTTAAAAAATTGCTGGAGCTGCCAGGTGATTATGGAAGGTGTAGCCTGGTCACCCTACTACTAAAGACTTGACTCTTAAATTTCTCTTACTTTTGGGCCAAGTTGCTGGAGTACTGGATCTAATAATTTTGACTCAAAATTGAAGATGAAGGGAAAATCAATTTAGCACAGATGTTTTGTAGCCCAGTTTTCTGAAATAGTGAATACTGAAGAAGAAGGAAATATAAGTTGAGGAGTGGACAACAAATGTCTGAGTTGGGTATGTTATGTTTGAAAAATATATTAAATATCCTGGTGTTAGAATTGTATGAAAGACCAGAGTATGGATTGGGAAATCACAAGTACATGGATGCTCTTGAATCCATAGACTGATGTGATGATGTAGGAAGTGAATACTAATAGAGAACAAAGAATTAAAGATTGAGCCTTGGAGTTCTCTGCAGTTGCTTTCTAATTCTCAAATCTCCTTGGGCATAAAGACTCCATTAGCAAAGATAGGACTAGGGCTTCTGTGTCTTTTTGAAGGATATTTATCTTAGGCCAAGAAAAGGTAACTGTTGAACAAACTAGAGAAAATAGCAGAAAAGTGTTTCCCAAATACACTGAGTACTCTGTCCCTCCCTTGCCCTTTCCTCTACTAACCCACTTCCTTGACCTTACCTTTCCTTCTGTTGTTGGATTTTATTTTTGAGCCTAGGGAAAAATTTCCACATTAGTACTTGTAGTGTTGGCTACTTTAAGACTAGGATATTTTTGAGCATTGTAGAGTTTAAATTTTTTTAAATTGACATTAACATGATGTAGATCATTTTTGTAGTTGGGGGCTTGCTGCAGTTTAGAAAAGACCACTAGAAAATATACTGTGGTTTTTTTTTTTTTTTTTTTGTTCCATTATTAAATGGCCTTCCCTTTCCTTTTCAAATATATAGGAGCTGGCAACTTTATTTGCATAACCTTAGTACACTTCCCTTTCTGTGGAAGGTTTGGCTTCTTTGCTCATATCTTAGTTAACATTGATTTAGTTAAGCTGTAAATGCAAAGCTCTTAAAGGAAATGATGGCTTTCTTTTCTGTTTCGGAATTCTAGACAGTGTATTGAATTAATAACGTTAAAATTCTTTTGTTTACTATCTCAGAAAGATTGCATTGATATCTGCTCATTCAATTAAATAACTAAAAAAAAAAGATATGCCATAATAAGTTTTTAGTTATTATGGAAAAAATGGTAACTGCTTTTAAAATGATGAATTATTTACTTTTAGGGACACACTCAAACTCTTGGAAGTATGTTTAGCTTATAACAAACTATTTTTGTCTGAGGTGATCACGCCTTGATCTTTGCCCCAAATCCATGGATTATATTGTAAAACCATTTCCTGTCAGCTGGGAAGAGAGTTGAACATAGACTACCTGCTACTGTTTTGTTATCAGTCCTTGTTAAAAATAAAAAAATGTTAAGGTTTGAGGGGAGTTTAGATTTTATCTATTTCAAAGTCATCCTTATGCTGGAGCTCTTATTGTCTATATGGCTTTAATTAGTAGCAACTTATCTGTACTTGAGGATTTAAAAGCTGTTTATTTTCTAAAGTAAAAATGAAGTCTCTGTGTATATTTTCTCCTAGAGCTCTAAATTTTTCCCAGTACTAACTACCCTTATTACACTCCTTAAAACAACCTCCTAGTTAGTAGCAATAATTTATTGAATCAATTATTAGTACTTTTCTAAAATGTTTTAAAAAGATTTTTGTTTATTTATTAGAAAGGTAGGAAGAGAAAGAAAAAAATAGATATAATCACTTTGGTACATGTGCTGCTGGGGATTGAACTCAGGACCTAATGCTTGCGAATCCAATGCTTTATCCATTGTGCTACTTCATGGACCACAATTGTTAGTACTTTTACTTATTTATTTATTTATTTATTTATTTATTTTTAGTGTGGCTCAAAATAAACAAGCTGTAAATTGAACACATCTGAATAGGACTTTGTACCTAACAAGAGATGTGTGTCAGAATTTTATGAACGACAATCTGGAAATGACAGTAATGTTTCAGAGAAGTTACTGCTTTGTTAGCATTTATAGTTAAGTAGTATTTCATATTTTTCAGTGTGTGTATATCCATTATATCATTTAATCTGCACAATGACCCTGTGCTTTGGATATTGTATATGTTATTTACTTGATTGATGAAACTTAGTTTTTGAGAGTAAGGGCCCTAGGAATACATATATCCCTTACCTTACAGTCTCAGAGAACTGTAAGTCAGGTAACATTTGGAACATTGAACATTTGGAACAAGTTTCAGGGAGAAGAGTGTGCATTCTACTAAATTAGGAGGTTAGTATTTATTTTCTCAACATGAATTATTCCCAGGGAATAGCTAGTTTTTGAAATATCTTTGAGACCCTCTTCTCATGTTCATACAGAGCATTGGCTATGTTGTCTACCCTAGAATATTAAACCCACTTTTGCCTAACACTACAAGTCCATACCCTGTCACATTAGTCTACTTAATGATAAAGTAGTAAAATGGGGGGGGGGGTAGATAGCATAGCAGGTATGCAAAGAGACTCTCATGCCTGAGGCTCCAAAATGCTAGTTTCAGTCCCTCACACTACCATAAGCCAGAGCTGAGCAGTGCTCTGGTGAAAAAAAAAGTTAATAAATTCTGGTGGTGAATAATACCACCTCTTTACTAGTATTGATCTCCTGTTACATGTCGTTCAGTATCACTAAACTGGATGAAATTTAGATACTTAAGCTAAAATTAGGTATAAATATCCTCCTATGCTATTGTTAGGGATATAAGATGTTGTAGCCAATATGGAAAACTTTAAGATAATTCTTAAAATAATTTAAAATGTAAAAGTAATGAAATGTTCACTGTCAGATGAATGAATAAATAAAAATGTGATATATAAATGCAATAGAATATTATTCAGTCTGAAAAATGAAGAACATCTGACATGTATTGCACCATGGACCAGCCTTAAAGACATTACAGTAAATGAAATAGTAAGTCCCCCCCAAAAGAAAAATGATGAGAGAAAAAAAAGACAAAAGATGGGAGTTTACTTTTTTTTTTTTTTTTGGTGCCTCCAGGGTTAATGCTGGGGCTTGGTGCCTGTACTATGAATCCACTGCTCCTGGAGGCCATTTTTCCCATTTTGTTGGCCTTGTTGTTGCCCTTGTTTTTCTTATTATTGCCATTGCTGTTGTTGTTGGATAGGACAGAGAGAAATGGAGAGAGGAGGGGAAGACAGAGAGGGGGAGAGAAAGATAGACACCTGCAGACTTGCTTCACCGCCTGTGAAGGGCAGGGGAGCCGGGGTTCGAACAACAATGACATTAACAACAACAACAGTAATAACTGTAACAACAAGGGCAACAAAAGGGAGAATAAATAACAAAAAGACCTACCAACCAAGTGTAATGTGAAGGCAGTGCTTGGATGGACAAAGCAAATGTAAGAAAGGATTTTTTAAAGAAATTAAGGACTGATTGTGCAGTTAATTATTTAAGAAATCTATGTTAGGGGGTCGGGCGGCAGTACAGCAGGTTAAGCGCACATGGTGCGAAGCATAAGGATGGCCGTAAAGATCCCAGTTCGAGCCCCTGACTCCCCATCTACAGGGGAGTCGCTCCACAAGCGGTGAAGGTGAAGCACGTCTGCAGGTGTCTGTCTTTCTCTTTTCCTCTTTGTCTTCCCCTCCTTTCTCGATTTCTCTCTGTCCTACCCAACAACAATGACATCCATAACAAAATAATAACCACAACAACGATAAAACAACAAGGGAAATAAAAGGGAAAAAAATAGCTTCCAGGAGCAGTGGATTCATAGTGCAGGCACTGAACCCCAGCAATAACCCTGGAGGCAAAACAAAACAAAACAAAACAAAAAAACCCCTCTTAATTGCTGAGATTGGTAATGGTATTTAAGTTTTGTTAAAAATTGTCTTTTTCTGGGCGTCGGGCGGTGGCGCAGTGGGTTAAGCGCATGTGGCGCAAAGCGCAGGGACCAGCGTAATAATCGTGGTTCGAGCCTCCGGGTCCCACCTGCAGGGGAGTCGCTTCACAATGGTGAAGCAGGTTTGCAGGTGTCTGTCTTTCTCTCCCCCTCTCTGTCTTCCCCTCTTCTCTTCATTTCTGTCTGTCCTATCCAACAACGGACATCAACAATGGCAATAATAATAACCACAACGAGACTACAACAACAAGGGCAACAAAAAGGGGGAAAAATGGCCTCCAGGAGCAGTGGATTCATGGTGTAGGCACTGAGCCCAGCAATAACCCTGGAGGAAAAAAAAAATTGTCTTTTTCTTTTAGATATGTAGTATGAGATAGTAAAAGTCTGGAGTTTGGCTCAAAATGGTTCAGTCACCACTGAAAAATGAAAGAAGAAAAATGGGTAAGGATTTAGTTGGAAATGTCACTGACCAGGGTGTGGTAATTGATGAAGAAAGTTGTAAATGGTGGTTCTTATACTTTCATTTTGTTGTATAGGGTTGAGAATTTCCATAACAAATGTTTAAGACATTAAAAAATAGAAGTACATCTTTGTATATTTACATCATCAGTATTTTGTTTTCAGTGTTTCTTTTGTCTTTTATTTTCCATAGAGCCAGCATATTAATATTTTTATTACTATTTCTAAAGTTAGCATATTTACTGTTATAATGTTTAAATGGTAGAAGGGAACAATATTTCCATGAATATTTTTACTCTTTTTTTTTTTCTTTTAAGAACTATTTGCTTATTTATTATCATTTTACTGAGGACATTTTATACCACATTGGTGAATGGTATGTATACTGTGCTAGTTATTTTAAAAAATACTATAAGACAGACAAAGAAATATAAGCATATCCTTCTATTTTAATATCCCAAAGTTGATGTTACTTTATTATTGTTTTTGTTCTTTGTAAATTTATTGATGTGAAAAGAGAATCAATACTGAAACAAAATTTACTCAAAAGGCTGTATACCATTGTATTGCTTGATTTTACGATGGTGAAACTCAAATGATACCTACTTTTACAATTTTTCCCATAGTGATTAAGACTCTTATATTATAGTGTTACATTATTCCAGCAAATTTCTCTTATATCTTCTATAGGCTTCATGAAATTTTGATGATAGCTATAATGCAGGCTATTCAGTTCCCTAATCAATTTGAGTTAATCTTTAATATTGACATCACACTCCATTTAAAGGATTTTATATTTGGGTGATAATTTCCAGAGGTAGATTATTTGCTTTCATTTTATTTCTCATATATCTAATTTTCTGTTTCTAAATAGAGAGATGAATTGGTGACATAAATATTACCTGTGTTTATAGCTTGATTAGGAAAGCTTTAAACTATCATTAATTAGGTTGCCCTTTATGAATTTTGAAATAAGCATGGACGGGGTGGGGGTGACTCACCTAGCAGACCACCTGCCTTGCAATACATGAAACCCTGGATTTGAGTTCTTGCACCTCAAGGGGACACCATTGATGACACTGGAGGACTTGTATGAATGGCAGTGTTCCTTTGTCCACTCTCTACCTCCTCCCCCTTCATAAGAAAAAAACAAACTGGACCTGGGCTCTGTTTAACAATGTAATAATGTGTGTGCAGCTCTGGGGCTCATTCCCTGGCTACATGGGAAAAAGAAAGAAAAAAAACGGGTAAGGATAATTGAGAATGAGTCTGAATTTTCAGTGCCAAAAAAAAAATTCTACTTGCCTTCACAGAAACTGGAGAGGTAGGCAGTGGTCTTTGTGAAGCAGTAGGATCCTTTGAGAAAAACGTTCATTTATGCTTTAAATTCTGATTATTTGCAGTCAGAGAAAAATAATTATTTAAGTCAGCATAAATGTTGAAAACGAGACTTTATTTGTTATCTGAGTATACTTTTTCCTTGAACTGTGATAATAATCAGTTGTGACAGACCTTTTTAGCCTTTTCTTCTCCTTGTACATTCCAAGGAGGTTAAACATTATTGAGCATAAGCCTTTACCCCAAGAGTTCAGGAGGGCAAAAATCATGCTTTTTACCTGAATATATACTTTGTTTTTTTCTTCCTCCTCCACTTTTTTGTTATTGTTGTAGTTATTGGAACTTCACCAGTCTTGCTTTTCAGATAGAAACCAGTGAGAGAGAGAGAGAGAGATATGAGAGATGAGAGATGAGAGACAGAAGGAAACAGGGGAAGAATACAGCATAAAACTTCCTCCAGGGTGCTGGTCTTGAACCTGAGTTGTGACCCAGTAAGCTATCTTGCCAGCCCCTGAACATATACTTTAAATGGAGCTTTATGTACTCATTCAGATTTTTGAAGTTTTAAAGCAATGATGTCAGGAAAGTCATTAGCCAAATTCTTGGCACTTTAATCTTTCGTTTGCTACTTCTTTTTTTTTTTTTGTGAAACAATTAACTTCTGATTTAGTAAACATGAACTAAAGTTAGTCAGGCTTGACTCCTTTTTGTAGATGACAAATAAAAAAAAATCTGTGTTTGTCCAAAGGTTTCTGGAGTAGAGGGATAGAGAGGTGATAGGTAGTTAGGGCTTTGTATACATGATGATGGAGAAAGGCGTACATAGGTAGTGGGAGTGGTGTGCAGGCAGCTATCATGGGGAGATAAAAAGTTGTACACAACTTCCTATGTAAGTAATTATTATGTAAATCATTATTTCAACCCTGTAAATTGAGAAAGAAAAAAATGTTTGTGCTTTTCACCAATGAAGAAATACAACCTGGATTAAATATTTGATTATAGATCTACTTTTGAGTATTATTATCTATTCACTAGAGTGAAAGACAGATTATGGTCGAGAGATTTGGAATCCTGTGGCCCATAGCCTGCTTCTTTTTTTTTTTTCTCTGATGAACATATATGCCAAATTTTTAAAAATTTTTTATTTAAGAAAGGATTAATGAACAAAAACATAAGGTAGGAGGGGTACAACTCCACACAATTCCCACCACCCAATCTCCATAACCCACCCCCTCCCATGATAGCTTTCCCATTCTCTGTCCCTCTGGGAGCATGGACCCAGGGTCGTTGAGGGTTGCAGAAGGTAGAAGGTCTGGCTTCTGTAATTGCTTCCCCGCTGAACATGGGCATTGACTGGTCGGTCCATACTCTAAAACATTAATGTTTCTTTTTGAATATAAAAGTATACCATTGGGTTGAATGGTAAGAAATGAATTGGGAAGATGAGTCTGTGAATGTCAGACATTGTCTGATGCTTTTGGCAATTACTTAGTACTTGCTTTATATTCTCAGTTATTTTCACTATTTAATATTTCCCTAGGCATATGCAACTCTGAATAACTCTATGCACCATATTATTGACATATTAGTTGATGTTTAAATGTTTCTTTTCTACTCATTGTGGTACCAGATGAATTAGAAAACAGAGCAGCACTGTTTTCTTAGAAACAAACTAAAACTGTTTCTCCAAAGTCATGTCTGCAACTGTAGTTGAGTCTCTGGATTGTGACAATAATAAGAATTATGCCTCCTTAGAAGAAAGGCAGTGTGCTTTGTGTTCTTCATCTTACCCTCAGGGGATTGTGGGACTTCAATAAATTTTTAATAATGAACCTCTGATTTACTTCTTTTTCCTGAGTAGTTATTGCTTAGCTATTGTGGAATAAAAGATGCATAAGAAATCACAATGAGGAAGAATAGTGAAAAGATATCATAGACTTAGTTATTTGACAAATTGCCAAATAAAATTGTAAGTTTATGTATCCCAATTTTTCTTTTTTTTTTTACCAATTTTTCTTGATACCCTTTTCTCCTTTTATTTATTTGTATTTTATATTTTATTTATTTATTCATGAGAAATGATAGGAGAGAGAGAAAGAACCAGACATCACTCTGGTACATGTGCTGTCAGGGATTGAACGCGGGACCTCATGCTTGAGAGAGTCCAATGCTCTATCCAGTGCATCACCTCCTGGATCACCAGTTTTCTCCTTTTGCATGGGGCAATGAATTCAGGTCTATATATGTGAGTGTCCAGCAGGACCCACATGTCTCAGTTTGAGGAGAGACCCCACAGAACAACTTCTCCATCTATGGAGATCCTCTTGTGCTATTCATGGTGTTCCCATGTGGTGCTGGGGCCTAGCCCCAGAGCCTTGCTCACAAGAAGGGCATGTACTTTAGCTAGCTGAACTATCTCCAGGCCTAAATTGTTGATACTCTAGTGAAAGTCTTTTCTTTTTTAAATATTTATTTATTTATTTATTTTTGATAGAGACAAGAGAGAAATTGAAAGGGGAGGAGGAGGAGGAGGAGATTAAGAGGGAGACAGAGAGATAGATACCTATAGCACTGTTCCACCACTTGTGAAGCTTCTCTCCCTGCAGGTGGGGACCAGGGGATTGAGCTTGAGTCCTTGCACACTTGTAATGTGTGCATTCAACCAGGAATGCCACCACCCGGCTCCTGAAAGTCATCTTTTCATCACTGGGACAGAAATTAAAATTTTGTATATTGTGTGCTATAGTAGCACCTGATTAATTAATGGATTGGGCCTAGTTTCATTTAGTTTGAGCTAAGGTTTAAAATTTTCAGCAAGGGCTGTGGAGTTAGCATAATGGCTATGCAAAAAACTTTTATGCCTGAGACATCAGAAGTCCCAGGTTCAATTCCCAACACCACCGTAAACCAGAGCTGAGCAGTGCTCTGGTAAAGACAAAATGAAACAAAACTGAAAGCAAATAAACATAGGCAGTATAATGAACTTGCTAAGAGTATGTATGATAAAGTCATGTGACTTATATGAACTTAACTTCTGACTTCTTACCAGCTCAGTGTCTTTGAGCACTTTCAGCTATTTAGCTTCTCTCTGACTCAAGTTCCTCAACTGTAGATGAATATCGTAACTTACTGATATTATTGTGAGAATTCGTCTTTTTGTAGTGCTTTAAACAGTGCTTGGCACAAAGTAAGGCACTATTTACTGTTATTACCTATGGCTAGCCTAGTATGGGGTGTGTGTGTCGGGGGGTGGAGTCAAGATATATTTGAGACATGGAGGATCTGTGATTTCAGTAACTTGAAAAGGAGTGAGAAAATCAGAGACCCAGGAGATTGTGGTCATGTTGTTGGATTAGTATAAGAGGTTTCAGAGTTGGTTCAGGGGCTGGGCAGTGGTGCACCTGGTTGAGTGTACATGTTACAATGTGTAAGGACCTAGGTTCGGTCCCCTAGTCCCTGCAAGGGGAAAGCTTTTTGAGTGGGGCTGTAAGTGTCTCTCTACCTCTCTATCTCCCCCTCCTCTCTCAGTTTCTGTCTCTAGCCAACAAATAAATAAGTAAATAAAGATAATACAAAATTTTTTTTAAAAAAGAGAGAGAATTGGTTCAGTTCCAAGTGATGCCATCACCCAGACTGGGGGAATGGGGCAGAAAAAGGGAGAAGGTGGAGATTGTTTGAGTTCAGAAGGTTAGAAGAAACCAAAGTCCTCAGAGAATGAAGGGGTGTGGCCAGAAGTCAGAAGTTGTTTGGACATCAGAAAAGGGTTGACCTTGATGGGACACAAGGGAGAAAGGGCAGCCTTTGTTGGAGAAATATTGGGGTGCTGAGAATAGGCAATTGATGGATAATTAAGGTAAGACAAGCAATGGAGTTAACCTCTTTTCTGAAAAGGTAGGCTTGTTGATAGTGTTATGAAGGTTCCAAAAGGCACTTACAAAAAAGGTGGAGGACAGTGGTGAGGGGGTACAGCTAGCAGGAAAACCATTGTTTTATTTTATTTTTTTATATTTATTAATTTATTTTCCCTTTGGTTGCCCTTGTTTCTCATTGTTGTTATAGTTATTGTTGTTATTGATGTCATTGTTGTTGGATAGGACAGAGAGAAATGGAGAGAGGAGGGGAAGACAGAAAGGAGGAGAGAAAGACAGACACCTGCAGACTTGCTTCACCGCCTGTGAAGCGACTCCCCTGCAGGTGGGGAGCTGGGGGCTCGAACCGGGATCCTTATGCCGGTCCTTGCACTTTGCACCACGAAAACCATTGTTTTTGAGGGGGTGTTGCCCATGGGGCTTGACTATGGGGAAGTGGCCAAGAGTGGCAAGAATAAACATTGTAGTGGATGAGATCTGAGCAGCTCTAGGGATAGACTATGAAGTAGCCAGAGGCAGCCATCTGCCATACATAGGAATAGTCTGCAGCTTTGCTTCTGATCATTAGACATGGAGATATTTTGTGTCCATTAGGAACTCTGATTTGTGTGAGTTCTTCCAAGACCATTTGCGATGACAGGGACTTAAATACTTCATTGATTTCAAAATAAGAAATTTGAAACTTGAACTTTAAAGATGTTCTTTAGGGGACCGAGATATATCTCACACAGAGCATAATCTGTATGTGTGAATACCTGGTTTTGAGCCCTTAGCAACACATCATAGGAGAATTGGCACCAGGGAACATTTTATGAATGGTGGAGCAATGAGGTCCTGTCTCTGCTATCTCTCTCCCTCTCTCCCTTTCTCTATTTCTTTTTTTTCCCCTTTTTCTCTTTCTTCTCTCTCTGAAATAAAAAAAAAAAGGGAGTCGGCGGTAGCACAGCGGGTTAAGCGCAGGTGGCACAAAGCACAAGGACCGGCATAAGGATCCTGGTTCAAGCCCCTGGCTCCCCACCTGCAGAGGAGTTGCTTCACAAGCAGTGAAGCTAGTCTGCAGGTGTCTCTCTTTCTCTCCCCCTCTCTGTCTTCCCCTCCTCTCTCCATTTCTTTGTCCTATCTAACAACGATGACAGTAATAACTACAACAATAAAAACAAGGGCAACAAAAAGGGAAAATAAATAAATATTAAAAAAAAAACAAAAAAAAATGATGGGAAAAATGATTGTGGTGTAATTGAACAGGTGAAAAATCCTGGTAACAAAACAAAACAAAACAAAATGAAGAAACTTTAATTGTGGGACCTGGTACTGACTAATTAGGTAGAGTGCATGTCTCACCATGTATCTGGCTCTGGATTCAATTCATGGAAAAATATGGGGGCACCATGGATGGCTCCAAGGGAACTCCATGAATGGAGGAACAGTGCTTTGGTGTCTCTCTTGCCACCTTGCTTTCTGTCTCCCCTTCCCTATCACCACTTCTTCTTGCTCCCTTAGTCTTTATAAAAAACTAGAATGAATGAAAATAGTGCCGAAACAGCTCAGCAGTATTGCATATACACAGGGTCTGGATTCATTGTCCAGCACATTTTAAAAAAAGGTCTTTAGAGTGGGGTTGGGCGGTGGCACAGTGGGTTAAGCACACATGGCGAAAAGCGCAAGGAGGGGCTTAAGGATCCCGGTTTGAGCCCCTGGCTCCCCACCTGCAGGGGAGTCACTTCACAGGCGGTGAAGCAGGTCTGCAGTTGTCTATCTTTCTCTCCCCCTCTCTGTCTTCCCCTCCTCTCTCCATTTCTCTCTGTCCTATCCAACAACGAACAACATCAACAATGGTAATAATGGTGACCACAACGAGACTACAACAAGGGCAACAAAAGGGGGAAAAAATGGCCTCCAGGAGTGGTGGATTCATGGTGCAGGCACCGAGCCCAGCAATAACCCTGGAGGGGAAAAAAAAAAAGGTCTTTAGAGAGATTGTGCCTATGTGTTAGAGACTATACTGTAAACCATTAATCCCTCCAATAAAATAAAAAATCCAAGATTCTTGAAGACAAGCTAATGGTTATTTTGCCCAATGAATTTTCCTTTTGCTATAATATACATGCTAAAAAGTATTTTGTACTCTCCCCCTAGGGTTCTTGATTGTGAACACACTAGCCATTATTCACTTTAATATGGAAAATATGTCATTACTTTACTCTTAATATTTTGGTTTATATCATCCGTGTATGTTTAAAGAACTAGTGCAATCACAATTCACATATTTGATTAAATAGGAGAAAATCCCTTTAAAAAGTCTTTAAGTGGCTACAGAATATATCATTATTTTAGTTGGGAAACTGCAGAATTCATTACAGCAGTAATACTCTTTCAAATATATTATAAAAGTATGAAATATGTATGATAAGTCTTATGTGATGTAGATAGAGCTTGTATAAGAATACCTAGGTTTTTGTGAACGTTTTAAAGTGTGAGTTCCAAATGGAGCCTCAGTTTGGAATTGTTGGAAGGTATTTATGTGCAATTGAAAATGATGTTGGGGGTCAGGTGGTAGCGCAGCGGGTTAAGCGCATGTGCTGTGAATCTCAAGGACCAATGTAAGGATCCTGTTTCGAGCCCCTGACGCTCCACCTGTAGGGGAGTCGCTTCACAGGTGGTGAAGCAGGTCTGCAGGTGTCTCTCTTTCTCTCCCCCTGTCTATCTCTCCCCCTCTCTGTCTCCTCTGCCATCTTTCTCCATGTCTCTCTGTCATATTCAACAATGACATCAGTAACAACAACAATAATAACTACAACAACAATAAAACAAGGGGAAAAAGAAAAAAAATAATAAAATAAATAAAAAAGAAAATGATGTTAATAATAATAACTAGTCTTCCAATACGACCCTAATCAGGTGTTTAGGAAAGGGATCCACTATTAAAAAGAAACTTCTTTTGCCAGTGTGTTGTTTTGGAATCCTCTGTGTGTGTGTGTGTGTGTGTGTGTATTTTGAAGGTTGTTTTTATTATTTTTTTCCCCTTCTGTTGCCCTTTTTTTTATTGTTGTTGTAGTTATTATCATTGTTGTTATTGATGTTGTCGCTGTTAGAGAGGACAGAGAGAAATGGAGAGAGGGGGAGAGAAAGATAGACACCTGCAGACCTGCTTCACCGCTTGTGAAGTGACGCCCCTGTGGGTGGGGAGCCTGGGGCTCGAACCGGGATCCTTAGGCTAGTCCTTGCACCGGTCCTTGCGCTTCGCACCACAAGCGCTTAACTCTCTGCACTACTGCCCGACTCCCGCTTTTATTATTTCTTAAAGATTTCTTTCCTATCATGTTATTTGAAAAGGAGGTGGGAAATGTTAGAAAAGACCAGTATTATTCAGATTTATGTAGGAAAGACTGCAGAATTTGGAGTGCTAGGACTTAGATTTGAAGTCGAACAATCATTTCATGTTTGGGAATTAGTTTTCTTTCTTTGTTTTTTCTGGGGCTTCACTGTCCCAAGCCAATTTTTTTTTTTTTTTTTTGATAGATAAGGGGACAGAATGACAGGGAGAGTTAGAAAGATACAACAGGTACCAGAATTTCTCCCAATGTGGTGGTGGGCGCAGAGCTGAAACCTGAGTCGTATGCATGACAAAGCAGGCACCCTATCCAGGTAAAGCTATCATGCAGGCCCTGAACCATCACTTTTCTTTGCTGTAGAAATATATCTACTGGGGCTGAGAAGACAGCATAATGTTTATGCAAAAGCCTTTAAAGCCTGAGGCTCTGAGGTCCCTGGTTCAATCCCTAGTACCACCATAAGCCAGAACTGAGAAGTGTTCTGGTCTTGTCCTCTCTCGGGGTATCTTTCCCTCTGTATCTACTCTTTCTCATTAGAATAAATAAAATATTAAAAAAAGAAATATGTCTATTGATGTATCAATATATGTTTATATCGATGTAGTATATATCGATAAGTAACTCTTGGGTAGTTAGAGGGATTAGATGTGACATCTTGGCAAGGTTTTATGAGCTATACGATACCCCACAAATGTAGTTATGATTCACACCAATTTCAGGTATCATGATGGTGATAAGGATGGCTGAAAAAGAAAGCAAGATAGTTGATTTATGATAACTAATCATTGACTCCTGTGTGGCCAGCTCTTACTAGTTAATTAATTGATAAGTACCTGTAAACTCCACTCAAAACAAAAGCTAATGTCTTGGCAGTAACCTTTGTCTGACTACATGATCTCTCCCTTCCAGCTACCTGATTCTTCCTATTCAAGGTAACCCTCATACTGAGACAGCTTTATCAGTCTTTTTCACAGTTTATTGCACCACCATGAATTCCTGTCAAGTTTCTATTTTGAAATTCTAGTCATTTTTAACTTGCTAAAAAATAATATGTATTTTATGTGACTGTTTGGGGTTCACTTTTTGCACGTAGTTTTGCATTGCTAATGTTTAACCATAGTGTTGCATATCACCTTTATGCATCATCTCCACTTTTGTGTGATTTTACCATAACTTGTTCACTCTCTTGAAAATGGGGATTTATTTTCAGGCTGTGGCTCATTTGAGTGCTTCTCCAGATTTTCTTGTACATTCCTCTTGCTCTGCATGTGCAATAGTTTTTCTTGCATACTAGTGAAATTGCCGGATCGTTGGGCATACACATGAAAGCTCAACTTTAGAAAGTAAAGGCCAGCTGTTTCCAAAGTCTTTGCATCATTCATATTTCCATCAGTTGTGTGTAAATGAGCATGAACCACTATGTCTTTTGGACACATAGCGCTATCAGAGTTTTAGCATTTTTGAAAATGGATTATTCAACACATGTAATATGTTATTATGGATCAGTTTGCTTGACTGGTCACTAATGATGCCAAACATCTTTTCATATGTTTATTAGTATGTGTGTATTTCTTTTTTTTGCTGTCAAATATCAATTTCATTTGCCAGGTATTAGTTCTCATGTGTGTATTTTTATTGATTTGTAGATGTTCTTTATATGTTTCTGTTCACTGGATTAACAGAGAGACAGAAATTGAGAAGGGAGGAGGAGAAAGAGAAGGAAAGTGACAGAGACACCTGCAGCCCTACTTTACCCCTTGTAAAGTGTCCCCTTGCAGGTGGGGACCAGAAGCTTGAACCTGGGTCCTTCTGCACTGTCATGTGTGTACTTGGTGTGCCACCACCTGGCCCTTGTCTACTGGATTTTAATTTAAACTATATTTTCCATTGCTTGGTTATCATTTATAATCTCGTATTCATAGCTCCTACTTTTGGCACCCCCCTTTTTTTGGCCTCCAGGGTTATTGCTGGGGCTCAGTGCCTGCACTATGAATCCACTGCTCCTGGAGGCCATTTTTTCCCTTGTTGTTTATCAGTGTTGTTACTATTATTTTTGTCATTATTATTGAATAAGACAGAGAAATTGAGAGAGGAGGGGAAGACAGAGGGGGAAAGAAAGATAGACACCTGCAGACCTGCTTCACCGCCTGTGGTGGGGAGCTGGGGCTGCGCTACCACCCTGACACCCTTTCTTTAACCACATGGAACATTTATTTTCTACTTAATATTTGATAATAGAAACACATGAAAGTTTTTGTCTATGAGTTTGTATGTGTCTTTGTGTTGTCTCTTTTTTCCTACCAGTGGGGTCTTAATTCATTGTATGTTTTACAACTTTTTCTCACTTGCATTTGAAGAAGTTTTGTGGTAACTTTGGAGATATGAATTGAAAGTATTTTTCACCAGAAAGGATCTTCTATTATTTCTACCAGACTTTATCATAGAAAATCTAAAAATAAATGATCACCATTAGAACTTTTCAAAGGGCACAGTGGTGTAATTGGCATTTTGTGCCAATTTCACAGCTTGTGGTTATAAAAATGCTTTTTCTACTCCATCTAGCTTCAAGTTTGAGATAAGCTACTGCCCTTGCTATATCAGAGTATTTTGTTTTGCCTTCATACTTCCTGGCTTTATTTGTAAATGTGTTAGTATTTTGGAGGAGATTATGTTTTCTGTTTTCCCTGTTATATGCTATATGTGGTACTTCATATAAAATGTCTCCAATTCATTAGCTTTTAAACATCAGAATAAACAGCAGGATGAAACATTAAAGATAGTTGATTTTAAGCATCAAAAGAAATTTTGAGATGGTGGACTTGTGGACAATTTAGGAATTAAAAAAAATCATCCAGCCTGAATTGTCACTTTGTTGAAATAAAGCCCAGAAAAATGACCTGAGATGCCAAACATCACATATGTTGATGCTTTCAGAGTGAAAATTAGAAACAAGCTCTCTTAGATGAACACCCTTTCTACTTATCTGTGTTGTTTCCCTGTTATGTTGAGCCATATTTAACGAAGCATTAAGCTTTTTAAAAATGTGATTTTTAAAATATACATGTTTTATACAATTAAATTTAAATTAATTTCTGAATTCCAGGTGGTTTACATAGCAAAAACTGCATAATTTTTTTTTTTGGAATTTATGTGAACATTACGCAGATAGCACAGATTTCTTTTTTAATATTTATTTATTTATTATTTTATTTTTTATTTAAGAAAGGATTAATTAACAAAACCATAGGGTAGGAGGGGTACAATTCCACACAATTCCCACCACCCAATCTCCATTTCCCACCCCCTCCCCTGATAGCTTTCCCATTCTCTATCCCTCTGGGAGCATGGACCCAGGGTCATTGTGGGTTGCAGAAGGTAGAAGGTCTGGCTTCTGTAATTGCTTCCCCGCTGAACATGGGCGTTGACTGGTCGGTCCATACTCCCACTCTGCCTCTCTCTTTCCCTAGTAGGGTGGGTCTCTGGGGAAGCGGAGCTCCAGGATACATTGGTGGGGTCTTCAGTCTAGGGAAGTCTGGCCGGCATCCTGATGACATCTGGAGCCTGGTGACTGAAAAGAGAGTTAACATACGAAGCCAAACAAATTGCTGAGCAATCATGGACGCAAAGCTTGAAACAGTGGAGAGGAAATGTTAGGAGGGTACTCACTGCAAACTCTAGTGTACTTCTGCTTTCAGGCATATATTTTGCAGTAGTTTACGGATACGTGTGAACATATGCTCTCTCTCACAGCAACTGGTGTATATCTAGGTTTTGGGACTTTGTTAGAAAGTGAACCACCTGAGATGAAATTAGAGTATACTATGAAAGGAAAGGTCTCACCCGAGTAATGAAGTTGGAATGGTTGTCATTCCACACGTGAAGTCAGCACAGATTTCTTAAGTTTATTTCTAGCATACATGTATCACCATGATTCCAGGAAAACTCATCTGTTTATTAGAGTAAAAGAATCAGGAAGTCTGAGATGTAGATATTTCAGCATACTAGGGAAGAGAAAAATAGCTTCTTCTGAAATGAGAATGTTGCTGTTTGTAAACAAACAACTACTATTACTTCCTGTTTTTTTTTTAATTTAGATATATTAGAAACTGTTTGGAGGCATCATCATTTCTTTTTAGTTCCAGAGATAACCATGAATAAATGAAACTGGACAAGAAAACAAGATATAAAGATACAGAGACATTTCACGTTGACAGTACTTTTTTTTTTTTTTTTTTTACTATTATTGCAAATTAGTAATAGCAGTTGTCACTGGCATTTCTTAAGCACTTCCTGTGAGCCTGGCACTATGCCGGATAATGGGCGTTCACTTATCCCTAACAGCAACCTTGGGAAGTAGATTTCTTTTTCAGTTAAAACATCAAAGCTTAGAAAGAAAAGTTGAGTAGCTTGTAAAAGTTGTGTAGCTAATAAGTGGTGAGTTTGGGCCAGACACTAGGGTTATCTCCCAGTTAGCTTGCTAAGAACAGTTTCATTACTTGTATATGGTTAAAAGAAGTTTACTGTGAGTTTTGAAACTGTTATGCATTAAAAACTCTTTCCAAGGTCCAAGGCAAGCTTTAGGGCAAGTATAATAAACAATTATTGTGGGTAGAAGAAAGTACTACAATTTATTGAAGGAAACCAATACTCACTAGATACTATGTTTTAGGCAGTACAGATTTTTAACCCCCCAAATCCATTCATTATTTGTTTTTCCAATCTACAAATATTAACTGAGGGTCCACCATGGCTTTATCATTATACTGGAAACTGGGGGTACACCTATGAATAAAGTTCTGTATTCCTGGAGCTTATTTTCTGGTTGCAGAGACAGATAACACACTAACAAGTAAATTGATATTATATGTCAGGGTGATAAGTGCTGTGGGATAATTGAAGCAGGTTAAGGGATATCAAGTAGTGCAGTTGGGGAAAGGATCATGTTATGTAAGGTTGTTAGGGAAGAACATCGTTTTAAAAATTGACATTTGAGCAGTAATCTAAAGACAGATATGAGGCCTTGTATGCAGTAGTGCAGACTTTGCATTTTATCCTTGAGTGAAGTAGGAAGCTACAAGAGGGTTTTGAGCAGAGGGATGCTATACTCTGACTTGTGTGTTTTATAGAATCAGTCTAGCTTCTGTGTGGAGAATAGACTCTGGAGCAGCAAAGAGAGAATGTGACTTGGAGTAACAGTAGTGAAGCTCATATATTAATATCCACTGTGCACTTTATCTACTACAACTTCTAATCATTTTAGAGTTCAGCTGGATTAAGTTATTTCTTTGTGGGGGTGGGTGGGGGGTGGAAGGATGTGGCACACCTAGTTAAGCACACACATAACAGTGTACGAGGATGCAGGTTCAAGTCCCTGGGCACCTCCTGCAGGGGGAAAGCTTCATGAGTGGTGAAGCAGGGCTGCAAGTGTCTCTCTCTCTCTCCCTATCTGCCCCTCCCTTCTAAATTTCTCTCTGTCTCTATCCAATGATAAATAATTAAATAAAGTTATTCCTTTGCTGCAGACAACAGACTAAAAAGCCTTCGGTGACTTAGACATTTGCCCATTTTCACACAGTTACGATTGTAGGAATTCTCTGTCAAACTGGCAATTTTGGTACAGCTTTTTTCCCCAACCAGGATGATCACTGAGGCTCAATGCGTGCACCACGCCCCACCACTCTCAGTGGGCAATTTTTCTCTCTTTCTTTGCTCCTTCTTTCCTTTATTTTTTTTTTTAAATGTATTTTATTTGATAGGACAAAGAGAAATAGGGAGGGAGGGTGGGGAGAGACACCAGCAGTGCTACTTCACAGTTAGTGAAGCTTCCTTCCAGTAGATGGGGACCAGGAGCGTGTGGACTCAGGTCCTTGTTCATGGTAACGTGCACTTAACCAGGTGTGCAACTGCCTGGCTTCCTTCCCTCTCTTCTTCTTTCCCTCCCCTCTTTCTATTTGTCTTTCTCTCCCTTTTTCCTTCTTACCATCCTTTTTTTTTTCTTTTTTAAATTAAAACTTTTTTTTTTTTGGTCTCCAGGGTTATGGCTGGGGCTCGGTACCTGCACTATGAATCCACTGCTCCTGGAAGCCATTTTTCCCCTTTTTGCTGCCCTTGTTGTTTATTGTTGTTGTTATTGTTGTTGTTGTTGTTATTGCTGTCATTGTTGTTGGATAGGACAGAGAGAAATCGAGAAAGGAGGAGAAGACAGAGAGAGGGAGAGAAGGATAGACACCTGCAGACTTGCTTTACTGCTTATGAAGCGACCCCCCTGCAGGTGGGGAGCCAGGGGCTGGAACCCAGATCCTTTGCCAATCCTTGCACTTTGCACCATGTGTGCTTAACCCGCTTTGCTACCGCCCGGTCCGTCCGTCCGTCCTTCCTTCCTTCCTTCCTTCCTTTCTTTTTTTCTTTCTTCCTTTCTCTTTTTTTTCCTCCCTCTCTTCCTCCCCTCCCTCCCTCCCTCCCTTCCTCCCTCCTTCCCTCCCTCCCTCCCTCCCTTCCTTCCTTCCTTTCTTTTTTTCTTTCTTCCTTTCTTTCTCTTTTTCTTCCTTCCTTCCTTTCTTTTTTCTTTCTTTCTCTTTTTCTTCCTCCCTCTCTTCCTCCCCTCCCTCCCTCCCTCCCTTCCTTCCTTCCTTTCTTTTTTCTTTCTTCCTTTCTTTCTCTTTTTCTTCCTTCCTTCCTTTCTTTTTTCTTTCTTCCTTTCTTTCTCTTTTTCTTCCTCCCTCTCTTCCTCCCCTCCCTCCCTCCCTCCCTTCCTTCCTTCCTTTCTTTTTTTCTTTCTTCCTTTCTTTCTCTTTTTCTTTCTCCCTCTCTTCCTCCCCTCCCTCCCTCCCTCCCTCCCTTCCTTCCTTCCTTCCTTCCTTCCTTCCTTCTTCCTTCCTCTCTGACAGACAGCAAGAGATAAAGAGGGATATAGAGGGAAAGAGAGAAAGGGGAAACACCTGCAACACTGCTCCACTGCTCTTGGACCTTTTCTCTGCATATGGGGACTAGGGCTCAAGTCCAGATTCTTGTGTAAGGTAATTTGTGTGCACTCAAGCAGGTGATCCACCATCTGGCCCATTCGTACGGTTTTTAAAAATGACAGCTGCCATTTAGGCTGTTCTTATATTTGCTAGATCAGGTCCTAAACATCTTAAATTTATTACTCTCAAGTAGTAACTCTTCAAGAGGTAGGCCTCATTTTGATCAGATGATGAGGAATAATAGGTAAATAGAAGTTATAACTTGCTATTAGCTCACAAGGCTGGTAAGTGGTAGAACTGGGAATTGAAGCCCTGATTTGTGGATTTTCTATTGAATTATGGTAAAGGAAAGGATTTCCAAAATTGTGAACAATTGTACCTTTTGTATTTCTTTCTTTTCCCTATTTACATTGATTACTTTTAGAAGATCCATACAATCTTTTGGGGGAAGAAACTGAGCAAGTTACTAATTTCTTAGGATGCCTTTACATTTTTTTCATCTCTTCTTTAAGACTGCCAGTTTTACGAGGGTATTACAGAGATAACATGGAACTCTAGTGGAAAATTTCAGGCACTGTTGTACCAGTTTTTGGTAAAAGGCGAAAGATTTTTAAGACCTGAAGAGAAACCAGAGTATAGTACCAGTTTTTGGTAGCAGACCTTCTGAATCTATCAGATCACATAGAAGATGATGTTCTCTCTAGGGAATCAGGAAGGTAAATGAGGAGATGAGACCATCTGTCTCTGGGATTCAACAAAGCCTTGATGATGAGCCTACACTCTGAAGGGAAACAGGAGTGAGTGGATCCTGATATTAAAGTTAAAAGCATGTATCCTAACAGTATTTCTCCCCCCCCTCAAAATTAAAGTATTTCTTTTTAAGTAATATGTTAATTAGGGCCAGGCTGTGTTTCCATTAGCACAGAGACTCATTTGGCTCTATGTATCCTTGGTTCTGTAATAGAATTGACTCTAGAAAAAATTGTGAGGGTGGGCCTGGTGGTGGCACACCTGGTTGAGTACACATGTTATAATGCCCAAGGACCGGGGTTTGAGGCCCCCATCCCCACTTGCAGGGGGAACGCTTTGTGAATGGTTAAGAATGGCTGCAGTTGTCTGTCTGTCTCCCCCTTCCATGTCTCTGTTCAATAAATAAATAAAGACAAAAAAAGAAAGAAAAAAATTGTGAGGCAGGAAAAGTTTATCTTGTCTCTAGGACCTCAGAGTGTTCCCTTTTTCTTTTATCAAAATATTTCTTCAGCATGTAGTCGGATGTCCCTATTACATTAAAGTATAAATGACTGGTATGATTTAATGTATCCTTTAAAAAAACTTGATTAGTAGTAAAGAACCTTAATTGAAAAGATTGCATCTTTATTCTGTAATTTTAAGTATCAGTGAAGTTCATGTGAAGGGAAGTTTAAAAAACTTTTATGCCCTCAAAATGAGACACTTTTAAAAAATTTCTACAACTATATGTCTATATTTGTATATATTTGTCCCTTTATTCTTATTGATTTAATAATGATTGACAAGACTGTAGGACAAAATTGCACACAATTCCCACGACTACAGTTCCGTATCCCATCCCCTCCATTGGAAGCTTTTCTGTTCGTTATCCCTCTGGGAGGATGGACCCAGATCATTATGGGGTGCAGGAAGTGGAAGGTCTGGCTTCTATAATTGCTTCTCCACTGGACATGGGTATTGGCAAGTTGATCCATACTCTGTCTTTCCCTAGTGAGGTAGGGCTCTGGAGAGGTGGGGTTCCAGGACATATTGGTGAGTTTGTTTGCCCAGGCAAGTAAGGTTGGCATCATGGTAGCATCTGCTATATCTGAAAAAACATTAAGATATAAAGCAGAACAAATTGTTTAATAATCAGGAATTTAAAGGTAAGACTACAGCAGATGAGATTTGGGGTCAGTGAGATACTTTCTGATATTATAGCAAGAGTCACTGCAGTTCTGTGTACTTTTTACCTGGTTTTCTTTTTATGTTAGGATGAAATTATATTAATTTTTTGACTTATTATTGGATAGAGACAGAGAAATTGAGAGGGGAAGGGGAGCTAGAAAGAGACAGAGAGACACCTGCCGACCTGTTTAACCACTCATGAAGCTTTCCCACTGCAGTGGAGACCAGGGCCTTGAACCTGGGTCCTTGTGCACTATAATATGTGTGCTTAACTAGATGCGCCATCGCCAGGTCCCCAGGATGAAATTCTAAAAAAATTTCTTGAGTATTATGTGGTACCAGATTTTTTTTTTTTGCCTCCAGGGTTATTTCTAGGGCCTGGTGCCCACACTACAAATCCACTGCTTCTAGAGGCCATTTTTTCTTTTTTAATATTTTATTTGTTTTGATTTTTGGATACAGAGAAATTGAGAGGGCAGAAGGAAACGTATAGGGAAAGAGACAGAGACACACCTACAGCCCTACCTCACCACTTGCAAAGCTTTCCACCTGCAGGTGGGGACCAGGGGCTTTAACTAAGGCCCTAGTGCACTGTAATGTGTGTACCAGTGCCTGGCCCCCATTTTTTTTTTTCATTTTATTGGATACGACAGAGAGAGGTTGAAAGAGGAGCAAAAGTCAGAGAGGGGGAGAGAATGATAGATTTCTGCTTCACCGCTTGTGAAGCAACCCCCCCCCCCTGCAGGTGGGGAGCCAGGGGCTCAAACTAGGATCCTTAAGCAGATCCTTGTGCTTCGTACTATGTGCATTAAATCTACTGCAATACTGCCCTGCTCCCCATAGTATTTCTTTCCGTTAGATTGCAAAATAGTGTTACTGCTTCCCTGAGATGAAGTATAATTAAATTATAAAACTATTTTAAAGAAAGTTATATAGTAGCCAGTTAAGTTTCTCCAGAGAAACAGAACCAACACACACACACACACACACACACACACACACACACACACACACACTTGATTTATATGGTATAACAGTCACAAGCTAGAAATTCAAATAAATTAATTTTACAGTCTTGAGTCAAATTCCATTCTCCAGTACAACTCTTGTGTTGAAAGGATAAAACCAGGCCTTGGGAGTTGGTACAATGAATAGTGTTGGACTCTCAAGCATAAAGTCCTGAATTCCATTCTTGGCATTGTATTGCCAGAGTGATGCTCTTGTTTTATCACTGTTTCTCTCTCTATCTATATCTCTCTTTAATGAATCAATAAATCTTTTAAAATACTTTACTTACTTTTATTATTAGATGGAGACAAAAATTGAGAGTACAGAGAGAGGATAAGAGACAAAGATACCTGCAGTCCTGCTTCACCACTCGTGAAGCTTTTCTCCTGAAGGTGGGGACCAGAGGCTTGAGCCCAGGTGCTTGTGCACTGTAATATGTGTGCTTAATCAGGTGCACCACCACCTGCCCTCTGAATAAATAAATCTTAAAAAAATGAAAAAAATGAAAGAAAGAAAGAGATGAGACAGGAGACAGCCAACAATATAGTTTGTAAACTCTTGTTCTCTATAGTGTGAGTGACTCAGTAACCCTTCAACATGCTACCATATTAGCAGACTCTTCCTTAACATTGATCAGCTGCAGTTTCTTTAAGAGACAGGTTTCTGTGGTCACTCAGTGCAACAGTGGCAGGCTGTCTGGGGTTTGAGTTAGAGGGACCCAGCTCTCTTGGAACTCTGTGAGAGTCTTTAATTTTAACGAGAATCACCATGCATTCAGAGGCCTATCAGAATGAGCTTTGGCATCCTCAGTACCACCATAAGCCAGAACTAATTAGTGCTCTAATCTCTCTCTCTTTCTTGATCTCTCTTTCATTAGAAAAAATAAAAGAATAAACTAGTAAAATATTAAAATCATAGTATTTCAGGGGTCTAATTTACACCCATGCATGGTATATGTAAGTTATTAGATATACCCTTTACGAAAGTCTTGTATTCCTTCTGATAACCATGATATTTCTGACTGTCTGAAGTGCTTGTTGTCAAAGTATTCTGCATAACAGAGTATTGGAGAAACATATAGGAAATAGGGCTGATGATAGGCAAAGGCAGTAAGAGAAACAGTGGTGAATCAGCAGCAGTTGTTATGGTGGGTGGTCCAGTGAGATTCATAGAGATCATGAGCCAGCAAATTCTGTGTCATACATTTTTTTTTTTCATTTCCTGGCCATTTGAAATATTAGCCACAGTTCTTGAGGATGGAGCAGGGTAAGATCAGCATTTGAGTATATTAGGAATGCGGTATCATCTGCTTCTGTTTGATAACAATTTGACAGATGTATTTTGGTAGCCACCTTTTAGGCTTGGTTTGACACCTCCCCCAAACCCCTCCCCTGCCCCTAGTTTTTTTTCTCCCTATTTTTTGACAGTGCTATTCACTTTAGATTGGTTACTACTACCACCCTCCTCAGTACACCTACACCTCCCTTTTGTTAGCCTTTACTTTCTGAATAAAATGTCACTATTGGGTTGGAAGATTGTTATGGAAAAAGATGGTTATGCAAAAAGACTGTCATGCAAGAGGCACCCAAAATCCCAGGTTCAGTTCCCACCACCACTATAAACTAGAGCTGAGCAGCGCTCTGGAAAAAAACAAGAAGTCACCCATCTCTAACTTATGCCAGAGGCTCTAAATTCATAGGCCTACAGGAGCCAAATACAATAAAGAATAAAGAAATAAAGGACAGGGCAGTGGTGCACCCAGCTAAGTGCACACTTTACCATACAGTATAAGGATCAGGGTTTGAGCCCCCTCTTCCCCCCTACACCTGTAGGGGAGATGCTTCATAGTAGGTGTGCATATCTCTCTTTCTCTCTTTTTCTATTTCCCCCTCCCTTCTCAATTTCTCTCTGTCCTATCCAGTTAAGAAAAAAAGAATAAAGAAATAAAGAGGGCCAGGACAGAACTGTGACAGACTGGGGAAACTAGTACTAGGTTCAGTGTTCTGCATCTACACGTTGGCATGTTCATATTGAACACTCACTCTCTTTTTCTCTCTCTCTCTCCTAATTTTTACATGTTTGATGTTAGCCCCCCATTCCAATATCCCCTTATTGAGGAAGTATTGTTATATACAGGGGTATATTCCCACACTTTCCATGAATAGGTGTCAGTAACTGTTTATGATTTGTTTAAGGATATGTTTTCAGTGTTTGAGTTTATCTTTCTAATCAATTTCTGTTTTGTAAGGCAAATTTAAGTATTATATTTCCTTTTCCTTTAAGCAAATTAATTAAAGTGCCCTTCCTCAGTTTGGAGAGCTTATTTACAGATGGTTAAAGTGCAAATTAGTTCTTGATGTCTTTATTTGTATGATTTATTTATTTTAATTTTTATTTACTTGTTTTTAAAAATATTTATTTATTTAGTCTCTTTTGTTGCCCTTGCTGGATTTATTTATTTATTTATTTATTTAAGAAAGGAGACATTAACAAAACCATAGAATAAGAGGGGTACAATTCCACACAATTCCCATAACCCGATCTCCACATCCCACCCCCTCCCCTGATAGCCTTCCCATTCTCTATCTCTCTGGGAGTATGGATCCAGGGTCATTGTGGGTTGCAGAGGGTGGAAGGTCTGGCTTCTGTAATTGCTTCCCCGCTGAACATGGGCGTTGACCGGTCGATCCATACTCCCAGATTTATTTATTTTTACCAGAGCACAGCTCAGCTCTGGTTTATGGTGGTGATGACAGTTGAACCTGATACCTTGAAGCTTCTGTGCTCTCTCCCTAGCTCTGGGTACACTGTATTATTTTAGTATAATTGAATAAAGATGTACATGTAAACAAGATATTTGTGCTTCTTTGAAATATGTTTTTTGATTTTAAAATTTTAATGTTAACTTTGCCTTTTCTTTTATCTATAACCGATTTGGGGAGAGGATTTGTCGTAGTTGTAGGGCCATAGGGCACCAATGAGTCTTAGGGTTATAAGAAACTAGAGTAAATTAGTCATTCTATTCTGTGAAGAGTTGGTCCTTTGGAGTCAGAAAGTGCTCACAAGGATGCCTAGAATTTTTAGCCATGCTACTCTTATAAACAAGTCTTGATTGCACATCTTGTAGAGATTTTTAGTCAGGTTCTGGGGAGACAACACAAAGGTTATGCAAAAAACTTTCATGCCTGAGACTTCTAGATCCAGGGTTCATTCCCTGGCACCATTGTAAGTCGGAGATAAACAGTGCTCTGGTGTGTGTGTGTGTGTGTGTGTGTGTGTGTGTGTGTGTGTGTGTGTGTAGAACGGACACATAGGAGACTCAGGTAGAGGAAGATAATGCTGGAATTGTTCTTCCTGTTTCTTATCAACAAACTTATTTTCCCCAGAAATACTACTAAGTACCATTCACTTTATCCTCTAGGAGAGTTTCTGTTCTGAATTCCAGTGGTCTTCTTTCATAAACTGATGAACTACATCTTTCCATCTAGAAAGAAACCATTAACTTCAATAACTTTTTTGCCTGAAAACTCTTGTCTTGAGTCTGATTCAAGAATCTTGCAGTTTCCCTTCCCTCTGACCTTTTCTTCCTCCTTGACTCCACCCAGACTTCTCTTCTCCTCTGAATTAAGATCTCCTGAAAAATCTCCTTATAGTAACAATAACAACCACAACAAGGGCAACAAAATGGGGATAAATAGGCTCCTGGTGCAGTAGATTTTTAATGCTGGCACTAAGCCCCAGCGATAACCATGAGGCCAAAAAAAGAAAAAAAAATCAAAAGAGAGTAGGAGCTAGTGGAGGCTTTAACATATTTAGAGCCCTTGCCCCCTCTTCCCTTCAGACATTTTAAGGTGCCTTCTGGTTGAGAAAATAATTAAGAACTGTTTAACTAGTTTTGAAAAAACAAAACAAAAAACTTCTAAAACTACAACAATCACACAGCCCTAATGTTTACTTCAACTAATTTTATCTTCAAGGGCTAAGAACACTTTCTTACATTTTCCTTATCTGTTTTCATATACATGCATTTCTTTGTGTTAAGGATAATTATCCTTAGGCACTCTAAAATTCTAATTTTGATAATATACCCTTGCTTTTTTGGAATTTTCCTATATCATACCATGCAGTTGTATATAAAATATAAGAAAACAGTGAGTGTATATACCTAGTGGAATGGATCTTAAGCAAAATTCAGTCTTTACTTTTCTTGGTTTTCATGTCTTTTCAAGTTAAAGTTTGATAGCCTTTGCTTATATAAAATTTTAAAAGTTATATAAAACTGAACTTCATGTTCACTGAACTATATATTGAATGAATAATACATTGGAGCTTCTTCTGTATCCTTCCATCTATAGTATGTTTAGAACTGAGGCTAGCTGTTTGCCTTTCTCTGGTGCCTTATTGACATAGTCCATTGATTCTGTGATTCTCCAAGTGAGGAAAAAAATGGTAGTAGAAATTACTTAGATGGGTACTATGACTGTATTTGCAACTTGAGGGTCTTGAGCTTTATGAAACTCTTAAAAAAAAAGATTTTACTTGTCAATGTTCATGTTCAGTGGGGAGGCCATTACAGAAGCCTTCAACCTTCTGCATCCCACAGTGATCTTGGGTCCATACTCCCAGAAGGATAAAGAATAGGAAAGCTATCAGGGGAGGGGATGGAATACAGAGATCTGGTGGTGGGAACTGTGTGAAGTTGTACCCCTCTTATCCTATGGCTTTGTCAATGTTTCCTTTTTATAAATAAAAAATAAAAAAGGATTTTACTATGTGTTGTTCCTAATTTCTTGATTTTAAAGAATTTCAAACTTACTGGTTCTATAATTTATTGAAACAAACATCATGAGTTTCTTTCATTTGTGTCTCCTAGATTAAAAACACTTTTCTATTTTATTAAAATGTTTACTTTAAATTAGAAATTGCAATATAACTATAAAATTATTCTTAATCACTTTTATTGGAAGAAGGTAATTGTTTGCAGTGCAGTTGACACCTGGGCACATCTTCTCATGAAGGTTCTCTGCAGAATATTCAACCACAATTTAGGTTTTCTTTGCCCCATCCCTTCCCTTCCTTTCCCAGAATCCTTTGCTTTGGTATAGTATACCCCACCCAGTCTAGTCTACACTTGATTTCTCCTCTCTGTCCTAATTTCTTAAGTTCTACTTATATGTGAGATCATTTGGTATTTGTCTTTCTCTTTTTGACTTATCTCACTTAGCATGATCCTTCCTAGTTCCAGGATAAAGATACTCTTATATGCAATCATAATATGAATGTTACATCT